>NC_081861.1:6992699-8192699 GCF_963259705.1 Myotis daubentonii | reverse complement strand
AACTTGCCCAAGACCAAGCTCCCCCATTTTCTTTTTTAAATATATTTTTATTAATTTCAGAGAGGAAGGGAGAGAGAGAGAAAAATATCGATGAGAAAGAATCATTGATCAGCTGCCTCCTGCAAGCTCCCCACTGGGGATCGAGGCTGAAACCCAGGCATGTGCTCTGACTGGGAATCGAACTGAGACCTCTTGGTTCATGGGTCAATGCTCAACCACTGAGCCACACTGGCCAGGCTGTTGTGGTTCTTTTTAATGGTAATAATTATCTTGTTAAGCTTGCATTGTATAGGCCGCCAGCTATCCCATGTATTACGATTCTGCATTGAGACAGTTTCTGATTTTGTGTGATGTTGCTATGGACATCTTTGAGGCTGGTGCTTTCTGGGATGGGGAGGGTGTAGGCAGGCCAGGAGGAGGTATTCAGGAAGCAAAGGAGCTCCCAAGAGCCTCTTCTCTGCTAGGCCTTTCTCCATCTGACTTCCCACTCTGCCCACAGAGTCTCTGGAGCTGATAGCCACCGCCGCGGAGCACTCTAACGCTGCCATCCGCAAAATGGTGAGTGGCCTCTCACCCTGCCCTTCCTTGGCCACCACCCGCCTGTGCTGTCTCTGTCCTGGAGGGCTTGCTCCTCGAGGACATCGGTGGGGAGTCCAGCACCCCAACCCTGCCTTTTGCTCACTGTCTCTTGCCAGGAGCGAATGCACAAGCTGTTGAAAGTATATGAGCTGTTAGGGGGTGAGGAAGACATCGTCAGCCCCACCAAAGAGCTCATCAAAGAAGGCCACATCCTTAAGCTGTCAGCGAAGAATGGGACCACTCAAGACCGATACCTCATATTAGTAAGTGCCAGGTGTGGGGTTGCGGGTGGGCCAGGCCCTCCATACATGTTGGCCTGGTACTCACTCAAGACTCTACCTCCTGCTAGTCAGTCTTTCCTCCATTGACTCATTGCACTTTCACTACCTACACTAGGAATGGTTTTCCCTCTACTTTACAGATGATATAACTAAGACCAAGAGAAGTGACTTGCCCAAGGTCACTCACCTAGGAAGTGACTCCCATGCCTAGACTCTTCCTTGCAACCTTTATCTCTCTATCTATTTATCTAATCTATCTATCTATCTATTTATTGTTAATCCTCACCTGAGGATATTTTTCCATTGATTTTTAGGGAGAGTGGAAGGGAGAGGAAAAGACAGAGAGAAACATCATGTGAGAGAAATACATCCTGCATGGGCCAGGGAGAAGCCTGCAACCAATGTACTTGCCCTTGACAGAAATCAAACCTGGGATCCTTTGGTCTGCAGGTCGACGCTCTGTCTACCGAGCCAAACCGGCTAGGGCTCCTTGCGACCTTTGTGTCCTGTCTAGGCCATTGTCTCCATCTGTTGCCTTGACTCCCCAGTCATAAAGCTTCGGGAGTCCTATAAGATTGTAAGGATCTGGGCACAGCTCTCCTGGGTCCTGCGCTCCTACAGCCCAATGTTTTCCTTCCTAGTTCAATGACCGCCTCCTCTACTGCGTGCCCAGGCTGCGGCTCCTTGGCCAGAAGTTTAGCGTGCGGGCACGCATCGATGTAGATGGCATGGAGGTAAGTGCCAGGGCGTGGGAAATGGGGCCTTGGTGCTGGGAGGTTGTAACAGAGGCGTCTGACTTTGCCCCCCAAGTCTGTGTGCGCATGCGTGCAAAGGATGAGGGATTCAATAGCCCTCACAAAGCTGCTTTCTCCCTCCATTTCAGCTAAAGGAAAGCTCCAACCTCAATCTGCCTCGGACCTTCCTGGTGTCAGGAAAGCAGCGCTCCCTGGAGCTCCAGGCCAGGTACCTGCCCTTGCCTGTACCTTCCCTTCAGATAGGCTGAGGCATTCTCTGCCTAGGGCCATGCGCAACAGGCTGCCTCCCAAGGGCGGGGATGTTCCTGGGAAAGGGTGGGGGATGTTCCTGGTGGGTTTGAATAACAACACAGAGAGTTTATTGTAGATTCAGAGATTCAAGAGAAATACCAACTACAATGCTTGATCCCTGGTGTGAGAAAAACAGCCCTAAAAGATATTTGCAAGACAATTGGGAAAATGTAAATGTGAATTGAGCTTTTGGGAAATGACTGCTAAATTCCTCAGGGAGTGGATGAGAGAATGGTCTTGTTTTCTGATGGTGCATGCTGAGGAGTTCCTATCATATGTGTAATTTCTTTTTAAATGACTTATCAACCAAAAATACATACATATATACGCTTTTACACACACACACATATCAATAAAAATGGAGCAAATATAGCAAAATATTTTAAATTTTTGCATCTATATAGTGGGTAGATATTTAATGTACTTGTGCTGTACTGTGTTTTTCAGTATGCTTGAAATTTTTCTTTTTTATTTTCTTTTTAAAATATATTTTTATTGATTTCAGAGAGGAAGGGAGAGGGAGAGACAGATAGAAACATCAATGATGAGAGAGAATCATTGATTGGCTGCCTCCTGCACACCCCCTACTGGGGATTGAGCCCTGATTGGAATCAAATCCAGGACCCTTCAGTCAGCAGGCCGATACTCTATCCACATTGAGCCAAACCAGCTAGGATGAAATTTTTCTTCCTTTTTATTGAATTTATTGGGGTGACACTGGTTAAAATGATAGGAGTTTCAGGTCCACAGTTCCACAACAGATCATCTCTACACTGTGTTGTTTGTTCACCACCCCAAGTCAAGTCTCCATCTATCACCATTTATCCCCCCCATATCCTCTTCCACCTCCCTCCACTCCCCCCTCCCCCCAGCAATCCCACACTGTTGTCCATGACTTTTGACATTTTTCAAACAGGAAAACAAATTTAAATAATAAAGTTAAAAGTAATGTCCAGCCATTAAACAAAGAGGCTTCTTTCTTATCTATCCTCTACTTGGATGGTTATAATAGTAGCTCACATTTAATGAAGACTTATTTGCTCTTACGCCAGGCACTGTTTTAACTTAATTTTAGCTTCAACGATTTAAGTGTAATCAATCCTTAAAACAACCCCTTGCCTGGCGGGTGTGTCTCAGTAGTTGAGTGTTGACCTCTGAACCAGGTCATGGTTCCATTCCCATGGGTGCAGGAGGCAGCCAATCAATGATTCTCTCTCATCATTGATGTTTCTATCTCTCCCTCTCCCTTCCTCTCTGAAATCAGTAAAAATATGTTTTAAAAAATAAAACAGTCCTTGAAACTGTTACCATCTACCCCATTTTACAGATGAGAAAACTGAGGCACAGAAGAGTTAGGCACCTTGCCCAAGATCCCACAGCTAGAAAGGAGCAGAGTTGGGATTGGAGCTCCTGCTGCCTTCTGAGGGCCCAGGTGATAGGTACCAAGGTCATGGTCGAGGTCAGAGAATGGATGCATATGGCTAGATCCATGGCCGGCAAACTGCGGTTCACGAGCCACATGTGGCTCTTTGGCCCCTTGAGTGTGGCTCTTCCACAAAATACCGACTTCTGTGCATGGGCCACGAAGTTTCAATCGCACTGTACGTGCGCGCCTGCACGTGGTATTTTGTGGAAGAGCCACAAAGAGTCGCATGTGGCTTGCGAGCCACGGTTTGCCGACCACTGGGCTAGATGATCTGCTTCTGGCAGACTGCAAAGAAGTGAGAAATGAGAGTCAGAACCCTCATTGCTGGGGCTGCTGAGAGGCAGGAGAGAGAGAGAGGTGAATGTGGGCTAGAGGGTGTTTGAAGCTCTGGGAGACAAAGCATCCTGGAGGCCTGCGGCCAGGAAAAGAAGAACAAAGCCTACTGGTGGGGGGGGGGGCAGGTGTGGGGCCCTGCAGGGTGTATAGTCTACTGGGGAAGAGAGGGGGCTGCTGAGGAAAGCTGGGCGAAGAATGGCGCGCTGAGCAGTGCAGGGTTTCCTCCTAGTGGCGGGAGGAAAGCATGGAGGGTTTGCTTTGCAATCCTGCCCTTAAAAATATATATTTTAATGAAAAATGTCAAATATGGAGAAAAGTCAAAATAAAACAAACACCCATATGCCCACCATTTATTTTTTTTTAAATATATTTTATTGATTTTTACAGAGAGGAAGGGAGAGAGAGAGTCAGAAACATCGATGAGAGAGAAACATCGATCAGCTGCCTCCTGCACATCTCCTACTGGGGATGTGCCCACAACCCAGGTACATGCCCTTGGCCGGAATCGAACCTGGGACCTTTCAGTCCGCAGGCCGACGCTCTATCCACTGAGCCAAACAGGTTTCGGCATATGCCCACCAAGGTTTAGAATCTCAACCTTGGTGCCAACCTCACCTGGGGAGCTTTTAAAAAACCTGATGTTTGGCACCCTGCCCCCCAGAGACCCTGATGTAATTTGTGTGGGGTGTAGCCTGAACATGGGGAGTTTTAACAGCTCCCCAGGTGTAGTAGTGTGTGCAAAAGGGTTTAGAACCACTGACTTAGAAGTCAACAACTATTGACATTTTGCTTTATCTTTTACTGAATCATTTCTTTAAATGTCTTTTTTTTCTTATTTCGGGGGGGGGCGAGTGAGATAGAAACATCAAAGATGAGAGAATCATTGATAGGCTGCCTCCTGCACGCCCCCTATTGGGGATTGAGCCTGCAACCCAGGCATGTGCCCTGACCAAGAATCAAATAGGTTGACACTCAACCACTGAGTCATGCTGGCCAGGCTTACTAAACCATTTAATTAATTAATTAATTTATTTTTTAATCCTCACCTGAGGATATTTTTCCATTGATGGAAAAGAGAGGGAAAGACAGAGAGAAACATGGATGTGAGAGAAACACATCAATTAGTTGCCTCCTGCATGCGCCCTGACAAGGGTGGAGCCTGCAACCGAGGTACATACCCTTGACCGAAATCAAACCCGGAACCCTTCAGTCCACGGGCCAATGCTCTATCCACTGAGCCAAACCGGCTTACTAAACCATTTTAAAGTAAATTACAGACATGGCACTTCACCCCTATATACTTCAGCATGCATTGCCAAAAACACTATTGTGGCTCTTAAAAATCAAAAGCAATCTTTTCTATTGCAAAAAATTAGAAAATATAAACAAAGTAGAATTTTAAAAAATAGTACAATCAGAATAAAGTAAAATTCCCTAGAATTGTACCACCTAGAGAAAACCAGTGCTGCTGTGTTGGCAGATCCCCTCTGAGGCCTTTCCTCTATTCACATATGTGCGTGCGCACGTATATGTGTGTGTGTGTGTGTGTGTGTGTGTGTGTGTGTGTATGCATACTCACATATAAGCACACAATGTTTTCTTTCTGTATTTAACTATGAAAAATTTCCAAGATACAGAAAAGTTTAAAGAATTGTACAATGAACACCTAGAAGCCCACTGTATAGATTCTGCAAATCTTTTTATCCATCTACCAATCCATCTGATTTTTAAAATGCATTTCAAAGTCATTTGTAGACATTGCTACACCTCACCCCTAAAGACGTTCATGGGCATATAATCAACTAAAGTTCAATATTTGTTTTAGGTACCCTCCTTCTCCTGAGGCAAAATTTTCAAACAGTTAAATGCATACGCTTTAAGGGGGTCAAATGCATTGATGAGTTTTGACAAATGTAAACACTCATGTCACATATATATTTTTTAAATATTTATATTGGTGTTTAGAAAGAAAGGAAGGGAGAGAGAGAACCATTGATGTAAGAGAGAGAAACATCGATTGGCTACCTCCTGCTCGTTCCCCACTGAGGATCAAGCCAGAAACCTGGGCATGTGCCCTGACTGGGAATTGAACTGCAACTTTTTGGTGCATGAGACAACTTCCAACCAACTGAGCCACACTGGCCAGGGCTCACATATAATTTTTAAACAAAAATAGAATGCTGGCCCTGGCTGGTGTTCAGTAGTGATGTACTTTTTTTTTTCTTTTTCTTTTTTTACCTGATTCCCTATTGTCAGAGACTTAGGCCACTTCCAGTTTTTTCACTAGCATAAACAGCATTGCAGTGAACATACTTGTAGCTAAATATTGGCTCACATCCTTAATTTTTCATGAAGTGGTTCTAAAAATATAATCACACTTTCATACTAGAAAAGCGCTTTTTAAAAAATTTGTTTATTGATTTCAGAGAGGAAAGGAGAGAGAGAGAGAGAGATAGAAACATCAATGATGAGAGAGAATCATTGATTGGCTGCCTCCTGCCTCCTACTGGGGATCAAGCCCGCAACCCGGGCATGTGCCCTTGACTGGAATATAACCTGGGACCCTTCAGTCTACAGGCTGATGCTCTATCCACTGAGCCAAACCAGCTAGGGTTAGAAGAGCACTTTTGATGTCTGGAGTATGCATATGAAGGTCATTAGAAGAGACCAGGAGGAAATCAGCCAAGAAGCTGGGCTGAGTCCTAGTGAGCACATGATGGGGCTGCAACCAGGGCAGAGGCCTGGGAAACTGCGGGGCAGACAGGAGAGTCAGGGGAGAAAGGCAAAGGGAGGGAGGAATCCACATTAATTGAGCATCTAGTGTACCAGGGATTGTGCTGGGCATGTAAATGTCACCCCAGTTAAGTAATGATCATCTCCATTTTCCAAGTGAAGAAAAAGAAACTGCTCTTCTGTCTCAAACTTGACATTCCTGCAAGAGGGAACTTGCTGGGGTCCAACCCCAGCAGGTCCAGGGGTCCCCAAAGGTGTGGACGGAGTCAGCGAAGAAGGAATGACACGGAGACAGTGTTCAGTTGATCAGCAACCTAGCCAGGATCTCTAGCCAGGATCTCCAGCCAAGTTCTGGTCTGGATCTCCAGCGAAGTTCTGCCTCTTATTGTCTTGTTACATCCGTATTTATACCAGTTGATTTTAATCCTGTCAATTTCTATTGCAAAGGTTAGGGCATTTCTTATCTCCATTCCAGGGAGTAAAGATTATGTAGCTTAATCGTGATTGTTTGTAGTTAAAGTGATTAACTACCGGCCTGGCACTTAGTTAAGGAGTTTTATCCCCTCCCTGACTTCAGGGAAAAATCCCTACCTGGGGAAACAACCTTTCTCGGAGAGGTGACCTTGGTTAAAACACACAGCGCTAAGGGGAGCAAACATATTAAGAACAGTATGCTATATACGCCAGGTCCCTTGAAACATATGCTGTGCAGATGTTTCTTTCCTGCAGCGACTGTGTCAAGCAGCAAGGATGGACCGGCTTCCGGCAGGAACTATTTATGGTTCTTTGTATATCCCTACTGTCACACACATCTCATCTTTACCTGAAGCTTAGCACCTCCTTAAGGGAAGCCCTTCCTTAGCAACCCCCACCCAAACTGCAGACGGGGCTGGTCTCCTCTTCTGGACTCCTCAGCCCGATTTCACTGTCGCAGCACTAATACCCTTGTATTGTCCCTGTTTGTCCCCCCCACCCCCACCCCACCCCGCAGGCCACTAGTTCCTTGAGGGTAGGGTCCCCTCTGGGGCCCAAGTCCCTAGCACCAAGTCTGGAAGGTATTAGTAATTACTGGATAAATAGCTCAGACAGGTTAAAGGATGTGCCTAAGGTCACATGCGTTATAAGTGAAGGAGTAGAGGGTCAAACCCAGGTCTGACTCCAAAACATCTGCTCTTTACCTCTCTGATCGCTTTTGCTTGGCCTGCCTAACCCAACATCTTTCTTTTTTTGCCCCCAAGGACTGAGGAGGAGAAGAAAGACTGGGTCCAGGTAACATCCAAGAAGGCTTTGTGGTAGGGGCAGGAAGAGTATTCACAGGCTCCCAAGGGGTTGGTGAACTCTCCCCTAAAACTGACATCTGACCACTATGAGCCTGGACAACAAACTTTCCCAGCCCCATTTTACAGATAAGCTCACTGAGGTCAAGGTAAAAACTCACAAATTCTTCCTTTAGAGACCTGCCTCCTCTGGGAGTGTGAGCCCAGTGAGTTAAGCCCTGTAAAAGCGTAATTAAGCCCAGACAGTGGCTAGGAAGGCCTTTTGAGGTTTTTCAGCCACTGATACCCACCCTCATTTCACAAATATAAGAACTGAGACACCTAGCAAGGGGCAGAGCTGTGCCTAGAACGCAACTTTTCTGACCTCGGGCTAGGTCATAGGAAAGTGAGGTGAGGGTGGAAATGGACGGTTGTGAGGTGATCTGACCTTCTTCTTACACCTCCTCCACAGGCCATCAACTCCACCCTTCTGAAGCATGAACAGACGCTGGAGACCTTCAAACTGTTGAACTCAACAAACAGGGAAGATGAAGACACACCCCCTAACTCTCCAGTAAGAGTCCCACCCCCTCCCTCTATACTGGACCTCCAAGTCCCACCTTACCCAGGGAGACCGGAAGCACAGTCTTGTTGGTAGGGCCGCAGATATCACTGGGGAAATGCAGGCCCAGAGAATAGAAATGACTTGTGTTCAGTAGCACAATAAGGTAGGGATACAGCCGGGACTCAAAGGCAGGTCTTTTATTTTTTCAGCAATGTCTTTAACATGCATACATGTAACATGTAATACAGTAGCAGAAAAACGGGAGTTAACAAAACTATATAGCAATATTAATTCTATATCTCCCGGAATTTATTTCGTATAAATCAGAAGCATATACTAAAGAGTAACTATGCTGATTATGGCACAACACTCTGAACTATTACCACTGACTAGTCATTGAATATGGGAATATTTTACAATACTATGTTAGGTTTTTTTAAATATATTTTTATTGATTTCAGAGAGGAAGGGAGAGGGAGAGAGAGATAGAAACATCAATGATGAGACAGAATCATTGATTAGCTGCCTCCTGCACACCCCCCACTGGGGATCGAGCCTGCAACCTGGGCATATGCCCTGACTGGGAATTGAACTGGTGACCTCTTGGTTCCTGGGTCGACGCTAAACCACTGAGCCACACCCAGCTAGGCTGTTTATTTTCTTTATATATTTTTATGGATTCAGAGAGGAAGGGAGAGGGAGAGCTAGACACATCAATGATGACAGAGAATTACTGGCCGGCTGCCTCCTGCACACCCCCCACTGGGGATGGAGCCCGCAACCCAGGCATGTGCCCTTGACTGGAATCGAACCCAGGACCCTTCAATCTGCAGGCCAATGCTCTATTCACTGAGCCAAACCAGCTAGGGTTGTTATATGTGTTTTAAAAAACAGCTTAGGTAGCTTTAAGAAGGATGGGATTTTTTTAAATGCTTAACAGCTCTGATAGGATTTTGTGAAATAAGAAAATTATGAAAGGCAGGTCTTCTGAATGTGTCTGCTGCCTCCCAGTGATGATCCAGGCCTTGGGGCAGGGGTGAGGGTTGGCTGGGCTGGCTGGGCTGGGCCTAGAGAGTAGCTGCCTCTGAACCAGGACCTGGCCCTCTCTCCAGAACGTGGATCTTGGGAAGCGTGCACCGACACCCATCCGAGAAAAGGAAGTCACCATGTGCATGCGCTGCCAGGAGCCCTTCAATTCCATCACCAAGCGCAGGCACCACTGCAAGGCCTGCGGGCACGTGAGTGTTGGGAGGCTGGGCAGAGCCAGGGAGGGGCCAGGCTGGCCACCAGAAGGCCCACTTCTGAGAGGGCAGGGTGAGGAAAGGCCGGGAGTCCATCATGGGAGTTGGGACACTGAAGGGGAAGGCTTTCTGGAAATCAGGCATCTCTTGCCCATTTGCCACTTCAGGTGGTTTGTGGGAAGTGCTCCGAGTTCCGGGCCCGCCTCATCTATGACAACAACCGCTCCAACCGTGTGTGTACTGACTGCTATGTGGCCTTGCACGGGGTGCCTGGGAGTAGCCCAGCCTGCAGCCAGCATACACCCCAGCGCCGGAGGTCCATCCTGGAGGTAAGAGCCAGGCCTATGAGCACTGACCCTCACACGCCAAGCACATGGGTCCCAGCCACCCACCCAGTGATTGAGGCCTGGGTAGCTCTGAAACTGTAGTGCCACGTGCATCCACTGAACAAGTGACTGAAGCCTGGAGCTCGTAAAATGAATGCAACTGGATGAAAGCCAGTTGGGTCCTTTCGGCCACCTGGCAAAACCACCTGGCTTTTTATTTCAGTGCTTTAGGCATTTATCTTCATAGTAACGAATCTATCCATGCTGTTACTATCCCTGTTTTACAAATGAGGAAACTGAGGCCCAAGGAAGTTACTTAACCAAGTGACACAACCAGTGAGTGGCAGAACTTGCATGTTTTTTAATTAACAAATGATCTCTTCTTATTACAAAGTCGGATATGTGCACTGAAGAAAACTCGACAATCTAAACAAGTAATAAAAACACCCTATTTCTTCTACCCACTAGAGTATCACTAACACTTATGCTTCCTATCTTTCTAGGCGCGTGCACATTTTGGTTTTGTTTCTTAGCCAAATCGAGGTATTTATTTTATTTAACATTTAAAGAACTCTTACTCTGTGCCAGGCACTATTCTAAGCGCTTTGCATCTATTAATTCATTTAATCCTTACAATAGCTCTATCTGTTTTCCTTCCGAGTCAATACATCATCAAGAGCTGGAATTCTGAGCCTTACCCACCCCCCCACCCCCCCATCCCCTTAACCACAATGCCAGGTCGCCTCTTGCTGAGTGTAGGGGATGGATATGACAAAAGATGGAAAAAATAAAAAGGTGAGGTACAAATGCATAAAAGGACTTGAGGAATAAATGAACTGAGGGAAGAACGCCTGACTGGCATTTAGGTGCCTCTCCCACCAGCTCTTAGAGGTAGTAGCCATGGCCTGTCTGACTCACTACCGCCGCCTGAGCTTCAGCGTCCTCATCTGAAGTATGGGCACAGCAATACCTCCGCTGAGGGGTACTGAAGCCCAGAGGAGCCCGGCCAGGCCTTCTATCAACACTGATGCCCTCTATGTCTCTGGCCACAGAAGCAGGCCTCAGTGGCTGCGGAGAACAGCGTCATCTGCAGCTTCCTGCACTACATGGAGAAGGGCGGGAAAGGCTGGCACAAGGCATGGTTTGTGGTCCCTGAGAATGAGCCCTTGGTGCTGTACATCTATGGAGCCCCTCAGGTGTGCATCCTCCTTCGGGTCCCTTCAACCACCTGGCAGAGCCAGGCTACCCCCCTTCCCCTTCAGTCCTTGGCCTTGGGGATTGCGTGAACCTAAGTAGAAATCAGAACCCCCACCCTTGTGAGACAGACTGGCCAGAAACAAGGATTGTGGGCCAATGTGAGGGGTGGGGGTGGGGGGAGGGGCTAGCTTCCCAGAGAAAGCCAGGGTGCAGGTGGGGCACTACTAGATCCAATCTGGATGGGGAAGAATGTGTAAATGGGGGCAACAGCCTAGACAGAGGCCTGAAGACATTACTTGGTATACACTAAGGAAACTAGCCCGGCTGGCTTGGGGTGTAGGAGGAAACGGGTATTTGAACCCAGCCTGCGTGCCAGCCCCAGACAAGTTTCTGTTGCTACCAGTAGAGCCTTGGAAGGTTCTTGAGCAGGGGAAGGAAAAGAGGGGGGTTAGCAGATGAAAAAGCAGTGAGAAGCGCAGCCTCCGGTGACCCTGGCTCTATCCGTTCCCCAGGATGTGAAAGCCCAGCGCAGCCTGCCCCTCATTGGCTTTGAGGTGGGGCCTCCTGAGGCCGGGGAGCGGCCCGACAGACGGCATGTCTTCAAGATCACCCAGAGCCACCTGAGCTGGTACTTCAGCCCCGAGACAGAGGAGCTGCAGCGGCGCTGGATGGCTGTGCTCGGCCGGGCGGGCCGTGGGGACACGTTCTGCCCGGGGCCCACACTGTCTGAGGACAGGGAGATGGAAGAGGCACAGGTGGCAGCTTCAGGAGCCACCGCTGAACCCTCTGAAGCCCCCCAGACCCGAGACAAGACCTAGAGGGTTTGGGGGGACTTGGGGCCCCCTGCCCCACACTCTAGCTGCCCATGTCCGACTGGGGGCCCCAGCCCCCTCCCTCCCAGCTCAGTCAATACTTGAACTCCCATCATGGGCACTTTCAATCCCGAATGCTGGGTCTTGGGTTTTTTAATTCATCTTTTCACAAAATGGGGGCTTTTAAAAGAAATATTCCTACAGTGATGTTCATTTTTTTTAATCCCCGTCCCCAGGGAGGGTGGGAGCTGTTGCTAGACCTGCCTGAACTAGGCCGTTTCCCCATCCCCTCAATACCCCACAGATCCTGCCTCTACCCCATCCCCCTAAAAGCACCAGAGGCAGGAGAGACCTGGATTCAAGTGCCAGTTCACCCACTGGGGCCCTGGCCCACCCCCGTCCCCTCACCCAGTGTCTTCACACGTACGATGCGAGGTGGGGCAGTGACCAGATCCTTCCTGCCTCTCCATAGCTTACAGCTTCTACCCAACCCCAAGGCTACCCAGTATTTTATCGTCCAGACCCATGGCAGGGCCACCGGGCAGGACAGGGGAACAGGGGGGAAGAACAATGGATACTCTCGGTTTTGTTTTGTTTTTTAAAGAAAAAAAAATACAGTTTATTTCAGGCTTACGGAAACTTTCAGGGCACTGCTGTGCTCTGTTCGCCCATCTGTGTGTTTGTCCAAAGTACCAGGCTGCTCGGGTGGGCCCAGAACCTGCTCCCTCGCCGAGCTCGGTGTCTCAGCTCCCCAAAGAATGATGCCAAGGCTACTCACAACAGACCAAGTGACAGGTTCAACGTTAAGGTGTTATTTATTCTTGTCTTTTAAGCCTCATCCCTGGACATGGATGGAATTGGATGAAGAGTTTGGAAAGAGGTTGCAGGAGACAGAAAACAAAGCCCAGGTCCCCCAAGCTCACCACCTTGCCAATGTCTTAGACTTCCTGAAGGAACCAGGGCTGGAGGCTGGGCTGCAGGATGGGGCGGGCTGAGCTGCTGTGTGTGTGTGTGTGTGTGTGTGTTTACGGGCAGCAGAAAAGTGGGAGAGGTAACACAGCTACTTCCGTTCACATTGTCAATGACTCTCTTCCAGCTGCCATGTTCACCTCACCGTTCCTGACCCAGCAGAAGTATTGGTTCTGCTGGTCCTCTCTCCCTTCATAAATCTACCTGCCCACTGTCAACCAGCATTCAGCGTTTCCAACTGCACCCACACCCACTCATCCTACTCTTCACACTGACTGCACCCAAGGCACTGTGCTGGGAAACCAGGCCTCTCCGTTCAGATAATAACTTACGGCCCAAGGGGGTGTGGTCAACCAGGTCCTACCACCCCAAGGCCAAGGACCCTAGGGCTCTTCTTTCCCCTGGAGGGAGCTAGACAGGGGAATAGGGAGAGGATGGAGATGGGATAACCAGTCCAAAGATCCACAATCCTCCAAAATAATCCTTAAAACAAGGGCCCAAACCATTGGCAGCCCCACTCATTTCTTTCTCCGGACAATGGTCCAACCATCCTCCACTATATCTTCTTCCTTAATAGTCTGGGGGTCTGGACCAGAGGGTTCAGGCTGGGGGCAGACCCCACCATTAGCTGTCCCATCATTCGTAGCTGTGACCTGCAGGAGAAACACAGGAGAGAGCTAAATACAACGCCTCCCAGTTGTGGCCATTGGGAGACCCAGGCTCTCCTGCTTTGCAAAGATTGGCTGTGTGACCTTAGGAAAGTTCCTTCCCCTCTCTGGATAATACAGCCACTACCACCCCACCCCCCATCATTTCCCTAGAAAAGTAGCTGATCTCCCAGAAAATTGAAAATATCTACATCTTGACCAGCCAGCATGGCTCAGTCATTGGGTGCTGACCTATGGACCAGGAGATCACCGTTCGATTCTCGGTCAGGGCATACGCCCAGGTTGCAGCTCAATACCCAGTGTGGGGCGTGCAGGAGGCAGCCAATCAATGATTCCCTTTCATCACTGATGTTTCTATTTCTCTCTCCCTCTCCCTTCCTCTCAAATCATTAATAATCCTACCTAATAAAACAGAAACATGGTAATTGGCGTATGACCGCTACCCTTCCCATTGGCTAATCAGCGAGATATGCAAATTAACTGACAGCCAAGATGGTGGCCGGCAGCCAGGCAGCTGGAAACTAACATGAGGCTTGCTTGCTTTAGTGACTGAGGAAGCCAAAGCTTCCCCGCCTGCCTTGCCGGCCTCTCAGCTGCACTCTAAGCAACTATGTTACAAAAATAGTATGTTACAAAAATAGAAGCTAAACAAAACCCCGGGCTTCAGCCAGCAGGACCGCAACATTGTTTCAGCAGGACCGCAACATTGTTTCAAATACAGAAGGGTAAACAAAGGCCAGAAACCTGCTTTCAGGAAGTCTCATAGCTGGAGCTGAGCCTCAGAGCTAAAGCTGGCCCAGAATGAAAAAAAAAGGAAAAAAGGACAGGTTGGGAGCTTCAGTCACCCGTCAGCCTGAAAACAGCCCTCAGCCCCTCACCCAGGCTGGCCAGACACCCCAGTGGGGACCCCCACCCTGATCCAGGACACCCTTCAGGGCAAACCAGCCGGCCCCCACCCGTGCACCAGGCCTCTACCCTATATAGTAAAAGGGTAATATGCCTCCCAGCACCGGGATCAGCGGAGCCTCGAGGCCTCCCAGCACCAGGATCAGCAGTGCAGCGAGGCCTCCTGGCACCGGGATCAGCGTGACAGGGAGCAGCGACCAAACCCCCCTGATCGGCCCTGCTCTGTGTGTGACAAGGTGCGGCACCCCAATCCCCCCTGACCCCCACGGGCCCTGCTGTGTGTGTGATGGGGTAGAGCCATAACCTCCCCATCGGCCCTGCCCTGAGTGTGACAGTGGCAGTGCCCCAACCCCCTGATCCGCCCTGCTCTGTGTGTGACAGGGGGAGCTCCTCAACCCCCTGATCAGCCCTGCTCTGTGCGTGACAGGGGGGAGCTCCCCAACCCCCGATCGACCCTGCTCTGTGCGTGACGGGGGGCAGCGGCCCAACTCCCCAATCGGCCCTGCTCTGAGCCCGACCAGGGGCTGCACCTAGGGATTGGGCCTGCCCTCTGCCACCCGGGAGCAGGCCTAAGCCAGCAGGTCGTTATCTCCCGAGGGGTCCCAGACTGCGAGAGGGCACAGGCCGGGCTGAGGGACTCCCCTCCCCCCCGAGTGCACAAATTTTTGTGCACTGGGCCTCTAGTAATAATAATAAAAGTTTTTTGAAAATCTACATCTCCCCCACCCAAGGGCACCCCTCTCACCTCCATCTCGTCCGCGCTGTCCGCATTATCATCATCCGTCTGTCTGTCTGTCGAAAGTGCAGTGGCTCTAACCCTGCGCTTTCTTTGGGTGATGTGGGAGGCCAACTCCTTCATAGTGGCCCCATCCCCCCTCTGGAAGTGGTAGAACATGGTCTGCAGCTGCTGGCTCACCTATCAAGAAAACATTCAACCAGCTTGGGTTTTCTAGAGAAGCTACAATACAACAGGCCATGTTTGCAGCAAGAGTGGGGAAGGGTTTGGAATTTCCCAGAGGAGAATGGGGCTCTTTCCTCCCCCAAGGAGTTCACTAATGAAGGAACCACATATGAAAAGCTCGGGTAATGGCCTGAAGCATTGAAGGAAGGCCTCCTAGCTGGGAAGGCACTAAAACTGGGTTTGAAAGATGGAAGATGTAAAAGGGAAGGCAATCCCAGCAGGGGAGTGATGTTAACCAGGGGAGGGGCGGAAATGTACCTGGCCTGACCTGCCCTTGCGATGGGGGTGAGGAACAGACCTGGCTGGGAATGGCATCTCAAGAGAAAAGAGAAGCCCTAGCTGGTTTGGCTCAGTGGATAGAGCGTCGGCCTGTGAACTGAAGGGTCCCAGGTTCAATTCTGGTCAAGGGCACATGCCTGGGATGCATGCTCGATTCCCAGTAGGGGGCATGCAGGAGGCAGCCGATCAGTGATTCTCATTGATGTTTCTCTCTCTCCCTCTCCATCTCTGAAATCAATAAAAAATTTATTTAAAAAAGAAGAGGTAGGATTTGGAAAGGCCTTGGAAGACTAGGCAATAGGGAGTCATAAAAAGTTCTTGTGCAAGGCTCAATGGTTAGAGCCAAGAGTCTTGGCCTAAAATAGACACTTGGGGAAAAGAAAAACTATAGGCAAGGAGGAGGCAGCTGTGCCCATGACATGCTCACCTGCGGCAGACTCCCATCCTCCACAACTGTATCAAACTCGTTGGTCATGAGCTCCCCTAGGAAGTCCTCCACCTCATCTAGCTCCAAGTCAGCTGAATAGGAAAGGACAGAACCCTTTGGTCAGAGACAAGCCAACTTCACCACTCCTGCCTGCTACTCTTCAATGCCTACTAGCTGGGGCCACATCTGGTTGGTGGGTAAGGGTCCACACAGTGAGCCTTTTATTCACTGATGTGCTCTGCATTCTGGGTTTGAACATCCCTTTTTTTGAAATGGAGAAACCCTTCATATAACTGTGGCTCCCTGGATACAGGAGGCCACACACCAATGGGATAGGTAAGAAATGGATATAAATACTTGCAATGATGAAATATCATAGCCTTGACATCAACATCCTATTGCGTGGCTTTGGCTAAGCTCTCCTCTGGGTTTCTGTTACCTTATGGGCCCGTCCTCTTGTTCTGAATTGGAGAATTACTCAGTCTTCCACAAAGCTCCTCCCTCTCCCGCTACCTACCCCCCACCCCCCAAGGAGACTTCATTCACCCCCTTGGCTTTCTCAACCACTCTAATCTAATATCCTCCCAATCTGTCTCCAACTCAGACTGCTTCACCTATTTCACAGGTGCCTCAGACCCTCCATATCTAAAGCCAGACTCATCACCTTACTTACCCTCCAAACGTACTTCTCACCCTCCAGGGTTCCTCTGTACCATGAAAGGCACCTAATCCACCAGGTCACTCATACCAGAAACCTGCCTCCTTTTCCTTCCCCCTCTACAGCCAAGCAATCTCCAAGTCCCTAACCCACCCCTTATTTTCCATGACTATCACCACTGCCCTAGTCCAGGCCTCATCACTTTCTAGAGACAGCCTCCCATTAGTCAGCAAATCCCATCCTATTACTCACCTTAGAACCTGCCCATGAATTTCTCACCTACTGCAGTGTTCACATTGTGCTTTTGAGAAATAACTGTCCTGCTCGGTTTTAAAGGAATCTATTGCAGAAAGCTAATGGGAAACAAAGGTAAACAGGCTTCTTTTTACTAGTTCTTATCTTTATCCTGGCCCAGTGATGGCGAACCTTTTTAGCTCGGCGTGTCAGCATTTTGAAAAACCCTAACTTAACTCTGGTGCCATGTCACATATAGAAATTTTTTGATATTTGCAATCATAGTAAAACAAAGACTTATATTTTTGATATTTATTTTACATATTTAAATGCCATTTAACCAAGAAAAATCAACCAAAAAAATGAGTTGACACGCGTGTCAGAGGTTCGCCATCACTGTCCTAGCCTCTACTATGTTCATGATTATTGTGACTCTTAAGGAGGAGCTAAAGAAAAGAGCTTTTCTTACATAATTTGGCTGGAGAAGTTTTTTCTTCACTGAACATCTAACAGAACTATGCTTCCATAGCATGCATTTTGGTGAACACTGGCCTAAAGGACAAAATCAAAGGCATGTAAGGCCATCAGCGTCCTACCCTTTTCCAGGGCCTCCCCACCCGCCCCAGCTTCTCCCTGCCACTCCTCCACACACCCACAAGCAAGCATATGAACACACACACACACACACACACACACACACACACACACACACTTACTCCAATGCTGAGCACCCTACCACTTTCCAAATATAACACATAATCTCCTCATACCACAGAATTTATGTGTTGCTCTCCCTGCCTCCTCCACCTAGTAGTTAACTCTTTCTCATCTCTTCAGACTCAGCTCAACCACCCCCAAAGAAGCCTCCTCCCAAGTTTCCTGTTACCCACGCACCGAGCTCCTCTTTATTAGAACACCTACCACCCAGTGTGTGAATGTCTATTTAATCATCTGGATCCCTCGCTAGACTGTAAATTTCCTTGAGAGAAAGTC
This sequence comes from Myotis daubentonii, assembly GCF_963259705.1. Classification (NCBI taxonomy): domain Eukaryota; kingdom Metazoa; phylum Chordata; class Mammalia; order Chiroptera; family Vespertilionidae; genus Myotis; species Myotis daubentonii. The sequence goes on along the minus strand of NC_081861.1, from coordinate 8,174,806 downwards.
TCTGCCTACTGTCATCTCGAAGACTAAAAAACTGAGTGAAGAATTTTCTAAAAATCTTACTATGCAAAAGGCCGTCTGCAGGGCCCCTTATTCTTCTATGCCCTGAAGGCACAACAAAGGTGTAGATCCCTGTTGTTCAAACAGCCAGATGTGGTTATTGAGCACTTAAAATGTGGCTAGGCCAAACTGAAATTTGCTAAAACTGGCCCTAGCAGGTTTGGCTCAGTGGATAGAGCATACGTCTGGGTTGATTCCGGTCAAGGGCACGTAACTCAATTGCAGGCTCCTCCCTGGCTCAGGCCCTGGTTGGGGCGCCTGCAGGAGGCAACCAATCAATGTGTTTCTCACATCATGTCTTTCTCTGTCTCTCCCCCTCCCTTCCACTCTCCCTAAAAATCAATGGGAAAATATCCTCAGGTGAGGATTTAAAAAAAAAAATTTTTTTTGGAAAAACTAAAATACCCAGATTTTGAAAACGTAATGTTAAAAATGATGTAAAACAACTGCAGAATTTTATTTAACGTAATGAGACGTGACTCGCATTATATTTCTATTGGACAGCTCGGGGGTGGCTACTTTGATGCCCATTTTAGGAAACTGAGTCTCAGGGAGAGAAAATGACTTGCCCAGAGTGATACCATGAGTAACACCCTCCCGTAAGGCATCTGACCTCAGGATTCTGACTCCAAAGCTGGTAATTCATTCCACCTTGCCCTCAGGTACCAGCCGACAAATTGCTCAAGAGGAAGTGCGGACTCTCCACCCCCCAGCCTTCTGCTCCCCACCCTCCGCCCCCTCGTCCCCTCCCCCATCGACCCCACTCCACAGTCGCAGCACCTGACATTCGCTCACCATTGCGGAAGAAGTACTCCTCCACTGCACCTCCCAGCCACTCGGCCTTTTCCTGGCTGTGCACACCCCCGAAGCCATTCTCCACCGCGATCTGCGAACACAGGCCCAAGCCGACCACGTCAGCCTGACAGCCCGACAGCCCGACAGCCGGCTGGAGGTGACGCAGGAGTCCGCCACCGAGGCCGCCAAGCCGCAGCGCCAATGCCGGCCGATCCCTGGTCTGTTCCAGGCCCTAACCATTCCCGTCCCGGACCCCACTCACCTGCAAGGCCGGCCAGGCCTCCAGCGCTGCGTGGATGCCGGCCCTGAAGAGAGCTCTCAAATCTTCCCTAGCCCCCGCCATCATCGGGCTGCTGAGCACATGATGCGTAGGCGGACCAATTGGGTCGCAGTGCGGACCAATCGGGGCGCAGGACGGCCCAGGCAGAACGAGCCGATACCTGAGCCTGAGAACTCAGATTCAGCTTTCCGCTGACCTGGCACAAGACTAGAGCAATAGAGAAGTCTGTCAGAGCAACAGATGACACCATCACAGATACTGGCCTGCAGTAATTAAACCAAAGGAAGCCAGAAGTGGAGGAGGATGGCGTGCGGCAGAAGGTTCTGAGCCCCTGGGTTCGGGGCCAGGGCCATGTATACCGCTCAGAAAAGATGTGGAGAGCCCTGGCTGGGTAGCTCAGTTGGTTAGAGCGTGGCCCCAATATGCCAAGGTTGTGGGTTTCATCCTGGTCAGGGCACATACAAGTATCAACCAATGAATGCATAAACACGTGAAACAGGAAATCGGTGTTTGTTTCAAATCCTTATCTAATAAAAGAGAAACATGGTAATTGGCGTACGACCGCTACCCTTCCCATTGGCTAATCAGGGGCGATATGCAAATTAACTGTCAGCCAAGATGGCAGCAGGCAGCCAGACAGCTTAAACTGAACATGAGGCTTGCTTGCTTCAGTGACGGAGGACTGCAACGTTCCCGCCTGCCTTGCCGGCCTCTCAGCCTGCAGTTTAGGAAACATTGTAACAAATAGAAGCTAAAAAAAAAACAACCCAGAAACCAGCTTTCAGGGAGCTGGGATCTCAGAGCTGGAGTTGATACAGAGTTTCCATTGTAGTACCGAAACAAACCAGATACATGCTTTCAGAAGCGGAAGCCTCAGAGCTGGAGCCAGGCTAAAGCTGGCCCAGAATAAAAATAAAAAAAATTAAAAAAGGAGCAGTTGGGAGCTTCAGTCACCTGTCAGCCTGAAAACAGCCCTCAGCCCCTCACCCAGGCTGGCCAGGCACTCCAGTGGGGACCCCCACCCTGAAGGGTGTGTGACCAGCTGCAAAGAGCCATCATCCCCTCACCCAGGCTGGCCAGGCACCCCAGTGGGGACCCCCACCCTGATCCAGGACACCCTTCAGGGCAAACCAGCCAGCCCCAACCCATGCACCAGGCCTCTATTCTATATAGTAAAAGGGTAATATGCCTCCCGGCACCGGGATCAGCGTGACAGGGGGCAGCGCCCAAACCCCCTGATTGCCCTGTGGCTCTGTGTGTTACAAGGGGCAGGGCCACAACCTCCCTATCGGCCCTGCTCTGTTCCTGACAGGAGAAGGCGCCCCAACCCCCTGATTGGCCCTGCTCTGTGCCTGATAGGGGGGAGGTCCCCAACCCCCTGATTGCCCTGCGGCTCTGTGTGTGACAGGGTGTGGCGCCCCAACCCCCCCCACCCCACAGGCCCTGCTCTGTGTGTGACGGGGTAGAGCCATAACCTCCCCATCGGCCCTGCCCTGAGTGTGAGAGTGGCAGCGCCCCAACCCCCCGATCGGCCCTGCTCTGTGGGTGATAGAGGGCAGCGCCCCAACCCCCCCCCCATGGGCCCTGCTCTGTGTGTGATGGGGTAGAGCCATAACCTCCCCATCGGCCCTGCCCTGAGTGTGAGAGTGGCGGCGCCCCAACCCCCCTGATGGGCCCTGCTCTGTGTGTGACAGGGGGCAGTGCCCCAACTCCCCTATCGGCCCTACTCTGTGAGCGACAGGGGGGAGCTCCCCAACCCCCTGATGGGCCCTGCTCTGTGCGTGACAGCGGGTGGCGCCACAACCTCCCTATCGACCCTGCCTTGAGTGTGACAGGGGGCGGTGCCCCAACCCCCCAATCGGCCCTACCCTGAGTGTGACTGAGGGTGGCATCGCAACCTCCAAATCTGCCCTGCTCTGTGCATGACAGGGGAAGGCGCCCCAACTCCCCAATCGGCCCTGCTCTGAGCCTGACCAGGGGCTGCACCTAAGGATTAGGCCTGCCCTCTGCCACCTGGGAGCAGGCCTAAGCCAGCAGGTCGTTATCTCCCGAGGGGTCCCAGACTGCGAGAGGGCACAGGCCGGGCTGAGGGACCCTCCCTCCCCCCCCTCCCCCCCCAGTGCACATGCACCGGGCCTCTAGTAGATAAATAAATAAATAAATGTCTCAAACATAACCTAACCTCCACTCGAGGAAACTAGAAAAAGAACAAAATAATCGCAAAGCAAGCAGAAAGCAGATAAAAATTGGAGAGGAAATAAGTAGAATAGAAAAACAATGGAGAAAATCAGTGAAACCAAAAGTTGGTTATTTGAAAAGATCAACAACATTGACAAACTTTTAGCTAGAGTGGCTAATGGGGGGGGGGGGGACTCAACTTTATGGAAATCAGGAATGAAAAAGGTGGTATTACTTCTGACTAGTCAAAAAAGACCACTTTGTATGATACCATTTTTTTGTGCTTTTTTTGTATGATACCATTTATAAGAAATGTAAAGAACAGGCAAATCTATAGAGATAAAAAATAGATTAATGATTATCCAGGGCTTAGGGAAGGGAGAAATGAGGTCTGACTCCTAATAGGTACAAGCTTTCTTTTGGGGGTGATGAAAATGTTCTACAATTACATGCTATAGGGGCTAATTTGTAACACACACACCCCCAATTCATATGTTGAAGACCTAACTCCCAATACCTCAAAATGTAGAACTATATTTGGAGATACAGCCTTGAAAGTGATAATTAAGGTAAAATGAAGCCATATTAGTACATTCTAATCTAATATGATTGGTGTAATTGTAAGAAGAGATTAGGACACACAGAGAGACACTAGACACAAGCATGCATGGAGAGATGACCATTGAACACAGAGAGAAAGTGGACATCTGTGAGCCAAGGAGTAAGGCCTCAAAAGAAACCACACCTGCTAACACCTTGATCTTGAACCTCTAGCTTCTAGACTTTGGAGAAAATAATTTTTTGTTGTTAAAGACATCAATCTATGGTATTTTGTTATGACAGCCCTAGCAAACTAATACAGTTACACAACACTGTGAATATACTAAAAACCATTGAATTGTACACTTTAAATAAGTGAAACAAATATTTCAATAAAGCTGTTCTTGGAAGGGTATTGTAGATGACTTTCTCTCACAACAAAGATTGTTAACTTAGGACTAGATCCTTGTTAACAGTCTGATGATTCTGTGCCTGGCCCTGTGCTGAATGCATTGGGTCATAAAGTTTGGTCAGATGCTCAGGGACCATAGAGTATGATCAGTGCTCAGGGTGAATCTAGGTTTTGAAGGTTGAAGCAGATAGAATTTTGCAAGCTCTGTTTAAGAAAAATAGTACAGCCCTGGCCAGTGTGGCTCAGTTGGTTGTCACCCCATGCACCAAGAGGTCCCTCCTGGTCAGGGCATATGCCCAGGTTGCAGGCTCAATCCCCAGTAGGGGGCGTGCAGAAGGTAGCCAACAGATGTTTTGATCACCTGAATAGAATTGAATTCTTTTTAGACTCTCTAGGAAATGTTATTATAAAATAGATGTTTCTCTCTCCCTCTCCTTTCCTCTCTCTAAAATCAATAAAAGCATATTTTTTAAAATATGTTTTATTGATTTTTTACAGAGAGGAAGGGAGAGAGATAGAGAGTTAGAAACATCAATGAGAGAGAGAAACATCGATCAGCTGCCTCCTGCACATCTCCCACTGGGGATGTGCCCACAACCAAGGTACATGCCCTTGACTGGAATCGAACCTGGGACCCTTCAGTCTGCAGGCCGACGCTCTATCCACTGAGCCAAACCGGTTTCGGCAATAAAAGCATATTTTAAAAAAAGAAAAATAGTACCAGTTTAGGTATGATAGTAAACATTGCTTTAGATTTACAAAGAAATCACAAATGATACAAATACAATTTTTAAACTGCATTTATTAAATAAACATCCTCAAATCCAGAAAAACAAAAGACTCTTATCAATTGCCTTATTCACCCCTCTACTAATGTTTCCATTTTTATATTCTCTTATAAATAAATAGGACAATTATTTTAATAATATCATTTCCTAGAGAGAATAAAAAGAATCTAATTCCATTCAAGTGATCAAAACTTTTATTATTGGTAGTTTAGAAAAGTTTCAGCCTTGCAACTCATTATAAGTAATGTGAATGTTAAGATTGTTGTCAAATTTGGGGAAACCTCTAGTTTCTTTTACATGTGAGCTGTAAAATTTCAGGGTATTTTAACTATTCTTGTGCCGTGACAAATCTTAGATACGTTTCAAATTGACGATGCTCAATAAAACAACGAGGGACTTGGAACTGGGCTGTGTCAGTGCGGGGCGCTGAGGCTGAAGCTTGATTAGTTCTCCAGCTCTGGGCAAAGCCATAGGAGAAAGGAGGCCAAGAGAAACCAGCAGGGGGGGTCCCTGACCCAGTCGTGGGGGTTGTGGCAACCCTCTCAGAGATGATACCAGCGGTGATACAAAGTTTGAGTGGCATTTTGCCAGGCGATGGGCAGTTTGTGCTTATGAGGGTGGGAATGTCACTAAAAGAAAGAAAGAACCTTTCATGCTGTGGCAACAATGTATATACAAAGACTCGAGGCAGGAAACAGCATGGTAAGTGATAAGAAGAGTGAACATTCCAAGACTGATAAACTCAGGAGGCATAAACTCCTACCAAGCTCCAGACACTCATTCCAGCAGATGGAGCAATTTAAACTCGGCAATTTAGATAGAGTTCAAAGAGGCCCAAATGAAGAAACATTAGGCACTTCTGCCTGAGTTCCTAGGGTCTGAGACCTCAAAGGTATATGGAGGGAGTAGATTAGATTCTGGTCACCAGTCCCAGTGTGTGCATGGGCGGGGGGTGGATTTCCCTCACCACCAAGCAATTCTCCAACATCAACTGGATGTTCTACAATTCAGCTCAATTCTGACACTATCTAGGTAGTGTCAGATCCCATAGGTTAAGGGCTCAGTCCTACAAAACTCACCGCCCCCCCACAACACACATTTCAGATTCCAATAGCAAATATATATATATATATAATCCTTGACCACTCGTGCTTGAATTCAATCTCCAGCCTCTCTCCCCTCCCAGGGGCTTGTGGGATAAGACTGAAAGTCCCAACCCTCTAATCACGTGGTTGGCTCCACAGGCAACCAACCCCTTTCCATATGGAGGGAATTTCCCAAAGTGACCTCATTAACATGGCAAAAGAACCTTTACCACAGTCTTCCTTAGGAAACTCTAAAGGGGACTTAGGGGTGCTTTGCTAGAAAAGGGGCTGGAGATTTAGCCTGCAACTGAGGCACGTGCCCTTGACTGGAATCGAACCCGGGACCCTTCAGTCCTTGGGCCGATGCTCTATCCACTGAACCAAACCAGCTAGGACACATTTTTTATTTTTTATTTTTTTTAATATATTTTATTGATTTTTTACAGAGAGGAAGGGAGAGAGATAGAGAGTCAGAAACATCGATGAGAGAGAAACATCGATCAGCTGCCTCCTGCACATCCCCCACTGGAGATATGCCCGCAACCCAGGTACATGCCCTTGACCGGAATCGAACCTGGGACCTTCCAGTCCGCAGGCCGACGCTCTATCCACTGAGCCAAACCGGTTTCGGCAGGACACATTTTTTAAAGTATGTAGTTAATCTGTGCTTCCTTTTCACAGGTCACAAACTTGTATGAGTTACATTATGTAATACCAGCAGCAGCAAGAAAATCAAAATGACAAATTAAAAATAGATTCCCGCCTGGCCAGCATGGCTCAGTGGTTGAGTGTCATGATTTGATTCCCGGTCAGGGTGCATGCCTGGGTTGCAGGCTTGATCCTCAGTTAGGGGCATGCAGGAGGCAGCATTGATGTTTCTTTCTTATCAATGTTTCTAGCTCTCTCTCCCTCTCCCTTCCTCTCTGAAATCAATAAAAACATATTTAAAAAAAAAAAGATATTAGTAGCCCTAGTTGGTTTGGCTCAGTGGATAGAGCGTTGACCTGCGGACTGAAAGGTCCTGGGTTTGATTCCGGTCAAGGGCACATGCCCGGGTTATGGTCTCGATCCCCAGTAGGGGTGTGCAGGAGGTAGCTGGTCAATGATTCTCTCTTATCATTGATGTTTCTATCTCTCTCTCCCTCTCCCTTCCTCTTCAAAATCAATAAAAAATTATATATATATATATATATATATATATATATATATAAAGATATCAGTGCCTGAGCCCTCTAGAAGCAACCATGAAATACAGGGTCCAATTTCTGGACTAAACTCCCAAAATGATACCCCCAGAGCAAACACCCTGCCTGAGCCCCAGGCTGTGTACAAGAGACTCCATCTGCAGAATGAAATTTCAGATCTCCATACTCAGGGCATACTCTGAGCCTCCCGGAATGAAACTCATGGCCCTGTCCCGCACCCTCACAATGAAGCCCTGGATGAAAAAGTGCCAGTATGTCACAGCCAGAGTGAGCCATACAACTGTGCTAGTAGGCAGAAACCCATTGGAGGTCCAAGCTGAGTTCTGCAGGGTGAAATTCCTAGCTGGAACTCCCTGAAACGGATCTACCAAATGGAGGTCCCGAGACTGAGTCCCTCAGGCTAAGACTCCAGACTGACTTCCCTGCAGTGATAGCCATAGGCGAGCCACTCAGATTGAACACACATATAGGCCCCCAGAGGGAATGCCTAGACCAGGCCTCTGAACTGATTCCTCAGATTGAAATCTTCAACTCAAGCCCCTATACTGAAACTGAGATTACCAGTGACAATTTTTTGTTTTTGCTCATCCTCACCCAAGGATATTTTTTCCATTGTGTGTTGTTGTATTTTTAATATGGAATGCTTCACAAATTTGTGTGTCATCCTTGCACAGGGGCCATGCTAATCTTCTCTGTATCGTCCCAATGTTAGTATATGTGCTGCCAAAGTGAGCACTACATTGATTTTTAGAGTCAAAGGAAGGGAGGAGGGAGGAAGAAGGAGAGAGGGGGAGAGAGAGAGAGAGAGAGAGAGAGAGAGAGAGAGAGAGAGAGAGAGGAATAGCAATGTGAAAGAGACTTTGATTGGTTGCCTCAACCTGGGCTAAGAATTGAACTTGCAAACTAGGTACATGCCCTTGATCAGGAATCGGCCAGAGCTGCCAGTGACAATTTTGAAACTTTTGTGAGCCCTGTGTTCTTGGAAAACAGCCATGGTCAGAAATCTTCCCATCCTTTTGTGCTCTGAGAAAGGGCTAACTGCAAAGGACCTCCTGCTCCCACATATTGCAAGATAAAATGCAGTTCCAGCCCTGGCTGGTGTGGCTCAGTTGGTTGGCCGTTGTCTAATGCACCAAAAGGCTGCTGGTTGGATTCCTGGTCAAGGGCACATGCCCAGGTTTCAGGCTCAATCAATCCTTGGTAGGGGGCATGCAGGAGGCAGCCAATTGATGTTATGTTCTCACGTCGTTGTTTCTCTCCCTCTCCCTTCCTCTCTCTCTAAAATTCAATAAACTTTTTTAAAAATAAAATGCAGCTCCACCTTTCTTCAAAGACTCAGATAAGACCTGCCTCTATCTTTCCTCATCACAGCATAAGACTCTGAAAATGTCTACCCTTATCTGCTTGCCTCCATAAAAGCCCACTCTTCCTTCTTTTTCTTCAAGGTAGTTAAAATCACCCCCTTGCCCTGATTGGTTTGGCTCAGCGAATAGAGCATCGGCCTGCGAACTCAAGGGTCCCAGGTTCGATTCCAGTCAAGGGCATGTACCTTGGTTGCGGGCACATCCCCAGTGGGGAGTGTGCAGGGGGCAGCTGATCGATGTTTCTCTCTCATCAATGTTTCTAACTCTCTATCCCTCTCCCTTCCTCTCTGTAAAAACTCAATAAAATATATTTTTTAAAAAAATAAATAAAATCACCCCCTTAATTGTCTACTGCATTTGGTCTTTCACACCAATCTCAGTCCTCCCATCAATGAACATTAACCTCAGATCCTCAGAGAAACTGCCTCATTCATTCATTCATTCATTCATTCACCAAATATTGGTGGAGTGCTGCATATGTGCCAGGCACTGCGCTAAGCACTAGGGAGCTAACAAGACAGATAAAGGCTCTACTGTCACAGGGTTTACATTTGAGTAAACATAATAGGAGAGAGAGGGACAGTTTTTAATAGGGCAACCAGGGAAAGTACTTCTAAGGATGGAACATTTAAGCTGTACTCATAAGGAGGAAATGGAGGGCTGGAGGAAGAAGGTTCCAAGAGAAGAGAATGACAAATGCAAAGGCCAGGGTAACAGAAATTATTATGAAAGGAAAAGAGCTGGAGGAGATGATTGTGTGACACAGACAAGGGCCTTGTTAGTCTTGGCAAGAAGCTTGAATTTTACTTGAAATACAATGGAAAATGTTCTATGCAGGGGAATGAAATGACTTGGTTCACTTTTTTTGAAAGACCACTCTGGCTACTGTATGGAAAAGGAAATATAGAGGGGCAAAGTGGAAGCAGGGAGACCATTGGGAAGCTATTATAATAGTTCAGACAAGAGACAATGGTGGTTTGGTGTAGGTTAGTGATAGTGGAGAGAGGGAGATGTAAACAAATTCAAGAAAATTTTAGAGATAAAACTAATCATGTTTTGTAATAAGTACTACTGAGTGTGGAAGAGGTGAGGGGGAGGGATGATTCTCAGTTTTCTAGTTTAGGAACTGTTATAGAGGAAGGTGGCAGGAGAACAGACTTGGAAATATTAGGATTTCTGTTTTAGACATGTTCAACCTGGGGGGCCTGTGAGATATTAAAGTGGAGATGACAAGGGGCAAATAGGTCTACAAGTTTAGAGAATGCCAACATTTGGAGGTCAGCAAAGGAAAGTGAGAAGAAATAGACATGTTTCAAGAAGGAGGGACTGCTCTGGCGGGCATGGCTCAGTGGTTGAGCATCGACCTATGAACCAGGAGGTCACAGTTTGATTCCCCGCCAGGTTGCAGGCTCCATCCCCAGTGTGGGGCGTGCAGGAGGCAGCCGATCAACAATTCTCTCTCATCATTGATGTTTCTTTCTTTCTTTTTAAAATATATTTTATTGCTTTTTTTTACAGAGAGGAAGGGAGAAGGATAGAGAGTTAGAAACATCGATGAGAGAGAGAGAAGCATTGATCAGCTGCCTCCCACACACCCTCTACTGGGGATGTGCCTGCAACCAAGGTACATGCCCTTGACCAGAATTGAACCTGGGACCCTTCAGTCCACAGGCCGACGTTCTATCCAGTGAGCCAAACCAGCTAGGGCCATCATTGATGTTTCTATCTCTCCTCCCTTCCTCTCTGAAATCAATAAAAGTATTTTTTTTAAAAAAAAGGAGGGACTGGTTGTGTCAGATGCTACTGATAGGACAAGTAGGATGAGAAAAGTAAAGGACCTGTCGGTTGGATTTGACAACATGAAGTCTTTAGTGATTTTAGCAAGATCAGATTGCATGGAGTGGTACTAAACTAGACTGAAATTGGTTGAAGAGTGACTGCGAGGTGGAGAAAGAAATGTGTAACCTATGTCTTGAAATAGGCAGTAGCAGGAAGAGCTCCTGGAATTCACAGGGCACTCTTAAAGATGGCAGTCAGTAAAGCATATGCATGCACTGATGGGAATAGCCCAAAAGAGGAGAAACTGGTGAGGCAGGAGAGGTGGGAGTAACTGAAGGAGTGAAGTCCTGGAGTAGATGGGAGGTGTCTAAAGCAGAAGTCAAGGCACTGGCCTTCAATATGAGGAGGGACAGTTCTTCCATATGACAAATCAGAAGAGGTTGGGTCCAAAGAGGATTGTAGATCTGGTGGTGAGATAGGGAAATTCCCATTTGAATTCATCTATCTTCTCAATGAATAGGTGACAGTTGAGGGTGGGACCGAGGCTGAGATGTGGGAGGTTTGGGAAGAGAGGAGAAGGTATAAAATAATTAACTCTGAGAGGGTGAAAGTGAGCATCGCAGGATTGCTATGTTATTAAGGCCCATTTGAGGTCTGCCATCAATAATTTAGAGTGAAATCAATTGACTTGTGTGGTTTTTGGTTTTCTCTAATAACATTCAGCTGCTCTGATACATGTGGAGTAGGTGGGCATTGTGATTCGTCTGGGTTGTGCTTGGCCAGGCCAGTATAGAGATGGGGGTCACTTTATGTCCTGTCGGCCACAAGAGCTAGAATAGTTCAGGCTCTCACAGGCTGCAGTCAGGGTGTTGGCCAGGGCTGCAGTCTCATATGAGGCCATCTATTACTTCTTTTTTAAAAATATATATTTTGCCCTAACCGGTTTGGCTCAGTGGATAGAGCGTAGGCCTGTGAACTCCAGGGTCCCAGGTTCGATTCCGGTCAAGGGCATGTACCTTGGCTGCTGGCACATCCCCAGTGGGAGGTGTACAGGAGGCAGCTGATCAATGTTTCTCTCTCATCGATGTTTCTAACTTTCTATCCCTCTCCCTTCCCCTCTGTAAAAAAATCAATAAAAAATATATTAAAAAAATAAAAAAATATATTTTTATTGATTTTTTACAGAGAGGAAGGGAGAGGGATAGAGAGTTAGAAACATCAATCAGCTGCCTCCTGCACAGCCCCCAGCCCCCACCAGGGATGTACCCGCAACCAAGGTGCTTGCCCTTAACCAGAATCGAACCTGGGACCCTTCAGTCCGCAGGCCGACACTCTATCCACTGAGCCAAACCGGTTAGGGCCATCTATTATTTCTTACTCTCTTCCAAGCTCATGTGGTTGTTGGCAGAATTTAGTTCTTTGTGATTATAGAACTGAGGCTCTCCGATCCTAGGGTTTGCCTCCAGTTCCCTGCCATGTGGCCCTCTCCATAGGCAGCTCACAGCCTATTCGGTTAGTTAAAAGCAAGTCACAAGCCCATACTCCAGGGAAGGGGATTACACAGCATAACACCAGCGTGGAGCCTCAGCTCTGCCAGCTCCTAGCTAGCCACCTCCCTCTCTGAGCCTCAGTTTTGTGTTGTGTGGTTTTTTCTTTGTTTTTTACAAATGGGGCATAATCATACCTATTTTATAGGGTTGTTATGAGGGTTACAGGAGCTAATTTATGCAAAGCATTTGATGGGAACCCCTAAAGAGGAAAGTGGGACCGGGGTCCTGCCCTAGGGAAGAGTCAGCCTGATAGTGTATGTGCCCTGCTGTGGGCAGGGACCACCTCTGTTCATCTAACACTCATTCCTCCGCTGTGTTTTCTTTTCTGTGAAGGGTCTGTTCAAATTCCATCCTTATTTTTTTTAATATTTTTATTGATTTCAGAGAGGAAGGAAGAGGGAGAGAGAGATAGAAACATTAATGATGAGAGAGAATCATCGATCGACCGCCTCTTGCACACCCCACACTGGGGATCAAGCCCACAACCTGGGCCACAACCTGGGCATATGCCCTGACAGGGAATCGAACCGTGACCTCCTGGTTCATAGGTCAATGCTCAACCACTGAGCCACACTGGCCGGGCCCATCCTTTTTTTTTTAAAATTGGGATGTCAGGGCTTTGTATCCAGCAATGCAAAGATGGAAATGATTATTGATATTCACTTATTTATTCACTTGTTCATTCCAGAAGTACTGTCTGGGAGAACCTGTTAATCATTTTCTGCTATTATCAAGTTCCCTTGGGAGCTGAGGGACTTCTGTCTGTCCAGCCTTCCTTTCAATCCTGTGAGTTCTCCCCCAACCACTTTCCGTTACTTGCAACCAAAGAATCCTGATCAAAACCCACAGTTATAAGTAAGGAGATGAGGTTGAGCTGGCCTTTTGCCAACCTTATAAGAATGATTTTGAAGGGATACCCTCAAAAAGCACTCTGAATACTAATGAATGAAGTCTCAGGGACTCAAGTTTTGCTTTCTATGTGCAGGCTCTAATACATTACTACGTGATAGGTGATAAGCCTGTTGTAAACCAAAGTGTGAGTAGACATAACACCCCGGGCTATTTGCTGTTGGAAAATTTCTGGAGCCTTGAAGACTTGAGTCATTTGGTCAAAAGGTTGGGCAGGCTGGGACCACCACTTGTGAGAATAGTGTGGACAAGCAAAGCTCACTCAAATTTTTGCTTTCTCCATTATGGAATCTGCTCCATACCAAATATGACCCTGGCGGGAAATCCCATAAGAGTGTTTCATTACCTTGCCTGGGAGAAACCAGAGCTGAATAGTTCCTGAAATTCCCAGCTGCTGGGCCTCATCCACAATAATGTCTATGTCCTCAGGCATTCATTCCATCTCTGGAAACCAGGGCTTCAGATGAGGGCTTTATTCAAAGATTAACCCTCACAGAGATGTGAAGTCTTTTTTTAAAAACATAATTATCTATTCTTACTTGGCTGGCGTGGCTCAGAGGTTGAGCATCGACCTATGAACCAGGAGGTCACGGTTCAATTCCTGGTCAGGGCACATGCCCAGGTTGTAGGCTTGATCCCCCCTGTGGGGTGTGCAGGAGGCGGCCGCTCAATGATTCTCTCTCATCACTGATGTTCCTATCTCTCTCTCCCTCTCCCTTCCTCTCTGAAATCAATAAAAATATATTTTTAAAATTATTATCTAGTCTTTAAAGGAGGAGCTTTCCAAGCTGTCCTTACCAGCCTGATTAAATCTCCCGGTACACCCTGAGAAACTTGTACTTTGTGTTGCATCTGTAATCGTGAGAACACTGGGTTTGGGACATCAAGCTCAGATCACCCATAACCGCATCTCCCTCCTACCTCCCAGACTTTAATAAAGTTCTGCATTTGTTATGCCAAATCTTTTGAACATGGCCTTCCAGCAACTTGATGAGCCAGAATAATTATTAAAGGAGACTTTGGCATCAATGCAAAGACTCACAGTGATGTGCTGACCTTCTTTCTTTATGAACGTAATAAAACTTGATGAACAGTCAAACATCTGTGCACATTGTTCCCCCAAAGATTTTTCCAGTTGTTGCTGGACAAAGAAACTTTCTTTATTTTTTTTCCAATGTTTTTCGTGATTTTATTTATTTTTCTTTTTTCTTAAATATATTTTTATTGATTTCAGAGAGGAAGGGAGAGGCAGAGAGAGATAGAAACATCAATGATGAGAGAGAATTATTGATCAGCTGCCTCCTGCACGCCCCCTACAGGGATCAAGCCCAAAACCCAGGCATGTACCCCTGACTGACGTCAAACCTGGGAACCTTTAGTTGGCAGGCCGACGCTCTATCCACTGAGCCAAACCAGCCAGGGAGAAACTTTCTTTTTTAAAAAAAATATTTTTTTAATTGATTTCAGAAAGGGAGGAAGAGGGAGAGAGGTAGAAACATCAATGATGAGCGGGAATCACTGATGGGCTGCCTCCTGCACACACCCACACTGGGTATGGAGCCTGCAACCCAGGAATGTGTCCTGACCAGGAATCAAACCATGACTTCTGGTTCATAGGTTCCATGCTCAACCACTGAACCATGTCGGCCGGGCAAGACCTTCTATCACTTTGAAGATGCCCAAGAGCTGGAAACCTAGAACTAAAGCTGAGAGACTGAAAAAATGCAGACTACAGGGGCCCTACTCATCCCCCTGGCTCTGATCCGCTGTTGTACCACGGGTCTAATCAGGCCTGTCTCTGCCTCCTTCCTGAGAAGGCCAGAGATCCCATCTGAACAGCCTTCCTACAGCAGCTCCCCACTCCGGGTGGCCAGACCCAGACCAGAGCTCCAGACCAGTGGCGTCTCCTGGGACATTGCCACAGCGGCCAAGTTTATTGGTGCTGGGGTTGCTACAGTGGGTGTGGTTGGTTCAGGGCCTGGAATTGATCATTGGCTATGCCAAGAACCTGTCTTTCAAGCAGCAGCTCTTCTCCTATGCCATTCTGGACTTTGCCCTGTCTGAGACCATGGGGCTCTTCTGTTTGATGGTTGCTTTCCTCTTCTTAGTCATGTGAGGCTCTGGGGGATCACCTACCCATCCCTGCTGCTTCGTCTCCAGGCCATGCCCGGTGCTGGAATGTGCTAAGCTTTACCAGTAAACACAACATTTCTCTAAAAAAAGAAAGAGGCCTTGGCCCGGTAGCTCAGTTGGTTAGACAGTTGTCCTGATACACCAAGGCTGCAGGTTCGATTCCTGGTTAGGGCACATACAAGAAGCAACCAATGAGCCCAGCTGGTGTGGCTTAGTGATTGTCAACCCATGAACCAAGCGGTCACCGGTTCAATTCTTGACCAGGGCACATGCCTGGGTTGTGGGCTCAATCTCCAGTGGGGGGCATGCAGGAGGCAACCAATCAATTATTTTCTCTCATCATTGGTGTTTCTATCTCTCCCTCCCCCTTCCTCTCTCTCTAAAATCAATAAAAATATTTTTTTTTTTAAAAAAAGAAGCAACCAATGAATGTGTGGAACAACAAACCAAATGTTTCCCCCCTCTCCCCCTCTCTCCCCTCCCTTTTCCTCTCCCTTTCTCTACTTCTGAAATAAATAAGTAAAAATAAATTTTAAAACATGCCTATGAGCCTTATTAGTCTCACAAAGGGGCTTACAAAATAGAATGTCTTTGATGACATCAGCAGCATATAAAGGCTGAAAACTAGGTGCTGGCTATATGGAGACAATAGTACTTTGACCCAGTTGTATACTGAAGGGAAATTTCTCTCTTTTCCACCCACCCTCCCTACCTCTCTCCCTTTCTCCTTTTTCCCCTCCCTCTCCTCCTACCTTCCTCTGGTTGCAAGCAATAGAAATCAAGTCTGTCACCTTGAATACTAAAAATAATTTACTGTAAGTATGTAGGGAACTTGCAGAATGGAGGGAAAGGCTAAAGATTCTGGTCAGAGGACAGGATCCAGAGCAGCTCTAGACTGATGATGGTCTTTTAAAAAATATATTTTTTAATTGATTTCAGAGAGGAAGGAAGAGGGAGAGAGAGACAGAAACATCAATGATGAGAGAGAATTATTGATCAGCTGCCTCCTGCACACCCCCTACTGGGGATCAAGCCCCAAACCCAGGCATGTAACCCTGACTGTCATCAAAACTGGGAACCTTCAGTTGGCAGGCCGATGCTCTATCCATTGAGCAAAACCGGCCAGGGAGAAACTTTCTTTTTTTTAAAAAATTTTTTTTTATTGATTTCAGAAAGGGAGGGAATCATTGATCAGCTGCCTCCTGCACACCCACACTGGGTATGGAGCCTGCAACCCGGGCATGTGCCCTGATTGGGAATTGAACCATGACCTCCTGGTTCATAGGTCGATGTTCAACCACTGAGCCTTGCCAGATCAGGCTGATGATGGTCTTTTAAGGTTGTGCCATCTGGATCAAAGTACTTCAGATGTTTGCTCACTCTACTGCCTTTCTACTTAGAACAGTGGTTCTCAACCTTGGCTGCACATTGGAATCACCTGGGAATCTTTTAAAAATCCTGATTTCTGGGCCTCATCCTGTTTCTTTGTGACTAATGTTGTGGCTCCACCCCATAAGAAAGAAACAGAATTTCCGGAGGATGAGGCCCAGAAATCAGGATTTTAAAAAGATTCCCAGGTGATTCTAATGTGCAGCCAAGGTTGAGAAACAATGACTTAGAGGGTGGTGGTCTGTGGATCAACAGCAATGGTATCATCCAGGAGATACAGGCTTTTAGGTCTCACTGACTCAGAATCTCCATAGTAACAAGACTCCCAGGTGATTCATACATACGCACATTCGAGTGCAGAGAGGCACTGCCCTATTCAAGATCAAGCTGATCTAGTTTGGGTCACATGTCCATCCCTTGACTAAAGGAGGTATGATACCAACATTGACAGTCCTGTCAGACTGTACCCAATGGAGGAAGATCATTCAAATCTCCTGTCAGGGTGCTATTACCAAAAGAATGGGAAATGAATATTGGGTGGCCAAGTGTGCAATAAATATCCACTTCAACCCTTGGTCCTGTTTGGAAAGGTGAGGTTTGGAAGGTATTTCCCCCCAGGAAGGGGTAACAAAGCTTTGTGTATTCATTAGATCTGGGCCCTCCTTTGAGGCCATGGAGTTATTAGCCCACGAAAGGGAATTTCAGGGGCTGGAAAAAGAAAGCCTCTCAAAGCCTGGCAGAAATCCCTAGGGAATGGAAAGAAGGAGGGTCTGTGATGGACAAATTCCTGATTCAATATGAACCCTGTACCTCTGAGGCAGTGAGGTCTTGAAGGAGAAGAGCTGGGTGTATGCCCAGAAACACTGGCCCCTTAGAGCTGCAATTTGGGAACTCTTTGAAGGACCACGCTGACACACGCTGGAAGGTGCAGTCAGCAAGGCTTTGCTCCGGAGTAGACCAGCAGTGCCAGATGGAAGCAGGCCAGTGTTCAGGAATGACACATTGTAGCAATGAAACACAAGGAAGGCTTGGAAGTAGAAGCTTTTCTCTACTGAGGAGTGGACATCAGGTCAACTTCCTTTGAGGACTATGTAAGCTCCTGGATAAGCCAGAGGAGGACAAGAGCCAAAGAGGGTGGCATTAAACTTCTTGCTAATCTGGTCCATGAGGCTCAAGCCACTTTGGATTTAATTTGAAGAACTACAAAAGATGTGACTATACTTGCACCTCAAGAGTTGTAAAGTTGACCATATTTCCCATGCTGCACTGCAGCCCCCCTCTTCTCTTCTGGTCCCAGGCACTTTGGGAGCCATGGGTTTTAGTGCAGACATGGCAAAGTCCAAGAACCATACCAGACATAACCACTCCCCAAAATGGCACAGAAATAGCATCAAGAAACCCTAAGCAGCCCAGCTGGCATAGCTCACTGGTTAAGCATCAACCAATGAACCAGGAGGTCACGGTTCGATTCCTAGTCAGGGCACATGCCTGGGTTGTGGGTTTGATCCCTAGTAAGGGACGTGCAGGAGGCAACTGATCAATTATTCTCTCTCATCATTGATGTTTATATCTCTCCCTCTCCCTCTCTGAAATATATATATATATATATATATATATATATATATATATATATATATCCTAAACCACAAAGATATGAATGTCTTAAGGGTGTGGGACCCAAGTTCCTGACGAATATGCTCTTTGCCAAGAAGCACAAGAAGGCCCTGAAGAAGATGCAGGCCAACAACACAAGGCCGTGAGTGCACATGAGGAGGCTACCAAGGCCCTCATAAGGCCCAAGGAGGCCAACCCCAAGATTCCAAAGGGCAGTAGCCACATACAGAGTCAACTTGCCTACGTTGCTCACTCCAAACTTGGGAGACATGCTCATGGATATAGCCAAGGGTCTCATCTTGGGCTCTGCAGTCCAAAGTCCAAGTCCAAGTCTCAAACCAAGGCCCAGGCTATGGCTGTGGCTGCAGCTCCAGCTCAGGCTCCCAAAGGTACCGAGGCCCCCACAGAGACTTCAGAGTAGAGCCCTCTGTTTGCCGATGTGGGGACGAAGGAATGGTGTGAGCCCTGGGCTACTGTTTGCATGGGGCTGGTTTCCTCCTGTGCTGTTTGTACAAAAAACCTGAGGCAGGAGCTGTCAAAAAAATTGTCAAATTATTCATATAGTCTACATCCTATTTGTATGTAATTATTAGTTCAGTGTCTCTCTTCCCAACCAGAAAACACCAGGAGGACAGGGACTTTGCCTGCCTTATTTATCCCTGCATTTCCAGAACCTAACACATAGGTGCCCAACAAACGTTTGTTGAATAAATGAATGTGATAGGGGTGCCAATGTTGTAGTGGCTTGAAGGCAAGGCATTGATATTGGACAAATCCAAAAGGCATCTACATGCCTTCTACCTGGATGCACCCAAAAAGTACAATCTGATATGGTCTCCTAGTTCTTTAACATTCACATCAGATGGCTCAAATCCTAGCCACCTGGAAAATTCAGTATCTCCCATAATATCTTTGAAGATTCTTGGCAGAATCTCATTTATCCTGACCAGACTTCCTACTTATTCTGGGGCCTTCTGCTACTATACACTGCGCTGCTAGGTGTCATGGCCGCATTTGTTGCTACATACACCAGGGGCAGTTCTTTTCACTGGGGGCTTTACTAGGCTGCCATCAACAGTGCTTGGTCCTGTTTTCCCCCTGCTCCTGCTCCTCTTCATGATCCCCTTATTCAATCCTTTCTTTTCAGGTCTCTTGACCTCCTCTAAGGTCACTGTCACTACTCTTTCCTCCCTCTTATCAGATCAAGTGACTCTCAAGCAGTAATTGGTGGTCTCTATTTTCTTCCCTCTCTTTCCAATATTTATTACTAGAGGCCCAGCGTGCACGAATCATACGAGAGTAGCTCAGCTGGCCGCCCTGCCCATCATCGCTCGTAGCTCTTCACCTCTAGTAGTTCGTGCCCCACCCCGCCCACCACGAGAACCGCTGCTCTTTTGGTCATGACGGTGTTACAGCGTGATGGCCACAGACCTTTTATATAAGAGATAATACTAGTGCCCCAGTGCACAGATTCATGCACATTGAAAGGAAATTAATTATAAGGTGGCCGGTGGGGTGGGGCTGGGTGAGATGGGCTGGACACGCCCTGGAGCCAGCCTCCCTCGGTTCCTCCCTGGATGGCTGTAACTGGGGCAGCAATGCGGCTCGAAGGGTGTCTGCGAAGTGAGCGGGTCCCTCTAGCATGTGGTGTCCCTCCGCCTGGCCTGTGGGGATCGTGCTGAAACCAGCTCTCTGACATCCTTTGAGGGGTCCCAGGGCACTCTGCAAAGTTGTTGTCGTACAGGGTGTGTAACACAAACACAAGTGTGCAGTAACCAGATTTGGGGCCGACAGTGCCCCAGCAACAACATAACCCATGGTCAAAGGTGGAATCACAAGGCCCACAAGGAATTGGGATCCCTCCTCTCTGGTTTCAGGGTGCATCACTGTAGCTTGGCAGCTCCTGCATTGAGCATCTGCCCCCTGATGGTCAGTGCACGTCATAGCAACCAGTCAGACGGGTGGAGGGACACTTAGCATATTAGCCTTTTATATATATAGATATTCTGCTCCAATTGAGGATTTCTTTTTAATTTTTTTTTATTATTTTTGTTGCTGAATCAAAGATTTCTCTTTTTTAAAAAAATACATTTTTTTTATTGATTTCAGAGAGGAAGGAAGAGGGAGAGATAGAAACATCAATGATGAGAGAAAACCATTGATTGGCTGCCTCCTGCACGCCCCCTACTGAAGATCAAGCCCACAAACCTGGGCATGTTCCCTGACCAGGAATCGAACTGTGACCTCCTGATTCATAGGTCGATGCTCAACCACTGAGCCATGCTGGCCAGGCAAGGATTTCCCTTTTTCACAGTCAAAGTGCATTAAATAGGGAGCAAAACAAACCAAAAAAATTGAACATTATCTTCTCTTTATGTTCTTTCTCTAACAATCCTAACTGTAAATTCCTTTAGAAACAATGTACTGCATTGAATAGCGTCCTCCCCCCAAATTTATGTTCACCTAGCACCTATGAATGTCACCTTATTTGGAAATATGGTCTTTGCAGATGTAATCAAGTTAAGAAGAGGTCACACTGGATTACGATGGGTCCTAAATCCAATGACTGGTTTCCTTATAAGACAAGGGAAGTTTAGACACAGAGATATAGAGACAGACACACAGGGAGAAGGCCACGTGAAGATGCAAGCGAAGATTGGAGTGATGGATTTACAAGCCTAGAAACACCAAAGATAGCCAGAAACCTCCAGAAACTAGGAGAGAAGCCTGGATCAGACTCTCCCCCAGAGCCTCCTGAAGGAACTAACTTACCAACACACTGATTTTGGACTTCTGGCCTCCTGGACTGTGAGAGGATAAATTTCTGTTGTCCAGCCATCCCGTTTATGGTATTTTGTTCTGACAGCCCTAGGAAACTAATACAGATATGTATACTCTTGTTTCCTAGTGGAAGAGTTAGGAAATGTAAGGCAAATAAGAAAAGCACAAAAATTAAGAATTCAAGATCTTATTCTGAGATTTTGAGCATGGCCTGCAACCTTGCTAATCAAAGTGGGTCCAAGAAGCAGTAGGATCACAGTTTAAGAAGGGCTGCCCAAGGAAATTCTGACACATACTATAGCTGGATGAACCTTGAGGACATTCAGCTAAGTGAAATAAGCCAGTCACAAAAAGACAAATACTGTATAATTCCACTAATATGAGGCACATAGAACAGCTAAATTCATAGAGACAGAAAGTAGAATGTGGGTGCCAGGGGCTAGAGAGGGCGGGGGAATGAAAAGTTACTTTTTAGCCTGTCCAGTGTGTGTCAGTGGTTGAGCATCCATCTATGAACCAGGAGGCCACGGTTCGATTCCCAGTCAGGGCACATGCCCTGGTTGGGTCTCGATCCCCAGTGTGGGGTGGTCAGGAGGCGACCAATCAATGATTCTCTCTCATCATTGATGTTTCTCTCTCTCTCTCTTTCTCTCTCTCTCTCTCTCTCTCTCTCCCTTCCTCTCTCTGAAATCAATAAAAGCATAATTTTAAAAGTTACTGTTTAATGAGTACAGAGTTTCAGTTTTGCAAGATGAAAAGAGTTCTGGAGATAGATGGTGGTGATGGTTGCCCAACAATGTGAATGTACTTAATGCCACTAAACTGTACATCTAACTTAGTGGTTAAGATGGTAAATTTTGTTATGTGTGTCTTACCACAATTAAAAATTTTAAAAAAGAAGGGCTAGCTCAGCCGGTGTGGCTCAGTGGTTGAGCGGTCAACCCAAGAGCCAAGAGGTCAAGGCACATGCCTGGGTTGCAGGCTTGATCCCCAGTGTGGGGCACGCAGGAGGCACTAATCAGTGTTCCTCTCTCATCAGTGTTATCTCTCTATCCCTCTCCCTTCCTCTCTCTCTAAAAATCAATAAAAAACATTTAAAAAGCCTTAACTGGTTTGGCTCAGTGGATAGAGCGTCGGCCTGTGGACTGAAGGGTCCCAGGTTCGATTCCGGTCAAGGGTATGTACCTTGGTTGCGGGCACAACCCCCCAGGGGGTGTGTGCAGGAGGCAGCTGATCCATGTATCTCTCTCATCGATGTTTCTAACTCTCTATCCCTCTCCCTTCCTCTCTGTAAAAAATCAATAAAATATATTTTTTAAAAATATTTTTAAAAAGAAGGGCTAGCCTACAAAGTCATTTCTGGCCCCTGCCACCACTCTATTCTCTTTTGGCCCCATTCTTCTCCTCCTTTTGTGGTCCAATAACCAGGCATTTCTTTCTGTTCCCTTAAAGTACCAATATGGACCTTGACAAGATGTTGTTCTCTCTGCCTGGAACACTTCCCCCACCCTTTTGCCTAATGTTGAATGCCCCTTTCTCACAGCAAACTATCCCTGACAAAACAGGACAGCTTGAGGCCTAGCTGCACATTCTCAGGGCGCCCTGTACTTTTCCCTCCTAGTGTTGATTGCAATTAAATGCCTTTACAATTGATTGTTTCACATCTGTCTCCAATTAGAATGTCAACTCCACAAGGACATGCGTTCCGCTGCAATCAAGGAGTGTCTGTTTTGTTTACCGCCCTATCCCTAGCCTAGAACAGTTAGATATTCAGTAAACACTTGCTGACTGTCTGAATGAATGACCCACTCATTGCTGATTCAAGCGCCTCACCTTCTACAGTTTAAGGCCCCCGAGCCTCAGTCATGCTGGTCTAGAAAGCTTACTTTGAAGAGCACACAAGAGTTGATCGAGCTCAGAGCTGGATGACACAAGCAAATAGGGCACTCAATTATTCCACAAAACAGATGCCATTTAATTAATTTATGGAGCAGCTGCCTGGTTGAGCAGAGGACCAGTGCCAAGAGAGATGGAGAGTCTTTTTTAAAAAATATTTTTATTAGTTTCATAGAGGAAGGGAGAGAGAGAGAGAGAGACAGAGAGAGAGAGACAGAGAGACAGAGAGAGAGAGAAATACCAATGATGAAAGAGAATCATTGATCAGCTGCCTCCTGCACGTATCACACTGGGGAGAAAGCTCGCAACCCCGGACATGTGCCTTGACCTAGAATTGAACCCGTGACCTCTTGGTTCATGGGTTGACTCTCAACCACTGAGCCACACCGGCCGGGCGAAATAGAGAGTCTTGAGAGATATTTGCCTGATGAAATAAAATGAGGCAGAGAGCACCTCTTAGTGAATGGCATTTTTCTCTCTTTGACTTTGTGTCTCTGTGAAAGTTGTTGGTCAGGAACAAAAGAAATCCCCTCTGGGTTAGTACAATCATTGAGTGACTGGAGGATCAGGCTGAGGACAGGGCAGAAAATAATGGAGCCACAGGAATGCTGGGGAGTGGACAATTACATGCTCTTCTCTCATCCTTGTATTCTTTGCTTATAATTCAAAGACTGCATCCGGCTGGCTAAGCTTAGGTAGCCCGTTCAGGTTTTCACAGTGGGTTTCATTGTCCTACCAAGATGATATACCATGGGTATATTAATTAATTATTAAGCTGCAAATAACTTCGAGCCATACTCAACTGGCTTAAATAACAAAGATATGTATGATTTTACAAAACACAAAGTCCTAAGGTAAGGGGGATCCCGGGTTGGTTAATTCAGGACCACAAGGACCCGGTCCTTTTCACCTTACCATTCTGTGAAACTCAGTGCATTGACTTTGCTTTAATTAATTAATTAATTAAATTTTAATTTTTTCCATTGATTTCAGAGAGGGAGAGGGAGAGAGAGATAGAAACACCAATGAGAGAGAATCATTGATTGGCTGCCTCCTGCAGGCCCCACACTGGGGATCCAGCCTGCAATTCAGGCATGTGCCTTGACCGGGAATCAAACCGTGACCTCTTGGTTCATAGGTCGACACTTAAGCACTGAGCCACACCACCCAGGCTGCATGCCTCCTTTGGAAGGCTGGGCACACTTGCCTGTGGAACCATTTTTCCTTCAGATGTGTTGTTCACCGCCTTGATGAATTTGTGTAGACATTTGTCAACCTCCCATTACATATTGATTTCATTTAGATCAGTGTTTCCTAAACAGCAGCCACCGGAGAACCACCTTAGAATGTTTGCCAAGACCAAGTACCACCTTGGCTATTATTTACTTAATCTTCATCGTTAAATCAAGTCAATTTATTTCTAAAAGAACATTTTATTCACTATCCGCCCCATTGATTGAAAGTCTCTTTAAGCTTCTCCAAGGAGTCGCAGGGAAAATGATCCACCAGACTATTGATTCTTCCTCAGAATTACATTTGTGTGTGGGTTAAATTGGTTTTAAAAGCCTTTTCTGTTTTCATTGTCTTATCAGATGCTGTGGTCCAGGCAAACCTAGTGTTTAAATGATGTGGTTTCTTAGAGGAGTTTTCTTTCCTAGAAAGTCAAACCAAGCTCTTAGACCATCACTAATTGCATGTGGGGCAAGACAAAAGAGGAAGTTTTAAATCCCTCGTTGTTGTTTTTTTTTCACCTGTCCCCTCCAAAATGAAGGGCAGAAAAGGAGACCAAAAGTGTAACAACGCCCCCTTTTTCCTGCTACCCCTCCCCCTTGGCCCTTCCTGAGGGTCAGCCTTACTAAGGCCTGGGAAGGGGGAGGCCCCAGTGGCTCAGAACAGATGCGGAAGCTGCGGACTCTCAAAGGTTGGTCATCCTTAAGCCCGGGAGGAGGGAGGAAGGATAGAATGGGGGGAGGGGCGGACACAGAAGACAGAGCTGGGGATGGGGTGGGGTGGGGGTGGGGGTGGGGGTGGGGATGGGGGGATGGGTGGAGACTTAGATTGACCCAAAGAGCAACCCACTGAAGAGAAGAGAGAGACTGAGAAAGCGAAAAGGAGAAATTTGAATCACAGAAAAGAGAAAGGGGCAACACAAAGGGAGGCTGGGAAGGAGAAAAGGTCTGAGATAGACAGAGGGAAGGAGAGACAGAAATAAAGGAAGACCAGAAAGAGTAAAGAAAGGTGGGTAGAACCTGCTCCTCTGACCCCCTTCTCCCCCTGGGGGAATGATGACCATTTCCTGAGTACCACTCCACTACATGTTTAGGGCAATCTCGTTTACGTCATGTCCAAGACCTTGCAAGGCGCCTAGCTGTCGCCTCCCCCTGCAGATCCAGTGGGCTTTAGGGAGCCAATGTAGGCTTGGAACAAGGGCAGACATACCTACAGCTGAGGTTCAGGCAGCAAGGAGATCAGAGGTAGAGTAACAAGCGAGGTTTTTTCAGAAGTCCTGGCAAAGGGGGCAAGAACCAGACTTTGTGGGACAGTGAGGAGAGAAAGAAGGGCTGCGACATCAGGATGCCACCAGGGAGCACACAGCCAGCTTGCCAAGAGCTTCCCTCACACACAGGATTTGGTTCTCTCGGCTCCATCAGCTTCCTCGTTGCAGGGAATATTCATTGTACACATGAAGAAGCTGAGTTTTAGGAAGGGAAGTGATTTGTCTAAGATTCCAGCTTAGGACTACTTAGTCCTGGTACCTACTGAGTGCCAGGTCCAGGTTAGCTGCTTTGAATATGTATTTGATCCTCGCAACAACCTTATAACATTAAAGGAATTCATATCCTCATGTCTTCCTTTTTTTTTTTTTTTTGGTCTCATCATTTTATTTATTTTTTATAATATATTTTTATTGCTTTCAGAGAGGAAGGCAGGGGAGAGAGAGATAGAAACATCAATCATGAGAGAGAATCATGGATCGGCTGCCTCCTGCACGCCCCCAACTGGGGATTGAGCCTGCAACCCAACCCAGGCATATGCCCTTGCCCAGAATTGAACCTGGGACCTTTCAGTTCACAGGCCAAGGCTCTATGCACTGAGACAAACCAGCTAGGGCACTTGATTTATTTCTTAATATATTTTTTCTTGTTGATAGTATTACAGATATCTCCCATTCTCCCACTCCATTCCCCCCCCTCCTACCAGTCCCTACCCACCTCCCACCCCCGGCCTTCACCACCCTATTGGCCGTGTCCATGGGCTATGCATATAAGTATATAAGTTCTTTGGTTTATCTCTTCTCGTCTCTCTCACACACACACACACACACACACACACACACACACACACACACACACATTGAGGGATGTCAGTCTCATTTCTCAAAATTTGCACACACAACTGCTCCTGGACTCCCTTGGGAGGACAGCCTATTGGCTGTCATCCTTCCTGGGGGCCATAGCTCCTCCCTCCCTCACAGTAACCACCCCCACCCCTGCCTTGGGGGAGTCAGTTAGGGCTGGAATGAGTCTGAGCCCACATGTTTGGTGGACATTAGAGCTGCTCTTAGAAAAGCAATCACATTCAAATTCTTGCTAGGGCTCGGGCTGGGAACCAGGGCAAAGGATGTCCTCAGTGTATGCCTTGTGCATTTTTGTCCCCCTACCCTGCACTCCCTGATCCAAGCCATCACCATCCCTCCTCTGGATTACCGCAACAGCCTCTTCCCAGTCTCTTTGATCTGGGCTGTGGACAGTTGTGTGGTTTGTGCACCGAACAAGAGTATCTGGCTGAGGGGCCCAGGAGGGCTGAAGTCCAGCCTGAATTCTGGTGCTGTTGTGCACTCTCGTGTGGGGCTGCACCTGCAGGAAGAAGGGGCATCTTTCTCTTTGTTTTTTTAGAAAGACTCCTAGATACATACCCTTGAGCAGAATCAAACCTGGGACCCTTCAGTCCGCAGGCCGACACTCTATCCACTGAGCCATACCACTCAGGGCTCTGTTTTTTTTAAATCTTTTTATTGATTTCAGAGAGGGAATGAGAGATAAAAACATAATGATGAGAGAAAAATCATTGATTAGCCGGCCACCTCCTGCATGCCCCACACAGGAGGTTGAGCCTGCAACCCCTGTGCCCTGACCAGGAATCGAACCGTGACCTCCTGGTTCGCAGGGAGGTGCTCCACCACTGAGCCAGGCCGGCCAGGCACATGTTTCTCTTTAGATAAAGGTCCTTTTCCCCCAAGCCAAGTGCCATGGGGCTATGCCTACTTGGAGGAGGCAAATGTTTTCAGTCATACAGCCCAGCTGGTGTGGCTTAGTGGTTGAGCATCGACCTATAAACCAGGAGGTCACGGTTCGATTCCAGGTCAGGGCACATGCCCGGGTTGTGGGCTCGATCCCAAGTGTGGGGCGTGCAAGAGGCAGCTGATCAATGATTCTCTCTCATCATGGATGCTTCTATCTCTCTCTCCCTCTCCCTTCCTCTCTCTGAAATCAATAAAAATATTTTTTAAAAATCCTCCCACTTGCCAAAACCGGTTTGGCTCAGTGGATAGAGCGTGGCCTGCGGACTGAAAGGTCCCAGGTTCGATTCCGGTCAAGGGCATGTACCTGGGTTGCGGGCACATCCCCAGTAGGAGATGTGCAGGAGGCAGCTGATCAATGTTTCTCATCGATGTTTCTAACTCTCTATCCCTCTCCCTTCCTCTCTGTAAAAAATCAATAAAATATATTAATAATGAAAAAATCCTCCCACAGCTCCCCCTTCACTCAGCATTAAAACCAAAGTCCTTAAAGGAGCCTAGGAGGACCTGCATGAGCTGGCCTCCCAACTCCTCCTCCTCCGCCATCACTCTATCCCAGCTGCACTGGCTTTCTTTCAGTTTCTTAAACACACCAAGCCCATCTCATCTCAGGGTCTTTGTACTTGCTATTCCCCCCTGCCTGGAATTCTTTGCCTCCAGGTACCCGCATCACCAATCCCTCATCCTTTAGGTCTCAGCTCAAATGTCATCTCCTTAAAGAGGCCTTTCCTGACTACCTTACCTGATGTGATCCTTCCTACTGCAAATAGGAACCAGTCTCATGTTATTACATTTTTCTGTTTTATTTTCTTTAGCATGCAGATGAGTGTGTGTGTGTGTGTGTGTGTGTTGAAATATATTTTTATTGATTTCAGAGAGGAAGGGAGAGGGACAGATAGAAACATCAATGATGAGAGAGAAGCATTGATTGGCTGCCTCCTCCTGCACGCCCCACACTGGGGACTGAGCCCACAGCCCAGGCATGTGCCCTGACTGGGAATCGAACCATGACCTCTTAGTTCATAGGTGGACACTCAACCACTGAGCCATGCCAAATGGGTGTTTTAAATTCACTGACTTTAGAGAGAAAGGAAGGGAAGGGAGAGAGAGAGGGGTGGGGGGTAGAAAAAGAGAGCGAAAGAGAGAGAGAGAGAAACATAGGCCCATTGTTCCACCCATCCATGCATCTAACAGTTGGCTCCTTTGTGCACCTGATCAGTGATCGAACCCACAAGCAGAATGATGCTCCAACCAACTGAGGTACCTGGCCAGGGCAACATTTTTCTGTTTTATTTTCATTATGTAACTTGTTACTCTGAACTTATCTTGTTTAGGAAGTATCTGTCTTGCCCCACTGATAAGCAACCTAATTTGAGCTGGGCCCCATGTCTGCCTTGTACTTCATTGTATCTCCAGCATCTAGAACAGTGCCTGGCCCAAAGCAGATGCTGAACAAATGTATGTTGAATGAATTAATCTATGATTTTCCTTTGGCCAGAGGGTCGCATATAATATCCTCACCCCTACAGGGGAACAAAGCTGATATTTAGGGAACAGACTTGGGATATTCTCAGTACCCAGAGCACAAGTTTCTTTGCTTATTGATTCTGAGGAGTGGAAAGAAAAAGATTTGTGACAACAGACAACAGGGGGGTGAGGGCATGAGTGGGGGGGATGGGGGTAATGTGGGGATAAGGACACATATATAATAACTTAATCAATAAAAAAATTAAAAAAATAAACATGTAAAATAAAGATTTGTGACATCATTTGAGTTGCAGCAAACACTCTCCCTTGATCATTGCATTACTTATTCAGGATTCAAAGTCCTAAAAGAGACTCAAATTCGGGTCAAATGCCTACATGGTGTCTATACCAAGGGGGGGGGGGGGTAAAAAAAAATAGATCTGGCCCCACTGGCTTTTGTAACAGGAGCCAGCAGTGGGAAGCAGGTGTTGGGAATTCCCCTCCTGCCAGGGCTACACACAGTGGAAAGTATGAAACTGGATAGCCCTAAAAACAACAACTGTCATGTTTTTAGGCAATGACGTAGGAGACTCTTGCTGAAGCAATCACTTAACAATTGCCATGAGGAAGTGGAAGGGAGGTGGTGAGGTCCTTAAAGCACTGGCTGGTGGGGCTATGTTGGCAGGAAATGCCACGCCCAAACCAGAGC
This sequence comes from Myotis daubentonii, assembly GCF_963259705.1. Lineage (NCBI taxonomy): Eukaryota > Metazoa > Chordata > Mammalia > Chiroptera > Vespertilionidae > Myotis > Myotis daubentonii. The sequence continues at coordinate 8,145,575 of NC_081861.1, read as the reverse complement.
AAGTATTAAAAAGTGTGCTCAGTGGTTAGAGCACTGGCCCAAGGACCCACCTGGGGACCAAAGGGTCTCTGGTTCGATCCCCAGTCGAGGGCATGCACCTAGGTTGCAGGTTAGATTTCCCAGCCCTATTAGGGAGGCAACTAAGCAATGTGTCTCTCTCATATAGATATTCCTCTCTCTATCCCTCTCCCCCTCCCTCCCTCCCTTCCACTCTCTCTAAAAATCAATGGGGAAAAGTATGCTCAGGTGAGGATTAACAGCAACAAAAAGTGGTCAAGGAAGCAATGTGCCTACAGAGTCCTCCTGCCACCACACTGAAGACAGGTCTCCTCAGGGGAATTTTTTTACATAAAATTTTAATTTTCAAAATCCTGTTAAGTCTTGGCTCTCTGAGGCCCAGAATTGGATTGGTTTACTCAATCGTTGTAGCAGATAGACTCAAGGATAATCCCCACAAATCCCCACCTCCTGCTGTCTGTGCATTTGTTCAGGCAGAACTTAGAACTCGCTTCTAACCAACGGGACATGGCAGAGGATGGGTTGTCACTCCCGTGGAGATGTTACCCAGGCCGCTGCCTTAGAAGACTGAAGCCAGAGAGATTCTCCCTGTTGGTTCCGGAGAAGCCAGCACCTGCAGGGCAGCCTGGGGAGACTGAGGCAGAGAGCCCAGCTTAGCTGTGCTGCGACTCCCACCCACAGACACTGGAAGATAAATTCATGGGTTGTTTTAAGCCACTAAATGTATGGTCATTTGTTACAGAGAAACAGAAAACGAATGCAGTCCAGCCAGCGGGGCTCAGTGATAGAGCGTTGACCTATGAACCAGGAGGTCACGGTTCAATTCCCGGTCAGGGCACATGCCCAGGTTGTGGGCTCGATCCACAGTGTGGGGTGTGCAGGTGGCAGCCGATCAATGATTCTCTCTCATCATGGATGTTTCTATCTCTCTCTCCCTCTCCCTTCCTCTCTGAAATCAATAAAAATATATTTAAAAACAAAACAAATGCAATTCTACTCCTTAGTGGCTTCATCATCAATCCAGATATGGAGATAAAAACAGCACTTTCCTCATAAGGTTGTTATAAGGTACCACGAGTTTAATTTTGTTAAGGGTTTGGAACAGTTCCTGACACATACATATATCAGTGTTTTTATTTTTATTTTTTATTTTATTTTTTTAAATATTTTTATTGATTTCAGAGAGGAAGGGAGAGGGAGAGAGAGATAGAAACATCAATGATGAAAGAGAATCATTGATTGGCTGCCTCCTGCACACCCCCTACTGGGGATCGAGCCCGCAACCCAGGCATGTGTCCTTGACCAGAATTGAACCCAGAACCTTTTAGTACATGTAGATTCACAGGCCAACACCCTATCCACTGAGCAAAACCAGCTAGGGCAAGTGTGTTGTTTTTTTTCCAATCCTCACCTGAGGATATGTTCACTGAATTTTAAAAGGAGGGAAAGAAAGAGAGAGAGAGAGAGAGAGAGAGAGAGAGAGAGAGAGAGAGAGAGAGAGAGAAACATCAATCGGTTGTCTCCCATAAGTGCCCAGACCAGGGATTGAACCGGGGGTTGAACGCCAACCTTCCTATGCTCTGAACTCCACTCCAACCAACTGAGCAACAGCAGTCAAGACTATGAGTGTTTTTTGGTGGTTACTTCTTCCAGATAGCCTTAAAAATTGAAACATGAAGTTACAATAAGACTTCATTTATCTGAGCAACACAGGACATGATGTAACCTGAATTCAACAAAAAGCTGGGAGAAGCTGCTTTCTCTTGACAACATTCTCATCTAGCAAACCGAGCTGGGGGAGCCCTGATCTGTTTGTTATATATGTAACCAGGCTTCTATTTTTCTTCTTGGGAAAAAAAAGTTAGAATGGCTTGCCATGTCGAAGATCACTCCATAATTTGACAAATAACAGCAGCGGCATTGTTATTAATTTTATTTTAAATATTTTAAAATTGAAGAATGTTTTTACATGATTGTAGATTCACATGCAACTGTGAGGAATAATACAGAGAGACCCCTCATACACTTTGCCTAGTTTCCCCCAATGGTAAGTAACATTTTGCAAAACTATAGTATAATAACATCACATTCAAGATATTGATATTGATACAATCCATTGATTTTTATTCAGATTTTCTCAGTTTTGCTAATACTCACTTGTGTGTGCGGGCATATTAAATTCTATACAATGTTGCCCAGCCAGCATGGCTCAGTGGTTGAGCATCAACCCATGAACCAGGAGGTCAGGGCACATGCCAGGATTGTGGGCTCAATCCCCAGTGTGGGATGTGTAGGAGGCAGCCGATCCATGATTCTTTCGCATCATTGATGTTTCTCTCTCTCTCCCTCTCCCTTCCTCTCTGAAATCAATAAAAATAGTTTTTGAAATTCTATACAATCTTATTACCTGTGTAGGTTCATGTGACTACCACCACAAAGTACAGAACAGTTCCATCACAGGACCTCTCATGTTCTCTTTTATAACCACCCCCACCTCCCTACCGTGCCCTTCTCCACTCCCTCAACCACTAACCTGTCCTCCAATGATAAAATGTTGTCATTTGAAAAATGTTTTATATTGATCAAATCACACAGTATGTAATTTTTGGGGATGGACTATTTTCACTCATCATAATTCCATGGAGATTCATCAAAGTTGTTGCATGCATCAATGGTTCATTCCTTTTTATTGTCCCACAGTTAGGGTAACCATTGACCTATTGAAAGACATCTGGACTCATTCTAGTTTTTGGCTTTTACACATAAAATTGCTATGAACATTCATGTACAGGTTTTGGTGTGAACATAAATTTTTATTTCTCTGGGATAAATGCCCAGAAGTACAATTGCTGGGTCATATGGTTATTGTCTATGTAGTTTTGTTAAGAGATGGCCAAACTCTTTTCCTGGGTGACTGTAACATTTCACATTCACACAAGCAATGTAGGAGTGATCCAGCTCCCTCTGCATTCTCACACCACTTGGTATTGTCACCATTTTTATTTTAGACCTTTAATAAGTCTGCAGTGAAACCTGACAGTGGCTTTAATTTGCATTTCTCTAATGGCTAATGATGTTGAGCATCTTTTCATGTGCTTCTCTCTTATCTCCATGTCCTTTAAGTGAACTGTCTCCTCGCATCTTTTGTCCATTTTCTAGTTCAATGTTTTTTATTGTTTTTTTTTTAACTATTGAGTTTTGAGAGCTCATTACTATATTCTACATACTAGTCCTTTGTTGCATATGTGGATGACAAATATTTTCTTCCAGTCTATAACGTGTCTTTTCATATTCTTTATTATTATTTTTCAATGTTTTTTTCTTGATTTCAGAGAGAGGGAGAGAGGGATAGAAACATGAATGATGAGAGAGAACCATTGATCTGCTGCCTCCTGCAGGTCCCACACTGATTCCCAAGATTTCTCCGTGCAGATGGTGAGATGTTGACAGATTTAGGATATATTTGGGGGATGGGGCTGAGAGGACTTGATAATGGATTTGATGTAGACTGTGAAGGAAAGGGAGGTATCAAGGATGACTCTTGGGTTTTTAGTCAGAAAAACTGGGAAAGTAGGGTTGTCATTAACCAAGCTGGAGAAGACTACAGGAGGAGAAGGGTTGTGGTGGTGGGAAAACCAAAATTCTATTTTAGATATGCTCAATTAGAAACATCCAAGTGGGAAGTTCAAGTAGGCAGCTGAATTTACAAGTGTGGAGTTTAGGATATGAGGCAAGAAATGTCTATTTGGGAGTAATTAGTATAGATGATGGTAGTTAAAGCGTGAGGAACAGATGTGATTATCTGGAGAAATGTCTGAGGACATTTGGAGGCTGGGGGAAAAACTGGAGTCAGCAAAAGGTAATGTGAAGGAGCGGCCAGTGAGATTAAGAGGAACACTATGAACTTTCAGTGTCATGAAGACTAAGAAAAAAAGTATTGTGAGAATGGAAGGGTTAACTCTGTTGAATGTTGGTGTTTTAGTTCCAACTGCTATAACAGAATACCATAGACTGGGGGACTTATAAACAACAAAAATTTGTTTCTTTTAAAATATATATTATTGATTTCAGAGAGGAAAGGAGACGAGCGAGAAATATCAATGATGAGAGAGAATCAATGATCAGCTGCCTCCTGCACACCCCCTACTGGGGATCAAGCCCACAACCCAGGTATGTGCCCTTGACTGGAATCGAACTCAGGACCCTTCAGTCCGCAGGCCGATGCTCTATCCACTGAGCGAAACCAGCTAGAGCAGAAATTTGTTTCTCACAGCTTTGGAGGTGTAAGTCCAAGATCAGAGTGCCAGCATAGTTGGGTCTGGTGAGGCTCCTCTTCCAGGTCACAGATAGCCATTTTCCCCTTACATACTTAGATGGCTGAGAGGGCAAGAGCGTTCTCTGGGGTTTCTTTCACGAGGGCATAAATCCATTTATGAGGGCTCATAGCCTAATCACCTCCCAAAGGCCTATCTCCTAATATCATCACATTGGAGATTAGGATTTCAACATATGAATTTTGGGAGGACACCAATATTCAGCCCATAGCAGTTGATAAGTTATTGAATACAATGAGGATAAAGAAATCTGGTTTGATAATTTGATGAACAAGAATAGATCCAGAGCCCTAGCCGGCTTGGCTCAGTGGATAGAGCGTCAGCCTCTGGACTGAAGGGTCTCAGATTGGATTCTGGCCAAGGGCACATGCCTAGGTTGCGGGCTTGATCCCCAGTCGGGAGCGTGCAGGAGGCAGCCGATCAATGATTCTCTCTCATCATTGATGTTTCTATCTCTCTCTCCTACTCCCTTCCTCTCTGAAATCAATAAATACATTTTAAAAAAAGAGAATAGATCCAGAGACAAATGGTAGGGGAGGGGGGTTTAGAGAGCAAACAAAGGACTTGTATGCATGCATATTAACATAAGCAATGAACACAGACACTGGGGTGGTGAGGGCTTGCCTGGGTGGGAATGACTGGGGAGGTCAACTGGGGAAAAATAGACATATGTAAAACTTTAGACAATAAAAAAAATTGAAGAAAAAAATAAATAAATATGGTTTGGCCCAGCTGGCATGGCTCAGTGGTTGAGCATCAACCTATGAACTGGAAGTCACAGTTTGATTCCTGGTCAGGGCACATGCCCGGGTTGTGGACTTGATCCCCAGTGGGGGGCGTGTAGGAAGCAGTTGATCAATGATTCTCTCATCATTGATGTTTCTATCTCTCTCTCCCTATCGCACCCTCTCTGAAATCAATAAAAATATAAAAAGAAAAAAGAGATATGGTGTGCAGTTGGCAACCTAGAGTTCACTAGTGACTTCGCCAAGGACAATTTCACTGGATAGGTGGGGACTAACACCTACTTGCAATAAGATGAGGAGAGAAAAGAGTGTGACATCAGCTCTACAGTCCCACATGGCAGCATATGAGATCAGTGCATATTAACCAAGATCTTGCTTCTTCTTGAGAGACAATGCATAATGCCATACAGATTAAGAAGACAGATTTTCAAGTCAGATTGCCTGGTTCTGACTTAGCCAATTGCTAAGTAGTGGGATATTCCTAACATATCACACTCAAGCATTAGTAAAATAATCAACCCATAACAACATTCACTGAAAGCTCTCAAAACAGGGAGTTAAAGACCAGAAATTTGGCAGTAAATAACAGTGAGACAACTGGTTATACATAAGAAAAAATAAAATTGGAGGCTTATATCTCATTTGCCATATAGAAAACCCAACTCAAGGTTTATTAGACACTTGCCGAAACCGGTTTGGCTCAGTGGAAAGAGCGTCGGCCTGCGGACTGAAAGGTCCCAGGTTCGATTCCGGTCAAGGGCATGTACCTGGGTTGTGGGCATATCCCCAGTAGGAGATGTGCAGGAGGCAGCTGATCGATGTTTCTCTCTCATTGATGTTTCTAACTCTCTATCTCTCTCCCTTCCTCTCTGTAAAAATCAATAAAATATATTTTTAAAAAAGGTTTATTAGACACTTAAAAATAAAGGCAAAACTTTGAGAAAGGAAAAAAAAAAGCAGCCCCTGACATTCCGAAGTTGACCTGGCACTCACATCTAGGCCATGTTATTCTCTTATTTAGACATAAACACAGAATACCAACCTCAGACAAGGTTACTCTGAGACCATAATAAATTGAGACAAAACAAGGTCACTTCATAATTTTGTCTAAGCACTGTGCCACCCACAAAGTACCAAACACCACCTCTCGTGGCCAAAATAAATGACTTCTACTTCTTTACCAATTACAGCTTTAGCCTTATATTTTTCTCTCCTTCCCATAAATAAGATTTATTGAGATACCCAATCATAGAATTGTCCCCACTTCTAATGGCATCCAATCTAGACCAAACTTCCACTTTCTCAGACCCTCTTCCAAATCTCTCAGCCAAGGTTCAATTCCAATAAAAGGCCTTTCTATGCAGTCTTACTTAGACACCCCTTGGTTCCTCTTGGTGTGTGTTCTCCCTTGTACAATGAGTAATGAACCCAACTTGTTCAATTACAGGTGTGTTACCGGTGGTCTTTGGCTGGAGAGCACTGATAACTTACTAGTAAAAACATTTAGAGGAGCCTGGTCAGGTGGCTTGGTTGGTGGGAGCATCGTTCTGATCCCCAAAAGGTTGCAGGTTTGATTCCCGGTCAGGGCACATACCCAGATTGTGGGTTTGATTCCTGGTAGTGGCATGTATGGGGAGGCAACTGATCAATGTCTCTCTCTCTCTCTCTCTCTCTCTCTCTCTCTCTCTCTCTCCCTCCTCCCCTCCCTCCCTCAAATCAATAAAAACATATCCTCAGGTGAGGCTTAAAAAAACATTTAGAAGAAAATATTAAAGAATATATTTTTACTTTGGGGTAGGGAAGTATTTCTTAATACTAGATCCAGAGACAAATGGTAGGGGAGGGGGGTAAAATAATCTGCTAACCATATAAGATCAAATTGATATATTTGAATGTGTGGTAAGCAGCCTCTGAGGGTCCCAATGATCCCTCCCCACGGTTTTTACACACTTGTAGAATCTCCCTCCTTGGGCCTGGTTGGTGTGGCTCAGTGGTTGAGCATTGAACTATGAATCAGGAGGTCAGAGTTCAATTCCCGGTCAGGGCACATACCAGGGTTGTGGGCTTGATCCCCAGTCGGTGGTGTGCAGGAGGCAGCCGATCAATGATTCTCTCCCTCTCCCTTCTTCTCTGAAATCAATAAAAATATGTTTAAAAGAAGGAGGAGGAGGGGGAGGAGGAGGAGGAGGACAAGAAGAAGGAGAAGGAGAAGGAGAAGGAGAAGGAGAAGGAGAAGGAGAAGGAGAAGGAGAAGAAGAGGCATTCATGACAAGACACCAACGTCCATTGAGCACCACAAAAATGAGTTTGGAAGTGCATCCTCCCTTAGTCAATCCTTCACCTGAGCCCCAGTCCACAGCTTCACTGCAACCTCCAGAGAGACCTTAGCCAGAGGCTAAACCATGTGTAAATTCCTGACTCTCAGAAAATGCAAGATAAAAGTTTGTTGTTTTAAACTGTTACATCTTGAAGTAATTTGTTACATGTTGATAAATAACTAATACAACCCACATTAAAATTAAGAACTTTGGTTCATCAAAAGACATGTAAGCCAGCACCGGTTTGGCTCAATGGATAGCTGCGGACTGAAAGGTCCCAGGTTCGATTCCGGTCAAGGGCATGTACCTGGGTTGTGGGCACATCCCCAGTGGGGGATGTGCAGGAGGCAGCTGATCGATGTTTCTCTCTCATTGATGTTTCTAACTCTCTATTCCTCTCCCTTCCTCTCTGTAAAAAAAAAAATCAATAAAATATATATTTTTTAAAAAGACATGTAAATTAAAGTGAAATCACAATGCTGTAAATGGTGAAGAGAATATTTGCCAAATACACACTTGATAAAGGACTGGTAGCTAGAATATCAATCAACAACTGCACAGATCAAAATGGAAAAAAAGGAGTCAGTAGAAAAATGGGCAAAAGACAAGGACAAGCATTTCAGAGTATGGGGAACAGAAATGTCAAATAAATGTATGAAAGAACACTCAACCTCATTAGTTATGAGAAGGTGGTGAATTCAGACCTTAATGAGATATCACTTTTACTCATTAGATTGCCAAAAGTTAAGAAGTCCACCAATACAAAATGACGGGGAGGGGAATGCTTATACACTGCTGGTGGGAAGGTAAACTGGGACAATCACTTATCAGAACACTGGTATTACCTAACTAATAAAGTTGAGCGTACCCATATCCTACAACCTGAACATTCCAACCTTACGTATATGCCCTGGAAAGTCTTTTATGTGTGCACTATGGGACATGTTCATAGCCACATTTTTGGTGAGAGCAAAAACAAGGAAACAAGTCAAATGTCCCCTGAGAGAAAGATAAATTGTGATAGGTTCACAGTAAAAACTATTACATATCTTTGGAAATGAGTGAACTACAACTATATATAACAAAATAGTTGAATCTTAGAAACATAATGCTGAGTGAAAAGAGCAAGATGCAGAAGACTTAGCTAGAGCACATTATATTTATAAAGTTAAAAATAAATATAACTTTATAAATTCAAAATAAGAAAATATTAAGCAATGTATATATTTTAAAAACTTGTTATTTATTGATGAGAGAGAGAGATCAATTTATCATTCCATCGATGCTCAACCACTGAGCTGGGCAGAACTTTTTAAACAAATGACAAATATAAAATTCAACACAGTGGTTAGTTATGTAAAGAGGCAAGATATGGGATAGACAGAAACAGTCAGATAAATGCAAGTTACTAATAATATTCTAGTTTTTAAGTTGGGTGGTAGATTCATGGTTATTTATTTTATTGTTAAGCTTTACAACAAACATAAAGTTACAAATATTATTCTGTATGCATCAAATGTTACTTCATTTAAAATATTTTACAGATGAATTAGTATTTTAATCTGTTATAATGGAAAATTAAGAGCATTTTTTTTTTACATCTAAAGAAAGCAACAAAGTTCATTTTGTAATCGAAAGGAAAAACACAGGAGGAAGAAAAGTTTGGTGAGCTCCTAAGAGGATCAAGAAAAGGAAAAGAATTCAGGGAAAAAGAAAAAAATATCTCCCATTTTAAGCCATGTTATTATTTTAATCCTAGATCATTCAGGAAGCTATGCTGGCTAAAACTGGAATTTATTAAGAAGATTATACTTTCACCTGCAGTTCACTTCAAGTCATTTCCATCCATGTTCTGTATCTAGATCTTTAAATAGTTCATAATGCTCTCCATTCTCAAATTAATCTCAAACTTCAGAAACTGCCATATAAGGAAGTAGATAGAGCTACTTCTGTGGGGGCTAGAGCGGGGGTCAGTCTAAGTTATACTCTTGGTCTTCCTTGACTGGCTCTGGGGTCTTATGCAATGCCAAGCCTTGGGGAGGAATTGAGGAGGATTCTCACAGTTACTACTGAGGAACATTGTCCAATGGGCAGCTACAATCTATAGCTTCTGTGGCAGCCTTGGGACACAGAAATTTCTTATAATGTTTGAAACCCCAGGTCTTACATCCCTGTCCCTCAAGTTCATTAAAGCAGCCATTCCTCTCTAGGGCCTCACCAGGAAGGAGGCTGTGGGAAGCAAGGCCCAGGTCCCAGCTGACTTCTCTCACCTTCTCTCCCCGCAGCTCAAGGGACATTTCTTTTGAATTTGGTCAGAGTCCCATTTGGTGGAAGAACATAATTCTCCTCTATGTGCTTGGGCTTTTAGAAAAGAAAATTCAAATATATGTATATATATTTTTTATTTTTAAATATATTTTATTGATTTTTTACAGAGAGGAAGGGAGAGGGATAGAGAGTTTGAAACATTGATGAGAGAGAAACATCGATCAGCTGCCTCCTGCACACCCTCTACTGGGGATGTGCCTGAAACCAAGGTACATGCCCTTGACAGGAATCGAACCTGGGACCCTTCAGTCCGCAGGCCGATGCTCTATCCACTGAGCAAATCGGTTAGGGCTCAAATATATTTAAAAAAAAAAAAAAATATATATATATATATATATATATATATATATATATATATTTTTTTTTAATTGATTTCCGAGAGGAAGGGAGAGGAAGAGAGAATCACTGATCAGCTGCTTCCTGCACGCCCCACAATGCGGATTGAGTCCACAACCCGGGCATATGCCCTGACCAGGAATCGAAGCGTAACCTCCTGGTTCATAGGGCGACGCTTAACCACTTAGCCATGCCGGCCAGACAAGTTCAAATATCTTGCAAGCTTATCTGCTTTCAGCTCAGCCACATACTTCCTAGAAAGCAATGAAGCACAGAGTCTGCTATTTGTCAGAAAGGGAGAAAAGGAACGGGTGACATTCAGGGAGAAAAAAATCCCAATACTTCAAACTATTATCTAGAAATGAGCAAAAGTTTTAAAAATAGGACTCAATATGTGCTGACCATAGAGGCAAAAGTAATTGTTACACTTAAGATATGTGTACTTTTAATATTTATGTAATACTTCAATAAAATTTACCTAAAAACTTTTACCTGCCGTAACTGGTTTGGCTCAGTGGATAGAGCATTGGAGGTTCCCAGGTTCGATTCCAGTCAAGGGCATGTACTTTGGTTGAGGGCACATCCCCAGTAGGGGGTGTGCGGGAGGCAGCTGATCCATGTTTCTCTCTCATCGATGTTTCTAATTCTCTACCCCTCTCACTTTCTTCCTGTAAAAAATCAATAAAAAATATATTACAACAAAAACAAAAAACTTTTACCTAAAATTTATTCAACCACATTGAACTGCAAGTCTTGAGGGCCAGACTCTGAAATGTGATTCACCAAGGGAACCAATGTCACCAAGAAGCTTCTTTTTTTTTTTTTTAAATCCTCACCTGAGGATATTTTCCCATTGATTTTCAGGGAGAGTGGAAGAGACAGGGAAAGACAGAGAGCAAGAAACATCGATGTGAGAGAAACACATTGATTGGTTGCCTCCCACACGTGCCCCGACCAGGGCCCAGACCTGGGAGGAGCCTGCAACTGAGGTACGTGCCCTTGACTGGAATCGAACCCGGGACCCTTCGGTCATCAGGTCGATGCTCTATCCACTGAGTCAAACTGGCTGGGGCACCCCTGAAGCTTAAGTACTGCCCTTCCACTTGTCCTGGTGATATCCCTGTTCAGGTTTTCCTGGAACAGAGAGGGCTCAGCAAAATTTCTTCTATAGGTTCTGTTACCAGAATCCTGAATAAAGTAATCTAAGTACATATGTAGATTTTTATTAAACATGGTGGGCTGTCACCCATGGGAAACTTGCTCCATACCTACCTCAGCTGAGGGGCAGCAGTTCATGAGCCTACTTGTCCAACTTTACTTGAAGGCAAATCTTACCCAGTCCCCAACACAAATTGAAAATATCTTTCTTTTTTCCTTCTCTAGATTCTCAATTCACACCTTCAACTAAATAGGAGAAGTAAACTTTATTGCTTTTACAAAAATCATGTGTACTTTTAATTTATTTTTTTGTTAATCCTCACCCAAGGATATTTTTTCTGTTGATTTTTAGAGAGAGGAAGGGAGGGGTAGAGACAGAGAGAAACATTGATATGAGAGAGACACATCGATTGGTTGCATCCCACATGTGCCCCAACCAGGGCCAGAGATCGAGCCTGCAACCAAGGCACATGCCCTTGACTGGAATCGAACCCGTGACCCTTCAGTATGCGGGCCGATGTTCTATCCACTCAGCAAAACAGCTAGAGCTCATGTATGCTTTTTTCTTTCCAGATTTTTTTTAAAAATATTTTTATTGATTTCAGAGAGGAAGGGAGAAGGAGAGAGAGATAGAAACATCAATGATGAGAGAATCACTGATTGGCTGCCTCCTACATGCCCCTACTGGAGATGGAGCCCACAACCCAGGCATGTGCTCTTGACTGGAATCAAACCCTTCAGTCTGCAGGCCGACGCTCTATCCACTAAGCCAAACTGGCTAGGGCTCATGTGTGCTTTTTCTAGAAAAGTTAAGCAATAGAGACAAGGACAAAGAAGAAAGCAACAAGTGCTCTAAAATCCCACCAACTAGGAATAACCAGAGTTGACAGATTAATGAGTCCCTCTACAGGATATATTCAAACAGCAAGAAGGATATACTAGTATAAATGAGTAGATGGGTAGTGAAAGGATGGAGATAATTTTGTGAGCATTTAAGCCACAAATTGGGAGAAGAGAAGTTGTCATAAATATAGTAGCAAAAGATTAATATCCAGTGTATATAAAAAAAACTCTTATAAATAAAAAATAAACAACTCAATTAAAAAGTGGGAAACTGCCTGGCCGGCATGGCTCAGTGGTTGAGCATCGACCTATGAACCAGGAGGTCATGGTTTGACTCCCATTCAGGGCACATGCCCGGGTTGTGGGCTCGATCCCTAGTGGGGGTCATGCTGGAAGCAGCCCATCAATGATTCTCTCTCATCATTGATGTTTCTCTCTCTCTCTCTCTCTCTCTCTCTCTCTCTCTCTCTCTCTCTGTCTGTCTCTCTCTCTCTCTCCCTTCCTCTCTGTAATCAATAAAAATATCTTTTTTAAAAAAAGTGGGAAGCTAATATGAAGACAATTCACACAAAGTGAATCACAAAAGAGGCAATAAACATGAAAAGACAGCAAATATTACCAGTAATCAGGAAAATTAAAAGTAGAGTGACACAAGTGAAAGAGATGGGACTTATTCCCACATCTGTGCAATCTGGTTTGTAATACTTTACACCCACAAGGTTGGCAAATTTAATTAAATTAAAAAAATTAATTAGGTCTGGTAATATCAAGTATTGGTAAGAATGAGAATAAAAGGGATCTCAGACATGAATGGTTGGAGTATAACTCAGTACAAGTACTTTGCAGATTAATTTGAAACAGAAAATGGAACTTATCCCTACTATAATAACATAACCTCCTAGTATCTCTTTAGCACCTCAAAGACTGGAAGTAGCAAGAGACACACCCATAATACAGATGTTGTTCTCATGATGTGTTAGCCTCTCTTGTGAGTTGAATTGTATGCCCCAAAAGGATATGTTTAAGTCCTAGCCCCCAGTACCTGTAAATGTGACCTTATTTGGAAATAGGGTGTTTGCAGATTCATTCAAGCTAAGATGAGGTCACACTGGATACTCCTCTCTCTTGCCCTTGCATGTTGCTAGGCATGTCAGAGAACAGTCAGAACTCTGATGACCCAAAATCCTTGGCTTACTACCTCTGCAGGCTCCTAAAAGAGTTATGCTAAAAGCCCATTCCAAGTAACTGTACCTCTATGTGCTCTTTTATAGCCATATACCTAATGCAGTGAAATTAAAAAAAATTATCCCCATCTCTTTGATGTCATGAAAACTGTGACTCACTCTGGGCAGATTTTTTATTCTAGAAAAAATAATTTGGCTAGTTCCCTAAGTCATAGACATGAAAGGCAGGAAGGCACTCTTAGCCAAGGAACAACGGGATCTTTTTTCTGTGTTTTCGCAATGTTATTCAGAGTTCTGGAGAGTCCTGGGGAAGGGGCAGATCAATTTGCATAAGAAGACAAGAGGATTTCTAAGAATCCAATCAGTGCTTTCTTCCCTAGATTTAAAGTTTTAAAATGCTGTTGGAGTGGCAAGAAAGGATGCCAGTGGTCCCCAAAGAAAAATTACCTGCCTGGAAGGCAGCAAGGAGCTGGGCAGCTTATCCGGACTCAACACCAGAGCCTAAGGGTTCTTGGGGGTTGGGCTGGTTCTAAGGTTTAAAGCCCCACTACTGAACCTGGAAGGCATAGTGGTATGTTTTGAGGGTCAACAGCTAAACATAAAGAATTAACTCAAAGAATCCTGGCTGGCATGGACCAGGAGGTCAAGGTCCGATTCCTGGTCAGAGCATATTCCTGGGTTGCAGTGGGGGTGGGTGGGTGGGTGGTGGTGGTGGTGGTGGTGGTGGTGGAGCATGCAGGAGGCAGCCGATCAATGATTCTCTCTCATCACTGATGTGTCTATCTCTCTCTCCCTCTCCCTTCCTCTCTGAAATCAATAAAAAATATAATTTTTTAAAAAAGAATTAACTCAAAGAGCCATAACCTTGGTACTCTGAACTCTTGCATTGCGCAGGACCAAAGAAGATGGCAAGGGAGCTATAGGGCTAGTGGACTGACTGGTATTTCCAGTTCTCTCTCCCTCTGCCTAGAGTTTTGAAATAGGACTCATCACCAGGGAATGAATAGCTACCTAGGTTATTTACCAAGTTAGGGGGGAACAGGGACTTCCTATTAATAAAGGCAGATGATGCCTTACACGGTTAATTGAGAGAGAAGACAGCCATTATTTATTCTCTTAAGTGGTAAAGCTGGCCATAACTTCACTAGATGACTATTTATTGACTTCTATTATGCACCAGGTACTACCAGAGTCTAGGACTACTGTGGTGTGCAAAGGAGACATGGTTCCTGTGCTCTTTGACTTTATAATCTTGTAGAGGAGACAGATACTAAACAGACCAGATGAAGACTCAGTACCTCTGGCAGCTCATCAGTCAGTCCATGTAGCCCAAATGTGGGCTGTAAAACTCCAAATGTATATCCTTATCAGTCCAGAACCTGTAGCTAGCTAACTGGAGTGTCTGAGTTCCCTTCCAAAATCTTAGGGAAGAGAAGCTGATCAGCTCAGCTTAGGTTAGGTGTCTACCATAGTCTAATCAGCTGCAGCCTGGAATGAGGTGACAGTGGCCTACTGCCCACTCAGTGGGGCTGTTAGAAAGTTCTGTGAGGAGCATGGGGGGGGAGGGCAATGGAAAACAATGGACATGGAACAGAGTGTGGAATCTCAGAGGGAAGGTGGGGGAGGGTGGATGGTAGGAGGTAATCAACCAAGGACCTTGTACGCATATATGCATGGCCCATGGACACAGATGAGGCCATGCATATATGGGACAGTGAGGGCCTGGGGCGGGGGGCGGGCTGGAAAGGGTCAATGGGGGGAAAAGGGGGACATGTATAATACTTTCAACAATAAAGAATTATTAAAAAAAGAAAAAGAAAACAAGGACATGTTGCCTAACTCTAAAACGCAGCTCTACATATTGGATTTCACAATGTGCATCAAGTGATTACAATGACCTATACAGTGCTCAGCATAATTTAATAATATCAAGTCCTTTCCATCAGCAAGAGAAAACTTTCTTCCCAAGGAAAAATTAAAGCCCAAATATATCCAAAACATCTTATCTCTTCTCTCTCACTTTTTTTCACTTAGAGGAAACTCACATGGGTACCTGGTGGGGGCCTGAATTCCTAAGTCTGTTGCTCTGGCCTGGGCTTTCTCCCACTGTAGCTGTGTTGTTTGGCTTTGGGAAGAAGTCCTCAGGAAGAGGATAGGTCTGGCTCTTGTTGAAATGAAGCTGGGGTTGCCCTGGTCTTCCCCACCCTGATATGTGCCAGATGGCAAGATCCATAAACTGGCCAGTGAGAGGTCATCACACCCCTTTCCATGATCTCTGCCCACCCTCTACACCTCCACAGGATACTGAGAGGCATTCACTTACCATTTCCCAGACAGTAAGCAGAAATATTGACATCACCACATTGCATGTATATGTACTTACCACAGGTGGCTGAGTCACATTATATGTTAATTGTGCTCTATGAGTAGAAACTTTGCAATGCAAGATCAGGAAGATCTCTAGATATAACTCCAATAAGAGGAACTAGAGTATGTATGAGCAACAAGGAGTCTAAAAGGAATGATTCTTTCCAGGTTAAAATCTAAACTAGATACTGGCCTGTTATGTTCCTTGGTCCTTCCCTCTGGACTCATACTCTAGGTTCTGTGCCTCTCAATCGTACTAACCAGACTATGAGCAGTAAGAGGCATAAAAAAACTTTCAGAAGTCAACCGGGGGCAATTTTGTCCCTTTCCCCCATGTCCAGAGGACGTGGGGTAATGCCTGGAGATATTTTTGTTTGTCACAATTGTGTGTGTGTGTGGGGGGGGTGGGGGGGCGGGGGTTGATACTGGCATCTACTAAGTAGAGGCCAGGATGCTGCTAAACATCCTACAATGCAAAGAATAGTCTCTACAACAACAAAAAATGTCCATAGTACTGAAGTTGAGAAACCCTGGCTTATCTCTTTAGAGCAGAAGATGCCTCACTTCCACTCCCCATTAACAGGCCTCCAATCTCTTGGAATCCATCTGAATTCCCACTTAGTTTGCTCAGTGAAGGATAATAGTCTAGGAATGGACATTTCTGTCCCACGACCTGCACAGAAAAAAAAGCACAATCCAACAACTTAACTAGAGAGAGAAAGATGTCCAAGCAAGGGGAAGATCAAGATATGCCAAAGGAGCCCTAGCCGGTTTGGCTCAGTGGATGGAGCCTGCGGACTGAGGGGTCCCAGGTTCGATTCCAGTCAAGGGCATGTACCTTGATTGTGGGCACAACCCCAGTGGAGGGTGTGCAGGAGGCAGCTGATCGATGTTTCTCTCTCATCGATGTTTCTAACTCTCTATCCCTCTCCCTTACTCTCTGTAAAAAATCAATAAAATATATTTTTAAAAAAGATATGCCAAAGGAGAGATCTCCACAGCAACATCTTTTAACCTTTCAGTTCTTACCCCATAAAGTTCCACCCTCAAGAGAGTGATTGACTAATGTGTCCTTGACTCTTATCACAAGACCTTCATTTTGGAAGTCGGTATGCATAAAGAAAATGTGAATGCTTCCCACTAACCCAAGTCAGTTGCAAACTCTCAATATCCAAGTCTTTGCTTCCACCTAGAATGTCTTTTCCCAGCATCTTGGCCTGTCTAAAGCTTATCAATCTTTCAAGGCCCACATCAATGTTGCCTCTACCTAATCCCCCACAACTCCCCTTGCTCTCTTAAGCTACATATCTTTTTATAGCACACATTATTTTCTACTTTGTATTAGGGTTATTTGATTTCACAGGAGGTTTTCAGCTTTTATACATTCGACTTTTATAAAATATCCAAACCATCTTTGGATATATTAATATATCTGAACCATCTTTTTGGGGCTGAATTTTGACTTGAATACACCAGACAACAAACATTTCAAGCTGTTGCCTGCTGGCCAACCCTCCAGTTCCTACAATGAAGCCATCTTGATAGAGTAGATTTTGTGATTCAAACATTTTATTACATTTTTCTTGTCCTATATAATAAAAGGCTAATATGCAAATTTTCCCCACTGGCAGGAGTTTGACTGACTAGGAGTTAGATGTGAGCTGACCGCCAGGATGGAGCGCAGAACATGGCATGGGAAGGGAGGCCCTGCCTGGTGGCGGCAGCAGGCAACCAGCAGCTGCTAGGGATCCTACCCGTGGATGAATTTTGTGCATTAGGCCTCTAGTTATTTTATAAAAATCCAAATGGGAAGCCAAACAAAGTGAAAGGGCTAATACTATAATTTAGACAAAGACCAATAACATTAAATGTATCAAAAGCAGTGACTCTTGATATAAGCATACTAGAGCAGCTGGTCAACAGGAGATTGAATTGGGAAGAAAAAAAGGTAAAGGAATATGTACAGATGACTGAAAATACATCAGTGAAAAATGAGTCAATATATCTTTATGAATATATATTTCCATCACTTCTTGGCCTTTTGGCTAAGATCAAGTGTAGTATCTGTTCTGATCAGTTTAATATATATTTCCAAATTTTTCAGGTAGATACCCCAAAGAGGGATTTCTAGGTTATATGGTAGCTCTATTCTCAATTTTTTTTTTTTGAGGAACTTTCATACTGTTAACATAGCGGCTGTAACAATTTACATTCCCACTAGCAGTGCATGAGGGTTCCCTTTTCTCCACAACCTTGTCTCATTGAGAATAGACATTCTAAGAGATGTGAGGTGGTATCCCATTGTAGTTTTGATTTGCATTTCCCTAATAGCTAGGGAAGTTGAGAATCTTTTCAAATACCTGTTAGCCATTTGTATGTCTTCTTGGGAGAAGTGTCTGTTTAGGTCCTCTGGCCATTTTTTAATTGGGTTGTTTGGGTTTTGTTGTTGTTGAGTTGTATGAGTTCCTTATATATTTTGAATGAGGGATTGTTTGCAAATATCTTCTTCCATTCAGTAGGTGGTCTTTTTGTCTTGTTGATGGTTTCTTTTACTGTATGGAAGCTTTTTAGTTTGATGTAGTCCCATTCATTTGTTTTTCTTTTACTTCCCTTGCTTTTGGGGTCAAATTCATAAAATCATTTCTGAGACCAAGTTCCATAAGTTCAGTATCTATGGTTTTTTTTCTATGTAATTTATTGTTTCAGGTCTTATATTTAGGTCTTTGATACATTTTTGAGTTAATTTTTGTGTAAGCTATCAAATAGCAGTCTAGTTTCAATCTTTTGCATGTGGCTTCCCAATTTTCCCAGCACTATTTATTGAAGAGGTTTTCTTTTCTCCACTATATGTACCCCTATGTTTATTGCAGCATTATTCATGGCAGCCAGGACATGAACATAACCTAAGTGCTCTTTGATGAATGATTAGATAAAAAAAGACATAGTACATATATAAAATGGAATAATACTCAGCCATAAGAAAAGATGAAATACTGCCATTTGTGACAACATGGATGGATCTTTAGAATAATCAAAGTAAGTCAAATGGAAAAGGACAAGAACCATATGATTTCACTCATATGTCGGATATATAACAGAAAGCAACAAATGAATAAACAAAACTCATAGACACAGACAACAAAAGGGAAGGAGAGTTGGTAGAGATTGAAGAGGGTAATGAGGGTCAAATATATAGTGATGGAAGGAGACTAAATTTTGGGTGGTGAGCATACATTGCAATATACAGATGGTGTATTATAGAACTGTGCACTTGAAACTTATATAATCTTATTAAACAATGTCACCCCAATTAATTAAAAATTGAGTCAAAAGTTATAGTGTAATGACAAAGGAAACGGAGTAATTTTGTTTAGATTTTGGACTGATATATATATTTCCAGAATCAGAGAAGCTCACAGCTTCACGAGTATTGATTGGGGTACAATTTATACTACGCTATCAAACGAAAAAGAAGGATGGTGTCAGACTTCCTTTGGACAAATTTGTCAAGAAAGTTGAAAAGATACCTCAAAATCAACATAAAAATGTCCTGTTTAATCTTTTGAAAGCCATCATCTAACAAATCCTTCTTCCCAACATTAAACTAAAAAACATTTGAAGAACAGTGCTCGCTTCGGCAGCACAGATACTAAAATTGGAATGTTACAGAGAAGAAAAAGAAGCTTGAAGAACTAATTGCCAACATTTTTCAAAATATGTTGAAAATTATAAAATCACAGATCTTTTTGGGAGGCCCCTGACTAAACTGCAAGGTCAAATGTTGGGACTTGGATTAACTTAGCCTTCTGTCCTGGCTTCTCACTTTAGTTGAGCACAGAATGTGTTAAATTAATGAATGTAATAAATAAATGAACTTCATTGTTTTCCAACAAATATTTGCTAGGTCTATAGAAGAGAGAGCACAGTTCTTGAAAGTAGAAAATGTAAGGCTTACTGGGAAGGGAGCTTCTGTTCCCAACAGGTTTTATTGTTTGAAACAAGAAGTCTGCTAACATCCTTATCATTGTTCTTTACCTAAAGAGCAATGTTTAAAAACAAACTTCCTGGGCCCTGTCCCTCCCAGGAGCACACCCTCACTTTTCCCCTCCCCCTCTCCCACCCTTCTCTCTCCAGAGCTCCAAGGAGCCTTCTTTTGCCTCTGTAACTGGTTTCCTGAGCTTATGTCTTCTACAGCTCATTTCTACCCCTGTGACTTTCTAAATAAACTTTCTCTTATAGTTTGAAAAATATTAAAATATAAAATAAAAACAAGCTTCCTGGATCTCCTCTTTCCCAATTTTCAACAAATTTTGAAAAATTTCAGCCAATAGTTCTTTTTTTTTTTTTAAATATATTTTATTGATTTTTCACAGAGAGGAAGGGAGAGAGATAGAGAGTCAGAAACATCGATGAGAGAGAAGCATCGATCAGCTGCCTCCTGCACATCTCCCATCGGGGATGTGCCCGCAACCCAGGTACATGCCCTTGACTGGAATCGAACCTGGGACCCTTCAGTCCGCAGGCCGACGCTCTATCCACTGAGCCAAACCGGTTTTGGCTCAGCCAATAGTTCTTGAATTTTTTTTATGTCTCTCTTTCTGGGACTCCAATTATATGTATATTAAGGCCTCCTGAAGGTTTCTCACAACTCACTAATACTCTGCTCATATTTTTCAGTCTTTCAGTGTGTTTAACTCTGGATAGTTTCGCCCAGTTGGTATGCTCACCTGTGAACCAGGAGATCAAGGTTCGATTCCTGGTCGGGACATATGCCCAGGTTGCAGGCTCGATCCCCAGTGTGGGGCATTCAGGAGGCAGCCGATCAATGATTCTCTCTCATCATTGATGTTTCTATCTCCCTCTCCTCCCTTCCTTTCTGAAATCAATAAAAAAATATATTTTTAAAAATTCTGGATAGTTTCTATGACTGTGTTTCCTAAGTTCATTTATCTTTCTTCTGCAATGTCCAAGAAAATCTTAAAGCAGCTTGTTTTTAACAATATTTATGAACAGAACAACGATAAGGGTGGTAGGAGACTTCTGATTGAAAAGAATATAACCTACTGGGAACAGAAGCTCCCTACACAAGTAAACCTTACAATGAAAAGCATTCTACTTTCAAGAACTCTGTTATCTCTCCTATGGACTTTAGCAAATATTTGTTGGAAAATAATGGGGTTATTAATCCCATCTACTGTATTTTTCATCTCAGACAATGAATTTTTTATCTTTAGAAGTTTAAGGGGTCTTTAAAAAATATCGTTAATCTTTCTCCTTAACATGCTCACTCTCTCCTCTACCTCCTTCAACATATAGAATATATTTATAATAGCTGTTTTAATGTTCTTTTCAATTAATTTTATCTTCTGTGTCTATTGATTAATTTTTTCCCCTTTTTGGTTGCATTTTTCTGCCATTGTGCATGCCTGATAATTTTTTTGTTTTGTTAATCCTCACCCAAGGATATTTTTCCATTGATTTTTTTAGAGAGAGTGGAAGGGAGAGAGAGAGAGAGAGAGAGAGAGATGGAGAGAAAGAAACATTGATGTGAGAGAGACCGTGCCCCGACCACGGCTGGGGATTGAGCCTTCAACCGAGGTATGTGCCCTTGATCAGAATTGAACCATGCCTGATAATTAAAAAAAAATATATATATATATATTATATAATTTTATTGATTTTTTACAGAGAGGAAGGGAGAGGGATAGAGAGTTAGAAACATCCATGAGAGAGAAACACCAATCAGCTGCCTCCTGCACACCTCCTACTGGGTATGTGCCTGCAACCAAGGTACATGCCCTTGACCTGAATGGAACCTGGGACCTTTCAGTCTGCAGGCTGATGATCTATCCAGAGCCAAACCGGTTAGGGCATGCCTGATAATTTTTTATTGGACCACAGACATTGTGAATTTTACCAAGCTGGGTTCTGGATTTTATTTTTTTACTAGTTTAAGTGATTTTGAGCTTTGTCTTAGGATACAGGTAAGTTACTTGGAAACAATTTTATCCTTTTGAGGCTTGCTTTCAAACACTGTAGATGGGACCAGCATAGTTTTTAGTCCAGGGCTAATTTTACCTTACTATTGAGGCAATATGCCTCTTAGTACTTTTCCTGATGTCCCATGTATTTAAAGTTTTCTCCGCTCTGACCGTAGGGAATGCAAATGATTCCAGCTCTATGTGAGCACCAGGAATTTTCCCCTATGCTCTTTTCAGGTGATTCTTTACTCAGCCTTGGGTAATCTCTTCACATGCATGTGCTGACTAGTAGTCCGTTGAAGATTAGAGAGGAATCCTCTGCAGATCTCTGGAGTTCTTCCTCCATGCAGCTCTTTACTCTCTATGCAGCCCCCCCTTCTCTGGTATTTTGTTCTGTAAATTCTAGCCATCCTGTTTACCTGAATCCTCAGCTCCGCCCCCTCAGCTTAAGGAAAAGAACATCCAGCTCCATTTGAATCCCCTTTCTCTGTACTGTGGTCTGGAAGCTCTCTTCAGGGGTAAGCTGGGGCAATTGCAGAACTCATCTCATTTGTTTCCCATCTCTCAGGGCTTACTTCTCTGTCCTGCTTATTGTGGAACACCTGAAAACCTTTTTGTCATATATTGTGTGTGTGTTTTTAGTTGTTTTAGGCAGAGGGTAAATCTGGTCCTTGTTATTTTATTGTGGGTGGAAGTCGATTGAAGGGTTTTAAGCGGGTTAAATGACATGGATGGGTCTGTGGGTTAGAAAGATCACTGATGGCTGATGTGAGATGGGCTTGGTGGTAATGGAACATAGGCAGAGATATGTACCCCTACGTTCATTGCAGTGTTATTTACAATAGCTGAGATATGGAAGCTATTAGGTTTAATAGCCCATTGATAGACTATTGGGTAAAGAAGATGCACAGCCCTGGCTGGGTAGCTTAGTTGGTTGGAGCATCATCCTGACAGGCCAGGGTTTTGGATTTGATCCTGGGTCAGGGCACATACAAGAAGCAACCAATGAATGCATAAATAAGTAGAATTGATCTCTCTCTTTCTAAAATCAATATATCAAAAAAATGATTTGGGACATATATACAATGGAATATTACTTGGCCTTAAAACACAATGAAATCTTACCATTTACAATAGCATAAATGGACCTAGTCAAATAACGGGCTAAGTAAAATAAGTCAGTCGGAGAAAGACAAATACCATATGAATTTCATTCATATGTGGA
Source organism: Myotis daubentonii (assembly GCF_963259705.1). Lineage (NCBI taxonomy): Eukaryota > Metazoa > Chordata > Mammalia > Chiroptera > Vespertilionidae > Myotis > Myotis daubentonii. The sequence continues at coordinate 8,122,737 of NC_081861.1, read as the reverse complement.
ATCTAAGTAACAAAAATAAATGAACAAACAAAACAGAAACAGACTCATAGACCCAGAGAACAGGCTGGGGAAGGAGGGGAAGGAGGGTTGGGTGACTGGGTGAAAGAGGTGAAGGGATTAAGAAGCACAAATTAGTAGTTACCCAGTAGTCATGGGGATATAGAATACAGCACAAGGAATATAGTTAATAATATTGCAATAACTATGTAAGGTGCCAGGTGGGGACTGGAAATATTGGGGGAACACTTGGTAAAGTATATGATTGTCTAACCACTATGCTGTACACCTGGAACTAATAGAAAATAATACTGAATGCAAACTGTAATCGAAAATAAATAAATAAAATTAAATGGAATCATAGACAACAAAGAAAGATCTAGCAAATGGTTAAGAGCATGAACTTTCAATTAAACTAACTGGATTCAATTCTAGCTCTGCCATGTAGTTGCTGTGCTACTCTGGGCAAGTTATTTAACCTCTTTCTGCCTTGGTTTACCAATTTTAAAAATGGTGTTAATAATCGTACTTACCCCACAGGGTTCAATGAGTTTGTATAAAGCACATAGTAAATGTTACTTAATTATTAGCTATTATTATTAATTTTTTATTATTCGATATCTTAGTGGTAGACTCTGATTCATTTCCGCTACATGAAGGATTTGTAGCAAGACTGTTTTGAAAGATTATTATGGAATGTTGGAACAGATTCAGAGGGATTAGTGGAAGGGAGGGAGAGAAGGAGAGATAAGGAAAGAGAGGCAGGCAAAAGCAGCCTGTTGCTATCCCAGGTGACTGAATTCTCTAATTCCCAGAAGAATATACTATGTTAGACTGCATATTTCTTAAAGAACTGATCTTCTGGAGAGGGGAAGGGCTGTTCTAGCAACCCCAACTCAGGCTCTGTATTCTGTCCACACAGGGACTTGGAACAGGAACCAAAATTCCATACACTTAGCAAGTTTTAGAGAAATGATGTGTGTTTACTCTTTTAATGTTTTTATTCTTTTAAATATGTTTTTATTGATTTTTTAAAGAGAGAGTGGACAGGAAAGGGAGAGAAACATTTGATGTGAGAGAGAGAAACATCAGTCGGTTGCCTCCTGCACCCATCTTGACTGGGGACCGAACCCACAACCTGGGCGTGCCCTGACTGGAAATTGAACTAGCGCTCGCTGGATGCTCAGGACAACATTCAGCTGACTGAGCCACACTGGCTGGGGCATGGGCTTACTCTTTGTAGGCTCCCCAAGATTCAGTTGCCCCCTACAGCACATGAGAAAAGACTGTCTAGGAAGAGGAGATCAGACTCCATAGTAAGGCTTGAGAAATTCCACTGTACTATCTGAAAGGTGAAGTGTCTCTGAGTCAGTCACTAAACCAAAGGCAGTGGCGCACTTCTGAGGTAGGAGATACTAATTCTTACTCAGGGGGCACTCATGTTGGAGGAGAGAGCCTCCTGGGAAGACATTAACAGCCCATAGGTGATACAGGTGGAAGTTCCCCCAGTGCCAAGTCTTGACTGGAAAAAAGATCACCCAGGTACCTGAGCCCTGGGAGTGACTGTCTTGAACAGGGGAATCTGGATGAGAGGTACATTTTCTTTGCTGAGATGCTAAGACTTAATAGAGGGAGAATGTGGCTGCCATATTACTTCGAGATAGAAATGGATTTTTGTCTTTCCTGTCTTTCCCCCTTTTCCCTGCACCCCCCCCACCATCTCAAAGTAGTCAGCTTATGGTGTATCTCAGGAAAAGGAGGTGGCAAGTCAGGAAAACAAATACACAGCCAGGCTCTTGCTTTTGTTTTCCAAAAGTATAAGCCTGCCCGGCTAGCATGGTTCAGTGGTTGAGCCTCGACCTATGAACCAGGAGGTCACAGTTCAATTCCCAGTCAGGGCACATGCCAGGACTGAGGGTTCAATCCCCAGTGTGGGGTGTGCAGGAGGCAGCAGATGAATGATTCTCTCTCATCATTGATGTTTCTATCTCCCCCTTCCTCTCCCTTCCTCTCTGAAATCGATACAAATAGATATATTTAAAAGTATAAGCCTTAGGGAAGGGGGATTAGGGTGCAGGGGCAGAGACAAAGTATCTGGGCCAGAAAACTAAAAGGAAGAAAGATTTGCAAAGCCTAAAAAGAGATTCTTGTCTTTATCACTCCCCTCCCCTTTGAGAAAAGAGGCAGAGAGAGTTCTGTGGGATCCCAAGTGGCATATACTCCTAAAAGTTACCCTTGGCTGGCAGGAAGACTCAAGAGAGGAACGGCTGTGGGGAATGTCTAGGTAGTTGGACCAACAGGTGACCTTGGCAATGAGTTCCATACCCTAAGTGTGGTAGAGATGTTAAAGAGGACCACAGCACTTGAAAATACCCATGTGGGCAGAGGGCTCAGCAGTAACTGACAGAATCTAAGGACCTGTAAATAGATACTTTTAATCCACCCACATGCCTGAGCACTACATAAGATCCCCCAAATATGGCATCACCTGGGATAAGGGAAATGAACATCAAGAATGACTTACATTTTTCTTGAAATATTAATGTTTATTGCATGTAAGTGGCTAATTATTTTGTATCTACAATTTGGTAATAAATTTATTTTGTATATTGTAAAAATAATAATAAAGAATGACTTACATTGTTTTCCCAGTAGCTTAGTCCAAGGAGGGATCAAGGTCACAAACTGAGTTCTAGAAATAGTCACAACTCTACTGATGGCTGCGGTAGTCAGCTAATTGTAAACTTTGAGGTTCATCTTGATCGAAGGAGTTACTATCCTGTGGGGTAAGGAAAAGATCAACAGCTAGCAGGGCCATGAAACTACCCCCATCCCCACTCCTGCAGAATATGGGGTCTAAAAATGGATCCAGTGCCAGGGTAGCATGGCTCAGCAGTTGAGTGTCAACCCAGGAACCAAGAGGTCACAGATTCGATTCCCAGTCAGGGCTCATGCCCGGGTTTCAGGCTCCATCCCCAGTGTGGGGTGTGCAGGAGGCAGCCAATCCATGATTCTCTCTCATCATTGATGTTCCTATCTCTCTCTCCCTCTCCCTTCCTCTCTGAAATCAATAAAAATATATTTAAAAAGAATACATAAAAAATAAAAATGGATCCAATGAAGGCTTTTGTAATTTCTTGGCACCAGAGCCTTCAGATAAGTTGAAGTCGATTATTGGAAGGATGTTTTCCTGGAATAATGTAAAGCCAAATATAACTGGTTAATATAAGTCAAATTTTCTATTTGATGAATAGAAACAGTACACAAATTCCATTTGAGAGTCAGGGGAAACCAGTGGGTAAGAAGGAATGTTCTCTGTTTTATGTTTGTTGTTGACTAGATATAATTGCCCATGCCCTTTTCTGCCTATAGTGGCATTTGTGGTGAGTTATGGACAGGTTGTTTCAAATAGAAGAGCACATATGTCAATAAAAGGCCTACATTGAGAAGGGCCTTTACTTAGATGGGGAGCAGACTTGTTTGATTTTCTAATTTCTAAAGTTTATAAAAGTCACATGACTTTAGATTTATTTAGTAAATGTTTGACTGTCAAAGAGGGACTTCTTAGATGGGTTCACATCTGAGCAGATTGAGGGGCTCATACTTCCAAGTACTGATCTGTGTTGATTAGATCTTCAGGCTCAGAGACAAAGAAAGGAACCGGTGACACCTGAGGGAGGTACCTGTTGCATTTCCTAAAGGTAGGCTGTATGTGGTGGTGGTGGTGGGAGTAGAGTGACATTGAAAAATAAAAATGGCAGACAGTTTCTAGTTACTATCTCAGTGGGAGTCAGGACTTATAAAGACTTCAAATAACGTGGTAACCTTTGATATTGTCCTTAAGTGGTTATTGGGCTATGCATTCCATTTTCCCCACAGTAGTCAATAATTTAACAGGGAAAAGGGACTATCTTCAGGGGCAAATGAGTAAAGAAGGATTTGGGGAGACTTCATCCATTCTACAGCTAATTTGGAATGTAGAGACCTCTAAGGTAGGGAGGTGGCACTATCTGGAGAAACTTGTTCTTTCAAATTTATCCAGGAAGATCTCCATAGGTGGAATAGCTGGACCTTATAACCCTGAATTTCATTCCCTCAGTTTCCCTCCATTGTCAAAATTGGGATATGGGGATTTGAATTTATTAAGGGCAAGGTCTGGTTTCCTTGCATGTCTGGCAATATTGGGATTAAAATACAACCTTGGAGAGGAAAGGTGCAGAGACAAGATGCAGGCCCATCATTCCACTCCATTTGGACTTGAAAGTTACATTTATTGATAGTTCTTTAAAGAGCTGAAAAAGGCTGAGGTTCTGAGGGCTACAATAGGAAAAGAAAAAAAGTGTTGGAGATAAGAGGTTGGTATGTCTTAGTGATAGGGCCCTTAGGCTGTGCAGTTGAACATATTAGCTCCGCATTTTCCTGCCTCCTGCCCTCAAGGCATCCTAAGGCTTAAGGTGCCTTGAGAAAGCAATCCTGCCCTTAGGAGCTTTCAGTCTAGGTCTGTGCCGCCAGACGCACCTTGAGGGGTTGAAAAATGCATTCTACCCCTGAGCACACTTGGGTTCAAGTTCTGACTTATAGTTGTGTGAACTTGAGCAAGTCATATACATTCTCCCCCCCCCCCCCCCCATCCCAGCCTTCGTTTCCTCTTCTGTGGAGCCAGGATTGTTCATGTAAGAATGACAGAAACAATTTTGATACAGTGCAACAAGCAGTTCTTAAACAAAGTAGCTGCCCCGAGGTTAACATATAGCGAATGCTCTAAGGAGACAGTATTCATACCAACTAGACTAGAGGATCTGGGAGGTGGATGGTGGGAGATGGTGAGAACAAGTCTCAGGGGGGGGGGGTGGAATGTGGTCTTTCCGCATGCGCACAGGCTAGGAGCCCTGCGGAGCAGCGAGGGGGGCGGGGCCAGGTTCTGAAAAGGTTGCTATGGCACCGTGGGGCCAGGGGAGGTTAACCGAACCCTTAAAACCATACTCCCTCCCCCACTCGCCACCGCCTGGGCCAAGGGCCATTGTTCTTGGCAAAATGGCGTCGGTAATCCCCCTCCCGGCCTGAGGCCTAAGTAAGGCAGAGGGTGGGAGTGGATCTGAAGGTGGGAACAAAAACTACAATTCCCAGAGTACCCTGCACCTGCCCGCGAGGCGCAGGGCACGTGCCCAGGCCTAGCGGTTACATGCCGTCAAAAATCCCTTTCATAGCTTCTCTTTCCCATCCCAGCTTTTGCTGTTGCTCAGCCCCCGCGCGCGCGCACTGCAGTCACCGGGGGTGGGGGGTACATGCCGTGGCCGTTGCCCTCGCAACGTAACCGGGAGACCGGTATTTGTAAATCTGTGCTTCGACTTCTAATTCCAAAGCCGGCAGGTATGGGTCTCGCGAGAAAAGACGGGAGTTGGAAAAAGGGAGTTAAGGGTGGTAGTTGGAAAGGTGCGGGCGGGTACCACATCTCAGCGGAGCTCCCGCATTTACAGTCATGTGAAAAACACAGTGGATGGAGGGCGGCTAGGAAGTTGTGTGTGCTTGGACCTTTTTTTTTTTTTTCTCGGAAAGCAGCCGTGGAGAGAGAGCTTTTGAACACCCGGGAGGTGTCACGCGTGGCCCCTCTGAGATTTTTTTCTGGGAGCCTTTCTCCTCGACGCGCATCCCTGTCTCCCGCTGCGCCGAAAAGGGCGGGGGAGGAGCGCGCACTCTCCAGTTGGCCAGCCACTCGGCACCTACCGCGTTCGGAGCCGATCGGAGCTGGGGCTGCTCCTTCGGCTTTCTCCGCCCCTCCCCCTCCACTGTCCTCCCCTCCCTTCCCCGCCCCCTCCGCCCCTCTCTCCGCTCCAACTGAATTCCCTGGCTGGAGTACGCGTGCGCTTGCTCAGCTCCCGGGCGAGCGCGAGCTCGGGCTCGCACCCCGCTCTCCGAACCCCGCCCGCTCCATACCTACCGGCGGTAGCTGGCCCGGTGGGCTCGCGGGGAGACGCTCGCGCGCGCACGCGCACACGCCGCGGAGCGGAGCGCGAGACACCGAGGAGGGGAGTAAGTAGCATCGGAGGAGGCGTTAGAGGAGGAGGCGGTGTGTGCGTATGTGTATGTTCTATGGTGTGGCTCATCGAGGGGCGAACCGAGGCTTGGAAGAGGACGGAGGAGAAGCGCAAAGAGTCAGAGTCTCCATCTGCTAGAACCTCTAATCTGGTGAGGGTCCCGGGCCGGGCAGAGCGCTGGGAGAGAGGGAGGAGGCCGGGGGGCGTGTCTGGGATCGGGCTGAGAGATGAATGGGCCGGGGATGAATGGAGGGAGGCAGCGGCGGCCAGGAGTCTGTTAGGAGTAAGCGCCCTAGTGGGGGGCGCGTTGACCGAGACGAGGTGATTGCCGTCCCCAAGAGGTATGGGACGAGGCCGGGCTTGGATCTTCGGGGTTGTCGGAGCCGTTGTCGGTATGAGCGAACAGGCGGAGAGGAGAATTAAGAGGGTAAAAGTGGGGAAGGGCAGGTCTGAGGTTGAGGTGCGTTTTTTTGTCTTTTTTGTTTTTCTTGGGGGGGTGGCAACTTTGGGAGTTGATGGAAGACTAGGGGACGGGGAAGGTGAGGAGGATACACGGTGGGGCGGGAGACGGTTGACAAAGGGACTGAGTGATCATTTAAGTTAGATTGAGGCTACTGAAAGGGGAGATCGCTTCAGGTATGGGAAGTTGGGTTTTAGTGGGTAATGGGGTGGTGGAAAGCGGATTTCATTTAGAGATTCAGTTGATGCGGGCAGGTCGATAGGACTGGATCGGGGCGAGGGATACCGCGGGCTCGTTGTGTAAGTGGGTTAGGTTCAAAGAGATTGAAAGGTGTTACTTGGGACCGGGTGGTGGGTTCTGTAACTGACAGGTTGGGGATGTGGAAGAGACGGTATAATGGGGTTAGGATAAAGTGGCGAGCTGGCTTCACTGTACTGGGAGAGGTTTTGTTTGACTAGTTAAGAGTGGTGAAACATTTATGTAGTGGGGTATGGCTGGAAATCCTGCACGTGTGTCTCCGTGTCTTGGGAGTTGATAGACCTTGTTAAAATGAAATTGAACCCTCAAAACAGATGCGAATGGTATGGCTAGTCCTTTAGAGTTACTGTTGACTGAAGCAGTTATACGAATAATAGCCTTTAAAGTTGTGAAAATGTTCTGTACAATACTGATTGCATCCAATATTGGGAGGCATTGTTACCTGTTTTTTCATCTCTAGTAAGTTGTAATACCAAGAGAACTTTTGAAGAGGTCTCAGTATATGACACAGAGCAGCAGGTGTCTTTTACACAGTCTCTATACTCAGGATTTACCAGTTTAAAAATTGTTTAAAACTCAACAGTGCAAAGGAAAGTTACCCTGCATTAAAGAGTAGCTAAAAGGCACTAAAGCTGATTTTGAGCGCTAAAATACTTTATATATGATTTTTGGTATCATTTTGAATTTACCTTGGTTGCAAAATAGGAACTTGATTTTTTGATGGGAGTTTAAATTACAGAAGATTACTTGAACATTTTGTTCTGGGAATACATTACTTATCTGGTAAGGATGTCTTGTGATGGTCTCATTCTGTTCTGGGTCAAGATGAATAGTTTATGGATTTTTAACTTTTCATGATTACTTTTTACAAACTTTACTGACACACATCCATTTATCTTGGAAATGTTGCAAATTTGAGAACATTCTTTCATTCTGCTTTGATGTAAATACAATGTTCATACTCTCTTAGATTAAAATGAATACTACTTACTTATTAAGTGGCAGCCTGGAAATGTTGCACTCACTCTGGCAGGCCAAGGTAGTGTTCCCATTTTGAGCTAGATGTTCCTGGAGTGGAAGAACATTCAAGTATTGAGGCTGGAAAGAATAAGCATTGTATATTTGGGGAGTGGAATGAGATAAGGCTAGAATCTTACATTGCGGTTAGGGTGAAGGGACTACTCTGAAGAGTTAGGAGCCCTTGACTCTTAAAGAAAGGAAATAACATAAGCAGACTTGTGGTGTTCATCTCACCACCTTTGCTTCTGAGCCTCCCCCCCCCCCCCCCCCCCCCCCGACCCCCTAGTTTGGAATGCTCTCTCTCCATTTCCCTTTGAATTTGAATTTGAATTCAATAGCTATTTCTGAAACTCTTTCCTGCTCCCATCTTTTTTCCTTTTCTCAGCATCCTACACCAAGCTAGGTTAGGTGCCCCTCTTTAGTGGGACCAACCACCTTGTACATATTTTTATTACTGTACTTCTGTTGGGAGACAAGCAGGAAAGTTTTCCTTTTTATACCTGAGAGAGAAAATAAAGCTCAGAAAATAAGACTTGTCCTAGTAAAGTAAGTGGTAGACCCTGGAGTTTTGACTTCTAGACCAATGTTGATCCTCATATCACAAGTCTACATTCATTGATATAATTATTATGTAGTGTTTTAGGAGTTAAATTTCTGTAATGTGGACTTTAACTTTCTTCTGTAAAGTAGAGGGATTTCTTTTCATTAAGATGTCCTATCATTTAGCCAGTAAATGATAAAGGCAATGGTTGCAGTGAACCAGAATCAGAAGTAAAGAAAATAGTCATAAGGCCCTGACTGAATAGCTCAGTAGGTTAGAGCGTTTTCCCCATATGCCAAGGTTGCAGGTTCAATCCCCTGTCAGGGCACATACAAGAATCAACCAATGAATGCATAAATAAGTGGAACAACAAATCGATGCTTCTCTCCCTCTCTATAAATCAATCAATACTTTAAAAAAATTTTAATAAAAAAGAAAGAAAATAGTCAAGTAAAAAAAAGAAAACATGTTACTATCAGATTTCTAATCAGATAATTTACATAAAAGTAATGGAGGGCCAAAATTTTTGCATTGTATATGTTTGGGGGGGGGGTTGTGTATAAAAAAATTCCTTCCTTTCTCAGTCTCCCATCATAGTATAAGTAGACCAGCTCTATTTGCATATACTTTATTGTGTCTGTTGGCTAAAAGCCAGAATACAACAGAAGGGTGGGTCTTTTCCATTTGGTTTGAAATCATAAAATTTATGGTGCTGTTAGGAGATATTTGATGACTGGAAAGGACATCTGTAAGGCATTCTTTCAGAAATTCTCTGGGCTTCAAAAGTAGAATCTGATGCCATTTTTTAATTGTTTTGATTGAGCTTGTCGTGAGATTGTTGGATTTGAAAACATGTTGAGATTAACTTCCTACAGAAATGAGCCTTTAATGCCCCCTTTTTTTCAGGATTATATAATTTTTTCATGAATTTTTTTTAAATCCTCACCTGAGGATATGCTTCCATTGATTTTTATTGATTTTATATTTATTTTATACTTTTGTTGATTTCAGAGAGGAAGGGAGAGGGGGAGAGAGAGAGAATCATTTGATAGGCTGCTGACTCCTGCACACCCCCTACTGGGGATTGACCCCCCCTTCCCCCACACATACACAACCTGGGCACGTGCCCTTGACTTGAATCAAACCCCGGACCCTTCAATTCACAGACCAACACTCTATCAAGTAAGCCAAACCAGCTAGGGCATTTTTAGAGACAGAAGAAGGGACGGAGGGTGTGCGTGTGGGGGGGGGGGGGTGGGGGGGCGAGAGAGAGAGAGAGAGAGAGAGAGAGAGAGGAGAGAAATAATAATAATTGATATGAAACATCAATCCATTGCCTCCCACAGGGACCCCAACTGGGCATACAACCTGAAGCTTTTTGGTCTGTGGGATAACCTTTAAACCAACTGAGCCACACTGTCTAGGGTTCATGAACTTTTTTTTTTTTTACAAAGAACATCCCTGTCTTTTTTTTTTATATATACATTTTATTGATTTTTTACAGAGAGGAAGGGAGAGAGACAGAGAGTTAGAAACATCGATGGGAGAGAAACATCGATCAGCTGCCTCCTGCACATCTCCTACTGGGGATGTGCCCGCAACCCAGGTACATGCTCTTGACCGGAATCGAACCTGGGACCTTTCAGTCTGCAGGCTGACGCTCTATCCACTGAGCCAAACTGGTTTCGGCTCATGCACTTTTAAAAATAGAAATGAAGCAACATTGTTTCCTGTGTTTTTGCCTGGTAACTTTTTACTGTGATAAAATCCACATAGTATAAAAGTTACCATTTAGAGCCTACAGTCTGTGGCATTAAGTAACTTCATGATGTTGCATATCTAGTTCCAAACGCTTTTATCACTCCAAAAGCAAACCCTGTACCCATTAAGCAGTCGCTCCCTGATGCTCTTTTCTCCCAGTCCCAGGCAACCACTAATATGCTATCTCTATGGATTTGCCTATTCTGGATATTTTGTACAAATGAAATCATATAATACATGGCTTTTTGTGTCTGGCTTCTTTCACTTTGCATGTTTTTGAGAGTGGCATATATCAATACTTCATTCCTTTTTTTAAAATATATTTTATTGATTTTTTTTACAGAGAGGAAGGGAGAGGGACAGAGAGCCAGAAACGTCGATGAGAGAGAAACATTTATTCAGCTGCCTCCTGCACACTCCCCACTGGGGACGCTCCCGCAACCAAGGTACATGCCCCTGACCGGAATTGAACCTGGGACCCTTCAGTCCGCAGGCCGATGCTCCATCCACTGAGCCAAACCGGCCAGGGCTCATTCCTTTTTTGTTGAATAATATTGTATTGTATGTGTATACTGCATTTTGCTTATTCATCAGTTCATAGGCATTTGGGGTCTTAACATCTTTTGACTTTTTTTGTTTGTTTCCAAGTATCTTCATTTCAAAGTTTTAAGTTGTTATTTGCATAAAATCATTAAAATACATAGAAATATGTTCTTTTCTTTTTTTTGGAAATATGTCATTTTCATTGGATTTTGTATATTTGATTAAAAACTATTATATTTATTTGTTTACTTGTGAATTTAAATATCTTATATATATATATATATATATATATATATATATTTTAAAAATCTTCATTGTTGAAAGTATTACATTTGTCCCCCTTTCCCCCCATTGACCTCTCCTAGCCTGCCCCCACCCCCTGCCCCAGGCCTTTACTACCCTACTGTCTGTGTCCATGGGTTATGCATGTATGCATACAAGTTCTTTGGTTGATCTTTTCCCACCCACCCACCTTCCTCCACCTTCCCTCTGAGATTCTGCAGTCTGTTCCATGCTTCTGTGTCCCTGGATCTATTTTGTTCATCAGTTTATTTTGTTCATTAGATTCCTTATATGAGTGAGATCATGTGACACTTGTCATTGACTGACTTATTTCACTTAGCATGATAGTCTGCAGGTCCTTCCATGCTGTCTCAAAGAGTAAGAAATCCTTCTTTTTTTAAATATATTTTTTATTGATTTCAGAGAAGAAGGGAGAGGGAGAGATAGAAACATCAATGATGAGAGAAAATGATTGATTGGCTGCCTCCTGCACGCCCCCCACCGGGACCGAGCTTGCAACCCGGGCATGTGTTCTTGACTGGAATCCAACCCAGGACCTTTCAGTCCCCAGGCCAACTCTCTATCCACTGAGCCAAACCAGTCCGAGTGAGATCCTTTTTTACTGCTGTATACTATTCCATGGTGTAGATGTACCACACCTTTTTTATCCACTCATCTACTGATAGAAAAAACGATTTTATATTATGAATTGTTACCAGATTAGGGAAGCTTTCCATCAGTTGTTCAGATAGGTTTTTTTTTTTTTTTTTAAATATGGAACGCTTCACGAATTTGCGTGTCATCCTTGCGCAGGGGCCATGATAATCTTCTCTGTATCGTTCCAATTTTAGTATATGTGCTGCTGAAGCGAGCACTCAGATAGGTTTTAAATTCCTTGCTCTCTCTCTTCTTCTGGCACCACCCCCCGCCATGATGTGAATGATGGTATCCTTGAAGTTGTCCCAGAGGTTCCTATTTATAATATCCTCATTTTTTCCCTTTTTATTGAAATGTATTGGGGTGATACTGGTTAACAAAATTATGTAGGTTTCAGGTGCACAATTCTACCACACATCATCTGTACACTGTATTGTGTGTTCACTATCCCAAGTCAAGTCTCTGTCCATCACCATTTATATCCCCTATACCCTCCTGCACTCCTACCCTGCTACTATTCTCATTTTTTTTATTTTTCTTTTCACTGTTCTGATTGGGTGTTTTCTGTTTTCTTATTTTCCTAATCACTAATTTGTCCTCTGCTTCATCTACTCTACTGTAGATTCCCTGTAATGTATTCTTCATTTCATTATTGTGTTCTTCATTTCTGACTGGTTCTTTTTTATGTTTTTTTTTTTAATATGTTTTATTGATTTTTCACAGAGAGGAAGGGAGAGAGACAGAGAGCCAGAAACATCGATGAGAGAGAAACATCGATCAGCTGCCTCCTGCACATCTCCCACTGGGGATGTGCCCACAACCAAGGTACATGCTCTTGACCGGAATCGAACCCGGGACCCCTCAGTCCGCAGGCCGACGCTCTATCCACTGAGCCAAACCGGTTTCGGCTATGTTTTTTTTTAAAATCTCCATTTTTACGTTTCCTATCTCTTTGTTGAAGTTCTCACTGAGATCATTGACTATCTGTATAACCAGTGTTTTGAACTCTGCATTTGGTAGATTGCTTATCTATTTTGGTTAATTCTTTTTTTTTAATTTTTTTTTTATTTATTGCTTAAAGTATTACAAAGGGTATTACATATGTGTCCATTTTATCCCCCCGCCCTAGACAGTCCCCTAGCCTCCCCTATCCCCCAGTGTCTTATGTCATTTGGTTATGCTTATATGCATGCATACAAGTCCTTTAGTTGATCTCTTACCCCCCTACCTCCTGCCCCCCAACCCTCCCCTGCCTTCCCGCTGCAGTTTGACAATCTGTTTGAGGCAGCTCTGCCTCTGTATCTATTATTGTTCAAAAGTTTATAATGGTCTCTATTATCCATGAATGAGTGTGGTTAATTCTTTTTCTGGAATTTTGTTCTTTTCTTTCATTCGGGACATGTATCTTTGTCTCCTCATTTTAACTGCCTTCCTGTAGAGTTCCTATGTCTCCTGGTCTTGGTAGAGTGGTCTTATGTAGTAGGCGTCCTCTAGGGCTCAGTGGTGCAGCTTCCCTGGTCACCTGAGCTGGGTGCTCCAGGTGTTTTCCCCATGTGGGCTGTGTGCACCCTCCTGTTGCAGTTGAGCCTTGATTGATGTTGGTGCACCAATGGGAGGGATTTACCCCCAGGCTCATTGGCTGCAAGCACGGGTCATGACCACCGGGAAGCACGTGCTGTGTAGGGTTCAAACCCATGAAGCAGGACTGGCTTTAGTGAGACTGGGGCCTGCTGAGTCAGCCCCTTGAGTGTGTCACTTGTGGAGGTGGTTGGGTGGTGGTTTGGCATGGTCTGAAGCTGTCCACTGTGTGCACTGGGTCTGGGGCCTCATGGAAGGTACAGGCTAAGGTCAGCCACCACCTGTGTTCTGCCTAGGGCCACCAGGCATGAGCTAGATAGCAGTCTGCAGATGGCTACTATTTGTGCTGGGCTTGTAGTTGACTGGGAGTGGTGTAGCTGCTAATCAAGGCTGGCTACCCACTAGTACCGGGCCAGGGGCCACTTAGCAAGAGGTACTGGGCATGCCAAGCCCAGATGCTGCTTGTTTGAGACATTTTAGGAAAGTACAGGCCATTTATATGGAAAAGCCACTGGAAATGGCTTGGGTGGGTCCACAAGTTGGGTGGGGCAGGGCCTCAGGGAACCACCAATGCAGGGCTAACAGTGTTATCCAGGTTAATAGAGACTCACATATGGCACCCACCTGCCAGCTCTATGTGAGGAGGGCTCAGCAAAGGGGCAATGGCTTCTGCCAGTACTTCTGTCTGGGCGAAAGCTGCTCCTCCAATCCTCGCTGGACAATTCAGTTGTTCCCTGTATGTTCCTGGCACCTTTTGAGTTACTGTGAGTCCAAGTACATCCTTGTGGCAGGCCCCCTTTAAGAGGAATGCCTGGACTCCAGCAGCCTCCATCTCACAGTCAGAGTTAAAGGGACTTCCTGACACTGGAACCCTGGGCTGGGGGACCTGGTGAGGGCTTGGGACCCCTGGCTCCTTAGAGGGGATCTCTACAGCCAAGTTATCCATCCTGATTTTTTAAAAATTTTTTCTTTTTAATCCTCACCTGAGGATATATTTATTGATGGGAGGGAGGGAGGGAGGGAGGGAGGGAGGGAAGGAGGGAGGAATGAGGGAGGGGAGAGAGAGGGGGGAAGAGGGAAAGAGAAACATAAATGTGAGAGAGTAACATCGATCAGTTGCCTCTTGTAGGTGCCCCAACTGTAATCTGCAACCTAGGTATGTGCCCTGTCCAGGAATAGAACCTGCAGCCTTTTCGGTGCACAGAACAATGCTCCAACCCATTGAGCAACCCAGCCAGGACCTCCCTCCTGATTTTTAAATTTCACACGTGAGTGTGGGACTCGCCCATTCCGAGTCTCGCCCGTCCTATAAGTCTCAAAAGTGGCTTCTTTATATACTTAGTTATAGGACTTACAGTTCAGCTCAACTTCAGGTGGTGCTGAATGATGGTTCTGTAGCTTTCTTTTTCTTTTTTTAAAATATATTTTTATTGATTTTTTACCGAGGGGAAGGGAGAGAGATAGAGAGTTAGAAACATTGATGAGAGAGAAACATCGATCTGCTGCCTTCTGCACATCACCCACTGGGAATGTGCCCGCAACCAAGGTACATGCCCTTGACTGGAATCGAACCTGGGACCTTTCAGTCCACAGGCCAACGCTCTATCCACTGAGCCAAACCGGCTTCGGCTGTTCTGTAGTTTTCATTGTAATTTTGATGTGGTTGTAAGATGGGGCAAGGACAATGTTTACCTACCCTGCCATCTTGACTGGAAGCCCTCTCTTTTGGCTTTTGTGAATAATTCTGGTATGAATATTTGTCCAAAGTTTGTTTTAAACTTTTTGGGGTACGTACCTAGGAGTGGAATTTCTGGTTCATATAGTAATTCTATAATTAACTTGTTCAGGAATCACCAAACTGTTTTCCACAGTGGCTGTACCATTTTACATTGCAAATAGCAATGTATGAGAGTTCCAATTTCACCAGCATTTGTTACTCTGTGTGTGTGTGTGTGTGTGTGTGTGTGTGTGTGTGTGTGTGTGTGTTTTGTGGCCATGCTAGTAGGTGTGAAGTGATATTTCATTGTGGTTTTGATTTGTAATTCTTTAATGACTAATGATGTTGAGCATCTTTACATATGCTTGTTGACTATTTGAATTTCTGTTTTGGAGAAATGTTTATTTAAGTCATTTTCCCATTTTTAAATCTGGTTGTTCATCTTTTTATTGTTATTTAAGGAATTGTTGCCAAATCTGAGATTATGAAGACTTACTCCTATTTTCTTTGCAGATTTTTATAGTTTTAGCTTTAATATTTAGTTCTTTGCTCTGTTTTGAGTTCATTTTTGTATATGGTGTGTATAAAGGTCCAGCTTCATTGCTTTGCAAGTGGATTAACTTAAAGTTTTTAAACTATAAAATACAGAGTATGCAATACTATATGTGTGTATTAGTTAAATGGAGCTATTTTGTGGTATCTACTCTTTGGGCATTTGTGGGAGAGAAATGCATTTTTTAAGGTCATACCTGATATTTGAAGAGAGGGATATTCTAAAGCTTTTTATGTGTCAGTGAGACTTTTATGATCAGGAAGCTTCCATACAGCAAATGAGACAATCTTTATGTTAAAATTACATAAGTGATTTTTAAATAAAGAATATTATTTTTGTTTTCAAATTGTTTGTGAAGGGTGAAATCCTTGCTTAAAACAAGGAAAAAACCCTGGCCAGCGTGGCTCTTTGGTTGAGCGTCGATTTATGAACCAGGAAGGAGGTCACAGTTTGATTTCCTGTCAGGGCACATGCCCGGGTTGCAGGCTGGATCCCCCTTAGGGGACGTGTAGGAGGCAGCTGATCAATGATTCTCTCTCTTCACTAATGTTTCTATCTCTCGCTCCCTGTCCCTTCTCTGAAATCAATAATTTTTTTTTAAAGTTCGTTTGGAAACTGTAAAGCAAGGTTTGATAAACTTTTTCCTATAAAGGACCAGGTAGTAAATATTTTAGGCTTTGCGTGCCATGGAGTCTCTGTTGCAAGGACTCAGCGGCTGTTGTAGCAGCCTTAGGCAATATGTAAATGAATGAGTATGGCTATATTCCAATAAAACTATTTATGAACACTGAAATAATTAGTTTTGAATAATTTTCCTGTGTCATAAAATATTCTTCTTTTTATTTTTCCCAACCATTAAAAGTGTAAAAATCTTTCTCAGCTCATCTACTGCACAGAAACAGTCAGTGAGGTGAGGTGGTTTTGGCCTGGGTGCTATATGTAGTTTGGCTGCCACGTTTTATTTTTTATTTTTTAAAAAAACTGGATTCTTAAGTCCTCATATGATTTTGATGGGTCAAAGGAGAGAGGGGATACACACTGTTCCTTACATATGTTCTACCATGTTTCTATGCTCTTAGATTTCCTAAGAATTTAGGTTTCTCTGATTGCTCCTTTTAGTGAAAGTCATGACTATCACTTTATCTATAGCCCCTGCTTCAGTGATCTCATATAGTCTTATGGCATAAAATACCATTTCACACCAAATTCACACCTCCAGCTTAGACCTACCTCATGAACTCCAGCCGTGTTCCTGACATTGGGCCTTTGCAACTAGCTGTTCCTTTAGACATTCTACACCATTACTTCCTCATGTTGCCTTTTTACTGAAGCCTATCCTGACCATGCTACTTAATGTTGTAACCTGTTTCTTACCCACAAACTGCAAATACTAGATATTTTATATATTTACCAGGGGCCCAGTGCATGAATTCGTGCACCTTGAAAGGAACTGTGGGCTGCAAGGCTGTGGTAGGCACAGGGGCAGGTTTCAGCTCATCCTCCACGTCCCGCCCGGCCCCTCCCAACTTGGCCCCGGTCCCCTGTCTGCTAGCAGCCATGCTCCTGCCGCATCTGCTCCCATGTGCTGATGGTGCTGGCCCTGCTTGCACCCACTGAAGGAGCAGAGCAATTGGGGCCCATGCCAGCAGCGGGTGCGAGCGGGGCTGGCGCTGTCAGTGGGTGTGAGTGGCAGCCCCAATTGCCCCTCAGGAGCAGGGAGAGGTGGAGAAGCCCTCAGGGATGATCAGGGCCGGCAGTTGCCACTTGCCTGTTGATGGCGCCGAGTGATCGGGACCAGTACCGGGCACCAGCAGCGGGTGCGAGTGGGGCCAGTGCTGGCAGTGGGTGCGAGTGGCGGCTTTGGCACCGGCAGTGAGTGTGAGTGGGACTGTCACCGGAGGCAGGTGTGAGAGGTGGCTGATGGCCCCGATCTCCCCTCAGGAGTAGGGGGAGGTGGAGAAGCCCTGAAGGGCAATTGGGGCTGGCAGCCGCCACTCGCACCCGCCTATGGTGCCGAGCGATCGGGGCTGGCGCTGGGTGCCGGCAGTGGGTGCAAGTGGGGCCAGCGCCTGCAGCAGGTGCAAGCACTGGGTGGGACCGTGGCACATGGGAGCAAAGAATTTTCAGTTACCACCAGAGGCTCGCCCCAATGACAGCTACTGGCACCCCACCTTGGTCTGACACCCCCACTCACCTGCTCCACCATCCCGCCGTGGCCTACACCTGCCATGTTCCACACACAACTCCCCCTGCCCCTCTGGTGGTCAGCTCACATCATAGCGACCTGTTGTTCAGTTGTCCTGCCATTTGGTCTATTTGCATATTAGCCTTTTATTATATAGGATTATGCTTATTGTTTACTATTGTTTCCCCTTACTAGTATTTAAGCTCCATGAGGGTAGGGATCTATTTTTTAAAATAATTCTTTTTTTAAAAAAATATATTTTATTGATTTTTTACAGAGAGGAAGGGAGAGGGATAGAGAGTCAGAAACATCGATGAGAGAGAAACATCAATCAGCTGCCTCTTGCACATCTCCTACTGGGGATGTGCCCGCAACCCAAGTACATGCCCTTGACCGGAATCGAACCCGGGACCTTTCAGTCCGCAGGCCAACGCTCTATCCACTGAGCCAAACTGGTTTCGGCTAAAATAATTCTTTATTGTTGAAAGTATTACATATGTCCCCTTTTTCCCCCATTGACCCCTTCCAGCCTGCCCCCCCCAGGCCCTCACTGCCTCATTGTCTGTGGCCATGGGCCATGCATATTCACATACAAGGTTCTTGGTTGATTACTTCCCACAACCCCTCCTTCCCTCTGAGATTCCTAACTCTGTTCCATGCTTGCATGTCTCTGGATACACTCCATTCATCAGTTTATTTTGTTACTTAGATTCTGCATAAGTGGGATCATGTGATACTTGTCTTTCTCTGACTGACTTATTTCACTTAGCATGATACTCTCCAGGTCCCTCCATGCTGTCTCAAAGGGGAAGACATCCTTTTTCACTGCTGCATAGTATTCCATTGTGTAAATGTACCACAGCTTTTTTATTCACTCATCTGCTGGTGGGCACTTGGGCTGTTTCCAGATCTTAACTATTGTAAAGTGTGCTGCTGTGAACATAGGGGTGCATACATTCTTTCTGATTGGTGCTTTGGGTTTCTTAGGATATATTCCTAGAAGTTGGCTGCCACGCTTTAAAGGGTTAGGCAGAGTAAGGTGTTAAGTAAGGATTTGAGGGTAGATGATTGATAAATAGAGAAATTGTTTAATTTTGATGATGAAAGAAGATAGAGATGATTTCAACCCCCTTTCTAATTTGGACCCAGACATTTTTTCACATAAAATGGGCATCTTTAATTGAAGAAATGACCTTGCCAAATCAAAGCTGGAGGATGGAAGTGAGGAAGAAGATAGTTTTAGTGTTATAAACTCCCAAGGACTGTGATGGGGTTGTGCAGTATATGTACCCATGAGTGTGCATCTGGCTCCAAGTGATACATGGCCTCATATTAGAAGAAGTTAAGATTGGACTTCAGAGTCAAATGCCAGGGTTGAATTCTGGCCCTGGTGTTTACTAGCTGTGTAATCTCAGGCAAGTTAACTTAATTTTTTGAGCTTAGTTTCCTCATTTGTAAAATGAGAATAAAAATATTTACCTCAAGATTCTTGTGATGATTATATGAGAAAATGATTACAGTGTTTGGCACAAAGCATTCAATACATGTTAACTGATAGTAGTCATTTGAATATATTTGTACATAATTATTAGTTTTGTCTTTCCTTTAGTTATTGTAAGAAATTATAATATCCGGAACTGGTTCTTTTGTACACATTGTTGATGGACAGTTCTGCTTTAAAGGGTTAAAATAATGTAGAAGTAGATTAAAACCTTAAGATTCCCCTTTACCCAATGTCCTGCCCTCCCAGCGGGTAACTCTTAAGAGTTGACTATGAACTTGTACAGTCTTTTTTCTCTGTATTTACATATATATGTCAGTATGTATATGCTCACTTTATTCTTTTTAATGGATACACAGTATTTCATACTACATGCTTCTCTAACTACTAGGATCAGTTTAGAGCATATCCTGTCAGTCTTTTTTATATGTATGTACACATAATATGAGTACATATAGAAATATAAAGTTTTGGGGGGGATTTTTACATAAATATATATAGATGCAATGTATACATAGTACTACAACTTGTTTTTCTCAGTACATATATGTAGAAGATTTTTATTTATCAATATATATCCATCTCTCATTTTTTAAACAAGTGCATATTATTACACAGTACAGATATACCACTGTTTATTTCACTATTCTCTTAAAGATAGATATTTAAGGTGTTTTTCTTTAATTCTTTATTGTTGAAATTATTATATATGTCTCCTTATTTAAGGGTTTTTTTCAGGTTTTTTTCAATTTCAAACAATGCTTCATTAAAAAAAATCCGTGTACATATATATTTGTACATATATAGGAATATTTCTCAGGTAAATACTAAGAAGTGGAATTGCTGGGTGACAAGTTTGCACTAGCTACTCGCAATTGGAATTGCCATATGAAAAGGCTATTCCAGTTTACCTGCTAACAGTCCAGTATTTCTCACATACTTCTTAAAACATGATATTAGCATATTTTATTATTCTGCTCATCTGATGGACAAGAATGACATTGAATTTTTTGAATTTACATCTCTCTGCTTACTAATTAGTTTGAGCCATCCTTCTACCATACATGTATTGGTCATTAGTATTTCTTCCTGATTTTTTTAGTTCTTTATATATTTTAGATATTAATGCTTTGCTATACATGTGGCAAATGCTGGCTCCCAGTCTGTTTCTTATCTTTTAACCTTGTTCATGGTCAAATGACAAAATGTGTTAGCTTTTTCGTTAATGATCTCTGCATTTTGTCTTTTTAGGGAGGCCTTTCTTCAGGTTAGAAATATATTGTCATCTTTTCTTTTAATAGTTGTAGTTTTGCTTTTTATGTTTAGCTCTTTAATCTACCTGGAATTTATTTTTGTGACTGAGTTTTAAGTAGGGCTTTGACCCCCTTCCCCGCAAAATGGGTAGCCAGTTATTCTGATACCATTTGGTATGCTAGATGTTCCTCACAAATTTGAAATGCCATCTTTATCATGGACTACATCCCCATATATAATGTGTCTGTTTCTGTACTGATTCTTTTTTTTTTTAATTAAAAAAATTTTAAATATTTTTTTATTGATTTCAGAGAGGGAGAAGGAGAGAGATATCGAAACATCAATGATGAGAGAGAATCATTGATCGGCTGCCTCCTGTACACCCCCTACTAGGAACTGAACCTGTAACCTGGGCATGTGCCCTTGACTGGAATCAAACCCGGGTCCCTTTAGTTCACAGGCTGATGCTCTATCCACTGAGCCAAACCAGCGAGGGCTGATTTTTTTGTTTTAGTTTTCATTGGAGGATATGGTCATTGACCCTAGAGAGAAGGGAAGGAGATGGGGGGGAGAGAAACATAGATGTGAGAGACAACATCAATTGGTTGCCTTCTGAATGTACCCTGACTGAGGATCAAACCCACAACCTTTTGGTGTATGGGACAACACTCCAACCAACTGAGCCACAGGGCCAGGACTCTGTATTGATTTTTCTACTCTAGTAGTCCATTTGTCTGTTTCTGTGCCGAAACTACACTGTTTAATTTACTATAGCTGTATGTAATACCTGGTAAGGCAAGTTCTCATTGTTTTTCAAGATTTTCTTGGATTTCCTTGTATTCTTTTAGAATCAGCTTTTCAATATTGGACAAAAAATATATTTGAGATTTTGATTGGGTTTGCATTGAATTTGGAATAATCTGGCGGGGGATATGAAGATGCTGATATTGAATCTTTGGACCAAGTAAAAGTGTTTTTCATGTACTGCAGTAAAAATGTACAGCTTTCTTTATATGTGTTGCATACTTCTTCTTGAGTTCATTCCCAGATGAATACTTTATAGCTTTGCGGCTCTTATGAACAGGATAGTTTAAAAAAATTTTTTTTTAAAAAAATCAACTGGCTTGCCTTCCTTCCAGGGTATCGAGCCCTTCCTGCCCCACTCGTGGGGTTGCCTACCCCCCTGCTCTAGCCCTCAAGTTAGGATAGTTGTCTTTTAAATTCCATTTTGTAATTGATTATTGCTGATGTCTAGCAAAGCTGTTGATTTGTTTGTTGATTTTGTCTTTGGTTTTTCTGCTGAGTTCTGCTGTTTAGTCCTTATTATAGCTTTGTAGTTATTTTGCTTGGATTTTCTAGATAGATAATCATGTAGTCTGCAAGTTTTGAGTTTTGTCTCCTACTTTCCAATATTTGTAGGTCTTGTTTTATTTCCTTAAGTGGTAGCAACGATAATAGGAATTCCTGCCTTATTCTTGACTTTAATTATTGTTTATGTGAGAGATGTTTAAGCTCACTCATAAGATAAATGCTAATTGAAACCATACAGAGATTCCTTTATTAAACCTATCAGAGCGTTAAAAATCAAAACATTTGATAACACCTTTTTTATTGTGAAGGATGTGGGGTAAAAGATACTCTCACACATTGCAGGTGGGAGTTTAAATTGGTACAATGCCTGTGGAAAGGCAGTTTGGCAGCATTATATAAAGATACACTTGGATTATGTGTACTCTTCTGGATATATTAGTATGTTTCAATACAAGTTAAATATACAAATTTATTTTGATCCAGCAATCCTATTTCAGGGTATTTACATATATGTGTACACACATAGGCAAAATGAAATATGCAATGTTATCTAGCATAGCAAATAACTGAATACTATATAAGTAGTAAAAATAAGAATGAGGAACATTTATGTATGGACAGGGAAAAACGTATCCTAAAATATTGTGACTACTAGGGGCCCAGTGCACAAATTTGTGCATCTTGAAAGGAACTGTGGGCCACAAGGCTGCAGTAGGCACAGGGGCAGGTCTCTGCCCATCCTCCACACCCCCACCCGGCCCTTCCCTCCGGTCCCCCCCATCCCCTGTCTGCCGGCAGCCCTGCTATCACTGCCGTTCCCAGGTGCTGACGGTGCCGGTCCCACTTGCACCCACTGATAGCGTGGAGCAATTGAGGCCTGCACCAGCAGCGGGTGTGAGAAGGGCTGGTGCTGTCAGTGGGTGCGAGCAGCAGCTGCTGCCCCGATTGCCCCTCAGGAGCAGGGGGAGGTGGGGAAGCCCTTAGGGACCGGCACTGGGCAGCAGGTGTGAACGGCAGCTCCGGCTGCGGGTGTGAGTGGTGGTGCCAGCGCTGGCAGTGGCTGCAAGCGGGGCTGGTGCTGGCAGTGGCTCTGAACGCTGGGTGGGACCATGGTGCATGGGAGCAAAGAATTTTCAGTAACCACCAGAGGCTCGCCCCAATGACAGCGACTGGTGCCCTGCCTTGGTCTGGCATCCCGCTCACCTGCTCCACCTTCCTGCAGAAGCCGATGCCCACCATGTTCCACACATGCCCCCTGGTGGTCAGCACACCTCATAGCGATCGGTTGTTCAGTTGTTCCAACATTTGGTCTATTTGCATATTAGCCTTTTATTATATAGGATAGCCTGGGTAGCAGAGTTGATTAGAGCATCGTCCCCATACACCAAGGTTGCATGTTCCATTCCCGGTCAGGACACACACAAAAATCAACCAATTAAGTTATAAATAAGTGGAATAACAACTCTTTCTCTCTCCCTTTCTCTCTTTCAAATAAATTAATAAAAATATTGTAACTATAAAAAAATTTAGTACATACTATGCTACTTTTTGTGTAGAAAGGGAGAGAGAACATGTATTTATATTCACTTATTTTTTCCTAAAGAAACTCTGGAGGGCTATAAGAATTGAATAAGTGGTTACATGTTGGAGTAGTGATAATTAAATGGCAAACAGCCAAAGCCGGTTTGGCTCAGTGGATAGAGCGTCAGCCTGCGGACTGAAAGGTCCCAGGTTCGATTCGGTCAAGGGCATGTGCCTGGGTTGCAGGCACTTCCCCATTGGGGGATGTGCGGGAGGCAGCTGATCGATGTTTCTCTCTCATCGATGTTTCTAACTCTCTATCTCTCTCCCTTCCTCTCTGTGAAAAATCAATAAAATATATTAAAAATAAATAAATAAATGGCAAACAGGGTTACCTCCCTCTTTGATTTTTGAATCATATTTATTTATTTGTTCATTTATTTTATTTTTTAAAAAATATATTTTATTGATTTTTCACAGAGAGGAAGGGAGAGGGATAGAGAGTTAGAAACATCGATGAGAGAGAAACATCGATCAGCTGCCTCCTGCACACTCCCCACTGGGGATGTGCCCACAACCAAGGTACATGCCCTTGACCGGAATCGAACCTGGGACCCTTGAGTCCGCAGGCCGACGCTCTATCCACTAAGCCAAACCGGTCAGGGCGAATCTTATATATATATTTAAACTTTTTTCTTTTTTATTGATTTCAGAGAGAGGAATGGAGAGAAAGAGGGAGAGAAGGAGAGAAAGAGAGAGAGAGAGAGAGAGAGAGAGAGAGAGAGAGAGAGAGAGAGACATCAATGTGAAGCATCTATCGTTTGCCTTCTACACGCACCCTGACTGGGGATAGAACTTGTGACCTGGCTATGTGCCCTGACTGGGAATTGAACCATGACCTCCTGGTTCATAGGTGAATACTAAATCATTGAGCCACACTGGTGGGGCTCAGGCCTGATTTTTGTAGACTATTTCAATGCACTGTGTTTCTGTATTGCTGAATGTAGAAGAGATACTATCGTGGTCACTGAAGTATACCCCAGTAGCAATGCAACTGGAAAGCTTTAAACGAATGCATCATATACTTTCTGGCCTTATTGAAAATAAATATAATCCCCTGAAAATAATTTACTATTTTGAGTATTGTTTAATAGTGCTTTAATATAGGGCTGCCACTAGGGTTTATTAAGAGATAGAGAATAAAAACCTCCATTTATTGATTATTATATTGTGCCAGGCACTATGCTAAATAGTTTATATGTATATTTCCATATCAGTCCTGTGAGATTTCACAAATGAAACCAAAGATGAATGAGGTTAAGTAATTTGCCTCAGATCTACTCTGAGAAGTGAGAGGTAGAACCAATATTGATTCCAGGTTTCTCGCAACCCAAAACCTGTGTTCTGAAACTGTTTTATGTTCAAGAAAGCTAGTGGATCCACAATGAAAAGGCCCCAGATATACTATGCTTAGTGAAGTTCTTGGCCTAGTTAAATTTTTTTCTTATTCATTGTTTACCCTAAGGCTCCCAGCTATTACATTTTATTGTTGTCAGTAGTTTCCCTTCAGAACAGTGATTCTCAACCCAGGAGGCCAGGCTGAAGATAAGGAGAGTGGACAGAAGGGGGGTGGGTAGAGAGTATGGTTTTAAAAAGACATATTTGATATTACAATGGCTTTGATTTTAGTCAAAATATTTTAGGATCTTAAACAGGGACATCATATTTTATTGAGATATAATTTACATACCATAAAATTCACCAATATAAATGTCAGTGATTTTTTAGTAAATTTATGGAGTTGCATATTCTTGATTACAATCTAATTTTAGAACATTTCCATCACCCCAGAAGATCCCCTGTGCTGGTTTGCTGTCAGTACTATTCCTGTGCCCCAGCCCCAGCCCCAGCCCCAGCCCCAGCCCCAGCCCACAGGCAACAACTAATCTATTTTCTGTCTCTGTAGATTGGCATATTCTAAACATTTCATATAAATGGAACTATACAGTGTATGGTCTTCTCCTCTGGCTTCTTTCTCTTAGCATAACGTTTTCAAGGTTCATCCTTGCAGCAGGTATTGATATCTCATTCCCTTCTATTGTGTGAATACTGTTCTATTGCATGGATATGGCACATTTTGTTTAGCCATCAATTGATAGACATTTGGATCATTTCCACTTTTTTGCTATTGTGAATAGAGCTGCTGTGAACACTTGTGTACAAGTTTTTGTGTGGACATGTGTTTTCATTTCACTTGGGTAGATGGTATCATATAGTAACTCTATGTTGGCTTGTTGAATAACTGCCAGATTATGTTCCAGAGCAGCTGCAATGTTTTACATTCCCACCAGCAATGCATGAGGGGCCCATTTTCTCTACATCTTTACCAACAACGTGTTGCTGTTCATCTTTTTGATTGTAGCCATCCTCATGGGTATGAAGTAGTATTTCATTTTAGTTTTTGATTGGCATTTACCTAATGAGTGATGATGTGGAACATTTTTTTCAGGTTGATTGGCCATTCGTATATCTTCTTTAGAGAATGTCTATTCAGATCCTCAGCCCATTGGATTATTTATCTTTTCATTATTGACTTGTAAGAATTTTTTGTATGTTCTGAATATTTTGTATGTTCTGAATACTAGTCTCTCTTTTTTTTTTTAAATATATTTTATTGATTTTTTACAGAGAGGAAGGGAGAGAGATAGAGAGTTAGAAACATCGATGAAAGAGAAACATCGATTAGCTGCCTCCTGCACATCTCCTACTGGGGATGTGCCCGCAACCCAGGTACATGCCCTTGACCGGAATCGAACCTGGGACCTTTCAGTTCGCAGGCCGACGCTCTATCCACTGAGCCAAACCGGTTTCGGCTGAATACTAGTCTCTTATCAGATAAATGATTTGCACATATTTCCTCCAAGGCTTTTTGTGTATCACTTTCTTGGTGGCAACTTTTATTTTTTTAATATGTCTTTATTGATTTCAGAGAGAGCAAGAAAGAGGGAGAGAGAGAGAAAAAAACATGAAAGATAAAAGAGAATCATTGGCCATAACCGGTTTGGCTCAGTGGATAGAGCGTCGGCCTGCGGACTGAAAGGTCCCAGGTTTGATTCTGGTCAAGGGCATGTACCTTGGTTGTGGGCACATCCCCAGTAGGAGGTGTGCAGGAGGCGGCTGATCGATGTTTCTCTCTCATCGATGTTTCTAACTCTCTATCCCTCTCCCTTCCTCTCTGTAAAAAATCAATAAAATATATATAAAAGAAAAAGAAAAAGAGAATCATTGATTGGCTGCCTTCTGCATGCCCCCTACTGGGGATTGAGCCTGCAACCCAGGCATGTGCCCTGACTGGGAATTGAACCCGGCAACCTCCTGGTGCATGGGACAAAGCTCAACCTACTAAGCCACACCAGTCAGGCTCTTGTCAGTTTTAACTTAACACGTTAAGCGCCCAGTCAGTCACCGGTGACTGACACTATACTTTCCTTCCGGAAGACAAAACAGGCTGGGCGCTTAACGTGTTAATGTATTATGGGGCTCTCTTGTTAGATGTATATAATTCTATTGTTCTAATGAGTTAATCTTTTCATACTTATAAAATATCTTCTTTGTCTCTATAACATTTTTTTGTCTTAAGGTTGTTTTTTAAAAGGCTGAGGGAACATTCCTTTCCCCATCCCTCTGATTTTCTGCTTCTTATCCTATAGTTTGGAAAACCAGGTGACCAAACATGTTAGAGCTATACTAGAGCAGGACTACTTGCCCCTCTATTTTTATGTTAGGGTTCCGAGTAAGATTTCACTTTTTAAAAAGAATTTCTGCAGTTACTTAAATTCTCTTATTTTACCTATTTTTGTCTTTTTACAAGTCCTTTTGGCTTATGGATCTCTGTTCTTGAGGCTTTTGGATAGCTGACCTTTAGTTAAGTGAAGTGAATAATATTTTTAAGAATATCTCACCTAAAATGTTAACATTTGGGGGATTCGAGTGAAGGGTATATTGGATTCTTTGTATACTTTTTTTCCAAGTCCAAATTGTGTCAAAATAAGTTAAAGAAAAAAATCTGCACCTAAGTGAGGTGTTATTAGTTACCTTTTCTTACTTGCAGGTAATACTAGTCTTATTCATTGACTTTTGAAATTGATTTGGCAATGTAACCTCATAAAGTGGTTCATGAGTCCTTAGTTTGCAGTCATGCACCATTTAACAATAGAGATAGGCTCTGAGAAATGCATTGTTAGGTAATTTCATCTATGTGAACATCATAGAGTATACTTACACAAGCCTAAATGGTATAGCCTACTAGACACCGAGGCTATATGGTACATGTGGTCCGTTTTTGACCAAAATGTCATTGTGTGGTACATGACTGTAATTCTTATCTCTGGTATTTACACAGCTATGTCTTAGTAGTGTCATCTGATAGGCAAATTTCTGGGAGTTATCATAGATTCTTTCCCTTTAAAACCATATTCACTCAGGCAATAAACCTTGAATTTAGAACTTAGTTTAATGTATCTTGAATCTATCCCTCTTGCCAATATTTTCATTCACACCTCAGCATCTCTTTCCTGGATTATTGCAGTAGATTTCTAACTGGTCTTATTTTATATCTGCTCTCTGTCTTCATCTGCCTGCTTCTAAAGTATGCAGTAAACTATTCACGGTACCATTCATACACTTAATCCATGCTGTCTCATGACTTTGCTTGTGATCTTCCTTCTGCTTGGATCAGGTAATTTTCTTTCTTTGAGACTCAGGTCCAGCATCTCTTCCAGTAAACCTTCCTTCGAGTGTCCAACTTCATTCTTTTTGCATATAGTTAACCAGTTGTCCCAACACCATTTATTGAAAAGAGGGTCCCTTCCCCATTGAAATGTCTTGGCACCCTTATTGAGAATCGACCATAAATATGTGGGTTTGCCAAAACCGGTTTGGCTCAGTGGATAGAGCGTCGGCCTGCGGACTGAAGGGTCCCAGGTTCGATTCCGGTCAGGGGCATGTGCGTGGGTTGCGGGCACATCCCCAGTGGGAGATGTGCAGGAGGCAGCTGATCGATGTTTCTCTCTCATCGATGTTTCTAACTCTCTATCTCTCTCCCTTCCTCTCTGTAAAAAATCAATAAAATATATTTAAAAAAAAATATGTGGGTTTATTTCTGGGTTCTCTGTTTTCATTCCATTTATTTTTACATCTATCCTTATGACAGTACCACGCTATCTTAATACTATAGCTTTGTGGTAAGTTTTAAAATTCGGAAGGATGAGTCCTCCAGCTTTTTTCTCTCTTCAAGATTGTTTTGCCTTTGGCTATTCTGGTCCCTCAAAGTTTTATGAGTTTTAGGATCAGTTTGTTAATTTCTGCAAATAAACTAGGTGGATGTTGATAGGATTTATGTTTAATATGTAGAGCAATTTGGGATATTTCTCTCCATTTTGTCTTAGTTAAGGATTGTGATTCTCAGGTTTTCAAATTTGATATTTCTGCATATTTTTTTGATTGTGACAAAAAGTGCCTTCTAAGGTACATAACATAATAGTTAGACAGTACTTAATTTTGTGATGCATGTTTGTGGTGAGAAGAGAAGAATTTTTTTATTGGTAGTACAACCATTTATTTGAAAAACTTTTTCCTTACATGATCATATACTTTACAAAGTGGTCCCTGAAATATTTTGCTATACACCTGAAACTAATGCAAAATAATATTGAATGTAAACTATAATTTTAAAATAAAATTAAAAAAATAACTTTTTCCTTATATGTTCCACATATTTCCACATGTTCTTTGTGGAAAAGTGTAAAAAATACAGAAAAGCAGAAAGTCCATAATTATACCATTCAGAATTAATATCATATATGTATCTATGTGTGTATATATGAAGGCTTATTGTATATATTTCATTTAACCATATAATATATAGATGTCTTTTAATCTCATTAAAAGCTAGTGGATTTTTAAAAATATTGTATCCATCTCATTTTGAGATATTTAATTAAATCCCTATTAGGCTTATGTTTAGTTACAGTTTTTTCCAAATTTTAAGTGCTGTAATGAATGTCTTTATAATTAAATCTTTGCACAAATTGACTATTTTTCTAAGGCAAGTTCCTATAAGTAGAATTGCTAGTTTAAGAGGATACATATTTTAAAGTGTTTCTTAAAAGATTTTGTATAGTGTTTTAATATTTTTGTATTGTATGTTAATATTTTACAGTAGTTTATGCTAAAATCTGAGGCAAACTCATAAACAAGTATTTTGTGTACCTCAAAAGTACAATTGGATGTTCATAGCAGCATTATTCATAGTATTCAAAAGGTGGAAACAACCCCAATCCATTGACCAGATGAATGGATAAACAAAATGTGGTATATATATACAATGTAATATTGTTCAACCTTAAAAAGGAATGAAATTCTGATAACATGTTACAACATCAGTGAACCTTGCAAACATTTTGTTGAGTGAAATAAGCCAGACACAAAAGGGCAACTACTGTATGATTCCACTTAGATGTGGTACCTAGAATAAACAAATTCATAGAGACAGAAAGTAGGATAGAGATTACTAGGGACTGGGGAGATGAAGAGTTATAGTTTAATGGGTACAGAATTTCAGTTTGGGATGATGAAGTGATCCAGGAAGGAGAGTTCTGGAAATAGATCATGGTGATGATTGCGCAACATTGTGGCTATACTTAAAGCCACTGAAGTGTATGCTTAAAAATGGTTAAAATAGTAAACTTAATATTAGGTATATTTTACCACAATAAAAAAGACTACCATCAGATTCCAGAATTTTAGACCAAAAACAATTACTGAGAAACAGTGTGCTTGTTTTAATTATTGTGTGTTACCTTTTACCTTGTAGCTAAGTGAACTCAGGTTTAGATACTTGTTTTAGATATGATGGATTGATAGATGGGACTGAGAAACTAGGTTCCTAACCAACATTCATTCAATATGAAGACTTACTGAGCTATATGCCAAGTAGCCTGCTAGGCACTGAGGGTTACAGTGGTAAACAAGATAAGACATAGTCCCTGGAGTCTGCTGGTTGCTAAGCTTGGACAGAAAAAAGAACAAACTTCTTATTAAGAAAAAATGGATTAAACAATCAGGTGACTTGTTTTCTCCTTAATGATTTCCTTTGTGAGGTAATTTTAAAATATCCTTTTTTTCCCTTTCAGGTTACTATGGAAACATGACCACATAAAAAGGAAGTCCATTCTGATAATTCTGATACCTGAGATGTAACTGGTCTGAAGGGTAGAACCGGGAAATTTTTAGTGCCAACCTTAATTACAATGGCTACTGATTCAGGGGAGCCAGCTAGCACAGAAGATTCTGAGAAACCTGATGGAGTTTCACTGGAAAACAGAGTTCATCAGATGGCAGCCACTTTGACAGTGGAAGCTAGACTGAAGGAAAATGACAGTACCATCTCTGCTGGGGGGGAAACTGTCGAAAGGAAGAGATTCTTCCGAAAGAGTGTTGATGACAAAGTTATTGATTCTTCCTCCAAAGATGAGAGAACGAAGGCTACAACAGAGATTCCAGGCGGAGAAAAGCTTCCTGCAAATGTGCTAAGAGGTGAAAAAGAAGTCAAATTCTCACAATGTTCAAAGGCAACTTCCGAATCCTCCAAAGATTGTCTCAAGGAGAAAAATGAGAAGGAAATGGAAGAAGAAGCGGAAATGAAGGCTGTAGCTACTTCTCCTAGTGGCAGGTTCCTGAAATTCGACATAGAGCTGGGAAGAGGAGCCTTTAAAACAGTGTATAAAGGACTGGACACTGAAACATGGGTTGAGGTTGCTTGGTGTGAGTTGCAGGTCGGTATATAATCTTCCTGGTTTTAATAAATTCCAGTTTTAGTTGACTTGGTCTTCTGAGTGATCCAGGATTAAAACGCATCCTAGATTATAATAAAATTAATCGCTTGTCCCCCCCACCCCCCAACCTCCCAGAAATTATGCCCCTTTCCTAGATCCTCTTAGGATAGTGGTTCTCAACCTTCCTAATGCCGCGACCCTTTAATACAGTTCCTCATGTTGTGGTGACCCTCAACCATAAAATTATTTTCGTTGCTACTTCATAACTAATTTTGCAACTGTTATGAATCATAATGTAAATATCTGATATGCAGGATGTATTTTCATTGTTACAAATTGAACATAATTAAAGCACAGTGATTAATCACAAAAACAATATGTAATTATATATGTGTTTTGCGATGGTCTTAGGCGACCCCAGTGAAAGGGTCGTTCAGTCCCCAAAGGGGTCGCAACCCACAGGTTGAGAACCGCTGTCTTAGGACCTCACGCCAGCTATTTTTTTTCCTGTTGCTTTCCCCTCTGGTTTAAGAGGGGGAAACTCTATGGCAGTGGTTCTCAACCATGGCTGCACATTAGAATCACCTGGGAATCTTTTTAAAATCCTGATTTCTGGGCCTCATCCTCCAGAAATTCTGTTTCTTTGTTACTAATGTTGTGGCTCCACCCCATAACAAAGAAACAGAATTTCTGGAGGATGACGCCCAGAAATCAGAATTTTAAAAAGATTCCCAGGTGATTCTAATGTGCAGCCAAGGTTGAGAACCACTGCTCTATGGTGTCGTTGGGAAAATGCTCTAAATTTATTAATGTTAGGAAATTTCTGAAACTCTTAACGTCTCATTTTTAAAACTTTCACTAAATTTGTGCTTTAAGACTTGATATAATAAGTGCTTAAGACTGATATATTAGTCATATGTCCTGTGATATCTCCCTTTTCTCTTAACAAATTTTTGGGGGTTCGTGTACTGTTTTTTAGAACAGGAAATGCTTTTCTTGATTCCTTGTGGATTTCTATTAGTATAAACTCACACATGCCTTTGTGTTTACCTTGAAGAGGATCTCTGGAAGAAATAATCAGCAGAATTTACTGAGGTTAGTCAAATGTAATGTGCTTAGAAAGGAGAAATGAAAGCAACAGGACTGTAGTTGCATCAACTGGATACCTGGTTCCATAATAAATGTTTATGTGAACTTCTAACTAATGAATGACTACATAGGGGGTCAAGTATCATAGAAGGAGTTATAATAATAGTTTCAGACAGATGTAGGTTAAATATAAGGAAAAACCTTTGTGACCTCAGTCAGCTCAAGAGAAATGGTCAGTTTTCACAGGAGATGCTTAAAATTAACATAGAATAAAGCCAGTACTTCTAGGCAGGTGATTATTGTTCAAATTCCAGTAGTCTCTGTGCCTGTGGGTGTATCTGATTTCACCCTTTCTGAATATGCTACAGGTTGCCATTTAGATAGGTTTGAAATTTAGTGCAAGTCCCTGCATTTCTAGGAAGCTTCTTTGTTTAACACCAAGTTTCCAAACTTTGCTCTCTGTAAAAGTCAATGATTGCTTCATATGCACATTCAGGAGTTTATTGTCAGAGATTCAAATTCAGCAAGTCTGGGTGGAGTGCAAGAC
The DNA here is from genome assembly GCF_963259705.1 of Myotis daubentonii. Lineage (NCBI taxonomy): Eukaryota > Metazoa > Chordata > Mammalia > Chiroptera > Vespertilionidae > Myotis > Myotis daubentonii. The sequence goes on along the minus strand of NC_081861.1, from coordinate 8,090,092 downwards.
AACAGTTTTGGTTCTAGGTTGCAGGTTCAATCCCTAGCCCTGGGGCCCTGGTTGGGGCGGCGGTGACAGTAAATGTGTATCACTTAGGTCTCTCCATCCCTCCCTTCCACTCTTTAAAAAAGCAATGGACTGGTTGAGGTGGCTGGGACAGTAGATATGTCTATCACATAGATGTATATCTATTTCTCTCTCTCCCCTCTCCCTCCCTTTACCTCCCTCTTTCCCCCCCTCTCTCTTCCTCCCTCCCTTCCTCTCTCTGTAAAAACAGCTATGGAAAAAATATCCTGGGTGAGGATTAACAAAAACAAAACAAAAAACAAAGTGTTTTGAATGTGGGAAATCCCTTGATGACTCTTTGGAATGCAAATAACTTAGCAGTAGAGCCATTATAGTAGTTCTTGAAAAGTGTATGCAGGTATGGGGTTTGCTTGATTTTCTTCTCATCCTCTTTATTTAAGAATTTTATAAGGCCTGTGTCACAGTAGAAATATTAGATAATGCAAGGAAACAAACATGAAAACCACCTGAGGCCCTTGCCGGTGTTGCTCAATTGGTTGAGGATCCTCCTATGCACCCAGAGTCTGGTCAGGACATTCCCCATCGCCCCCCAAAAAACACCTTAAATTCTAGTACTTTGAGGACGCTTTAAACAATTTAGTATATCTTTCTGGACCCTTTTGCATAAATGTATATATGACTTTGTGTATTTTCTCCCCCACAAAATGGAATCAAACTATAAGTTTTTACAAAACCTTTTTAAAAACGTATCACTAACATCTTTTCATTACCAGTAATTGTACATTTACATCATTATTTTACTACATGCCCTTATAAGTTATTTAACTAGTCCTCTATTATTGGACATTTAGATTTTTCTCCAATGTTTTACCATTATAATTATGTTGTGGTCATCCTTATATATCTATTGAATATTTTGTACATTTTAATTTCACCTCTGCATCATGACATTGGTAACGCTCATCTTGCAGTGATACTCTGTAAATGGGGGAATTAATTTCCATTCCCTTGGGAGGCTATATAGTAAAGATAGGTCAAGTTATTTTGCAAATTGTGCACTCTAACTATGCTAAAGGATGTTTAGGTAAAAGTTGAAGAAAATATTCTAGCAGTAGGACCTGCCTCCTATCATTCGCCTGGGGAAAGATTGAAAGATCCTATAAGGCAGGGGTCCTCAAACTACGGCCCGCAGGCCACATGCAAATACAAATATTGTATTTGTTCCCGTTTTGTTTTTTTACTTCAAAATAAGATACGTGCAGTGTGCATAGGAATTTGTTCATAGTTTTTTTTAAACTATAGCCCGGCCCTCCAATGGTCTGAGGGACAGTGAACTGGCCCCCTGTTTAACAAGTTTGAGGACCCCTGCTATAAGGTCTTCCTAGCAAAGCTTGTTGGAATTGCATGTTCCCAGGCCTCATTCCAGACCAATGAATCAGAATCTGCCGCTTAGTAACATCTGCAAATGATGAACAGCAGAGTTTGAAAAGCACTAAAATAAGGGACCAGTTCCAAGAACTAGCTGAATCAGAGGAGGAAATCCCCTAATACACTTAACATGAGCTTTATATTTTATCATATACTAGAGGCCCAGTGCACAATATTTGTGCACTTGGGGGGGGGTGTTCCTCAGCCTGGACTGCGCCCACTCACAGTCTGGGACCCCTCGGGGGATGTCCACCTGCCAGCTTAGGGAGCAGGCCTAAGCTGGCAGGCGGACATCCCCCGAGGGGTCCTTAGAGCTGCCACAGAGGCAGGAGAGGCTCCTGCCACCGCCACTGCGTTCCCCAGCTGTGATCCTGGCTTCTGGCTGAGCGGCGCACCCCCTGTGGGAGCGTACTGACCACCAGGGGGCAGCTCCTGCATTGAGCATCTGCCCCCTTGTGGTCAGTGCGTGTCATAGCAACTGGTTGTTTTGCCATTCAGTCTATTTGCATATTAGCCTTTTATTATATAGGATACTGACTCCTGGCACTCACTCCAGACTTTCCAAATCAAAATCTCCAGGAGATGGGACCTAGGAACTTATTTTTTTTAAATATGTTTTTATTGATTTTTAGAGAGAGAGGAAGGGAGAGAGAGACAAACATTGATGAGAAACATGGATCAGCTGCCTCCTATACACCCTTACTGGGGGTGAGCGCACAACCCAGTTATGTGCCCTGACTGGGAATTGAATCTTTGACCTCTGAAGTACATGGGATGATTCTCAACCAACTGAGCCACATGGCCAAGGTCCAGGAACTTATTTTTAAAATGTTCCCCAGGTGCCCTAACCAGTTTGTCTCAGTGGATAGAGCGTTGGCCTGCGGACTGAAGGGTCCCAGGTTCGATTCCGGTCAAGGGCATGTACCTTGGTTGTGGGCACATACCCAGTAGGGGGCGTGCAGGAGGCAGCTGATTGATGTTTCTCTCTCATTGATGTTTCTAACTCTCTATCCCTCTCCCTTCCTTTCTTTAAAAAATCAATAAAATATATTTAAAAAAATGTTCTCCAGGTGCAATAAAGATTTAAAAAATAAATAAAAAGTTCCCTAGGTAATTGGATACAAAGCCAGATTTGGGACTCTCTCATGTGCAGCAAATGTTATAAATGATATAAACTACATTTTAATTTATACAGAGAACAATTGCAATTTTCAATTATGAAAGGAATGTCAGAATGAGTGAACTTAGTTGATATAATTTTGGGGTATCATTTCATTTTCTACATATTTGGAACTAAGAAAAACTAACTTATTTAGAATATCAGAAGGATATGCGTAATGATTTTAGAGAGAGAGAGAGAGAGAGAGAGAGAGAGAGAGAGAGAGAAACAGAGAAACAGAGAAACATCAATGTGCGTTGGTTGCCTTTCATACGTGCCTAGACCAGGGATTGAACCCACAACCTAGGTATGTGCCCTGACTGGGAATTGAACCCACAACCTTTTAGTTCACAGGTCGATGCCCTCACACTGGCCAGGGCAGGGCATCGCCTTTTAATTACTTTCCTGTGTGTACTATGCAGTTTGTAATGGACGATTTCTCATATTTTAAAAAAATAAAGTGTTCTTTATTATGTAATTACACAATTTTATAGAAAAACATCCCAGTTAACAGTTTAAATTATTCTAGATTCTTTCCAATCTTTGTTTATATGTGTATGTAATATAAAAAATTGGTATGTCCACTAACAACGTGATATATATATATATATATATATATATATTCTATTTACTAACATCATTTAAATTGTAAACTATATTGCATTCACACCACCTCTTGCTTACTCTTCTCCCCTGAAATTAGGCAATTCTGTTCTTTTTAAAATTTTTTATCTTTTACATGTTTAATTTGAAATGCACAGCTCAACAAAAAGTTTTTGTACCTTTTCTCTTGATGGCATTTCCCCTCCATTGTAGACATTTGAGCCTTGTGTACAAATTCTTAAAAGCACCAATCACATCCATTTGTTTAGATAACGTGGACTTTATGGCAGTGCAAAGGACCTGGAGAGAGATTTTACTGCTGATACTTGACTTTGAGAATGTTAAGAACAAACAAGCAAACAAACAAAAACCCTTTGATGTAAGTCTGATTTAGGAGTAGGCCATAAACATCTGAACTTCAATAGTTTGTCATATTTTAGGGTTTCCATTCTTGACTTTTTATGCATTAGTGGAGAAACTTTGACCTATTGTTCTTTGTAAAGAACTTGGTAATTCCTTGGTAAATTGGTAATTTACTGTGAGTGAGGGCTTTAAGACCTACTTCCTGTTTAGAATACTATTTATTTTAGTTCATGATGTTGAACGACCTGGTCAGATGTTACTGAAAAGCCTGTTTAATAACTCTCAGGTGGAGTCAATCACAGATGTTTTTAATAGTTTCTTTCCTCTTCCACTGACCACTTCAGAATCAGCAGCACTCTGCTTTTACACCTGGAAACGTAACCAGATTTTGCTTTGCTATAACTTGGAAAAATATTTCCACTAGTACATTTGTCATTTGTTTTTTTGATGGAAGTGAGTTTTCATCTAATGGGGCTATTTTCCAAATGAAGGAACATAGCTATCTGAAAATCTTTATTATTTATGCCTAAAATGTATTTGAATGTGCTTCGCTTTGGGGTCACATGTGATTGTGTGCTTCTCAGGGTAATTAAACAGGCCTCCTTTCAGTAGCATCTCACAAATAGACATCAAAAAGTCTACCTGTAGTCTCTGAACTCAAGCAAAATGTCACTGAAAAAACATATTAAAATAAAAGACACAATCGACTTTAGCAGGATGACATGTTGAGTGAGCCTTCTCATACACTTTCATTATAGTAGCGAATATATTCAAAGCAATGCAATGGAAATAACAGTTTAAAAGTCCATACCTCTATACTGAAAGCTTGTATCAAAATTGTGGAGCCCTGACTGGGTGGCTCAGTTGGTTGGAGCATAGTCCTGTACACCAAAAGGTTTCAGGTTCGATTCCCTGTCAGGGCACATGGCCGGTTGTGGGCTTGATCCCCAGTGTGGGGCGTGCAAGAGGCACCCACCCAATCAATGATTCTCTCTCATCATTGATGTTTCTATCTCTCACTCTCTCCCTTCCTCTGTGAAATCAATAAAAATATATTTTTCAAAAGTAAAAATCAAAGGCAGATGCTTTCATAAAATGACAGGTTGAGAGCAGCAGGAGACAGACAGACTTGGTCTGTGAAATATTCATTTTCCCAGTTATGTCAAAGGGTTAGTTTTGAGCTATCTGCTTGATAGATAACAAATTGATACATGTATTAAGCTGAATAATTGCACCTGAAAGATGTCTGTGTCCTAATCCCTGGAACCTTTGAATATGTTACCTTACAATGCAAAAAGGAATTTGCAGAGGCAGTTAAATTAAAGATCTTGGTAGATTTTCCTGAATTATCTGCGTTGGTCCCGTGTAATAACAAGGGTCCTTATAAGAGAGTAGGAAGGGTGGCCATAGTCAGAAGGAGATCTCATGATGGAAGTGATGCAATTGTTGGAAGTAGGCAATGAGCCGAGGAATGTGGGCAACCTCTAAAAGCTGGAAAAGGCAAGGAAACAGATTCATTCTTCCCTAAGGCATCCAATAGGAATGCAGCCTTGCCAACAACTTGACTTTAGTGAGATTCATTTTAGACTTCTGATCTACACAACTGGAAGGTAATACATTTGCGTTGTTTTAAGCATCCGAATTTGTGGTAATTTATTACAACAGCCATAGGAAATGAATACAATACACACCGCAGCCATTCATTCATTTGTTCATTCATTCATCAAATAAATATTTAGTGTCTATAATGTACCAAGATTGTGCTAAGTGCTAGAGGCATAATGAAGAAAACCAGACACAGGCCCCATTTTTATAAAGTATAAGTAGAGGGAGTTTATAATTGGTACAAAGAAGATTTGGAGATTGGAATTAGTGAAAATCAGATGAAAGGGCTGTTAAAATATAGGTTTGTTTGATGGGAATGGTAGGGTTGGGAGTAGCAGGCAACAGGATACCACTCCATTACTACTTGGTTTTCCCTTTTTAACTTTTTATTCTGAGATAATTTGCTACTAACAGAGGAGTTGCAAAGATAGTCTAGAACAGTGATGGCGAACCTATGACACGTATGTCAGAGGTGACACACGAACTCATTTTTTCTGGTTGATTTTTCTTTGTTAAATGGCATTTAAATATATAAAATAAATATCAAAAATATAAGTCTTTGTTTTACTATGGTTGCAAATATCAAAAAATTTCTATGTGTGACATGGCACCAGCGTTAAGTTAGGGTTTTTCAAAATGCTGACATGCCGAGCTCAAAAGGTTCGCCATCACTGGTCTAGAAAGTTCCAGTATGCCCTTCATTCAGTTTTCCCTTGCGTTAATATCTTAACCAGAGACTGAAGAAATTATTGTTAGTACAATACTATTAACTAAAGTTAGGACTTACTTGGATTTCACCAGGTTTTCCACTGATGACCTTTTGCAATGCTATGATTCAATCCAGGATCCCACATTGCTTTTATTTTTAAATATATTTTTACTGATTTCGGAGAGGAAGGGAAAGGGAGAGAGAGATGGAAACATAAATGATGAGAGAGAATCATTGGTTGGCTGCCTCCTGCACACCCCATGCTAGGGATCGAGCCCGCAACCTGGGCATGTGCCCTGACTGAGAATAGAGCCTCCTGGTTCATAACCATGCCAGCTGGACCCACATTGCATTTAGTTATGTCTCCTTAGTCTCTTCCAAGATGTAGTAGTTCTTTAGTCTTTCCTTGTGTTTCATGATCTTGAGCTTTTGAAGAGTATTGTTCAGTTATTTTGTAGAATGTCCCTTAATTTGGGTTTGTCTTATGGTTTCTCATGATTACATAGATACAGGCTATGAATTTTGGCATGGATACCACAAGAGTGGTAATGCCATTCTCTGCATTATAGTAAGGGGTATATGATGTCGACTTGGATTACTGGTGATGATAACCTTGATCACTTGGGTAGGGTAGCATATGATAGGTTTTCTATACTATTAAATACATATTTTTATATTAATATGTTGGGGGTAGATACTTTGAGACTATGCAGAGATCTGTTTCTCCTCAAACTTTCCTGCATTGTTTTGGCACTCATTGGTGTATTTTCCCTCTAGTGAGTATTACTGTGGTGTTATAATGCTGATTTTCTATTTTCCATATTCCTTTTACATTTATTAATTGGAATTACCTCTTAGTTTTATGTGGTCTCTTCCTAAATATGACTGTTGAATTTCTGAAAACCCCCCAAATTGGGGAATTTGTGGTTGAGGAATTTTAATATATCTTAAGTTATTAAGATACTTTCCTTTTCTCATATATAGCCAGTCTCCATTATATGCTGATTTCTTGATTAATTCTTTGGCGTTACCACTTACAAATTGCCATTGCCCTTGTGTGTGTTTATTTCATTTTGCTGTAGTTTGGGGTACTACTCCGTCTCTCCATGGAAAGTGGCTTGGGAGTGAGGCATCTGCAGTCCTTGCTGTGAATATTGTTTCTGAGAGGCAGAGTGATGACCTGGAAAGTGCTTGGGTTTCAGAATACGGCAGACCTGGTTCCAGTGTTGCCTGTTCCTGTTAGGTACCCTGGGCAAGCTAAGCTACCTAACATTTTGAAGCCTTAGTTTTTCACTTAAAAATAACGAATATTTCTGATACACAAAAATAATAAAGAATAACACAATGGAGCTTGTGTACTTACTACTCAGCTTGAGAAACAAAATCTTGAAGGTTAGAGATAATGCTTATAAAGCATGTGATACATATCTGAGTGTTCATTAAATGATAGTGATAAAATACTGAGCAATGTTCCAGGCTAGTCATTGATAGACTACTTTGTAAAGTGAGCAGTGTTTTTATGTTTTTGTTTTTAATATATTTTATTGATTTTTTTACAGAGAGGAAGGGAGAAGGAGAGGGATAGAGAGTTAGAAATATCGATGAGAGAGAAACATCGATTCAGCTGCTTCCTGCACACTCCCTACTGGGGATGTTCCCGCAACCAAGGTACATGCCCTTGACCAGAATCGAACCTGGGACCCTTCAGTCCGCAGGCCAACGCTCTATCCACTGAGCCAAACTGGTCAGGGCAAGTGAGCAGTGTTTTGAAGCCTTCATAGTGTTCATCTTTATTTGAACAAGTTCTTTTATAGTATAGTTTTTAGGATATGTTGATTTCTTCCTCCTCGCGTTTGCAGAAACAGATCCATGTACCCTCTGACCTGGTTCTGTACTTCATTGTTGGTGTTTGCATTAAGAGACATAGCTGATAAGGCCAGCGTTTACCTTTTGGAAATGAAATGCTTCTTATCTTGAGTAAATACATATGCAGGTTACTCATGTTGGTATTGTGCCTTGCCTCAGGAAAGGTTTTGTGTACATTTTAAGCATGCCATATATTATGATAGATTAAGTGTTTAGTTAACATTCATAGAAGGACAGTAATTCTTTTTAAAGTAGTGTTGGAGTAGTTGAAATCTATTCGGTGAATTTGTATTTGACCTCTTATTATATTTATCAGCCATATAAATTAATATCTATAACACTAAAACATTGTTATTTGATGCTTTTGGGGGGGTGACCTTACCTAGAGACAGTAAGATTAAAGGATCATTTTTGTAGACTGTAATTTTCCTGGCTTCTGACTATGTCAACTCCATTATCTATCAGTGATCTCTAGTTTGCCATTTGTGGGTCATCCTTCCTTTCTTGTGTAAGAACTCTAATTGGCAAGGTGTGAAAGTTACTGATTAATATAATCGTGTGTGTGTGTGTGTGTGTGTGTGTGTGTGTGTGTGTGTGTGTGTGTTTAAAGGAGAATAATTATAGTAGCTGAAAGCTCTCCTCTGGATTTGGGTGCAAATTTGACAGGTTTACTTTCGACTCTGAATTAGAATGGACCTTTTTTTTTTTAAAAAAAAAAAAATAGATTTTATTGATTTCTTACAGAGAGGAAGGGAGAGGGATAGAGAGCCAGAAACATCCATGAGAGAGAAACATGGATCAGCTGCTTCCTGCACGCCCCCCACTGGGGATGTGCCCGCAACCAAGGTACATGCCCTTGACCGGAATCGAACCCGGGACCCCTTGGTCTGCAGGCCGACGCTCTATCCACTGAGCTAAACCGGTTCTGGCATAGAATGGACCTTTGAAGACCTTGGCCATACCTTTTTTAAAAATATTTTTAAATTGATTTTTAGAGAGAGGAAGGGAGACACAGAGAGAGAAACATCGATGTGAGAGCAGAAAATGAACACCCCCTACCTAGGATCAAGCCCATAACCCGGGCACATGCCATGACTGGAAATCGAACTGGCAACCTCTCCTTGCATGGGAGGATGCCCAACCAACTGAGCTATACTGGCCAGGGTTTGGCCATACCTTTTTAGTGGAATTTTACCTTTAGCAATATGTCTGAGACAGCAGTTATAACTTTGTAAAGTTGTTTACTCTGAATGCTGACTACTTTTAATCCATAGGATCATAGGATAAAGTGAAGTATGTAGCTTATCTTGGCACATGACTTGTGCTTGCTAATTTCATCAGAGGGCATCAAAACTAATTCATTATTCTTCAGAGCAGATCTGCTGACCTATCACAATGGAAAGACTTCTAGCTAATTATAGGGACATTTAGGACTTATTCGTCGTCTTGGGTTAGAGAGAAAATCATAAACACTTGTTTTTAGATATCTTCTAAGTTTAGCATTTCTTACTTTTGTTCTTTTGTTTCTTACTTTTGTTCCTTAACTCTTTTTAAGCCCTTTTTACAGAAATACAATTGAAATATAATATTGATATGTAATAAGCTTAAAGTGTACAGTGTATTGACGTGATACATTTATCTATTGTAGTATGATTGCCACCATAGCATTAGCTAGTACCTCCATCATGTCACATAATTATCATTTTACTAAAGGCCTAATGCACGAAATTTGTGCAAGAGTAGGCCTTCCTTCCCCCAGCTGCTGGCACCGGCTTCCCTCTGGTACCCGGGACCCAGGCTTCCCTTCAGCCACTGGCAGGCACCTTGCTTCCCTGGCGTCATCCAGAAGGATGTCTGGTCTAATTATCATATTACACTTTTATTATTATAGATTATGTTGACAACAGTTAAGATTTAGTCTCTTACAACTTTATTTTAAAAATATTTAAGGAAGCCCTAACTGGTTTGGCTCAGTGGATAGAGTGTCGGCCTGCGGACTCAAGGGTCGCAGGTTCAATTCCAGTCAAGGGCATGTACCTTGGTTGTGGGCACATACCCAGTAGGGAGTGTGCAGGAAGCAACTGATTGATGTTTTTCTCTCATTGATGTTTCTAACTATCCCTCTCCCTTCCTCTCTGTAAAAAATCAATAAAATATATTTTTAAAAAATATTTAAGGAACTCGTATAGTATTTGTCTATGTCTGTCTTATTTATCTCACTTAGCATGCCTTCAAGATCTATCCCTATTGTTACAAATGGCAGGATTTCCTTATTTCTTTTACAGCAACAGTAATTTTATTTATTTTTCTAGTTTTATTGAGATGTGACATAATGTATAAGTTAAAAGTGTACAACGATTTGATATCTACATTAATAAAAGATAAACATGCAAATTGACCATACCTTTGCTATGCCTTAAGCCATGCCCACCAGCCAATCAGAGTGACTATATGCAAATTAACCCAACCAAGATGGCAGCCTGCAGCCACGGAGCTGGAGCAAGCAGGAGGCTTGGTTGCCCCAGTGATGGAGGAAGCCAAGCTTCCCGCCTGCCGCGGCGGCTCTAAGTTCCACTCAAGGCAACAAAGTTTCAATTATAGAAGATAAATAAACCCCAGATACCTGCTTTCAGCCGGCCGTGGCCACAGAGCTGGAGCAAGCAGGAGGCTTGGATTGGCCCTGGCGATGGAGGAAGCCAAGCTTCCTGCCCGCACTGGCCGGCTCTGAGCTCCACTCAAGGCTACAAAGTTTCAATTATAGAAGGTAAATAAATCCCAGAATAAAAAAGAAAAAGAAAAAAGGAGAGGATGGGAGCTTCCGTCGCCGGGGGGCTTGGCCAGCCTGAAAACAGCCCTCAGCCCCTCACCCAGACTGGCCAGGCACCCCAGTGGGGACCTCCCACCCTGAAGGGGGGTGTGACCAGCTGCAAACACCCATCAGCCTCTCACCCAGGCTGGCCAGGCACCCCAGTGGGGACCTCCACCCTGAAGGGGGTGTGGCCAGCCATCAGCCCCTCACCCAGGCTGGTCAAACCTCCATGGGGTGAGGGCCCCCACTGGGGAGGGGCTTGATCAGGCTGGCCAGGCACCCCAGCAGGACCCCCACCCTGATCTGGGACACCCTTCAGGGCAAACCAGCCGGCCCCCACCTGTGCACCAGGCCTCTATCCTATATAATAAAAAGGTAATATGCAGAACGACTGGGAATGACTGGCCACTATGATACACACCACCAGGGGGCAGATGCTCAATGCAGGAGCTGTCCCCTAGTGGTCAGTGCACTCCCACAGGGGGAGCTCTGCTCAGCCACAAGCCAGGCTGATGGCTACCAGCACAGCGGTGGTGGTGGGAGCCTCTCCCACCTCCTCAGCAGCACTAAGAATGTCCGACTGCAGCTTGGGTCTGCTCCCTGCTGGTAAGAGGACATCCCCCGAGGGCTGCCGGGCTGCCAGAGGGATGTCTGACTGCCAGCTTGGGCCTGATCCCCCAGGAAGCGGGCCTAAGCCAGCAGGTGGACATCCTCTGAGGGGTCCCAGACTGCAAGTGGGCATAGGCTGGGCTGAGGGACCCCCCCGAGTGCACAATTTTTTGTGCACTGGGCCTCTAGTATGTATGTATTACAAAATGATTACCATGAAAAGTTAACTTCCAATATATGTTTTTCAAGGTGTTGGTTTATTATGCAGGTGGGTTTATAACAGTTATGAAATGTAGCAACTGCTGCATTGCTGTATGGGAGGAGTCAAAATCACTAACAAGGGATATCTGTCAGTGATTATATAGAAAAGAATTGTCAGGCAAAAATAAATACATATATAAATAAGTACAATAAAGTGAAGCACTCATTTGACTGGTATTAGAAATGTGCATGAGAATTTCTACGCTTTAATTTGGAATTTGATTCTTCATTCAGGATCGGAAATTAACTAAAGCTGAGCAGCAAAGATTTAAGGAAGAAGCAGAGATGTTAAAGGGTCTCCAACATCCCAATATAGTTCGATTTTATGATTCCTGGGAGTCTACATTGAAAGGAAAGAAATGCATTGTATTGGTGACTGAACTTATGACATCAGGGACATTAAAGACGTAAGTTGACCCTGATAGTGTTAATGGAGTTCTTTTTGGAAATAATTTTCAGTGTCATAAAAGTTGCTTGTAAAATAACAGTAATTGATTAAAGAATTTGTAGAATCTGAATCTAGAGACTATGTTTCAGAGCAGGTTAAAAATTATGATGTTAATGAATGTTGTTAGAAAATAGTGTTGTGAAATTATTATTTGTGGGATAGCATAGGAGTTTAGAATTAGAAATCATAGAGATAATATAATGTTGTGTAAAAGATACTGAAAAGTTAGGGGTGTGGTCAGGTTCACATAGCTAGTGAGCTATATACTATGTGATTATAGTCCATTGCTTTGTTTCTGACTAGTTTTTCATTTGATGGTTTAATCACTTATTTGTAGCTATTAAATGTGGGGCACACTTTCTGTTTCCTAGCATCCTTACACTAAAATTTTACATAGTTAAAGCCTCTAGTGATCTATATAAGTAGTTATTAAGAAGTAGAGGTGGACTTTTTAAAAAATATATATTTTTATTGATTTTAGAGAGGAAGGGAGAGGGAGAGAGAAACATCAATGATGAGAGAGAGAATCATTGATCAGCTGCCTCCTGCACACCCCCTACTGGGGGTCGAGCCCACAACCCTGGCATGTGCCCTTGACTGGAATCGAACCTGGGACCGTTCATTCCACAGGCCAAAACTTTATCCACTGAGCCAAACAGCTAGGGTGAGATCTACTTTCTTTTTAAAATTGTGCTGCCATTTCACAAAAGGCCACTCTAATTGGAATGATTCTTGTTTTGAATTCAAAATACTAAACTTGGTAGGATGTCTTTTCTAAGAATGCAGCCTTAGATTTAGTATTTTCTTCATAACATTTTCTTTCCATAACAGACAATAAAAAACAACTTAATGCCCAGCCAGCATGGCTCAGTGGTTGAGCATTGACCTATGAATGCAGGAGATCACGGTTTGATTCCCAGGCAGGGCACATGCCCGGGTTGTGGGCTCAATCCCCATGCAGGAGGCAGCCAATCAATGATTCTCTCTCATCATTGATGATTCTATCTCTCTTCCTATCCTTTCCTCTCTGAAATAAAAAAATACATATTTAAAAGAAACAAATAAAAAACCCCAACAACTTAGTGATGGTAATAGTAGTTATTGACATGTGGTCTTTTGTTTCTTTATATAGGTACTTAAAACGATTTAAAGTCATGAAACCAAAGGTCCTAAGGAGCTGGTGCAGGCAAATTTTAAAGGGGTTGCAGTTCTTGCACACTAGGACTCCTCCTATTATTCACCGGGATCTCAAGTGTGACAATATTTTCATCACGGGACCTACTGGATCTGTGAAGATTGGTGATCTAGGCCTCGCTACCTTAATGCGCACATCATTTGCTAAGAGTGTCATTGGTGATTAACATTTTATAGTTGATTGGTTGGGTAAAGAGAGTTGTTGATTGTATTTGTCTAGAACAGGGAGCAGCAAACTACAGCCCATGGGCCAAATTTGGCCCTGCTGCCTATTTTTATAAATAAAGCTTTATTGGAGCACAGCTATACCCACTTGTTCGTGTATTGTCCATGGCTGCTTTTGTACTACAATGGCAGCGTTAAGTAGTTGTGACAGAGACCATATGATGGCAGAGCCTGAAATATTTACCATTTGTGTCTTAATGGAGAAGTTTGCTGACCTCTGGCCTAGTATGTGAATTTGCTTTGAAATATTATATCTTGCCTTATTTTTGAGATATCCTAGTGTATTTCTTTTGTGGGGTATATTTTAAATTATTGAAAGTTTCTAAGGACTTAAGAAAGCTGATTTACTAATTTAATTATGAAAAATTTCAATAACTAAAAAGGATAGAAATAAAAACAAATTTTAGTGATCATGACCTAATCTTGAGCATTACAGATTGTACTTTATCAGAACAGAAAGTTAATGAAATTCTTTAAGTGCTTTATATAGATATAGCAAGTATTCAACAAATTTTAGATGTATAAATTTCTTTTAGGAAGCACAAATTAACTCAAGTAATTCTTATGGAAAAGGGAAAGTAAATTTTGTGAATACATTTTTCTTTTTAATAAAAGTGTGGTTGTGGTGTTACCTTGTAGGGACTCCTGAGTTCATGGCCCCCGAGATGTATGAAGAGCACTATGATGAGTCTGTAGATGTCTATGCTTTTGGAATGTGTATGCTGGAAATGGCTACTTCGGAGTACCCTTATTCTGAGTGCCAAAATGCAGCTCAAATATACCGTAAAGTAACTAGTGTAGGTATAACTTCATTCTTTTTACTTCACAAACTGCCATATTTCATGCTGAAGTTGGTTTAAGTAAACTGAGTAAAACCTAATTTTGGTTTAGTTCTGTATAGCAGTGCTAAATTAAATATAATTGTAACGAAACAAGTTTTAGATATATGTTGTATACCTGTATCCTATTGGGGTCATATAAAATGCTCTGTATTCGTATCCTTGGGAAAACATAGACATATCATCACTATCTATTTGTTTGTAAAGAATTTTTAGATACTTATTAGATGGTTCTTATTTTCCAAACCTGAATAATAAAGATTGGCTAAATAGTTTTGAGGGTCTCTTTTAGTGCTAAAAGCCTGATTAAGAAAGGGCATTCAAAATATAGTTCAACAGATACAGTATTTGATTCTTACTATGAATAATTTTTTAGAAATTGCAAGGAATGCAAAGATGTATAAGAAGTGTCTGTTACCCACAAAGAGCTTACATTTTTAGCAGGAGAGTGATATAAATTCACAAATAATTATACAAATAAGTGCATGGGAGTATTTATTGTAAGGGACATAAGGGAGGTAGAAGCAAAGTGTTAGGATTGTTCAAAAGAGGTCTACATCATACCCAATTAGGTGACTCAGGCCAGGAAGGCGATCGTTAGACTGTTTCCAGTAACTAATGCTAATAGGTGCTGTTTTTAAATGTGTATGCTGTATGCCACATGCCTTCATCTTTATATCTCTACAAGATGGTGCTATCTTCAGTTTATAAATGATAAGACTGAGTATCAGAGATTGTGACTTATCCACATTCACATTGCTACTACTAATGGATCTTGACCCTAAGTCTGACTTCAGAGGCTTGTGTTAGATAGACAATAAGAAATAAGGCCAGCCCTGCTGGTAGCTCAGTTGGTTTGAGCATCATCCCATACACCAAAAGGTGGCAGGTTCCATTCCCGGTCAGGGCACATACCCAGGTTGCTAGATCAATCCCCAGTTGGGGGGTGTGTAGGAGGCAACTGATTGATGTTTCTCACTCCTTTCCTCTCTCTGAAAAAGTCAATTAAAAAAAGGAAATAGGCCAATGTCCAGAATATGGGATTTTCTATAGCAGTGGTTCTCAACCTTCCTAATACAGTTCCTCATGTTGTTGTGACCCCCAACCATAAAATTATTTTCGTTGCTATTGCATAACTATAATTTTGCTACTGTTATGAATCGTAATGTAAATATCTGATATGCAGGATGTATTTTCATTGTTACAAATTGAACATAATCAAAGCATAGTGATTAATTACAAAAACAATATGTAATCATATATGTGTTTTTCGATGGTCTTAGGCGACCCCTGTGAAAGGGTTGTTCGACCCCCAAAGGGGTTGCGACCCACAGGTTGAGAACCGCTGTTCTATAGGAAAAATGACCTAGTTTCTCCAACAAATCATCAATTTAATTGTTTATTTCACCTAGCCATTCTAGAAGACTTTGAAATAATATTGATTTCGAATATTTGCAATAAAGCAGTCCTTCTTAGGAATTTTCATAAGTGTTCTTTAATAACATTGAATTTTTTTCTGATTTCAAAAAATATTTGTTTATTATATTTTGCTAATTGGGGTGGTACTGTTTGTACATTTTGGGGTCTTGTTTTTTTTTTTACTTAATGTTACAGTATGAGAATTTCCCATGTTAATAATTACTTTGAGAACATTTTTAATTTCTACATAATATTGGCACATATATATTACATAATATGCAATTTTGGCTCTATTATTGTTGATTTAGATTATTTACAACCTTCACTGTTATCTGTAGAACGAGGACAAAATCCCTGTCAAAAAGTTGTTAAAGACACACTGTATGTATATATTTATCTCATTTAAAACTTGAATATAGTTTAGGGTAAAAACCATTATTGTAATAAAAGTCATGTTGATTTGGGCTTTCAGTTGCTTCATTTGTAACTAGAAACCATTTTCTCCTCCCAGGGCATAAAACCAGCCAGTTTCAATAAAGTCACTGATCCTGAAGTGAAAGAAATCATCGAAGGTTGTATTCGTCAAAACAAATCTGAAAGGTGGGTGCTGATGTAGTGAAATGACATAACTGATGGATGCATTTTTCTCTTACCTTGCACCCGGTCATTTTCTGACCTTTGCATGGAAGCGAAACCCAAACCATACTGTCTTTAGTAAAGTTTATCAGTACATCTTGTTTGCCATTTTAGACTTGGGTATCATCTGCTAAATTTTCCTTGAAGCAACATTTGAGTTGTGTGTGTGTGTTGTGACAAGCTTTCATCACCTTGAGGCATCAATTTAAGTCAGTGGGTTCCCCCTCCCCCATTAACTTACTTCTGACAGTTGATTAAGTAGAGAGCTTCTGTGGGTCACCTTCATGTAAGTACTTAAATGGTTTTTTAATGATAGTTTTTTAAAAATGTAACCATCAACTCACCAGGTTTTTTAAATTTAACCCTATGTCCTTATATTATGACTAGAGGCCCGGTGCATGGATTTCGTGCACATTGAAAGGAAACTAATTAGAAGAAATATTTTAATATCACTATTTGCCCTTTCTCTATAATAAAAGTGTCAACCAAATTCACAATGGACAATGACAGATCAAAACACACGTGTGTGATTGGCACCAGCAAGAGCTTTATATGTATCGCGCATGCGCGAGTCAACTTAGCTATATATAAATATATATATTAAACTTGCTTAATTAGACCTGCTTTCTGATTTAGCTAAACTTTTTCCAGCCCACTGAAGCACCCCAACTTCTCTTTCAGGTAATTGTCAGCAACACAGCAAATTATTATTGTAGATCATGCAGGGAGAGCAAAGGGTAAAATATTTAACTGCAGCAGTGTTTTTTTTTACTATATTCTGTGCAGTGAGTAAACCTGAAGTTATTTTTCAAGGTCCACCATTTCTTACTTCTTCTCAGTTGGGTCAAGTTTCTAAACTTTCTAAATCTCCATTTTCCAGCTAATGAAAAGAAAATAGGATTCCACCAAGTCTCCTACCTACCTACTCCAGGACTTCTGTGAGGATCAAATGAAATGAGGCAGAGGAAAACGCTTCACAGACATTTGGTTAAAGTGTAAAATGTTTGCATCTGGCTATAAAGCAAGTCATCTTCCTGGGCTGAAGAAACTTCAAGGAGGCTAGTCGCTAGGGAGAGGAAGCTGGGCGTTGCTACGTGATGTCATTACCTGGCCCCCACAGCAGCCGTTTCCGGTCTGAGCTGGGCTGGGGGCCACATTTTGCACCATGGGGTCTTGGCAGTGTTTTGCTGCGATTCGGTGGGCTGTTGCTCTGGGGTGGTGGTGGGGCTTCTGTCCCACTTGGGGGAAGCTGAGTGTTGCTTTGTGGGTGCCAGGTCCTCAGTGCCATTTCTTTGTAAATGGCCAGTGCGCATCATGACAGCTCCTGTGTTGAGCGTCTGCCCCCTGGTGGTCAGTGCACATCATAGCGACTGGTTGGATGGTTGGAGGGACACTTAGCCTATTAGCCTTTTATATATATAGATGGTAAAGTTGATAGGGCTGTTTTTATTCAAGAATTGGTATTCTAGATTATTTGTATCACAATTTCTGTTTTTCTTGTGGACAACTCCTTTTAGTTTTAGCTTATATTTCCCTTTCATTTGAGCTTTGGACAGTTGCTGACTTAAATTGAAGGATTAGTCATTTGATTTTTACCTCCTTATTGATTTTGGTTAATAAAGTTGACAGGTCCTGCCCTGGCTGGTGTGGCTCAGTGGTTGAGCATCAACCTATGAACCAGGAGATCATGGTTCAGTTCCCAGTCAGGGCGCATGCCCAGGTTGTGGGCTCGATCTCCAGTGGGGGGGGGGGGCATGCAGGAGGCAGCTGATCAATGATTTTCTCTCATCATTGATGTTTCTTCCCCTCTCTCTCCCTTCCTCTCTGAAATCAATAAAAATATGTTTTTTAAAAAGGTCCTTTATAGAAAGTATTTCCACCAGCATTTGATTGACTGTTACCTACACTTTTATTATTTTTCTATCTAAATTTAATGTTGCTTATCTAAGAATACATAAAGCCACTAAGGTAAGGCCTGTGTAATTATAGCTTTATTACAGAATATTCTTTGTGTTTGTACCAACAGGCCATATCTAGGTATATATTTGTTTTCATTATGGTAAAATTTATATAACATAAGATTTACCATTTTAGTCCTTTTTGTGCGTTATAATTTAGTGGTATTAAGTACATTCACATTGTTGTACAACTGTCACCACTATCTTTTTCCAGAACTTTTTCAGCATCCCAACAGAAGCTCTGTACCCATTAAACAACTCCTCATTCCCTCTTTCCCTCAACCCTTTGTAATCTCTCTTCTACTCTCTAGCTCTATTTGCTTATTCTAGTTACCTCCTATAAATGAAATCATACAGTATTTCTCCTTTTGTTTCTGGCTTATTTCAGTTAGCATAGTTTTCAAATTGTAGCATGTATCAGAATTTCCTTCCTTTTTAAGGCTGAATAATATAACACACATATATACATACATACACACACATAAATATGCCACATTTTGTTTATTCATGTTTCTGCTAATGGACACTGGTTATTTCTACATTTTGTCTGTTATGAATACTTCATGAAAATTGGGGTACAAATATTTGCTTGAATCTCTGTTTTCAATTCTTTTCGGTATAAACCTAGGAGTGGAATTACTGGATGATATGGTAATACTACATTTAATTTTTTAAAAATATTTTTATTGATTTCAGAGAGGAAGGGAGAGGGATAGAGAGATAGAAACATCAATGATGAGAGAGAATCATTGATCGGCTACCTCCTGCCCTCCCCCTACTTGGGGGAGATCGAGCCTGCAACCCAGCCATATGCCCTTGCTGGAATCGAACCTGGGACCCTTTAGTCCACAGGCCGATGCTCTATCCACTGAGCCAAACTAGCTAGGGCTACATTTAATTTTTTTTAAGAACCATCCAACTGTTTTCCGCAGCAGCCACACCATTTTGCATTCCCTACAGCAATGTAGGAAGGTTGTAATTTCTCAACATCCTCACCAACCCTTGTTATTTTCTGTTTGTTTGTTTGTATGATTTTTGGTAATAGCCATCCTAGTGGGTGTGAAGTGGTATTTCATTGTGGTTTTGATTTGCATTTTCCTAATGACTGATGATGTTGAGTATGTTTTCATGTGCTTATTGGCCATTTGCATATCTTTGGAAAATTGTCTATTTAAGTCCTTTGCCCTTTTTTAAATTGAGTTGTCTATTTTTGTTCTTTTTGAGCTGTAGGAGTTTAGGCCTGCTCTTTTTAAGCAAGGCTAAAAATACTATGTTGAAGTAGCCATTTTAGTTTGGATTCTGATTATTGTTTGTACAGCATTTTAATTACGATTTATTAAGAACACTGGAATATTCAAAAGGATTCATGGCATATTTATTGGAAAGAGCACAGGTTTCAGTGTGAGCCTAAAATTCAAATCTGGACTCACTTAATCAGTGTGATATTGATTTAACTGTTACTCAAAACAGGCATTGTTTTGATGATTAAAAAGATAATGAATGCATATAAAATCCCTAACAGAATGATATGTATTTAATGAATGGTATCTTTTGCGATTGCTATAATTATTCTTTAGTCAAATAGGCAAAATTTTCATTGAAGGTAGAGGGTTTAACTTGGTTGCGCTTTCTTAAACACATCTCACCTTAACCTTAAAACTAATTAGTCTGAGCAAGATTATTCTTTGTATATCACTGCCTTAGTTAAATATTTGTCTTTTTTTCTTCTATTTCTTTTTTTTCTTTATTGATTAAGGGTTATTTGTCTTTTGATCACTAAATATGTAGAGGGTTTAAATCCTTAACTTACAGGATAACGCTTTGTCAATATGCTTTGTCTGTTTTAAATAGCACAGGAGGGGCTTTCTACATAGACATTATGGAATACATCAATTTTAGTGCTCCCTGGCCTGTAATACAGATAGATTAGATATTATATCTCTATTTTGGAAGTTGGTCAAAGGAAAGGAAATTAATTTCCCAGCTTGTAAAAGAATCTTTAGAACCCCTGTACTTTTTTTTTTTCTTCAAAGATGGTTAATCCCTGATACTAGGCTAGTCTTTTATCCATTGTATGTATACTTTGGCCTAAAACACTAGACATAAATACTTCAAGAAAACCATGGGACTTTACTGAACTAAACTGTAAATTAGCTTCACCTATGGTATGCTCTAAAGAGTGACATACACTGACTAGATTATGGCTAATGAAGTCTACAAGTTCTATTTTTTTAAATGTTTTTATTATTCTTAGAGAGAAACATCAATGATGAGAGAGAATCATTGATTGGTTGCCTCCTGCATGACACCTACTGGGGATCGAGCCCGCAACCCGGGATGTGCCCTGACCAGGAATCGAACCAGCGATCTTTTGGTGCCACACTGGCCAGGGCTACAAGTTCTATTTATAACATTTGCAAAGAATTTGAACTTCTAATTTAATTTAGAGTTTACATATCTGGAAGAGTTTTTCATTTCCTTGGCAGGCAATATGTTGCTTGAGTCTTAACACATTGCGGACCAGTAGTTTTATTGCTAGCTTTACCAGTGGGCAGATAAGTTTCTATTGAATGAGTACAAAAAACGTTTTACATAAATGTTAAAGGCACGACTTAAAATTAAATACCCATTGCATTTTGAAGTTATTACATGTTCTTACAAGCTATGATCTTTTTAAAGTAAAATACTGTGTAATATGAAAACACGAGAATTCGTGTGATCTGTCTGCAATGTGTTTTAATAACCTAAGCCAGTGGTTTAGGGAAACTACTCAATTCACATAACATGAAGTGCAGCACTTCTCCAAATCTCTCTCTCTCTTTTTAATAATTCTTTATTGTCGAAAGTATTACATATGTCCCCCCTTTCCCCCCATTCACCCCCTCCAGCCTGCCCCTCTCACCCTCTCCCCTCCACCTGCCAGTTGTCTGTGTCGGTGGGCCATGCATAAATGCATACAAGGTCCTTGGTTGATTACCTCCCATTCACCCTCCCTCTGAGATTCCGTCTCCAACTTTCTTTAAGGCATACTTTTAGGTATGTTAAACTTCAGTATCTAGATATGTTGCTAGTAATAATCTTTAATTAAGATCCCTACAGATGCATGTTAGTTGGAAATTTTTTTGCATTCTTGGTAATAATAAGAGAAAATATTTTGTTTTTATGACAAGGCAGATTAATAGTTTAATTAATAGAAATTTTAAAATAGATTGTTACTTTGATACAATTAATTTTAAAGGTTCTATGTGTTGTTTATGATTGGAAGGATTGATAATGAACTCTATGTATTTTGTTTATTAGGTTGTCTATCAAGAACCTACTAAACCACGCATTTTTTGCTGAGGATACAGGACTGAGGGTGGAGTTAGCAGAGGAAGATGATTGTTCAAATTCATCTCTGGCTTTACGACTCTGGGTTGAAGACCCTAAAAAATTGAAAGGCAAGCACAAAGACAATGAAGCTATTGAATTCAGTTTCAATTTAGAAAAAGATACCCCTGAGGAAGTAGCCTATGAAATGGTAAGTGAATGCTACTGCTATCCCCCCCCCCTCCTTTAGAAGTATCAGCATTGATTTCCTTTCTCATTGCTTTCTTTTTTCATTTTCTCCTTTTCTTTGTTTAAATTGATATTGTACTATGAAACGTATTGCTACAGCAGAGTATATTAAATTTGTACACACTATAAAGACTGATAATATACTACCTTTGTTAAGAAACAGAACACAATTGGTATCTTAGAAGCCATCTGTGTGCCCCTCCAGGTTGCATTTCCCTCGCTCATCACCACCAGCAATATCTATTCTGACTCTTGTGTCGTTCATTCCTTTGCTTTTCATTGTAGTTTACCTAAGGAACATATGGTTTTGTTTTGAAAACCTGAGTGGCGAGCACACACCCCACTGGTTACTGAAGTTACTCCTGGGTGAAGCTGCCCAGGAGAGGAGGAGCTGAACAGAACCTCTCAGTCACTGTCTGGCTTCAGCTTCCCGAAGAGGTTACAGAGCCCCTTCTGGGGAAGTCAGTGGGTGAGGTCACACAGGAGTCCAGGGAACTACGTGGCTCCCCTCAGTCAATGCACCGGCAGGGCTGTTGTGTGGACCAGAATGAGTTGTCTGGGTCCCCAACCTGGGCTGTTGCAGTGCTTGGAGGGAGAGCTTGCAGGAGCTTCATTCCGCAGCATGTGGTCATAGTTAGTGAAGTACAGATACTGTGAAGCAGGCTCATCTGGGCATTCTGTCCGGTTAAAAAGAAGAATGGGCCCTGGCCAGTTTCTCAATGGTTAGAGCATCAGCCGCTTCTGGTCAAGGGCACGCATTCCTCGGTTTCAGGCTTGATCCCTGGCCACAGTCGTGGTGTGTGTTGGAGGCAACCAACCGATGTGTCTCTCTCACATCGATGTTTCTGTCTCTTCCCCTCCCTTCCACTCTATTAAAATCAATGGAAAAAATATCCTCGGCTGAGGATTTACCAAAAAAAAAAAAAGAAGAAAAAGAAGAATGGGACAGTGACAGTGGAGATCTTGGAGACAACAGGTCTTTCTTTCTAGTCACACTCTTCTAAGCTGGAATGATTGCCTTGAACTTATGGCACACAGCTCTCATCCTGGTATCTCCCTTCACTGTCTTCATAGACTTCTCTGCCTTTCTCCTGTATTGGACTTCATGTTCCTAAATCCCACATCTTTCTCTTCCGTGGATTACTCTTTTGTTATGGCGCCATACTTCCTCTATTAGCGTCTTAAGAAAAGGTACATGGGAGGTAAATTCTTTGAGACTTGCATATATAAAAAGTGTCTTTATTCTATCTTCATATTTAACCGATTATTTGGCTGGCTAAGGCATTTTAGGTTGTGCAGTTAAAAAAAATTAAGAGTCATTGCTTTTCTAGCTTTCAGTATTGATATTAAGAAGTGCAAAGTTGTTCTGTTTTCTGGATCTTTTGCACGTGATCCATTTTTCCTCTTTGGAAGCTTATAATAATATCTTGGCATTCTCAATATTCTAAAATTTCACAGTGATGTGTCTTGATTTGGTTCTATTTTAATTTACTGCCTTGGATACTCAGTGGACCCTCCCAATCTGTCAACTCATAACCTTTATTTATTTATTTTTAAACTTATTTATGTATTGTTAATCCTCACCTGAGGATGTTTTTCCATCAGTTTTTAGAGAGAGTGGAAGGGAGGGGGAGAGACACAGAGAAAGAAACATCGATGTGAGAGAGACACATCGATTGATTGCCTCCTGCATGCTCCCGGTCCAGGGCTGGGGATCGAGCCTGCAACCGAGGTACATGCCCTTGACCAGAATCGAACTCAGGACCTTTCAGTCCGAGGGCCGACGCTCTATCCACTGAGCCAAACTGGCTAGGTCCAACTCATACCCTTTAGTTTCTGGGAGATTTCTTGAAGTATTTTTTTTTAATATATTTTATTGATTTTCCACAGAGAGGAAGGGAGAGGGGTAGAGAGTTAGAAACATCAATGGGAGAGAAACATTGATCAGCTGCCTCCTGCACACCTCCCACTGGGGATGTGCCTGCAACCAAGGTACATGCCCTTGACTGGAATCAAACCTGGGACCTTTCATTCCGCAGACCGACGCTCTATCCACTGAGCCAAACCAGCCAGGGCTATCTTGAAGTATTTTATTGATGTGTTCTTCCCCCTTGTTTTCTCTTTCTGGAACTGTTATTATTTGGATGTCAGACCTCTTGAACTGTTTCTCCAATTTTCTTATCTTTTCTATGTTCCATCTTTTTGTCTTTTTATTTTCCTTTCTGGCAGATATTATCAACTTTATCTTCTAACCCTTCCATTGAGTTTTTCATTTCTGCTATCATGTTTTTAATTTTAAGAGTTCCTTTATACTTTGGTCTGTTTCTTTTTTAGAGTAAAAATCGTGTTCTTTGTGGTGTTGATGCAATATTATTGCATCTTTCTGTAACCTTAGTAAAGGGAGTGCTTTTGACATTTTTTTTCTCCCTGCATAGTCTCTTTACTCCAATTTGCTGGGTTTTTTCCTTTGTTAGCTTTGTGCTCCATCTTCTTGTTAGAGGCTTTTCTCATATTTCTGGTAATTCTTGGCTGGCTGCTGGCTGTTCATGATTAATAGTGGAAGAGTGTATTAGTTTTCTATTGCTGTGTGACAAATGATCACAAACGTCTTAGTGGCTTAAAACAACACTCATTTATTATCTCAGTTCTGTAGGTCAGAAGTCCTAGTGGGCTTCGCTGGATTCTCTGCTTGGGGTTTCGCAGGTTGAGGTCAAGGTGTTGGCCACCAAGGCTCTACTCTGGAGGCTCTGGGAAAGAATCTGCTTCCAGGCTCATCCAGGTTGTTGGCAGAATGTAATGCTGTGCAGTTGCAAGACTAAGGTCCCCATTTTCTTGCTGGCTGTTAGCCAGGGGCCACTTGCAGTTCTTACAGTCCCTTCACATGCCCCCACGTCTCCTTTAAGTTAGCAATGGCATGTTAAATCCTTCTAGTGTCACCAGCTGGTAAAAGGCTCAACCAGATCATCTCCCTACCTTCATGTCAACTGTGCCTAGCACAGTGACATCTCATCATTTGCTCAGGTTTGAGGATCAGGATGGGACATTTTCCAGGGGCCATCATTTGCCTACCACAGAGACTGACATGACAAGCTGATAGGACCGTATGACTGCTTGTATCAGACTTATTAACTTTGACCTCTACCACAGGGTATCTGGGTGAGCCGTTAATTGGGGAATCTCTGACATCAATATTTGTTGGTTTTTCTTCTTGGATTGGTCAGATCCCTAGAGAGGAATCTTTCATTGTCCTTCCTGGAGGGTAAGGGTCTGGTTACTGGTATTTTGGTAGCCAAGTGGAGAAGAGGGCTGGAAGTTTCTGCATATGGCATTCAGCACGCATATGGTCGCTTAATTTTTTGTTTTCCACTTGGAAGCCATATCCTCAACTGTGCCTGGTGTTCCATAGTCCAGAGAACTAAACTGCAGACTCCTTGGGTAGGGGAGAAGCAGTCACTGAAAGGAGTGGAATGGAGGGTGGGGCACAGGATCCTACATACCTGTTTCTCAAAACCCTTTCCCTTAGTCTTCCTTATTTTAGTCATCTCTTTTGATTTTACCCAGTTTTGGAAGTACCTGGCACTACCAGTCCCTGCACCTTGTGAGTAGTGTTGAGCGTGAATGGGAATCTCAGCTTTCTCTAGTTCACCTCTTTTAGGTTTGCTGAGTCAATTATTATCTACTTGTTTTACATATTCAAAAGAGTCCCAACTATTGTTGCTGTTGTCTTTCTCTTATTCTCCCTGTCCTTATGGGCTTATAACTTAAAAATGCATTTACTATGGGTTTTGGGGGTTTGTTTTTTTTTTAGCTTTCAAAGGGAGTGAACTTAAATATATGAGCTTTGTCTCACATTTTAATCATCTTTCAACTACCAGGAAATTTCCCCAAGTCAGCAGACTCCCAAGACATACTCTAAAATGCAGATTGTAGGACTGAGAATGATAGGCTATAGCACCTCCCCAAGTCTTTTCTACTCCTCAGCCCTGGTCCTCTCAGACGGCAAGTCCTTAACTTCTCCTCACTCCTCTAACACCTAGCACGTGTAGTACTTTGCTGTTAGCATACTTTCCTCTGCCTAGAGTGTTGATCTGTAAACGTCATCTACACTCAGTAGCCTGCCAAGTTCCTTTTTCTGTTTGTTTTAATCCAGGTCAGAGTTTATCTTCTTCTGTGATACTTTCTCTACTTCCTCCAGAGAGGCATGTGCTCCTTTAGGGCTTTTCCAGCAGCTCATTTCTACCTCATTTCATTTTCAGCTTGTATCTGTCCCTCAGCATCGGATTGTGTACTCATATAGGACAAAGGGCCAACTTAATCACCTCTACGTCTCTAGAGCCTATTGTAGGCACTTAATGTTGCTGAGTGTGCAAACCCTTTTAATGTCACAAAACAGGGCAGTCATAAATACCCTATAATAAGACTGCATGTACTGAAACATCAAGTTATTTGCTTGTTTGATTTAAGACCAGAATTCTTTTAACAATGCTTGGTGATAGTATTGTTTTCCTTTTGTTGATTAAAGACTCTGACATTTACCTATGTCTAATTAAGAAAGAACATAGAAACTGTTATTTAATAGCATTTGGGATTTGGGGTCACTAAATAACTCCACTAGTTTAAAAAAAGAAGTTAAAATCTTAAATGTTAGATGTGAGGGCGGACCTTGCTGCAAACATCTATCACCCCATTGATCCCCAGGGTTAAATGTTAAAGATATAGTTTGCTGTTTATGTTTTGTTTGTAGGTCAAGTCAGGATTCTTCCATGAAAGTGATTCCAAAGCTGTTGCTAAGTCCATTAGAGACCGGGTGACCCTGATAAAGAAGACAAGAGAGAAGAAGCCAGCTGGCTCTTTAGAAGAACGCAGGGATTCGCAGTGCAAGTCTGTGGGGAGTGTTCTCCCTCCACCCCAGAATACAACTCTGCCCCCTGCTCCTGCTCAGCACACTGCGGCTGAGTGTGAAGAAACTGAAGTCGAACAACAAGTTCGACAACAGCTTCTACAAAGAAAACCACAGCAGCAATGCTCCTCTGTTACAGGTAACGTAGTTATAACTTATAAAAATAAACAATGCCTGGCTGGTGTGCCTCAATTTTTTTGGCCTCGTCTCATGCACCGAAAGGTTGCTGGTTCGATTCCGTCAGGACACATACCTGGGTTTCGGGCTTGATCCCTGTAGTGGGGGTATGCAGGGATCAAGCCCGAAACCCGGGTATGTTATGCGCTTACATCGATGTTTCTCTTCCTCTCCCTTAAAAAAAAAGTAAAAAAATAAAAGCAAATAAATGTGTAATTATATTCCCTTATCTTTAGATAATACTTTTTTATTTTTCAATGTATTATCTATCATTTTATCAGTCCTTTTACAAATTCCCTGAAATAGATAAGCCAGCTAGTTTTATTTGAAACTGTTCTGTTACATGACTTGCCCAAGGTACTAGTGGCATAAGGATCATAATCTTTCTACCATTTTAAGGGTCTAAAATAAGTCCTTTAATATAGAAAACTAGGAACTAAAGGGTATGATTTTCTTTAAGAAGGAATTTTCTAAACTTTAAGACCCTTTGTATTTTGTACTCAAGTATAAAATTAACACAGTGCCTCTAAATTTTCTATTGTCATGCATTCTCTTTTCTAGAAGGATACAGCATTTTCATAGTAATAGCTAATTGTTGTATAATGACAGTATTATTCTCTGGCTAGCTTCTAGGAGAATAAAAAAGAATATGACATTTAGATTTTACTGAAACCCTATTGACAAGTATAGGTTAGTTAAGGATATATGTGAAATGGCCAGCAAATGGATTTGATTTTTATGTGATTCTTTGTTTTCAGCTTTTGCTTTACTAAGAAAATTTTTGCCATTCTATCATGTCAGCACAGAGTTTACACTGAGAGTTTTTGATTAATTCTGCATTGTACATATTTTATTTGAAGATGTCTCAGGTTGTCAGTGTAAAAAAAATGAAACACTATTTCCAATGCCATTTGGACCTGGTGCTTCAAGTTTTCACTTCTACCTGTTGCTTATTTTCTTTGTTCTAGGTGACAATTTATCCGAGTCCGGAGCTGGATCAGTTACACACTCAGATGCAAGTCAGCCCAGCACAGGCTATTCCTCGGACCAGGTGATGGGCTCTCAAATGGTTTCTAGCATCCCACAGGCCGAAATGAATGTTCCAGGGAAGATTTATCCACCCCAGCAGCTAGTAGGACATTACCAGCAGATTTCAGGGGTAAGATGATCTGTTATATTTTTAAATATATAATCAGTATATTTACTGTAAATGGGAGGGTTTATCTTTAATTGTTTTTGGGGATTTTTTCTTATTTGACTGTTACAGAAGCAGCCACAGCTGGCTCAGCCCCAGATTTTGCCTTTGGCTCAAGGTCAGTCCACTGTTTTGCCTGTACATGTCCTTGGACCGCCAGTCTCACAACCCCTGGTGTCCCCATTAACTGTCCAGAAGGTCTCACAGACAAAGGTAAGATACATTTTAGAAGCCCTGTATTCAGTTAAACATATCTAACACTGCCTCGATTTTCTGCTAGGCAAAGGCTCTCTTTCATAAATTCATCATGGTTTTTATAAAAGTCACTGAAAGCTGAAAGTTTCTGCTTTCCTTCACCTATGGCATTCTTCTTGAGGATGCACCTAAACTAACATTGTATAACTAGAATCTTGAGACATTGCTCATATAATTGGAAAAGAAACCACCCTTAAGCTTTGTCAAGCCATTCTTCTGCTCAGTATGTGAGTACAGCACAGCTCCCTTTTGGTTCCATTGAATGCCATTCAGGGGCCCATTGGGCTTCACAAAAGATACACTCAGTACGCCAGCCATACCCAAGTG
Organism: Myotis daubentonii; assembly: GCF_963259705.1. Lineage (NCBI taxonomy): Eukaryota > Metazoa > Chordata > Mammalia > Chiroptera > Vespertilionidae > Myotis > Myotis daubentonii. The sequence continues at coordinate 8,061,531 of NC_081861.1, read as the reverse complement.
GCACATCAGGAGTCCATATCTCCAGGTTCTTCAGTGCCACAAAATCAGATTATGCATTTGAAGAAGCCTTTTTTCCAAGCCTGTATTCAGCAGCAGCCATTAGCTTGACAACCTAAGATTATGGCATCACCACAGAAAAATGTTCAGCAGGGTTGTATTCTGCAAGAATCTGAAGCTCATGCAAGTCAGTGGCAGCCAGAGGGTGGTATTGAAAGTGTGATTCAGCCTCTGGAACAGCCATCTTATTCTGTTCAACACACTTATCCAGGACCATCACAGAACTTCCATCCTTCCCTTAAAGGCTCCCGAGCAGCTGCTCTTTGGGATACATCCCCGGAACAAGCTTATTACCCATCATAGTCAGCTCACCCAATCCAGGCTCCAGCACAGCCTATTTATATACTGCCAGCCGGAGAGCATCCTCTTTACACTGTACAACCATCGGGATCACAACCAACTCATTCTTTGCAGACTTCTTATCCAGTCTCACCTACTGGTACAACCCTCTTATTCAGCCCCAGGCCAAGGGAAGCCTGCTTTTCCACTGCAACTTCCAGTTCAGTCACCTTTTCCAGACCAGGGAGCATATAGGATCCAAGCAGCTTACCCTGTGCAACCTATGGAACAGCCCACTTACCAGGCACTATCTCTATAGCATGCCCCTTATGCAGGACAAACTTATTACACCATCCAGACAACTGAACAGGCAACCTTTATAACCCAGCATGTATACGCTGGAAACCCTTCTAATAGCAAGAAAACACATATTACAAACTGCAGGTCAGAAATTATACTCAGTACCACCTTTGTAGCACAGACATCTGAACAACAAGCCTATTTAACACAACCTTAAGGTAATAATTCTTCAACAAAAGACATTTAACATCAACCTTAGATACACAGACATATTCTTTTATATATATACTAGAGGCCCGGTGCACAAAAATTTGTGCACTCGGAAGGGTCCCTCAGCCCAGCCTGTGCCCTCTCGCAGTCTGGGACCCCTCAGGGGATGACCACATGCTGGCTTAGGCCCACTCCCTGGGGGATTGGGCCCAAGCTGGCAGTCAGACTTCCCTCTGGCAGCCCGGGAGCCCTCAGGGGATGTCCACTTGCCAGCAGGGAGCAGGCCTAGCTGCAGTCGGATATCCTTAGCACTGCTGAGGAGGCGGGAGAGGCTCCCACCACCACCGCTGAACTGGCAGCTATCATCCTGGCTTGTGGCTGAGCAGAGCTCCCCCTTTGGGAGCACACTGACCACCCGGGGGCAGCTCCTGCATTGAGCGCCTGCCCCCTGGTGGTCAGTGTGTGTCATAGTGACCAGTGATTCCCAGTCACTCTGCTGTTAAGATCAATTTGCATATTACCCTTTTATTATATAGGACTAGTGACCCGGTGCATGGATTTGTGCACATTGAAAGGAAATTAATTAGAAGGTGGCCATTGGGGCAGGGCGGGACTGGGCGAGAAGGGCAGGACACGCCCTGGAGCCAACCTCCTGCAGTCCCTTTCTGGCTGTCCATACCTGGGGTGGCACTGTGGCTCAAAGGGCGTCTGTGGAGTGAGCGGGGTCCCTCTGGCAGGTTGGGGCCCCTCGACCTGGCCTGTGGGGATCACCTTCAGGGATCGGGCCAAAACTGGCTCTCCGACATCTCCCAAGTGGTCCCGGAGTGTGAGAGGGCATGCTGCAAAGTTGCTGTCGTACAGGGTGTGGAATGCAAATGCAAGTGTTCAGTAAACCAGATTTGGGGCCGACAGTGCCCCAGCAGCAACATAACCCATGGCTGAAGGTGGAATCACGTGGTCCCCCGCGAGGAATTCGGCTCCCTCTTCTCTGGTTTCGGGGTCACCACTCAAGAACTGCCGCTGCCAAGTCACTGCAGCTCGGCAGCTCCTTTGTTGAGCGTCTGCCCCCTGGTAGTCAGTGAGCGTCATAGCAGCCGGTCAGTTGGACACTTAGCATATTAGCCGTGTGTGTGTGTGTGTGTGTGTGTGTGTGTGTGTGTGTGTGAGAGAGAGAGAGAGAGAGAGAGAGAGAGACACCATTGATGAGAGAGAATCACTGATTGGCTGCCTCCTTCACACCCTCCACTGGGGATCGAGCCCACAGCCCCGGCATGTGCCCTAACTGGGAATCGAACTGTGATTTTCTGGTTCATAGGTTGATGCTCAACCACTGAGCACACTGGCTGGGCCACAGACACTTTCTACTGAGCCTTTACTTAGTGTCCAGCATTCAGAAGCTCCATCCCAGATAGATGTCAATTTTGGACACCAGCAGCTAAAAGCCCAGTCAACTAGCATTCCATCTCAGAGGGCCGTGGAAGGACAGTTTCAACACCCTGTGTAGATGTCCTTCATTCAGCAGGCCTCCTCACTGGCCCACATCCAGCCCTGTACTTCTCTGCACAGCTTTCTGCCTCACATCTAACACCAAGCCAGGTTTCTCACTCAGCTTTCATTCAGAATCAACAGATCATTCATTCATCTCATAGACAAAAACACAAAAGCCATCAGCAGTCTACTCAAGAAGGTCACATCTGCAGCAGCATTCTTTTTTTAAAAAAGAATATTGCCTATTTAATCCTCACACCCAGGTTTTAAAATATATTTTTATTGATTTCAGGGAGGAAGGGAGAGGGAGAGAGAGATTGAAACATCAATGATGAGAGAATAATTGATCGGCTGGCTCCTGCACGCCCCCAACTGGGGATTGAGCCCATAACCTGGGCATGTGCCCAGCATGTGCCCTTGACTGGAATCGAACCTGGGACCCTTCAGTCTGCAGCCCGACACTCTATCCGCTGAGCCAAACCAGCTAGGGAAGCAGCAGCATTCTTTGCGTAGCCAACATGCTGCTTTTCCACAGCAGGCACCTAACCAAGGTCAGCCATTACTAGGTATTCCAAGGGCCATTCCAAACACAGTCTAGATTACACGTCCTTTGCAAGAACAGTTGCAACCAGCAGCAATGGGACAACATGTAATACAACCTTTAGAGCAGCCTTAAGTGCTTCAGGCATTAGGCAGCAGTCAGACTTTTCCCCTTCAGAAACACCTAGCACGGCACCAGCCAGCATGGACTCGGCAGTGGCCTGCTGTCCAGCCACGGTGGCAGCCAGCTTCTAGCTCAGCACTTGTTTCTGGGTCATCAGAAACACAATCACAACAGCAGACCCTCTATCAAAGTGCTGGGATAGCCCTTCCAAATTGGCCATCTTCTTCTGTTTATCTGTCACCACTTGGTCTCCCAGTACAGGCTTCCACTGCCTTTCAGAGCATTTTCCTGTTAACAGATACAGCAGCATTTGGAAAGCCAAGAATTTCCAAAGGTAAATCCTCCTGGGAGAAGATAGTGGATGATTGTGATTTTTCTGTAATGTTCCAGGGTCAGGGAGATAGTGAGCTGTAGTAGAAATGGCACTGAACTGGGAGTCACAGTCCCTCTTTTAGCTCTTTTCCTTCCTGAGTGGCCTTGACCCAAGTCTCTTTGGGTTTTCCTTATCTGTAAAGTGAAGGGATGAGACCTGATGATGATAACAACAATTACTTGAGCACCAACTTGGGATATGTCAGTTAATAAAAAACAAAAATGTTTTCTGTCACTGAGTTTTGTTGCCTAATCGAGGGAAGACTCAATTACCATAATAAAAAGTAAATTATATAATGCAGTACAAAGCGATCAGGAAATTTAGAGCAGGGTAAGGAGGAAAATGGGTTGCAATTTTCAGTAAGGTGGCGATCAAGGTAGGCCTCATTGAGAGGGTGACATTTGAGGAGGCGAGGGAGTCCACAGTGTACATTCCAGGCAGAGGGAATAAGCCGTGGAAAGGCTCTAAAGGAGTGTGTCTGGCATGTTTGAAAAATAGCAAGGAGGCCAGAGTAGTTGTTACTCCTAAAATGTTAGGAGCCTATCTTACTGTTCTACATTTATTATAAAGCATTGCCTTTATGAAATGAAACTAACGATCACCAATGAGTGATTCCTAGGTACCAAATGCTGTTTTCTAACAGCCTAACATATACTGTCCTAACAACCCTATGAATAGTAGCTGTCATTACCCCCATTTTACAGGTGAGAAAACTGAGGCGCAGAGAGGTTGAGTTACTTTCCCAATGACATACAGGAGGGCCAGGGTTTGAACCCTGATTACCTGGCTGCAGAGGCTGAGCCCTTAATCATGACACCATTCAGCCTCTTTGTAGGATAGCTGTCTTCTCTACTGGAAAGGAGAAAAAAGGGTATGATGACTTCAGTGAGATTTATTTAACATAGGGATTGATTGAAATCATTGAAGGAAGGAACTGAGAATCCAGTTTATTCTTTTCTTACTCTTCTGTTCTGCTTTAGATATCTCTAACATCCCTGAATTTGTTGAGTTTGGCTAATAAAAATGCTTTGAGCTTCTTAGATAAAATGTACGCTGCACTGTAAGACTTTTCTAATTATGATATATTACTGTTCCAAAGAGCTATTATCTCAAGTATTACGTGTTTTATAAAATTCTCTCTTTATCAAGGGCATATATCAGTGATTTTCAACCTTTTTCATCTCATGGCACGCAAAAACTAATTACTAAAATTCTGCAGCACACCAAAATTGTATTCTTTGCCAGTCTGACAAAAAGTAGATATAATTTTTATTTGTTCACACTGGATGGCTATTATTGTGTTAGCTGTTGTCATTTTTTAATTTGACAATCTAAGGGAAAAGAGGTCAGTGTCCCTGACTAAACAGTCAGGTATTGCATGTTTTAAAAATTCTTGTGCACACCACACCAGTTGTTGCCGACATAAATTATAAAGAACTAGAGGCCCAGTGCACAGATTCACGCACATTGAAAGTAAATGAATTAGAAGGTGGCCGACGGGGCTGGACTAGGCAAGACGGGCTGGACACACCCTGGAGCCAACCTCCGCGGTCCTTCCCCAGCTGGCCACACCTGGGGTGGCGCTGGGGCTCTAAGGGCATCTGCAGAGTGACTGGGGTCCCTCCAGCAAGTGGGGTACCTTGGCCTGGCCTGTGAGGATCTGGCCAAAACTGGCAGTCCAACATCCCCCAAGGGGTCCCGGAGTGCAAGAGGGCACTCTGCAAAGTTGCTGTCACTCGGCAGCTCCTGCATTGAGCATCTGCCCCCTGGTGGTCAGTGTGTGTCATAGCTACTGGCCATCGCTTAGGCTTTTATATATATATAGAATAGATATAGATTCCTATGTGTGCATGCTGACTCCTAGCAGGAATGATCAAGGATTAATAAAGATCTTTGCAGCTGAAGTTTCTTCAGGCAAAGCATGATTCTGAGATTTATTTCTTTAGAATAGAGTTTTTCACAGAGTATTTTGGTTTGGAATATCCATTTTTGTGACCATGTGTTGTATACTTTCCTTGTATACATACCTAATTAAAATAATTTCCCCCAAAATTTTATTAAGAAAAATTTCAACGATACAGAAAAGTTGAAAAAATTGTAGAGTGAATACCCATATCTGTACCAGCTAGATTCTGTAGTTAGCTTTTTGCTATATTTGCTCTACGACTCTTTATGTTTTTATCAATTCATCCTATTTTTCTGGTACATTTCAAAATTAAAGTTGCTGACATCGGTATACTTTATGCAGAAATACTTTAGCATGCATATCATTGACTAGAACTTAGTATTTGTTTATATTTTTTAGTTTACATTTATGTGCAGTGAAATACACAGATTATTATTCAGTGACTTTTAAAAAAATATTCTTGAAACTATTACATTTGTTCCCCCTTTTCTCCCATTGACCTCTTATAACTCCCCTCCAGCCCCTACCCTTATGACAGCCCTTTTTTTTGGTTAATCCTCACCCAAGGAAATTTTCCCATTGATTTTTAGAGAGAGTGGAAGGGAGGGAGAGAGACAGAGAGAAGCATTGATGTGAGAGAGACACATTGATTGGTTGCCTCCTGCACATGCCCCGAGCAGGGCCAGGGATTGAGCTTGCAACCAAGGTATGTGCCCTTGGCAAACCTTTTTTTGTTTGTTTGTTTTTTAGTTAATCCTTACCCGACGATATTTTTCCATTGATTTTTAGAGAAAGTAGAAAAGAGAGGGAGAGACAGAGAAACATCAATTGGTTGCCTCCTGCACATGCCCTGACCAGAACCTGGATGGAGCTTGCAACTGAGGTACATGCCCTTGACCGGAATCAAACCCCAACCCTTTAGTCCATGGGCCAAAGCTCTATCCACTGAGCCAAACCAGCTAAGGCGGCAAACCTTTTCTGTAAAGTTCTAGATAGTAACTATTTTAACCTTTGTGGGCTATTGAGTCTCTGTTGCAACAACTCAACTTTCATATTGCATGCATGAAAACATCCATAGACAATAATGCAAAAGAATAGTCATGGCCATGTTTCAATAAAACTTTATTCACAAAAACATGTGGTGTACCAGCTTTGGCCTACAGGCTGTATGTAGCTTGCTCACCCAATATAAAATACTGCCATTACTGCAGAAAGTTCCAAATGACCCTTCCCAGTCAGTCCTCATTACATCTCCCCACAGTCCACCACTGTTGATTTTTTCCACCACAGATTAGCCTGTTTTAGACCTTTATATAAGTGGAACCATACAGTATGTACTCTTGTGTAAGTCTTCTGTTACTTGACATGTTTTTTAGAGTAATCTATATTGTGTGTATCAGTAGGTTGTTCTTTTTATTTTTTTTACTGCAGAGTAATATTCCATTTATTCATTCATTTTACTATTCTTGAATACCAGAGTTTTCTAGATTTCTGCTATTATGAATCAAACTGATATGAACATTCTTATATAAATCTTTTTGTTAGTATATGTTTTCATTTCTCCTGGATAATACCTAGGACTAGACTTCCTGGGTCTTAGGATTGTGTTGGTTTAGCTTTTTAAGAAATGGTCAGTTCTCCAAATTAGCTGCGCCATTTACACTATAAAACCAGCATTCTATAAGAGTTCCACACCCTTACCAACATTAATTTTAGCTATGTTGCTGGGTGTGTAGTGGTATCTCATTATGGCTTTAATTTGCATTTCCTTGATGACTATGATGCTGAGCGAGCATATATTTTTATATATTTATTGGCCTTTGTATATTTTTCTCTGTGTAGTGTCTGTTCAGGGCATTTGCCCATTTTATTTTGCTTGTTGTTATTTGCCTTGCTATTATTGACTTACAGGAGTTCTTATATATTCTGGATGATACTAGTCCTTTGTCAAATATATACTTTACAAATACATTCTCCAGTCTGTGGGTTGCTCATTCATTTTGTAATGGTTTCATTTGATGATACAAAGTATTTAATCTTGGTGAAGTCTAATTCATCAAAAAATTTTTTGTGGTTATTGCTTTCTGTGGCTTCAGAAACCTTTGACTGCACACACATTACAAAGATACTCTCCTGTTTTATGGTTTTAGTGTTATGTTCAGATCTATAGTCCATTTTGAATTAATTTTTATGAATGATGTAGGGGATCAAATTTCCTTTTTTATTTCTCCGCATGAACATCCCATTGTTCAAGCTCTATTTGTTGAAAAGATTTCATTTTCCCATTGGATTGTTTTGGTACTTTTGTCAACAGTAAAATCTATATATAAAAGCCTAATATGCAAATTGTCCCCTCAGGAGTTTGACCTGGAGACCGGGAGTTCAATCGCTCACTATGATGTGCGCTGACCACCAGGGGGTGGCGCGGAACAAAGGAAGGCCCCAGCCAGCAGCTGGAAGGCCCCAATCAGCCATAATCGCCAGCCAGGCCTAGGGATCCTACCCGTGCATGAATTTGGTCTACCAGGCCTCTAGTAACCATATAGATGTGCATCTGTTTCTGGGCTGTATATCCTATTGCATTGATCTAGTTGTCTATCCATAAGCCAAACCACAATGTCATGATTAACATAGCTTTATAGTATGTCTTGAGGTTAGGTCTTATAAATCTTTCTACTTTGTAATGCTTTTCAAAATTTTTTGTATATTCTAGGTCTTTCGCATTTCCACATAAATCTTAGAGTCATATGGACAATTTCTACCAAAAAATGTCTAGCAAAATTTTAATAAGGATTCTATAAAATTTTTATGGTTTTTCATTTATGATCCATGTGACCTATGTTATTTTGTAATTTTTGTATAAGGTGTGAGGTTTAATTGAGGGTTTTTCTTTTTCTTTTGCTTGTCCATGTACAGTTACTCTAGTGCCATAATATTTGTTGAAAAGACTATCCTGTTGAATTCTTTTTATACCTTTGTCAAAAATCAGTTTGGCATATTTGTGTGGGTTGTGTTCTGGCTCTTTATTTTGTTTAGTTCATTTGTGTCTATCCCTCTCTAAATTACAAATGGTCTTGATTACAGTAGTTGTATAGAAAGTCTTAACATTGGTAAAGTGATTCCTCCCACTGTCTTCTTTTTTAAAAGATTACTTTAACTATTCTAGGACTGCTACCTTTCCATATAAATTTTAGTATAAGATTGTCTACAACAAATCCTGCTGGGATTTTGATAGGAATTTGATTAACTCTATATATAAATTGGGGAGAATGGACATCTTTGTTATGTTTAGTCTTCCAGTATATGGACGCGGTATGTTTCTCCATTTATTTAGGTCTACTTTGATTGCTTTTATTGGCTAAGTATATCCCTAAGTATTTAATTTTCTTCGGAGAGATTGTAAAATGGTATTTTTTATTTTAGTTTCTACATGTTTGTTGTTAGTACATAGAAAGCAAATTTATTTGTATGTGTCTGTGTGTATCTTGTATCCTATGACCTTGCTGAACTTATTATTAGTTCTAGGAGGGTTCTTTATACAATCCTTGAAACTTGTTTTTGTAGACAATCATATAATCTCCAAACTAGAGACAGTTTAAACTTCTTTCTAAACTCTGCCATTTAGTTCTTACTTTTTCCTTTTATTGTGCTGGCTAGAATTTCGAGTGTTGTGTAGAATAAGGGTGATAAGAATGAATATGCTTACTTTGTTCCAGACTTAGGGGAAAACATTAAGTCTTTCGCCATTAGGTATATAAGGTATAGATTTTTTATACATGCTCTTTATCAAGTTGAGGTGTTGCTCCATTATTCCGACTCCTGTGTTAATTAGTATGATCATACTATTTTTATTTCACCTATTGATAAATGTGTTATATTGACTGATTTTGAATTTTGAAACACCCTTGCATCCTTGGAATAAACCCAATTGGTCATGATATATCATCCTTTGTGTACATTATTGGATTCAATTTACTAATATTTTGTTGAGGATTTTTTGAATCTTAAGTTCATGAGAAACATTAGTTGGTAGTTCAGTTCTTCCATATCTTTGCTAATTTTCTGTCTAGAAGAGGTTCGAGCAATTGCTGAGAATAGGGTTGATGTTCCTTACTAACTGTGGATTTATGTATTTCTCCTTTTAGGTCAGTTGTTTTCCCCCCATTTGTTTGAAGGCCTCTTGTTTGGTGCATCCATATTTAGGATGCAGTGCCTTCTTGGTGGATGATCTTTTTGTCATTATATTATGCCCCTCTTCATCCCTAGCAATCTTCTTTTTTCTGAAGTCTACATTATCTGATATTACAGATCTACTCCTGCTTTCTTTTGATTAATGTCAGCATATCTTTTTCTATCCTCCTTTCAACCTATTTATCTTGTGTTTGAAGTGAGTTTCTTGTAGAAAGCATATAATTGGTTTTTTATCCACTCTGCCAATGTCTCCCTTTTAATTGATATATTTAAACCATTTCTATTTAAAATAATTTTTGGTACCTTAGTATTTGCTTATGTTTCCCTTTTCTCTGTTTCCCTTTCCTTGTCTTCCTGTGAGCTACTTGCAAGTTTTTTAGGATTCTTTCTTGTTATATTTATACTGTTTTGAGTATATTGTAAGAATATGGGTTTTCAGACTTATAAGAATATGGGTTTTTTTTCTGAGTTTTAGCTTCTGTAGGGCCCTCCCTCAGAGGAAAAGCCAAAAAATGGCAAACTCATCCATCCACTCACTGTCCTTCCTTTCTTCCAAGTGGCACCTTCCTATCAGTTTCTACCTGCTTTGGGTTCTCTTATTCCTTCAGGCAGTTGTTTTTTTATATTTGTCCAGCACTTTTTGTTGGTATTCACAGGGTTCTGATGGGGTCCTTCCAGAAGTAGAACCTCTCTTTCCTCATTTTTGTTGTTGCAAAATAGCATCCCTGACTTAATTGAGGTAAGTAACCACTATATGCCCATCAGTAAACCCTGAAGAGTTAATGACAGAGGAGTGGAGTGAATTTCTGATGTTTGGCAGTTTTCCTTACTGCCTAGGCCAGTGGTCGGCAAACTCATTAGTCAACAGAGCCAAATATCAACAGTACAACGATTGAAATTTCTTTTGAGAGCCTAATTTTTTAAACAAACTATATAGGTAGGTACATTGTTATTAACTTATTTAGGGTACTCCTAAGCTGGCCTTTGCTAAAAACGTCCTCAATCTGATTGAGGTACGTTCGCTGAGGTCGACCCCTCCCAACTCTCCCATCCACACTTGTCTTGTATACTTGTTTCGTCTATCTCCTTTCGTTCATCCTCTCTATATGTCCAAACCATCTCAACGTGTACCTTTCTCAATCCTCGACACTACATCTTCTTTCACTCCACAACGTTCCCTGTACATGCGCGCCTGCACGTGGTATTTTGTGGAAGAGCCACACTCAAGGGGCCAAAGAGCCGCATGTGGTTCGCGAGCCGTGGTTTGCCGACCACTGGCCTAGGCAAAGGGGAGAAGGCTCTTCAGCTGGGTCAAATTGCAGGCAGTGCTTATATTTTGTGTCTGTGCCCCCAATAAAACTGAAAATTCTTTACAGTGAGATCTGTACCTGATTTATCTCTATTCCTAGCACCCAGCACAGTGTTGGACATAAATAGTTGCTTGTTAACATGTTTGTTGAATAAATTAATAAATAAGAATGGCTGTAGATATAGCTATCAGCCTGCTCTCAATGGGAGAACAATCCTTTGTTTATGTTCATCATTCTTGTTGCCTAATCAGGACTTTTAAGTTGATAATGAACTTGTATTGATGGACAACCTAAGATCTGTTCTTATTTCTCCATTTTATTTCCCCATGTAGCAACAGGGCATATGAGAGGCAAAGCAGATCATGAGTTCAGGTGTGTCAACTGTGCTTTTGATTGTTTTAGCCAGTAATAGGGAAAACCACTTATTCTGATTTTTATCTATCGCTGAGGTCAGCACTTTTTACCTCCTGTTCTGTGATGTGATAGTATTAGTGCATTAGTACTTTGGTGGTTGACATTGGTTCCTTTTCAGTTGACATTGTGGTCTAATCAAACATTTGTTTAGATGGTTTTATTTTAAGCCCCTGGAGAGAAATACTAAACCTCAGCATTTTTCTATGCAGTTTTATTTCTCTTCAGTACAGTGTTTGAATATCATTTTGATTCTCTACCACAATATTTGCATTATTTTTTAAAAAATCTTTTTCTGATTAATTTAATTACTTAGGTAATAAGCCAATATATACTCCTGCTAAAAATGTAAAACAAGGCAGAGAAGTCGCGTTTGACCTCCCTATGTCCTTTTCCCTTCTGTTTTCAGTTTGGTGTGTATCCTTCCAGATTAAAAATTTTTAAAAAATACGTTTTTATTTATTTTAGAGAGTAAGGGTGAGGGAGAGATATGGAAACATCAGTGATGAGAAAGAATCATTTATCGGCTGCCTCCTACACACCCCACACTGGGGATCGAGCCCACCACTCAGGCATGTACTCTGATCACCCGGGCATGTACCCTGACTGGTAATTGCACTGTGACCTCCTGATTCATGGTTCGATGCTCAACCACTGAATCATGCCGGCTGGGCATCCTTCCAGATTTTTTTCAGTGTAGTTACATACATAGATATGTACCATTAGATCGTATAGTACTGTTTTCTTGTTTGGAATGGTTTTAAGCACATAAAAGAGATCCTACCTCTGTGTCACTTTGTATTTTTTTACTCAATTATGTGTCCTGGAGATATGTCTCTGTTATTACATAGAGATATACTTGCTTTTCTGTAATTGCCCTATAGTATTCATTTGTAAGACCACACTGCAGTTTATTTAGTTCTTCCTCCTACTGACGGACATTTTGGCTGTTTCCAATTTTTCACTATTTGAACTAGTGTTATAATAGTAGATCATACTAGATGAGGCACTGGAGCAAAAATACTGGACCATAAGTTCTACACATTTTTTATTTTAATACATACTAGAGGCCTGGTGCATGGGATTCATGCACAGGTGGGGGCGTGGCCTGCGGGAATCGGCCCGCTGTGGGAGCACCACTCATCCCGGTATGCTGAGCGGCTGTGGACCTGCCCTCTCAGTGGCGCTTCCTGGTCTGGCATCTTCTGTGGAGCCGGAGCACTTGCCTCTTCAGAGGAACTGGTCGGGGCTGGGCCCAGGGACAATAGCACTGAGAGGCAGTGGAGTAGGCCTCGGTCCTGCGGCGGGCATGAACCCACCTCCCAACCTCTGGGGTGCGGGCATCTGGAGGAGGTGGCAGGGAGTAAGGAGCAGCCTGGGGCAAGGAGGCAATGATTGCAGCCCAGGTTCCTGCCCATCAGCCCAGAGTTCACAGTGGGAGCAGCCTCATCCCAGTCAGCCAAGCGGCACTCACACTGTGGTAGTGCACTGACCACCAGGGGGCAGCTCCTGCATTGATTGTCTGCCCCCTAGTGGTCAGTGCGAGTCATAAGGACTGGTCAACCAGTCGTTCTGCCGTTCTGTCGCTGGGGTTTTATTATATAGGATTACCAAATTGCTTTCCCAAGGGACCACTAGACCAATTTAAAATTTCAAAAGCCAGTGGTATAATCTTACTGTCAATGTTTGATAATTCAGATGTTTTTTGATAAGCTGATAAGTGAAAAACAATATATTATTTTACTTTGAATTTCCTGAGTACTAGAGATGATGAGCATATCTTCATATGTTTATTTTTTTAACTTTTTATTTTGAAATGATTTTAGACTCACATAGAGATTGCTAAGAGTACAGAGTTCCTGTGTACCCTTTACTCAGCTTTCCCCAAAATATATATATATATATCTCCATAGTACAATAATTAAAACCAGGAAATTGCCGAAACCGGTTTGGCTCAGTGGATAGAGCGTCGGCCTGTGGACTGAAAGGTCCCAGGTTCGATTCCGGTCAAGGGCATGTACCTGGGTTGCGGGCATATCCCCAGTAGGAGATGTGCAGGAGGCAGCTGATCGATGTTTCTCTCTCATCGATGTTTCTAACTCTCTATCTCTTTCCCTTCCTCTCTGTAAAAAATCAATAAAATATATTTTAAAAAAAAACAAAAAACCAGGAAATTAACATTGGTACAATACTATTAACTAAACTATAAACCTTATTTGGCTTTTATCAATTTCCACATGCATTCATTTATTTTGTGTGTCTGTAGTTCTATGAATTTATTTCATGTATAGATTTATAGAATAATCACCACAATTAGGATATAGAACAGTTTCATCACACCTAAAAACTCCTTGGAGCTATCCATTTATAGTCACACCCTCCCTCCCTACCTCTAACTCCTGTTCTCCATCATGATAATTGTGTCTTTTCAAGAATCCTATATAATAAAAGCCTAATATGCTAATTGTCCAACTGTTCGACCAGTCATTATGACGCTCACTAACCACCAGGGGATAGACACTCCGACCAGTAGGTTAACTTGCTGGTGGGGTCTGGCGGATCAGGTCTGGGCGAGATGGGCCAGACACACCAGACACGCCCCCCCCCCCCCCCCCCCCAGCCTGGCGTGCACCCTCTTGCAATCTGGGACCCCTCAGGAGATGTCAGAGAGCTGGTTTCGGCCCGATCCCTGCAGGCCAGGCCAAGGGACTCCACCAATGCACGAATCCGTGCACCAGGCCTCTAAGGTTATATAAATGGAATCATACAATATGCAAACTTTTGAGATTGACTTGAGATCCATTCAAGTTGTTATGTGTATCAGTAGTTGCTTACTTTTTTACCTTTTTTTATTGTTGACACTATTACAGATGCTTACATCCCCTCCTCTTTTGCCCACCTCCACCCAGCCTCCACCTCAGTAGTTTTACTTCGTCATATGTTTATTGAAAATTCACTATTCTTTGTAAATGCCATTCATATATTTTTGTCCATTTGTCTATTGAGGTCCTCCTCTTTTTCTCTTTGATTTCTTTATACATTCTAATACTAATCCTTTGTTAATTATATCACAATTACTTTCTCTAATTGTGTCCCTATTTGTTTATAGAGTCCTTTGTCACACAGAAGCATTTATCCTTTATACAATCAACTCTATTACCCCCACACACACACTTTTTTCTTTTTTTGCTTTTGGATTTTGCATTTGGCTTAGGAAGGCTCATGAGCATAAAATATTCTTCTGTATTTTCTTCTGATACTGAAAATATTTTGTCTTTGTTTAGATCTATATTCCATTTGGATTTTGTTTTTTGAGGACTGTGTGAGGTAGAGATCTAGCTGTGTTTTTTGAAAGTTAATAGACATTTCCCCCAACATTTTTATTAAATAGTCCATCAGTTTCACACTGATCTGAAATGCCATCTCTATCATATCATACATTCTTGGGTTATTTCTCAACTACCTGTTTTGTTCCTTTGACCTTTATCCATTCATATAACAATACTCATGCTCTATTTACTTTATTTATAAGAAGTTTAAAAGTTTTGATTTCCACTTAAATAAAAGCGATTTTTAAATGATTATGAGTTTATTTATTTTTATCCACCATCTATCTCAGATTTGTCTAGTGTGTGTGATCCTCTTCAAGCAGGTTCCTTTGTCCTTTTGACATGTCCCCATCATTCTTTGAACTTATCTTTTACACAACAAGACATTCCAGGCATATCCTATTTGTCACTGCCCCAGCTTCATAATCGGTCATATCTCAACAAGCCTTGGTGGCGATTTGTTTTAATGGAGATACAATCTCATATTTAGAAGAGGAATGATTTAAGAGCATGGGGAAAAATGGTGAGATAGGAGAATTACTGGAATAATGTCCTTGAAAAGGTGAGAGGAGCTAAAGTTTAGTTTCTAAATAGAGGGGTTGGCCTTAGCATGGGAGCCCAGACAGGTTTTTTCCATAAAAAGGCAAAGGTAGAGAATATGGTCACAAATGCTATTAGGTGAGCATATCTGGTGGTGGGAGCTTATGGAAATGCTCTTCCTTGTTGCTTTTTATTTTCTCATTGAAATAGATAGAAAGCCGTAAACTGAGCATGAGTTTGGGGAGGAAGTGGTTATTAAAGGTTTGAGGAAAGCCCACCTGGCGTGGCTTAGTGGTTGAGTGTAGACCTATGAACCAGGAGGTCATGGTTCAATTCCCGGTCAGGGCACATGCCTGGGTTGCCAGCTCCAATCCCCAGTGTGGGACGTGCAGGAGGCAGCCGATCAATGATTCTCTCTCATCATTGATGTTTCCATCTCTCTCTCCCTCTCCCTTCCTCTCTGAAATCAATAAAATATATTTAAAAAAGAAAAGTTTGAAGAAAGAGGCAAAGCTATAAAATAAGTTTCTAGGAGAATGGTAGAATGAACAGTAGTAAGATTGCCAGGCAGCATTAAGTACCTATTTGAAATTCGTTGTTCTAAAGAACTAATCTCTTTGTTGAATTTGGTGATTATCTTTTCCTAAACTTTAGTTTTTTCATAGATTTTTGTTTCCCTGTAGATGTGACCCATTGGTTTCTGTTCCTTTGGAGATTCTCCACCATTTATGGTTTGTGGATGGCACTCTTTTTTTTTTTAGTTTTACTGTAGTATTAGAGCGGATGTATATGTTCCTTGTTATCATGTTGATTTAGTCTCTTAGAATTTTTTATCTGCATGAATAATGCGGATTAACATTATAAGAGAAAGGTGACTGAGTGATTTTTGTTGTTGTTAATGTTTAGCATTGACAAGGAGGAGAAGGGGTTTTTGTTGATACGTCTTTAGAAGCAGTGACAGAACTATAGAGATCTCAGACTTTGAATGCATCAGTAGTCAATAAATCTACATAGTAGCATATCTGAGTTGTCTATTCATAAAATCACTCTGCAGATTGTGGCTCTTAGCAATTCTTATTTTCCTACTGTTTCTTAGCTGATCTCAGTGAAATAATTTTCAACTCTACTTTCTTTTTTAATAAATACATTTTTATTAAAGAGAGAAGAAGGGAGGAGAGATAGAAGCATCAGTGAGAAACATCATCAACCGGCTGCCTCCTGCACGCCCCCCACTGGGCATCAAGCCCACAACCCGGGCATGTGCCCTGACTGGGAATCAAACAGGGACCTTCTGGTTCATGGGTCGACAATGCTCAACCACTGAGCTACACTGGCTGGGCAGCTCCACTTTCTTAATCAGTGAAATACTTAATATATTTACACTTCAGACTTGGTGATTTTAATTCTAACCATGGAAAGGTAGTTACTGAAGATAACAGTGCCTTTTAGATGTTTACTTTGTCTCTGCCTATGTTTCTATTCTTCTGTGTATTTTAATATATTGATTTCAGAGAGAAAGGGAGAGGGAGAGAGAGATACAAACATCAGTGATGAGAGAGACACATCGTTTGGTTGCCTCCTGCATGCACCCTGACTAGGGCTGGGGTTCAAGCCTGCAACTTAGGTATGTGCCCTAGACTGTAATTGAACCCTGGACCTTTAAGTCCTCAGGCCAACTCTCTATCCACTGAGCCAAACCAGCCAGGGCTCTTCTACTGTTTTTAAGACAGTACAGAAACTATATGAAGAATAGACTTCGTTTTGTTGATATATATAATGCTGATATTAATTGGCCAAAGAATCTGCAAGTTCAGTTTATTGAGAAACATCTGTGGGCTTACTGTGTGTGAATATGATTAAAACAATCAAATTTATTCTGATAAAGAAGGTTTTAATATAATGAGATCATTTTTCTGAAGCATTCTAGCAGAGTAAATCTTACAGTTGGTGAACTGACACTGAGGACCAAGCAAGCCACCTCATTTCATTTTCACTGTAACTTCCTCTATAAAGTAGTTAATTCCATTAAATGAAAATCTTTTTTTTTTTTTTTTTTTTTTTAGGATTAGGAAGAGACTTTATTTCAGGAAGAAGATGAAATATAATGGGTTTATGAACAAGCTATTTTATACTTTTCATCCAATGATAGAAAAATTAATAGGAGACCTCTGTAAGTGCTGGAAAAACAAAAAATTAAATTACCAATCTCATAATTTTCACCAATACATTCCTGAATAAGCAATAATTCATGTTTTTTAATGCATTATGAGTTTTTAAGAAGGTACTTAGAACAGAATCTTTATTGATCAGTTCTATATTTAATGTAAGAAAAGCAATGAATGTATCTATGGGTTTTTTAGAAAGTTTATTATGGATATTGAGAAAGTCTCCAAATCACCCACCTCTCACCCACACCAGCTAAAGAACAAACATGTTTGCACATGTGACCTGGATCAACTTGGTACAAAATTTCAGTTTTTGAAAGCGTTAATGGCAAATCTCAATAAAAATTCACTGTGAAAGTATCCAATGCTATTAAGAAATACGGAGCTCATATTTATCATTTTTTAAAGTTACTTGATTTTTTTATATGACTTTGTGTGTATATTTTGATTTTAAAACTTGCCAGATGAGTGGCAATGCTTTCAGGTAATGATCATAGGGATGCTATCATGGCATAAGGCAGTTTTAAAAGCCTCTTTTGAGGTTACTTTCAGAAAAATACAAGTCTCAGAATTTAATCATTAATTTGCCTTGGTCCCCAATAATATTCCAATAAATCATCCTTTATTTCACCAGTCCTGGCAATGTGGAAAAATAAAATTAATATTTGAGTGAAGTTTTGTCATCTATGAAGATATTTAAATGAATGTTAATTCAGGTTCTTATAGTAATCCTGAAATTTGAGCATTTCATACTTTTAAGATGTGTAAATTGTAGTAACTACTCACATCATAGACATCATTTGTGTAAGTTATCATTTTGGAATAATGAGATTTCTAAAACAAAAGCAATGCATAACATTAAAATAGGATTCTACAGTTCACAATGATAAGAATAATTCTATACTGTGTAACAATACTCATGTTAGACAACATATTGAAAGTTTATAGCTGAGAGAGAACCAAGATGGCGGCATAGGTTAACGCCGGAGTTTGCTGCTTTGAACAACTACTTCAAAAGTGTAACCAAAAAACGGAAGGGACATCACCCAGAACCACAGGAACGCTGGCTGAGTGGAAGTCCTACAACTAGGAGGAAAGAGAAACGCACACGGACACTCAGAGGAGGCGCAGTGCTGAAGTCAAATTCTGAGGTGCGGAGTGCGCGGAGCGGGCTGGCGGCGGAGGGCGCGGTTGGCGTTTTCAATCCGGAGGGAGTCGCAGACTCTGAGCACCAGATCCGGGCGAGTCTTTAGGGACCCAGACTCAAACGGCAGAAGCGGGTCTGTCTGGCTTCGGTCAGAGCGAGTGCAGCTTTCTCTCCGAGCTTTGCAGCGGGTGCTGGGGCTCAGAGAGGCAGAGCCCCTGGGGACAGGACTGAGAGTCGCCATAACTGCTCTCTCCAGCCCACCCTGTTGATCCTGTTCGACCCGCCCCGCCCAAGCCCTGCACAGAGGCATTTGCCGGATAGCCTCAGGCAAAGGCTAGATTAGCACCTCCATAGAGGACAGAAGTTCTCTCACTACTGACACAGCTGATTCTCATAGCCACTTGGCCTGGAGGTCAAACCCTCCCTGGAATTAGCTACAACAATCAAGATTTATCTATAAGACTGCGAACAAAGACCACTAGGGGGTGCACCAAGGAAGCATAACAAAATGCGGAGACAAAGAAACAGGACAAAATTGTCAATGGAAGAAATAGAGTTCAGAACCACACTTTTAAGGTCTCTCAAGAACTGTTTAGAAGCTGCCGATAAACTTAATGAGCTCTACACGAAAACTAATAAGACCCTCGATCTTATATTGGGGAACCAACTAGAAATTAAGCATACACGGACTGAAATAAAGAATATTATACAGACGCCCGACAGCAGACCAGAGGAGCGCAAGAATCAAGTCAATGATTTGAAATGTGAGGAAGCAAAAAACATCCAACCAGAAAAGCAAAATGAAAAAAGAATCCAAAAATGCGAGGATAGTGTAAGGAGCCTCTGGGACAGCTTCAAGCGTACCAACATCAGAATTATAGGGGTGCCAGAAGATGAGAGAGAGCAAGATATTGAAAACCTATTTGAAGAAATAATGACAGAAAACTTCCCCCACCTGGTGAAAGAAATGGACTTACAGGTCCAAGAAGCGTGGAGAACCCCAAACAAAAGGAATCCAAAGAGGACCACACCAAGACACATCATCATTAAAATGCCAAGAGCAAAAGATAAAGAGAGAATCTTAAAAACAGCAAGAGAAAAAAACTCAGTTACCTACAAGGGAATACCCATACGACTGTCAGCTGATTTCTCAACAGAAACTTTGCAGGCCAGAAGGGAGTGGCAAGAAATATTCAAAGTGATGAATACCAAGAACCTACAACCAAGATTACTTTATCCAGCAAAGCTATCATTCAGAATTGAAGGTCAGATAAAGAGCTTCACAGATAAGGAAAAGCTAAAGGAGTTCATCACCACCAAACCAGGATTATATGAAATGCTGAAAGGTATCCTTTAAGAAGAGGAAGAGGAAGAAAAAGGTAAAGATACAAATTATGAACAACAAATATGCATCTATCAACAAGTGAATCTAAGAATCAAGTGAATAAATAATCTGATGAACAGAATGAACTGTTGATTATAATAGAATCAGGGACATAGAAAGGGAATGGACTGACTATTCTTGGGGGGGAAAGGGGTGTGGGAGATGTGGGAAGAGACTGGACAAAAATCGTGCACCTATGGATGAGGACAGTGGGTGGGGAGTGAGGGCGGAGGGTGGGGCGGGAACTGGGAGGAGGGGAGTTATGGGGGGGAAAAAAAGGAACAAATGTAATAATGTGAACAATAAAGATTTAATTAAAAAAAAAAAAAAAAAAAAAAAAAAAAAAGAAAGTTTATAGCTGTCAGTGTTTAATTTATAAATAATAGCTCAGTAGCATGGACCCAACAAATTGACAAATTTCTTGGAAGTCTCTCTACATGAATCACTGTGATACTTAAGTATAAGAAATAGGCTTTATTGTAAAATGTTATTAAATAGCACCAATATTACTTGAAGGTAAAGTGAAACATTAATAGGAATGCAGCATACTGGTTTAATTTCTAACCAAAAGAGAGAAAGCATATCCTAAACAAAATAAGAATTGGATACAGATTATTTTAAGATAAACATTACTTATAAAACATTTCAGGGTTTTGCTTGTAAAGTTAGAAAAAAAAAGCCAGTACACTGGTCTTTTACATTCTATTCCCAAAGAAGATATATATGCTTACATATTCACGACAGTGCAACCTCAGCAGTAAAATTCCGGCTCATTCTATATAGTTACTCATTCTATATATTAGCTCAACAAGAACACAAATATAATAAAAGTGCTTTAAAGCAATCTGATTAGAGCAACATTTACATTAAGTACAAAATATACAGTAAAATGAAATTTCTTGTTAAATAGGATTATAGATTAACAATACCTTATTTAAAGGAACACACTTGCATGAATCAATTTTCACATTTGTTTTATTATATTTGATAGCCCCTATCACTACTGTATGCTTTCATTTCTGCAATTTCTAGAATCTTTGTATATCTTATTGCTAAGAATCCCTCTGACTTTATCTGCAAAGGTAACTTAAAAGTATTACTCCCGAAGTAAGAAAATAAGAAATCCCAAATTTTTATGGCAGTTGTGCAAAAAAAAACACACTGTAGTATTTGAGAGAAATGTATCTTGATCATTATAAATTCATCATGATAAAAGATATACTTTTGTACTAAAGCAAAAAGTGTTTGCCTTTTAAAATAGTGTTGTCAACCTATTGTGTAATTCTGGATATAAAGTTAGATATGAAATCCATGGTTATTAATTATAAAAGCATTATTTGAAAAAAAAATTGCCAATAAACATTTCTAAATGTGGCTGTCCATCTTAATGAGCACAGTTGCGGAATGAACAGAACAGTAGTCGCTTTATGCTGTAACAACAAAGAAGTAGGACAGTATCCAAATCTGCAGACCTGGGACCACGTGTTCAGTCGCGGCTCAGCTGCACGCTGACAGAAGAGAGGAGGCGCCCTGCGCTCACACACAATGGGGCAATGACAACGTCTGTCATGCTCTTCCATATTGTCTGCACCGAAGGCTGGACCATTAGGCAGGTCTTTACAAAAGGCATTATAATCCAGATGTGCAGACAGCTGAGGGTGGCAAAGAGAATCCCCGCGGCAAAGGCCAGGGGGCTCGCCAGGAACAGGGTCAGGAACTTGTAAACCACGAATTTGCTGACCTCGAAGAGGGCATGGCTGCAGATCCACACGTTGTCGAAGGAGTGCGTGGACTCGGGCTCTGCGATCACATCCTGGAAGTCCAGCTTGAGATGCTCGTTGAGCTGGTTTGGATCCCGATCCGGGTCCGAGTCCGCGCACTTGGCAGGGTGGGTGTAGTCGAGGCCGCTGTGGTGGCTGTAGGCGTCCTCGTCCATGAAGAGCTGGACGTCCGCCTTCTCGGTCTCCAGCCCCATCGTGGCGCTCGCTCGGCGCGCGGCGGCTGCACCCGGCTGGCGAGGCGCGGCTCCGGAAAATGAAAATCTTTGTGTAAAAATTGAGAAAGTTATGACTAGTTTCTTTAAAAAGCGTGATTCTGGCTTTCAGGGTATTAAACCATTTATGTAAAAATGCTATTTAGCACAATAGTGGTTTTATGTGAAATTACTGTAATTGAAGGGAAATTGGTCTAAGTAGTGGGTGTGTTCCCTGAACATTGTCAAAAAAAATGTTCGCAAAAGGCACACACTGCTTTGTATAGTTTCATAATGTCCAAGGACATTAGTCATTTGGATTGATTTACAGGGACATTATTCAGCCTTCTCCCCTTTGAATGTAAATTAGGGAAAGCATGGAGTATGTTGAAAGAATGGGGACCTTTCTTGTTGATCTCATTCTCCAGGAAGGAACCAGCCTATAAAATAGCACAGTTGAAATCTTCAATTTGGAAAATTGGTGGAATGAGATAAGAGAATGATTACTTGTGGGTTACTACTACTATATAAGGTATTTAAGGAAAAGGCAAACTGTTGTTTTCAGGGGACAGTATGAAAGGTATTTTTTATTTTATCACTAGTCGCTCATCGGGCGATATCATAGGCCACCCGCCGCTTCCGCTTCCACTTCCGCAGGAGCCGGCGGGAACTGCAGCGTGCCGCGGGGAGCCATGTCGCTTCCACGGGAGGCAAAAGCGAGCCGCTGGCGCCTACGGGAGCCAGAAGGGAGCCACCCTGCTGCCGCGGTAGGCGGGCCCACTGTCTCCTCTCCTGGCCTACACTCGGCCACGGAGGCTGCAGGCCAGCCCTCTGCCCCTGTCTGTCCGCTCGTCTGTGTCCGCTCGGGCTCCGGGGGCCTGGCCCTCCTGTGTCTGTCTCCGTCTCCCGCTGGGGGCCTCACATGCTCAACCTCCTCCTGTAGGGTCGTAATCCGTTACGACATCCCGTAATTTGCATATTTCCTGTTTTTATAGATATAGATATATAGATATAAAGATATTGTACATTTGCCCTGACCGGTTTGGCTCAGTGGTAGAGCGTAGGCCTGCGGACTGAAGGGTCCCGGTTTCGATTCCGGTCAAGGGCATGTACCTCGGTTGCGGGCACATCCCCAGTGGGGGGGGGTGCAGGAGGCAGCTGATCGATGTTTCTCTCTCATCGATGTTTCTGACTCTAGCCCTCTCCCTTCCTCTCTGTAAAAAATCAATAAAATATATTTTAGGGGGAAAAAAGATATTGTACATTTGACATTTTCAGTTTTTATGTGTACAGCCAATTTTGAAATGGAATTTTAATAATTTGGACTTAATACTGATTGCTGGTGTTAATACATAGAACCAGTTTTTATACCACAACTTAATTACTCTGGATTGTTAAATTTTGCTAAGTGCCTCTGTAGTTAGGAAAATGGGTTTGTGTAATTTTTCAATGTTAATTTGGTGTGCTATTTTTGATCCTTTGGGTATGTGAAACTTACCTTTCACTTACATTCATACATAAAATATAATTTGGGTAGGAAAAAAAATATCAGATTGCAACCTTTTCTTTTTTTTCTACAAGATATTTTGTTCTGCCCTGGCCAGGTAGTCCAGTTGGTTAGAGAGTTGTCCAGTACGATAGTTGTGGGTTTGGTCCCTGGTCAGGGCACATACAAGAATCAATCAATGAATCCTATATAATAAAAGTTTAATATGCTAAGTGTCCAGTCGTCCGGTCATCTGTTCAACCAATCAAAGCATAATATGCTAAGGCTGCTCAACCGCTCACTATGATGTGCACTGACCACCATGGGGCAGACACTCTGACCAGTAGGTTAGCTTGCTGCTGGGGTCTGGCCTATCGGGACTGAGCAAAGACTGGTTTGACATGCCCTGGAGCCCCCCCTCTGCCCCTCCCCGGGCCCAATTGTTCACTGGTGGGGTCCCTTGGCCTGGCATGCACCCTCTCACAATCCGGGCCCCCAAGAGGGATGTCAGAGAGCCGGTTTCGGCCCGATCCTGCAGGCCAGGCCAAGGGACCCCACTGGTGCATGAATTCATGCCCCGGACCTCTATTACATAAATAAGTAGAACAACAAATTGATGTTTCTCTCTCTCCATCTCTTTCTTAAAGCAATCAGTCCTTTTTTTTAACTATAAAAAATACATATTCTGACTCGACCAGCATGGCTCAGTGGTTGAGCATCAACCTGTGAACTAGGAGGTCACGGTTCAATTCCTGGTCAAGGAACATGCCCTGGTTTCGGGCCATTCCTCAGTAGGGGGTGTGCAGAAGGCAGCCAATTGATGATTCTCTCTCATCATTGATGTTTCTACGTCTGTCCCTATCTCCCTTCTTCTCTGAAATAAATAAAAATATATTTTAAATTTTTTGAGGTAAACATACAAAAGTGTAGATATTCTTCCTGGATATTGAATTAACCAAAATATGAAATATAACATGTATATTTTCTGAAATAATACCAAATTTCATCTTTAGCCTGAAGTTTGCTATTATAACAAATCTTATTTCTATACTGTTTACAGCCTATATCCCAACCAGCTGCAGTTGAACAACAAGCAGTGCTTCTAAAACCAGATTTAGTTAGAAGGTGAGTACCTTCAAATTTAATAGCATGGAAATGATAAGGGTATGTTGAAGTATTTTCATTCATTAGGGGCCTGTTGTATCATGACTGAAGATTTTGTGTTCTTGAATTTATGTGTGTGTTCAATAAAAATAGTAGGTATAGTTTTTTACTTTTTTATTTTAATGAAGCTCATATATATTGTGAAATTATTGACCATTTTCTTGTTCTCATTATAACATTTCTGTTTCTGAGAAAAGCTTAGAAGAATTAATAAAGAAAATAATATAATTTAGAGTAAATTTTCTAAAGAAATAAGTTATAATGATATATATATAATTGTGCTATTATTTGGTAGTTGTAAATTAATGTTTTACTCTGTGTTATTCAGATTGGCTAATTCCTATTACTTTTTTCAAGTTCACTGATTCTTTCCTTTGTCCTATTCATTCTGCTATTATGCCCATTGCAATGCATTGTTTTTTGTCATTGTACTTATAGTTCTATAATTTTCATTTGGTTCTTTTTAAATATCTTCTATTTTTAATGAGATTTTTCAATTTTTTTAATGTGCTTCAAGAGTATTTGTAATTATTGAATCGTTTTGATGATGGCTGCTTTAAAATACTTGTCAGTTACTTCCAATTTCTTATTCATTCTGGTGTTGGTATCTGTTGACTGTCTTTCCACATTCAAAGTGTGATTTTTCCAGGTTTTTGGTATGACAGGGAATTTTCATTTGTCTCCTGGACCTTTGGATATTATGTCAGGGACTCTGGACCCTACTTAAATATTGTAGTTGATCAGGAAGTTACCCTGTTCTGATGACCACTTAGTTTTCACAGTCCTTGGAGAGTGATTCTGGTCTCCTTGGATCACCTGCCGATCCTGGCCCCACCTCTGGGTGGAAGAATTGGGAGTACTCTCTAGGCCCGCTGTCCCAGGCCAGATCTCTAGGTCACATGCTGCTGGTGGTGTGGCCACCAGTGTCATCAGGGGGAGGAAAGGGCTTACCTGAACCACTTTCTGCTGCCAGGTTGGGGGTCAGGAGACCACTGAACTTGGGCTGCCTCTGCCTTTGGGCTTTGAGTTAAGAAACACTAAACATGGACAGCCTTGTGTCACTGGGTAGGTAGATAGCAAGTTGTAGTCTTTTTCCTTAAGTTCTGGGAAGTCCCACAGGAAGTCCTGTGATTGTCTACTGTATTATTTCTAGATTTTTTTAGTTGTACTTTGAGGGGAGATGCAGGGAGAATTGAGTTTCTGTCATCTTGTCCCAAACCCTATACTAGTTTTTTAAAGTTAACTCTGCAGCCCTGGCTAGTGTGGTTCAGTGGTTGGAGCATCGACCTGCACATGGTTCTCCGGTTCGTTTCCTGGTCAAGGGCACTTACCTGGGTTGCAGGTTCCATCCCTGGCCCCAATAAATCAATGTATGTCTCTCACGTGGATCTCTCTCTCTCTCCCTCTCTCCCTCACCCCCTCTCCCCCTCTCTCCCTCTCTCTCTCTTCTCCCCCCATCCCTACCTTCCACTCTCTAAAAACCAATAGAAACGAATATCCTGGAGTAACCCATCTGGCTTGGCTCAGTGGTTGAGCATCGACCTATGAACTAGGAGGTCACGGTTCAATTCCTGGTCAGGGCATATGCCCGGGTTGCAGACTCAATCCCCAGTAGGGGACATGCAGGAGGCAGCCGATCAATGATTCTCTCTCATCATTGATATTTCCATCTCTCTCTCCCTCTCAGGAATCAAAAATATATTTTCTAAAACTTACCCATTTAAAATATACAGTTCAATCTCTTTTAGTACATTCACAGGATTGTAAAGTCATAACTTTTTAAAAGATATTATACTACTTATTTATTTTCCATAACTCATTATTTATGATTTTAAATTGGGAGGTTTTCTTAGAATTTTAATATCATGCTGAACCGGTTTGGCTCAGTGGATAGAGCGTCGGCCTGCGGACTGAAGGGTCCCGGGTTCGGTTCCGGTCAAGGGCATGTGCCTGGGTTGCGGGCACATCCCCAGTGGGAGATGTGCAGGAGGCAGCTGATCTATGTTTCTCTCTCATCGATGTTTCTAACTCTCTATCTCTCTCCCTTCCTCTCTGTAAAAAATCAATAAAATATATTTTTTTAAAAAAAGAATTTTAATATCAGGATGAAATGATTCTAGCCATGAAGAAAGTTTATTTGGTAAGTCTGATTGGGGTTAAATATTGGGTTTTGAGAATCACAGAATGTCTATTCTGAGAAATTGAATAGAAGTTGCTTCTGTATTTTTAATTACTAGTTTGCACCATGATGTGGCAGCTGTGAAGGAAAACAACAACACCCCTGATAATCCAAGTGGAAATGGCAAACAGGATCGGATCAAACAGAGAAGAGTGTCCTGTCCTCGACCAGAGAAGGGGACCAGGTTCCAGCTTACTGTCCTGCAGGTCAGTGTGTGAACATGGGTGGGCTAAGTGCGCATAGAGGTCTGGGGAGTCAGGGAGGGGCAATGTTACTGTGCAAGTAGGGTATTGTGAGACTCTCTAAATTAACTTTTCCTTCATTAGAAGTTTTTAATGATAAGAGTAATATGTATTGATTGTTAAACATAGGAAATAGAAGGAAAATAAAAATCACTTGTACTGCCCTAGCTGGTTTTGCTCAGTGGCTAGAGCATCGGCCTGTGGAGTGAAGAGTCCTGGATTCGATTTCAGTCAAGGGCACATGCCCGGGTTGGGGGCTCAATTCCCAGCGTGGGGCGTGCAGGAGACAGCCGATCAATGATTCTCTCTCATCATTGATGTTTTTATCTCTTTCTCTCTCCCTTCCTCTCAAACCAATAAAGAAATATATTTTAAAAAATAAAAATAAAATAATAAAATGGCTGCCTTGGATAGTTCCTTGTATAGAGATAAAATAATTTAATCATGCATTCTGTGTTTTTTTTTTCCATTTAGGTTGTTTCTTTCTGTTTGTCTCTCTCCATCTCTGTCTTTGCAGCAAACACCCTTGAACCACAAACCTTTGTACATATCCCTGATTTTTTTCCTTGTGTTAGATTCCTAGAAGTAGAATTAGTGGGTCAAGCATTATGAAGATTACATGTTGCTAGATCACTGTTTTAGCAACATGTTGGACCAGTTTCCATTTTCATTAGCAGTGCCAACATTGCTCAGTGATTGAACATCCATCTATGAACCAGGAAGTCATGGTTCTATTCCTGGTCAGGGCACATGCCCGGGTTGCAGGTTCGATCTCCAGGAAGATGTGTGCAGGAGGCAGCCAATCAATGATTCTCTCTCATCATTGATACTTCTGTCTCTCTCTTCCTCTCTGAAATCAATGAAAAAAATATTTTTTTAAAGAGAATTTTGGAAATCAATGACCAAATTTAGGTCTTTGCATTGCAGATAGTGATATTGACTATTATAACTTGTTTTTGCCTTGTTATAAAAGTTCGGTTTCCACCTGGCCAGGGTGGGTCAGTGGTTGAGTGTCAACCCATGAACCAAGAGGTCACCGGTTCAAGTCCTGATCAGGGCATGCCATAGTTGTGGGCTTGATCCTCTGTAGGGGGTGTGCAGGAAACAGCTCATCGATGTCCCTTCTCAAATTGATGTTTCTCTCCCTCTCTCTTTCTTTCTCTAAAAATCAACTTTAAAATCTTTTAAAATATATAATTATTTTTTGCCCTAGCCAGTTTGGTTCAATGGATACCTAGGTTCAATCTAGTAAAGGGCATGTAGCTTGGTTGCAGGCTCAATCCACAGCCTTGGTCAGGGCACATGTGGTAGGCAACCAGTCGATGAGTCTCTCTCACATCAATGTTTCTCTCGGGTGAGTATTAGCAATATATGTATAATTTTTTTAAATGCCATTGGCATTTTGATGGAGATCACATTAAATCTGTATATTGCTCTGGGTAAGATAGTCATTTTAACTATGTTGATTCTTCCGACAATGATTGATTCTTAATCTGGTGGTGAAATGTTTGTACCCAGGTGTCAACCTCTGGAGACAACATGGTAGAGTGTCAGCTGGAGACACACAATAACAAGATGGTCACCTTCAAGTTTGATGTTGATGGTGATGCACCCGAGGATATTGCAGACTATATGGTAAGTACAATAAAACCAAATGATTCTCCTTTCAGTGTTCTCTCTTTTTTCCCTGTAACTCTTCCCCCATTTATTCAGAGTCATCTTTTTCTTACGATACTGTTTTTAAAATTTGTGCAGATCTAAATTGGTTATGATCAAGAGGAAACCAGTGTGCCTCCTCTGGTTTCAGTTTATTTATCTGCAAAATATGAAGGTGTTTCATTAAGAGATGTTTTAGGTCAGTGGTTCTTTATCCCAGGCTGCATGTTAAAATGACCTGAAGAGGTTTTTTAAAAAACAATTCCCTAGGTCCTTAATTAAATCAGAGTCTTTGGAGATGAGGCCTAAGCATCAATCCTCCTATTTAATAAAACCCTAATATGCAAATTGACAGAACGACTGGTCGCTATGATGCACACTGACCACTAGGGGGCAGACGCTCAACACAGGAGCTGCCCCCTGTTGGTAAGTGCGCTCCCACAGGGGCTGCGTTGCTCAGCCAGAATCCAGACTCACAGCTGGCGAGCGCAGTGGTGGTGGCAGGAGCCTCTCCTTCCTCCTCAGCAGTGCTAAGGACCTCTCAAGGGATGTCCACCTGCCAGGGAACAGGCCTAACCCAGCAGACAGACATCCCCCGAGGGGTCCCAGACTGCGAGAGGGCACAGGCCAGGCTGAGGGCCCCCCCCCCCCCAGTGCATGAATGTCCTGCACCGGGCCTCTAGTAGTTTATAAAGTTCACCAGGATTTGCTCTCCTTCCCAGGAGCATGCCTATGAACACAACACATGCCCACCCCAGCTTCTTTCCCCACAGGCATGCATCTCCTGAACTTTAAGGGGCCCCAGAAGGTTTGCAACCAGGGCAGCAATGGGCAGTGGCAGTTCATCCCCGGCAAACACCCTGAGCCTGTCCCCAAGGTCGTCTTTTCTCTAACTTCTTAGTGAGCCTAAGTAACCCAGTCTAGGCTCATTTTCCCAGCCCTTCCTTGTTCCACTGTCCCCAGCTTAAATAAATAAATAAAAGTTCACCAGTTACTTTTGATGTGTTAGCTACTGCTGTAACATGTTATATTTCAGTGTTTAAGTAATATTCATTATGTCATTTAGTTTTCATATTTTTCTTGAATTGTTAGGCTTAAGTTAGTATTTTCCCGTTTATTTGTTTGTTTATTATTTTTTAAAAGAATAATTTATTGATTTTTAAAGAGAGAGGAAGGGAGAAGAGAGAAACAGAGCACAACATTAATCAGCTGCCTCCTGTACACAACTCGGACGTGTGCCCTGACCAGGAATTGAACCAGAAACCTCTCGGTGCTTGCAATGACACTCCACTGTGTCACACTGTCCAGGGCATATTTTTCCATTTTTTAAAAATGGGGATGACCCCAGCTGGTTGTGGCTCAATGGAGCAGGAGGTCAGGGTTCATTTCTGGTCAAGGCACATGCACAGTTGCAGGCTCGATCCCCAGAAGGGGATGTGCAGGAGGCATGATCAATGATTCTCTCTCATTATTGATGTTTCTATCTCTCTCTCCCTCTCCCTTCCTTTCTGAAATCAATAAAAATACATTTTAAAAAAGTAGAAATAAAAACCTATTTTTAAAAATGGGAATGGGCTAGGGTGGCAGGAAGAGTACACAATGCTTTTGTTTTTGCCAGTTTTCTTTAGAGATATATTCCTGGCCATTGCCTCAGTTATGTCCTTCAAATGACAATCAATTTATAGAATGCCAGATCGTTTTTCAAATGCTGGCTTCTTCTCTGGTGGGTAATGCCAACCTGACAAATGGTAGTGGTCTCAAAATAGACCTAATAATTTAATATCTGGTCTTTGTTAATTCTGTTGTGGCATTTGGATGTAAATAATTAATTTTAATTTAGTTTTCTTTAAGGTAGTAACCATTGATAGACATAATTATAATTTTGAAGACACTGAATTCATTTTCGTAAATAGACTTACTTTTACTTTTGGACAGGTTGAAGATAACTTTGTGCTGGATAGTGAGAAAGAAAAATTTGTAGAAGAATTGAGGGCTATTGTAGGTCAAGCCCAGGAGATTCTACATGTCCACTGTGCTGCAGAAAGAGCCACTGGAGTTGACTCTGTCGCTGTAGAACCCAACAGTGGCCAAGTAAGAACAATTATTTAGCAAATAGGTCTTCTGGGATATGTATCAGGAACTTCTTTATTTACCTATTCATTTTTAATTCAGACAGGGTCATCTGAACAAGCACAGATAAATTCTGCATCCACTCAAACCAGCAGTAAGTATATTTAATAAAATTTACCATTTGGCATTTGAAACGACATTTGGAGACTTCAGTTTACACATCTTCATTGAGAAAGATGTTAGCCAATAAAGGAATTAGTTGTTAATAAGTTGTTAATGTAGGATTTCCCACAGTCTGAAAGAACTTTATAGCCCAGAAGAAAATAGAATAAGTAAAACCATGCTCCAAATTTCCTTCAAGTGTTGGTTGTTTACCTGATTAATTTATTTCTGAGCTGCTGTATGGTATGCTACCAGAAAAGCAGTCATGGTAGTGATGATTTTTAACGGCTTTATTATTTGAACTTGACTGCCAAGTCCCCCCCCATCCCTAATTTGAGATGTACAGAAACGTTGTTAACTAAAATCATTATGTTCAAAGTCTGCCTTGTGTTTTAATAGTCACTGATATGATTTCATTCCTCTAGTGACAAGCTTCTCCTTGCTCTGATCACTAAGTTTTTGTAAATCAGATACCAGATAAACTTCCAGGGACTAAAAAGGGGGTCCTCTGTTTTCTCTGATGACTTTATCTCTCCATTCTTCTCAGCTCTGGTCATGGGTATATTTAGAGTATCTGGGAGGGGGAGAAAAGCCATAGACAAATGAGGACCTCTGAAGGAATTATAACGACACGAAGAAGCAACAGGTGGTGTGCAAGTCATGGAACCAGATACCATTACCCTGAAATTCAATTTGTGTTGGAATGCCAGGGTCCTTCTCTATCTACTTTTTCTCATTAGCAAGAGTCTGAACAGATTTCTGGCTGGCAAACTAGGGAAACGTTTAATAGAGAATTACTTATTTCAGTAAGTTTACAAAGGCTTATTTTACTTATTTTTTTAAAGTTGTCATACAGTAAAATTGACTTTTTTCTTTTGGTGTACAGTCCTGGAAGCTGTACTACTCAGTGTAGATTTCTGTAAGCACCATAATCAGGATGCAGAACAGGAAATGTAGGCCTTAATGGTAAAAGTGCTTTCTTCCTCCCCTACCCCCCTCCCAAAAAAAAGTGCTTGGCTTCTAACTGCTATTGATATGCTTCTTTCAGAAGAATCTAAAATCTTTCTCTAAAGTCATCTTATGCTTAATTCTTTTTAAAAAATTTTTTAAGTTTTTGATTTGAGAGAGAGAGGAAGGGAGAGGGAGATTGAACTATAAATGATAGAGAAACATCGGTCAGCTGCCTCCTGCTCAACCACTACTGGGGATTGAGCTTTCAACCCGGGCATGTGCCCTGACCGGGAAATGACCTCTTAATGCATGGGACGAAGCTCAACCAACTGAGCCACACCGGCTGTGCTATTCTTTTTTTGTTGTTGTTAATCCTCACCCGAGAATATTTTTCCATTGCTTTTTGAGAGAGTGGACGGGTGGGGGGAGAGACAAAGAGAACATCAATGTGAAAGAGACAAATTGGTTGCCTCCAGCACACCCCCCGACCAGGACTGGGGATCTAGCCTGCAACCGCGGTATGTGCCTTTGACTGGAATCAAACCCGGGACCCTTCAGTCTGAGGGCCCATGGTTCAACCACTGTGCCAGACCAGCTGGGTCAGGGCCGGGCTATTCTTAATTCTTTAGAGTATTTTTCAGGATTGGGGAGGAGGTCTGGTCTCATAAATTGCACGCATCCTAATGTTGTTGGAAATGGAGGTACAAGAAAAATTGGTGTTTTAACCTGGTTTCCTTAGTCAATAAGGTAAACATGCTGACAGTTGCTTAGCATATTAAATTCTCCACAGATGAATCTGCTCCTCAGTCATCCCCAGTTGGTCGGTGGCGATTCTGTATCAATCAAACGATAAGAAACCGTGAGGCTCAATCTCCTCCTTCTCTTCAACAGTCCATATCTACAGTGCCTGGGCTCTATCCACTTTCCAGTAAGCATTCATTCTCTGCCAACTTTATCCAGACTTGGAGGATAGGAGTGTGAAATATGGACCGTATCTCTTTTTTTAAGGTTTTTTTTTTATTTTCTTTTTAGAGAGAGAAAGGGAGAGGGAAAGAGAGAGAAAGAAATTTCAGTGTGAGAGTGAAGCATCAACCAGCTGCCTCGTGTACAATCCCTACCGGGGATCAAGCCTGCAACCCAGGCATGTGCCCTGACCAGTAATCAAACCTGCAACCTTTCGGTGCACAGGATGACGTCCAATGAACTGAGCCACACTGGCCAGGGCTGGACCATATTTTTAACTTCTTTTCATGGGTATTTTGTGCTTATGAGAATTTTCATAATCATTTTGGAAGATGTTAATACCAGGGTGTAACTTAAGCCATTTTTTTTTAATATATTTTATTGATTTTTTACAGAGAGGAAGGGAGAGAGAGAGAGAGTTAGAAACATCGATGAGAGAGAAACATCGATCAGCCGCCTCCTGCACATCTCCCACCGGGGATGTGCCCACAACCCAGGTACATGCCCTTGACCGGAATCGAACCTGGGACCCTTCAGTCTGCAGGCCGACGCTCTATCCACTGAGCCAAACCAGTTTCGGCATTTTTTATTTAATATTTATGGGGGGGGGAGGTTTTCTTTTCCTTCACAGGTAGAATTGTGTATTTCGAGTCTTTTTTACAAAAGTACTTTCACACAAGTTCTCATTTGCCCCTTGATCTACCTGTCCCCTTTGAGTTTGGGTAGTAGTTCATGCTTTGTGCTTACCAATACATGCTTACCCATTCTTTGTTATTGTTCCAGGTCCAAGAAAAACAAATAATAAGGAAATGTCACAGGACACACTGCTCACTCTAGAAAATAATCCATGCCAGCATGCACTTTTCACCTCCCAGTCAGAACACAAGGATGTGGCTGATGGTAAGATTTCTGAATGTGCCAGTGTAGAAACTCAGCAGTCAGCTGTAATTTATCAAGTGGAAGATGACAGGCAGAGAATGGCACCAGTTGTTAGTAGTTCCGCTTACTCTGCTACTTCAGTTTGTACAGTTCCAGTGAAATGTGAGGGACCCACCAACCAAGCAGGGACATTTCTACCTGTGCTTCCCTGTCACCAAGCTGCCACTCAGGCTAATGTACTTACTGCACCTTCTGGCGAGTCAACTCAGATTGCTGGTAACTCTCTTAAAACTTCAGCATTTATTTCTGATCAAAGGCCTCAATCCTTATCAGTGCAGCAGCCAACTGTGGATGCAGAGTTTATTTCCCAAGAAGGAGAGAAAACCACAGTGAACACTGAAGCAAGTTCTCCTAAGAAGGTCATCCCCACTCAGACCCCCGGCCTTGAACCGTCTGCCCTTCTACCTACTACTGTCCTGGAATCAGATGGGGAAAGACCTCCAAAAATGGAGTTTGCAGATAACCGAATTAAAACTCTAGATGAAAAACTAAGAAACTTGCTCTATCAGGAGCATAGCATGACTAGCATCTACCCTGACAGCCAGAAGGACACCCAAAGCATAGACTCTCCATTTTCTTCCTGTGCTGAAGATACACTCTCGTGTCCAGTGCCAGAAGTCATAGCCATCAGTCACTGTGGAATTCAAGACAGTCCTGCACAGTCCCCCAGTTTTCAGCAGACAGGCTCTAAGGTTCTGTCCAATGTGGCTGCCAGTCAGCCTGCTAACGTGTCCGTGTTCAAAAGGGACCTGAATGTGATTACTTCTGTACCCAGCGAATTATGTTTACATGTAAGTATGATTCTTTCTAAATAATTCCTTATCCCTGTGCTTTTAAAAAATGCATTCTTTATAAATGTATGTTTTTATTGATTTCTGAGAGGAAGGGACTGGGAGAGAGAGATAGGAACTTCAATGATGAGAGAGAATCATTGATCAGCTACCTCCTGCTTAGCTCCTACTGAGAACCAATCGAACGAACCGTGATTTCCTGGTTCATAAGTCAACGCTCAACCACTGAGCTACACCAGCCAGACAGAACATTCTTTGCTAAAGTTCTATCCTTCATAATGTAGTTAATTGTCTGTGTCACAAGATTCCGAAGGCACAGATATTTCAGAAGACCATCTTACTTGCAGGTGTCCAGAGCTTCTCAAGAGATGGCAGACCTATTTATGGTAAGCGCGCCCTCTGGTGAATTAGTTAGGAACTTGCAAGCCAAGTCTGTTTTGAATTAATAACAAGAACAGGACTAATTTATTGATTTTGTGGGTAGGAAGAACTTACTTTTAGATTTACAGTTAAAAATGTTTGTTGTTAGTTTCCTTTTCAATAATTTTATGGTATTAATGTAATCTTGTTTTTGTGGGTTTTAATTTATTTGAAATTTTTCTTTATGAAGAAAGTAAAAATCATCCACAATCTCATGACTTTCTTTTTTAAGTTACATAATGTAGCAATTTAATTTCCCTTTTCTGTCTCTTTAAATCATGGAAGTAATCATTATGTGGTATTCATCTTCTATTTGGTACTTAACCCTTCTTTTTTTAAAAATCATTATTGTTGAAAATATTACATATGTCCCCCCCCCCCCATTGACTCCTTCCCACCCACCACCCACCCCACTGCTCCAGGCCTTCACCACCCTATTGTCTGTATCCATGGGAAAGTTCTTTGGGTACTTAACCCTTCTTGACTTGAGCTTAAACAGATCTATTTACATAACTGCAATTTTTCATTCACAAAAATAGGATTGTGCTATATACATATTGATCTGCAACTTTATTTTTTCAATTTATAGTATATTATAGTCACCTTTCTAAATCTTTACCACTGTATCTCTATTATTATTATTATATTTAAGTAGTATTTGTGTATACAGTAGGTCCTCAGATTACGTCAGAGATCTGTTCCTACAGCATGACGTAACGCGATTTTCGCCATAAGTCGGAACCCACCTACATAAGCACCTATGTCACTCACATGGAGCACATACATAGCAGTAATGAAGTGAAACAGTAAAAAAAATTTAAAAGATAATTCCTGACCTTTACTTGTGGTAAATAAATAATAAAAAACATAAAGCAGCCCTAACCGGTTTGGCTCAGTGAATAGTGCGTCAGCCTGCAGACTGAAGGGTCCCAGGTTCGATTCTGGTCAAGGGCATGTACCTTGGTTGCGGGCACATCCCCAGTAGGGGGGTGTGCAGGAGGCAGCTGATCGATGCTTCTCTCTCATCGATGTTTCTAGCTCTCTATCCCTCTCCCTTCCTCTCTGTAAAAAATCAATAAAATATATTTTAAAAATAAATAAATAAAATAAACATAAAGCACATATGTACATATGTCGAAATGACAGAACTTTTTTTTTTAAATAAGTAAATGAGAGATGGTGATGTAACCACGAAACGACGTATGTCAAGGCCGACGTAACGCGAGGACTGCCTGTATATAAAGTAAAATCCATCCCACTTCCAAACCTATAGACATAGCTGTTAATAAATCTTTCCAGACATGGTTTTAACTGACATAAACATATTTATCTAGATATATTTCTTTATATGTGCTATATATTTACAAGGCATGGATACATATTATGTATTTATTTACATACTAGAGGTCTGGTGCACGGATTTGTACACCGGTGGGGTCCCTCGGCCTGGCCTGCACCCTCTCACAATCTAGGACCACTTAGGGCAGTGGTTCTCAACCTTCCTAATGCCATGACCCTTTAATACAGTTCCTCATGTTGTGGTGACCCCCAATTTCATTGCTACAAGTTGAACATAATTAAAGCATAGTGATTAATCACGAAAACAATATGTAATTATATATGTGTTTTCCAATGGTCTTAGGCGACCCCTGTGAAAGGGTTGTTCGACCCCCAAAGGGTTCGCGACCCACAGGTTGAGAACCACTGCCTTAGGGGATGTCAGAGAGCCAGTTTCAGCCTGATCCCCACAGACCAGGCCGAGGGACCCCACCAGTATACGAATCCGTGCACCGGGCCTCTAGTATGCATATAAGATCTTTGGTTAATCTCTTCCCACCTCCCTCCCTCCCCTCTTCCCTCTGAGATTCATCAGTCTGTTCCATGTTTCCATGCCTATGCATTGAGCGTCTGCCCCCTGGTGGTCATTGTGCATCATAGCTACTGGCCAGTTGAACAGTCGCTTAGGCTTTTATATATAGAGACGCTTCTTTTTTTAATGTTTTTATTGATGAGAGAGAGAGAGAGAAACATGGATCGGCTGCCTCCTGCACCCGCTACTAGGGACCAAGCCCGAAACCCAGGCTTGTGTCCTGACCTAGAATCAAACTGGTGGCTATTTGGTGTCATACCATCCAGGGCTACATATACTTCTTTACATAGGTGGACTGGTTTGCATTTTTTAACAATATATTTTTATTGATTTCAGAGAGTAAGGGAGAGAGAGATAGAAACATCAGTCATGAGAGAGAATCATTGATTGGCTGCCTCATACATGCCCCACACTGGGGATTGAGCCCGCAACCCAGGCATGTGTCCTGACCAGGAATCAAACTATGACTTCCTGATTCACCAGTCGATGCTCAACCACTGAGCCACACCGGCCGGGTGGATTGCATTTTTTCCCACTTATTTTGTACTATTCATGTCAGTACACACAGTTCCACCTCACTTAAATTTTTAGAACAACAGTAAAATATTTTATTGAATAGATATAATTTAAATATTTGTTTTTTGGTAAATAGCACTTTTAAATTATTCAATTAATACATAAACATGAAAGCAATTCAGAAGAATATTTAAAGTAATTGTTTCGTTAACACCCTCCCCCCCCCCAATTGCACTTCCAACACGGTTAAGTTCCTGATTTGGGGGTTTTGTTTTGTTTTTAAATATATTTCTATTGATTTCAAAGAGGAAGGGAAAGGGAGAGAGAGTTAGAAACATCAGTGATGAGAGAAAGCCATCTATGGGCTGCCTCCTGTACGCCCCATACACACACTGGGGATCGAGCCCGCAACCTGGGTACGTGCCCTTCCTGGGAATCGAACCCTGAACTCCTGGTTCATAGACTGATGCTCAAAAACTGAGCCACACCGGCCGTTCTAAGATCCTGTTTTATTTTTTTTGTTTATTTATTTTTAATATATTTTTATGTATTTCAGAGAGGAAAGGAGAGGAAAAGAGATAGAAACATCAATGATGAGAGTGAACCATTGATTGGCTGCCTCCTGCACGCCCCCTACTGGGGATCAAGCCCACAACATGGGCATGTGCCCTTGACTGGAATCCCAGTCCACAGGCTGACGCTCTATCCACTGAGCCAAAATGGCTAGGACCTAAGTTTCTGTTTTAATTCTTGTGCTCATTGCCATTAATAACTAGTAAATAATATACTTATTTATTTTTTTATTTAGTAATTTCAGACAATACCTATTGGCTCACTGCTATGAAGGGTGAGGAAATTATACTTTTTCTTTCCTCCACTTGCACATCTTCCAATTTTTATTAATTATATTACTTTTTAATTTTGGTAAAGTTTAGCATCTATATATTGTCTGTAACTATTGGCTGTACTTTGTCTACAGTTTGATTTAAAGAATTGGAAATCAATAAACAGCATTTATATTATAAATGTTATCTAATGATCATATAATGTAATTAGAACTATAAAAAAATGAAATATAATTCTCTGTCATTTACACTTTGTTATTTGAAGGAGACTTCTTCCAAGTCAGGGGTCCTCAAACTTTTTAAACAGGGGGCCAGTTTACTGTCCCTCAGACCGTTGGAGGGCCGGACTGTAGTTTAAAAAAAAACTATGAACAAATTCCTATGCACACAGCACATATCTTATTTTGAAGTAAAAAAACAAAACGGGAACAAATACAATATTTGTATTTGCATGTGGCCTGCGGGCCGTAGTTTGAGGACCCCTGTTCCAAGTGTTACTGTCAAATGGATTCTTTTGCTTCCTTTAAGTGTCCATTGCTGCATCTTGATCAAACTTACCTGTCATTGTTTCTGGTGTCCTAAAATTCCTCCCTCCTGAAATGTTTCTATGACTGATATTTTAAAATATGTTGCATGAGAGGTGTGTGTGTGTGTGTGTGTGTGTGTGTGTGTGTGTGTGTGTGTAATGGGTGCACAATAAATTCAGTTTTTAAAAACCCACTAAACTGTATAGTTTAAATGGCTGAACTTTAGAATATCTGAAACACGTTTTTCAAAGAAAACAATACCATGTTGGAATAGTAATTTTTTTTTAGTAATTTTTTAATGTCCAAATATGTCTTTATTTTACTTCACACTTGATTAATTATATATGGTAGGATCATTTTGAGTTAATTTTTGTATATTGTATTAGAGAAGGGTCCAGCTTCAATATTTTGTATGTGGACATCCAGTTCCAGCACCACTTCTCATTCTTTGTTATTACAAATGGAATTGTTTTCTTAATTTTCTTTTCAGATTTTTTTATTGCTAGTGTATAGAAATTCAACTGATTTTTTGGGGGGTGTTGTATTCTACAAGTTTGCTGAGTTTATTAGCTCTAACAGCTTTGGGTGTATTATTTAGGATTTTCTATATAGTATATAAGATCATATCATCTGTAAATAGAGAGTTTTATTTCATTTCCTGTTTTTCTTATTTATTAACTTTTCATTTCACGCTTTCATCTCTGTCCCTTTGCTTTCTGTACTGGGATAATTTCTCTATTTTTAGGCTGTTTCCAATGTCCTATTCAGCTATTTTTTGTTTGTTTGTTTGTTTTTATTTATTTTATGGTTCTTTTTTTTTTAATTGCTTAAAGCAGGGGTCCTCAAACTACGGCCCGCGGGCCACATGCAAATATAAATATTGTATTTGTTCCCGTTTTGTTTTTTTACTTCAAAATAAGATATGTGCTGTGTGCATACGAATTTGTTCATAGTTTTTTTTTTAAACTACAGTCCGGCCCTCCAACGGTCTGAGGGACAGTAAACTGGCCCCCTGTTTAAAAAGTTTGAAGACCCCTGGCTTAAAGTATTACAAAGAGTATTACATAGGTCTCCTTTTTTTTTTTCTCCCCTTCACATTCCCCCGGCCTCCCCTACCCCCCAGTGTCTTGTGTTCATTGGTTATGCTTATATGCATGCATACAAGTCCTCATCTCTTACCCCCCTTCCCACCACCCAACCCTCCCCAGCTTTCCCACTGTACTTTGACAGTCTGTTTGATGCTGCTCTGCCTCCATATCTATTTTTGCTCATCGGTTTATAATGGTCTTTATTATCCATGAATGAGTGAGATCATGTGGTATTTTTCCTTCATTGACTGGCTTATTTCACTTAGCATAATGCTCTCCAGTTCCATCCATGCTGTTGCAAATGGTAAGAATTCCTTCTTTTTTACAGCAGCGTAGTATTCCATCGTGTAGATGGACCACAGTTTTCTAATCCATTCATCTGCTGATGGGCACTTAGGCTGTTTCCAGATCTTAGCTATGGTGAATTGTGCTGCTATGAACATAGGAATGCATATATCCTTTCTGATTGGTGTTTCTGGTTTCTTGGGATATATTCCTAGAAGTGGGATCACTGGGTCAAATGGGAGTTCCATTTTTAACTTTTTGAGGAAACTCCATACTGTCTTCCATAGTGGCTGCACCAGTCTGCATTCCCACCAGCAGTGCACGAGTGTTCCTTTTTCTCCACATCCTTTCCAGCACTTGTCGTTTGTTGATTTGTTGATGATTGCCATTCTGACAGGTGTGAGATGGTACCTCATTGTTATTTTGATTTGCATCTCTCGGATGATTAGTGACTTTGAGCATGTTTTCATGTCTCTTGGCTTTCTGAATGTCCTCTTTTAAAAAAGTGTCTGTTTAGGTCCTTTGCCCATTTTTTTGATTGGATTGTTTATCTTCCTTTTGTTAAGTTGTATGAGTTCCCTATAAATGTTGGAGATTAAACCCTTATCGGTGATTACATTGGCAAATATGTTCTCCCATGCAGTGGGCTTTTTTGTTGTTTTGTTGATGGTTTCTTTTGCTGTGCAGAAGCTTTTTATTTTGATGTAGTCCCATTTGTTTATTTTCTCTTTAGTTTCCAATGCCCTAGGAGATGTATCGGTGAAGAAACTGCTTTGGCATATGTCTGAGATTTTCTTGCCTTTGGATTCCTCTAGTATTTTTATGGTTTCCCGTCTTACATTTAAGTCCTTTATCCATTTTGAGTTTATTTTTGTGTATGGTGTAAGTTGGTGGTCTAGTTTCATTTTTTTGCATGTATCTATCCAATTTTCCCAACGCCATTTATTGAAGAGACTATCTTGACTCCATTGTATGTTCTTGTCTCCTTTATCAAATATTAATTGAGCATATTGGTTCGGGTCGATTTCTGGGCTTATTGAGCTATTTAATATCGATGGTTATGTTTTAGTAATTATATGTAGTTCATTGTTTTTTTCTTGTGGATGTTGTATATTCATACATCTCTTGAAGATATTAGTCTTATTTTATATTTTTAATGGTATTTCCTTGGCTATTCTTCTGTTTGTTGAGTTTAGTGGTTTTTTTATTGTGTTGATTTCCCTTAAGTGTTTGGTGATTCTTAGTTGTGTACTCATCTTTTCTTCCCCCCCATAACATGTTTTGTTGGTCGCCTCATAAATACTATGCGTCATTATTGTAAGCTTCCTCCAGTAATTTGGAGAAAGGCATGGGCCATGCTTCCTGGCACTGAATTACACCTTGTTTCTAATGCTGCCTAGGGCAGTGGTCGCCAACTGGTGGTCCAAGGACCACTGGTGGTCTGTGAGGTCCGAAAGGTTGGCACCCGCTGGCCTAGAGGGTGGCCCAGTAAACAAGCTTCCCCTTTTTCCTGGATGTTGTCTCCTCCCTATATTGCTGACCTTTCTTTTGGCCACACACATTTTCCTCTTCCCACTCTTAATTTGGGAGCAGATGTCTCCCGCTGTCTTTTCCTTGCTGTGGAGGTGGAGAGAGAAGGACCAGACTGCCTGGCTGTTCCTTTTTTGCTACCCCAAGCAGTTTACTCTTCCACTCAGTGAGCATTGAATAAGTCAAGATCTCTGTTTTTGTGCTGTTCACATTCCAGTGGGGGAAGATAGACCCTAAAAAGATAAATAATTAAGTAAAGGTGTGTGATAGCAAGA
The DNA here is from genome assembly GCF_963259705.1 of Myotis daubentonii. Taxonomy (NCBI): domain Eukaryota; kingdom Metazoa; phylum Chordata; class Mammalia; order Chiroptera; family Vespertilionidae; genus Myotis; species Myotis daubentonii. Next base: position 8,019,846 of record NC_081861.1, on the reverse strand, counting down.
CTCAGGATGACTTTATGTAGGGTGGTCAAGGAAGGACTTGTATTTGGCGGTGACATTCATAGATGGAGACCTGTGCCAGGAACCAAAAGAAGGCCAGCGTGTAGGAGGGAGGGTGTTATGATATGATGTTGAAGAGGCAAAGAGAAGACAGATCGTGTGGAACTTTATAAGTGTTCTAGCCAACCACTAATTATCTTGGTCGGCCAGGACTCTCTCCCACTGCCCATATCCGCCACTCAAATTTGCAACATTTTGTAACAGTTCCTGCATATGTCATGGGCTGCCTTTTCCTCCTTTAATTATATATGCATATGTCTACATCTGTTTTTCCTGTCGTGTCTGTGAATTTGGATTGGTAAAGGAGGCTAGAACTTGTATGTGATTTACCACATTGATCCAGTTATTACTTATGAAAAGTCTTGTCTGTAATTTCAGTGGGACCAATGCAACACTTTCTACATTATAATATCATTGAGAATATTTTCCTCTTTTTAAAAAATATTTTTTATTGATTTCAGAGAGGAAGGGAGAGGGAGAGAAAGATAGAAACATCAATGATGAGAGAGAATCCTTGATTGGCTGCCTCCTACACGCCCCATACTGGGGATTGAGCCCACAACCCGGACATGTGCTCTGACCAGGACTCGAACCAGGACCCTTCAGTCTGCAGGCCAATGCTCTATCCGCTGAGCCAAACCAGCTAGGGCTATTTTTCCTCTTCATGAAGGTAGTATTATTACCATTCCAAATGGGATTTTGGAAAATAAAAACTGATTGTTTAGAATTTTATTTTCAATCACTGCTAACCTGCCCCAAGTGTTAATTCTTACCCAGGACTGCAATATACTTAGTACCACTTAGGCTGTCTTCCTTCAGACAAATGCTAAATTCCATTCCTTGAGCTTTTAAATACTCCTTTAACTTTCTTAATTTTTTTTAAAATATATTTTATTGATTTTTTACAGAGAGGAAGGGAGAGGGATAGAGAGCCAGAAACATCGATGAGAGAGAAACATCGATCAGCTGCCTCCTACACGCCCCCTACTGGGGATGTGCCCGCAACCAAGGTACATGCCCTTGACCGGAATCGAACCTGGGACCTTTCAGTCCGCAGGCCGACGCTCTATCCACTGAGCCAAACCGGTTCTGGCTCCTTTAACTTTCTAGATTAGTAGTGACCATTCTCATGTTTCCGAAAGTATTTTTGATTGTGTATATTAATTTTTGTGTTAATTATTGTAGGAAACTTATTTTTAAAGTGCTTATTTAGAATACAACAGTTAGTTCTGGCTTTTTTAGGAGAGGGATAGGAGGTCAAGAACAGGGAAGAGTGATTTTATTGCCAGCCGTGCGTGGCTTGATGGTAACAGTTTTTAGAGCATGAATTTGAAATAATTTTGAGATCCATTGTAAATTTCTGTGTGCTTACATAAAGTAAGAAATTTGATTTGGTAATATTTTCCGGTAAATCTACATGTTTAGATAACAAGCATAAATAAAAATGTTCAGTTTAAAAATATAGGGTTTCAAAAAAAAATATATATATAGGGTTTCGCACAGCCAGTGTGGCTCAGTGGTTGAGCATCAACCTATGAACTAGGAGGTCTCAGTTAGTTTCCTGGTCAGGGCACATGCCCGGGTTGTGGGCTTGATCCCCAGTAGGGGTCATGCAGGAGGCAGCCAATTGATGGTTTTCTCTCATTATTGACGTTTCTGTCGCTCTCTCTCCCTCTCCCTTCCTCTCTGAAATCAATTTAAAAAACATTTTTAAAAACTTAAAAAGAAGAAAAAGAGTATAGGGTTTCAGTAACCATTTTTAGTAAATTAGTGCATATGAAGGAAATAATTTTAATTTTCAAAGTTGCTATAAGGGAAAATATTCTAGGGTGGAAGATTCATATTCTGTTCTTGTCTAAATAATATATATTTTTTATTTACTGATTTTAGACAGAAAAAGGGAGGGGGGGGAGAGAAGGAGAGACAACCATTTGTTCCACTTATTTATGCACTCATTGGTTGATTTTTATATATGCCATGACCTGGCATTGAACCCACAGCCTTGGTTGGATGGGGACGACACTCTAACCAACTGAGCTCTGCCAGGGCCTGATGTCTAAATAATATTTTTAAAGAAAGGGGAAGGCTTCATTCTATAACTTGAATACTTCAGGTTCTGTCTAAAATGGTACTATTAATGCAAGTATACATGGCATTCTATTTTTGATTACAGATTAGTCCATACAAGAAACTGCAATGGTATAACCAACTGCTACACCATATCTAAATTATTACCATTTTGATGTTTGTCTCTTTGTCTCCATTAGGAGATGTCCCCAGATGCCTCACTTCCAGGGGATCCAGAGGCCCATCCTGCTGCTGTGCCAAGCGGTGGAGCCACTCGTCTGCACACAGGAGGTGGATATTTTGGCCTAAGCTTTACTTGTCCTAGTCTCAAAAATCCTATTAGCAAGAAATCCTGGACTCGCAAATTAAAAAGCTGGGCATACAGGCTACGGCAGTCAACCAGCTTTTTCAAGAGATCAAAAGTCCGTCAAGGTAGTGTGCTTACAGTCAGGGACCTAGACTAGGTAACATCACTTTTCATTTACTTCTGTTTGGTTTTTGGTTTTTTTCTTCATACACAAATGTTGCCACTTTTTCCACATAGCCCATGTATGTGACACATCCCATTAATGTCATTGCCACTTTATTTTTCCTTCTGTAAGAAATTTGATTTTGTAGTTTTTCATTTCATATAGATACTAAGTCGGGATAAATCTTGCAATGTCTGGTTGAGAGTTAGGGTAACACTTTTTAATTGTCTAGCCGGAGTTAAGCTTTTTCTGCTTTTCTTCATTTTTTGGTAATGTAAACAAATTTAGTCTTACCCAATTTTCTCTTTTCTCCTTACAATTTGGCGAAACTTACAGTGGAAACAGATGATGTGATATCCACAGTTGCTCCTGATCCCATTCCTCTGGCAGTAGAGTCCACAGCTAATAGTAGGCCTTTGAGTAGATGCAAATTGATGAGTGCATCCTTTCAGCGGGGACGGTTCCAGGTTTGTGCTTTTCATTAAATCCTTATCTACAGTGCATTATAATAGGCAACAGCATTGAAGACAGTGTAGATCAGTGGTTCTCAACCTTCCTAATGCTGCAACCCTTTAATACAGTCCCTCATGTTGTGGTGACCCCCAACCATAAAATTATTTTCGTTGCTACTTCATAACTGTAATTTTGCTACTGTTATGAATCATAATGTAAATATCTGATATGCAGGATGTATTTTCATTGCTACAAATTGAACATAATTAAAGCATAGTGATTAATCACAAAAACAATATGTAATTATATATGTGTTTTGCGATGGTTCTTGGCCATCCCTGTGAAAGGGTCGTTCGACCCCCAAAGGGGTCTCGACTCGCAGGTTGAGAACTGCTGGTGTAGATCATTGTCATATTTAATTTGCATCCCTTAATCTTTTGAAGCCATCCAGTAAAAGTGTCTAAAGAAATGGGGATTTATATAGGGGGATAAATAGTGGAAAATGAATGAGTGAATGAATGAATGGCATCCTTTAAAAAAAAATGGATTTTAGTAGCTGGAAGAGAACACAGAAAGGGTTCATTATTTTGTGGTGGGAGGTTGGGTCACCTGTTTTTATAATTCCCATTTCATGTCTTTTAGAATCTTGGCATCTTTAATTTTGGACTTTCTTAAAATTGTGGAATTTTATTTGAGCAATCAGTGCCAAGGTTCTTTACCCAAGGGGACCATTTGAAAGCCTTTGAAGCTTTGGTGGGGTAGCTCAGTTGGTTAGAGCCTCGTCCCCATACATCAGGGTTGTAGGGTAAATCTGTCAGAGCACCCACAAGAATCAACCAATGGATGCATGAATAAGTGAAACAATGTTTCTCTCTCCCTCCCTTCTTCCCTCCCCCCCTCTCTTCTTCCGTCCCTCTCCCTCCCCCCCTTGTCTCTTTAAAATCAACAAATAATAAAATTAAAAAGAAAGACTTGCAATGTGGGGAGATGCATGGGATTTTAACGCTTTGGTATTATCAATATATGTACATCACAAGCAGAACAGCCACTTGTCTGTGCCACATGTTGATCCTGAATTTCTTTGTGGGTTTGCTCTTTATCTTTAGTTAGGCAGAGCCAGCCACTTTTGCCTTTTTGTGTCTCAGGTGATTACAATCCCTCAGCAGCAGTCCGAGAAAGTGACATGCACTGGAATACAACACGAGTCAGCCTTCAATGACATGCCAAGCCATTCTAGTGAAGAAGCTCCAGCCTTCACTGAAACAGCAAAGGCTCAGGTAGTAGAACTAGAACCTGCCACGCACAGTCCAGAGACTGTATTTTCTCCTCAGAACCTAGAAGCTCCTCATGAAACCTTTCAGGAAGTTAAACCAATTCCTAAACCAGGAGACAGCTCATCTTTCAGCACAGCTGGTGAGACTGATGGATCTTCTATAACCCCGGAAAAGGAATTGGAAGAAAACTCAGCGACAGGAAATAGCATGCAGTCTGGCTCTGAACTGCCACTCAAAGGGAGAGAGAGACTTACTGTTGAGAAACAGCTTTGCTCTGATGGTGAATTTTCAGCCACTCTTACTGACACAGGGAACTCTGTGGCAGAGAGTCATCCAGAGAGCGATCAGTGCTTATCACTCGAAGCAGAAAGAACCTGTGCTGAGACAGAGAACTCAGTCTTCTATTCACCATCTTCCCCAATGAGCAGTGATGATGAATCCGAAATAGAGGATGAGGACTTGAAGATGGAGCTTCAGAAATTACGAGAAAAGTAAGAACTGTTTCTCTTTTGTCACCTAGCTAGTTGCCCTGGGTTTGGTTTGTTTTTGTTTGTTTGTTTGTTTGTTTGTTTGTTTAATGTATTGTTATTGATTTCAGAGAAGAAGGGAGCAGGAGAGAGAGATAGAAACATCAATGATGAGAGAATCATTGATCAGCTGCCTCCTGCACGCCTCCTACTGGGGATTGAGCCCGTAACCCAGGCATGTGCCCTGACTGAAATCGGGACCTTTCAGTCTGCAGGCTGACACTGTATCCACTGAGCCAAACCAGCTAGGGCTGCCCTGGGTTTTATACAACTGTTAGGTTGCTAACTAATTTAGGACTGGTGGCATTTTAAAATATATTTATTTTTATTGATTTCAGAAAGGAAAGTGTGTGTGGGGGGGAGAGAAAGACATCGATGTGAGAGTGGGACATGGATCTGCTGCCTCCTGCATGCCCCACACTGGGGACTGAGCCCACTATCCGGGCATGTGCCCTGACTAGGAATTGAACCATGAATTCCTGGTTCATAGGTCAACGCTCAACCAGTGAGCCATGCCGGCTGGGCAGGACTGATGACCTTGTAATGATTGAAAACTACAAAGACAGCATCAGATCCCACTAGTTATGAACTCAGTCCTACAAGACTTCCCCCCCACCCCGCCCCAGATGCCAATCACAAGTCCAGGTGGTATTACCTATGCTTCTGACTAGCCTGTTATAAATTGGAGGTTCCCACCAAAGGATGCAACTCAAGAACAGCCAAATGGCAAGGTATGGGGGTAGGAACATGGAACTTCATGCACTCTCATGAGTGCCACTCTCCGACCATCCTAGAAACTCTCCGAACCTTGTAATACAGGAATTTTTATGGGATCTTCATCTAGATAGGTGTGACTAAGAAAATCATTGACCATAGGTGATTAATTTGATCTCCAGCCGCACCCCTCACCAGAGGTGGAGGGCCGGGGAAAGCTGAAAATTCTCATCCTATAATCACTTGGCTGGTTCCCCTGGGATTTTTACAGAAGTCACTTGATTGACCTAGACACCAGTATGAGGTTGTGCATCGTTTCTCATTATGAATAACAAGACACTCCTTTCATCTTTCTTACTCTGGAGCTATTTCAGGAACTGGAGCTATTTGAAGACACAAGAACAAATAATATAACAAACGATTCTCCCGTTGCTCTTATCACTTCGGAAATTACAAAAATCCACCTCCTATTTCTCATGCCCTAATATAACTTCTCAACCACTATGACCTGTTTCATTTACAAATATATAGTTTTTGCTTTTGACAAAAGTGTTATCATAATACACGTTATGCTGCAATTTTTTACTTAACTTTGTCACCAATGTATATTCATGTTTGCACAAATAATCTCTATTCCATACACTGAAATAGCTTATCACCATTGAAAGTTTAATCTCTCCTTAATAGACATTTCAGTTTTATCCCATGTTTTGCTTGAAGTGAACATCCTTATTTTTTATACAGTTATGCAAGTATTTTTGTAGGATCAATACCTAAAAGTAGAATTGATGTGTTAAAAGATATGCACATTTTAAATTCATAGATATTGCTATTGTTATCAAATGTAGCTATACCGTTTTGCACACCAAACAAAAGCATATGAAAGTGCCTATTTTCCCACTTCTTAACAACATTGGGCTGGATATTGTTGATCCTTTTAGTTTTATTCCAATCAGATGAATTCATTTTTTTTAAATTGTATTAACTAAAAGTGAGGTTGGCATCATCTCATTTATTTGTTATTTATATTTTTCTTTGGAGTCACCTTTTCATATTCTTTCCCTCTTTTCTAAAAGATAGTTTCTTTTTTTCTTACTGATTTTTAAGAATTATTTACATATTCTAAATAGTAACCTTTTCTATATAATGCAGATACTTTTTTTCTTGTTTATACCTGCATCATATAATAAAGAAAAATTTGATATTATCAATGCTCTGTGACTTTAAATTTTCTTTTGCCATTTTTCACTATATTGAAGTTTTAGAAATTTATTCCTGTCAGTTTGTTGACCTTTCTTCTTTATGTCTGATTAGTTTAAGGGTATGCTTAAGAAGACATTTCCCTGCCCTGGCTGGTTTGGCTCACTGGATAGAGCGTCGGCCTGTGGACTGAAGGGTCCCAGGTTTGATTCCGGTCAAGGGCATGTACCTGGGTTGTGGACACATCCCCAGTAGGGGGTGTGCAGGAGGCAGCTGATCGATGCTTCTCTTTCATTGATGTTTCTAACTCTCTATCCCTCTCCCTTCCTCTCTGTAAAAAATCAATAAAATTATTTTTTTTTAAAAGACATTTCCCATTTTAAAATTGTGAAAACATTCTGTATATCCACATTCTTCATCTAAATTCCTTGTTAAACTTTACTTGTACTGGTGTGGCATTTTTTAGCTCATCTGTATGGAACCAGCACCATTAAAACGCTTTCTGCCTCATTTTTATGTAGACATATTCAGGAGGTAATAAATCTTCAAACCCAGCAGAATAAGGAGCTTCAGGATCTCTATGATCGCCTCCGGGCAATTAAAGATAACAAACATCAGTCATCTGTGGTTTCTCTGCCATCCGCATCCCCATCGCGTCGACCAAGATCTTTAAGAAGCAAACTTCGAAGCCGCCCCCAGTCCTTGACACAGGTGGACAGTGATTCAGCTGCTACAGGTAAATCAATTTTAAAAAATGGTTTTTAAAACTGGTCAAAGATCAGCAAAATGAGGAAAATAATGATCATGTATTTTTTATTAAGCTAAGATGATTTGAGGATGTGCACAATCTGAGATTCTTTTCTACTTTTTTTGGTGTTAAATGTTCTTTTATGAAATAATGATGAGGATAGATGAGAGATTCTGGAGAGCAGATTAATGTATTTCATGTTTTTATTTGGAAAACAAATACCTGAAGGCCCAATTTCAGTCCCCAAGTACTTTTTGAAATTTTAGCAATTAATGGGAATTGCTGGTCTAACATTTAGAGTTTGTTGTGTGTTGCCAACAAAATTAATCTTAAAATTATAGTCATGTTCTATCTGATACAAGATCTTTATTACTTATGAGAATATTAGAAAATGTACTTTTTTTTGTTAAGCCTCACTTGATATTTTTTCCATTGATTTTTAGAGAGCATGGAAGAAAGGGAGAGAGAAACAGAGGAACATGAACATGAGAGACACACCAACTGGTTGCCTCTAGCACCCTCCCAGACCAGGGCTGGGGATGGAGCCGACAACCGAGGTATGTACCCTTGACCAGAATCAAACCCATGACCCTTCAGTTGGAGGGCCAACACTCTAACCCAGGGGTGGGCAAACTTTTTAACTCGAGGGCCACAATGGGTTCTTAAACTGGACCGGAGGGCTGGAACAAAAGCATGGATGGAGTGTTTGTGTGAACTAATATAAATTCAAAGTAAACATCACTACATAAAAGGGTACGGTCTTTTTTTTTTTTTTTTTTTTTTTAGTTTTATTCATTTCAAGCGGGCCGTAGTTTGCCCACGGCTGCTCTAACCACTGAGCAAACCCAGCTAGGGGTGTACTTTTTTTTTAAAGATCAGTCTCTATTTAATTAATAAAGAAGTTGTTAGTGAAGTCAGACTTCCTTGGTTATATGTGCAAAGTCAAGGTGGAAGTTGAAGGTGTACGTTAAGGATGTATGTGAGATTTCAATAGAATTTGTGGTAGATGGAATGATGATCACTCCCCACCCAAGACATCTGTGTGTAAATCCCTGGAACGTGTGACTATGTTCATTTATATGGCAAAGTGGAATTGAGGATGTAGATGGAATGAAGGGTGTTAATCAGTGGATTTTATTTATTTATTTTTTGTTAATCCTCACCCAAGTATATTTTTCCATTGGTTTTCAGAGAAAGTGGAAGGGAGGGGGAGCGACAGAGAGAGAGAGAGAGAGAGAGAGAGAGAGAGAGAGAGAGAGAGAAACATTGATGTGAATTGAAAGAGGCACATTGATTAGTTGCCTCCTGCACGTGGTAGCATGGGAACAAGCCTGCAACTGAAGTACATGCCCTTGACCAGAATTGAACCTAGGACCCTTCAGTTTGCGGGCCAATGCTCTATCTACTGAGCTAAACAAGCCAGGGCTCAACGAACTTTAAAATAGGGAGATTTTCGCCCTAGCTGGTATACTGAAAAGAGAGTTCCTGTCTCAGCTTCCTATTTCCAGGCCTGGCTCTATGGTAACTAACTGCGTTAACCCAGGCATGTCAATTAATTTTTCTGGACCTCTTCTCCCCATTATAAAACTACTGGTTTAGATTAGACTTCTAAGATTCTTTCTACTTTTGACATTCTGTGATTGTTTTTTTAACTCTTCTAAGTATCTATCTGAGGAAACTGATGAAAAGATTAGGGTTGATGCTAATTTTTTAAGCAACATTACTATTTATTGTACTTGATTTATCCCTAAGGTGAACATATCATTTGCAATCCAGACAAGAGGAAATGTTTGAGAATGAAAGGAGTATTGTTAGTAATTACTTCAGGACAACAGCTTTAAACCAGAACTGCCCCAGCTAAACTGAAATGTCTGCTTACTCTGTCAATTGCATTGGTGTTCAAATAAGAGTATTTATCATTTTTAATTCCTTTTCATGGTTTCCCTGGTTTTCCTTATAGATCCACCATGTGCGGAGAGTAATATAGCATCAAGCCAGCAATCTCCAGCTAGTAAAAAAGGGATGTTCACAGATGACTTACACAAATTGGTAGATGACTGGACAAAGGAAACAGTTGGAAATTCTCTTATTAAGCCAAGTTTAAACCAACTTAAACAGAGTCAACACAAATTAGAGACTGACAACTGGAACAAAGTACATGAAGTAAGTTGTTTATACCCAATTCTCTTTATTTATAAGAATTAAAACCCTGGCTGGTGTGGCTCAGTTGGTTGAGAGTCATCTTGTACATCTAGGGGTCCTAGTCAGGGCACATGCCTGGGTGTGTTTGATATTTAGAGAGTGGAAGGGATGGGGAAGAGAGAGAAACATTGATGTGAGAGAGACATATCCATCAATTGCCTCTGCATGTGCCCCAACTGGGGCCAGGGATCGAACCTACAACCCAGTTACGTGCCCTTGATCAGGAATCCAACCTGCGACCCTTTGGTGCGCAGGTCAACACTAACCATTGAGCAACACCGGCCAGGGCCTGAGATGCTTTTGAAATATCCAATTCAGTCTTTTAAAAATAAAGTCACCTTATTGTTCATAAAGTGCTTGTTACAGAATTTAATCAATGCGGAAAAGTACAAAATTTAAAATACTGCCTTCAAATCCCACCACCTAAATATAATTGTCACTAGCTTTAGATAAACACCATTTTAGGTATCTTTCTATGTCTGTATATGGATACATGGAAATCCTATATAATAAAAGCATAGTATGCAAATTGTCCCCTCAACCTAGAGTTGTCGGGGAATTTGACCAGGGGGCAGGGCCAGCCAGGGGAAGGAAAGGAGGCCCCAGCCTGCAGCCGCTAGAGACCCTACCAGTGCACAAATTTTGTGCACTGGGCCTCAAGTATATGTATAAAAAATGCAATCATACTGTATGTGCTTATTTGAATCAGAAGTGTTAAATTCAGTTTTACTTTAACAGAACAAAAACACTGATATGAAAAGGGATTGCTGAAACTTAAGCAAATGTCTGGGGGTTTTTTCACCTCAAAGAGATATTGTCATTCTTTTTTTTTTTAATATATATTTTATTGATTTTTTACGGAGAGAAAGGAAGAGGGATAGAGAGTTAGAAACATCGATGAGAGAGAAACATCCATCATCTGCCTCCTGCACACCTCCTACTGGGGATGTGCCAACAGCCAAGGTACATGCCCTTGACCGGAATCGAACCTGGGACCCTTGAGTCCACAGGCTGACGCTCTATCCACTGAGCCAAACCAGTTAGGGCTATTGTCATTTTTGAGTCAAGCTCAAAACCTTTACCCTAACTTTAGCTTGAAACTTTCAGTTTAGTTGAAATGGTTTTAGCTTGACCATTCACTTTATAAGAACTAAGCATTTGGAACTGATACCAATCTTGCCTTTGAGTGAGAATTATTTACTTCCATTAGACTTATTAGTCCCATGTGCATAAGATTTCAGTAATCTATATACATATGCTTAATCATAATACAATATGATAAGAAGAGTCAGACAGGAATATATTTCCTCAATATTGCCAAAAGCATAATTGTCTTGAGTTTAAATTTCCAAAAATGTAACAGAAATGTCAGACTTTATTTAAAGACAATGAGTAGAAGGGGGTAGGGAGGTGACATTTATTGAGCACCTACTGTATCCTAGGCTCTTTCCCCCATGCCATACTAAATCATGCTCTCCTGTCTTCAAAGAATTATGTAATTTAGTAAGATGGGCTATTGTGTGTGGTGCTGAATAAGGAAATGCCCGAGACTGGCAGAAGGAAATAAAAATAGAAGAGTAATGCTAGCATGAGGGCAGGAGACACTAAACTGAACAGAGATTTAGCAGGGCCCTTAGAGTTAGCTGGAACATTGTTCAAATCCTCAGCTCACTATGAATTTGCTTAGTGTGTCAGCTGTTATCAATTTTGAGCTTCTTTTTCCACATCTGAAAATGCCTACCTTGCAGGGCAGTTATGAAGATTAAATAGACAAGGTATGTAACTATGCTTAGCACACAGAAGGTGCTGCAAAAATGGTAGCCACTCATAGTAATCATGGAAGCAGTAAACCAAAAAGAATAGGAAGGAACATAGATGGGTAAAAGCTTCTGCCAAATAAACTGATCTTTTGTTTTTATTTTTGTTTTCATTAGAATACTCCATCTGCTCTGGGCTACACACCAACATGGATTTCTTCTCTGCCCCAAATCCGTGGAGCTGTTCCCACCTCCTCACCACAAGGACTCCCACTCCCTTCGTTTCCGGGGCCATTACCATCATATGGAGTGTCCCATGTCTGTCAGTATAATGCTGTGGGGGGGCCTGGTTATCCAGTACAGTGGGTAGGAATTCCCGGACCAGCTCAACAGCCTGTGGTCATACCTACCCAACCAGGGCCACCGTTCCAGCCAGGAATGAATTTGCCTGCGTTTTCATCGTCTTCAGTGCAGAATCCATCCACGAACCCTCCGGGTCCCAAATGAATCAGAGTAAATGATGAATGAAGAAAAGGGAGCTTTTCTTCAAAGTTATTTCCGGGACACCTAAGATATTAAACTTTCTTCTTCTTGGGTTCTGCCATCTTTTCCTCTTTTGAGTTTACTTTCCACTGTATTTTTTGGGGTTCCGATGTAGTCTTTGATATAGCTCGTCATTCTGTAGAACTGTGCAGTTTGTACATAGAACACTGCGCACAGAAATGTTTTTCACTTCAAATCCTATCCTCTTTGATACTTGATTTTTTAAAAATACTGTTCAGAATGCTTTAAATGAGCTCGGCTTGAGCATTACCATTTCCAGGACACTTACCATGAATTGCTGAAAAGCCTCCATTTTTTTACTGCTGCCAACCGCAGCTGGATGATACTTTTCTTTAAAATGTATAAATACTGTTTAAATTGATATTCCCCCAATGTGGACAGAGTGAGATCCTCCGACAACCGGAGTCTTATGGGATTCTTCACATGTTTGTCTTAGGTTTACCTCTCCCAGAAGGCAGGGTAATGCTGCAGGAAATGTTTTGGTGTATAAAATTAGAATAACTTTTGTCAACTAATATAGAACATGAGCCCTTTTTAATGTGATTTTCTTCCCGTCTTCACAGCTGTAGGAGTGAAGCCTTGTTCTAGGTGAGGCGGAAAGAAAGGATAAAAACAGAACTGTAACAGTTCCTTGATTCTGCAGATAATGTAGCTGTTTTAGGATTTCCATAGTAATTCAAAGCAGCTGTCTCCTTGTTTCTCATGTGCACACTGCGTTGTTTTTGAGCATCTGAGAGGCATTGGTTTGGCTTGCATTCTTTTGCAAGGGATATATTGCAGCTGATATGAATCTCATTTGGGGGGAATCTTTGTATTCCTGACAAAGAGGATTCAAGTCACACCTCTATTGACCCATTCTTCCGACGTGAAATTTACTTGACACAGTAGGTTTTGTAGGTTTCAAGACTTACACATGAAACACTGGCTTTACAGGGTTCTAAGAGATGTGGGGTATACACTGTCCTGCAGTGAAATAGTAGATCCTCGAAGTATACTATTTAATTGCCCTTAGCTTTTTTTATTGCCTTTTTTTTAGTTGTTATAATTTCTAGTTAGTATCTGTAGCCTCTTATATTATTTTTGCATCATCTTTAGAATCTGTGAGAGGTCACTGTCAAGTTGCACTTTACTGGGTTTTATCCAGTTTAAGGAGGAGGGGAGGCAATGTCAAAATGTACACTTTTGGTTTTCAAAGAAGGTTAACTATAATCATCTTAAAAGGCTGGTCGCAGAGTTACCTAATACTCAGTCTGTGAAACCCGAGTCAAAATTCGTAAATGGTATTTACCCACCGCCACATACACATGTTTAAAATACTTTTCACTCTTGACAATTTCAAGGTGGTGTCTAGTGCACATTTACCTTAAGAACAAGTTCTGTCTACTGGTAAACATTCTAAATTATCACCCAATATTTCTGTTAACAGATTTTCTTCCATATTCCACTACAAATTTTAGCCCATGAGCCTGCCAGGTAATGAAGCAAACTTAATGGGTGTACTTTTTTTTTTTTTTTTGCACCGTTTACTTTGTGACATTCAGTGCCCTTTCTAAATAGATACATGTCTTATACTGCTTACCTGAGGATTGCCCTCGCCATTGTGAAGATTCTGTCACTATCATTTGGGGCATATAGGGTAGCATTTTGAGAATTGCTGTTGGTAAGAGCCAAAGTTTCTTTTCATATGACATGCTAGTTTGGATGAGTCTTCCTAAATCTTATGGACAAATTCTTCAAATTCCTTACACAGTATTGCTTTGCGAGTTGAAGTGATTTTAGGACAGTAGTGTAATGCAAATGCTTGCATTGCAGTGTTTACCATGTATACAAAAACAATGTGCCTAAAATTTGTAATTCTTTCAAACTGCTCGTGTTTCATTAGATGATTTGGATTTGTGTGATTGCATTGAGGCTTATAACTTAGAACAGCGGTCGCCAACCTTTCAGACCTCGCGGACCGCTGGTTAGTGACTGCTGATCCAGAAAGTGAAAATACTGCAGGTTTTAAGGTCCCTTCTTCTCTAGTCAAAATCCTTTTTTTTTTCTTTTTAAAAATTGATTTTTGGAGGGAGGAAGGGAGAAAGAGAGATGGAGAGTGACAGACATCTATGGGCTGCCTCCTGTATGCACCCTGACTGCAGATGGAACCCGGGTATGTGCCCTGACCGGGACTCAAACCTGCCACCTTTCAGGGTCCAGGACAGCTCTCCAACCAACTGAGCCACACTAGCCAGGGCTCTAGTCACAATTCTTTTAAACAGTGTACCTACCCCAAGATGAAAAAAGCTCCATGGATAATATGCACAATTACATTTATTAATGGCTGCTCTATATCACATGCCCCACGTTTTGCCACCACCTCTGTTTTATGTCTGATTCATCATTTGTTTGCCTGCAGACTTTTGCAGTGCCTTGTAGTATTTAGAATCTTTTCAGATTTTTTGCTGGAAAGAAAAGTAGTCTTCTAAAGTTTGAAGATGGTGAATAGTGTACTGCCGAGTCCATGCTGACTGCAGTGGTTGGGTTAACATATATGTTATGTATACATTGTGTATATGTAACGTGTGTGTAAGTTTAAAAATGCAAAAAAAGTGACTTTGTGTGGAAATGAAGAAAACAGTGTTATTCACGTCACTGTGGGGTTTTTATTTATTTTTTCCATTACTTAAATGTTTGATTCAGCTTATAGTCACTTTGACTGTAAATATTGGCTAGTTTTCTATATAGGGATTTTGCATTATTTCCTAACTTTTTGCTAAATCATATAATAGTGCTGTTTGCATCCTTGCTGAGGTACTTTTCCAACCCAGAAATAATTAATTATTGAGGTAAAGCTCAGAAATTCCCTTCTTACTTAACCAAGAGCCTACTGTATAACAAGGGCCTTCTACCCACTTCCCAAAAACAAACTGTCCTTTTCATTTTCCTTCTTGTGGGAGAGAAAAGGGTTGTATTATGTCATCTGCTTGTACCGTTTATTTGGGGGGGAGTCTGAATGTCCAGCCACCATGTTTACTTCTCAAAATGCAAGTCTGACGAATAGTACTGTACCTCCATATGTGCTAATGTGAGCATCTCTTCATGAATTACCTGCTGCTATGTTTGTGAAGTTGGGTGTAACATCTTAAGAATATGAAACCAGTATTGGTGTAAATCTAATGAAATTACCCTATGTATATTTGTAGCAGTCTTGATTCTCTGTTTAAGGTAATTTGCTGTAATATAACCAATATCCATTCTGTTTCTCATCCTCTTCTTACCAGTTTTATATCGAGCATGAATTCTAATGGTTTGACAGCAAAATTATCTGTGGAAGTTTAAAAGGCACTTTTCCGCTGCGATTTTTAGATTGAGTGTAGAATGTTTTGAGTGTAGAGTATGATGGGATGTATCATTTTAGAACCCCAGGTTTAATTCCAGTCCAGTTGCTTTTGTTAATCTACCTCGTTTTCAGTGCTGTTTGGGGGTGCACAAGTAAACACTGCCTGTGAAACTTGCTTTTTTTTTTTTTTTTGCCTTGATTCTCAGTATTCTTTCAGGTTATTAATGTAGCCTGCCTCTTTGTCCCAGCGTTAACTCTGAATTAGTGATGAGGAGGACTATCACTCTGCCACCAATCTGTGTTTAAGTGATGAGAGCCACGTGCATCTCTGAAATAAGCTTTGGGGATTTGGGAGTGGAGAGCAGATAAATAAATCCAGCTTGTGGCAGTATAGAAATTAGTTGTAAAATGAGCAAATGATAAGAAAGTACCCAAATTAGACAGTTCAGTGCCTGTAACTTTGCGTCTTTTATTAGAGATGCGTTTCTTATCTGTGTGCCTAAAGGGCTATGGGTGAAACTGTTTTAACTACCACAGTGAAATAGCTTGACAAATCCTACATCGGTGGCCTGTCATTCAGCATATTAGCATCTGCGAGATATTTGCAGTGATGTTTTGTTACCTGGAAATAGCTGTATGCTTTCACTTGAATTGTAGTTGGTGATAACTTGTTCCAGTCTCTAAAGTTTATTGGAGGCATTGACTTTCTTTGCTGTCTTTTCCAAGTGTTGAAAATGATGCATTCCTTTTTCCCAAAAAAAACTCAGCAAATGTTTGTAAACCACATGGTCCTTGTTCCACATGTTTACTGTGTGCAACACTACAGCATATTTCATGGTAGCAAATACTGTATTTCAGGCTTTGTGCACAAGTACATTCCTGAGGTATATGTGCCATTGGTTTGGGATTCAGTTTTTTCATCTTTTTGGTTCAGAAAAATTTGTGGTGACATGTGGGCCGTTTTCTGGAATAGATTGTTCACATTTCATTGTTTATTGATGAATTGTTTCTCCACCCGATGAACCAGAAGGGGCGGGGGACATAGAAAAGATAATTAATTGATTTGGTAAATGTAATTTCTGGGATTGACATTGTTTTCTTAAAAAAAAACACCAGACTATAAAATGGTGACAGTCAAACTTGCTAAAATCCTTTGAAGTGAAATTAGCATGAAACTTTAATGGAGCCAAATGCTTTCAGGTCACCCCGGAGATAGTTTTACATGTGAAGGATGAACACAAACATTGGTCAGGTCTTGACAGCCGACATAGGCAGGGGCCTGGGATAGTGACTGGGTTACACTGAAGTTATTTTTAACTGAGATAGCTAACAGAGTGTACACACCACCAGCTCCCATTCTGGTAGGTTTTCTTTTCATTTTCAACAAGTTAAAAAGGCTGAAAGTCAAGCAAGAAGGGAAGAGAGAAACTGGGCTCTTGAGAAAAGAAAGTGCCAGTGTAAAATAAATTCCTAATTGTGTGCTTGTCATCCTTCCAGTTTTTTTTTTAAGTTGCATTTCTTTTTTACTATGTTTTAAGATTTCAGATTGAGATTTGTGGTCCAGAACATACCCTCAGCAGAAATAGTGACTGATCGGAAAGTGCAGTTGTTCAAGGTCTGCCATGCTCAATCACATAAAGCTTCGTTTGATATGAATATTAAGCATGTAGACCTAGTTCAGCATGGGAGCCACTCAGGAAGTTTATGCAATTAATGAACTTTCATGCATAATTTACTATGAATTATACAGAATTTCAGTCACATCTCTACATTTAACATTTAGTTGTATATGTGAACTCTTTTTTTTCATCGATTTTTTTTTTTTTAAGAGAGGGGAAGGGGAAGAGAGAGAGAGGAACATTTATCGGTTGCCTCCTGTACACTCCCCAACCGGGGATTGAACCCGCAACCTGGATATGTGCCCTGACCCGGAATCCAACTTACCACCTGTTAGTGTACAGGACAATGCTCCAACTAACTGAGCCACACCGGCCAGGGCTGAACTCTCTTTTCTTAATTGGGGAATGTAGCATTATATAGAATGTTGTTAAACTTCATTTTAATCCTTGACCTTAACTTTTCTTTTCTTTTTTGGGGTAAACCAAGTGATCTGCCTTTAAGCAGCTGTCTTATTTTGGTTATTTGAAACTGTGATTTTTATTTCATTTGTACCCAACCATTGTAAGTATTTTGTTTCCTGGAAATTTTGTTTTCAAACAGAAAATAAAGGCTGTGTTAAAATGAGTATGTCATCTTATTAAAATGCTATCGGAGTCACTGCAGTCATCTGGCTTAAACTAGTTCTTCACTTACCAAATTTAACTTGGCAGATTTTTAAAAATTGAGTCCTATAGATTATGCTGGCTGATCAGACCAACCAAGCTGTGTTATCTCTTGATTTATAGCCCCAACAAATTTTGAGTTGGACCTCTTTTCCACACTTGTCAATCAGCAATAACTGTCAGACTCACTATGATTTACTGAGCACCTACTATGTTAGGTAGGCTTTTATCTGTGATATCTTAATTCCTAAAACAATCCTATAAACTAGGTTTGTTACTATCTACACTTGACAGAGAAAATTGGAAAATCAAAGAGATTAAAAAATTTACCAAGGTAACAAGAGCTAGTAAATGGTGAAGCCTGGGTCCAAACCCAGGTCTGTCTGACTCCAAAGCTCACAGAAAAAATCCCGAGCCATACTGTCAGATGTACTACATGAAACATAATCCAAATACATTTACAGTAGGTTTTCATCAAATTAGAGGATTAGTATGCTTTTACACATCTTAACATGAAGTTATATCTAGTACTTGTTTCATAATTTCAGCTGTAGTGTATGTAGTACAAAAAAGAATTCAAAATATGCCCTCTGCACATACTTAGTATTTCTTTTCATATTGACTGATTATGGTCCACCTTTAGAAAAAAGTGCATTTGGGTATGTCCCTCCCACATCTCTTATCACCACAATACTGTGACTTTAGGAGACTATCAGTGATGTCAGATCACTTGTTCATTTGATAATTTAGGTAGAAAAATCATGCATATGTTTATACAAACAGTCATAGAGGAAGAGGCCATTCAGGAATATTCAAGATTAAGTAGGGATTATTTTTTGTATTAAAAATTGGCACCTTTTTATTTCAAGTATGAGAGATTGCCAGTGAAATTAAAGTTGTTTTCCTTTAGAAAATAAATATAAACCACAAAAATCAGTATAAATTGTATCCCTTACATATTTTCCCAGATAATACTTTATAGGCAGGGATTTTTTTTAATTTTTTAAATTGATTTTAGAGAGGAAGGGAGAGGGACAGAGAAACATCAATGATGAGAAAGAATCATCCCTCAGCTGCCTCCTGCACGTCCCACACTGGGGATGGAGCCCAAAACCCAGGCATGTGCCCTGACTGGGAATCAAATCGACCTCCTGAGTCATAGGTCAATGCTCAACCACTGAGCCATGCTGGCTGGGCAAAGCACACACTTTTTAAAAAATTATATCTTTATTGAAGGTATTACATATGTCCCCCTTTCTCCCCCATTGACTCCTTTTAGCCTGCCCCCACCCCTGCCCCAGGCCTTCACCTTCCTATTGTCTGTATCCATGGGTTATGCAAATATGCATACAAGTTCTTTGCTTGATCTCTTCCCACCCACCCTGATGCACCTTCCCTCTGAGATTCTGCAGTCTGTTCCAATCTTCTATGTCTCTGGATCTATTTTGTTCATTAGATTCCACATATGAGTGAGATCATGCAAAGCACACACTTTTGCCCGATCGGTGTGCTTCAGTAGTTGAGCATCAACTTATGAACCAAGAGGTCACAGTTCAATTCCCGGTCAGGGCAGTTGCCTGGGTTGCAGGCTCTATCCCTAGTGTGGGTGTGCAGGAGGTAGCCAATCAGTGATTCTCATCATTGATGTTTCTATCTCTCCCTCCCTCTCCCTTCCTCTCTGAAATCAATAAAAATATATATTTTTTAAAATGCACACACTTTTAACCACTATTCTGTGACATCTGTCCCTTTCTGCTTTCAGGGCTTTAGCTTGTTATCTCTACCCTCTCTAGAACCTATGTGCAACATAACGTTTCTCCATAGTATATATGTTAAGATTCATGTTTGTAAGTAATAGAAACCCAATTTGAACAAGCTTAAGCAAAATGACGCAAATTTCTTATAAAAAGTTGGCGGTGTCTCACAAAACCCCAGGATGATGCAGATGGACTTTAGGAACAAGGAAGTCAGGTACTTGAATGAAGCAGGATTTTTAAAATATATTATTTTTATTGATTTCAGAGAGGGAGAGAGAGAAAAACATCATTGATGACAGAGAATCATCATTCGGCTGCCTTCTGTGTGCCTCACACGGGGGATTGAGCCCGCAACCTGGGCATGTGCCCTGATTGGGAATCGAACCGTGACCTGCTGGTTGCCGCTCAACCACTGAGCCACACCGGCCGGGCTCCAGCAGGCTTTTTCATCTCTCCTTCAGCTCAACCCCAAATTCTCTGGAAAGGTATATAAAAGTTGGCTCCTGCTGCAACCATGAGGATAACTTAGCAAAGAGGTTCTGGGGAGACAAAGCAATAGATGTTTACCCATAGTCCTCCCTTTTACAGCCAAAAACACATATGCCATTTCCCCCTTATCTACAATTTCAAAAATGCCCACACCTGACATAACCCTGGGACAACTGCAAGTCACATGCAACTACTGTATCCAGAAGCAACGGCATCGCATGTCTAAGTCAGTGATAAACTCAATGTAACTCCTCTTGATTCTAAAACTTAACTGCCACCAGTAGATCTAATGTGCAATAGTAGAGAGATAATTAAATTAACCATGATAAACATTCTCTTTCAAGAAAGGAGAGGGGCACACTATTATCAACCACCAGGTCTGAATATGCACCGTTTCCACCTGCGTAGGAAAAAGGAACTAAATCACAGCATAGAAAAGTGTATGGGAGTCCATTTATTTATTTTTTTAAATATATTTTATTGACTTTTTACAGAGAGGAGGGGAGAGGGATAGAGAGTTAGAAACATCGATGAGAGAGAAAAATCAATTCAGCTGCCTCCTACACACCCCCCGCTGGGGATGTGCCCGCAACCAAGGTACATGCCCTTGACCGGAATCGAACCTGGGACTCTTGAGTCCGCAGGCCGACGCTCTATCCACTGAGCCAAACTGGTTAGGGCAAGAGTCCATTTATTGATGTGCCTTTTTTGTTATTCTCATCAGAGGGTATTTTTTCCACTGACTTTTAGAGTAAGAAGGGAGGGAGGATAGGGGGAGAGAGAGAGAGAGAGAGAGAGAGAGAGAGAGAGTAAAACACTGATGTGAGACACTGATTGGTTGCCTCCTGCACACAACCTGACCCAGGCCAGGGATCAAAACTGCAACCCAGGTACATGCCTTTGATTTGAGAATCGAACCTGCAACCCTTTGGTGCATGGGCTGATGCTCTAACCACTGAGCAACCCCAGCCTGTGCTTGATGTACCTCCTCGCTTAAGTAGTCTGTACTTGGACCAGGGCATGCCCTACAAGAGCAGTGATTCTCAAATGTGAGAGTGCACCTGGAGGGCTAGTGAGACCTGCAAAAACTCAACACAAACACTCTGTTCAAACACCTGCTTTAAGAGACTTGACCAAATTTTAGTGGGGCTTCTAGCAGCCTAAGGCAGAGTTCTCACCTGGAAAAGCTCAGCACAGTCAACAGTGCTTTAACTGAACCCAATTAACCTTTCCCCTGTCCCTTTGAGATGTAGATGTCTCTCCCACAGCTCCAGGGCGTTCTCTCCTCAGGGCCATTCCCTTGAACTGCAATCATCAGGAAGCCTAAGGCCTCTTATCTCCCAGCCTCGGTGGGAGGATAGACTCCTCACTTCCACAATGGACAGCTCGCAGCCGCAGCCGGCCGAACTGCACCTACACTGACCAACCCGTTGTAGTTTTTCACTTCCCTGACACCACCGAGCCCCTGCTTGCTCCTCTCCCTCTGCACAAATGGGAATGGGGCTCAGCTTTCCCCCTACTGTCAGGAGTGACTGAGTAAAATCTGTCTTCACTGCTTTACTGCCCTATCTTTGACGATACTTAAACCACAGATTGCTCCGCACTTGCACCGCCAGAGTTTCTGATTCTGGAGGTCTGGAGTGAGGCCTGACAATGTACATTTCCAGCAGTTTGTAGGTGATAGTGATACGCTGGTCGAGGGAGAATCGCTGCTCTGGCTCATGGTCCCTGTTCACCTGAGAGGGTAGAGATATGATCTTCTAGTGATACTTCAACACTTCATTTGCCTGCCTGTATATTTCATTGGAGGGGATTCAGAATGCTAATAAGTGCCAAGAATCTTGTCAAGTTCTGCTCCGTTACCTCTTCAGATCTGTTGAAGGGAATAACCCCGTTCATCTTGTTGCAAATTCTATTTCTTAGCACTTTACCTAAGGACTTGGCTCCTTCTCCCTGGCTTTCTGCTCCACGTTTGCAGTTCAGAGCTTGGATGGCAAATCATAGGCTGAGTTCAGGGCTGTGAAGCTTCTCTTTTCTGATCTTAGTCTTGCCTCCTTGCTTTCCAGCTGACTGCATTTACAGAGACATCATCACATTAGGGGGCCTGAAGAACAAGGCAATACTATGGACCTTTATACAGATAACCCCATTCCAATTGCCTGTGCCAGTTTCCTAATCAGTGAGACATTTTAAGTGTGAGTTCTACTGTTAAGTCAGCGAAACCCATGATTATCTGACCCTCAGCAACTGCATATCTCTTAATACAAGCACAAGGGCTACTGTGTTTTGAGTCCCAAGGACAATAAGCAACTGATTTATTGCCAAATAACATAGAATGCCAACTTTTTTTTTAAATTGTCATCTGAGGACATGCTTAGAGAGAAGAGAGAGAGAAAAAATCAATGGAAAAACGTATCCTCGGGTGAGGATTGAATGAATATGTATCTATATGTATCTATATCTATCTATATAATTTGGAATTGGAGTCCTTGTAGTTATTTTACCAGACTTCCCTGACAGATTGCTTCACAATAAGGTGTAAAAACATAGGTCCTAATCATAGGACATTGCAACTCAGTGAATACCAGAAAGGTACAACTTGTAGTTTAATTTGTGTTGGTGCTTACGTCCCTGCCCAAAGAGATCCCGAGGACAATGGATAGTTAATTTCACTTTTTCTCTACATTGCCTTGGGCAAAAAATAATGTAAGGTTCACTATTCATTAACTGGGGCCACCAACTCTTCTTGAAAAAATTGCAGTTGCTCAAAGTTAAATGAATTGCTTCAGAAATGGTGGTGGTGATTATTTTTTATGTTCCACAGCGTCCATCCTTCTCAAGCATTAAAAGCTACACATATGCCGAAACCGGTTTGGCTCAGTGGATAGAGCGTCGGCCTGCGGACTGAAAGGTCCCAGGTTCGATTCCGGTCGAGGGCGTGTACCTGGGTTGCGGGCACATCCCCAGTGGGAGATGTGCAGGAGGCGGCTGATCGATGTTTCTCTCTCATCGATGTTTCTAACTCTCTATCTCTCTCCCTTCCTCTCTGTAAAAAATCAATAAAATATATTTAAAAAATAAATAAATAAAATAAAATAAAAGCTACCCATATTAGCCCCGGCCGGTGCCACTCAGTGGAGTGTCCACCCGCGTACTCAAGGGTCGAGGGTTCACATTGGGCACGGACCAGGACTGCAGGTTCAGTCTCGCCCTCGGTGTGGATGCCTACAGGAGGCAACCAATGGATGTGTTTCTCTCACATCGATGCTTTTTTTCTCTCTCCCTCCCTCCCTTCCACTCTCTCTGGGAAATCAATAGAAAAAAAATGTCCTCAGGTGAGGATTACCAACAACAACAAAAGAGCTACACGTATTATTTTTTCCCCCTGAAATGAAAATTCCACCTCCCAGAGAATTTTAGCGTACTTTAACTTAATCCAATTAATCCACGCCGCTTCCTTTCCCATGATGCCTCGCTCCTCCCTCTTTCCTGGGAAAGCCAGTAAAAACCATGAAGCAACTCGGTGGATGCTAGGAGTTGAGGTGAAAATCCTAAACATATATCATCACGCCCCGCCGCTGGTGATCCTGTGAGACTAAGGGCTGACGGGGTGGGAATCTTGTTCCTCGCCGGTATACCGAGGCCACGGAGAAAACTCTAACTCCCAGGATGCCTCTCTGCCCCGCCCCGCCCCGCCCCCACTCCTCAGCTAGACAGTGTGTACCATCAATACTAGGCAACATGGCTTCCGGAAGTGGAAGGAAGAGGCTTCACCACTTTCGAAGCGGTGAGGAGCGGTAGGGGAGGAAAAAAGAAAGAGAGCGAAGTGACCGGAGCCCGTCATTGCTTTTCTCCTCCCAATCTCTCCGAAATCCCGTTGGCCTCAGCCCTCCTCTCCCCCCAAATCCAGTCAGTGGTCTCTTCCCACCCCGCCCTCGCTCCCGCGCTCCCGCCCCTCGGGAATCCTTTTCCCACCCCCTCGCCCCCCGCGGAGTGCGCACGCGCTCGCCCCCAGCTTCGCGCCCAGATCGCCGCTCCGCTCGCTCGCGCGCGCAGCCGCCGTCTCGTCTGCCCGCCGAGGAAGCATGGGTGTCCAGGGCTTCCAGGAGTTCCTGGAGAAGCGCTGTCCCGGGGCCGTGGTCCCCGTGGACCTGCTCAAACTCGCACGCACGGTCTCGCGCCAGCAGCAGCAGTTCCAGCATTGCCAGCTGCCACCTCAGGTGGCCCTAGCGCCCGGGGCTCCGCGCGTCGCCAGGGGACCCGGTCCTCTACAGCCGCCGCTCCCGCCCCCTGGCTTGGGCGCCTTCGCCGGGGGCGCGGGGCCGACTCGGCACCATCACCCGCCTCACCACTTCCACCACCATGGCCCGGGGCATCCCGGCCTGCACCCGCCGCCCCCGCCGCCGCCGCCCCCTCCCCCTCCGCTTCCAGGGGCTCGAGTGCTGGTAGACGCGGGCTCGGCGCTGCAGCGGCTCTATGGCGGCTACCAGACGGATTGGGTGTGTGGCGGCCAGTGGAACGCCATGCTGGGCTACTTGTCAGCGCTGTGCCAGGCTTGTGCCTATCCCGGCGGCGAGGGCCTGGAGCTGGTCGTCATGTTCCCCGGGGGCCTGGGCAAGGACCGGCTAGCCGAGTGGGGCCGTCGGTGCCAGACTGAGCGGCAGACAGCGCAACTGATCGTGGGACACGTGGGCAACAAGGGCACCCCTCCTCCACGGGCCTGGTTCCTGCCACCGGCCTGCCTGAGCCACTGCGTGAGGCTGGCACTCATCCGTTTCCGGGTCAAGGTGAGGGAAGGGCCCTCTTAATATGCCCCACACCTGTTCCCTCCTAACTAAACACCTACCCACCCACCCATCACCCATTTAACTGCCTCCCCTCCACCCATTTACCGCCCAGCTAACCCATTTGCCTACCTACCCTCGATCATTTTATCCATCTACCCACCCCTTCAAACCATCCCTTGTCCATTCGCTCACCTCCTTAACCACATTTCTACCTATGTCATCCCAATAACTCCCTTTACCTTCCATTTATCCAGTTGGCCTATCCCTGGGTTGTAGAAAAATTTCTTTTGTATCCTCAAGTTATTCCTGCTGTTTTCTGCCTAAAGCTGAAATGCCTTTTTCCAAATTTTTCCACTTGGCATCTCTCTTCTGTATGTCTCTTTCCAATCTTGAAGCAAATCAGTTAAACATGTTAATTGAACACCTTCTACAATATATTTCCCCATTTTCACCTAGTGCTTCTCCCTCCCCCACCTGTATGTCCGTTCAAGCTTTTTTTCATTTCAACAGGTACCTCCTCCCTAGCCAAAACACACAAGCAAAAAACAACAACAACAACAAAAAACAACAAAAAACACCCCACTGATTCAGTTACTGTTCAACAAGTATTACCTCAACTCACTGAGAATGAGAGATTGAAAAAACATGAGACATGGTCCTACCCTTGGAAAATCAAATCTGTATACATGAAATATGTATTTAGTGGTATAAATGAGTACGTGATTATGCTTTATGGTACATATTGCAAGTACAGTACCTGTTTTGTGTGTTGGGGGGATAGCTGTGGGCTAAAATGGTCAGAGGAGGTTTCCTTGAAGAAGTTGGACCTCGCCTGGGTTTTCAAAGATGGGTTGGATTTGAATTGGTTGCTGGTTTGGGAGGAGGCTGCTTTAAGTGGGAGAAAGAAAAGAGCAGAAGCAAATGGAATATGAAGCGTGTGAGGCCCCACGGGCAGTTAAGTCTAATCTCCCCATGTAGTTGGTCACTGCATATGGGGCCCGGGGAAGAGCTTGGCAACATCCCCAGTTCTTGGCACTGCTATTGCTCTGTTGCTTTCCCATGCTCTTAGGTTTCAAGTTCCTACGTGTGGGGAATAGCAAGGCTTGAGAAGTAAATGAGGTGGGCAGGAAGAAGAAAAAAGTAGTGCAGGATTGGATAGGACAAAACCTCAAATCCATTCAGCCACTACGGCTCTGAGGGATGTGCTCACAGTCAGAAGACAGGACAGGAAATTGTGGGAATCATAAACTAAAGAAATGGTGCTGCAGGGAGTAATGAAAAAAAAAATCGCAGCTGAGACACTGAAAGACCCGCATAGAGAAGCTTACAGTGGTCATAGAGCTTGTGGCTAGAGTTTGGTCATACTAGACTCCTTGTGCTCGGCTTCAAATCTGTGCCTACACGGGGGAAGTTATAGCTGCTTTTAATAATGAAAAATCCAATCATGAGCTATGTCAAATGTACAAAGCCGGAAAAAAATATAACAAGCTCATTTTGCTTGCCTTCCTGACTGAACATTTTTCAGTAGATTCATCATTCATAGCTGTTCTTTCCAATTTGTTTTCACCGCTACCGCCCAAGCTTTTTTTTTTAATACATTTTTTAAAATTGATTTTAGGGAGACAGGAAGAAGAGAGAGAGAAAAAAACATGGATCAGTTGCCTCCCATATACTCCTGATTGTAGGCTCCTGACCTGGGAATCAAACCCCGCAACCTAGGTATGTGCCCTGACCTGGAATACATCCTGCTACCTTTTGGTGCCCAGGACAATGTTCAACCAACTGAGCCACACCGGCCAGGGCCCACCCAAGCTTGAAGGACTTTTTTTTTCTTTTAATATATATTTTTATTGATTTCAGAGAGGAAGGGAGAGAGAGAGAGAGAGAGAGAGAGAAACATCAATGATGAAAGAGAATCATTGATTGGCCATCCCCTGAATGCCCCCCACTGGGGATCGAGCCCAAACCTGGGCATGTGCCCTTGACCAGAATCGAACCTGGAACCTTTCAGTTTGGCTCTATCCACTGAGCCAAATCAGCCAGGTCATTGAAGGACTTTTTACCTCATTGTCATTATTAACTGGGTTGCTGGCAACAATGGCTAACATTGATAGAATGCTTAGTATGTGCCAGGTACTAATTTATGTGCTTTAACAAAACATAAATAAAATTCTCTCATTTGATCATCACAATAACCCATGAAACAGTCATTCCTTTTCCAAATCAGGAAACTGAGGCAAAGGAAGTTTAGAAACTTGCCTGGAATCACCCAGCAATAAATGGCAGAGCTGGGATTCTGGGACTCATGCCCAGGCTGTCTGGCTCCAAAGCTCATCCTCTTAACAACGGTGCTCTCTAAGAGGAATCTTTCTAAAGTGCCAGTGTGATTAGGTCATTCCCACACTCGACTAAAATCTTCCCTGGCTCCTGGGTAAAGACAGGTCTGGGTTTTTCATTTATATAGGGTGTGCCCCCCCCCCCCAAATGCATACACGCTTTGAATAATTATAAAGGCAGTGTTTATTAAAATACATTTCATTTTCATAATGTAATAGAATCAGCTGTTAAAGTGTATACATTTTTGGGGGAAACCCTTGTACTATTTATTGCGTGCTTGCTATATAGGCTGGGTACTGTGCTGGTTGCTGAGGATTCAGAGATGAATAAGGTGACCCCTGCCCTCAATGAGGTCAGGTTAGTAAAAGAGCCAGACTGAAAGCAGAATTGCAGATACTGTGGGCTAATTGCAAAAGATGACGCATGTGCCTAGGCTGGGGAAATGATAGCTGCTTTTAATAACATGGCCCTTATCCAGGGGGTAATGGGGGGCATGCGTAATTCTGAGTGAGGGTGTGAAAGTTGGAGGCGGCTTCCCAGGCTGATGCTGAGCCTTGAAGGAGGCTGGGAAGAATAGATCAGATACTGCCCAAGGGTATGGAGACCTAAAATGGCCTGTTGTGAGCTCTGAATAAATTTTGATTGGAGGTTGGCAGAAGAGTTGAACATAGGTTTGTGTTTTCCAGACTTTTTGGTACCCCAACAATAAAAATTTTTTAAAAATAGATTGTTATTGATTTCAGAGAGGAAGGGAGCGGGAGAGAGAGGTAGAAACATCAATGCTGAGAGAGCATCATTGATCGGCTGCCTCTTGCACACCCTACACTGGGGATCTAGCCCATAACCAGGGCCTGTGCCCTGACCAGGAATCGAACCTGGGACTCTTCAGTCTGCAAGCCAATGCTCTATCCTGTGAGCCAAACTGGCTAGGGCTCAGTCAAAATTTTTGAGATGCAACCCTAAGGTGGGGCTACCAAGTTCATCAAAAAATAAGATGTATGGATGGATGTGTGAGAAAGCAGATATAGTAAAAATGGTAGAACCTTGGTGGTATCTGCATGTTCAGTGTAAAATTATTTCAGCTGTGCCATATATTTGCAATTTTTCATAATAAAATGTTCAGGGAGGGAAAATTCCAGCAGCTCTCTTGTATCCGAGAAACACCATTTAGGGAATATATAAATTTTATTCCCCAAGCTAAATTATAAACAAGCTCTTCGATCTTTTCAGATTCTTAATAGTGTCTTGTATATTTTAGGTGCAGGATAAATTTTTTCCCTGAATTAAATAGGCCTGTGATCCTAAGAGAATGAAATGTAAGAGTAACTTAAAAAGTGTGGAATGTGGTTCTTAATATAGTGGATTTAAGACCGGCTCCAAAATTGCATAGGTGAAGTTCTCTCTCCTGGTTCTGGTCAATGATTTCTGTGGTAGTGCTTGTTGTTATTGTTATAGAGAACTTCCTGGTTTATAGCCCAGATTTGAAAAGTGTTGGTTAAGAATTGATTGTGGTTTGCCTTTTTATTTTTATTTTTATTTTATTTTATTGATTTTTTACAGAGAGGAAGGGAGAGGGATAGAGAGCTAGAAACATCGATGAGAGAGAGAAACATCGATCAGCTGCCTCCTGCACACCTCCCACTGGGGATGTCCCCGCAACCAAGGTACATGCCCTTGACTGGAATCGAACCTGGGACCTTTCAGTCCGCAGGCCTACGCTCTGTCCACTGAGCCAAACTGGTTAGGGCATGTGGTTTGCCTTTTGAAAGCTTTCTTTTTTGAAGTTGAAACTGGATTATTTAATTTATGATAATAAAGACAACTTTAAGTTATAGAAAAATGAATGTGGTTGGTATATGCTGCTCATGTCTTTTCAGATACATACTAGTTTTCACAGAACGATACAAGTAGGTCTTTTTCGGTAGTGCGTGGACCCTGATGTGATAGCACCTTCCTGGGCCAAGACGTCCGCTTCAGTTTTTGTTGTTGTTAAATATGTTTTTATTGCTTTTTTAGAGAGAGGGGAAGAGAGAGAGAGATAGAAACATGGATCCGCTGCCTCCTGCACGCCACACAGTAGGGATCGAGCCCGGGACCCCTCTGTCCGCAGGCCGACGCTCTAGCCACTGAGCCGAACCGGCTAGGACTCCGCTTCGGTTTTGATCGTCCCTGCAGGGATCAGAGTGGCTAGGTCTTCATGTCTATTCAGCCCCAGGATTTCTCGACAGATTTGCAAATTGTGATGTTCTGCCTACCCTTCCCCCTTACGTGAACGCGCATGCAGTCAGAACTCAGCTAAAAGTACTGACTTTGAGAAGCGATCCAGCGAGGGCCAGCCTGTCACCCCGGATAGGGAGTTCCAAATCCGTGGCTTCTCCGTGGAGACGTGCGCTCCACTGGTGAACCGATGCCGTTTTGTACCTTTGCCTCAATGACGCAGCGGGCTCTAGCTTTCGGAGGGAGTAGCTCAGACGGATTTGAGATATTTTCGAAAACGGCCTACGCAGGGAGAGTGACGGCGTCGTTTCAAATTGTCTAGGGGTGGGCAAACTTTTTGACTCGAGGGCCACAATGGGTTCTTAAACTGGACCGGATGGACCGGAACAAAAGCATGGATGGAGTGTTTGTGTGAACTAATATAAATTCAAAGTAAACATCATTACATAAAAGGGTACGGTCTTTTTTTAGTTTTATTCATTTCAAACTGGCCGGATCTGGCCCGCGGGCCATAGTTTGCCCACGGCTGGCACTGCGCTGCCATTTTAGAAACGCTCTCCACCATCTTGAAGATAACAGTTTTCACTTGCATGGTCAGAATGATCGGCGTGCTTACCGGTTTTTTAAAAAAATGTATTCTAGGTTATGTGTATATATATATATATTCGATTAAAGTTTATATTCAATATGATTTTCTATTAGTTTCGAGTGTACAGCATAGTTACTGAAATGCTAATGCTTCTAAACAAAACCCACTACTGTATTTCTCCTCTTGGTGGTGTTCTTCAGACCAGGCCTCGAAACGGGCCTTTGTTCTCATCTCACTTTCATATGTGATAGAGAAAAGAGAGCTAGAGGGATAAATAAAAGATAAAATAAGGGGTTGGATGTTGAATTTTAGACAAGGTAGGACTTCTTGTGAAAACATTCAGTGTATTTAATTGAGATAAATTTTGTGATTTGGTTAGTTTCACTTGTACCTTCTACAAACCTTTGTAAGTGGTAAGCGCCAGTAGCAGAAAAATTCAGTAAACCTGCAAATTGCCAACCTGATCTCTTCCTAAGGGTTTCAGAAGCAGAGCAACCTAAAGCAGTTTTAGAATATAATTTGGGAGAAGATACTGGGCGGTTAGGGAATGAATACTTGGTTTTAATGGTTAATATATACAGTAAACCCTTGATTTTGCAGAACTCAATATGCTTTTAACTAAGATTTGCTTATAATTAAATTAGCAGGTTATTTTGTGTTATTAATACACTGTTATTTTCAACAAATTTTAGGGAATAGGCTATATGTTGTAAAAAAAACACTATAGTAATTTCGCCAAAATAAGTAAATATTACATCTGTACAACTATAGTCTACATATTTAAATCCAAGTGTCACTGTTAGTAAACAGTATTTGGCAAATGATTAGCACATGATCACACCACCTCATAATTGGTTCTGTTGTTGTCACCTGGTGTGACTTTCTGCAGCAGTTTTTGTTTTGTTTTGTTTTGTTTTAATCCTCACCAGACAATATTTATCCATTGATTTTTAGAGAGAGTGGAAGAGAGAGGGAAAGAGAGAAATATTGAGGTGAGAGAGAGATACATTGATTGGTTACTTGTGCCTGGATCTGGGCCTGGGCTGGAGAGGAGCCTTGCAATCAAGGTACGTGGCCTTGACTGGAATCGAATCCCGGACCCTTTGGTCCACAGGATGACCACTGAGCCAAACCAGCTAGGTCTCTGCAGCAGTTTTAACTTGGCCGTCTGATGTTCCTATGTGCGCATTCATTTGCTTTCAGTGACTGGTGATTGTACACATTTACTAGACTATACAGTATAAATTTAAAATTACAGTAATACATATAGAAAACTTTTCTGTGAAATTAAACTTCGCATGCATAATTTTACACAAACGTTTATGTAAGTAAAAACAGGTAAACTAATTTGTCAATTTTTTAACAATTTAGAAAACTTACTGTGTTATGTAACAGACTTTTGGCTTCAGACACCCCTCACCCAAATTATAAAAACCTCTGTTGTATTGAGGTTTTATTGTATTCGAAAAAAAGATAATCACATGAAACCCACCATTTCACAGCTATGCTATTTTAAAATTGAGAGAAAGAGAAACATCATGTGAGGGAGAGATGTCGATCAGTTGCCTCCTGCATGCACCCCAACTAGGAATGGAACCTGCCACCTCTTGGTGTACAGGACGATGTTCCAACCAACTGAGCAACACTAGCCAGGCCTCACAGGTATGCTTCTTTAGAACAGGGCAATTAGAGAAGTGTGAGCTGATTAAAATAAACTTATTAAGGTGCAGTACAGTGGAACCTTGGTTCTTGAACTTAATCCATTCCAGAAAGCTGTTCAAAAACAGAATCATTTTTTCACATTAGAATTTAAATTGAATTAATCCACTCCATACCCCCAAATGATTCCGTTTTAATCTTTCTTTTTTTTCTTTTTTAAATATATTTTATTGATTTTTTACAGAGAGGAAGGGAGAGAGATAGAGAGTTAGAAACATCGATGAGAGAGAAACATCGATCAGCTGCCTCCTGCACATCTCCTACTGGGGATGTGCCCGCAACCCAGGTACATGCCCTTGACCGGAATCGAAACTGGGACCTTTCAGTCCGCAGGCCAACGCTCTATCCACTGAGCCAAACCGGTTCTGGCCGTTTTAATCTTTCTTATATGCAGTACATCTCTAATGTACTGTTTAACCTATAAATAAACACTTGAAAAACAAAAATGACAAAAAATGTAAATGAATATTGAACAAAAAGGAAGTGAAATATACAGTAAAACATGAAAATTTAATAATCATCAGCAAAAACAAAAGAACACCAAAATATTCACAACACAATTTCCTAAGATGTTAACAACATGAGGTTTAGTGGTAAACTGACTCATACTCATGCATTCTCTCCTTTGTCACCTTTGAGAGACGTGTGAATGATCATGCAGGTATCAGTATGAAGGGGTTGTTGAATTTCTCAAACTTCTCCCATCTCAATTGGGTTCTAGTCCAAGTTGTTCACAGAAAAAATGTCTTGATTCTTGAACCAAACTTCAGTTTTCTACCTGACAACCCTTTCTTGCTGATACCTCAGCATGACAAAAAGTATCTCTCAGGCAAGAAACAAAGGAGCCAATGCTTTTGTGGTTGGTGAAATCAACAAATTAGTACAATGTAAAAAAAAAAGAGGCCCCCAAGAGTGTCAATGTTGCTAAGGATGTGAAAGAAACTGATCACAGGCAATGGGAGAGGTAGAAAAACTGTTGTTGATTTGGATAAAGGGAAAGCAGTTAGCCAGGGACAGCCCTTGGGAGGCAGTGATATGTGAACAAGCAAAGATGCTGCATGCTGGCCCTAAAGACATCCCTGGACCAAATGCTAAAAGTGATTCCTTTAAGGCTAGTAGGGGTGGTTCAATAAACTTAAGAAAAGAAGTGTTTATTTACACCTTAAACAGTACGTTAGGTATGCACTGTATGTAAGAAAGGTTACAACAATCATTTGGGGGTCTGCAACTGATTAATTCAATTTACATTATTTCTAATGGGAAAAAATGATTCGGTTCTCAAACAAATCACTTCTCGAACAGCCCTCTGAAGCAAATTAAGTTGGAGAACTGAGGTTCCACTGTATTACTATGTGAGCACTAAGTTGTATATAAAGTGCTTTTAAAATATCTTGTTTAATCCTCACAAGCTTGCAAGAGCTTCCCATTTACCAATTGAATAACTGAGGTGCATAGAGGTGAAATGATTTTTTCTTTGTCTGGATACTAGTCAGTGGTGGATAAAATCCTTGTTCTGGGTCTGTATCGCTCCGAGTATCTTTGAACACTCTCACCATACAGTTTCCTTTGTTTCATACATCTTGTGTAAGATTGTGTACTTTTATTAGCCAGATAATATGCATAGATACATGTAGAAAAGCAATAATTAGATTTATTGAGCACTTAGTTTGTGCCAGCATTGCTAAATGTGTGGTACTGCTAGTACAAGGCAAATGTGTAAGCTAAATGCCAAGTGAAAGAGTAAGATAGTGAGGTTATAAGAATTCAAAAGTAATCATCTCTTTTCTGCATTTTCAGTCTCTCCATCTCTGGTTTCTTTCACTTACAGTGTATGTGAATAACTTAAAAAAGCAAAACTTCCCATTTATTTTTTCATAATTGAGATTTTATTGTTTGTTTTGAGGGTCAGAACACAGACATATCAATTTGTGCATAATTCTTAACTTAGTACCAAAAATGTAAAGTCATGTAGTTGTGATTCTTTTCTAAACAGTTATTCCAGCGACTTTCCAGCTTAAAATTTAGACTTTCCTTAAGAGTATCAAGTACCAATATCTTCAGATGTTGATAACGCTGTTACATCAAAGTCCCACTAATTCACAATTTAATAGCACATATACTACATAATCAAATTTTCAATTTTTCACAGCACATCGACAAATTTACTAGGAAAACTGGACTACCACAGCAAAGATGTTACAGATGCACAAAATTCTGACAGGGAGAGCCAAGATCAAGGAGTGGTTTTCTTTCTTTTTTTTTTTAATTGCTTAAAGTATTACAAAGAGTATTACATATGTCTCCTTTTTTTCCCCCCCGCCCTTGACAATCCCCTGGCCTCCCCTACCCCCCAGTGTCTTATGTCCATTGGTTATGCTTATATGCATGCATACAAGTCCTTTGGTTGATCTCTTACCCACCCCCCAGGAGTGGTTTTCTTTAGGAAACAATTCTACCAAAAGCATGTGAATAGAAGTAATTTAAAATGTTCAAGACATAGCAAATGCACGACTGACTCCAAATTGTCATTTAGTATGCTTTGTATTATAGGGTATAAAAACTCCCCTATCTATGGAATGTTAAGCTGACACCCAAGACAATCAAAGTCTCCCATATTGAATATCTCACTATTTTCTGGTTGTAATAACCAGCAAATGATCTCACCTCTTTAAAAAAAGCATTTACACTTTAAAAAATGGGATGAGGTGGAATTCCCTCCTTAAAAATATTTCTAGAGCTACTAAAAATTTGCATTTACAAAATAGTTGATAAAATTATTCCTCTGGATTGTACAAGAAGGGAGACAGGGGCCACTGATAAGACATGGCATATAACATTAATCAGACTTGGCTTCTTTTTCTCCTGCTTCATCTGAGGTTGGACTCTCCTGGTTTTTAGTTTCCGTTTTTCGCAGGTAGATCTTTAGGTTCTTAGTGAGCCACTTAGGCCTGCTTTCCCTTTGCTCCCCTTTTCCCTTTCGTTTGCACTTTTTTGTCTGCAGATTTATCCTTTCCTGCCGCCATTTTGGGCTTCGTTTTCACTTTTGCAGGAGCAGGTTTGGCTGACAAGCTGGCCGACCTCCTCTTGGCTTCCTCCTTGGCCACGCCCTCTGCAGAGCTGACCTTCCTCTTGGGCATCCTGGTGGCAGGCTGGGTGCCTGAGGGCCGCGGGGAACCTAGTGGCTTGGCGAACCTGGGCTGCCTGGCTGCTGCCATGTCTCCCACTGCCCAAGTTGCTGGGGCCCCCCCATTTACTTTTTTTTAAAATATATTTTTATTGATTTCAGAGAGGAAGGGAGAAGGAGAGGGAGATGGAAACATCAAAGATGAGAATCATTGACCCCTTCCTGAGGATCAAACCTGCAACCTGAGCATGTGCCCTTGACCAGAATTGAACCTGGGACCCTTCAGTCCATAGGCCGATGCTCTGTCCACTGAGCCAAACCAGCTAGGGCTCATCCATTATTGTAATTTTAAATAGTAACTATATTCTGATGATTCCTAGAGCTCTTTCTTTACTCCCAACCTCTCTCATGAACTTTTGGCACAATTTAGGTCACTTAATCCAGTGGTCGCCAACCTTTCGGAACTCAGGGACCACCAGTGGTCCACAGACCACCGGTTGGTGACCGCTGACTTAATCTAAAAAATATCCAAGATGGAACTCAATAGTTGCCCCTCAAATTTATTCTACTTTCTGTATTCTCTTTTTCTATTTAATCCTCACCTGAAGATATGTTTTTATTGATTTGAGAGAGAGAGAGAGAGAGAGAGAGAGAGAGAGAGAGAGAGAGAAACAAACATCGACCAGCTGCCTCCCTTATGTGCCCCGACTGGGAATCAAACCCACAACCTCTTGGTTCATGGGACAACGCTCCAACCAACTGAGCCACCCGGCCATGGCTGTATTTTCTTTTCCTATGAATCTTGTCTCATCCATTTCAAGCCAGATACTCTGAGATAATAAATATTTTTTAAGCCACTAAGTTTTGGGGGTGATGTGTTATATGAAAATAGATAACAAAAATAGCATTGATTGTTGCGCTTGTACTTTTTTAGCAGTTTTGAAGAACATGAAATATTTTTTGTGCCCACATCTAAGAAAAGTAAACAAAAAGAAGGTTATATAAGAAAGTCACATATTTAAAGGAAAATTGGAGAGAGCCTATTTCTTGTTGGAAGTTGTAAGAAATAAGGCGAGCCACCAAATTCAGGGGTCCTGGTAGAACACAAAGCATACTTGGGGGCCAGGCAGCAAGGCAACTATATTTACTTCTGCGCAGAAGGGTGCACATGCACATGATCTGGGAGCAAAGGCACACTGAGCAGGTGGTCTGCTGGGCTTTTTAGTCCTGATGCACATGACCTGTCCCTTACTTTTGACGAGCTCAGGCGCAGTCTTTCGTGATTGGCTAATTCAAAGGAAGGGGCTGGCCTTTTGTGCATTTCAAGATGGCGGCCCCCAGGGGATCTGCAAGCCATGCGGCCAACATGGTGGCTGCCAAGTCACATAGTCCAAAATGGTGGCTGTCTAAACCAGCGGTGGGCAAACTACGGCCCGTTTGAAATGAATAAAACTAAAAAAAAAAGACCGTACCCTTTTATGTAATGATGTTTACTTTGAATTTATATTAGTTCACACAAACACTCCATCCATGCTTTTGTTCCGGCCCTCCGGTCCAGTTTAAGAACCCATTGTGGCCCTCCAGTCAAAAAGTTTGCCCACCCCTGGAACTGTTATTTGACAGAAAAGATGACTTGTTTATTCTCACAAAGTCATGAGTATTCCTCTATACCTAAATAAAATGTGTCTATTGAAAGACTATAGTTTAAGACACCATTTAAAAATAAACCATTATAAGAAATACAACCATGACAAAGTGTACAAAAATGACAAGTGCTGAAACAAAATGAACTTCAAGCCCTCACCGGTTTCTCTGTAGTTAGAGCACCAGCCTGCAGACTGGAGGGTCATGGATTTGTTTCTGGTCAAGGGCATGTAACTTAGTTGCAGGCTCAATTCCTGGCCCTGGTTGGGGTGCGTGTGGAGGGCAAGCAGTCAATGTTTCTGTGTGTCTCTCACCTCCCTTCCATTCTTTCAAAAACTTCAATGGAAAAAAATGCCTTTGGGTGAGGATTAACAACAACAAAAAGCGATTGAAATTTCAATAGACGGTGTTTTTGCCTATCCCGCCATCTTGGTTTCTCCTTCTGTTGTCCCACTTATTTATCAGGTTTTTTCTAGACTGTGTTTTTGAATACAGACAGAATAAGTGATACTAGCATGAAATGCAATTACATAGTAAGTAAAACATTGCTAGGCCTTGAAAGCCTTTTGTAGGTAGTAGTTTGAGAAAAGAGTGAGTATAGCAGAAATTAAATCATAAACCAGCATTTGCAAGAGTAGGAAATACTGTTGCTCCAGATGTTAAAAATTGGGGGCCGAACATTTTGGTGACAACTTGGGTCAAGAAGTTATTTGTGAAGTTTTAGATTGCAACTATTTACAACAGATATAAACGCTGCCCCATATAGTTATACACTTGGTATATGCCTAGCTAGTAGTTCTCACAGTATGCTCCCTGACCAACAGCACTGTACCAGCTGGACACTTGTTAGAAATGCAAATTCTCAGGCCCTGTCCCAGACCTACTGAATCAGAATCTGGAGATGGGGCTTGTCAGTCTGTTTTAAGAAGCCATCTACCGTAGAGTTCGAGAACCACTGCACCTAAATATAATTCATGTTAAAATTTTTGATGCAGCCTGGCTAGTGTGGCTCAGTGGTTGAGTGTCAACCTATGAACCAGGAGGTCATGGTTCAATTACCGGTCAGGGCACATGACTGGGTTGCAGCTCCATCCTCAGTGGGGGTCGTGCAGGAGACAGCCAATCTATGATTCTCTTTTTTTTTTTTTTTTTTTTAAATTAAATCTTTATTGTTCAGATTATTACATTTGTTCCTTTTTTTCCCCCCCCATAACTCCCCTCCTCCCAGTTCCCGCCCCACCCTCCGCCCTCACTCCCCACCCACTGTCCTCATCCATAGGTGCACGATTTTTGTCCAGTCTCTTCCCACATCTCCCACACCCCTTTCCCCCCCAAGAATAGTCAGTCCATTCCCTTTCTATGTCCCTGATTCTATTATAATCACCAGTTCATTCTGTTCATCAGATTATTTATTCACTTGATTCTTAGATTCACTTGTTGATAGATGCATATTTGTTGTTCATAATTTGTATCTTTACCTTTTTCTTCCTCTTCCTCTTCTTAAAGGATACCTTTCAGCATTTCATATAATCCTGGTTTGGTGGTGATGAACTCCTTTAGCTTTTCCTCATCTGTGAAGCTCTTTATCTGACCTTCAATTCTGAATGATAGCTTTGCTGGATAAAGTAATCTTGGTTGTAGGTTCTTGGTATTCATCACTTTGAATATTTCTTGCCACTCCCTTCTGGCCTGCAGAGTTTCTGTTGAGAAATCAGCTGACAGTCGTATGGGTATTCCCTTGTAGGTAACTGAGTTTCTTTCTCTTGCTGTTTTTAAGATTCTCTCTTTATCTTTTGCTCTTGGCATTTTAATTATGATGTGTCTTGGTGTGGTCCTCTTTGGATTCCTTTTGTTTGGGGTTCTCCGCGCTTCTTGGACCTGTAAGTCCATTTCTTTCACCAGGTGGGGGAAGTTTTCTGTCATTATTTCTTCAAATAGGTTTTCAATATCTTGCTCTCTCTCATCTTCTGGCACCCCTATAATTCTGATGTTGGTACGCTTGAAGCTGTCCCAGAGGCTCCTTACACTATCCTCGCATTTTTGGATTCTTTTTTCATTTTGCTTTTCCGGTTGGATGTTTTTTGCTTCCTCGCATTTCAAATCATTGACTTGATTCTTGCGCTCCTCTGGTCTGCTGTCGGGCGTCTGTATAATATTCATTATTTCAGTCCGTGTATGCTTAATTTCTAGTTGGTTCCCCAATATAAGATCGAGGGTCTTATTAGTTTTCGTGTAGATCTCATTAAGTTTATCGGCAGCTTCTAAACAGTTCTTGAGAGACCTTAAAAGTGTGGTTCTGAACTCTATTTCTTCCATTGACAATTTTGTCCTGTTTCTTTGTCTCTGCATTTTGTTATGCTTCCTTGGTGCACCCCCTAGTGGTCTTTGTTCGCAGTCTTATAGATAAATCTTGATTGTTGTAGCTAATTCCAGGGAGGGTTTGACCTCCAGGCCAAGTGGCTATGAGAATCAGCTGTGTCAGTAGTGAGAGAACTTCTGTCCTCTAGGGAGGTGCTAATCTAGCCTTTGCCTGAGGCTATCCGGCAAATGCCTCTGTGCAGGGCTTGGGTAGGGCGGGCCACACAGGATCAACAGGGTGGGCCGGAGAGAGCAGTTATGGCGGCTCTCAGTCCTGTCCCCAGGGGCTCTGCCTCTCTGAGTCCCAGCACCCGCTGCAAAGCTCGGAGAGAAAGCTGCACTCGCTCTGACCGAAGCCAGACAGTCCGCTTCTCCCGTTTGAGCCTGGGTCCCTAAAGACTCGCCTGTATCTGGAGCTCAGAGTCTGCGACTCCCTCCCGATTGAAAACAACAACCGCGCCCTCCGCTGCCAGCCCGCTCCGCGCACTCCGCACCTCAGAATTTGACTTCAGCACTGCGCCTCCTCTGAGTGTCCGTATGCGTTTCTCTTTCCTCCTAGTTGTAGGACTTCCACTCAGCCAGCGTTCCTGTGGTTCTGGGTGATGTCCGTTCCGTGTTTTAGTTTCACTTTTGAAGTAGTTGTTCAAAGCAGCAAACTCCGGCGTTAACCTATGCCGCCATCTTGGTTCTTCTATGATTCTCTTTCATCATTGATGTTTCTCTCCCTCTCTCCTCCCTTCCTCACTGAAATCAATAAAAAAAAATATTAAAACATTTTTTATGCAATCTAACTCTTTTGGTCTTGTAGCCTGTGACAGGTGCATACAGAAATAACTGGACTTTGTATGTTGAGAAAGTCTTGAAATTTTTAGTATAAATTGGTCAAAATTAGTGAATATGACTACACGTGTGCTTCTGCAAAAGCAATACTGTTGGACTTAGGGAGCTTTCATTTGAAATAAACATTTTACAAGGGCTTAAAGCTGTTTATTATGCCACTCCTTAGGAGTCATTGTGCAAAAATGTTCAAAATGAAACATGTCAGGAGCTAGTAATTAGCATGGTGATTTGCACCAACCACAGTTGAATATTTTGCATAGTGACTTACTAGATTCATGTTTTGGAAATCTGCCCTATCATATGGAGATTGGTTGGCGTGGTACTGAAGATACTGAAAAATACAATTTCTTATTTGGCATTTAAAGGGCATTCAGCACTCCAGAAATGATTGAAATAAAATATTTAACCTGTTTAGTTGGCATTTCAACTTTGAATTAAACCGGGGTTGTTCAGAAATACCTTCACAAATGCATGATTGTATTTGCTTTTTACTAGCATAATTATGCCTTTAGGAAACTCATTTGCCAGGAGATGAAGGGTCCTGGGTTCGATTCTGGTCAAAGACGCATGTGTCAGTTGCAGGCTCAATCCTTGGCCCTGGTTGGGGCGCCTGTGGGAGACAACCAGTAGATGTCTCTCTCTCTCTCACATCGATGTTTCTCTCTGTCTCTCCCACTCCCTTCCATTCTCTCTAAAATTCAATGGAAAAATATCCTCTGGTGAGGATTAACAAGAACAACAAAAAAATTTTTTTAAATGTAAATGCCAAGACTTTGCATATTTATATTGTTAACACCCACAGTATCCGTTAGTAAAAAAGATTACATTCCTGGCGGTTGATTTTTATTTTCTTTTTTTCTTTATTGATTAAGGTATTACATGTGCCCTTATCCCCACATTACCCCCCACCCCCCCACTCATGCCCTCACCCCCCTGTTGTCTGTGTCCATTGGTTAGGCTTATGTGCATGCATACAAGTCCTTTGGTTGATCTCTCCTCCTTACCCCCACCCTCCCCTACCTTCCCTCTGAGGTTTGATGGTTTGATTGATGCTTCTTGTCTCTGATTCTGTTTTTGTTCATCAGTGTATGTTGATCATTGTATTCCACAAATGTGTGAGATCATGTGGTATTTGTCTTTCTCTGACTGGCTTATTTCGCTTAGCATAATGCTCTCCAAGTCCATTCATGCTGTTGCAAATGGTAAGAATCCCTTCTTTTTTACAGCGGCATAGTATTCCATTGTGTAGATGTACCACAGTTTTTTAATCCACTCATTTGCTGATGGGCACTTAGGCTGTTTCCAAATCTTAGCTATTATAAATTGTGCTGCTATGAACATAGGGGTGCATATATCCTTTCTGATTGGTGTTTCTGGTTTCTTGGGATACAGTCCTAAAAGTGGGATCACTGGGTCAAATGGGAGTTCCATTTTTAGTTTTTTGAGGAAATGCTATACTGTTTTCCACAGTGGCTGCACCAGTCTGCATTCCCACCAGCAGTGCACGAGGGTTCCTTTTTCTCCGCATCCTCTCCAGCACTTGTTTGTTGATTTGTTGATGATAGCCATTCTGACAGGTGTGAGATGGTACCGCGTTGCCATTTTGATTTGCATCTCTTGGCGGTTGATTTTTTCTTAACTCAACCCCCTTCATTCATTTGCTAGCTTCCCAGCCCCTGGAAGCATTTGCAGCCCCTGGTTCAAGGATTCCTAGAAATTTCTTGCTGTCATTTTCCTCTGCAGTTCCTGTCTTCCTCCCTGAGGTAACCCCAAAGCTCCCTTGGACCTTTGTATGCTTCTTATTTCCAAGGATGGCTTTCATCAGGCCTTCTGAGTTTTCAATCCTGAAGGTTTTCTTTGGGCAGAACAAGTGCCTGTTCTGGTATCTACTTACCTCAAGTGATTTCTGAAGACCTGCAGATAGTAGTTTGTACCACAGACTTCATCTCTGCAGAATTAACAGGCTGTGACTTACTTAATAAGCACTTTCTCAGAGCTTGTGTGCCAGGTATTTTATATAAATAATTGCTAAATCTCACAATCAGGTAGGAATTAGTGAAATCTCCATTGTATAGATAAGAAGCTAAGTGACTTGCACGACCACTTGAATTTGAGCGTAGATTCATTCGATGTCACAGATCCTGTGAACAATGAGGAGAAATAAAGAAGAAAACAATCCCATCTCAATTGCATCAATAGCATAAAAATACTTAGGAATAAATTTAACCAATGAGGTGAAAGACCTGTATTCTGAAAGCTA
This sequence comes from Myotis daubentonii, assembly GCF_963259705.1. Lineage (NCBI taxonomy): Eukaryota > Metazoa > Chordata > Mammalia > Chiroptera > Vespertilionidae > Myotis > Myotis daubentonii. Next base: position 7,978,088 of record NC_081861.1, on the reverse strand, counting down.
TAAGATATTGAAGAAGGAAATTGAAGAGGATACAAATACATGGAAGGATATACCATGCTTATGGATTGGATATAATAATATTGTTAAAATGTCCTTACTACCTAAAGCAATAGATATATTCCAGCCAATCCCTATTAAAAAATACCTATGGCATTCTCAGAACTAAAAACTAATGGAACAACAAAAGACCCTTAATAGCCAAAGAAATCAAAGAACAAAGTGGGAGGTATCATGCTCCCTGGTTTCAAAGTATAATATAATGCTATTTTGACAACAATCAAAATAGCATTATACTAGCATAAAAACAAACAGATCAATGGAACAGAATAGAGCCCAGAAATAAATCTTTGTTTATATGGTCAATTAACCCACCTCAAAGGAGGCAAGGATATACAATGGGGTAAACAGTACCTTCAATAAGTGGTGCTGGGAAAACTGGACAGATACACGCAAAAAAAAAAAAAGCATTGTTTTGAAGTCAGTCCTGAGTTCAAATCCAAGTGTTGCTATATGGTCAGCCATGTGATTTGGGGCGAGATGAGATATTTACATTTTTCTGCTAACAAAAAGGAATATATAGGGAGGTTAATGATACTTATTTCACAGGGTTAGAAGAATAAATATGTCTTACATTGCTTAGCCCAGTGCTTATTGTGAAATATTAATCACTAGAATGTCAGCTCCATGAAGATAAAAATTTGGGGCTCTTGTTCCCTATATCCCCACACCTAGATCAGTGCCTGGCACATATCAGTTCCTGGCTCAATAAATATTGGTGGAGCCCTAGGTGATGTTTGGCTCAGTGGATTGAGTGTCAGCTTGCAGAATGAAGGGTCTCGGTTTCCATTCTGGTCAAGGGCACATGTTGAGTTGGGGGCTCGATCCCCAGTAGGGGGCATGCAGGAGGCAGCCAATAAATGGTTCTCTCTCATCATTGATGTTTCTCTCTATCCCTCTCCCTTCCTCTCTCAAATCAATAAAAAAATGCATTTTTTAAAAATCTAGAAGTATTTGTCACTAAAATGTAAGCTCCAAGAAGGCCGGGATTTTTTTGGTCTGTTTTGTTTATTGCTGTCTCTCTCATGCATAGAACACGTGGCACAGAGTAGGGGACCAATTTTGACTTTCAACCAATATTTTTTTATTGATTTCAGAGAGGAAGGGAGAGGGAGAGAGAGATGGAAACATCAATGATGAGAGAGAATCACTGATCAGCTGCCTACTGCATGCCCTCCACTGGGGATCAAGCCCACAACCCAGGCATGTGCCCTGATCAGGAATCAAATCTCCACCTCCTGGTTCATAGGTCGACGCTCAACCACTGAGCCCCACCAGCCGGGCTACTTCTAGTTTTTTTTTCTCTCTAGTTGTTTTTTAACAACAAATGTTATTCAATAAAATAAAATATTTCTGAAAGAGCCAAAATATAAAATAGGTAATATGGTAAATATGAGCTCAGTTTGAAGAGAAAGTAGGAGCATCTATCCTGTCTGGTTATTTGATCCAGTTTCCCACTTACCCAATTCCTGGTTTGGGAAGCACAATTTAAAACCCACTGCTTTGCGCTGGCTTGGCTCAGTGGATAGAGCGTCGGCCTTTGGACTGAAAGGTCCCAGGTTCGATTCCTGTCAAGGGCATGTACCTTGGTTGCAGGCACATCCCCAGTGGGGGGTGTGCAGGAGGCGGCTGGTCGATGTTTCTCTCTCATCGATGTTTCTAGCTCTCTATCCCACTCCCTTCCTCTCTGTAAAAAACCAATAAAATATATTTAAAAAAATAAAACCCACTGCTTTGGACTACTTAGATTGGAAATTAAACATTAAACTTCTCTCAGGGAGCTGTTTTCCCCTGAGTTTTATTCTTCTTTATATTCATGCCACTCTGTGCTGTCTGCATCCTAGCACTTAGTAGGCTCTCAATTCATATTCATTGGACTAAAATTGAGTCAGTGATTAAAAGATAGACAGCCCTAGCTGGTTAGAGCGTCGACCTGCGGACCAAAGGGTCCCAGGTTCAATTCCGGTCAAGGGCATGTACCTTGATTGCAGGATTGCAGGCTTCTCCTGGGCCAAGGCCCTGATCAGGGCTCAGGCAGGAGTCAACCAGTCGTGCAGGAGGCAATCAATCCATGTGTTTCTCTCACATGGATATTTCTGTCTTTCCCTCTCTCATCCACTCTCCTTAAAAATCAATCGAAAAATATCCTCAGGTGAGGATTAACAAGAATAAAAAGCTATGGACAATTCAGAATCTCAACTCTTGCTTTCTTTATAGCTCAAATGTACTTCTTTTCTGCTTAGTCGTTTGGGTATGTTGTTTAATTTCGCCTGAATCATTTTAGTCTCCTGGAAAATTGCACGGTTGCCAAGGAAACTGGATCAGTTTGGACCAGGGCCTGTAAGTCATTCTGCATAGGTGGTAGTAATCATCAGAGATGTGGAAATGGAGCCAGGGTGCTCAGCTGTTCTCTAAGAGGCATTGTGGCTGGAAGGCTTTTTCCTTGCCCGTCAGGGTTTCATTGTTATCAGCTGATCTGAAGCACAGGTTTGTATATTTTGAAGATGCTCTCCAGTCATTGTGATTTACCCTCCTGGTGTTATAAGAGCCACCAGATTAGTTAAAAACCTCTAGTCCTTGGCTTTCTGGAATTGAAATCACTTCGATAGTGGCGTAATCTGCTTTAGACCAGATAAAAGTAATGTGTTGTCGTTGAAAGGGCAGTATGACCCAGGTTTCTGTTTCCCAGTTCTGTGGCCCTGAGTATGGCACCTCATTTCTCTAAGCCTCAGTTTCCTCAATTGTAAAATGGGGCTTATGAAGCTTACATGGTTAGGTTGTGATGATCGGGGAGAATATATCAGACATAGCCTTATGATGGTACAAGGTAGAAGGATGCTCCATCAGTGACTTGTATATGAGAGATGTGCTGGAAGAAATGATCACCCGGGGGGGCAGCATAAAACTGTACTACCCTGACCCAAATGGAGTTTATTATAGCTCTAGGCTTAAATATGTTACAGTGTAAAGTAAGGAATTTTGGTTCTTTGCCTGAATATCAAATACTACAGACCTTGCTTTGCTATCTGTTTACCAGTGTCCCTCCCCTTGAATGACTAATGTGTGACATGACTATCTACTGTGACTAGTCTCCCTTTCCAAAGGCTAGCAAAAGCTTAATGCATTGAAACTCCAGTCAGAATTCAGAAAACTACCATTCCCTTACAACTTAAATGAAGGAATAGATCAGTTGGGTTCAACAAAATTATTGAGCTCCACAGGCTCTAGAGACAAAATCCAGGCTTCGTTCCTTCCAGCCATGTGACCTTAAGGATAGTAATGTAAAATGGGTATAACAGTAATAGTTATGGCCTCTGAAGATTGTTTTTGTGTATTGAGTTGTTGCATATAAAGTACTTGGGACATTACTTAGCACATAGTGCATGTTTCAGTATCTGTTAGCCATTACTATTCTTATTACTGTGTTCTAGGTCTTATGTGGGAGCTAGGAATACAGAGATAAAGTCTCTGAAATCAAGGACGTTAGTGTGGTGGATCCAGTGTGCCTAAGTGCAGCTATAGAGGGATGCACAGGAAGGGCACTTAATGGTATGTCTCATAAAATATAGTGCTCTCCAGGAGGAAGCCTGGTATAATGGAAAGTATGCGTGTTGGCATCAGATGAGCTTGGGTTTGAATCCTGTCTTCACTCACTCATTATGTAACTTTGGGGGCAGCCAATTTCTTGCAGCATTAGTTTTCCCATTTTTAGAAATGGGGTTAAGTTGCCCTGGCCAGGTTGCTCAATTGGTTGGAGAATCATCTCATGCACCAAAAAGGTTGTGGGTTCGATTCCCAGTCAGGGCACCTACCTAGGTTGTGCATTTAATCAATCCCCAGTTGGGATGTATACTGGAGAAAACCTCATATCGATGTTTCCCTCTGTCTCTGTCCCTGTCCCTGTCTCTGTCTCTGTCTCTGTCTCCCTCTCCCTCTCTCTCAAAAGATCAATGAAAACATATCCTCAGGTGAGGACTAAAAAAATAAAATAAATGAAAATGGGGTGAAGTTTCTGATAACCTAGATGTTGTGAGTGTCCTTGGTGCTCTTAAGAAAGCAAGCAAGAATTTTTTAAATATACTTTATTGATTTTTTAGAGAGGAAGGGAGAGGGACAGAGACTTAGAAACATCGATGAGAGAGAAACATCGATCAGCTGCCTCCTGCACACCCCCACCGGGGATGTGCCCGCAACCAAGGTACATGCCCTTGACCGGAATCGAACCTGGGACCCTTCAGTCCGCAGGCTGATGCTCTATCCACTGAGCCAAACCCGTCAGGGCACAAGCAAGAATTTTTAAAAGGAAGTTAGATGAACTTGGGTTCAGGTTCTAGCTATATGTTGTTTAACCTTTCTATGTAAGTTTTTTTTAAAATATATATTTTATTGATTTTTCACAGAGAGGAAGGGAGAGAGAGAGTTAGAAACATCCGTGAGAGAGAAACATCGATCAGCCGCCTCCTGCACACCTCCCACTGGGGATGTGCCTGCAACCCAGGTACATGCCCCCGACCGGAATCGAACCTGGGACCTTTCAGTCCGCAGGCCGACGCTCTATCCACTGAGCCAAACCGGTTTCGGCTTCTATGTAAGTTTTGACATCCATATCTACCTCGCCCATGGTTGTTCTGATGATGACATAATTTATGTAAATATGCAGGGCATATAGAGGTGCTGAGCAATAAGTAATAGTTTTATTTTTCTAATATAGGTATAAAAACTTATATACCATGTTAATTTCTTTTAAAGAGGCTGGGCCTCTCGGTTTCATGAAAGGAGTATAAAAAGACTGGGCATTTGAACAAACCCAAAGATAATTCTGCCTGCATTTACAAGAGTGGCTTTATTTTTTTTTTAATTATTTTTATTGATTTCAGAGAGGAAGGGAGAGGGAGAGAGAGATAGAAACTCAATGATGAGAGAGAATCATTGATTGGCTGCCTCCTGCATGCCCCCCACTGGGGATCAAGCCTGCAACCCAGGCATGTGCCCCCGACCGGAATCAAACCCAGGACCCTTCAGTCCGCAGGCCGACGCTCTATCCACTGAGCCAAACCAGCTAGGGCTACAAGAGTGGCTTTAAATATATATATATGTATTGATTTCAGAGAGTAAGGGAGAGGGAGATAGAAACCTCAGTGATGAGAGAGAACTATTGATCGGCTGCCTCCTGCACGCCCCATACTGGGGAACGAGCCTGCAACCTGGGCATGTGTCCTGATTGGGAATCGAACCTTGAGTGACCTCCTGGTGTTCATGGGCCAGTACTCAACTGCTGAGCCACTTCGGCAGGCGAGAGAGACTTTTATTTTTTAACTCTTCCATTCAATCTCATGTAATCTTAAGTTTCAACAAACTGTAAAATTCAGTTACTAACTTTTCTGACCTCTAACCAAATGCAGCTCAGCTTCTGTTGCATGACCTTGTTCTTCTCTTCTTCCCTCCTAGGTCTTTCAGAGCCTCGAGGACCACCATTTGGAAGTGGTGGCTTTTTTCAGGGAAAACGGCTTTCATGGCCTTCTTGCCCATGACTCCGAGTATGCTCTCTACAATATTCCCTATTACTACAGTTCCCATGCTCTGAAGCTGAGCTGGAATGGGAAGAACCTCACTACCAACCAGTTCTTGATGCAGGAGGTGGCCAAGCAGCTGGGCCTGAAGCGGATGAGTTTTCCCATATTCGCTGCGCTGCTAGGTAGGTGGTTCAGAGAACAGATTCCAGTGATTAGTTACATTTCCCCTTCTAGTGCTAAGAGATGAAGACCAGAGCCATTTAACCAATCATTATTGGATTTATCTTCTGAAAATTCTCATGCCAAATACTATGCTTCTGAGCATATATATATATAACATATATATATATATATAATTTCAGAGAGGAAGGGAGAGAGAGAGAAACATCAATGATGAAAGAGGATCATTGATCGGCTGCCCCCTGCATGCCCCCCACTGGGGATCAAACCCGCAACCCGGGCATGTGCCCTTGACTGGAATCGTACCCTGGACCCTTCAGTCTGCAGGCCAACGCTCTATCTACTCAGCCAAACTTGCTAGGTCAGCTTTTTTAAAAATATATTTTTATTGATTTCATAGAGGAAGGGAGAAGGAGAAAGAGATAGAAACATCAATGATGAGAGAGAATCATTGATGGGCTGCCTCCTGCAAGCCCCATGCTGGGGATTGAGCCTGCAACCAGGACATGTACCCTGACTGGGAATCTAACCGTGACCTCTGGGGTCACAGGTCAATGCTCAACCATTGAACCACTCCAGACGGGCTTCTGAGCTTTTTTTTTTTTTTTTTTTTTTAAATATATTTTATTGATTTTTTACAGAGAGGAAGGGAGAGAGATAGAGAGTCAGAAACATCGATGGGAGAGAAACATCGATCAGCTGCCTCCTGCACATCTCCTACTGGGGATGTGCCCGCAACCCAGGTACATGCCCTTGACCGGAATCGAACCTGGGACCCCTCAGTCCGCAGGCCGACGCTCTATCCACTGAGCCAAACCGGTTTCGGCCTTCTGAGCTTCTTATTAAAAACTCGGCATGTTTGCCTTATGAATTCATGCATATTCCAGAACATTATTTTAACTCATGCACTCTTTTGTTATATTCCATAACTATTTTATGCAGAGTACTGTCTTGGGCCAAATGTTTTACTAGCCCTGGACAAGTTTAGTTTTCCACTCAGAGCATTCCCCCAGTGTCTAGATTTATCTATCTATCTATCTATCTATCTATCTATCTATCTATTTAATTAATTATTTAATTCATTCATTTATTTAAATCCTCACCTGAGGATATTTTTCCATTCATTTTTAGAGAGATTGGAAGGGAGAGGGAGAGAGCAAGCGAGAGAGAAACATTGATGTGAGAGAGACACATGAATTGGTTGTCTCCCACAGCACCCTGACCTGGGCCGGGAATCGAACTTGCATCTGAGGTACATGCCCTTGACTGGAATCGAACCAGGGACCCTTCAGTCCATGAGCTGACGCTTTATCCACTGAGCCAAACCAGTTAGGGCCCAGTGTCTAAATTTAGATCAACAACACAAATTGCTTTTTCCTTTTGCTTCTGTTGCACTAAGATTTTATAATGAAAATTTCCAAACATGAGCAAACTTGAAAGAATTTTATAGTGAATATCCTGTATCTACCTCCTGTTTTCTGCCATTAACATTTTACTATGCTTGCTATATATATATATATATATATATATATATATCCATTCTAGCCTTCTATCCGTCTACCTTTTATTTTTTAATATTTTTTAAAACATATTTTATTGATTTTTCACAGAGAGGAAGGGAGATAGAGAGTTAGAAACATTGATGAGAGAAAAACATCGATCAGCTGCCTCCTGCACATCTCCCACTGGGGATGTGCCCGCAACCCAGGTACATGCCCGGTACATGCCCTTGACCGGAATCGAACCCGGGACCTTTCAGTCCGCAGGCCGACGCTCTATCCACTGAGCCAAACCGGTTTCGGCTATTTTTTAATATTTTATTGATTTCAAAGAGGAAGGGGGAGGGAGAGAGATAGAAACATCAATGATGAGAGAGTATCATTGATTGGCTGCCTCCTGCATGCCCCCCACCAGGGATCGAGCTCCAACCCCAGGCATGTACCCTGACTGGGAATCGAACAATGACCTCCTGGTTCATGGGTCACCTGATGCTCAACCAGTGAGCCACGCTGGCCAGGCTATCCATCTACCTTTTAAATGGCAGAGAGTTGATTAGGTTTCGAGTTGGTCTTCCATGTATTGGCAGCATAAAGATTAATATCTTGTCTTAGGTGTGAACTCTTGTTTATAATCCCAAAGGAGTTGAGCTTGGATGGATGATCTAGTGCAGTCAGCACAAGTTTTGCAATTAGGCCTTGGGCAAATCACTGAAGTTACAGGTAACTCCCTGGTTTCAGTCGCCTCCTCTGTGAAATGGAATATACCACATGGTGTTATTATAAAGTCAAGTGAAGTGAGATATAAAAATGTCCAGCACTTGGCAGACAGTAATTGGTGGCTGCTGTTATAAAAGACAGGGTTACTAGGTCATAGAAAATAGCATGAGCTTTGGAGTCAGACTGTCCTTAGGTTCTTATCCTGGTGTGGGCACTTAATTAACTATGCCACCTTAGGCTGTCATTAAACTTGTTCAAACCTCAATTTCCTTATGTGTGAAATGAGAGAAATAATACTATCATATATGGTTATTTTGAAGGTGAAACATATAATGTATGTGATGCATAGTAGGTAATCAACACATAACTACTGTATTCATTACATGTAGTATATCGATCTATGTGAATTATTTGATAATTTTCTCTCACAGCATCTTTGTCATGCCCTGGAGGCTCTAAGGAAACATTCGTACAGTCAATAAGTGATAAATGTATTTTATAGGTAACCACATTCTCCCAGATGAGGACCTGGCTGCTTTCCACTGGAGCCTCTTGGGACCAGAACATCCCCTTGCATCACTTAAGGTATTGTGCCCATTTCCTGCAGATACATCCATGCCTAGGGGACATCAGGTTTTGATTGGAGTTTTGATAGAACAATTATCTTTCATTAGGTTTAAACTATTCCAAATACTTAACAGCTAAAGATTTTTAATTATGATCAATACCCTTTAAAGAGGAAAAAGTTCGTTTTCCACCTTCTGTGTAGGAGAAAACCTAGCTCTTCTTTCCTATGTTTTTCTTTCCTATGTGTCTCCTTTACTTTCACACTTCTACCACACTCATCCAGAATACATCACTTCTGATACTCTGGTCACCAAATCAAGCACTTCTCTGCAGTAGCAGCTGGGTATTCTACAGTTGAACTCATTTAAAAAATACATCTATTTGATGACTACTTTCTCTATTTATTTATTTATTTTTAATATACTATATTTTGATTTTTTACAGGGAGGAAGGGAGAGGGATAGAGAGTTAGAAACATCAATCAGCTGCCTCCCACACACCTCTCACTGGGGATGTGCCCACAACCAAGGTACATGCCCCTGACTGGAATCGAACCTGGGACCCTTCAGTCCCCAGGTCGACGCTCTATCCCAGGGGTGGGCAAACTTTTTGACTCGAGGGCCACAATGGGTTCTTAAACTGGACTCAGAAGAAGGAACTGTGGCCATGTTTCCCGACGTTGCCATGTTAACACTGCTGCTGGTGAAGGAGCGGAGGGGAGAGCAAGAGAACCCTCCGCTCTTTCGGCTCCGCAGGCCGGATTCGGCCCGGGGGCCGTAGTTTGCCCACGGCTGCCTATCCACTGAGCCAAACCGGTTAGGGCTCTCTTTTTATTTTTAAATATATTTTTATTGATTTTTAGAAGAAGGGAGAGGGATAGAGTGCCGGGAGCCGGTCCATCCTTGCTGTTTCAAGGGACCTGGCATATATGGCATATGGTTCTTAATATGTTTGCTCACCTTCTTGGCGCTGTGTTTTAACCAAAGTCACCTCTCCGAGAAAGGTTGAATCCCCAGGTAGGGATTTCCCCTGAAGTTAGGGAGGGAATAAAACCCCTCAACTAAGTGCCAGGCGGGTAATTAATCCCTTTAACTACGAACAATCATGCTTAAACTACATAATCTTTTCTCCCTGGAATGGAGATAAGAAACGCCCTAACCTTTGTAATAGAGATTGATAGGATTGAATCAACTGGTATAAATACAGTTGTAACAAGACAGAAACACTCAGAACTTAGAACAGAATCAAGAAGACAGAACCTACACGGAGCCTGGAGACAGAAGAACTTTGCTGGAGAGAGCATGCCGGAGGATCCTGGAGAGGGACTGGCCTCGGAGCCTAGAGACAGAGCCTAGCGGGAGAACATGGCAAGGGATCCTGGACTGAACCTGACTACAGAGATTGGCAGGAGAACCTGACTGGAACCTGGACACTGAACCTGACTGGAGAGCCTGGACAGAACCTGGCTGGAGAACCTAGCGAGGGAACATGGCTACAGAACCTCGCTGGAGATCCGAAGCAGAACCTCTCTGGAGATCGAGACCAGAACTTGGCTGGAGATCCTGGTTAGGCTGCTGATCAACTGAACACTATCTCCGTGTCATTCCTTCTTCGCCGACTCCGTCTACACCTTTGGGGACCCCTGGACCTGCTGGGGTTGGACCCCGGCATCTGGCGCCCGAACAAATAGAGAGAGGAAGTCATCAATTGGCTGCCTCTTGCACAGCCCCCACTGGGGATTGAGCCCACAACCTGGGCATGTGCCCTGACTGGGAATCGAACCGTGACCTCCTGGTTCATAGGTCAACTCAACCACGCCGGCCAGGCACCTCACCCATTTTCTTTTTCTTTTTTTTTTATATTTTACTAGAGGCCCAGTGCACAAAAATTTGTGCACTTGGGGGGCAGGGTCCCTCAGCCCGGCCTGAGCCCTCTCGCATTCTGGGACCCCTCGGGGGATGTCCACCTGCTGGTTTAGGCCCGCTCCCCGGGGGATCAGGCCTAAGCTGGCAATCGGACATCCCTCTGGCAGCCCGGGAACCCTCAGGGGATGTCCACTTGCTAGTGGGGAGCAGGCCTAAGCTGCAGTCAGATATCCTTAGCACTCCTGAGGAGTCAGGAGGGGCTGAGGGCTGTTTGCAGGCTGGCCACACCCTCTTCAAGGTGGGGGTCCCACTTGGGGTGCCTGGCCAGCCTGGGTGAGGGGCTGATAGTTGTTTGCAAGCTGGCCAAGCCCCCCATCAGGGACCCTCACCCCATGGGGGTGTGGCCAGCCTGGGTGAGGGACTGAGGGCTGTTTTCAGGCTGCCCACAGCTCCTTCAGGTTGGGGGGGGGGTCCCGCTGGGGGTGCCTGGCCAGCCTGGGTGAGGGACTGATGGCCATTTTCAGGCTGGCCATGCCCCCTGGTGACCCAAGCTCCCAGCCTCTCCTTTTTTTCCTTTTTCTTTTTTTCTGGGATTTATTTATCTTCTATAATTGAAACTTTGTAGCCTTGAGCGGAGCCCAGGGCCAGCCAGGGCAGGCAGGAAACTTGGCTTCCTCCATTACCAGGGGCAACCCAAGCCTCCTGCTCACTCCAGCTCTGTGGCCGCCACCATCTTAGTTGGGTTAATTTGCATACTCACTCCTGATTGGCTGGTGGGCATGGCTGGTGGGTGTGGTGGAGGGACAGTTAATTTGCATGTTTCTCTTTTATTATATAGGACTAGAGGCCCGGTGCACAAAAATTTGTGCACTCGGGGGGAAAGGGGGGTCCCTCAGCCCGGCCTGTGCCCTCTCGCAGTCTGGGGCCCCTCGGGAGATAGTGCCCTGCTGGCTTAGGCCTGCTCCCGGGTGGCAGAGGGCAGGCCCAACCCCTAGGTGCAGCCCCTGGTCAGGCAGAGAGCAGGGCCGATTGGGGAGTTGGGGCGCCGCCCCCTGTCATGCACAGAGCAGGGCAGATTGGGAGGTTGCGATGCCACCCTCAGTCACGCTCAGGGTAGGGCTGATTGGGGGGTTGGGGCACCGCCCCCTGTCATGCACAGAGCAGGGCCCATCAGGGTGGTTGGGGCTCCGTACCCTGTCACGCACAGAACAGGGCCCATCAGGGGGTTGAGGAGCTCCCCCGTGTCACTCACAGAGTAGGGCCGATAGGGGAGTTGGGGCACCGCCCCCTGTCACACACAGATCAGGGCAGATCAGGGGGTTGGGGCGCCTCCCTCTATCACCCACAGAGCAGGGCCGATCAGGGGGTTGGGGCACCGCCACTGTCACACTCAGGGCAGGGCCGATGGGGAGGTTATGGCTCTACCCTATCACACACAGCAGGGCCCATGGGGGGGTGTTGGGGCGCTGCACCCTGTCACACACAGAGCCACAGGGCAATCGGGGTTTGGGCTCTGCCCCGTCACGCTGATCCCGGTGCTGGGAGGCCTCGCGGCTCCGCTGATCCCGGTGCTGGGAGGCATATTACCCTTTTACTATATAGGGTAGAGGCCTGGTGCATGGGTGGGTGCCGGCTGGTTTGCCTTGAAGGGTGTCCTGGATCAGGGTGGGGGTCCCCACTGGGGTGCCTGGCCAGCCTGGGTGAGGGGATGATGGCTGTTTGCAGCTGGTCACACACCCTTTAGGGTGGGGGTCCCCACTGGGGTGCCTGGCCAGTCTGGGTGAGGGGCTGAGGGCTGTTTTCAGGCTGGGGGTGACTGAAGCTCCCAACTGCTCCTTTTTTTCTTTTTTTTTTTTTTATTCTGGGCCAGCTTTAGCTTTGAGGCTTGACTCCAGCTCTTAGGCCTCAGCTGCTGAAAGTAGGTTTCTGGCCTTTGCTTACAATGTTGCGATCCTGCTGGCTGAAGACTGGTGGACTAAACAGGTTTCTGGGGTTTTGTTTAGCTTCTATATTTGTTACATAGTTGCTTAGAGTTGCAGCTCAGAGGCCTGCAGCGGCAGGCGGGGAACGTTGGAGTCCTCCGTCACTGAAGCAAGCGAGCCTCATGTTAGTTTCAAGCTGCCTGGCTGCAGACCGCCATCCTCGCTGGCAGTTAATTTGCATATCTCGCTGATTAGCCAATGGGAAGAGTAGCGGTTGTACGCCAGTTACCATGTTTTTTTTTTATTAGATAGGATTGTTTTTTTACAGAGAGGAAGGGAGAGGGATAGAGAGTTAGAAACATCGATGAGAGAGAAACATCAATCAGCTGCCTCTAGCACACCTCCCACTGGGGATGTGCCCGCAACCAAGGTACATGCCCTTGACCAGAATGGAACCTGGGACCCTTCAGTCCGCAGGCCGATGCTCTATCCACTGAGCCAAACTGGTTAGGGCTCACCCTTTTTCTTAACGACCCATGTCTGATGCCAGTGTTTCTTGTTTATATTAACTCTTTTAGGTTCGAGCTCATCAACTGGTTCTTCCTCCTTGTGATGTGGTGATCAAGGCTGTTTCTGAGTATGTTAGTGCCATCAAAGACCCCTCTGACCTGGATGTGGTTGGGAAGGATGTTTTCAAACAGTCTCAGGTGAGCTAGCCTTCCCCTTCCTAAGAGTAGCCAGTTTTCTTACCTTCACCAGTACCACCAGCAGATCTGATCTTTCCTGTGTTGGCTACCTTCTCTCCTCCTAGCTGCTTGTCTTCTCCATGCATACAGACCAGAGCCCCAGAGTTTCCTTGAGAAAACATTACTAGGACTAGATTGAAAGGATTCTTTAACTTTTTCCCACAAAGCTATGCAAGCTCATTCTGGAAAATTTAGAAAATAAACAAGCAAAAAAGAGAAGTCACTTAAAATCTCATTACCCAGAAACAACTTGCTATATTATCACTAGCATATATCCTCCTACTCTTTTATTATTTTTTTAATCCTCACCCAAGGATATTTTTCCATTGATTTTTAGAGTGGAAGAGAGAGGGAAAGAAAGAGAGAAATGTCAATGTGAGAGAAACACATTGATTGGTTGCCTCCTACACAAGCCCCGACCAGGGCCCAGGCTGGGGAGGAGCCTGCAACCAAGGTACGTGCCCTTGACCAGAATCGAACCCGGGACCCTTTGGTCTACAGGCTGACACACTATCTACTGAGCCAAACTGGCTAGGGTTCTTCTTTATTTCATTGTGTATATATATATATTTTTTAAAAAATATATTTTTATTGATTTTTTACAGAGAGTAAGGGAGAGGGATAGAGAGTTAGAAACATTGATGAGAGAGAAACATCGATGAGCTGCCTCCTGCACACCCCCCACTGGGGATGTGCCCGCAATCAAGGTACATGCCCTTGACCAGAATGGAATCTGGGACCCTTCAGTCTACAGGCTGATGGTCTATCCATTGAGCCAAACCAGTTAGGGCTCATTGTATATTTTAATATAAAGGCAGTCTTGCTTACTAGAGGATAATGGGTAATGAGAAAGACTACTTAAAGTAGGTTCACATAAAACAAGAATTAATATTTCATTGTTAATAGTGACAAAAGAGCTTGACTGTGATTTTGTCTTGTGAAACGAAGTTAGGAAAATAAGTTACTTTTACTTTTAAATATATTTTTATTGATTTCAGAAAGGAAGGGAGAGGAAGAGAGAGATAGAAACATCAATGATGAGGGAGAATCATTGATCAGCTGCCTCCTGCACACTGCACACTGAGGATTGAGTCCGCAACCCAGACATGTGCCCTGACTGGGAATTGAACTGCGACTTCCTGGTTCATAGGTCAACGCTCAACCTCTGAGCTACCCCAGCGGGACCAGTTCTATGAATTTTTAACACTTGTATAGATTTATGTAATCACTATCACAATTAGGATCAGAGCAGTTGAACCACCCCAAAATCTCTCGTGCTATCCCTTTGCAGTCACACCCAAACTTATCCCTAACTCCTGGCAACTACCAGTCTATTCTCTGTTACTATAGTTATATCTTTTAGAGAACAGCATATGACTGGAATCATATAGTATATAATCTTTTGAGAATGACATTTTCATTCAAGTCTTCTAAGTTGTTGCATGTTGCATCCAGCAATAATTTATTCATTTTTATTGCCAAGTAGTATATATTATGTGGGTATACTGTTTGTTTATGCATTTATCCCTAGAGGATATTTGAGTTTCCAGTTTTTGGTAGAGCTGCTGTAAACATTTGTGTATAGGTTTTTGTATGAACATACGATTTCATTTCCCTAGGAGTGGGATTTCTGGGTCAAGTGGTAAGTATATGGTTAACTATATAAGACTCTGCCAAACCATTTTCCACAGTGGCTATTTCATTCTTCATCAGCACATGTTACTGTCAGTATTTTTATAGCCATTCTAATAGGTATATTGTGATAGCCCATCATAATTTTAATTTGCATTTATCAAATTATTAATGATGAACAGTTTTTTTCTTCTGTTTATTTGCTGTCCATATGTCTTCTTTGGTGAATGGTCTGTTTGTTAACAGTCTTGCTCATTTTTTTTAATTGGGTTGTTCGTTTACTTCCTGTTGAGTTTTGAGAGTTCTTTATATGTTCTGTATACAAGTCCCTTGTCAGATATCTGGTTTGTAAATATTTTTCCCAGTCTGTAGTTTGTCTTTGCATTCTTTCTTTTTTTATGAAACTATGGTTCTTTATTTTCACATGGACAGTTCAAAGAAAGTCATCAGTAGCTTTTTTTTTCTTCTTTTGCTGGGTTTTAAAAAATTTTTATTGATTTATTTTTTTTTGAGAGAGAAGGAAACATCAATTTGTTGTTCCACTTGTTGATGCACTCATTGGTTGCTTCTTGTATGTGCTGTAACCAAGGATCAAACCCGCAACCTTGGTGTATGGGACAATGCTCCAATCAACTGACCTACCTGGCCAGGGCCTACTTTTGTTTAATGTAATAAAAAGAAGAAAACCCACACATAAAAAGAAAACCTTGGGCTTAAAGGAAACCCATCTGTCACTAGGAGCCTGGTTGAAGGATTCATACTTTTAGAAGGGAAATACAGTGCAGAATTCTCTAGAGAGCAAAGCTGTTTTGAAGCTAGTTGGGGGCCTCATTTCCCAGGCTCAAAGCGATTTGGGGGAGGTGTTATAGTGCTCGGCACAGGGTGATGGGATAGTGATCACTGACCAGGGCCTTGGAATGGATCTTGCTGTCACACAATGCAGTTAACAGAGAGTGAGACACCAAAAAGTAATTAAGGTGCCAACCAACATTTTTGAATCGAGCATTTATCATGTAGGTCCAGAAAATGTAGGCATAGATTGTGTTGGGGTGGAGGTGCCGGAAACTGTCAGCCAGTGGAACAGCCTCTATCAATTCCCCAAAGTTGTGCAACTCCTTTTTTTAATTTTTTTAAAATATATTTTTATTGCCGTAGCCGGTTTGGCTCAGTGGATGGAGCGTCGGCCTGCGAACTGAAAGGTCCCAGGTTTGATTCCGGTCAAGGGCATGTACCTTGGTTGCGGGCACATTCCTAGTGGGAGGTGTGCAGGAGGCAGCTGGTCGATGTTTCTCTCTAATCGATGTTTCTAACTCTCTATCTCTCTCTCCCTTCCTCTCTGTAAAAAATCAATAAAATATATTTTTAAAAAATATTTTTATTGATTTTAGAGAGGAAGGGAGAGGGAGAAAGATAGAAACATCAGTGATGAGAGGGAATCACTGATCAGCTGCCTCCTACATACCCTTTACTGGGCATCAAGCCCACAACCCAGGCATGTACCCTTGGCCGGAATCAAACCCAGGACCCTTCAGTCCGCAGGCCAACACTCTATCAACTGAGCCAAACCAGCTAGGGCTGTGCCACTCTTTTTTAAAAATATATTTTTACTGATTTCAGAGAGGAAGGGAGAGGGAGAGGGAGATAGAAACATCAATTATGAGAGAGCATCATTGATCAGCTGCCTCCTGCATGCCCCCTACTGGGGATCGAACCCGCAACCTTGGAATCGAACCGTGACCTCCTGGTTCATAGATAGAATGCTCAAACACTGAGCGACACAGGCCAGGCAAGTTTTGCCACTCTTTCGGAATGAAGGCAGCATTCTTTTTTGTTTACCTTGGGGTTGCGAAGGTCAGTTTCTTTTTCTTTTTCTTTTTTTAAATATATTTTATTGATTTTTTACAGAGAGGAAGGGAGAGGGATAGAGAGTTAGAAACATCAATGAGAGAGAAACATCGACCAGCTGCCTCCTGCACGCCTCCCACTGGGGACGTGCCCGCAGCCAAGGCACATGCCCTTGACCTGAATCGAACCTGGGACCCTTGAGTCCACAGGCCGACACTCCATCCACTGAGCCAAACCAGTCAGGGCGAAGGTCAGTTTCTTAATGAGCCACATCGAGGTTCCCATATAGCACAAGGAGCTTGCGGGAAGCCAGGCCCTTCAGGAACTTGGAAAAGGCTTTATCCCAGGGCTGCTGGTACTCCAGGCACACCAGATCTTGGCCTACATTAGGTACATAGTCTGTTACCAGCACAAATGTGTCAAATTCAGCAGCCAATACCATGGGAGATATTGAGTGGGCGCTGGTGGGAGAATAGGCCTGCGCCACTGTACCCTTCATAGTCTGAAGGAGCTGACCAGTACTGATGGGGTAGTCCATACAGCTCTTGAAGTTCAGCTCGTAGTTTATTCTCGGAACATTTGGTCTACTGCAGGCACGGGATCTCTGGGGCTTCTTCCTTTATCCAGTCTAAACCTTTCTCCTTAATCCAGGCCTGAAGCCCAGCCACATTCCAGGACTGTGCCTCATTTGCCTGTGGGTGAAGTGTTCTGATCTGGGGATGTCCTCATACAGGGTTGGCCCCTTTCCTGCTGCCTCTTTCTCATTTTTCTTTGCTCCTGCTCCCAACTTATTCTTCCTGACCCCTCTGGCTCAAACTTGGGCTCTTCCTTATCTTCTGCCACCGAACCCCTTTCCCTCAACTCCCCACCCTTTTCACCACGTGGCCCAGTGAAGCAGTATTTCTTCAGCATTGCCTACTCAAGACCTTGTCTGGTTCCTCCTTATCTGAGCACAAAGAATAGATCCCCTGTGTCTACTTTCTTTTGTAGAACAAAAGTTTTAAATTCTTACCAGTTTTTATCTTTATGGAGCATGCTCTTGGTGTCATGTCTAAGAACTCTGCATAACTGCAGGCATGACAAATTCTGTTTCCTTCTAAAAATTATACAGTTTTATATTTAGAATAAATAATTTGTTTTGAGTTCATTTTTGTATAAAGTGTGAGGTGTTTTGTTTTGGTTTTGCATATGGCAATCTAATTGTTTTCAACACACTTCATTGAAAAGGGTGTCTTTTCTCCTTTGAATTGCCTTTGTCAAAAATCATTTGTCCATATTTGTGTGCATCTATTTCTGGACTCTTTTCTGTTCCTTTGACCTATGTGTCTGTCCCTTTACAATAGCACATTGTCTTAAATACTGTAGCTTTATGATAAGTCTTAACATTGGGCAGTGATTTCTCCAATTTTATTCTTTTTCAAAATTATTGTGTCTGTTTTATTATTTTTAATTCTCACATGAGGATATGGTTTTGTTTGATTCTAGAGAGAGAGGAAAGGGGGAGAGAGACGTCCGATCGCCTGTTTTCCATACTCTCCCCACCTGGGGATCGAACCCACAACCCTTTGGTGCACAGGATGATGCTCTAACCAACTGAGCAACACTGGCCAGGGGTCCTGCTGGGATTTTAATTGGAATTCCTTTAAATATATAGATGAATTTGGTGAATATTCAAATCCATGAATACAGTATGCCTCTCCATTTGTTTAGATCATCCTTGATTTCTTTCGTCAGTGTTTTATAGGTTTTAGTCCTGTTGATACTTTCGTTTTTGGAGGCAATCAACCCATTTAGGTTCAGATCACAAATTCTCACCATCCTTTTGTGGGCTGTGGTTTCAATGTCTGTAATTTTCAAGGCCTTTGCAAACCTATTTGGATCAGTCCAGCATGTGTGCCACCCAGTGGCCAGTCTGGGACTTGGGCTGTGATTTACCTCTTTGGGTCTCAGAGTCTGTGCTGTACTGTTTGCTAATGTCAAATCCATGTGTGTGCTGCTCCCCCTCTGCAATCTCTTCAGCCACGTCACAGTTCATTGGAACAACCTTGTTCAGCATCTGGGGCCAAGTAGCAGAGGGGTGGGGTAGGTGGGATGGGAGGGGGTGAAAGAGAGAGAGAGAGAGAGAGAGAGAGAGAGAGAGAGAGAGAGAGAGAGAGAGAGAGAGAGAGAGAGAGAGAAGGCATAGAAGACTCACTCCACCTCTTCAAACTTCTTCTCTGATTGGAAGGAAGCTTCCTGTCATTCAGTTTTAGATTTTTGCTGTTCCCCTCTTGTCACTTCTTCCACCACAAGTTTGCTTTGGGCTGGCACACAGGAGAACAGAAAAAAGAAAAAGAAGGAAAAATGGGCTGTTTCTATACACTTCCTTGAGTTTTTGGAGACCCCTTTCCCAGTATTCAAGCCAGAACAAGACAAGGGTTTTTTTCTGGAGTTTTCTCTGTCTACATCAATGGATGCTTCCAGATGTCAGGCTGTGTTGTGTCCACACCAGGAGATACCAGAGGAAAAAAATGTTAAACTCATCCTTGGTTCAGTGGTACTTTGAATTCTGGTCTTCTCCCCGATCATCCTGCTTCACTTTTCAGAGTCGTTAAATAGTTGCTCTTGCTTATTATAGCTACCTTTAGTGGGAACAAGGTGAGGTATGCTTGGTCCATCTTATCCAGGACAGAAACCTCTCTATAGATTTCTTTAGATGAATGAAGAATGAAATCAGTGTTTGGTATTGGAGGCATACATTTTCCTAATAACATTTTATTATATTCATTACTTCACATTTAACTTTCTGTTTTTTAAAATATATTTTTATTGATTTCAGAGAGGAAGGGAGAGAGAGACAGAAACATGATGAGGGAGAATCATTGATCGGCTGCCTCCTGCACGGCCCCTACTGGAGATAGAGCTCACAACCTGGGCATGTTCCCTGACCAGGAATCGAACCGTGACTTCCTGGTTTGTAGGTCAATGCTCAACCACTGAGCCAAAATATATTAATTTATTTATTTCAGAGAGGAAGAGAGAGGGAGGGAAAGATAGAAACATCAATGATAGAGAATCCTTGATCAGCTGCCTCCTGCACGCCCCCTTCTGGGGATCGAACCTGCAACCTGGGCATGTGCCCTGACCAGGAATCGAACCATGACCTCTTGGTTCATAGGTTGATGCTCAACCACTGAGGCATGCTGGCTGGGCAAGGCCATAAAATTTTTTAAATTGGGGTGACACTGGTTAATAAACTTTTACAGGTTCAGGTGCATAATTCCACAACACATCATCTGTACACTGTATTGTGTTCACCAACCCAAGTCAAGTCTCTCTCCATCACCATTTATCCCCCCGTATCCTCCTCTACCTCTCCCATATCCCTCTCCTCCCCCCAGCAATCATCACACTTTTATTCCTTTTTAATAAAAAAATCCAAAAAACTAAAATAGACACTCTGCTCCTAATTCCATCCTAAGTTGCTTACAATGTTTCATGTCTCCTTATATGTGTGTTTTGATGTGGTATGGTAGTCATGTCAGTGTAAAAAATTTTAACCTGCTTTTTTTCACTTAATTTTATGACTTCACCACTTTTCATTGTTGCTATAGCATTTTCATAAATATCACCTTTGTAGATCTATAAAAGAAAAGGATAGAACTTTACTAAATGCAATCATATATCAGATACTAAATCAGCATTTCTCAACCTGTGGGTCGCGACCCCTTTGGGAGTCGAACGACCCTTTCACAGGGATCGCCTAAATACATCCTGCATATCAGATATTTACATTACGATTCATAACAGTAGCAAAATTACAGTTATGAAGTAGCAATGAAAATAATCTTATGGTTGGGGTCACCACAACATGAGGAACTGTATTCAAGAGTCGTGGCATTAGGAAGGTTGAGAACCACTGTACTAAATGAACCTATATAGACAAGGTCCCATGCTAGATACTAGGACATATATGTGAGTAAACCATTCTTTGTCTTCACGGAACCTGAGATTAAATTGGGAGGCAGAAGCAAATAAATGAGCACAACAAAGAAAAACCCCAATAAAGGTTTCATCGAGAGGATAGGTTTCATACAACTGGTGTGTGCCCCTTGAAGGAAGAGTAAATATCTGTCAGGACTCAGTACAGAGTGATGCGTTGCGGGAAGTATGCATAATTCGTATTTCAGGGGATTGCATCATAGACCTATACTCACTGGCAATGAATAGTTTATAAGACGTATTGTTAAGTACAAAAACAGGTTAAAAACATGTTGATATGACTTTATTTATGTGGGGGGGAAAACTTGGTGTACATACAGCAAGAGTTATGACAGAACATACACCCAGCTGGTAACAGTGGTCACTTCTGGGGAGGGGAGTGAGCGCAGAGGTAGAGCTAGTAGGGGAGAGACTGTATAGCTTTTATCTTGTAAGAGATTGTTTTCAATTATTATGTGTATTATTGAATATACCAATGAAATTATAATGCATAGAAATGAAATTTTGATTCAAAGGAACATTATTCAACCATGTAGATATTCTGTAAATCAGTATAATTTGCAAACATTCTTTAGACATGGAACCCTTTTTTCAGACAATTATAGTAAGTCCACTTTTTAAATTGTTTATTGATTTTAGAGAAGAAAGGAGAAAGAGAGAGAGATAAAAACATCGATAAAAAAGAAACATCGATCAGCTGCCTCCTACACACCCAACACTGGGGATCGAGCCTGCAACCCGGGCACGTGCCCTGACGGGGAATTGAACTGGCAACTGCATGATTCATAGGTTGATGCTCAACCACTGAACCACAGAGGCCTTCTCAAGTCCAATTTTTTTAGTAAGCAGAGTGATTTTGTGTCCAAGTGAGGCTAGTGGACTTGGAGATCTTGATTTCCGTGTTTGTGTGCTTGCGTGCATGCCCATAAAAACTTCTAGAATGCTGTGTAGATCCTGGGGTGTTAATAGTTACAACTCTGAGATAAGATTATGCATATTTTAAGTTTTCCTTTTTTATTATGTATTTTAATTTTTTATAAGAAACAGATGGATTGTTACAGTTAGTAGGTGGGTTTTTTGTAGAAAATATTCAACACTTGGGGCTACATGGTGAATTGGGCACTCTCATGTATTGAGGATGAAAATATAACTTGTGACACTATTCTGGAAAGAAATTTAGTATCATGTGTCAAGAGTCTATGAACATGACCATATCCTTTGACCTAGTAAACTTATTTCCAAGAATTTGCCATATGAAATAACCCAAGAAACTTGTTAACAATATGCTTATTAGAGCATTATTTATAATGAGAAATTAAAAATGACTTTAATATCTTATGTTCCATTTGATGAAATATGAAGACCATAAAATTATGTTCAAGGGGATCTTGATAAAGAAAAGCCCCTTCTCAGTCAGCCCCAACCCCACAGAGGGAAACAACCATTTTACTTCTATTGCCATAGATTAGTTTTGCTTCTACTTGAACTTTATATGTACCCTTTTGTGTCTGTCTGTCTTTCACTCAGTATATCTTTGAGATTTATCCATAGCTTTGCATGTATCAGCACTTTGCTCTTCTTTATCACTATATTGTATTCTGTTGTATGAATATACCACAATTGATCCATTCTTCTGTTAATATGCATTTGAGTTATTTCCAGTTTAGGGCTATTATGAATAAAGCTGTTGTTAGTTTGTTCATATTTTTTTGGTGGACAAATGTACTCATTTTCCCTAGGTAAATTACTTAGGAGAAGAATTACTGTGCCATGCGGTAAATAATGTTTAGGTTTATAAGAAACTGCCAAACTGTTTTCCAAGCTGTACCTAGATATACCCACCAGCAATCTACTGGTAATTCCAGTTACTCCATATCCTTGCCTTGCCAGTGCTGATATTTATAATTTTGAATTTTCGCCATTCTGTGGATATATAGTGATGTCACATTGTGGTTTTATATATGTTTAAGTGCTTTTGTGTGTTTTAAAAATATTTTTATTGATTTTGGAGAGGAAGGGAGACGGGGAAAGAGAGAGAGAGAGAGAGAGAGAGAGAGAGAGAGAGAGAGATCAATGATGAGAGAAAATCATGGATCAGCTGCCTCCTGCATACCCCACACTGAGGATCAAGCTTGCAAAACCAGGCATGTGCCCTGACCAGGAATTGAACCGTGACCTCCTGGTTCATAGGTCAGCCATGGGCCACGCTGGCTGGGCTGCTTTTGGTTTTAATGTTCATGGCTTTTGAACCAATAATTTCACTTTGGGGACATTTTCCTAAGGACATAATCTAAAATCCAGAAAATCTTATATGATGTGTCTTTGCTGTATAACTTATAAAAGCCAAATGTGAGAAATAACCTAAATGTCAGGTATTAGGGAAGTAGATGCATAATTTATGATATATTTATAATGATAAAATATGCAGCCATTCAAAATTATCTTAAAAATATAATAAAAGCAGGATACAATATTATTATAGAGTAAGGTATTAACTGTAGCAAATATGTGTATTAAAATAGTACAGCTATATACATCAACAAAAAAGTTTATTTTTAAGTAACAATTTTTATTTATTTTTAATTCATTGTTGCCACTATCACAGATGTCCCCCATTCCTCTCCTTACCTACCTCCACCCAGCCGCACCCCCCTCCTTCTGGCCATCACCACACTTCTCTGTGTCCATGCGATATTCATATATGTTCTCTGGCTAATCTCTTCACCTTATTTCATCCAGTGCCCCCCATTCTCCTCCTCTCTGACCTCTGTTGGTCTGTTCCGTGTATCCATGCCTCTGCTTCGATTTTGTCCAAAGAGGACATACAGATGGCCAATACATATATGAAAAATGCTCAACGTCACTAATCATCAAAGAGATGCGAACTAAAACTACCATGAGGTATCACCTCACACCTGCCAGAATGGCTACCATCAATAAATCCACAAACAACATGTGTTGACAAGGATGTGGAGAAAAGGGAACCCTAGTGCACAGCTGGTGGGAATGCAGATTGGTACAGCTACTGTTGAAAATAGTATGGAGTTTCCTCAAAATGTTAAAAATGGAGCTGCCTTTTGACCCAGCAATCCCACTTCTGGGAATATATGCTAAGAAGCCTGAAACACCAATCAGAAAGAATATATGCAACCCCTATGTTCATAGCAGCATTATTTATAATAGCCAATATCTGGAAAAAAGTTTATTTAAAAAAATACTAGGAGAAAACACACCAAAATATCTTTCGGTGGTGGTACTCTGTAATTTTCCCCTATCCTTATGTGTTTTTCTAATGATCATGTGACCATTTTAGAAGAATACAAAATTTAAACTTTTATTTATTTTTAAACTTAATTTTAAAACTTTCCCCAGATTTTATGTTCTATAATGCTTTCGCCTTATCTAATCTTTCCTGCAACATGAAAAATTACTCTCTTGGGTTTCTTTAAATATTTGATTTCTGCTACTGTTTTGACTCTCAAATTATAAATTGCATGAAAAAGACACTCTTGTGTTGTTTCTTCTTCTGAACATCTGATGTTGCAACATCCAGTCCAGGACGGAAGATAAAATAGAGCGATTCAAGAAAGCAGTTGAGTACTATTCAGTCACAACCAAAATCTCTTCGATGCCAGTGGGTTCCTCCTCCTTTCTAGGTAAGGCTTCCACCTGACCCAGAGCTGCTCTGCCCATAGAGGACACTGAGGTGGCCCCTCAGAAACTCCTGGGCCAGAGTAGAATCACTTGTTTGTATTGCATCCTCCTAGAAGCCATTCCTGTTCGGTAGACATTTTCCTTTGGATTTCCATGTAATAAGAGAGGTGACACGAGACAGGGCCCCGATTGCTCAAAACTTTAGCTGGGGTCCTATGCCATTCTCTTAGCTTGGGCTTCTCCTGGTGCTACCCTCCATTGTGGCCTAGTATACGTAAGACAGCCCTCTCAATGGTGTCAGGCCTGAGTTTGAATCCCACCTCTGCTGTCTACTAGTTGTGTGATCTTGGCAAGTCACATCTGTATGAAAGGTGGATCATGATACCTATTGTATAAGGTTGTTATCAGATGCAGTAATTTATGTAAGATTCCTGGCATGATGCATAATAGCTGTTCAGTAAAATGTGACTTACTTATAATTAATAATAATTTTTCAGGTGATGTGGGGTTAGCAGAATGTAACATGGTAGAATTATTACGTTTGCCTAAAATGTAGCCCTTTCTCTTGGCTTCAGGTTTTCGTAATAACCGGCTGGGAAATCCTCCCCTTCCACGAAGTCAAATGAGCAGTATTTCTGGGAAGCCAGTGGTAAGTATCTTTTAAAGGGCCTCAGACTGTTAGCATTAGACACTGGTGGCTTCCTGATTTTTATAATCTCAGTTAGGGTGTCTCAGTGTAATCAGTATGTTAAGACTGGTATATGCCAATGTCACATTCTCAGCTGGAGGCCAACAGACTATGTAAAGAAAACATCCAAATCAGTAACCACTAGGGCCTGGCGAAGGTAGATTTGCTAATGTTGGAAAGTGTTCTAGGAGACCATGGTTTGGTTCATTGTCCTGCCTCTGGAGAATTCTATCCATACATCACTGTTAGAATTATTTCTTGTTACTCTCAGTAGATTCTTTGTATCCCAATAACCCTTGCTACAGCCATCATCTGCTATGTCACAACTTTTTGAGGAAACCACCTTGGAGCATGGTAAAATGTTAAAGAGCTTTTCTGTCTGTTTTATCCTTCAGTTTTCTCACCATGTGCCCCAGAAAATGAAATATCCACCACCATTCCCATTGGGACCCAACTCCTCTCTTCTCTTCTCCCCCCATACTTTGGGGGAATCCCATGCTTTTTCTGAGAATCCCCTGCTGGAGGACAACCCCCTTGCCACTTGGGGTATCTCTTATGACTCATCACAGTTTCCCAATTACCTGACTTCCAAAGCCTCACCTCCTCTGGGACCAGACTCTTCCCACTCTTCTTCCTCTGGTGATGAGCCAAACGGAGTCAGCTCTGAGTAAGTATCTATATAGGCACCCAAGGAAACAGACTTCTGAAGCATCTCTATTCTTTTGCTGCTAACCTGGGCAGGGGCGTGGGGAAGCGTATGCTCCTGGCTTCTCTCTGTGGCTCTTTGCTCCTAAGCAAAGTAAGAAAACTCTCTCTCTGCTTGGCCACTTCATGCTCAATTTTCAGATACTCAAGCCATGGAGGTAAAAGGCAGCATAGCAGCTAGTTAGGGGAGCTCTGGTATGGCTGTGCCACATGTCATGGCTGCCATTTCTCAATTAGTGAGAGGAATAGACTGAATGTTAAAAAAAATGAGAAGAATTTTTAGAGTTGAGCTATTGGAACGGTTGTGTAGGCTGTTATATTCTTAGTGACTCAGACAGGGTGCTGATGATTAAAATAGTGGCATTTTGTATTTGCTCATTTGTTCTTAGATTGTTCTCTAAGCAGATTACCCCTGGGAAGCAGGACTGCTTTGAGGTTTCAATTGCAGTCATTTTCTTACAGCATATGCAGACTCTAAATGTGATCTCTTATGTGTTGGGAAGGATTCAGAATGGTTCCCACAACTTTTGATCACGTTGGTTTGTGTCAGATGGAAGAAGCTAGGAGGGTGGTGATGGCCACTGAGTGGAAACAGGCCCACTGCTAACCCAGTGTCCAAACTTCCAGAGGGTTTGTAAGATTCCTTGAGATCAGAACAGACATTTGCGTTGGAATATCTTTATCAACCTCCTTTCTCTTTCTACATTGTCTTTCTCAATCTTTTAGTCATGTCACAGAAACATTTCATCGGCAGCCTAGATGGGAGGATCCCAGTGGTAACAGAGGTCCCTGGGTACAGCCTGGTGATGCTGGAGTTTCAGATGCTGCCCTGGGAGATGGTGAGCCCCACATCCCATCTCTGCTCTCTATGTCTACGAGGAACCACATGGACATCACCATTCCGCCCTTACCACCAGTAGCCCCAGAAGTTTTGCGGGTGGCCGAACACAGACACCGAAGAGGTCTTATGTACCCATATATCTACCACGTCCTCACTAAGGTGAGAGAGCACCTCAGTACTTCTGTCCCTCCTTGCTCTTGACAGTACACTTCACACTTCCTAGAACTGGAAGTCACCAGAGAAAATGATGATTAATGGTGTCTGAAGGGAGATGAAAGGAGACCAAGTGTGCTGGGGCTTCTCATTGTATTAAGGGTTTTAGGTGAGGTGAAACCAGTAAGAGATGGGACTGTGCAGTAAATGAGGCCCCAAGAAGTGTAATTGTGAGATTTCAAAGAAGAAACTTGGTACATTCTGGTCTAGGGGAGGACATTAGAAGAAGAGGCTTATGTCCTTGTTTTTTGTCTCTTTCTCTACTTCTCCAGAGCTTTTACCCTCCATCATCTTATCATCCAAATCCACCCCCCAGCAAAAGGTCTAAGATGGACTTTCCCCATTTAGTCAGCTAGTCAGTTACAGCAAAGACTTTAAAAACAGAACATAGCTTTGAAGCTGGCTGTGGTCATCTGGGCTTGTTACTGCTTTTTATTTAATTTTTATGAATCATCTTGCATTCTTTTTTAAAATTTTTAAAAAATCTTTTTATTTTGGAGAGCAAGGGAGGGGAAGAGAGAGAAACATCAATGATGAGAGAGAATTATTGATCGGCTGCCTCCTGCATGCCCTACACGGGGGATGGGAACCTGCATCCCGGGCATGTGCCCTGACCGGGAATTGAACCCTGACCTCTGGGTCCATAGGTCGACACAACCACTGAGCCACATCAGCTGGGCTATGGCTTCTTTTAAGTCTGAAACTAAGTACAAGAAGAAAATTTAGTGGCTAGGCTACATACAGTTCTTTACTGGTTCTTCTCAGCTCAATTCCAAACCTTGAGGCAACTAATTTTCTCCTTCTCTCTGGCCCATTTTCTTATTAGGGTGAGATTAAGATCCCTGTATGTATTGAGGATGAGTGTAACATGGATCTGCCACCAGCTGCTCTTCTGTTCCGGTCAGCTCGTCAATATGTGTACGGGGTGCTTTTCAGTCTAGCAGAGACACAGCGGAAATTAGAACGCCTGGCTGTACGGCGACGGCTGCCTGTGGAACGTAAGCATAGTTCTGGCTTTGACAAATCTCTCAAAGTTTGATGCAGAGCAAAAATGTATCTGCAAACACATGATACTTTTGGCTATGGAACAGTTTTTGAGAAAATGTATAATTCACCAGGGTACTTATTGGTATGGGGAATGCATTAACTTAAGCTCCAATTCTTTTTTTTTTATATTTTATTGATTTTTCACAGAGAGGAAGGGAGAGAGACAGAGAGAGCCAGAAACATCTATGAGAGAGAAACATCGATCAGCCACCTCCTGCACATCCCCCACCGGGGACGCGCCCGCAACCCAGGCACATGCCCACGACCGGAACCGAACCCGGGACCTCTCAGTCCGCAGGCTGACGCTCCATCCACTGAGCCAAACCGGTCTCGGCTCCAATTCTTTTTTTTTTAAATTATATTTTTATTGATTTTAGAGAGGAAGGGAGAGAGAGAAACATCAATGATAAGAGAGAATCATTGATTGGCTGCCTCCTGCACGCCCCCTATTGGGGGTTGAGCCTGCAACCCGAGCATGTGCCCTTGACTGGAGTTGAACCCGGGACCCTTCAGTGTGCAGGCCAACGCTCTATCCACTGAGCCAAATCGGGTAGGGCTAAGCCCCGATTCTATAACCATTAAGCATTCAGAGTGAGTTCTGTTTACAAGAATCATGCTGGGCCTTGAGAATGCAGAGGTGTATCTGACACAGTCTCTCCTCCTCAGTGAAGTTTTTGTTTTGGAACTTAATCCTATAGGTAATTGGAGCCATTGAAATGTGTTTTGTTTTCTTTTATTGTTTTCAGAGGGGAAGGGAAAGGGGATAGAGAGATAGAAACATCAATGATGAGAGAGAAACATCAATTAGCTGCCTCCTGCACGCCCCACACTGGGGATTGAGCCCAAAACCCAGGCATGTGCCCTGACTGGGAGTCTAACTGTGACCTCCTGGTTTCTAGGTTAATGCTCAACCACTGAGCCATACCGGCCGGGCGAGCCTTGATTTTTTTCATCTGTAAAATAAGCACTACATTTTGTGATAATGTAGGCATAATCTCTCTCAGGATTGTTCTGAAGAGTAAATGAGATATACTTTTATATGCAAAGTACTTAACACATATCAAGCATATAGTAAATGCTTACTACTGCTAACAATAAATATTATAGCAACAAAAATAAAAAAAGGTGTTGAAATGTGATTGATCTTGTCCAATGTGGCCAGCTGCAGAAATACTCAGAAATTCTCTACATCCTGGTTTTCCTCAATTTCTGTTTTCCAGTTCCTGCAGTGATCCTTAAAGAGTGGTCTGCCTATAAAGGGAAGTCACCTCAAACCCCCGAACTGGTGTCTGCACTGACATTTCGGGAATGGACTTGCCCAAACCTCAAGAGGCTCTGGCTAGGCAAAGCAGTTGAGGACAAGAACAGAAGGATGAGGGCCTTCCTGGCCTGTATGAAGTCAGATACACCCAGTATGCTCAACCCAGCTAATGTGCCCACCCATCTGCTGCTCATGTGCTGTGTGCTCCGGTAAGCCATGGGACAGGGAGGCAGCCAGTTCATTTCTCTTTTACTTTTTGAACATTTCTTTCATCAGGTGTTTTATGGTGTTTGGGGTGGGGAGGCTTTTGTTTTATACAGACACTCCTTGGGTTATGTCAGACTTGACATACGTCGTTTCATGATTATGTTGCCATCTCCCATCCTATATAATAAAAAGGTAATATGAGATGGCTGCCTACGACCAGGCCAGCAGGGGGGTTAAGTGAGGGACAACCAAACGACTGAACAGCAGGCTGCGTGGGGCGACCAGGCCAGTGTGGGGGCTCTGAGGGGCAACCAGGCTGGCGGGGCGAGGCAGTTGGGGGCGACCAGGCCGACAGGAGGGGAAGTAAGAGGCAACCAGGCTGGCGGGGGGAGCAATTATGGATGACCAGGCCGGCGGGGGTTGTAGTTGGGGGTGATGAAGCCCGCAGGGGCGGGCAGTTGGGGGCAATTAGGCCAGCAGTGGGGGCAGTGAGGGGCTACTAGGCCAGTGGGGGGGCAGTTGGGGGCGACCAGGCTGGTGGGAGGGGCAGTTAGGGGTGATCAGGCTGGCAGGCAGAGGCAGTTAGGGGTGATCAGGCTGGTGGGGGAGCGCAGTTAGGGGTGATCAGGCTGGTGGGGGGGCGCACATAGGGGCGATCAGGCAGGCAGGTGAGCAGTTAGGAGCCAGCGGTCCCGGATTATGAGAGGGATGTCTGACTTCTGGTTTAGTCCTGATCCCCAGGATTGGGCCTAAACCGGCAGTTGGACATCCCCCGCACGGTCCCGGACTGGAGATGGTACAGGCTGGGCTGAGGAGACCCCCCCCCTCCTCCGAGCACTAATTTTGTGCACTGGGCCTCTAGTTTATTTATTTAAAAAAAAATTTCCGTCATTTTGATGTATGTACATATGTGCTTTATGTTTTTTATTATTTATTTACCACAAGTAAAGGTCAGGAATTGTTACCTTTCTTTTAAATTTTTTTTACTGTTTCACTTCATTACTGCTGTGTATGTGCTCCATGTGAGTGACGTAGGTGCTTATGTAGGTGGGTTCCGACCTAGAGTGAAATCGCATTATGTCGTGCCGTAGGAACAGATCTCTGATGTAACCTGAGGACCTACTGTATTGAGCTTAGACTTCAGAAACACTGACATTGATTGCTTTGATAGTCTCCTCGGTTTATGATCTCTGTCATCATCAGTCCATGCACGACCTCTCTTTTTTTAAAATATATTTTTATTGATTTCCAAGAGGAAGGGAGAGAGAAAGATAGAAACATCAATGTTGTCAGGATCATCGATTGGCTGCCTCTTGCACACCCCCTACTGGGGATCAAGCCTTCAACCCGGGCATGTGCCCTGACCAGGAAATGACCTCCTTGTTCATAGGTCCTTAACCATTGAGCTGCAAAGCCAGGCATGACCTCTCTTTTTATTCGGTTTTATATTTGTTTTTTTTGTCCCTTTTATTCTTTATTCCTGATCCAATTCCCTTTTTCTCCCTATAGTTATCTCCTCTGGGATATTTGATGTGTGTCTTCCAAGCCATCTCCTATATATTTATTTAAATACTAGAGGCCCAGTGCACGAAATCATGCACTGTGGCGGGCAGGGGGGGGGGGGTTGTTGGACATCCTTAGCACTGCCGTGGAGGCGAGAGAGGCTCCCGCCACCGCCGCTGCGCTCGCCAGCCGTGAGCCCGGCTTCTGGCTGAGCGGTGCTCCCCCTGTTGGAGTACACTGACCACCAGGGAGCAGCTGTTGTGTTGAGCATCTGCCTCCTGGTCAGTGTGCGTCATAGTGACAGTGACCAGTCATTGCACTTGTCAGTTGATTTGCATATTAGCCTTTTATTATATAGGATAACCTTTTGTTTTCTCATTTTCTGAGGTGCCTATTTATCTTGTACATTTATTTTAGGTTACTTGTCTTGCTGATTACAGAAACTTTTTTGTCAGATATGTGTGTATACACATACATATATAGCAGATATCTTTTCTATATCTGTGGGTGTATAATATCTTTTCCAACCAGTCACATTTAAAAAAATTATGTACAGTATCTTTGTTGAATGAAAGTATTAAAGTTTCACCAACCTTTTATTATTTCACACATAAAAGCTGGGAAATTAGTATGGTGAACACCCCATATGCCCACCACTTAGATTCTACAATTAATATTTTACTATACTTACTTTATTCCATATAACTATCCATCTGTAGCCATCCATTTATGCATCCACTTTGATGCATTTCAAAGTAAATTGCAGATATTGGTATACTTCACCCCTAACCAAAAAGTACTTAATTTTGGTTTTGTCAAACCCATCAAATTGTAGCTTTATGATGTGTGCATTTGGAATCTTATTCAGTGGGTCTTCTCTATCCCTGGGTCAAAAATATTTTTTTACATTTTTATATATTTTTATAATGTTGCCTTCTATGTCAGGTCTTTAAATATACTGGGTATTTCTTCTGTATATGCTATAAGAAAAGATCTAATTTTGTTTTCTCTACAAAATAAGCCAGTTTTCCCAATTCTGCTTATTAAACAATTTCTCCTTTCTCCACTGATATGTATCACCACGTTCCACATATATCGTGTTCCTGTATGTACACGAGTTTTTTCCTGGTTTCTATTTTGTTCCATTGCCTATTTGATGCCTCATCAGGACCACATTGTTTTCATTATTAAGGGTTTACAGTTTGCCTTAATATCAGGTCAGACAAACCTCTGCTCTTTGCTTTTCATGTTTCATACTTGTGGCTGTTCCTGAACCATGTGAACCTTTATTCTTCCAAATATAATTTAGAATTAGTCCACTTTCCACAAAAATTTTATTGGGGTTTTTTCCCAATAAGTTGAATTTATAGATTAATTTGACAGCTTTATAATATTAAGTCTTCTCATCTAAAGATCATAGTTTACTTTTTCCTTTTTTTAGGTCTCTTCCTTTATCTCTTAATAGAGTTAATTTTTTTCCATAGAGGTTTGCTGTGTTTTAAATTAATTCCTTGGCACTTGATACATACTATTGTGATTATGGATAGTATTCTGTTTTCTTTCTTTTTTAAAAAATATATTTTTTTGATTTTTTACAGAGAGGAAGGGAGAGGGATAGAGAGTTAGAAACATTGATGAAAGAGAAACATTGATCAGCTGCCTCCTGCACACTCCCCGCAACCAAGGTACATGCCCTTGACCAGAATCGAACCTGGGACCTTTCAGTCCGCAGGCCGATGCTCTATCCACTGAGCCAAACCAGTTAGGGCAGTATTCTGTTTTTTATTATACTTTCTTGTTGTTTATTTGCTGATGTATAGGAAGTAAGTTTTTGTGCAAAGAAGTCAGTCCCTATAAGTCACCAGAGGGTTACAGAGCACTGAGCTTTGAAACTAGACAGACCTCAGTTTGAATTCTGGTTCTGGTGTTCTGCAGCTTGGATAAGTCACCTTAACCTACTAAACTCATCCATTTCTGCCCAGCTGGCATGGCTCAGTGGTTGAGCGTCAACCTATGAACCAGGAGCTCATAGCTTGATTCCTAGTTTAGGGGCATGCCCGGGTTATGGGCTTGGTCCCCAGTAGGGGGCATGCAGGAGGCAGCCAATCTCTCTCTCTCTCTCTCTCCCTCTCCCTCTCTTCCTTTCTCTAAAATCAATTAAAAAACATTTAAAAAAATAAAGTCGCCTTAGCTGGGTTGGCTCACTGGATAGAGCCTCGGCCTGGGGACTAAAGAGTCCTGGGTTTGATTCCGGTCAAGGGCATGTTATATTAATCCTTCTACAGAGCCGTTTGAGGATTTAAATAATACATGCAGGGGGCCCTATAACATAAGAGAGACTTAATATGTATTTTCCAACTACCTTGAGATTAAGATTGGTGACTTAAGAAGTCTGGTTGCAGGCACATCCCCAGTAGGAGGTGTGCAGGAGGTAGCTGATCGATGCTTCTCTCTCATTGATGTTTCTAACTCTCTATCCCTCTCCCTTCCTCTCTGTAAAAAATCAATAAAATATATTAAATAAATAAATAAAGTCATCTATTAACCTCATTATAAACCGTTATATTAATCCTTCTACAGAGCCGTTTGAGGATTTAAATAATACATGCAGGGGGCCCTATAACATAAGAGAGACTTAATCTTAATATGTATTAATTTTCTAACTACCTTGAGATTAAGATTGGTGACTTAAGAAGTCTTCCTATTGCCCTGGTTGGTTTCGCTCAGTGGATAGAGCGTTCACCTGCAGACTGGAGGATCCCAGGTTCAATTCTGGTCAAGGGCACATGCCTGAGTTGCATGCTCGATCCCCAGCAGGGGGCATGCAGGAGGCAGCCAGTCAATGATTCTCTTTCATCATTGATGTTTCTGTCTCTCTTTTCCCTCTCCCTTCCTCTCTGAAATAAATAAAAATAAATTTTTTAAAAAAGAAATCTTGCCCTGACTGGTTTGGCTCAGTGGATAGAGTGTCGGCCTACGGACTGAGGGTGTCCCAGGTTCGATTCCAGTCAAGGGCATGTACCTTGGTTGCGGGCACATTCCCAGTGGGGGGTGTGCAGGAGGCAGCTGATCGATGTTTCTAACTCTCTATCCCTCTCCCTTCCTCTCTGTAAAAAATCAATAAAATACATTTAAAAAAAAAAGAGGAAATCTTCCCATTAAGAGTAATAGATAAGCTCGGCTGGCATGGCTCAGAGGTTGAGCGTCAGCCTATGAACCAGGAGGTCAAGGTTCAATTCCAGGTCAGGGCACATGCCTAGGTTGCAGGCTAAATCCCTAGTGTGGGGTGTACAGGAGGCAGCCAATAAATGATTCTCATCGTTGATGTGTCTTTCTCTTCCTCTCTGAAATTAAGAAAAATAATATATTTAAAACAAAGAATAATAGATAAGATTTATACCTCCTAGTTTCTAATATATTCCTGGGCTACAGCCCTATATTGTCTCATATTAACTCTGGAATTACATGTTTTGTTTATCTTTTCTCTCAAAAGTATAGTAGTAGTTCATTTTCTCATTTATTTGATTCTCTGGGTTTTGTTTTTAAAGTAGAATGCAACCCCCTTTTTTGTAATTTTTTTTTTTCAGAGAGAAGAAGGGAGAGGGAGAGAGATAGAAATATCAGTAATGAGAGAGAATCATTGATGGGCTGCCCCTGCACACTCCCTACTGGGGATCGAGCCTGCAACCTGGGCATGTGTCCAGACCAGGAATCGAATTTTGACCTCCTGGTTCATAGGTCAGTGCTCAACCACTGAGCTACACTGGCTAGGCAATTCTCTGGGTGTGTTTTTTAAAAAAACACATCCAGGAACATGAAAATAAGTAAAAATTGTTCATGAACAACTATAAACTATCACTTAGACTGTGTTCTAATAGTTTCTGTTTGC
This sequence comes from Myotis daubentonii, assembly GCF_963259705.1. Taxonomy (NCBI): domain Eukaryota; kingdom Metazoa; phylum Chordata; class Mammalia; order Chiroptera; family Vespertilionidae; genus Myotis; species Myotis daubentonii. The sequence continues at coordinate 7,943,556 of NC_081861.1, read as the reverse complement.
TTCTGCTGAAGAGAACCTTAGCCTCCTGTTCAACCTATTTATTCTTAATTTAGACACATTTCTGACAATTTGGTCATCTGATTACCCAGTGTACAACAAATCAGAAGTAGCCAATTGTAACAGAGGTGACTCAGGGAATAGGAACTATTCTTAGAACCAGCCCCAGTGATAGCAATGATAAGCCCCCAAACCGGGGAAAAAATATAAAGTTTACTTTTAAAAAGACCTAAGAACCGAAAAAGAAGTAACATCATCTGGAGTCATTTATCATGGGGGAAACTGACCTGCATAAATCAGTACCCTGTATAAGCTCATTATTAAAGCATGAGGCAATAATCAATGTTTGGAAAATCAAGAACAGGTTTTATAATATTACATATATGTACCTGGCAATATGCTAAGTCAGCCCTTTGTGTGTGATACCACTAAATCCTCATAGTAGCGCTAAAAAGTATTATTTATCTCTGTTTATAGATGAGGAAATAAAGGTTCAAAGGTTGCATAGCTAGTAAGGGGTAGTGAAAGAGTTTGAACCCAATTCTCTCCAGCTCCCAATCCCTATGCTTTTTTCCCCCCTATGCTTTTTAAAAGATAAAATGGGCCCAGCTGGTGTGGCTGTTGTTGAACGTCAACCTATGAGGTAAATGTTTTTTAAAAAAGATAAAAAGCAGAATAAAAACCAAGCAGCAATTTAACTGATCTTGAGACAAGAAAGGGATTTTAAAAATAAAAATAAATAAGACTCAAGTTGTAGCCCTCTTCTGTGCTCTTATAGCTCCCTGTGCATTCTTCTATCTTGGTATTTAACACACTGTCCTGTCTTTTACTTTATTTCATTAGAATCACCAAAACCAAGCCTAGGATCTGGCCCATGATCAGTATCTTAGCTTAAATGAGCTTTTATAACTTAATAGTGATGCTTTTATTTTCTAGGTACATGGTTCAGTGGCCTGGTGGTCGAATCCTGTATCGCCATGAGCTAGACACCTTCCTTGCCCAGGCTGTATCTTCCCAGCTTTATGAACCAGATCAACTTCAAGAACTCAAGGTGATTTGATCTTTCCTCCTTTAAATTTTCTTTCATGAGCTCATAGCTTTAGGTCTTTTTTTCTTTTCTTTCTGGAGCTGGGGAGAAGAGTAAGTTCTACAGGTAAATGTTTTATTTACATTAGCCAAATATGTCTATTAATAAAATCAAGAGGTGCCTATAGCGCAGCCAGTGTGGTTCAGTGGTTGAGCATTGACCTATGAACCAGGAGGTCACGGTTCGATTCCTGGTCAGGGCACATGCCTGGGTTGTGGGCTCCATCCCCATGTGTGAGGTTTGCAGGAGGCAGCCAATCAATGATTTTTCTCTCATCACTGATGTTTCTCTCTCCCTCTTCTTCCCTCTCTGAAATCAATAAAAATATATTTTTTTTAAATAAAAGAGGTGCACTGCCCCCATACTGATGGGTGAGGATGGACAGAAAAGGTGAATATTATACAAGACTAATAAGCTGTGGCCCATAGACCATGATAAAGTTTCTAACTCTTTAAGATACACTTTAGAGACTGATCCTGGTGTCTCTTTTTTGTCTCTGAGTAAATGTCCACCTTCCATCCTTTTATTCTAGGTTTATTGAGATGTAATTGACATATAGCACTGTATAAGTTTAGGTGGTATAGCACAAATGGTATATACATCGTGGAATGATTACTACAATAAGTTTAGCTAACATCTGTCATCTCATACAGATACTATATATACAAGGCAAAAATAGGCTTATAGTTGTTCATATGGAAAAGAATAAATAACACAAGAATAAACTGTGTTTCATGTACTCATAAGTGCAAATCTACTTTTGCCCACCCTAATTTTTTCCTCATGGTGAGAACTCTTAAGATTTATTCTCTTAACTTTCCTATTATCATACAGCAGTGTTAGGTATAGTCATCCTGCTGTACATTACATCCCTAGTATTATTTACCTTACAACTGGAAGTTTTTACCTTTGGCCACTTTTATCCACCCCCACCTCTGATAATATCAAATCTGATCTTTTTTTCTATGACTTTTTTGGGTTTTAGTTTGTTTTTTAGATTCCACATATAAATGAGATCATACAATATTTGTCTTTCTCTGTCTGACTTATTTCCTATAGCATAATACCCTCAAGGTCCATCCATGTTATCGTAAATGGCAGAATTTCCTTCTTTCTTGAGGCTGAATATGCCACACTCTAACCACTGATCCACATGGGCCAGGGCTCTTCCAGTCTTTTGTCATGCATTTTTTACATAGTGAAGATACTGTTTATGTAATATATATTATTTTTTTAATATAGCATATATTTTATGTCTTAAAATTTTTAGTAAATAATATTTTATCATATAGATGTATCATTTAATTATTAGAGTGTTGGCTGTTTGGTTTCCAGTTTTCCCCCTATTATATATAATATTACAATTAACATTTTTATGCATAGAGCTTTATTCACATCCCTACTTCCTTAGAATAGATTCCTAAAAGTAGAATTTCTGAGTCAACAAATGTGAACATTTTCAAAGTTCTTGATACATGTTGCTTGTCATACCCCTTCCTCGTCAGCTCTTTATGAGCATGCCCATTTATTTCACTGCATGCTCACCAGCAGACTGCTGCTGGTGTTCCCTTTTTGTCTTTGAATAAGTATCCACCTTCCATGCTTTTATTCTAGTTTTATTGAGATGTAATTGACATATCGCACTGACATATTTTGGTCTTTAGTTTTTTAATTTTTTCTAATTTGACAAGCAAAAGAAGCTGGTATCTCAAGTTGGTTCTTTTTAAAGCTTCAAAGCTGATGTCGTTGTTGTTGTTGTAATGAGTGTCTTTCAAACTGTCTCAGGGAAAGATGTGGATAGAAGCTGCTTGTGCAGCCAGATGTCTATATTGAAAGATAACATGTTCAGATTTAACTGGAATAATCAGCATAATGGGAATAAGATTAAATGTAACCAATAACATGAATTTCCTAATAGGTTTTCCTTTGTGGTGGTTTCAGATTGAGAAACTGGATGCCCGAGGGATCCAGCTTGCTGCCCTCTTCATGAGTGGGGTGGACACAGCTCTGTTTGCTAATGATGCCTGTGGCCAGCCAGTCCCCTGGGAGCACTGCTGCCCCTGGATTTACTTCGATGGCAAGCTGTTCCAGAGCAAGCTCATTAAAGCGGGCCGAGAGCGAGTGTCCCTGGTGGAGCTCTGTGATGGCCAGGTACCAGCATTGCGGGCAGTCGCTGAGAACCTTCCCTGATCTGCTGTGGGGATGAATGGGTGGGGTAGGAGCAGCGCAGAGACATGGGGAGGGAGGTAGCAGAAATGGCAGAATGTGTCTGACCTTGACCAAACTTGGTCAGTGTTAGTCCCAGAGGCCCAGAGCCTGATGTGCATGTTACAGAGTCATGCTGGAAAGCTTTATGAACTTCACATTTTCATATTACTTTTCTTACTCTGAGTATTTTTCCTCATGGAATCCTCAGATATACTATGTCTTTCCTGCAATTCTTAGAACGTCATCTTCCTTATTATTTACAAAAACTAAGTCACTTCTGCAAGTGATAATATTTTTGTAAAGGAACTATGTTTAGAAGTAGAAGAAAGTAATGAAGCAATTAACAGAGTAGAAGAAGGGGATTTTTTTTTGCAGTGAAATTTTGGGAAAGGTGAGAGATGCAGGGAAAGGAACCCTTAATTGCTCCTGTATCCATTCAGGGGTGGGGTGCTTGAGCTCAAGGACTAGAGCAGGGGTCAGCAAAGTACCCCAAATTCCAAAATTGAGGTTTTTAGTTTCATAAAGTTTTATTGGAGCACATCCATGTTCATTCATTTATGGCAGAGTAGAATGGTTGTAACAGACCATGTGGCCCACAGAGCCTCAAATATTTACCATGAGGCCCTTTTCAGAGCAAGTTCATCAAGCTCTGTGCTAGAGGCATGGACCTACCTTTGACAGGTCAGGGTCTCTGATCCTGGGGATGGAAGAGAAGGTTGAAAGGCTTTGTTTTGTATATATCAGGGTTTGGTTCTCTCTTTTACCTAATTCTGTTATCTCCCGTTTGCCCTGTAATGGACCATCAGTGAATACTTATTATCATATTTGTCTATTTGTCTTTCTTGTCCTAGTCAATGTGCCTCACAAGTCCTCAACCAGAACTAGTATGCTGGCAGTGCAGTGTCATATGAAAAGTGGGGGCTTTGGTGCCAGACAGGCTTTTCTGAGTGTGTCACCTTGGCCATTTTACTCCAGGCCTCGATTCCCTTGATGGGAACAGACTTATGAGACTATGCCTAGAGTGCCCAATAAATACTGTATTTGAAACAGAGAAGTTCAAAGAATGGCAGCTATTATTATTCTGTTCCTCATTTTAAAGGCTGAGTTGGCAACCAAAGTGGAAAAGATGAGACAGAGTATCCTTGAAGGAGTCAACATGAACTATCCACCGCCTTCTGCTCTACTTCCGTCACCTGCTTTTGTGCCTCCCATGATGCCACCTCTCTATCCTGTTTCATTTTATCCCCGAGCCATGGGCTCAATGCCACCTCCCCCTCATGGAAGGAGCCGGGGGTTTGCAGGTCAGTACCTAAGAATGAGGCATTTGAGATCCTCAACCTATTTCACAATAGCCAATCCAGTAATTATTGCCAGTTACAGAATTAGCGGTGCCACATACGTCTTATCTCATTTAACACCTGTGCTGTGTTGTGGTCGTTTGAAGAGGAGCTTACTGAGCTAGAGGGCTGTAACCCAGCCGGTATGGCTCAGTGGTTGAGCATTGACCAATGAACCAGGAGGTCACGGTTCGATTCCCAGTCAGGGCACATGCCTGGGCTGCAGACTTGATTCCCAATAGGGGGCATGCAGGAAGCCTCCAATCAATTATTTCCTCTCATCATTGATGTTTCTATACCTCTCTATCTCTCCCTTCCTTTCTGAAATAAATAAAAAATATACATATTTTAAAAAGATAGAGCATATATATAAAAAGGAGAGCAACAATAAAAAGGAGAGAGAGAGAGAGAGGGCTGTAGCTTAGGGAAGCAAGTCCCCTGACTTCCCAGACCACTCTCCATAGAGGTGGTTGATCCCAAAGAATTTGACTCACCAACCAAACTCCTGAAGTAACTGGTGCAGAAACCAGGAGCCACTTAATTACCTTTGAGAACTATAATTCATATGAGTGGGATCTTCATGGTTGCTGGTTTGATCTCTCAGTCCTCATTAGGCAGATATACAAGGTGCTTACAGGTAGAGCGAGCAGTGACAAGTAAGTGACCAGTGTCGGCAGATGACCGTAGCGTGATGTACCCATTTCCACTCCGGGGGAGATCTGATACATTTCCAGAAGCACAGAGCGAAGTAAGTTACTGACCATGCCCTACCGGGTAGCAATTTAATGGGGAAAACATACACCCACACCCACAAACATGTATAAATTATTAAATTATGCTGACACCTGAGCTGCAGCTTAATGATGAATAGACTGTCATGCTTAGGTAGCTCAGAAAGCTGATCCTGATCATGTAAACAACCTGTCCCCTGGTAAAACAGGATATTTTAATGGGGACATTTTAACATGAAATATGGAGATTCTATGATCAGGTGGGAAGTCATTGCTGTGGTTGAAGGTGTTTGTTGTCTGTTGCTCATTATTTTAAAAGTAAAGCTGGAGCCGAAACCGGTTTGGCTCAGTGGATAGAGCGTCGGCCTGCGGACTGAAGGGTCCCAGGTTCAATTCCGGTCAGGGGCATGTGCCTGGATTGCGGGCTCATCCCCAGTGGGGGATGTGTAGGAGGCAGCTGATCGATGTTTCTCTCTCATCGGTGTTTCTAACTCTCTATCCCTCTCCCTTCCTCTCTGTAAAAAACCAATAAAATATATAAAAAAATAAAAAGTAAAGCTGGAGCCTGGCCAGTGTTGCTCAGTGGTTGAACATTGACCTATGAACCAGGAGGTCATGGTTCAGTTTCCTGTCAGGGCACATGCCCGGGTTGTGGGCTCCATCCCCAGTAGGGGACGTGCAGGAGGCAGCCGATCAATGATTCTCTCTCATCATTGATGTTTCTATCTCTCTCTCCCTCTTCCTTTTTTTCTGAAATCATTAAATATATAGTAAAAATAAAACCGTAAGTTGAAGTTTGTGTTAAATTGAGGGTCACAGAATTCAGTATGGATGTTTAGCTTAAGGCTCTGCTTAGATGAGCAGTGTGATATCTGCTGTGGTAACTAACTCCCTGTTCAGTGAGGTAGTGATCAAATCTTAGAAACAGGAAGGCACCCATTCATTTCATCCTTTGAAGGTGACACTATGGCTCTGATCTCTCTCTCTCATTCTTTGCTTGTTGATCAGAAGACAGAGTTAAGTCCAGCTTCTCAGGAGGTCCGTGCCATTGCCCCAGGTTACAGCGATGCTTAGTCTCCAGTCACGAGTGGTTCATGAGGAGCCTCCTGCCTCCTGAAGGGCCACAAGATCCCCCAAATGCAAGTTTTCCTGCCCTCTTAGGACTAGCTAGCACCCTAGTCCCTTAGAATTCCACTTTTATGTAAATGAAGGGCTCTTTACTAATGACCTGCTAAATGAGAGAAGGGTTATTAATATTAGGGTTTTATCCATGAATTAAACTTTTAAAAATGTATTTTGTAATTTCAGAGAGGGAGAGAACAGATAGAAACATCAGTGATGAGAGAGAATCATTGGTTGGCTGCCTTCTGCATGCCCCCTTCTTGGTATTGAGCCTGCAACCCGGGCATGTGCACTGACTAGAATTGAACTGTGACCTCCTGGTTCATAAGTAGACACTCAACCACTGAGCCATACCGGCTAGGCTCAATGAACGAAAATTTAAGTTTTACCAGAACTCTATTTTTTTTTAAATATATTTTTATTGATTTTTTACAGAGAGGAAGGGAGAGAGATAGAGAGTCAGAAACATCGATGAGAGAGAAACATCAATCAGCTGCCTCCTGCACATCCCCCACCGGGGATGTGCCCGCAACCCAGGCACATGCCCTTGACCGGAATCGAACCTGGGACCCTTCAGTCCGCAGGCCGACGCTCCATCCACTGAGCCAAACCGGTTTCGGCCCAGAACTCTATTTTATGAATGATTCCTTTAGTGCCAAATTACAAAGTTCTGTGCCAGTAGGCTCCCACAACATGGAGTTGGAATTTCCTGTTTTAAGAAGATATGCTATCTTGTCTTGAATTTGTTCTGGTTTTCAACTGTTGCTATCCTTGCTTTTTAGTGATAAATTACTGTTAGTTTAGTTTCATTATTTTCAGCTTCATTTGGTTGCTTGGCTAATCCTCCAGGGAATAATGATACATATTTAAATCAAAAGTGGTTTTGGCCTATAATTCTCCTATAATGAGATTCTAAGATATTCATTCCCTCAATAAATATTGAATGCCTGCTATTTGCCAGGCTCTGTAGTTGAGAAAAAATGAATCATCCACAGCCCACTTGCTAAAGTGGATGTGTACAGGTCTTCAACCCTCCGTCCCTAAATTTGCTTTCACCAGGACCCTTTGTTATCATGGAGTCTTTATCATAGAGAAATGGAAATAAGCCAAGTAGGTGGGCTGTAGGATCTTTTGTTACATGTCTTATCTAAGCTACCTTCTACTTATCGCTCCTTACTGCATTCTTCCTCTCTCTAGGTCTCCATCCAATCCCACCCCAAGGAGGAAAACTGGAGATTGCTGGCATGGTTGTGGGCCAATGGGCTGGCAGCAGACCCTCCAGGGGCCGAGGCTTTGGCATGCAAGTGGTTTCTGTTGGTGGACCAGGAAAGGGGTATGTACTCAAATAGGTTGGTATGAGGTAGTGTCAATCAAGGGACCCTTAGGGAAATGCCCAGCTATTGAATTGTTCTAATAAGGTAAGGGGCATTAAGTACCTTTCCATTTTTAAAGCCAGCTTTCAGTTTAGTTCAGGAAACATAGACTAAATGCCCTGCCTTGATGAAAAGTTTTTGCACCTAGAGGAGGACATGGGACACAGAATAATTTGGTATAACATAGAAATGAAAGCGATAGAGATTTACAGTGAGAGCACAGAGGAGGGGCATCTAACTTATGAGGGTCAAACTTCTGAGAGGAAATGAGTTGTCAATAAGTAAAAATGGGGGTATGGGCTTTCTATGTTTCTCATGGTCACTTTCCTCCCACTTTCTAAAGGCATGGAAAAGAACAGACTGGTAGAGGATTCAAAGGATCTAAAAAAGGAAATAAACAAGTAAGTACCTTTTTGAGATTACTTTGCTTCTGTTTGATACCCCTTACCTTTTCAGCGAAATTGCAAGAGATCAGAAACCTGGGACCTTTCACAGCTTCTCCTGGCATTTGATGTCATTCCCTTGCTCTCTAGCTGTCTAGTGAGCGTTAACTGCCCAGGCTGATTCCACAGGGCTGCAGGGTGTCATCCTTTTCACTGAGCGAGGCCACAAGACAAAAACCAGTGTATTCTCCTGAAGACCTCTAGGTACCATGATATGTGCTACCAGAGTGAAGTTAACATTAGGATTGCTAGCAATATGCCTGAGCTCCTCGAAGGCTACAAGGGATGCTTAGAAAACTGGACTTTGGCCTTTGCTGAATATGTGAGGGGAGGAGCTGAAACCATTCTGCTGATTCTTTTTTATTTTTTTACAATATAATTTTTATTGATTTTAGAGAGGAAGGGAGAGGGAAATAAATATCAATTATGAGAGGAAACGATGGATCGGCTGCCTCCTGCACGCCCCACATGGGATTGAGCCTGCAACCTGGGCATGTGCCCCGACCAGGAATCGAACCGTGGCCTCCTGGTTCATAGATCGATCCTCAACCACTGAGCCAAGCCAGTCGGGCTGCTGATTCTTATTTTAAAATATATTTTATTGATTTCAGAGAGGAAGGGAGAGGGAGAGAGAGATAGAAACATCAGTGATGAGAGGGAATCATTGATTGGCCCCCTCCTGCACGCCCCACACTGGGGATTGAGCCCACAACCTAGGTATGTGCCCTGACCAGGAATTGAATCGCAACCTCGTGGTTCATAGGTCGACGCTCAACCACTGAGCCACAAGGGCTGGGCAGCAGCTCCCTTTTCTCGAGTGCATACTTCCTACCACACCCTCTACTAAACATGTTACATGCAGTCTCTAATCCTCACAAGGGTCACTGCCTAAACCATACTGCAAGGCCACTTTATTGCCAGTTCTCAATCTCAAATGAGCTCTCCATTATACAGCCAACCCTCACTGTATCCATATTCACCCCCATTGTCTGACGTTTTCTCAAAGAATACAGATTTTCTTTAATGTTACTTTGAGCCAAAAATGGAACGAGAATGGTAAAGCCCCCCCCCAACACACACATACACACAAAGCATTTTGTAATGCACTCCAAAGCCAGAGAGCAATAACTTTGGATATTTCCAAAGTTTCTCAACTTTTTCCAGAAGCTTTTCCGTAAAGTGAAAGGGATTACACCTACAAGGAAAACTGGGCACTAGGATAGGCTCCCATAAGGTAATACAGCCTTGGGGAACTGGCTATGGTTCAGGATCTGATCATTGGGTATATAGTCTGAAAAACCTATTTTTGCTACAATAATAGTGAGTCCATCTCTCAGTGGTTGACTCACATTAATGAGGATCACAGAAATAATATGTGGGCCCTGGCCGGCATGGCTCTATGGTTGAGCATCAACCCATGAACCAAGAAGTCACCAGTTTGATTCCCTGTCAGGGCACATGCCTGGGTTGCAGGCTTGATTCCCAGTAGGGGGCGTGCAGGAGGCAGTGGATCAATGATTCTCTCTCATTGATGTTTCTATCTCTCTCTTCCTCTCTCTCTAAAATAAAATTTTAAAATACTTTTAAAAAGAAGTTTGCTTGAGGACCTGAGATCAGAACAATAAAAGTAGCTGGCATTTAATGAGTTCTCACAGTGCCAGCTACCACATGTCCAAGTACTTTACAATGAGTGCTTCATTGAACCCTTACAGAAACCTATCAAATAGATATTATTCTATTTCACACATGAGAAAACGGGGAAAACAAGGAGTGCTAGGTCACACTATGTTTCTCTTGACTAAGATTGCTGGGGGCACTGTTATCTACTGCAGTAGTAGCCTGGTCCAGGAAGCCTTCTTACTGACCTTGTTTTTAGGTGAGGCATCTTCCCTGGCAGAGCTGCTGCTGCTTGCCTTGCTACCTCTCCTTTTTCTGTTTGGTCACCCTTTCTACAGAGGGTTATATAATTTATTGTTCCAGCTTATTAAATCTGCTTACATTATAGACCTGTCTTCTTGAGAGTATTCCTAGGCTACTGGAGTTTTGTGTGTTTTCAAATTCTTAAGTCACTTATTTGTAATGGTTTGCTTTTTTTGTTGGCTCCCACGGGTGGTTAATTCCATTCATTGTGTGGATTTTTTACTACAGTGGAACCTTGGTTCTCGAACTTAATTCATTCCGGAAGGCTGTTAGAGAAGCAATTTGTTTGAAAACCGAATCATTTTTCCCATTAGAAATAATGTAAAATGAATTAATCCATTCCAGACCCTCAAATGATTCCATTTTACTCTTTCTTAGATACAGTGCATGCCTAATGAACTGTTTAATCTATAAATAAACAGTTCTTAAATTTATCGAACCACCCCTACTAGCCTTACTAGTAAAGGAATCACTTTTAGCATTTGGTCCAGGGATGTCTTTAGGGCCAGCATGCAGCATCTTTGCTTGTTCACATATCACTGCCTCCCAAGGGCTGTCCCTGGCTAACTGCTTTTCCTTTATCCAAATCAACAACAGTTTTTCTACCTCTCCCATTGCCTGTGATCAGTTTCTTTCACATCCTTAGCAACATTGGCACTCTTGGGGGCCTCATTATGTTTTAAAATTGTGCAAGTCCTTGGTGCTGATTTCGGCAGAAACAAAAAAGCGTTCTCCTTGTTTGTTGCCTGAGAGATGCTTTTTGTCATGCTGAGCTATCAGCTTAAAAGGGTTGTCAATTTGAAACTGAAATTTTGTTCCACAGCTGAGACATTTTTTCTGTAAACAATGTGATCGAGAACCGAATTGTTCAAGATGGGAGACGGTCAAGAATCAGGGTTTGACTGTAGTTTCATCTTTCTTTCCAGGTTCTTGAGCAATAATTCACAGTAGCCCCCATGTTGTATAGGCCTTGGAGCCAAATGATCTAGCTTTGAATCTGACTCTGCCACTTGCCAGTTCTGTGACCTTGGACAAGTTATTTAACCTCTCTGTGCCTTAGTTTTCTCAACTGTGAAATGGAGAAATTGTTATCTACCTCAGAGAGTTGTTATGAGTGTTAAATGAGATGATATATATAAAGTGTTTAGCCCTAACCGGTTTGGCTCAGTGGATAGAGCGTCGGCCTGCGGACTGAAGGGTCCCAGGTTCAATTCCGGTTGGGGGCATGTACCTTGATAACAGGCACATCCCCAGTGGGGAGTGTGCAGGGGGCAACTGAATCGATGTTTCTCATCGATGTTTCTAGCTCTCTATCCCTCTCCCTTCCTCTCTGTGAAAAATCAGTAAAATACATATTTTTAAAATAAATAAATAAATAATGTGTTTAGCGCAGAGCCTGGAACATGGGCAGTACTCAATAAAAATTAGTAGTTATTATTTCTGTCTGACCACTAATTCAACAGGAATTAGATTTCTACTGTGTATTGTTTCCTAGTGGAAAGAACACTCTTGGATGCAAGTCTAGGCATGCCAGTGATCTTGGGCAAGTCATTTTACTTTTTAAGCCTCATTGGTCTTATATGTAAAATGAACAGAGCATCTGACATGCCCAACCACTTAGTAATTAAATTGTTATTATTTCCTAATAACATTCATTGAGAGCCAGCACTGCACTGAAAGGTAATGCAATTCATGTCATTAGCATTTCAGTAACAGTCACATTCCTGGAATTAGAAGAAAAACCAGTGATGTCTTTAGTTATGAAAGGTTCTGAGGAATATTGCACATAGATCTCATGGTTTGTTTTGCTTTCCTTTTATTTACATGTCCAGCTGTCAGCATGGACAGCATCTCATGGCAGTTAGAATAGACTTGCAGTGGTTCTCAACCTTCTGGCCCTTTAAATACAGTTCCTCATGTTGTGACCCAACCATAAAATTATTTTCGTTGCTACCTCATAACTGTAATGTTGCTACTGTTATGAATCGTCATGTAAATATCTGATATGCAGGATGGTCTTAGGAGACCCCTGTGAAAGGGTTGTTCGACTGCCAAAGGGGTTGCGACCCACGGGTTGAGAACCGCTGCTTTAGAGGCTAGCTGACTTGCAGTGGAATCCTGGGCCCACAACTTTGTTTTTTTATAATATATTTTATTGATTTTTTACAGAGAGGAAGGGAGAGGGATAGAGAGTTAGAAACATTGATGAGAGAGAAACATCGATCAGCTGCCTCCTGCACACCCCCTACTGGGGTTGTGCCTGCAACCAAGGTACATGCCCTTGACCGGAATCAAACCCGGGACCCCTCAGTCCACAGGCCGACGCTCTGTCCACTGAGCCAAACCGGTTAGGGCACAATTTTCTTTTTTTTTAAATATATTTTTATTGATTTCAGAGAGGAAGGGAAAGGAAGAGAGAGATAGAAACATCAATGATGAGAATCATCGATTGGCTGCCTCCTGCATGCCTCCTACAGGGGATTAAACCCGCAACCCAGGCATATGCCCTGACTGGGAATCAAACTGTGATCTCCTGGTTCATAGGTCGATGCTCAACCGCTGAGGCACATCAGCCTGGCCTGATCCCACCACTTCCTAACTCTTTCTATCTGGGTGTCCTTGAGCAAGTTACATTACTCTCTCTGAGCCTCAGCTTCCTCATCTCTAAGTGGGACATGATAATATCTACCATTTATTGTCCCCATTAGTATCAGAAAAATATATTGTAAAACTTGTAAATGGTAGTTGTGTCATTATTATGTGCTGTCATTGCCATTGGATTTTAGTCAGATCCATGCGTTGTCACCCTAAGTTCTCAGGACAGTAGCAGAGCGCATTAGATGTTACGCTTTGGGCTCTGTGGCGTTTCGGATGAACTGAAGCAGCGTTGAGTTCCTTATGAGTATGCTCGGGAAGGGTCAGCCAGTCTGGGATTGCCATTTCCACTGAGCATCTCTGTTGATACAGGGCACTTCAGATGGAGTCTTTAAATCCCTGGAGCCTCCTCAAAGTCTGCCCCGCTCACAGGTAAATGGAAACAATGGCGCATTGACCAAGGAGGAGAAGAGCGATCGCCATCTTCCAGCTCCATCACAGTGTGCCTTATCCAGCGAGAACAGCGTGTGCGACAGCGAGAGCCGCTACTTCCCCGTGAAGAACGGCGAGCAGAGCCTCCTGGGAGAGCAAAGCCTCTTGGGAGAGCAAAGCCTGGGAACTGTGGCTCGACAGAAAGAGGAGTGAGAAGCTACCGATGGCTTTACCAGATCAGGAAGAGGGGAAAACATATACTTGTCTGATTTTAGGCCCACGTTAGAGGAGCACCTCAATGCTTACCCTAGATTTACCCAGGACTTTGTGGCAACGTCCTATTGTATCCATCCTTCTCCCTACCCGGTCTTTTTCTGGGCCTCCAGACCTAGCGGTCTGCTCCTGGGGAAGGTCTGGTCAAAAATGAATGGCAACAGGACTGGCTCCTGTTGTCAGCTTTAATACAAAATGCCAGTATTCTCTTGACCTCTCCTGGGAGCCTAGTAAAGTAGTGACCATCAGAAATTAATGTCATCACATAAGGCCCTATGTAGGAAAGTTCCAGCTTTGGTTTGCTGAGTCTTCAACATGACACTCATCTATGAAACCCACGGGGTGGTAGGGACAGCTGCCTATATGGCTTCCTAACTTCCTGTTTGCTCTCTGAAGTAGTGAGGCCTTTGTATGTAACCAGTATCCACCCCCTCACTCTTTTTCCCCAGTCACCAACCCCAGGTTCTTGTATGATTGCCTCTAGTGCTGGCCTGACAATCAGATAAGTAGATGTTTTCAGGGAAGTGAGGTAGTGTTGGCTATTTTATTTTATTTTATGTTTTATTTTATTTTGTATACTTTTGAAAAACACAAAAACTACCAATGGCCTTTGTACTAGGGGATTCAAGTGAGTCAGAAAAGTACTGGGCAGATTTTTCCTGCCTGTGAACTAATGCGTTCTTTGTAAAATAGAAGATGTGGTGCAGTCCACCCACTCCCTGCTGCCCACGCCCTGAAGGGGTGGGAATCAGTGTAATGAAACTGAGTACGAAAGGGAACTCAGAAGACTGTGTCTGTATGTGTGTGCGCACGCGCGCGTGTATGTGTGAGTGCATGTGCACCTTGTGTATGGGTGTGTGTGGATGTACATATGAATATGTGTATCTATATGCATACACATACCGTTTATATAAAGAGACAGATCTATTTATCTATACGTATTTTATATATAAGTATATGTATATGTGTGTGCATATATCTGTATATCTATTGATCTGTCTATGTAAATAGACAGATCAATAGATATAGAGATATGTGTATGCATGCATACATACGTGGTGATGTCCCAGAGGATTTACTGAATTTCCCAGAAATGCTTCCACTGCTATGGAGTGGTGGGTTTCAAAAGACCACACTTGAAAATCCTTACTAAGTCACAGCCCATCACAATTATAAGGAGATGGGCTTTTCTCTAAAGCAGACAAAAAGTACTTTCCGGAGATTGCCTGTTCAGAACAACAAACAGTTGGGTTGTCACAAGCTTAATCTTGAACCGAGCCCTCACATCCCATATGGTGAAAAGAGGAGGTTGGAATAGGATTGGGAAGATTCGGGCATTTCCTCATGTGAAGGAGCAGCCTGGATTGGAGACCAAGAGGGGGTGGGAGGTGATGACCAGAGCTTGCAGCCAATTTAGAGGAAGTCTCATCTGGAACTCCACTATCAAACTGGCCTCAGGCTAGAATCAATTGCCAGGACTAGCTGAGGGAGAGAGGACTGGCATTGGAAAGGTGGTATAGGAAAGTGTGATGAAATTGACAATTTGATTTTACATGCCTAGATTATTTCATTTGTTCATTGATATTTTGACTACGGGAATCTTTTCATTTGCTTTGCAAGGAAGACTTCAGAGGACTCTGGCCTGGGCCTTTAGGAAGGAGTATTCTGGAAAAGGTTGCCAGCCCTGCGCAAGGCCAGAATCTACCCAGGACAAAGAGGCTGTTCCTCCTTGTCAGAGATACCCTTGAGACAACCTTGCACTTCCAGTTTCCCTCCTCAGCAGTCTGAGTCTGAGGGATGGGAACGTGGCTTGCTACAGATTAGCGTTCTATCTTCATTCAAGAATTGAGGCCTTCAGCCTCACACACCTCCTTTTGGGCTTTGTGATATCCTTGCCCAAGAAGTACTTTTTCTATAGGAATTCACCTGACTAGACTTCGATCAGGGTTCTCTCTTTTTGAAAAACCCCATGCACTTTAACCCACTGCAGGTCCTTGATGATTTTTTCCCAGACAACCAGAAGGCTATTTGCTCACTGCCCACTTACAATTGGTGTATCATGAGAGATTGAAGTCCGTTTCAGACTGTTTAATCCTAGTCTGGCCCAATTTAAGAGAACCTACAATCTGCAAGGGGAGGGAGCCCTAAAATGCCTCTCCCCCTGCCCAGACACTTCTGACATAAACCAAAGCAGGATGACAAGAGTGCACACCAAGCCAGATTTAACCAGGAACAAAGCGTACAAAAAACACTCTCTTTGAAATCAGCTCCCCTAATTTGGTGCCCCCTCTTCTCCTGGACCTGCCTAACCTGTAACAACATCGTGAAGGTTGGGACTTCTATATCCAGCAGGAGAGGGATTTAGTAGTGAATGGCTTGGAAATTTCTTTCTGGAGCCACAGGGGGAGGTATCCTTAGGAGCTCGGGAAGTAACCAGAGTCACTGAGCTGTGTTAAATTAAATCTGTCTAGATCTCCATTATCTAATAGGAAGTATTTGCAGTTACATGGAAAGGTATTTTCTTCTGTTGCTGTTTCTGCTCATCTTGAATCTATTTGATACAATCAAACGACAGTATTGTAAACTCTTACAGCATGAAGGACATTTCTTATTTTGTAGGCATTCACTGTGAGAATTGCTGCTTTGACGGGTGATTCCAGTTTGCCAAAAGGCTTGCTTTTCTCCCTTCCACAGACCTCTTCTTGCTCCTAGGCTGGCCCAGGGTGAAGCAAGTGGCTCAATTCCAACCTTGATTTTTATTTACATTCAGCGTTTGGGGTTTGGAAGGTTACCAAAAAAGAACCATAAAGAGTCATATTCATACGTTTTCATTTATCTGCCAAAATACACAATTTGGAAGCCAGAAAGACTAAGGTTCATTACTGGGAGATGAACTTTTTTTCTAATTGGAGGACAAATTGGAGAAGGCAGATTTGATCTTTGCCATGAGTACCACTTTAAGAGGCGGTCATCCTTCATTTGAGGTTCCTTTTTTGACGATAATGTGGCTTAAACAGTCATAAAGGAACCCCCAGGAATGACCCCTTTACCTTATAGGGCCACAAGCAAAAGCCCCCCTGGTTAGTTATAGACACTGATCCCCAAGAACTTGCAGTTCTGATTGCTGCAGGTGAGCCTTGGGATCAACCTATGACTCCCACCCTTACTGAGTGGCCAGTCTGATCTAGACCAGGTCTGACAAACTTCTGCTCACTTGCATCATTTCATTCTGAACCAGTAGAACTTGGGGTAGACTCTAAAGCCCAAGAAATGGCACTTGCTTTAGCTAGTGACATTTTATTTTTGTCTCCATCTTGATTTTCTGGCATTGTTGGCCAAGTCACACTAACTTTTTTTGATCACTGTGGAAAAAACAGCCAGACAAGGCATTAGGGAGGATGATTAAGGTAGGGGGAGGGGAGAAGTGTTTATGTAGGCTAGAAAGAATGTGGAAGTCACTGGTTCTAGTGATCCAGTCCATGGGACCCACAGAAGGCTCCTTTAAGACCCCCTCCTTTGAAATGACAATACAAGTAGACCACAGTTTAAAGTAGTTAGTATAATCCTACTAAGGTTTAATCATTGTACTTGTTCACTTCCTGATGCATATTTGCTAAATATGCTTGGGGTTTGGGGGCGGGGGGGTAAGTTTTCACTGTTCCATTGTGTGTCGCCCTATATTTTCCTCCCTCTCGTGACTTTGGCATTTTCTTGGATTCGGCTTTCCAATTCTCTCTTTCCTTGGCTTATTGCAGTAGTCTGCTGGTGCAGGTAGAGCTCAGTGTACCTATTCCCCCGTACTGATTATTATCTTCAGTATTGCCACAGGTTGTTTTGATGTTCTAAGAAGATAACTTCATTTTTTTACAAAAGCATTTTTCCCAAGTTAAAAGCAAAATAAAATTCCCCTCGTGCTAGGGTGCCCATTGCAGCTTCTGATGTTGCCATTGTATTTCTATTGATGTTCTTTTTGTCCGTGTTGGTAGTAACTAATGACTAGTGAATTTTCATGTAAATGAAGCAAATTAAACACTTCAGATTTTCTCTCGATAAACCCTGCCAAATCTGATGACTTCGTTTTAGTTACTTCCCAGAAGATACCTCCCCTCCTGTCTTTTATTTTATTCTGTTCTATTTTTAGAATAACATACTTGGTAAAAAAAAAAAAAAACGTAACCACAAGGAGCCAATGTGTTTTTTTGTGTGTGTGCTCCCTGATAAATGATGTTATTGACAAAAGTAAGAAATTCTTTCATTGTTTTTTTCCTGTGTTAATATCTCTTCTCCTGTGCTCTTGACAGTGTGATTAGTGGATGGATAATATGTATTTCTCTTTCCCACTTCCAGATTCCAAATTCCCTGCCTTTTTGGCCCACCTCACCACAAAAGCTCCATAGTTTATTAATGTAAGTTCGAATGGATGCTTCTTAGGGGAAACTAGAGGAGGTAATGGAAGTGTTTCAGAAAGGAACGAAAATGTCTCAGGAGTTGTTCTGTGATGGAAATTGGTCTGTTGTTCTGTTAATTGCGATGGAAAGAAACTTACAGTGCTTAATAAAAGTTTATTCTTTTAGTAAAAAATTGTTAAATAATTTTGGCTGTGTGAAGTTTCTTTTTTTCTCCCACTACTGGATCCTTTTCTTCTTTTTTTTTCTTTCTTTTTTTTTTTTTTCAGGTCCATTAGTAATCTTTATTTATTTATTTTTTTGATTTTCTTTTTTTTATTTATTTATTTTTATTTTAGTAAATCTTTATTGTTCAGATTATTACATTTGTTCCTCTTTTTTCCCCCCCATAGCTCCCCTCCACCCAGTTCCCACCCCACCCTCTGCCCTTACCCCCCCACTGTCCTCATCCCTAGGTGCACAATTTTTGTCCAGTCTCTTCCCGCATCTCCCACACCCCTTTCCCCATCAAGAATAGTGAGTCCATTCCCTTTCTATGTCCCTGATTCTATTATAATCACCAGTTCATTCTGTTCATCAGGTTATTTATTCACTTGATTCTTAGATTCACTTGTTGATAGATGCATATTTGATGTTCATAATTAGTATCTTTACCTTTTTCTTCTTCCTCCTCTTCTTAAAGGATACCTTTCAGCATTTCATATAATACTGGTTTGGTGGTGATGAACTCCTTTAGCTTTTCCTTATCTGTGAAGCTCTTTATCTGACCTTCAATTCTGAATAATAGCTTTGCTGGATAAAGTAATCTTGGTTGTAGGTTCTTGGCATTCATCACTTTGAATATTTCTTGCCACTCCCTTCTGGCCTGCAAAGTTTCTGTTGAGAAATCGGCTGACAGTCGTAAGGGTATTCCCTTGTAGGTAACTGAGTTTCTTTCTCTTGCTGCTTTTAAGATTCTCTTTGTCTTTTGCTCTTGGCATTTTAATGATGATGTGTCTTGGTGTGGTCCTCTTTGGATTCCTTTTGTTTGGGGTTCTCTGTGCTTCCTGGACTTGTAAGTCTATTTCTTTCACCAGGTAGGGGAAGTTTTCTGTCATTATTTCTTCAAATAGGTTTTCAATATCTTGCTCTCTCTCATCTTCTGGCACCCCTATAATTCTGATGTTGGTACGCTTGAAGCTGTCCCAGAGGCTCCTTACACTATCTTCGTATTTTCGGATTCTTTTTTCATTTTGCTTTTCCGGTTGGGTGTTTTTTGCTTTTTCGCATTTCAAATCTTTGCCTTGATTCTTGCGCTCCTCTGGTCTGCTGTTGGGAGTCTGTATAATATTCGTTATTTCAGTCCGTGTATGCTTAATTTCTAGTTGGTTCTTTATCATAACATCGAGGGTCTCATTAGAGTTCTTGAGGATCTCAGTAACTTTATCGGCGGCTTCTAGACAGTTCTTGAGAGACCTTAAAAGTGTGGTTCTGAACCTGGATCCTTTTCTGCAAATGGAGGATATACTTGTCTCAATGCAGAAGCGTTGCTCAGAGATTTGGAGCCTATTTGTAGTTGAATATCAGGGCAACCGAACCAGTAGAGAATCATCAAAAGGAAAGGCATATTTTGCTTCCTGCTAAACTTATTTATTTCCCTGGCCGGTGTTGCTCAGTGGTTGAGCATCGACCTATGAACCAAGAGGTCGCTGATTTAATTCCTGATCAGGGCACATGCCAGGGTTGCTGGTTTGATCCCCAGCTGACCGATGATGTTTTTCTCTCATCAATGTTTCTATCTCTCTCCCTTTCCCTTTCCCTTCCTCTCTAAAAATTAGTAAAAATATTTTTTTGAGATTTCCTTTTTTATTTTGTTAATCCTCATCTGAGGATATTTTACCATTGACTTTTAGAGAGAGTGGAAGAAAGGGAGAGAGAGAGAGAGAAACATTGATGTGAGAGAGACACATGAATTGGTTGCCTCCAGCACTCACCCTGACCAGGGCCAGGGATTGAGCCTGCAATGAGGTGCATGCCCTTGACTGGAATCGAACCTGGGACCCTTCAGTATGCAGGCCAGTGCTCTATCCACTGAGCCAAACCAGCTAGGGCAGTGGTCAGCAAACTCATTAGTCAATAGAGCCAAATATCAACAGTACAACGATTGAAATTTCTTTTGAGAGCCAATTTTTAAAACAAACTATATAGGTAGGTACATTGTGATTAACTTAATTAGGGTACTCCTAAGCTGGCCTTTGCTAAAAACGTCCTCAATCTGATTGAGGTACGTTCACTGAGGTCCACCCCTTCCAACTCTCCCATCCACACTCCTCTATCTGAAACAAGTATACAAGAAGAGTAGACGAGTGTGGATGGGAGAGTTGGAAGGGGTCGACCTCAGCGAACATACCTCAAAACAATGTACCTGCTCGCGCTGCGTATCCCGCGGCCCACCTGCTCCGCGTCTCCCATTGCCCCACTGACCAACACCCCCCACTTCTTCTAACGCCACTTCTTCAAAATAGACTCGCCCAGGCCGAAAACTGATTTCTGCTCATGGGCCATGAAGTTTCAGTTGCATTGTATGTGCGTGCCTGCACGGGGTATTTTGTGGAAGAGCCACACTCAAGGGTCCAAAGAGCCGCATGTGGCTCACGAGCCGCGGTTTGCGGACCACTGGGCTAGGGCAATAAAAACATATTTTAAACTTCTTTATTTGGATGTTCTAAAGGCAATTTTGACATTTTCTAAACTGAACCCATCCTTTCTTCTGAAACCTAATCCACGAGTGGCACTACCTTCTGCTCAGTTGTCTGAACTGCAAACCAATGGAATTCTCCCAGACTCATGCCTTTTCCTCATTTCTCAAATCGTGACCAGATCTGTTAATAACAATCAACCGTCTTTCTATTTCTCATATCTGTATCTTTTCTGTTCCTGCGGCTGAGGCTTAGTTTGGGCCTCCTCATGTGTCCCCTGAATTGTTGCAGTTGCTCCCCGTCTTCCTATCCAGGTGATTGTTATCAACATTTTGTGTCTGAGTGTATGTACCCTCTCTCGGTGAAAGAAGGTCCCATGTCCTTTTTCAGGTTCTTAAAGTCTATGACCGCCCTAGCTGGTTTGGCTCAGTGGGCAGAGCACTGACCTGCAGACTGAAGGGTCCTGGGTTCGATTCCAGTCAAGAGCACATGCCCGGGTTGTGGGCTTAATCCCCAGTAGGGGGCGTGCAGGAGGCAGCTAATCAATGATTCTCATGGATGTTTCTATCTCTCCCTCTCCCTCAGATCAATAAAATTATATTTTAAAAAAAAGAAGTCTAGCCCTAACCGGTTTGGCTCAATGGACAGAGCATCGGCCTGCGGACTGAAGGGTCCCAGGTTCAATTCCGGTCAAGGGCATGTACCTTGGTTACGGGCACATCCCCAGTGGGGAGTGTGCAGGAGGCAGCTGATCGATGTTTCTCTCTCATCGACGTTTCTCTCTATTCCTCTCCCTTCCTCTCTATAAGAAATCAATAAAATATATTTTTTAAAGAGAAGTCTATGACCATAAAGACATTAGAACAATTGCTTTAATCCATCATGCTTATCAGCTTCCAGAATAATCTGTTCTAACATGCTGCACTCCCACCTCCATGGTCCTTATATGATGTGCCCCTTGACTACTTTTCTAGCCTCATTTCCAACCATCCCTAGCTCCCTCCAGTGACACTAAAGTGCATTCCGTAAACATTAAGCTGTTAATACCCATTTCTTCTCTTTTGCTATACCACTACCTAGAATGTCCCCTCTCATCTCTTTTTGATGCATTCTTGATTCCCCCCCCCACCAAGATTAATCTCCATATATTTTAAAAATTATTTTGTTAATCCTCACTTAAGGATATTTTTACACTGATTAATAGAATATAAGGAAGGGGGAGAGACACTAAGAGAAACATCAATGTGAGAGAGATGCATCCATTGGTTGCCTCCCACACATGACCCCGACCCAGGCCAGGGTTCAAGCCTGCAACCGAGGTACGTGCCCTTAACCAGAATCAAACCCAGGAACCTTCAGTCCTAGGGCTGATGCTCTATCCACTGCACCAAACCGGCTGGGGCCATCTCCGTATCTTTATGATTCTTTTCCTAATCCTTGACTAAAGGATCCCTGTACAGACTCCTCACAGCCAGTCCCTATAGCATTTTGCTACATCTGCCCCACAATTAAACGTGATCATCTCTCTCTTTTTTGTTGTTCTTGTCTTCATAACACCTGCCACCCAGCATGTACTTAGTAAATATCTGATGACTAAATCAAGGCCAGCTAAAACACCTTTGAAAATGTTTCCCCGCCCTAGCCGGTTTCGCTCAGGGGATAGTGTTGGCCTGCAGATTGAAGGGTCCTGGGTTCGGTTGCGGTCAAGGACAGGTATCTGTTGCAGGTTCCCCGGTACTGGTTGGGGTGCGTGCTGAAGGCAACCAATCGATGTGTCTCTCTTGCATCAGTGTTCCTCTCTGTCTCTCCCTCTCCCTTCCAGTCTCTCTAAAAATCAATGGAAAATATCCTCGGGGGAAGTTTAACAAAAAAGAAAGAAAATGTTGCCTGGTGCAAAGCAGATTGAAGACTTCTGAGGTAGAAGATATGTTGTTGGCAAAAACACAAGATTGAATACGAGGGTTCAGCGCTGGGGATCGAGCCCACAACCTGGGCATGTGCCCTTGACCAGAACTGAACCTGAGACCTTTCAGTTCGCAGGCCAACGCTCTAGCCACTGAGCAAAACCAGCTAAGGCTAAGTATGTTTTTAAATGGGACTCTGAAAAAACATCGAGCTCTGAGTCCACCTTTGAACAACAGGGATGCATGGAGTAGAGTCTGAAGCCAGGACTCGAGGGCATTCTTACCTTACGGCTTCTGCTGAGGCTACTGCTGAGTGATGCCAGCTGGGTTTGGCCTCCCTTACTGCTCTGTGCTTCGTATGTGCAGATTACAAAAGGAACAGCTGAGCCTAAAGGTGAGCGTTAGAGGCTTACTGAAGCTTATAAACACTTGACCCTTAAACGAAACTATTATTTGTAACATACTTTGTTTTATATTCAGATCATTACGGCTGTGGTTGTCTTTTCTAGCCTTTGATCTTTGGGTGTTGGGACTCAGAATTTAATAGTAGGAGATTTTGAATATTTGGCTTTTAAAAATTACCATATATTGAGGACCCATAAGGTACTAGGCTCTTGTACATTATTTCTAATCCACAAACAACTCTACAAAGTAAATATTATCCCCACTTTACACATGAGCAAACTGATTCAAGTTCCCACCAGCTAATAAGTGGTAAAACCAGGGTTCTAAATCCAAGTTCATTTTGACTAAGTAGATAACTTTTATTTCTGCCTGCCCAGCATTCTTTCCTCTTTCTGGCAGTAAAGCCAAGTGTTTTTCCTTTGGGGAACTGCTCCTCCCTGTCTTGGGGTAGAGTTGGGTTGACCATCAGTCACATGGCTTTTCTTCTAAAATCACAAGCATTAGTAATAATGTGAGCCTTCTATTTGTACCTTCTACAATTAGTCTTTATTTGTGTGTGAGAAATATAAAAATTCTGTAATCATTAGGATCAGATACAGGAAGTGATCTATGTGTCAGAGAGAGGTCTAGGCATTTTATTTTTTTTAATATATTTTTATTGATTTCAGAGAGGAAGGGAGAGAGAGAGAGAGAGAGAGAGAGAGAGAGAGAGAGAGAGAGAGAGAGATACATCAATGATGAGAGAGAATCATGGATTGGCTGCCTCCTGCACGCCCCACAATGAGGATCGAGTCCACAACCCAGCCATGTGCTCTTGACCGGAATCGAACCTGGGACCTTTCAGTCGCAGGTAGACACACTCTATCCACTGAGCCAAACCAGCTAGGGCTAGGCACCTTATTTTACATGTTGTATACATTTTCATTTCATTCAGTCGTTATACATTCATAATTTCCAACTCTAGAAAAGGGGAGTGTATCAGTCAGGATAGGCTAGATTTTGCTGCAATAGTAACTCCCAAATCTTAATAACATAACTAAAATATACCTGTTGCTCATATATGTCCACCATGAATTGGCAGGGGGATTTTGTCATTCATAGTCACTTGGAAACTCAGACTAACAAGCCTCATCACTGAGTTAGGGGAAGGCAGGTGACCAAAATGCACACTGACTTTTAAAGCTTAAAATGTCACACACCATTTCTCTCTTTTCACTGCCCGAAGCAAGTCACATGATTGCACCTAATTTCATAGAGGTAGAATAGTACAATTCTGTGTGCCTGGAACAAGGGAGATGTAAGCTTGGTGAGTTGCAGTAATAGCATCAATGATTCCCTCTCATCATTGATGTTTCTAGCTCTCTCTCCCTCTCCATTCCTCTCTGAAATCAATAAAAATATATTTTTAAAAAAGATGCTCAACTTCACCAGTGATTGGAGAATACAAGTTAAAAAAAAAACAAACAAAACAACCAAATACAAGCTACCATTTTTTCCACCTATCAGATTGGCAAACAATTTAAAGGTCAGAGCCTTAGGAAATGTGAAGATGCACTGCTGATGGGAGTGAAAATTGGCATACTGCTTTTGAAATTTAATTGGGCAGTATGTATTTAAAATTGAAAATATCCATACCTGTTTCGGAGTGTCTGACTAGAGAAACAAGGAGGCCCCTGCGGGTGTATTCACTGCAGCTCTGTATTCATGAAAAAATAAAACCACTTAAAAAATCCATTAGGGGACTGGAGAAATAAATCAAGACCCATCTGAATTATGTAATTACCTGAACAAGAATTTTTTTTTTTAAAGAACAAGGTTAATTTATTTTGGTAGAAAGATCTCCAAGACATATTGCCAAGTGAAGAATGCAGTTGGCCAAATAGTATGGACAGTGTGATCCTGTTCAGTTGAAAATGATAAATCTCTTCACTAACCTTAATATCTCTGTGTTGTCATCTTGTCTCTGCCCACCCTCCCCCACTCCTAGTGGAGAGGAGTTTGGTTAGAGCAGGGAGGCTGTTTGACTAGCTATAATTCCCTCAAATCACCTCTTGATTACCATCCCGCAGTAGTGGGAGCCTCCTACATAATTTGTGGGGCCCAGTGCAAAATGAAAATGGAAGACTCCTTGTTCAAAAACCAGGTGAGAGGCAGGAAATGCAGTTAAAGGTAATAAAATATTAAGTTTTTTCCTTTAAAATATTTTATTACTTATAAAACAGTATAGGGATAATAGTGAAACCTGATTAACAACATAAATGTACAAATGGCAGAACAATATTTTTGGGATAATTTTATAGAACAAAATTCATAATTTTTCTGGCTTGCTTTTCTGCAAATTCAATTATTCAGTCATCAAAACATATTTTTAGCAACTTCATTTTTAACCAATATAATCAAAAGCGACATCAGTCACAAGAGGTCAGGTAATATTTGATAAATTTTCATTTTGAGAAGGAGTTTTCTACTGAAGCAGCTATTACCGGCTGTGACAACATTGTGATAGATATATGATAAATTATTTCAAAATAGAAATTTTAGTTCTAGCCGGTTTGGCCCAGTGGATAGAGCTGCGGTCTGAAGGGTCTCGGGTTCAATTCTGGTCAAGGGCACATGCCTGGGTTGTGGGCTCGATCCCCAATAGGGGGCGTGCAGGAGGCAGCCAATCAATGAATCTCTCTCATGGATGTTCCTCTCCCTCTCCCTTCCTCTCTGAAATCAATAATATATATATATATATTAATGCATCTAGAGCTGATGATTCTTGTGGAACAATTTTTCTAAAAAGATTTAACTCTTGCCCTAACCAGTTTGGCTCAGTGGATAGAGCGTCAGCCTGTGGACTGAAGGTCCCAGGTTCGATTCTAGTCAAGGGCATGTACCTTGGTTGCAGGCCCATCCCCAGTAGGAGGTGTGCAGGAGGCAGCTGATCGATGTTTCTCTCTCATCTGTTTCTAACTCTCTATTCCTCTCCCTTCCTCTCTGTAAAAACATCAATAAAATATATTTTTAAAAAGATTTAACTCTTCATACAAATCTATTCATACAAATCTAATTTTTGTGTAAATCTAATTTTAAATATAATATAAATTTCTATAATGACATTCAATGTTTCCTCTGACATTTCCTGCAATTTGTGGAGATCTACTATACAGAAATCCCCCCCCCCCCCCCGCCACCGTGATTAGGTTTTGAGGGTGGAGATTAGTGCCCTTAAGAAATAGAACCCAAAGAGGTCCTTCACCCCTTCCAGATGCAGCAAGAAGCTGTGCATTTACGACCAGAAAGTAGGCTCTCACTAGACATGTCATCTGCCACCACTTTGATCTTAGACTCTTCAGCCTCCAGAATTGGGAAAAATAAATTTTTCTTACTAGCCACCCAATCTATGGCATTTTCATTATAGCAGCCTGAATAGACTAAGACAAGGTCATAAAAGAAATAAAAGAATGGCTCCATGATTTATTCATAATTCAAAATGTCTGTTTATTCATTCTACTACTGTATCTTCAACTATAAGGAAACAACAATTTTTTTAAAAGATATTTTTATTGAATTCAGAGAGGAAGCGAGAGGGAGAGAGAGAGAAACATCAATGAGAGAAAATCATTGATTGCCTCCTGCATGCCTCCCACTTGGGATCGAGCCCGCAACCTGGGTATGTGCCCTGACTGGGAATTCAACCATGACCTCCTGGTTCATAGGTTGATGCCCAACCACTGAGCAACATCAATGAGACCAATTTTTAATCTCAACAATTATATGTACATACTAGAGGCCCGGTGCATGAAATTCGTGAACAGGGCAGGGAGGGTCCCCTCAGACCAGCCTGCACCCTCTCCAATCCAGGACCCCTTGGGGGATGTCTGGCTGCCGGTTTAGCCCTGATTCTGGGGATCAGGCCTAAACCGGCAGTCAGACATCCCTCTCACAATCCCGGACCACTGGCTGCTAACCACTCACCTGCCTGCCTGCCTGATTGCTCCTAACTGCCCCCCCACCAGCCTGATCACCCCTAACCACCTCTGCCTGCTGGCCTGATTGCCCCCAACTGTCTCCCCCTGCTGGTCTGGTCACCCCCAACTGCCCCCCTTGGGCCTGGTCACCCCTAACTGCCCCCCCTTGGGCCTGGTCACCCTCAACTGCCCCCCATGGCCTGGTCACCCCTCACTGCACCCCCTGCTGGCTTGGTCTCCCCTACTGCCCCCCCCCCCCCCCCCCCCGTGAGCCTGGTTGCCCCATGCAGCCTGTTATTTGGTTGTTTGATCCTTCCTCACTAACCCCCCTGCCGGCCTGGTCACCCCACATAGCCTGCTGTTCGGTTGTCCATCTGGTTGTTTCGTTATGGCCCCTGGCTTTTTATATATTAGGACTAGAGGCCCGGTGCACAAAAATTTGTGCACTGGGGGGGGGGGAAGGGGTGGTCCCTCAGCCTGGCCTGTCCCCTCTCGCAGTCTGGGACCCCTCGGGAGATAACGACCTGCTGGCTTAGGCCTGCTCCCGCGTGGCAGAGGGCAGGCCCAACCCCTAGGTGCAGCCCCTGGTCGGGCTCAGAGCAGGGCCGATTGGGGAGTTGGGGCGCTGCCCCCTGTCATGCACAGAGCAGGATGGATTGGGAGGTTGCGATGCCACCCTCAGTCACACTCAGGGTAGGGCCGATTGGGGGATTGGGGCACCGCCCCCTGTCACACTCAAGGCAGGGTCGATGGGGAGGTTGCGGCGCCACTCCCTGTCACGCACAGAGCAGGGCCAATCGGGGTTGGGGCGCTGCCCCCTGTCATGCACAGAGCAGGGCCCATCAGGGTGGTTGGGGCTCCTTACCCTGTCACGCACAGAGCAGGGTCGATCAGGGGGTTGGGGAGCTCCCCCCTGTCACGCACAGAGTAGGGCCAATAGGGGAGTTGGGGCACCGCCCCCTGTCACACACAGAGCAGGGCAGATCAGGGGGTTGGGGCGCTGCTCTCTATCACCCACAGAACAGGGCCGATCAGGGGGTTGGGGCAGCGCCACTGTCACACTCAGGGCAGGGCCGATGGGGAGGTTATGGCTCTACCCCATCACACACAGAGCAGGGCCTGTGGGGGGCGGGGGTTGGTGCGCCGCCCTCTATCACCCACAGAGCAGGGCCAATCAGGGAGTTGGGGCGCCACCACTCTCACACTCAGGGCAGGGCTGATGGGGAGGTTATGGCTCTACCCCATCACACACAGAGCAGGGCCTGTGGGGGGCGGGGGTTGGTGCGCCGCCCTCTATCACCCACAGAGCAGGGCCAATCAGGGGGTTGGGGCGCCACCACTCTCACACTCAGGGCAGGGCTGATGGGGAGGTTATGGCTCTACCCTGTCACACACAGAGCAGGGCCAATCAGGGGGTTGGGGCGCCGCACCCTGTCACACACACAGCCGCAGGGTGATCAGGGGGTTGGGGCACCTTCCCCTGTCACCAACAGAGCAGGACGGATAGGGAGGTTGTGGCCCCACCCCCTGTCACACACAGAGCCGCAGGGCGATCAGGGGGTTTGGGTGCTTCCCCCTGTCACGCTGATCCCGGTGCCGGGAGGCCTCGCGGCTCCACTGATCCCGGTGCTGGGAGGCATATTACCCTTTTACTATATAGGGTAGAGGCCTGGTGCATGGGTGGGGCTGGCTGGTTTGCCCTGAAGGGTGTCCTGGATCAGGGTGGGGGTCCCCACTGGGGTGCCTGGCCAGCCTGGGTGAGGGGATGATGTCTGTTTGCAGCAGGTCACATACCCTTCAGGGTGGGGGTCCCCACTGGGGTGCCTGGCCAGTCTGGGTGAGGGGCTGAGGGCTGTTTTCAGGCTGGGGGTGACTGAAGCTCCCAACCGCTCCTTTTTTTTATTTTTATTTTTTATTCTGGGCCAGCTTTAGCTCTGAGGCTCCAGCTCTTAGGCCTCTGCTCCTGAAACCAGGTATCTGGTTTGTTTGGGGTCTATAATCGAAACAATGTATAACTCCAACTCTGAGATCCCGGCTCGCTGAAAGCAGGTTTCTGGGGTTTTGTTTAGCTTCTATATTTGTTACAATGTTTGAAACTGCAGACTCAGAGGCCTGCAAGGCAGGTGGGGAACGTTGGTTTCCTCTGTCACTGAAGCAAGCAAGCCTCATGTTAGTTTCCAGCTGCCTGGCTGCCGGCCGCCATCTTGGCTGGCAGTTAATTTGCATATCGCCCTGATTAGCCAATGGGAAGGGTAGCAGTCGTACGCCAATTACCATGTTTCTCTTTTATTAGATAGGACATGCAGAGATGAATCAGAATAGAGCCCCCTGAGGTGGTCTGCAGGGATCTGCAGTCTGTCTGAATGTATACAATTGGAATGCATTTACTCTTGTCTGTGTAATTAAAAATAAATGTTTACAATTGTTAAGCAGAGGTGGGGTAGGGGAGGGGTTTCCAGGGCAGTCTCATACCATAGCAGCCAGTTCAGATCCTGCACTGATGCTGTGAGAGCACACACTTCCAGGGCAGCAGCCAGCTGACCCCAATCCATCGCAGTACCAAAAATTCCTTTGCCAACAAATCTAACTGCCTCAGATTCAGACTCCTGACAGCTTTGCCTTCCCCATTATCCTTCAGTGCCCCCACCTCACCTCCCAAGAACACTGTGGAGGAACTGCTCAGGGTGGGTACCAATGTCACTGGGTCAAATGCCACCTCCTATGAAGCCTTCCATGACACACCCACTGAACATATTTGAATTACTTGTGGCTCCCTTTGTTCCCACACATGTTGCTCAATCGTCTAGTTAGCACTTAGAGTTTGACCTCTTTCAAACTAGTTATTGTTCATTGACCCTTGCCTCCCTCATTAGATGGTATGCACACTCCTTTAGGATACACACATGGTCTCTTATTCATGTCTTCAAACCCACCCCAACTCCCACCTGTACTCCACCCAGCCCATCATAAATGCTCAGGAGGTATTATTGGGAGGGTGCTCTGAACTGACCCTCCCACCACAATAGGTCTTTCTCTTTTGCACTTTTTCTTCCTCCTAGCTTTTCCCTGGCCAACTCTTCTTGTTATTCCGGTCTCAGCTCACTTGGCACCTTCAAGAGACGTTCCTTAACTACCCTATCTAAAAGAGACTGGATTTCATCCAAATCTATTTCATAACTTGTTTTATTTTCCTCATAGCACTCACTGCAGCCTGAAATTCTCTTATTTGGCTCACTTTATTGTCAGTCTCCCTCACTAGAATGTGAATCACAGGTAGGCAGGGACCATTCCTGTTTTGTTTACCTTGAATTCCCAGTGCATAGAACAGTGCCTGGTATCTAGTGGGTGCTCAATAAATAGATGAATGAAACTGTATTTGTTTAATTATTGACTGATCCCCCAGTAGAATGTCAGCTCCATGAAGGCCCAGACCTTATTTTTGTTACTGCTACATCCTCAGCACCCAGCACTCTGCCTGGTGTGTAGTAGATGCTCAATAAAGAATTGTGCAGTGAGTTACTGTTCCACATACACCTTAACTCTACATACTCCAAACTAAACTTAAGTCTCTTCTTCCCTACCAAACCTGCTTTTCCCCTGTGTACTCTCACTCAGTCAATGGTATCACCATTCACTCTGACACGCAACCCAGAAATGAACACACACTCTTTTCACTCACTCATCCACTCCTGTTTTTTTTTCTTTTTTAAATTTTCTTTTTAAAATATTGAACATATATATGTGAATGAAACTATTTTGTTTAATTAAAGTATTACATATGTCCCCGTTTTCCCCCATTGACCCCCTTCCAGCCCGCCCCCTGCTCCCCTCACTAGCTATTTTCAATCAGTCCCCAAGCCCTGCCTATTTAATCTCTACATATCTGGTCCTTTTCTATCCCTGCTACAACTATCCTGACTTAGGCCACATCTTTTTTTTTTCATGACTAATGCAACAGTCTCTTACCTCATTCTTTTTTTAAAAAAATATGTTACTGATTTTTTTAAAAAAATATATTTTATTGATTTTTTTACAGAGAGGAAGGGAGAGGGATAGAGAGTTAGAAACATTGATCAGCTGCCTCCTGCACACCCCCTACTGGGGATATGCCCACAACCAAGGTACATGCCCTTGACTGGAATTGAACCTGGGACCCTTCAGTCTGCAGGCCGACGCTCTATCCACTGAGCCAAACCGGTTAGGGCTGTTATTGATTTTTTACAGAGAGGAAGGGAGAGGGATAGAGAGAAACATCAATCAGCTGCCTCTGGTGTGCCCGCAATCAAGGTACATGCCCTTGATCAGAATCGAACCTAGGACCCTTCAGTCTGTAGGCTGACTCTCTATCCACTGAGCCAAACCGGCTAGGGCTCTTACTTCATTCTTTTTTTGTGTGTGAAAACTTCATGAATTTGCATGTCATCCTTGTGTAGGGGCCATGCTAATCTTCTCTGTCTTCCCAATTTAATACACGTGCTGTTGAAGTGAACGCCTTTTTGCATCCTTGTGAAGCTAAGAAAGCTTAGTAAAGTTTCTTGATAAACTTGCCATATGGTCACATGGTCATGTGTTTTATAAAGTTTGTAAAATATACTTAAATCACAATTGGTTAAAACTGCTGTCCCTTCTGGTTGAGTGTCAACTCAGGAACCAAGAGGTCACTGGATCGATTCCCGGTTAGGGCACAAGCCCGGGTTGTGGGCTTGATCCCCAGTGGGGGGGCGTGCAGGAGGCAGCCGACTGATGATGTTTCTATCTCTCTATCCTTTTTCCTTCCTTTCTCTCTAAAAATTAATAAAAACATTAAAAAAAACTGCTGTCAGAGAAAGGCAAATATCACATGACCTCACTCATATGTGGAATCTAATGAACAAAATAAACTGACAAAATAGATCCAGAGACAGAGAAGCATAGTAAGACTGCAGAATCTCAGAGGGAAGGCAGGGTAGGTGGGAAGAGATCAACCAAAGAACTTGTATGCATATATGCATGACCCATGGACACAGACAGCAGGGTGGTGAGGGCCTTGGTGGGAGGTGGGGGTGGGTGGGTGTGGGTTAGAAGGGGTCAATGGGGGAAAAAGGGGACCTATGTAATACTTTTGACAATAAAGATTTAAAACAACTGCTATCCCTTCCCACTGAGTTTCCCTGGTGTTGGAGTTACCTCAGACATTTTTGAGATCCAGCTAAGTGGAAGTTGATTTGGGGCACATATTTAGTTTGGGTTTACTGGAACATTTATATGTGGTCTATATAACTTCTATTCATAGTTATTACTCAGGAATGGCTTCTGGAAATATTCTTACTGTCTACCCTTTGAACCTAATTTTGTATTCACAAGTGTACTATTTTTTTAAAAATTATTTTCTTTTTTTTTAAAAAATATATTTTATTGATTTTTTACAGAGAGGAAGGGAGAGGGATAGTTAGAAACATCGATGAGAGAGAAACATCAACCAGCTGCCTCCTGCACACTCCCCACTGGGGATGTGCCCGCAACCAAGGTACATGCCCTTGACCAGAATCGAACCTGGGACCTTTCAGTGCGCAGGCTGACGCTCTATCCACTGAGCCAAACCGGTTTCGGCGACAAGTGTACTATTTTTTTAAAAAAAATATTTTTTTATTGATTTCAGAGAGGTAGGGAGAGGGAGAGAGAGAGAGAGACATCAATGATGAGAGGGAATCATGGATCGGTTGCCTCTTGCACACCCCACACGGGGGATTGAGCCCGCAACCTGGGCATGTGCCCCGACCAGGAATCAAACCGTGGTCTCCTGGTTCATAGATCGATCTGCAACCACTGAGCCACGCCAGTTGGGCACAAGTGTATATTCTTTTCTTAAAGTCCCACCACCTCACAAACTGTATAAGCTTCAGGTGCCAGTAAACCTGGCATTTCCTGTGCCTAAGACACAAATGTCACTCAGCTGTTCTTGCTCAAAAACCTTTAGTGTTTTTTTATTGCTTGCAGGATAAAATCTAATATTCATTTTGCAAATGTTTCCCCAGGTGTCTGCATGCATTTATATTTGATGATCCTTTTATCTGCAATGTTAAGTGAAATTTTATGTATCCAAGTCTCCCTGAAATCTTCCTTGACAGCAGCAAGCAGCTGCTGAGGTACTTTCTTAGCTCTATTTCGCACCTTGCAAGAGGTATCTGCGTGCTTACTGGACTTGGATTCCAATTGTTGATTTGCAAGCTTGTCTCCTGCACTAGCTGGCAATTTCTCTCTGCACAGTCCCTCTTTCTATCATCGTACCCCCAGGGCCTAAGCCACTATCATTGATAAAACTGATGCACACACTCCCATTTTTTTTTTAAAGCGTGGGACCCTTTAAGAAAATCAAATAGTAAGGGGATTCCTGGAGACTATTCTAAATTGCCTGAGCAAACCAGCGCCATCTTGAAGCAGGTGTGTGGCGCTCCATTCATTCAACCTCTTCTCCCACCTCACTCTCAGGCTGGAGTCAGAAAATCGTGGGAAGGGGGCAGGGAAATATTTGTATATATGTATTTTCTGCAGGGAAATATTTGAACCGGATCTGAACTGCATTGAAGCGAAGCAATAAGGTTAGAGGAGAGAGGTCCCAGGGAGCTAGGAAATGGACAAAAACGAACAGGAAAGGGACCGAGAACAGAACGCGGGGGTAGTAGAGGGCGTAAGGTTGCTTCCCAGCTCCAAAATGCAAGTCACGTCTAAAACTGTAGCCTCCTTTTGGGGATCACAACGGAGCTTCCTTACAGGGTGAAAAACACTCGCCTCAGAGAGCCTGTGAAAGGGCTTCTAGCGGTTCTCAACCTGTGGGTCGGGACCCCTTTGGCGGTCCTACGACCCTTTCACAGGGGTCGCCTAAGACCATCCCGCGTATCAGATATTTCCATAACGATTCATAACAGTAGCAACATGACAGTTACGAAGTAGCCACGAAAATAATTTTATGGTTGGGTCACAACATGAGGAACTGTATTTAAAGGGCCAGAAGGTTGAGAACCACTGGCTTAGCCTGAACGGAAGGCTGGATGAAGACTCCGCCTCCGTCCTGGCCCCAACCCCCCCGCCCCCCGCCCCCACCTCTTCATTTTGCAGTTTGCAGTCAGAGTCTACCTCCTCTCACAGGAGGAGAGGCTGGGAAGAGTGTTGTGTGGTCGCGGTGAAGTGCTTCCCTCCCTCATGGCCCCGAGGGGGAAGGCTTGGAAGGTTCTGACCCCTCTCAAAATGGAGCCAAGCGACCGCCTCGTCTAAGATGGCGGCTCCCCCCCCTCTCCGCTCCAGGCCCTCGGCGTCCATTGGGAACCGGCAGGAGGAGAGCGGAGCCCCAGGTAGCCGAGCCCCGCCCCCTTTCTCAAGACCGGCTCCGCCCCGTGGCGTCACGCGGGAGCCGACCGTCCGCCCTCCCCCCTCCCGCCCCTCGCGTCCGCCGCGGGGTGTTCGCGTGCGGGGCCCTCTTAAGATGGCTGTCGGGCCACCTCCTTGTGTCCGCGCCGCCACTCTCAGTATGGTAGCTGTTTACCCCGTATTTCTCCTCCCCTCTCCGCTTCAACTTCCTCGTTGTTTTGAATAAACTTTATTGACTCCGAATTGCCTCCCACCGCCACCGGGCTTCTCCCGGCGGCTTTTCGGGCCATCTTCCTCGCAATTCGGCCGCCGGGTCCTCCCCTTCCTCGTCGCTTTGCTCGCAGCGAGCTCCGGCCGGGCCAGCGACGACGCGAGTGGCGGCCCCCGGACTAGGCCCGAGCCGCGGTCTCCAGTAGGCCCTGGCGGCCGCCCCCGGGGCCGAGCCGTGGAGAGAGCTGCCCGGAAGCCTCGCTGGGCGGCGGGGGCCGAGCGACCAGCGGGTGGTCGCGGGGGCCGACGAGCAAGGTTCGCTGCGCGACAGGGAAAATCCCAGAATTCGGCGCGCGCCGCCGGTGGGGCCGGAACTACCGGCCGAGCCTCCGCCGAGCGACGCCAACGGCTCCTGAGCGAGCCCGGCGGCCGGCGCGTCAGGGGAGACGGAGCTTCGCCAGCGGGAGCGATCCTGGCGGCTCGGCGGATGCGGAGGTCCCCGTAGAGCTCGGGACCGCAGACATTGTTGTCAGCTCAGGGGTGTGAGGAGGTTCCTGTCAGGCTGGGAGGTGTGAAGACATTCTCGTAAGTTTCGGGGCTGTGAGGATATTCCTGTCAGTTGGGGGGATCTCTCGGGAGATCTTGGTCAGTTTGAAGGGGATGAGGAGACCTCGTCATTGGGAAGGGGTTGGGGGGAGATGCCTGCCAGGGTCCGAGCGGCGAGAAGAAAACAAATCCTTGCTCAGTTGCGGGAGTGTGAGGAAATTGTCGTCAGTTACGGGGGGGTTTGGAGCGTCCCTTTTTAGTTTCAGGGGTGCGACGGGAACCCGGTCGTGTTCGAAATAGACGACGAGCTGACGAGTTGTGAGGTTGTGATTTATTTCGGTTGTGGGGCTGCTGGGGCTCCCACTAGTCGGGGTGGGATGACGGGGAGAGTTCTCACAAGACCCCACAACTGTGATTTGAGTTGGGCGCCTCTGCCTTGCTCCTGAAGGCAGCGAGGGTAATTTGCGAGGGAGTGAGCCCATGTCCGTGGGTTCCCCATCTCTCGCCAGTTGCCCCTATTTGGGGGCAGAGAGAGAAGGGTCTTCTGCTGGGCTCTCCCAGTCTCATAATAAAGAGCGCTCTGGGAAGCAAGAAGAGGGTGCAGTGAGGGATCAAAGGAGCTCCCTTAAAGGCATCAGATATTTTCCTGAACCACAGAAAGAAGTTCTCACTCACTTGGGGTGAGGGGTGGAGGGGGGAGCTGAGGAGATGCGCGGGGGGGGGGGGGGGCGGCGAGAAAGCCTCCTGGGCATAGCGTCGGTCTTTATTTGTTAAAGCTGTTCTGGAGGCGGGTGGACTTTCTCAGATTGCCCCCTACAGCCACACCCCTGTGTTGCACCCCGGCTGTGGTCACTCCCCATTTGTGAACTGAGGGTTGGTACCCTGGGGCACCAGATTCACTGTGTGAAAAGTGTTGTTTGTGTCCAGTCCTGGTCCAGGAAGGACGTGTGCTTCTGCCTCCCACTCCTCGGGACGCTGCGAACCTGGCTTGCCACACACCGCTCCAAGGCCAGCTGAAGATGGCCACGGTGCCAGTGTACTGCCTTTGCCGGCTGCCTTACGATGTGACCCGCTTCATGATCGAGTGTGACATGTGCCAGGACTGGTTTCATGGCAGGTAAGGAAGGCAGGCCAGGTGGGACAGGGTGCAGGGGTCAGGTGTTTCGCTCGCTTTGCTCTTAACTCTGGTTTAGATTCCCACTCAAACTGTATTCCCCTCACTCTAGGACAGTGGTTCTCAACCTTCCTAATGCTGCGACCCTCAAGTTGTGGTGACCCCCAATTTCATTGTTACAAATTTAACATAATTAAAGCATAGTGATTAATCACAAAAACAATAGGTAATTATAAATGTGTTTTCCGATGGTCTTAGGCGACCCCTGTGAAAGGGTCATTGGACCCCCAAAGGGGTCCGGACCCCCAGGTTGAGAACCACTGCTCTAGGAGAATTAACTCCAACCCACCTCCCAGGTTCCTCCGTCCCTCCTTGCAGACTAGGGTCTAGCTGACATTGGCCTCTGGTTTCTCCTCTTTTTTTCTCTTTCTCCCTATGTATTTTTTCTTTGCACTCTTCTTTTGATTTTTTTTTAATTTAGAAAATATTTTCTTTCCAACCACAAAGTACCATTTTTGTATACTGATAATTGTATCTCAGATCCAGGCTTTGGAGGAGACAATATTACATTTTTGGATATTTGAGTCCAATAAACACAGATTTGAGTTCTGGCTTTGCAATTTATTGTGGCAAGTTGTCCTTGGGTGAGTTGCTTTGCTTCTC
Source organism: Myotis daubentonii (assembly GCF_963259705.1). Lineage (NCBI taxonomy): Eukaryota > Metazoa > Chordata > Mammalia > Chiroptera > Vespertilionidae > Myotis > Myotis daubentonii. The sequence goes on along the minus strand of NC_081861.1, from coordinate 7,906,812 downwards.
TGAGCCTCATTGTCTTTACCTACAAAATATATCTAATACATCCTTCCTGATTATTTAAAGTATTTTGCATGCACTCAGTTAATGGAGGCAGAAATGCAGCAGTATTTTATTTCTATAGCATTTATCTGCAGAATCATCTAACTAGATTGAATTAAGCAGAAGAGATATTGGGTAAAACAGGAGTAAAACCACTAATGAACTCCCTCCAGTTTACCATTTGTGCACGTAAGCACCTGTCATCCCGGATTCTACAGAGGTTAGTGTGTGGAATAAAACTGTAATATTATCCCATTATTGGGATTTAAATCCCAGGTATAGAAAGAAAACTGTGAGAGGGCTGTGTACACTGGAGTACAACAAAACAGTATATGGCACCCTCCTCCTGTTGCATGTTGTTAGATTTTAGAATTTTCAGTCACTAGTCCCTTCCAAAGAACTGTTCCTGTTATTATACCCAAGACCAAACAAGGTGCTGGTGTTGCTAAAATTCTGCTCTCAGTAGGGACTGCTTCATGTAACACATCCAAATTCATATTCAACTGATTTTTATTGACTGTTCACTTTGGGCCAGGTGCAGAGTTCTGTTTACTGCCTCATGTTATGTCATTTCAGAGGGGACAGACATAGAGGGTGGGACCTTTTCCTTCCCTTGCAAAGTAAGTGGGGATTAAGATGTTTTTCAGGACTCCTGGTGTCTTTGCCAGTGCTGATCAAGTCACTCCACTGGTAAAGATTTTTTCGTTAGTTCCATTACAGAATAAAATTCTTTTTTTCCCTAAATTTTTAAATTGATTTCAGAGAGTAAGGGAGAGGGAGAGAGAGAGAGAAACATCAGTATCAATGATGAGAGAGAATCATTGATCGGCTGCCTACCACATTTTCCACATTGGGGATCAAGCCCGCAACCCAGGCATGTGCCCTGATCAGGAATCAAACTGTGACCTCCTGGTTTATAGGTCAATGCTCAACCACTGAGCCACGCCAGCTGGGCATAAAATTCTTTTTTTAAAAGAATATTTTTATTGATTTCAGAAAGGAAAGAAGAGGGAGAGAGAGATAAAAACATCAATGATGAGACAGAATCATTGATCGGCTACACATCCCACGCTGGGGATGGAGCCCATAACCGAGGCATGTGCCCTGACTGGTAATCTAACCTTGAGCTCCTGGTTGATAGGTCGACACTCAACCACTGAGCGACACTAGCTGGGCCAGAATAAAGTTCTTCAGCCTTCTTTGTGTGACAGACAAGACCTTTTGTGATCTGTTTGTTCAATCTCAGTTCCTGCCACTCGTCCTCCCTTGTTCTTTATGTCCTAGCATGACTTGAACTACTTAGAGTCCTTTTTTTTTCTTTTTTTTTTAAATCTTTTAATTTTTATTCTTTGGACAAGGGAGATACTTTTTTCCTTTCAATTACTTTTATTTATTTATTATAATTTTTTTATTGTCTAAAGTTTTACATATGTCTTTTTTCCCCCAATTAACCCCCCCCCCCGCCCCAGCCATTCCCACCCCCAGCAAGCTACTTAGAGTTCTAATACAAATTTTCTGTGACTGTATCTTTGCACATTCTATTTTGACTAATGCCCTGTCTTTTACAACTCACGATATACTGTAAAAGGCCTTCTTCTACTGGCTTCCCCTTGCACTTGTGTACATCCTTACCAAAAGTAATTATTTCATCATATCATGGTTATAAATACATCTGTGTCGCTTATTAGCTGGAACTACCTGAGGGCAGAGATGTCATCTTTTGGTATCCCCAGAACCTATTTCAGACCTAAACATATAATAGATGCTGAGTACATTTTTTATTCTTTTTTGTTTGTTTGTTTTTTAATATATTTTTTATTGATTTCAGAGAGGAAGGGAGAAGGAGAGAGAGATAGAAACATCAGTGAAGAGAGAGTCATCAATTGGCTGCCTCCTGCATACCTCACATCGGGGATTGAGCCCACAACCCAGGCATGTGCCCTGACAGGGAATCGAACTGTGTCCTCCTTGTTCATAGGTAGATGTTCAACCACTGAGCTGCACTGGCTGGGCTGCCTTAATTTTTAAAATTTTATTTTTTATTTAAAAAAATGTATTTTATTGATTTTTTTACAGAGAGGAAGGGAGAGGGATAGAGAATTTGAAACATCAGTGAGAGAGAAATATCGATCAGGTGCCTCCTGCACACCCCCAACTGGGGATGTGCCCGCAACCAAGGTACATGCCGTTGACCAGAATCGAACCCAGGACCCTTCAGTCCACAGGCGATGCTCTATCTACTGAGCCAAACCGGTTAGGGCTGCCTTAATTTTTTTTAACGAAAGTTTTTATTTCTTCTCATGCATGTCTTTATGGGCTGCCAGAGAACAAGAAGGCCAGCTAAGAATCACTCCCTTGGTGCATGGCTGCTCTTGCTTGCTCAGTACATTGCTTTTGCGTGTGCGTGTGCGCGTGCGCACACGCACATGCACACACACCTTCCTTTTAAGTTTGTACTTCAGCACAATTGAAAATTACTAAATAGTGTGGCCTTTTCATAGTTGCTCACGATAGTTAAACCCACACACACAGGTGATTTAAATCTGTTCACATCTCTGAAGACTTCCATAGGCTAGATTTCTTTTTTGAATTTAAATTTTTTTATTGTTGAAAGTATTACATATGTCTCCTTTTCCCCCCATTGACCTCTCCCCGCCTGCTCCCACCCCCCAGCACATGCCCTTACCCCCTTACTATCTGTGTCCATTGGTTATGCTTATATGCATGCAAAAAAGTCCTTTGATTGATCTTTTAACTCCCCACCCTCCCCTGCCTGCCTTCTGAGGTTTGACGGTCTGTTCGATGCTTCTATGTCTCTGTCTTTGTTCATCAGTTTATGTTGTTCTTTGTATTCCACAAATGAGTGAGATCCTGTGATATTTATCTTTCTCCAACTGGTTTATTGTGCTTAGCATAATGCTCTTCAGGTCCATCCATGCTGTTGCAAATGGTAAGAGTTCTTTCTTTTTTTGCACCTGCATAGTATTCCATTGTGTAGATGTACCACAGTTTTCTAATCCACTCATCTGCTAATGGGCGCTTAGGCTCTTTCCAAATCTTAGCTATTGTAAATTGTGCTGCTATGAACATAGGGGTGCATATATTCTTTCTAATTGGTGTTTCTAGTTTCTTGGGATATAGTCCTAGAAGTGGGTCAAATGGGAGTTCCATTTTTAGTTTTTTGAGGAAATGCTATACTGTTTTCCACAATGGCTGCACCAGTCTGCATTCCCACCACTAGTGAAGGAGGGTTCCTTTTTCTCCGCATCCTCGCCAGCACTTGTTGTTTGTTGATTTGTTGATGATAGCCAGTCTGACAGGTGTGAGATGGTATCGTATTGCTGTTTTGATTTGCATCTCTCGGATTAGTGACTTTGAGCATGTTTTCATATGTCTCTTGGCTTTCTGTATGTCCTCTTTGGAGAAGTGTCTATGTAGGTCCTTTGCCCATTTTTTGATTGGGTTGTTTATCTTCCTTTTGTTAAGTTGTATGAGTTCCCTGTGAATTTTGGAAATTAAACCCTTATTAGATATAACATATGTATTGGCAAATATGTTCTCCCATGCAGTGGGCTCTCTTGTTTTGTTGATGGTTTCTTTTGCTGTGCAGAAGGTAGGCTAGATTTCTTAAAGTCCAGTTAGGGGTTAATAATGCCAAATTACTTCCCAGTAACTTTATAGTAAGGAAGGTGGCTGTTCATTCCATTTTGGTGATGAGAATCTGGAATTCATGGAGATTAATTTAAACTTCTTTCTGAGCCTGGATTTGAATTTAGAATTATTTGGCTCCAAAGCCTAGGTTCCCAAAAGTAGGGAAAAGATGGTATAGCTCCATTCCTGCTACTATAAAGGGCTGGGTTTTTCGAAACACTTTGATTTGTAAAGCAGTAGTTCTCAAAGTTTAGTGTGCATTAGAATCATTTGGAAGACCTATTAAAAGGCAGATAGCCCTAGCCAGCTTGGCTCAGTGGATAGAGTGTCAGCCTGTGGACCGAAGGGTCCCAGGTTCGATTCCCATCATGGGCAGGTACCTCGGTTGCAGGCTCTTCCCCAGCCTGGGCCCTGTTTGGGGCTCGTGCAGGAGGCAACTGTTATGGGTTGGCTCAGCGAGATAGACCACCGACTCAGAATTTAAATTTAGGAACCTTTATTAAGCTGGCCAGCTGTCTGCAGTCCCAGCACTCCGCCAAAGCAAAGGCTGAACTGCAGCAATGACTGCAAGCATTACAGCCTATTTGTTTGCAAAAACTACAAAGTTACAAAGCCTTGTTTACGCAAATAAATAGGCTGTAACACTTGCAGTCATTGCTGCAGTTCAGCCTTTGCTTTGGCGGAGTGCTGGGACTGCAGACAGCTGGCCAGCTTAATAAAAGTTCCTAAATTTAAATTCTGAGTCGGTGGTCTATCTCGCTGAGCCAATCCATAACATTTGGAGGCCCGCAGCGAGATACCCGGCAGGGAGGAGAGGGACCCCTTATTTAGGGCTGGAGGCTCTCCCCCGGCAGGGCGGAGAGGGACCCCCTATTCAAGGCAGGAGGCTCTCCCCCACAGGAGGCACTCAGCGAGTTACCCCACACCTGTGGAGAACAACACGTAACAGCAACCAATATCTCTTACATTGATATTTCTCTCTGTCTTTCCCTCTCTCTTCCCCTTTCTCTAAAAATCAATGGAAAAATATTCTTGGGTGAGGATTAAAAAGAAAAGAAGACAGATAGATAGGCTCCACCCTCAGGGTTTCTGATACAGTGGGTGAGTGGGGGCCACCTTCATAACCACTGTTTTAGAGCATTATTCTGTCTCACTTCCTTCCCTTTCTATGAAATGTGAGAGCTTCTGATGTTGGGGGTTTGGTGGGCTAACATATTATTACTATACATAGTCATTCTCAGAGTGTGGTTCATTAACTGGGAATTTGTTAAAAATGCAAATTTTTGGACTAGGACACAGCCATCTGTATTTTAACAAACATACGTTCTGATGCACTCTAACTTTTGAGAATCATTGCTCTATACTGGTGGAGAAGTTAGTTAGCCAGTATTCATTGATGCCTGGGGCTTGAGCAAAACCTCACCCCTTTACAGTTTTCCTTTTTATGAAGGAAGTATTGGTTGGCACATCCCTAAGGGTGGTAGCTGTGGCGTGGACTATAAACTCTGGAGGAAATGACTCTGTCTTCAGATCTAGGTTCAAATTCTGACTCTGTTACATTTTATTAAAGGATTTCATCTCTGTGAAACCTCATTTTTCCTGAGAGTGGTTATGATGATTTAAATAAAATGGTAATGACCCTTGTTTATTGCATACTAGCTAATGTGCCAATCAATATGCCAAACACTTCACCTAATTATCTTTATTTAATCTTGTTTTGAGTTTTAAAATTATGAACTTAATTTATTTAATAGTTAAACTATTCAGATTATCTATTTTATATTGGGTATGTTGTGATAGTTTTTACTTTCCAAGGAATTTATCCATTTCACGTGTGTTGTTAAATTTAAGTATTTTCATATTATGCCCTTATTATCCTTTTGATATCTGCAGGCTGGGTAGCTTATCGTTTTTCTTTGTCAGACTTGTTAGAGGTTTGTCAGTTTCATTAATCTATTCAAAGAATATTTTTTTTTAAAATTAAAGAACTACTAAACATTATTCACATACACACAATTTTTTAAAATTGATTTTTAGGGAGGGAGGAGGAGAGAGAGAGCAAGAAGGAGAGAGGGAGAGGAAGGAAAGAGAAACAAACCTTGCTGTGAGAGAGATACATCATTCTATTGTCTCCTGCATGTGCCCCCACCTGGGATTGAAACTGGCAACCTAGGTATATGCCCTGACCAGGAATCAAACCCACCACCTTTTGGTGCATAGGATGATGCTTCAACCAACTGAACCACACAGGCCAGGCCTCATAGAACAAGTTTTATGTTTCATTGACTTTATCATCGTTCTGTTTTTAATTTCATTGATTTCTGCACTTAATTATTTCTTCCTCTGCTTGCTTTGTGTTTATTTTGCCCCTCTTTATCTAATATCTGGAGATGGGAGTTTAGGCTATTGATTTGAGACTATTCCTGTGTTGTTATTTTTTGTTAGTTTCTTCACCCAAGGATATTTTTTCCATTGATTTTTTTTAAAAATATATTTTATTGATTGTTTACAGAGAGGAGGGGAGAGGGATAGAGAGTTAGAAACATCGATGAGAGAGAAACATAGATCAGCTGCCTCCTGCACACCCCCCACTGGTTATGTGCCTGCAACCAAGGTACATGCCCTTGACCGGAATCGAACCTGGGACCCTTCAGTCCGCAGGGCGACGCTCTATCCACTGAGCCAAACCGGTTAGGGCTCCATTGATTTTTTAGAGAGAATGGAAGGGAGGGAAGGGGGGGGAGAGAGAGAGAGAGAGAGAGAGAGAGAGAGAGAGAGAGAGAGAGAGAGAGAGAAGAAAGAAAGAAAGAAAGAAACATCGATGTGAGAGAGACATATCGGTTGGTTGCCTCCAGCATATGCCCCGACCAGGGCTGGGAACCTGAAACCCAGATATGTGCTCTTGAATGGGAATCGAACCCTCGACCCTTTGGTGTGGGGGCCAATGCTGCAACCACTGAGCACACCAGAGACTATTCCTGTTTTCTAATGTGTTTAGTGCTATTAGTTTCCCTCTTTGTATTGATTTAGCTATCTTGCAACTTTTAAAAAATATATATATTTTATTGATTTCAGAGAGGAAGGGAGAGGAAGAGAAAGATAGAAACATCAATGATGAGAGAGAATCATTGATCAGCTGCCTCCTGCATGCCCCCTACTGGGGATTGAGCCTGCAACCCTGGCATGTGCCCTTGACCGGAATCGAACCCAGGACTCTTTAGTCCACAGGTTGATGCTCTATCCATTGTGCCAAACTAGCTAGGGCTCTTGCAACTTTTGATGTTTTCCTTTCCATGTAGTTCACTGTAATTTTTAATTTCCTTAGAGACTTTTTGTTTGACCTATGAATTATATAGACTGTGTTGTTTACTTTCCAAGTATTAGGAAAATGTCTTGATTTCCCTTGAATTCCTGAAGGGTCTTTTCCTTTGATATCAAATCCTGGGTTTCCAGTTCTTTTCTTTCAGCACTGAAAACTAGTGTGCTACTTCCATTTGGTCTCTACAATTTCTTATGAGAGATCCTCTGTCATTTGAATTGGTGTTCTCTTTTAGGTAATGTGTCATTTCTTTCTCACTGCTTTCAAGATTTTTCCTTAGTCTTTTGTGTTTAGGAGTGTGACTATGCTATTCATTTTATTTTATTTTTTTAAATTTACTGGGATGACATTGGTTAACATGAACATACAGGTTTCTGGTGTAGGTTTCGGTGTTACAAGATCTGTATATTGCACTGTGTGCCCACTACCCAAAGTCAAATCTTCTCCTGTTACCATATATTAGGACCCCCTTCCCTCTGGCAACCACCACACTGCTGTTTGTTCACAAGTTTCACTTTTATATCCAACATATGAGTGAAATCATATGGTTCTTAGCTTTTTCTGACAGACTTATTTCACTTAGCATAATGTTCTCAAGGTCCATCCATGTTGTTGCAAATGGCACTGTTTTATCCTTTCTTATGGCTGAGCAGTATTCCACTGTGTATATGTACCACATCTTTATCCAGTCCTCTATCGCAGGGCACTTTGGTTGTTTCCATGTCTTAACCACCATGAATAATGCTGCATTGAACATAGGGGAGGATTACACTATTTCTCAGTGTGGATTTCTTTGGGTTTGTCTTTGTTTTAATCTTTTCTTGTTTGTTTGTTAATCCTCACCCGAGGATATTTTCCCCTATATGTTAATTTTATATCCCGCAACTTTACTGAATTTGTTGATTTAATCTAAACTTTTTTTTTTTTGGTGGTGTCTTTAGGATTTTCTCAATATAAAATCATGTCATCTGAAAGTAGAGACAGTTTTACTTTTTTCTTTGCAAATTGGATGTCTTTTATTTCTTTTTTCCTTTTTCTTTTCTTTCTTTTTTTTTTTTTTTTTGCCAAATTGCTCTGGCAGGGATTTCCATACTATGTTGAGTAGGAGTGGTGAGAGTGGGCACTCTTGTCTTGCTCCTGACCTTGGAGGAAAAGCTTTCAACTTTTCATCATTGACTATATTGAGTTAGCTGTGTGCTTGTCATATATGGTCTTTATTATGTTGAAGTACATTCCTTTTATACCCCATTTTTTGAGAATTTTTATCATGATTGGATGCTGCATTTTGTCAGATGGTTTTTCGGCATCTTAGATAATCATATGATTTTTTTCTTTCATTCTGTTAATGTGATGTATCACCTTTATTATTTTTGAAAATTTATTATTTTTTTGTTGTTAATCCTCTCTGAGGATATTTTTTCCATTGCTTTTTTTTTTGGTGAGAGAGTGGAAGGGAGGGGAGAGAGAGAGAGAGACATTGATCTGAGAGAGACATTGATTAGTTGCCTCCTGCACGCTCCCCCACGGGGGGTGGCGGGGGGCAGGTATTAAACCTGCAACCCAGGTACCTGCCCTTGACCCTTCGGTGTACAGGCTGATGCTCTAAACCACTGAACAACACCAGCCAGGGCTATCACCTTTATTGATTTGCTTATGTTGAATCATCCTTGCATCCTAAGGATAAATTCTAGTTGATCATGGTAACTGCTCCTTTTGTGTTGCTGAATTTGGTTTGCTAGTATTTTATTGAGAATTTTTGCATCTATATTCATCAGGGATATTAGCCTGTAGTTTTCTTTCCATGTACTTATCTAGCTTTTTTGAAAATCAGGGTAATGCTGATCTCATGTAATGAGTTTGGGAGTATTGCCTCGTCTTTGAGATTTTTGTTGTTGTTGTTGTTGTTTTAAGTTACCATAAGACCCAGCAATCCTCTTTGCATTTTTTGAAGAGTTAGCCAAGAATTGGTGTTAAATCTTCTTTAAATGTTTGGTAAAAATCACTAGTGAAGCCACCTGGTCCTGGGTTTTTCTTTGTTGGGAAATTTGTGTGTTTTTTTAAATTATTCTTTTTATTGACTTCAGAGAGGAAGAGAGAGGGAGAGAGAGATAGAAACATCAGTGATGAGAGGATCATTGATCAGCTGCCTTCTGCATGCCCCATACTGGGGATTGAGCCTGCAGCCCAGGCATGTACTCTGACAAGGAATCGAACCGTGAACTGGTTCATAGGTTGATGCCCAACCACTGAGCCATGCCAGCCGGGTGGGAAGTTTTTTTATTACTGATCCAATCTCCGTACTAATAATTGGTCTGTTCAGGTTGTATTTTCTTCTTGATTTAGGGTGGGTATATATATATATATTTTTTTTTAAAAATATATTTTATTGATTTTTTACAGAGAGGAAGGGAGAGGGATAGAGAGTCAGAAACATCGATGAGAGAGAAACATCGATCAGCTGCCTCCTGCACACCCCCTACTGGGGATGTGCCCGCAACCCAGGTACATGCCCTTGACCGGAATCAAACCTGGGACCCTTGAGTCCGCAGGCCGACGCTCTATCCACTGAGCCAAACCGGCTAGGGCTAGGGTGGGTATATTTTATGTTTCTAAGAATTAATCAATTTCTTCTAGGTTGTCCAGTTTTTTGGCAGATAGTTGCTCATAGTTTAGTCTACTTTCTTTCTTCTGTTCAGTTTAGGTAATTTCTATTGTTCTAGCTTCAAGTTTACTTTTTTTTTTCCTGTATTTTCCATTCTGCTGTTGAGTTCATTGAATGACTTTTTATTTAAGTTATTATAATTTTAATTTCTAAAAGTGCCATTGTTTCTTTTCTATATCTTCTAGTTCTTTGTGGAGACTCTCTTCTTTTTTATTGATTAAGGTATTACATGTGCCCTTAGCCCCCATTTCCCCCCACCACCCCCCGCTCATGCCCTCACTCCCTGGTGTCTGTGTCCATTGGTTATGCTTATATGCATGCATACAAGTCCTTTGGTTGATCTCTCCCCCTTACCCCCACCCTCCCCTACCTTCCCTCTGAGGTTTGAGCATCTGATCGATGCTTCTCTGTCTCTGGATCTGTTTTTGTTCATCAGTTTATGTTGTTGCCCCTTTCTATTTTATTTGTTTCATGCATGTTCATAATTGTTCATTGAAACATTTTATGATTGCTCCTTTAAAGTCGTCAGATAATTTCAACATTTGTGTCATCTCAATGTTGAGATTGATTTTTCTTGCTCATTCAAGTTGTGATTTTCTTTGTTCTTGATAGGATATGTGATTATTTTCATTATGTTCTGGATATTTTGGGTATTGTGCTATGAGATTCTGGATATTATATCTTCTATTTTCACAGGTCCCTTCAAAAACTGCACTTCAGTGGCAGGGAAAATGGGTACCACTTTGTTATACCAGGTGGGACTGGAAGTCCATGTTCCCCATTTGGTCTGTGTTTACACCTACTACCTCTGGTTCTGCTGTCCTTAGTCAGGTTGCCTTCTCCTCTCCATCTTTCAGAGTTGCCTTACTTTTTTGTATGTAATGTCCAAGACTTTTAGCTGTACTTAGTGGGAGGAATAAGGAGAGGTGTGTCTATTCCATATTGTTCCAGAACCAGAAGTGACCAATCAATCTTTACAGTAGCTCTTTTGATCTATTTTCTCCCATAATAACTTGCCCAAAGTTACACAGCCAGTTAGTTGCTCGACCATCAGTCCAACCTAGGTCTCTTGGACTCTTGCTATTATATATAGTACTGTAGAAAATATAAAGCACTGTTCAAGTTAAGCTATTTTCAAGACGTTGTGTGAGATAGAGAAAATCAGGCTTATGAACTCACATACAGCCCACATTTTTGTTCCAATTGAAATCAGGTTTAAGTGTACACTACTTTTTACTTTGAAGTGGTAGAAGGCTAACCCATAGCTTTAGGAATGTGTGTGTGTGTGTGTGTGTGTGTGTGTGTGTAAAAGTATGTGACAAAGGGAAGAGAGGTCCTGGCATTTATATCTAGGGCTTACTAGATATAATAAATGGGCTGTAGAATCCCTGCCTTGGAGAAGGTCTTGTAGGGTATAGAGTTGGAAGGATCAAAGGACAGCCTGATCTATAAAGGTTCTTGGGATGTCTCTTGGAGTGGCATACTTTTTAAATAAGTTTTTATTTTTAATAATTATAGAATCACACAAAGTTGTAAAAAATTTATGGAGCATGCCTGTGTACTTTAACCCAGATTTCCTTATATCTTATGTAACTATAGTACAATATCAAAACCAGGAAACTGGCATTGGTTTAAGCAATCTTCATTATTACCAGTTTTATATGTACTCATAATTGTGTGTATGTGTGTTTAGTTCCACACAATTTTATCACATTTGTAGATTTGTTTAATCACAACAATCAACATACAGAACTATTCCTTTATCACTGGGGTAGCATTTTTGTCCCAGGTCACCTGGAAAGAGTTTGGAATGGCAAATGTACCAAAGAATGGGTGGTCAGTGTCTCCAGGAGGAGTGTCCTGAAAATTTAGAATACAGTGGAAGGTCTGATAGGAATAATGCCCAGGACTGTGTTATGGGAGCCAAATGAAAATATGCTTTGGAAACAGAAGCATAGTGGTGAAAGCATGGCTTGGGAGTCAAGGTAACCTGACCTGGAATTTTAGTTCTTCCATTTACTAGTTCTGTTGCTTTGGGCAGGTCATTTGACCTCTTTACGCATCTGCTTTCTTAGCTTTAAAACAAAAAGAATCCATATTTCATGTGGTTGTTGTGAGGATTAATGAGTGAATGTCTGTAAAGCATCTAGCATAGTCCCTGGCACATGGTAGATACTCAATTTTGGCTATTGCCTAGAACAGTGGTCGGCAAACTCATTAGTCAATAGAGCCAAATATCAACAGTACAATGATTGAAATTTCTTTTGAGAGCCAAATTTTTTAAACTTAAACTATATAGGTAGGTACATTGTTAATAAATTAGGGTACTCCTAAGCTGGCGTTTGCAAAAAACGTCCTCAATCTGATTGAGGTACGTTCGCTGAGGTCGACCCCTTCCAACTCTCCCATCCACACTTGTCTTGTATACTTGTTTCAGATAGAGGAGTGTGGATGGGAGAGTTGGAAGGGGTCGACCTCAGTGAACATAGCTAAAAACAATGTACCTCCCCCGTGCTGCATATCCCACAGCCCGCCTGCCTGCTCCGCATCTCCCGTCGCCCCACTGACCAACACCCCCCACTTCTTCTAACGCCACTTCTTCAAAATAGACTCGCCCAGGCCGAAAACCGACTTTGCGCATGGGCCATGAAGTTTCAATTGCACTGTACGTGCATGCCTGCACATGGTATTTTGTGGAAGAGCCACACTCAAGGAGCCAAAATGCCGCATGTGGCTCGAGAGCCTCAGTTTGACGACCATAGGCTTAGAACATTCACACAATAAATATTTATTGAATATTTACTGTTCGCCAAGCAGTGAGCTAAGAACCATGGACATAGAGATGAAGACATGGGCTATCTAGATTATTTCAAGCTAGAAAATAAGAGGGATTCGTTTATTCACTCATTTATGTACTCATTTACTGGACAGTGCAGTTCCAGGCATTGTTCTAGACACCAGAAAGGGTAGGATACAATAGTGAACATGAGACCGTAAACTAGCAGTTAAATATATAATGTGTCAAGTTATAATAAGTGGCATAGAGGTAAAGCACGGTGAGCAAAAGCTGGAGTGCCACCCCCAGGGCTTGAGGCATGGTTATTTTTTTATTTTTATTTTTTTAAATATATTTTATTGATTTTTTACAGAGAGGAAGGGAGAGAGATAGAGAGTTAGAAACATCGATGAGAGAGAAACATCGATCAGCTGCCTCCTGCACATCTCCTACTGGGGATGTGCCTGCAACCAAGGTACAGAGGCATGGTTATTTTATACAGGGTGATTCTGCATGGGTAACACATGAGCAGAGAGCTGAAGGAAAGTGAGGGAGGAAACCATGCTGGTAAGTGGGGGAAGAGTGTTCCAGGTAGAGGAAATACAGTAGGTCCTCGGGTTATGTCGGAGATCTGTTCCTACGCGAGACATAACGCATATGTCGGAACCCACCTACATAAGCACCTACGTCACTCACATGGAGCACATACACAGCAGTAATGAAGTGAAACAGTAAAAAAAATTAAAAGAAAGTTAACAATTCCTGACCTTTACTTGTGGTAAATAAATAATAAAAAACATAAAGCACATATGTACATACATTGAAATGACGGAACTTTTCTTTATAAATAAATGGGAGATGGTGATGCAACTATGTAACCCGAGGACTGCCTGTAAATGGCATGCTGCCATTTCAGTTATAGCAAGGAGGCCAATGGACAGAGTGAGTGAAGAGAGAATAGGAGGAGCTGATGATAGGGGCTTGACAGGTTGGAGCACATCAAGTGTGGTCCCTGGACAAGCAGGGATCAGCATCACCTGGGAACTGGTTAAGCAAATGTTTGCATCCCATCCCAGACCTACCAAATCAGAAACTCTGGAGGTGGGATGTAAGAATCTTTCCTGTAATAAACCCTCCAGGTGATTCTGATGCACTCTAAAGTTTGAGAACCACTGGTATAGGGCCCTGTGGGCCATTGAAAGAACTTGGTTTTTACTCCAGGTGGGATGGGAACACAAGAGTTTTGAGCAAAGGAGAACTGTGGTCTGCTTTAGACTTTGGCTGTTTTGAGGACACAAGGGTGGAAGTTAGGAGAGTTGTTTGGGGGTTACTTTAGATCATTATTCATTAAAGCAGTGGTTCTCAACCTTGGCTGCACATTAGAATCACCTGGGAATCTTTTTAAAATCCTGATTTCTGGGCCTCATCCTCCGGAAATTCTGTTTCTTTCTTATGGGGTGGGGCCACAACATTAGTCACAAAGAAACAGAATTTCCGGAGGATGAGGCCCAGAAATCAGGATTTTAAAAAGATTCCCAGGTGATTCTAATGTGCAGCCAAGGTTGAGAACCACTGCCTTAAAGTATGGTCCCTGGACCAACAGCATCTGCATCACCTGGAAGCTTGTTAGAAATGCACATGTATGGGCCCCACTCCAGACCTACTGAGTCAGGATCTCTGGGGATGAGGCCCACGAATCTAGCTTAACAAGCTTTCCAAGTGTTTCCAATGTCTCCTAATATTTGAGAAACGCTGGTGTAGTTAGGCAATGGTGGCTGGGACCAGAGCCAGTGGTGGTTGGATTTTGAATCTCTGTTGATTATAGGATTTGCTGATGGATTGGAATGGGGCTGTGAAAGAAAGGATTCAAGGATACTCCATTTTGAGGGGTTTTGGTATATAGCAGTGGTTCTCAACCTTCTGGCCCTTTAAATACAGTTCCTCATGTTGTGACCCAACCATAAAATTATTTTTGTTGCTACTTCATAATTTAATGTTGCTACTGTTATGAATCGTAATGTAAATATCTGATATGCAGGATGGTCTTAGGCGACCCCTGTGAAAGGGTCGTTCGACTGCCAAAGGGGTCTCAACCCATAGGTTGAGAACCCCTGCTATATAGGGAAACTGAGTAATGAGGCAGTGACTGAAGGGGTCACAAGAGGATTTTTTGTTTGGGTGAATTTTTTGAAGATAGAGATTACAACCTGTTTGTGTGCATGTGAGTGAGTGTGTTGGTGCATCCAGAATTTAGTGACACCTGTTATTGGCAAATTTATGTCCCAGGGACTAGGTAGATAAAAAAAAAAAAAAACCCAAAAAACTTCCCTAGTGCACTAGCTTTTGCTCACTGTCCTTTGTACTCCTTCAAGTCCTGTGTGCCAGGAGGCAGGGGGGGCCACTGGTGAGAATGATGGGTGTCTCAGCTTCTAGGGATGGTCCATCCCTGTTTTTATAGATTGTGCTTGGCCTGGTTAAGGTTGTTGCAAAAAAACAGAAATTGACCTGTATTTTTGTTATGTTTTGAATAATGAAAAATGGTAAAATATGCTCTTTTCCCTCTTTATTTGTGAATGAAGTTACTCTTTTTCCAGGGCACAGGTAGTGACAGAACCTGGCTCTTTGGCCACTCTCAGAGAGCAAAGGTTGAACAGATAAGCCAGACAGGTTTCTGAGCAGCCTTGTCACCCCTCTAGCTTCTCCAATTGTCAGCTTCCAGTCAATTCCACACTCTTGGAAGAATTGAGTGCCCATTTTGTGTTCTCATAGTACTTGACTGTGTTAACAACCCCACACTACATTCTAGTTACATATTGTTGTGATATAGTGGAGTCACACAGATCTGGATTTTTATCCTGCTCTGCTATTTACTAGTTTCTTGGGATTTTTTTTTAATCCCCAAGGATATTTTTCCATTGATTTTTAGAGAGTGGAAGGGAAAGGGCGAGACAGAGAGAAACACTGATGTGAGAGAGACACATCGATTATTTTCTGTACACACTCTGACCTGGGCCAGAGATCAAGCTGGCAACTGAAGTACGTGTCCTTGACCGGAATAAAACCCAAGACCCTCATTCTGTGGGCCAGCACTCTATCTAATGAGCCAAACCAGCTAGGGTGGAAGGATAGTTATTTTGTTGTAACAGGAGGAAAGGATGGGTGCAGAAGGTGGTAGATCTGGTGTGGGAAGTTGAGATATTACCCATCTGATGACTTCATTTTGTCAAAGAAGTAGGAGGCAGAGTTATTTGCTGAGATAAACGAGAGATTTGAAATAGCCACGAATGGACAAGAGAACTGAGCAGGGAAATATGGGAGGATTGTCAGGCAGCATGACCCAGATATTTTTTAATAGACTTTATTTTTTACAGTAGTTTTAGGTTCACAGCCAAATTAAGTGGAATTTACAGAGATTTCCCATGTGCCTCCTGTTCCCATGTACATAGACTCCCCCATCATCAGCATCCCCCACCAGAATGGTACATTTGTTATAATTGATGGACCTACATTAACACATCATAATCACCCAAAGCCCATAGTTTACATCAGCATTTACACTTGGTATACATCCTATGGGTTTGGACAAATACATAATGACATTTACCTACCACTGTAACATTTTATTATTATACTAGAGGCCCAGTGCATGACATTTGTGCAGTGGGTGGAGGGGGGAGTCCCTCAGCCCAGCCAGCGTCCTCTCGCAGTCTGGGTAGTGGGCCTAAGCTGGCAGTCGGACATCCTTAGCATGAGCCCGGCTTCTGGCTGAGTGGTGCTCCCCCTGTGGGAGCGCACTGACCACCAAGGGGCAGCTCCTGCATTGAGTGTCTGTGGTCAGTGTGTGTCATAGTGAACCGTCCTTCCTCCATTTGGTCGATTTGCATATTAGCCTTTTATTATATAGGATAGAATGAGAGGCCCAGTGTACGAAATTCGTGCACTTGGATGGGGGGAGGTCCCTCAGCCTGCCCTGTGCCCTCTCACAGTCTGGGAGCCCTATGATCGATCGCCCCAAAGAGGTAGGCCCCGCCCACCTGGCTGGGGCTCCACGATGGATCGCCCCCCACAGAGGGAGGCTCTGCGCACCTGCCACAGCCTGCTGGTCGGTGGCCTGGGCCTCCCTCTGCAGGGCGATCATGGGGTGATGGCTGGCCCCCGACCAATCGCATCACACCCACCTTGGCTGGCCTGGCGCTAGTGGGTGTCATAGCGTGGTCATCTGGAAGGTCGTCTGGACGGCCATTCTGCTGTTTGGTTGATTTGCATATTATGCTTTTATTATTATAGATTATTATTATAGATTGTTTTACTGCCCTAAATATTATCTATGCTCTACTACTTCTTCATCTCTTTCTCCCTCACTAACCCCTGACAACCACTGATCTCTGTCCCCATAGTTGGAATCATATGATATGTAGCCTTTTGGGATTGGCTTTTTCACTTAGTAATATGTGTTTAAGTTTCCTCCATGTCTTTTCATGGCTTGATGGCTCATTTCTTTTTAGCACCAAGTAATATTCAATTGTCTGAATGTACCTCAGTTTATGTGTCCATTCACCTATCAAAGGACATCTTGGTTGCTTCCAAATTTTAGCAATTGCGAATAAAGCTGATTATAAACATCTGTGTGCATGTTTTTGCATGGATGTAATTTTCAGTTCCTTTGAGTAAATGCCAAGGAGCATGGTTGCTCTATTGTATGGTAAGAATATGGTTAGTTTTGTAAGAAACTGCCAAGCTGTCTTCCAAAGTGGCTATACCATTTTGCATTCCCACCTGCAAAGAATGAGAGTTCCTGTTGCTACACCTCTCCTCTAGCATTTGGTGTTGTCAGTATTCTGGATTTTGGCTATTCTGGTATGTATATAGTGATCTCTTGTTGTTTTAATTTGCATTTTTCTAATGACATACGATGTAGAGCACCTTTCCATATGCTTATTTGCCATCTGTTTATTTTCTTTGATGACATGTCTATTCAGATCTTTTGAGCATTTAAAAATATATGTTTTTATTGATTTCAGAGTGGAAGGGGAGGGAGGGAGGGAGGGAGGGAGGGAGGGAGGAGAGAGAGAGAGAGAGAGAGAGAGAGAGAGAGAGAGAACCTGCATAGCCCCCACTGGGGATCAAGCCCACAACCCGGGCATGTGCCATGACTGGGAATTGAACTGTGACCTCCTGGTTCATAGATAGACACTGAACCACTGAGCCACACACCAGCTAGGGCAATTACTGTAGTTTTAGAGTAAGTCTTAAAGTCAGGTAGCATCAGTCTTCCAACTTAATTCTCCTTCAATATTGTATTGGGCATTCTGTGATTCAGATATTTTGGACAATGACTTTATTGTGGCACCAGATCCATTGGGTGATTCTTCTCCAGCCATGCATGCCCAGTGGTTCAGTGTTATGTAGTTTGATTGAGCCAGGGTTGGTATTTGCATATGGGGGTATGGAGAGGCTGTGGGGCAAGTGAGTTGAGGATATCTATAAGAGAATGGTTGAAGTGAAGAAGGGCGAAGTCAAGAATCAGTGAATATTTTTTCACGCTTAAAAGTAGTATCAAAGGGATTTTGCAGGCAAAGAACAGGTGTAATGAATGAGAGCTGAATGGATATACTTGTGGTCAGAGAGTGTGATGTGTGAATTTCACATTTCATAGGTGGAGCAACTGCAAGTGTTGACTATAGGAGTTGGTAGCTGAAATGGAAGTGGAGGTAGCAGTCTCCAAAGATGAGGAGGTCAGAGAGCTAAGAGGCCAAGATATTGGGCCTCTACATTGATAACAATGTCATGTGGAAAATTGGGAGGAGTTAGTTGAAGAGGAATCTGAGTAGGTTCTTCAGTGAAGAGGTAATGTTGGGGAGATGAGTAGCTGACAGTGAAGAGGAGTAGGAAGGGGTATGGTTAGATGATATGAAACTGAGGAATAGGAGATCATACAAAAGGGTAGAGGAGAGATGATTCAAAGTCTCACTGGAGAATGAGGGGGATGTCTATCTCCAGCCCAGCCCTGAGTTATAAGGGTCTGGGAGAATATGCAACTTCTACCTGACAGGGCTCTACCAAAGTGTTTCTTTGACTCTTTAATTTCCAATCCATAATGGACCAATCCCCCCTTTTTTTTCTTGGACCAGTCCTTTTTAAAATAACATATGAATTGCTAGAAAAGTTGTCGGAATAAAAAAGCTATACAAAAGAAAAGCCCCAATTTTTTATTATTAGATTCAACAGATGTAAAATTCCTCAGCCAAATTGCCATTAAAATTTTTGTGCTCTTTCTGTATTTACACAGCATTAGTGCATGGGTTATACTTCGAGTGGCACTGATATAGAGAAAATGGTGAGAAACTGCATTCAGTTAAACCAGAAAGGTGAAGAGAAGGGGTTTGTTGAAAGGGATGTGAATATAGAGGGATTTGTTTACCAAGAAATAGGATTTCTGGGGGTACAGTAGAAAAGTCAAGAAAGTTGATGAGCCGTGGATGTTTGGGGTAGAGAAAGCACATAGCTATGTGGGATGAAAGTTCAGGAGAGAGATACTCGAGGGGTCCTTCTTGAGCAGTGTGCAAAGGTAACAGGGGTGTGAGACAGAAAGGATGTAGTCCAGGGAAATGAGTTAATGCTATAAGTTTGGGGAATATATTTAAAGAAAGTTTAAGCAGGTTAAGGGTGAGGTCTAGGCTGGATGGAAAAATATTAGCTATTACTTACTGACTACTTACTGTGTACCAGACTCTGTCCTCACTGTGCGAGGTACTTTATGTACATTATCTGAGTCCTTTTAAAAATCCTACCAACTTGATGGTGATATCCTCAGTTTATTGATATGCAGTAGGTTTATAGACATTAGGATTAGCACTTGAGAAAGTGATGGGGCCCTAGCCAGTTTGGCTCAGTTGATAGAACGTCAGTCTGCGGATTGGGGGTCCCGGGTTTGATTCTGGCCAAGGGCACATGCGTGGGTTGCGGTCTCGATCCCCAGTAGGGGGCGTGCAGGGGGCGGCCAATCACTGATTCTCTCTCATCATTGATGTTTCTCTCTCTCCCTCTCCCTTCCTCTCTGAAATCAATAAAGAAATATACATATATATATATAGAAAGTGATGGGGTCCTGATCCCAGGAAGTCAGTTTATGAGCATGATCTTGGCTGAAATAGTTGGAGCTCTGCCCTATTCTTATTCTCCCTGCTGTGTGTGGCCGACTAAAAGATTTTAGGAGTTTGATCTTAGCCGGAGTTACTTGGAGGACTGCTGATGACTTCTTTGGTGAAGAAGGGTTTAATTTTGTGAGATTTCTACCTCATATACATGCAAACTCAAATTTTCAAAATTAAATATCTTTTAGAAATTATAATATGAAGTAAATAACATGTTCACTATAGGAAATTAGAAAACACAGATAAGAGGAAAATGATTACCTGTAATCCTTCACTCAGAACCACCGTTGACAATAAAATACCCTTTTAATCTTTTGCATTTAATAAAGTACAATGATCAATAAAGTTTAAATTTTATTATATGTTGAAATGATAATATTTTGGATATATTGGTTAAATAAAATATTAAAATTTCACCTGTTTCTTTTAAAAAAATATTTTTATTGATTTCAGAGAGGAAGGGAGAGAGAGAGAGAGAGATAGAAACATCCATGATGAGAGCGAATCATTGATCAGCTGCCTTCTGCATGAACCCTACTGGGGATCGAGCCTGCAATCCGGGCATATGCCCTTGACCGTAATTGAACCCAGGATGCTTCAGTCCGCAGGCCAATGCTCTATCCACTGAGCCAAACTGGCTAGGGCTCACCTGTTTCTTTTTACCTTTTTCATGTGGCTACTAGAACATTTAAAATTACCTATTTGGCTCACATTATATTTCTATTGGATAACACTGCTCTAGAGTCTCTTTCTGCTTTGACCATTCTGAGTCTTTTTTAAAAATATATATATTTTTATTGATATTTAGAGAGAAAGGAAGGGAGAAGGAAAGGGAGAGAGAGAAACTTTGATGTGAGAGCAGAACATTGATTGCTGCTTCCTGCACACCCCATACTAGGGATTGGGGATCCAGGCCTGACCAGAATCAAACCACCAACCTTTTGGTGCATGGGATAACACCCAACCAACTGAGCTGAACTGGCCAGGGCCATTCTGAGTCTTAATGAAGTTTTACTGTCTTCATTTTTAACTCTGTCATAATTGTTTAAGGCCAGTGTAGTCCACTAGAACTTTTTGCACTGATGAAAATGTTTGATAATCTTGCCAAAACCGGTTTGGCTCAGTGGATAGAGCGTCAGCCTGCGGACTGAGGGGTCCCGGGTTTGATTCCGGTCGGGGGCTTGTGCCTGGGTTGCGGGCACATCCCCAGTGGGAGATGTGTGGGAGGCGGCTGATCGGTGTTTCTCTCTCATCGATGTTTCTGGCTCTCTGTCTCTCTCCCTTCCTCTCTGTAAAAAAATCAATAAAAATATATTTAAAAAAAAAAGAAAATATTTGATAATCTGCCCAATATGGTAACCTCTAGCCACATGTGGGTATTTTTTTTTTAACCAGAAATTTATTTTTATTTTTTTAAAATATATTTTATTGATTTTTTTATAGAGAGGAATGGAGAGGGATAGAGTTAGAAACATCGATGAGAGAGTTGATCAGCTGCCTCCTGCACACCTCCCACTGGGGATGTGCCCGCAACCAAGGCACATGCCCTTGACTGGAATCAAACCTGGGACCTTTCAGTCCGAAGGCCGATGCTCTATCCACTGAGCCAAACCGGTTAGGCCAGAAGTTGTTTTTTTTGTTTGTTTTTTTTAAAATATATTTTATTGATTTTTTTACAGAGAGGAAGGGAGAGGGATAGCGAGTTAGAAACATCAGTGAGAGAGAAACATCGATTCAGCTGCCTCTTGCACGCCCCCCACTGGGGATGTGCCTGCAACCCAGGTACATGCCCCTGACCGGAATCGAACCTGGGACCCTTGAGTCCACAGGCTGACGCTCTATCCACTGAGCCAAACCAGCTAGGGCAGAAATTGTTTTTTAATTGATTGGTTTCAGAGAGAAAGGAAGACAGACAGAGAGAGAGAGAGAGAGAGAGAGAGAGAGAGAAAGAAACATCAATGATGAGGAAATCATTGATCGGCTGCCTCCTGGGATCCAAGCCCGCAACCCGGGCATGTACCCTTGACCGGAATCAAACCTGGGACCTTTCAGTCCGAAGGCCAATGCTCTGTCCACTGATCCAAACTGGCTAGGGTACATGTGGCTATTGATCACTTGAATTATAGCTAGTGTGATGGAGGAACTGCTTTTAAAATTTTAATTTGAATTAATTTAAACGTAAATAGTCATGTATACTGGACAGCACAGTTATAGGCCTTATAAAAAATAAAATTTCCATAAACCCTGGCTGATTTTGTCTTTTCTAGTTGTGTTGGTGTTGAAGAGGAGAAGGCTGCTGACATTGACCTCTACCACTGCCCCAACTGTGAGGTCTTACATGGGCCTTCCATTAGTAAGTAGATCTTGGGATTTCCACGAGAACATGGGCCAGAGGAAAGACAAAACAAAGGAAGCTTGGAAGGGCGATTGCCTTTGTGTGGGTGCTTCAGATTCATCTCCCTTGGGAAATAGCAGAGACTATATAGGCCCTGCAGGACAGCAGCTGCCCCACGGAGAGGGCAGACTGCAGAGCTTCACCTCCTTCCCTCCCTCCCTTCCTCCCTCCCTCCCTGGGGATTTCTCAGAAGAAGCACCTATCCTCACTAAGAACTTTCCTGAGTTTGTGAGGGCCTTGTTGACTCCTGGTGCTCTAAGGAGTTATTCAATTGGAAGAGGAGCAGGGTCTGCCGAGGCCTTTGCTCTTGGAAACATAGCTCACAGCCATTCTGATTCATGGTCTCATGTCTTTTTCTGGCTTAGTGAAAAAACGCCGTGTGTCTTCAAAAGGGCATGATGCACACAAGGGGAAGCCGGTGAAAACTGGAAGCCCTACATTCATTCGAGAGCTCCGCAGTCGGACCTTTGACAGGTGAGTACTTGTACCCCAAGGGCTGGTGAACTCTATGGCTCCGGGAAGCTGGGACCTTCTTCTTTCCAGCTTTCCCGCTGGCTGTCCCATTAGGGCTTCCCCCACTTGGAGGTGTCTACAGGGCTCTGTGAGTTCCCTCTGCAGAGGGATCTTCTGTTTTAGTTCCTGAGAAACATTGCTAGAGTTTCATTTGATGTACACAGAGTACATTAAGGTCCACTTCTGGAAACTTTTGATAGATTGGGAGGCAGTTTTGCTCAAGTCAGACGAGGATATTTACATGTACCCACAGATTGTGACAGCTAAGAGTCTTAAAGATCCAAAAGTTTAATTCTCATTGTAAAGATGATGAATCTCTTTTAAAAAATAAAGAAAAATATGAGGGATCATGTCTGTCTTTTGCAATCAAAGCAAAGTTTCCTTTAAAAAAATTAAGATGGGCTTATTAAAAATAAATTACATCAATTGTGCAAAAATAATGAGTTAAAAAAGTTAATGAATGAAGGTACTCTCTTTTGCTTAGTTTTTAATTCATTTGATCATTTTCAGCTTTCCTGTAACTAAAGTGTTGTTTAGAATTATAACTTTTTCTTTAACTTAATATTTTTTGTTTTGTTTATGTAAAGGCAGTGAGTCTCCTTTTTACTTCAGACCCCTCAGATCTCTTCTCCAAATTTAACCAATTTCTTGTGCATTCTTTCAGAAGTAGTTTTTTACTTATACAAGAATGCGGTCCTGACTGGTTGCTCAGTGGTTAGAGTTTCGGCCTGTGGATCGAGGCGGCTCAAATTTGATTTCCAGTCAAGGGCATGTACCTTAGTTGCCGGTTCAATCCCTGGCTCCAGTCAGGGGGTGTGTGCAGGAGGCAACCAGTTAATGTTTCTCTTATGTTGATGTTTCTCTCTCTCTCTTCTCCCCTCCTCCCTCCCTCCCACTCTCTCTCAAAATCTATGGGGGAAAAAATCCTCGGGTGAGGAGTAAATAAAACTGCATACTTAAAAAAAAAGAATGTATGTGTTTGTATTAATTATTCTTTTAAAAAATACAAATAGAAACACTCTATATTCTTCATCTTGCTTTTTTTAAAATTTACAGTCTTAACCATTTTAATTAGTTTTTTTAAAATATACTTTATTGATTTTTTACAGAGAGGAAGAGAGAGGGATAGAGAGTTAGAAACATCTATGAGAGAGAAACATTGATCAGCTGCTTCCTGCACACCTCCTACTGGGGATGTGCCCGCAACCAAGGTACATGCCCTTGACCTGAACCGAACCTGGGACCTTTCAGTCTGCAGGTTGACGCTCTATCCACTGAGCGAAACCGGTTAGGGCTGCATCTTGCTTTTTTAACCTAAAATTATATACCTTTAAAAATTCTTTTTATTGATTTTTAGAGAGAGGAAGGGAGAGTGGAAGAGGGAGAAACATCTATTAGTTGCCTCTCGAACACACTCTTACTGGAGATTGAACCCGCAACCTGGGTATGTGCCCTGACCAGGAATTAAACTCATAACCTTTGGTCCATGGAACAATTCTCCAACCAACTGAGCCACACCAGCCAGGCCTAAAATTATATATCTCGAAGATCAGTCCATATTAACACATGCACATGTATTTATTATTTTTCATGGATGTTTACTGTTCCACTGTGTGAATATATAATTTATTTAACCAATCCTCTACTGATGAACATTTAAATTGATTCTAGTACTTTGCTGTTAGAAAAAAACCTGCAGTAAATGTCTTTATAATCAAGTTTTTGCATATGTGGATAAGTTTATTTATAGATTTATTACCTAAAAGTGAAATTGCTAGGTCAAAGAGTATGTGCTTTAAAATTTTTTACAGATATTGCCAAATTATTTGCAAAGTGACTATATTTCACACTCCCACTAGACAATGTGTGAAAGTATCTAATTCCTGTATACTGGCCAGCACTGTTTACTATCAAACTTTTTTTTGCTTGTTTGTTTATTTATTTATTTAATTTTTGTTGATTTCAGAGAGGAAAGGAGAGGGAGAGAGAGAGAGAGAGAGAGAAACATCAGTGATGAGAGAGAATCATTGATTGGCTGCCACCTGCACGCCCCCTACTGGGGATTGAGCCTACAACCTGGGCATGTACCCTTCACCGGAATTGAACCTGGGACCCTTCAGTCTGCAGGCTCACACTCTATTCACTGAGCGAAACCGGCTAGAACTTTTTTGCTTTTCTGATAAGATAAAAAATGAAATGTTCCCACTTGATTTCTTTAATTATGAAGGAGACACATATATTTTTGTATGTTTATAAATTGTCCTATTCCTTTCTGTTACTGCTTGCTTATGTTGTTTGACAATTTTTCTGTTGGGTTGCTGCCTATTTCTTACTGATTTATAATAGCTTTCCTTGAAGAAAATTTTAATTTTATGTAATTAAATTTATTTTTACTATTTTTAGTAGGTGCTGTGCCTTGTCTCTCATGTTTTTTGTACTACTCCATGTATTTATTTTTTCCAATTTAATCTTTGAATTGTCTAGAGTTATGTAAACAGTGCGGTAGACATTGAGCATAATATTTTTCCAGATGTTTGTCTCAACACAACTTACCAAATAGTCCCATCTTTTCTCCAGCATGATTTTTTTTTAAAAAAAACACAACCTCCTGTTTTCTAGTTACCTAAATATGTGTGTTGAGTAAGTTATTGTAAAAATTGTTTTTGTTTTTTGTTAGTATTTTCTCTTTATCTGCCAATATTTTAAATGGGATACTACTGCTCTGAGTTAGAATAAATTAGCTAAACTTGTCAGCTATGTCTTTTCTTCGTGGGCAGGCTGTTGATTGATGTCTTCCTTTGACATCCAGAGAATAGCACACTATTGACAGGATATCCTGGGTTAAGCTTTCCACCTCTGCCAGTGACCTGGCTTCTTACCTTGGATAGGTCCTTTCTTCCCTAGCACATGAAGTTTATGCCATTAGTTGCCAGCCTACCTTAGATCCCCTCAGCAAGATCCCACCCCATAAGTGAGTGGTAGCATCTAGTGAGGTCTTCAGTGGCAGGGCCTCTGGGGCTCAGAGTTTCTCTCCTATGGCCCACAGCTCAGATGAAGTGATTCTGAAACCCACTGGAAGTCAGCTGACTGTGGAATTCCTGGAAGAGAATAGCTTCAGTGTGCCCATCCTAGTCTTGAAGAAGGATGGATTGGGGATGACCCTACCCTCACCATCATTCACTGTGAGGGACGTGGAACACTATGTTGGTAAGCAACACAGACTATCTTAACTGTAATATTGTTCACTCTCATTAAGACCTGTGACCCCTCCAATCTATCTTTTGCATTTCCTTTCTAACCATCTCGGGAATCTCAGGTGAAGTGCTTGCTCAGAGTCATTATTTGGCAAAGCTAGAACCAAAATCCTGTCCTTCTCCTCCTCCTTTTTCCTAACAGATCACAAAACCCCAGGTGGAGCCCCATTTTTTTTAACCTGGGCAGTACCAGAAATTGTAATGGTCTCTCTGTCCTTGCTTGAGATGAGAAAGCTTTTGATTTTTTGCCCTCACATGCCAATTTTCTTCTGAGCATGCGTCTTGGGGGAGAGGAAAAGAAAAAGTGAGGAAGCAGGGCCCAGGCAGGAGGATTGTACTGTGAGAGGCTGTGTGTCAGGTATTTCTGTTGCCCTAGTAGTCCTGGATCTAGCACATAGGAGAGTGTGAGGGATTCCTACACTCACCTCTCAGATACGCACATACAAATACAATGTCTGAGGAGAGAGGTTTTGAGTGCAGGCCGTTCTAGGGACTGGTAAGAGGATGAGAGATACTTCCCCGGTCTCTGAGACCACTTGGTACAGAACCCATCTCTTTACTCCAGGCTCTGACAAAGAGATTGATGTGATTGATGTGGCGCGCCAGGCCGACTGCAAGATGAAGCTCGGTGATTTTGTGAAATATTACTACAGTGGGAAGAGGGAGAAAGTCCTCAATGTCATTAGTTTGGAATTCTCTGATACCAGGTAGGAGGGACAGGGGTGAGTAAAAAGCCTGACAAATGCCTGGAACTTATATACTGAGTATTTATTAGTGTTCCTTTCCCTTCCTCCTGGTGGTTACTTCCTTTGGGATGGGGAGCTGGTTTATACTTTTCTAGGTTTGATGCTCACATAACAACCAAATCATATTTCTCCTTCACAGTTTCTAGCATTGGATAGATTATATAGTAGCTAATTTAATTAATTTTTATCTCCTTCAAGACCAGGATAGCTTTCTTAGACCTTCTGATATTTAGAATGTGGCATGGCCACTTGTTTAACTCCCAGGATAGGTCCTCTGTCCCTGGAAAT
The DNA here is from genome assembly GCF_963259705.1 of Myotis daubentonii. Lineage (NCBI taxonomy): Eukaryota > Metazoa > Chordata > Mammalia > Chiroptera > Vespertilionidae > Myotis > Myotis daubentonii. Next base: position 7,880,018 of record NC_081861.1, on the reverse strand, counting down.
AGACTTACTAAAATTACCCCCAAATAGTTTCTCTAAGGATAAGGTTTCTTAGATTTAAAAAAGAAGAAAAAAAAGCTTATGATCTTTAAATGATTTTGTCTGGACTCATATACTCAATAAATATATGTAGTCTTCTCTGTGCTCAAAACCATGGGAGATCCCGAAAATCATAACATATCCTTTTGCACTTAGAAAGAGTACTGTCTGATTGTTTACTTCTTTAACCTTTAATTTTGACATAATTATAGATTCACAGGCAATTGTGAAAAAATGTACAGGGGGGTCCTGTGTATTTTGATCCAGTTTCCCTCAATGGCAACATCTTACAATAACTATAGTACAATATTGAAACCCTTGCTATTGGTTTTAACATACAAAGTTAATCTGAAGGTGTTTAAAAAAAACCCTACGTTTGTTTATACCTCACTTCATTTTGAAAGACTATTTCAAGCAGCTTACAGAGATGCAAAGAGGGGCGGGGGAAGAGAAAATTGGAATAAAAGGAAAAAAAAGGTGGGGAGATAAGATACATCTGGTGGGTCATCTGCCCACAAAATGCATGTATGAATGTCTGTATAGTTGATGGAGAAGGACTTTAGAGCTTTCACTGAATTCCCTGAAGTTCAGAACAAAGAAGGGAATGTAATAGTACAGGATTTGTGGTTTTCACATAGGATAAAAACAACCAGATGTTTGGGAGAAACACTTCTTTACCTGGAACTCAGCCCAGAGAGGTTTCTCTAATGGTTCCTCATAAAGAAGACACCATGAGATGGGGACGATACAATTAACTGTTATAAACCAAGGGCCAAGTGAGTGGTCCGGGGTGAGGGGGTATGAACATTTGGTAGAGACATGATTGCCTTTGATTGAAGAAGGCTGTGGAGCTGGGCCTTGGGACCTCTAGAGCTGAGTGGAATGAGGATGCTGACCAGATTTACAGAAATAAGTGTCCTATGTACCCTTGGGGATTCTGTGGAGAGAACAACTTTGTCTTTATCTGACTCTCACTGGAACGGAGGGCATTTTATTCAGACTTCAACTTCAATTCCTAATCAGCTGACATCTGTTCTCCATCCCTTCCTTGCTAGGCTTTCTAACCTCGTGGAGACACCCAAGATTGTTCGGAAGCTCTCATGGGTGGAGAACTTGTGGCCCGAGGAGTGTATCTTTGAGAGGCCCAATGTGCAGAAGTACTGCCTCATGAGCGTGCGGGATAGCTATACAGACTTCCACATTGACTTTGGCGGCACCTCGGTCTGGTACCATGTGCTCAAGGTAGGAATGTGTACGGCTTCTGTAGGCAGTCAGGCCTTGCACCACTCTTTTTTTCAGGTGGCAGCACAAAACAGGCTGCTGAGGCCTTCCTGCCTCCCAGATTCTATTTGGGTGACATTTCCATGTAACTACTCTGCCAGGATTGGGTACTTAGTGAGTATGCCATGTAAACTGTCTCTACTTCACAGTTGGTGCTTAACATTTTTTTCACTAATAGCAGATGCCTAAAATTTTTTCCAACTATTATCTTCTTAATTGAACCAATATATACTACCACTGTATGCAAATGTCCATATTTACTGCTGAAATTCCTGGTAACTTGCGAAACTTCCCTTCCCCCTAACTTTATTTAGGCATACTTTATCCTATCCTATATAATAAAGATCTAATATGCTAATTAGACTGAACAGCAGAACGACCGTCTATATGAGCTTCTGGACAAAGCTGGGGCTGTGAGGGCTGACCGGGGTTGCGAGGGGCTGCGAGGGCCGAGCCCCTTGCACGAATATCATGCATCAGGCCTCTAGTATACCATAAAATTAATGTTTTAAGTGTATAGTATGATGAGTTTTGACACTTGTATATACAAGTAGTTGTATAACTTCCACCACTATCAAGACAGAGAATATATGAGTTTTGTTTTAATGTCAGCCTTCCTATAGATAATTTTCCTTTTAGTTGTTATAATTAGATTATCAATTGGTAATGACTACAAAGGATTTTTGAGGTCTAGAAAACATTTCTTAAATAATTTTGATTGTTTTCCACCATTGTTCATACTATTTAGTTTTCAGAAATGTCAAGGATAGAGCAGAAAACGGATATGGCTCTTGTTCAACTGATCACCAATCCTGAACTAATTGTTTCCATTGTTTTCTCATGACGAAATTGTAGCATTTATTTATTTATTTTAAAATATATTTTCATTGATTTTAGAGAGGAAGAGAGAGACAGAGAGAGATAGAAATATCAATGATGAGAGAGAATCATAGATCGTCTGCCTTCTCCCTCCCGTGCAGGATTGAGCCTGCAATCTGGGCATATGCCCTGACGAGGAATCGAACCGTGACCTCTTGGTTCATGGGCCAATGCTCAACCATAGAGCCACACTGGATGGACTGGAGCATTTTTTTTCTTTTGATTTTTATTGTTGAAAGTATTACATAGGTCCTCCCCCCCCCCCATTAACCTCTTCCAGCCCTCTCCTGTCGGGATGGAGCATTTAAATGAAGAGCTATCATGCAAATGTTACATTTAACTTTTTAATTTTTATTTATTTTATTTTTTAATATATATATATTTTTTTATTTCAGAGAAGAACGGAAAGGGAGAGATAGAAACATCAGTGATGAAAGAGTATCATTGATCGTCTGCCTTCTGCACAGCCCCCATTAGGGATTGAGCCTGCAACCTGGGCATGTGCCCTGACCAGGAACCAAACTGCAACCTCCTGGTTCATAGGTCAATGCTCAACCACTGAGCCATGCCAGCCAGGCAAACTTTTTATTTTTAAATAATTTTTTATTGAAAAAAATACAAAAATAACAGGAAGAATTTCTGTGTCCTTTATTCAGATTCTCCAAAGGTCACCATTTTATTACATTCTTTCTTTCTTTAAAGCAAACATAATAAAATGATTTTATATGTAGATTTTTTTCTGAAACATTTGAGAGTAGTTGCAGACATGGTGTCCTTTTATCTCATAATAATTCAGTGTGTATTTCTTTTTAAAATATAATTTATTGATATTTTACAGAGAGGAAGGGAGAGGGATAGAGAGTTAGAAACATCGGATGAGAGAGAAACATCGATCAGCTGCCTCCTGCACATCTGGGATGTGCCCGCAACCAAGGTACATGCCCTTGACTGGAATCGAACCTGGGACCCTTCAGTCCGCAGGCCGACTCTCTATCCACTGAACCAAACTGGTTAGGGCCAGTGTGTATTTCTTAAACACAAGGGCAATATATTATAGTTATCAAAATCAGGAAATTAATACTGATATAATACTATTATTTAATCTACAGATCTGATTCAAATTTCTCTAATTGTATAATAGATAATTTTTAAAGATAATTTCTACTGTTGCTTTTCTTCATTGAAATTTATCATGAAATACTGGTTAAAGTAATAAAGCTGTGGGTTGGGATATTTTTGTGCTAGTGGGTTTTTGTGTCTTTTCTGCCAAATTATGTATCTGGTGATTATCCAGGCAAAATATAATTAGGAAATAAAATGTTCTTTTAACAGATAATCACCTAACATAAAATCTTTCAGAAGTCCTTAGGCGATTACTGAACTTTTAAACTTTTATTAGCTTTGATTGTAGGTGTGAGAAGGAATACTCTCTGTAAATGGCATTTAAAGGCAAATTCAATTTCTTCTCATTGGTAATGTGGCCTTAAATTCTCCTAGGGTTAGTAATATTGATCTTTTTATCCAATAGAGGCCATTTTTCATTTGGCATTGCATGAAAAATAGGAGCCTTTGGTGTACATTTGTGCTAAGTTGAACAATTTTGTTTGAAATACCCTTTTAAAATTATTTTTGTCAATATCATAGAAGCTTAAAAGTGAAAAAGTACCTTTTGAAGTTTTCCAAATTCAAATAAAATGATCTTTGGATGGGTTTGGAAAAGAATTCTGGCATACCGTGTGGTCTTAGAGCATGGGAGAGTGAATATCCTTTTGGAGAACCCATTGAGGACTTTTCTGGAAACCCTTGATGTTTTTGGCATTTCAACCTCTTTTTGTTTCAGGGTGAGAAGATCTTCTACTTGATCCGCCCAACAAATGCCAACCTGACTCTCTTTGAGTGCTGGAGCAGCTCCTCTAACCAGGATGAGATGTTCTTTGGGGACCAGGTGGAAAAGTGCTACAAGTGTTCTGTGAAGCAAGGACAGACACTTTTCATTCCCACAGGTCTTTTCTGGGCCCCTCTGGGAGCATTTGAGGAGGGCAGGGAGAGGAGAGCTTGTGGCATCAGAGCCAGCCCCTTGCTATAATATGTTTATGTGATTATGTGGGATATCCTTTCATATCAGCTGAAGGCTCAGAACTGGACATCAAGAAAATTCACATGGTGGCCAGTGAGCAGCATAGCCACTTGGGAAGGCTAATGGTGGGGAGGCCCAGGAGGAGGTTGATAGACTTCTTTGCACTGGGCTACTTGGTGATAGAGAGCAGAACTCTCAGCCCTATGACTCTAATGATGGTGACTGGGAGGCTGGCATTGCAGGCTATAAATCAGAATGATGTGGGGGGAAGGTGGGGCTTTTCTCCTAAACAACACATGCCTAAGCTTCACCCCTAGAAATACGAATTTGTAGGTCTTTTTTTTTTTAATATATTTTATTGATTTTTTACAGAGAGGAAGGGAGAGAGAGAGAGAGCTAGAAACATCGATGAGAGAGAAACATCGATCAGCCGCCTCCTGCACATCTCCTACTGGGGATGTGCCTGCAACCCAGGTACATGCCCTTGACCGGAATCGAACCTGGGACCCTTGAGTCCGCAGGCCGACGCTCTATCCACTTGAGCCAAACCGGTTTTGGCAAATTTGTAGGTCTTGAGTGGGATCTGAGTGTGTGTATTTTGAAAAAGTCCTCCCAGTTGTCTCAATTTGGGAAAAGTTGACATCTTTCCTATGTTGAGTCTCCCATTAACACAGAAAGTCTCTCCATTTAGATTTTCTTGATTTCTTAATTTCAGAATTAGTGTTAAATTTCCTGAAAACATTTGGTAGAATTCTCAAGTCCAATTTCATGTACCTAGGGATTTCTTTTGGGGGAAGTTTTTAATGAGCATTCAATTTTCTTGAACTTTATTAGGGTATTCAAATTATTTCATAATGGGTGAGTTGTGATAGTTTGTACTTCTAAGGAGAATTGGTCCATTTTTTCTAAGTTGTGAAATTTGTGTGTGTAGAGTTGTTCATAGTATTTCCTTATTATCCATTTGATGTCTTCCAATTCTCTAGTGAAACCCTGTTTCATTCCTGATATTAGTTATTTGTGCCTTCTCTTTTCTTCTGTGTGAATATTGATGGAAGTTTATCAATTTTATTGAACTTTAAAAAACACTCATTTCATTGATTTTTCTCTGTTTTTCTGTTTTCATTTTCACTGATTTCTGCTTTTATCTTTGTTTTTCTTCCTTCTGCTTGCTTTGGGTTTTTTGCTTTCTCTTTTCCAGTCTTGAGACAAGAGCTTAGTAATCAATTTCAGACTTTCCCTGTTTTATATCTCTATATTAATTTATTTCAGAGAGGAAGGGAGAGGGAGAGATAGAAACATCAATGGTGAGAGAGAATCATTGATCAGCTGCCTCCTGCACGCCCCCTACTGGGAATTGAGCCTGCAACCCTGGCATGTGCCCTGACCTGGAATCAAACCATGACCTCCTGGTTCATAGGTCAATGCTCAACCACTCATCCACGCTGGCTGAGCTGTATCATGTTTATTGATTTGTGGATATTATACCAACCTCACATCCTACTGGATCATGGTGTGCAATCTTTTTTTATGTATTGCTGGATCCGGTTTACTAATATTTTGTTGAGGATTTTAGCATCTATGTTCATAAGGGATATTTGCCTATAATTTTCTTTCTTTGTAGTGTCTTTATCTGGTTTTGGCATTAGGATAATGCTGGTCTTGTAAAATGAGCTTGGGAGTCCTCCCTCCTCTTGAATTTTTTGGAATAGTTTGAGAAGGATAGGTTTTAGTTCTCTGAATGTTTGGGAAATTCACCTGTGAAGCCATTCAGTCCAGGACTTCTGTTTGTTGGGAGTTTTTTTTATTACTGCTTCAGTTTCACTAATTGTCATCTGTCTATTCAGGTTCTCTGATTCTTTCTGATTCAGTTTTGGAAGAGTATATGTTTTTAGGAATTTGTGCATTTCTTCCAGATTGTCCAATTTGTTGGCATATAGTTTTTCATAATATTTTGTTTTTTTTTTTTAAAGGTTTGAGTTTTTTTGTTTGTTTGTTTGTTTGTTTTAATGTAGTTTATTGACTTATTTATTTTTTTACAGAGAGGAAGGGAGAGGGATAGAGAGTTGGAAACATTGATCAGCTGCCTCCTGCACACCCCCCACTGGGGATCTGCCCGCAACCAAGGCACATGCCCTTGACCGGAATCGAACCTGGGACCCTTCAGTCCACAGGCAGACGCTCTATCCACTGAGCCAAACCGGTTAGGGCTTTCATAATATTTTGTTACAATCCTTTTTATTTCTTTCATGTCAGTTGTTACTTCTCTTTCATTTCTGATTTTATTTATTTGGGTCCTCTCTCTTTTTTTCTTGATGAGTCAGGTTAAAGGTTTGTCAATTGTGTTTGTGTTTTCTAAGAACCAGCTCTTGGTTACATTGATCTTTTGTATTGTTGTTTTTTATGACTGTTTCTTTTATTTCTGCTCTGATCTTTATTATTTCCTTCCTTACTCACGTTGGGCTTTATTTATTGTACTTTTTCAAGTTCCTTTAAGTGTAAAGTTAAATTGTTTATTTGAGATTTTCGTTTCTTGAGATAGGCCTGTAATGCTATGAATTTCTTCTTAGGACTGCTTTCACAGTGTCCCATAGGTTTTGGGTGGTTGTGTTCTCATTTTCATTTATTTCAAGATAGCTTTTGATTCTTCTTGATCTCATTGTTACCTTATTCATTGTTTAGTAACATGTTATTTAGCCTTCATGTCTTTGTGTGTGCTTTTCCATTTTTTTCTTGCGATTGATTTCTAGTTTCATACCATTATGATCAGAGAAGATGCTTGATATGATTTCAGTTTTCTTAAATTTATTGAGACTTGTTTTGCATCCTAACATGTGGTCTGTCCTAGAAAATGTTGGATGTGCACTTTGAAAATAATGTATATTCTGCTTCTTTGGAGTGAAATGCTCTGAAGATGTCAGTTAAATCCATCTGATCTAGTGTGCCATTTAAGTTCCTCGTTTCTTTGTTGATTTTCTGTCTGAATATCTATCCATCCATGTCAATGGGGCATTAAAATCCCCTACGATGACAGTATTACTGTTAGTCTCTCCCTTTATATCCATCAAGATTTGCTTTATATATTTAGGTGCTCCCATGTTGGGTAATTATTATAAATATATTTGAAACCTCCTGTATGCTTTCAATTACATTCACATTTTTCCCTCTCAGAGCTAGCCATTGTCCTGAAGTTGGTGATTATCATTCTTATGCATTTTGATCCTTTTATTACATAGGATGCCTCATTAAGCCATGTATGATAGTGTCTTACATGTCTTTAATGTTCTATTAATGGAATCATCATATTAGAGATAATATTCTTTTTAACCTGCTTTCCCCCCCCCTGGACATTGTGATTGTGAGATCCATGTTGCATCAAGTAGCTGAAATTAATTTATTTTACTTGCTTTCTAGTGTTCTGTTGTATGAGTATATGGCAGTTTATTTATTCTTCTGTAGATGAACATTTCACTGATGAATTATGAGCAGGGGATGACATGGGCAGATTTGTATTTTAGATATATCACTTTGGGTTGGGTTCTGAAAGATAGACTTCAGAAGTTGAGATTGGTGTAGAGCAGTGGCTTGCAAACACTTTGCACTCAGGACCCCTCTATACTCTTAAATATTATTGAGGACCCAAAAGAGCATTTACTTTTTGGTTTATATTAATAATTTCTCATATTATAAATTAAAACAAAATGCAAAGATATATATTAATCCATTCAGAGATAATAGTAATAAGCTCATTACATCAATGTTTATGAAAAATAACTATTTTCAAACCAAAACAAAATTTAGTGAGAAGATTGACATTTACATTTCACAAATATTTTAATGTTTGGGCTAATAGAAAACAATTGGGTCCTCAAATCTGCTTCTGCATGTGGTGATATCATGTCATATACCCTTTGGAAAAATTCCACTGTATACTCGTGAGAGAATGAGGATGAAGTGAAAAAGACAAATCACATCTCAGTATTATCATGAGCATAGTTTTAATCTTGGATATGCTCTGAAAAAGTTCCAGGGATCCCCTAGCGTTTACTGGACCACAACTTAAAAACTGCTGATGTAGAGGAGCCAGTTTCAAGGCTGTTGTAAGTAGCCTAGTTGTGAGATAATGAGGGTTCTGATCACAACATTGGTAGGATGTGTGGATGTATGGATGGATGTGTGGATGGAGAAGGGGAGGTGAATATGAGAGAGATTTAAGGAGAAAAATCAGAAGTTTTTCAGAAGGTGGTATAGTGTTACACGCAAGGAGAATAGATTTCCAACTTAGGTGCATGCTTCACAACCAACCTGTGAGGTGGACATTTAGCTAGAAATGGCAGAATTTTAACCCAGATCTGTCCAAGACAAGAACTCTTTGTTTTGTCTAGAGCAGAGTTAGAAGTGGTAGTCATGGCAAGGAGGTAATGCCCTTCTCAGAGACAACAGAGAGGATGGGTGAGGCAACCAAGAGATTTTGAAGAGGAGAGGAGGGAAGTAGGAGTTTATTAACCCCATAGATTGTTCCAGTTCAGGGTTATAATGATGGCAGACTTTGCCAGGATGTGTATTGGGAGAATGGAGGAACCTAAAATGCTCAGAACCAGAGGAACTTAGAATGTTCTGAGTCACTGCCAAGCTTTCTGTTATAAGGAGTTGTGTTTGAGCTGAGTGGGTAGTGGAGATGTCTTCCAGCTCTGATTTTGCCATATTGCACTGCAGGATGGATCCATGCTGTGCTGACCCCTGTGGACTGCCTTGCCTTCGGAGGAAACTTCTTACACAGCCTTAACATCGAAATGCAGCTCAAGTGAGTCCTGAGGCTGTGGTCCCAAGTTGGCCATTCCCAATTGCTAGAGTCTTTGGGTTCTCCTGTATAGTGAGGAGTGCAGCATCCAAGGAGGCAAGATGATCAGAAAGAAATGGATACTGGTTCCTCGTGCTCTTCAGTCTGAGGATGAATACCTCTTCCTCACTTTGTAGTTATGTGACTTTGGGCAAGTCACATAACCTTTTTTTAAAATCCTCACCTGAGGATATATTTATTGATTTTTAGAGAAAGAGGGAATGAAGGAGAGACACAGACAGGCAGACAGACACATTAATGTGAGAGAGAAACATCAATCAGTTGCCTCTTGTACACACCCTACTGGGGATGTGCCCGCAACCAAGGCACATGCCCTTGACCAGAATCGAACCTGGGATCCTTCAGTCCGCAGACCGACGCTCTATCCACTGAGCCAAACCGATTAGGGCCATCGATGTTTCTATTTCTCTCTCTCCCTTCCTCTCTGAAATCAATAAAAATATATTTAAAAAAGAATTTTTAAATTAACATATTTGGTCAAACATTTAACTCACTCTTAATGCCTTTGCAGGGCCAGACCAAATGATTTTATGGGCCTTATACGGCCCGTGGGCCTGACATTCCCCACCCAGGCCCACGGGCCGTATATATATGTCCTGGTATAAAGCATCCAGACAGTAGCTGATACATAGTAGATGCTCAGTAAACAGGATCCTTATCACTGTTGTGCCTGTTTTCCCCAGAGCCTATGAAATTGAAAAGCGGCTGAGCACTGCAGACCTCTTCAAGTTCCCCAACTTTGAAACCATCTGTTGGTATGTGGGAAAGCACATCCTGGACATCTTTCGAGGTATCAAGCCCTTTGCCAACTGTCCCTTTTATCTTAATCTCCTGAGCATGTGTGTGCGCCTATATGCATGTAACTATCACCTCAACTGAAATACAGTACTATTCCATCACCACAGAGATCTCCCTGGTGTTACCCGTGTGTAGTCTCACCCACTCTCTTCCCTGCACTAACCATAACTTCTGGAAATCATTGTTCTGTTTTCCATCTCTATAATTTTGCATTATAGAATGTTATAAAACTGGATTCATACAGTATGTGATCTTTTGTGATTGGCTTTTTTACTAAGCATAATGTAGGGTAGAGCATAGATTTAAACATTTTTATTTAGCAAAGGTAGCTGAGAAAATTGGATAACAGTGAAATTATTCCTATTTCCTACCAATTAAAGTAAGAAACTCAGTCTGGATAGTCTGTTTCCTGAGAAATTCTGCTTCCCATGGGGACAAGGCCCAGTCCTGACCATCCTGGTATCATCGTGTTGGTTCCGGATCTCAGCCCAGGTGGAAGCTAACCTGCTGGGTGTCTTGTCCACTCTGCTCTGAAATCGAGTAGTTCCCTTGATTAGACCTGAGATTCTTCAAGGTGACTTGGCCAGGAGGAATCAGTAACTCAGAGTTATGAAGAACCTCAAAGACCAATGAGTAGTCTCCTATCCAATACCTCAAGCCCTTATTCTGCCACCTAGACAAACTGTCACTTAAGTGTTCAGAGGGTAAATGACTCACTGCATCTCTTGTTCTGAAAAGCTCAGTTTAGTAGAAAATTCTGTATTGCACCTAACTAAATCTGGCATTGCCATAACCTCCTCCTGGAGTAACTCAGAACAAGGGCATTAAATGGCCCTTCAGATCTGTGTAGAGGGGGGCCAATCATGGTCGTCCTGAGTGTTACATTTTGGAACCCAAGAGGGAGAGTAGTGTCGTGAGAGAAGCACAGGCCTCGGATTCAGAAAGACATGGTTTCAGTCTTGGCTTTGGCAATTTGCTAGGTGTATGCCCTTGGTTAAATCTCTTTGCCTCTCTGAGCCTCAGTTTCCTAAACTGCCGGGGTCCAGCCCCAGCAGGTCCAGGGGTCCCCAAAGGTGTGGACGGAGTCAGCGAAGAAGGAAGGACACGGAGGCAGCGTTCAGTTGATCAGCAGCCTAGCCAGGATCTCTAGCCAGGATCTCCGGCCAAGTTCTGGTCTGGATCTCCAGCGAAGTTCTGGTTCGGATCTCCAGCCAGGTTCTGTGTCTATGTTCTCTTGCTAGGTTCTCCAGGTTCTCCAGTCAGGTTCTGTAGCCATGTTCCCTCGCTAGTTTCTCCAGCCAGGTTCTGTCCAGGTTCTCCAGCCAGGTTCAGTCACCAGGTTCTAGTCAGGTTCTCTTGCCATGTTCTATAGTCAGGTTCAGTCCAGGATCTTTTGCCATGTTCTCTCGCTAGGTTCTGTCTCTAGGTTCTGAGGCCAGTTTCTGTCCAGGATCTTTTGCCATGTTCTCTCCAGCGAAGTTCTTCTGTCTCTAGAGAACGTTCTGTGTAGGTTCTGTGTGTAGGTTCTGTGTGTAGGTTCTGTCTTCTAAGTTCTGTGTTCTAAGTTCTGTGTCTTTCTGTCTTGTTACATCTGTATTTATACCAGTTGATTCAATCCTATCAATCTCTATTACAAAGGTTAGGGCGTTTCTTATCTCCATTCCAGGAAGTAAAGATTATGTAGCTTAAGCATGATTGTTCGTAGTTAAAGTGATTAATTACCCGCCTGGCACTTAGTTAAGAGGTTTTATTCCCTCCCTAACTTCAGGGGAAAATCCCTACCTGGGGAAACAACCTTTCTCAGAGACCTTGGTTAAAACACATAGTGCCAAGAAGGTGAGCAAACATATTAAGAACAGTATGCCATATATGCCAGGTCCCTTGAAACAGCAAGCATGGACCGGCTCCCGGCACTAAACTACAAAATGAAGATAGTGATACTTGGTTTACAGGGTTGGGTATAAAGATTAAATGAGAATGTAGATGTCAGATGCCTGGCACATAGTAGGTACTCATTAAATGAACAACATTATTAGAACTGAGATCTGGAGTTGTGTTTAGAACCTCGAGCATTTTCTCTGGTTGCCTGAAAAAAGTAAGAAGCCTTTCACTTCTCTGCATGGCTTTGCTCACACTCTGCCTTCCTCTTTCACCCTTTAGGTTTGCGAGAGAACAGGAGACATCCTGCCTCCTACCTGATCCATGGCGGCAAAGCTCTGAACTTGGCCTTTAGAGCCTGGACAAGGAAAGAAGTAAATATGCTTATTTCTCTACTTCTCTAGAGTTCTGCCCTTCATGGGCACTGGATTTGGGTAGATTCTTTGGGGGCGGCAGAAGAGACCAGGGAGGCCTGTGGGCTCGCGGCGTTAGAGTGGGGGACTGGGCTAGGACTGTTTAGATTATGTTTCCAAACTTTTCTTTCTGATTATAAAAAAGTAATACATGCCTACTCTAGAGAATTAAAAAATACAGAAGAGTATAAAGAAGGAAAATATCACCTATAATTTTAATACTCAAAGGGAATTAACATTAGCATTTGGGTATACAGTCAAACCTCATTTCTCAAACATCTGCCATCACGAACAATTCAGTTTTTGACCAAGAAAGTTGTTCACAGAAAAGTCTCCCTTGTAGACCAAAACTTCAGTTTTCGACCTGACAACCCTTTCATGCTGTTATCTCAACATGACAAAGTGTATGGAAGGCAACAAGCAAAGGAGAGAATGCTTTTGTTGCTGGATTAGCACAATTTTAAAACACAAAGAGGCCATCAAGAGTGCTGATGTTGCTAAGGGTGTGAAAGTGCTCACAAAACAGCAAACACAAGCAATTGAATAGGTAGAAAAACTGTTGTTTATTGGATAAAGGAAAAGCAGGTAGCCCAGTGATAAAACTTCTGAGGCAGTGATATATGAAAAATTCCTTTAAGGCTAGTAGGAGGTGGTTCTATACAGTTAAGAAAAGAAGTGTTTATAAATTAAACAGTACATTACACATGTACTGTATATAAGAAAGGTTGAAACAATCATTTGGGGGTCTGGAATGTATTAATTCAATTTACATTATTTTTAATGGGGAAAAATGATGCAGTTTTTGAACAAATCGCTTCTCGAACAGCCTTCTGGAATGAATTAGGTTCAAGAAACGAGGTTCCACAGTATTTTCTTCTGACCTTTCTTATATGCATTTAAAAAACATAATTGCTGTCACCCTGTACATACAATTTTATATCTGAATTGGTTGGCTTATCTTAATTTTCCTGTGTCACCAAAGTTCTCCGTAAACATTTAATAGTTACATGATATTCTTTTGCAGGTATGTATCATCCTTACCTAACCACTTGTGTATTGTTCCTTTCTTTTTATTTACCCATGTATTTTGGGGGCAGTTGTAGAAAATCATGCAATGTATATCTGTTTGTATTAGTTTTTGTCCCGTGTGTCTTTTAAAAAAATGTTTTTATTGATTTCAGAGAGAGGATGGGAGAGGGACATAGAAACATCAATGATGAGAGAGAAACATCAACATCCATCAGCTATTTCTTGCATGCCCCCTACTGGGGATCGAGCCCAAAACCCAGGCATGTGCCCTGACCAGGAATCCTGGTTCATGGATTGATGTTCAGCCACTGAACCACAACAGCTGGGCTGTCCCTGCTCTCTTGATTGAAGTTTCTTCAGGATAGATTCCTAGAAGAGCAATTGATCAAAGTATATGGGAAAAAATGTATGACTCTTGATGCATACTGCCAAAATGGCTTTTTAGAAATATGTCAATTTCCATCTAGCCAGTTGAATATTAAATAGCTATAGAAGAGAGTCAGTAAGTTCTCTATGTACTGATTTGGAAAGACCTCTAGAATTTGTCAAGTAAACGTATAGGACCGTGTGTATAGTGTGTTACCTTACGCATAAAAAGGGGGGAAACAATAGTTATATTTGTACGTGCTTAATGTTTGCCTTAAGACACAATCTGGAGAGATGCAGAAAAAACTAATAAAAGTGGCATATGGGGGTGGCCTAATGGAGCTGATGACCTAATGGGGCTGATGAGGCTTTTCAGTATATATCTTTTTATATTGTTTGATTTTTTAAAATTTTGTAAATGGATTATCTACTCAAAATACTGAATTTTAAAAAAAGCAATTTTAAGAAATGCAAAAATAGAAGACATATCAATATTTTTTATGCTTTTGATATATATGTATGTATGTGTATGTACATACATATATACACACACACACACATCCTATATAATAAAAGGCTAATATGCAAATTGTCCCCTCGACCAGGGGGGCGGGGTGGGGCCAGCTGGCCAACCACCCACTGCCCCTCCCCCCAGCCAGCCCATCCCAATTAGCCCTGATTGGGGCAGGCCCGCCATACCTCACCCGTGCACGAATTCCTGCACCGGGCCTCTAGTATATCTATATTTGTTAATCCTCACCCAAGGATATTTTTTCATTGATTTTTAGAGGGAGTGGAAGAGAGGAGGAGAGACAGAGAGAGAGAGAGGCATTAATGTGAGAGAGACAAATGGATTGGTTGCCTCCGCATGCACCCCAACCGGGGTTGGTATATGCCCTTGACTGGATTCAAACCCGGTACCCTTCAGTCTGCAGGCCGATGCTCTGTCCACTGAGCCAAAACAGCTAGAGTGCTTCTGATATTTTTATAGACTTCTCTTCCTACATACAGTGGCCTAAGGAGATCTCCCTATTTCCTGTTGCCGAACTTCCCCTATTGAATTTAAAAAATTCAATATTCAGATATCCTCAGACTTCATGTTTTGTGCCCTCTCTTGTTCCCTAGACACATCTACAAGGCTTGGGCCTTAGCCTACAATTCTGTTTCTTTACATCTTTACATCATTCAGGTATAGCTACCTTGAGTTTCATCTCTGACCCTCCTGCCCCCCGTTTAGTGAACTTTAGTGTGACTCTCTCCCAGAAACACCAAAAGGGAGGGAAGTGGATAGGTTCTAAGCACTCATGCCTTGGGCCAGCATTGCCCCAGGGACCAAGGGATGGCCCCAAGTAGTGTGGCCAAAGGGAGAGTAGGACAGAGATCTGAGGAGCCATGCTTATGGAACAAGTCTTTTGTGAAGTGCAGATGACTGACTTCTGTGAGAAACACTTGCTCCCCACGTTTCCAGAGCCCCTGGGCTGGGTGGGAGGAGGAGGCTGTTAAGGTTATCCAGCTGGTCATATGGGTTTTAGGCATCAGCCCCTGCCCAGCCATCAAAATAAATTCCAGATGGATTAAAAGAGTTAAAGGAAAAAAGAATCAAAGCATGGGAAACAAGTAAATGCTGAGGAATTTTTATCAATCCTCTGGATACTGAAGTGAAGTGAAAACTGATGGAAGAAATCACAAAGGAAAAGCTTGACAGATCTGGCTACATAAACATGTAAATCTTGAGGACTCAAAAAGATTGCAAAGGAATTAAGAGAGGCAACTAACAGCTCTCAGCCTGGGTTGCTGTTGAGCTAGCTGTGGGCCAGTAACTATTCAGCACTGAGTTCTGGGGAGGAAGGAATGTTCCCAGGGATCTCCCTGAGGTCCTTGACTTTTTGAGGGGTGTGGCCCAAGCCTTCATCTGAGTTCCTCACACTTCTTGACACTGTCCTTTATCAGATATATGTTTTGTAAATATTTTCTCTGAGCCTATGGTTTGTCTTAACAGTGTTTTTTCCCAGAGATGTTTTTCTTTTTTTATTAAGTCCAGTTTATCAGTTTTTTCTTTTATGGTTCATGCTTTTTGTGTCCTAACAGATCTTTGCCTTACCCAAGGTCATAAAGATTTTCTCCTCCACTTTCTTCTAAATGGTTTATAGTTTTAGATGTTATGTTTAGGCCTGTGATCCATTTTGAGTTTGTATGTGTGTCTTTGTGTATGGTGCCGGGTATGGGTTAAGGTTCTTTTGGGGCATATGGATATCTAATCGGTCCAGTACCATGTGTTACTACCCTTTCTTTTGAATTACCTTGGAACCTTTGTCAAAAATCAGTTATTCATTTACGTGTGGGTCTGTCCTAATGCTTTTTGTTTGACAGGCTCTGCCAGAACATGAGGAGGAGATCCCAGACACAGTACGGACTGTACAGCTCATTAAAGATCTGGCTAGGGAGATCCGCCTGGTGGAAGTAAGAAGCATGGGAGCAGGGGAGGTGTTTGGGAAGGGCTTGAGGCTCAAGTGGCAGGTCAGGCCTCTGCACTTGGCATAAGGGATTAGGGGAAGGGTTGGGAAGGCCCAACCAAGGACTCTATTCATTCATTTATTTGTTAATTCAAACATATTATGTGCTTTAAGTGTGTGACACATTGGGTTAGGTGCTTAGGATACATAATACAATGCCTGCCCACAAAGAACTCACAGTCTAGTAGGAGACCCGGCAAAGTTAACTTGTCTAAGCCTCGTTTCCTCATCTCTAAAGTGAGTATAATTATACCTACTCAGGGGTTGTTAAAAGGATTAAATAAGGTCATATAGGTTGATCATTAGTTATAGTGTTTGGCACACAGTTGGTTCTCAGTAAATTCTGATGGTGGGTCATAGTGATATTGGGTGGTGGAAGTCATAATAGTAGTTATTGTTGTTATTAATATTTTGATTCAGTCTCTGCATTCTACAAAATGACAGTTCTCCCTGGTTGAAGATGATTACAAAGCCATGTTTCAACAGGTGGCATATACCACGAGGCAGTAAGGTGTAGTGGTAAGAGACTCAGAGAAACTTGGGTTCTGGTTCCTGCTCTGTCACTTGCAAGCCTTTCAGAGCCTCAGTATCCTTATCTGTAAGGTTGAGATAACTCCACCTTTTCAGAGTTTTGTTAGAATTAAGAGCTTATGTATGTAGAGCCCCTCGCACAGTGCCTGGCAGAGTAAGTACTCAATAAATGTGAGCCATTGTTATTAGTAGATTTTGCAGCAAAGAGAGAACTCAGTGTGGGCTGTTGAAGTAGCAGAGGCACCAGAGGAGAATGGGACTTGAGGAAATTTAAATTTTCCTTCAGCTCAGAAGCTGTAAAGTTCCATTTAGCACTAAATCCATGCTGAAGGGTAGTCAGAGTGAGCTACTGGGAACTTGGGCTTCTAGCCTCACCAATTACAGCATGTTTCACTGCCTAGAGCATACCTTACATGGTCTACCTCCTACCTCATTTTCCTTCACTCCCTTTTGTCAGAATCCTTCGGGTTTAATTAAAAGGCCTACCCTTTCCCCAACTCTTTCGACTTAAATCAATTTTGTATACACAGAACTTTGGAGTTCTTGGAAGAGGACTTAGTGATGGATCATATCTGATCCATTGGCTTTCAAATATTTTAAATAAGATTTTACTTGGAAGTCTAATATATACAATCAGTCAAAGCACAGCTGCTGTGAATAAGTTGAAGGTGAGAGGCTTAGAGCTCCACTAGGTCCTCTTGTTTGCCTCCCATCTCCCTCCAATCCTCAGGGCTCCTCCCAATAAGCTGAAAGGAGCCACAGAAAAGATCTTTGCAAACCACCTATTTCGTCTAATTATTTAATTTTACAGCTGAGTAGACAGAGCCCTGAGTGGTCAGATTACTATCTGAGGCCACAGAAGTAGCTAGTACCAGAATTAAGACTAGAACCTCTCTCTCTCAAATCCTGCAGTCCTTAGAGTTGGAACTACCAGTTTAGTACTCAGTTATTTTGTCTCATATCAGCTGCTCTTGGAGTCTTTTCTCTCCAGTTTTTAAATATATTTTTATTGTTGATAGTATTACAGATATCTCCCATTTTCCCCACTTTTGTCCCCCTCCTCCCAGCCCCTACCCACTTATCTCCAGTTTTGACAATAATGCTGGGCTTTTCCTCTGCTCGTCTTCTTCATATTCAATGAAGGGTCAACGGCTGGGTAAAGAAATGCCACCCAAATTTTTGATGACTCATTGTGCAAAAACTAAGGTGTGCATATGTGGAGCATTTGTAAGCCACTTCCGTTGGCTGTGCCACCAGTGCCATGAATGGATCTCTGCTCTTAGCAGAGAGAACCCTTGAGTAAGCTCTAACCCCCTTGTGTACTAACACTCTTGTAGGATATCTTCCAACAGAAGGTTGGGAATACGAGCAATATCTTTGGGATGCAGAGGATCTTCCCAGGCGGCTCCACTCCCTTAACCAGGCCAGCCCATCCCACTTCAATAGCCATATCCAGGCTGTCAATGCCCTCCAAAACTGATTCAAAGAAGAAAGGCCTGAAGCCCAAGGAACTCTTCAAGAAGGCTGAGCGAAAGGGCAAGGAGAGCTCAGCCTTGGGGCCTGCTGGCCAATTGAGCTATAATCTCATGGACATATACACTCATCAGGCACTGAAGACAGGCTCTTCCCAGAAAGAAAAGGTGGGTGCTGGCCCATGGGTTCAGCCCAACCCTTTTGTGTCCCTTGGAAGAGCAGAGCTTCAAAAGGACATGATATCCTGTTTTCCCATGTCCCTTAGGGCCCCTGGTGTTTGGCTACCAGTCCCACTAATTTAATAGGCATTTATTGAGACCTTGTCTATGCTGGGCACTGTGATAGGTGCTATAGATGTAACCTTCAAGAGGCTGACAGGTTAGTGAGAAATACAGGCATAAAAAATGAGTGCAATGAAGTGTTGTAGATACCACAGTTGGGTGTGTGTGGGACCCTAGGACTCAGAGGGTGATGATTCTATCTGGGTAGGGGCAATGATCAGGAGCTCTTCTCAGAAAACATGACACAAGCTGAATCTTGAAATGCTTGGATGAGAATGACATTTGAGAACATGCTCTGTGAGTGCCAGGTTGAAGTCTCGAACAGGTCCTTGAGAAAAGCTCTCGTCCAGGGCGCCGACTTGCTTCAAGATTGTGGTGCCTTCTATGGGTATGTGAAGGTGCTCCCCCCCTCTTTTTAGGGAACATGCTTTATAAGATTGATAGGGTTCCCTCTGAGCCAGCCATTCTCAACCTCCTACTCCTGTGATCATTTGGGGTGCAAAGTGGGGAGTGGCACAGTGTAGTAGAAGGCCTTCAGGTGGTTTTGACAGTGAACTAAACCAGTGAAACTGGAGGGAACTGGCCATGGGAGACCCATGGCCTGTTACTGATTCACATGGGAGACCCAGACAGGTGACAACTGAGCATCCTCCTCCTGCAGTTCAACATCACCGGTACCTGCTTGAATGACTCAGATGATGACTCGCCAGACTTGGACGTTGATGGGAATGAGGGCCCGCTGGCCTTATTGATGTCTAATGGCAGGTGAGATGGGAAGAATGAACACAGATACTGGGACTGTTGGTGGCAACATGCCACTAACACAGGGCATGGAATTGGGATCTGGGACTGTAACGGTCGGGGAGGGACTGCATTTGGAGAAATATCCGGATATTATCAGATATCATTACTTCGTTCAGAGAATCATGATTGCGTTTATGGGTAGGGAGGGGAGAGGTCTAGAATCTAATTGGCAATCCTGAGAAAAATCTTGTGTAAGTTCTAGAAATTCCAGCCAGTCAGTGGGTCAGAACTGCTGGCAGGTATAAGAGGTAGTATAGCATACCGGTTAAGAGCATTAGTTTTGTATATTCCTTTTGCGATTCAATTTTTAGGAATTTGTTTTGCAGAATTATTTGCACAGGTGTATACAAAGAAATGCTCACATCATTGTTCATAATAGTAATTGGAAACATGTTCATCAATTAGGGTTGGATAAATTATGGTACATCTGTAGAATAGAATACCATGCAGCTGTTAAAAAGGAATGAGTTTAATATCTATTGACATGATGAACCATCCAAGGTTAAATCCTTAAGTGAAAAAATCAGTTTATAAAATAATATATAGGGATAGTTCCATTTTAATTAAAAAAAATGCATGTGCCCTGACCGGTTTGGCTCAGTGGATAGAGCGTCCACCTGCGGACTGAAGGGTCCCAGGTTCGATTCCGGCCAAGGGCATGTACCTTGGTTGTGGGCACATCCCCAGTAGGAGGTGTGCAGGGGGCAGCTGATCGATGTTTCTCTCCCATCGATGTTTCTAACTCTCTATCCCTCTCCCTTCCTCTCTGTAAAAAAACAATAAAATATATTTTTAAAAAATGCATGTGTGTAGAAAAGCAATATACAGACTTTCCCCTTTATTTTTTAAATTAAATTTATTGTGGTGACATTAGTTGACATGATCATATATTCCTTTATTTTTAATTTAACTTGTTTGAAGAGGTTTACATTTTAATTTATACAGTTTAAAATTCAAAAAGCGTGAAAGAATACATAGTGAAAAATTTTGCTCCCACTCCTCTCTGTTCCCCAATCCCCCTCCCTATGGACAATCAGTGTCAATGATTTCCTTCCAGAGATATTTTATGCACATTCACACAAATAAATATATTTATTATTTTACACTTGTCAACCAAACTTATAACAGTAGTTACTTCTGGTAAGTAGGATAGGGGAGACAGGAGAGGAAATTTTCACTTCAGTAGCATTTTAATTTTGTACAATGAGCATGTGTGCCTTTTCTTAAAATAATTGTTAACAGAACATTTTCCAAAAGAATAAAACAATAGCTGTTCACAACAGAAAGCATGAACTTGGGAATCAGACAATCCCAAGTTCGAATCTCAGCTCTGACATGTGTTTATGTGTGACCATGGCAAGTTAACCTGTCTGCCTCAGTGTCCTTATTAGATCTATCCTATAGATAAAACTTAGGATTGTTGGAGGACTAAATGAGTTAGTGTATGTAAAGTGCTTATCAAAGGGCCTGCCACATAGTAAATGCTTAATTAATGGTAGCTCTTACAAATAATGATCAAGTTGAAGTGAAAGGTGGTGATGGTGGTGATAATGGCATGGGTATGAACAGAAGCTGAGTAGGTCATCAGAAATCCTGTGGGCAGGCAGAGGAAGATAGTAAGAGTTATCATTTGGGCACTCAGAACACCAGACAGGAGCAGTAAAGAGCCAAATACAGAGTATGTACATTGTGAGAACACAAGTGACAAGGATACTAAAGGTTGTCTTCAGATCCCAAGGGTGGGTGTGGTAGGTCCACCTGGTGAGAAATAAGGAAAAAGAGAGACTGAGAGTAGGGCACATTCTGAAAGCAGCAGAGTTATCCTTGGGATTTGAGAACCTAGTTAATTAAGGAATAAGATTAGAGAGACTGTTGAGCATTGCCTTTGTCCAGAACCAATGGTTGGTCTCCGGGGAAGAGAAAATTGAGAGTCCTAGAGTCCAGCCTGTAATGGCTATAGAGGACATGATGAGACATTTTCCCCTTCTCTACTTCTATCAC
Source organism: Myotis daubentonii (assembly GCF_963259705.1). Taxonomy (NCBI): domain Eukaryota; kingdom Metazoa; phylum Chordata; class Mammalia; order Chiroptera; family Vespertilionidae; genus Myotis; species Myotis daubentonii. The sequence goes on along the minus strand of NC_081861.1, from coordinate 7,858,800 downwards.
CTCCTGAAGCTGCCAGAGGCAGCTGTTAAGTTACCTACAGAGTCAAGGTATAGAAATATTTAGAAACCAGATGATATTACGTCTGGGCTTTTCTCCAAAGTAATCCAGTGTTTTGCGGAGGGTGAGGTGTAAATGAAACAAGATTGGCTATGAAACAAGATTGACAATTGCTGGAACTTAACTGGGTGATAGGTACATGGGAATTTGGTATACTTTTACATTTTTTGAATATGTTTGACATTTTTCATAATTAGATGTTAATAAAAGATCTGGGTATAAACAGCTACCATTTACAGAGCACCCACTCTGTATTAACTTCTATCTTAGCTATTTACATACATTATTTTATTTAGTCCTCACAACAACCCTGAGGACCAGGGTTGCTATCCCTATTTTACTAATGTGGAAACAGGCCCCAAGAACTTCATTAGCTACATTGGGCACTCACCATGTGTCAGTCTCTGCATTAGCTAATTTAATTCTCCCAACAACTCTATGAGGTAGAAAACAGGCCAATTTAATGAGAGCCAATTAACTGAAAGCTAGTTCACCAAATGACTATTCGCTGAATATGGCAAGTATACAAATTTACCAAAAATGTGTTTCTTTTTAATAATAAGGTTTATTTTAGCAGTTTGTACTGGTTAATATTGTTTACCATGTGTAATAGGATTATTTAAGCTATTTTTGAGTTTTTTTAACTATATATTTTAACAGCTTTTTTAGGTATAATTTAGTTAGCATATAGTTAACCTGTTTTAAGTGTACTATTAAATGATTTTTAATAAATTTAAAGAATATGCAACCATCACTACCATCCAATTTTAGAATATTTCTATCCCCCAAAAGATCCCTTATACCCACTTATAGTCAGCCCTGGTTCCCTCCCCCCAGACCCAGCAACCACTAATCCACTTTCTGTCTGTATAGATCTGCCTTTTCCAGACACGTCCTATAAACGGAGTCACACAGTATGTGTGTTTTTGTGTCTGGCTTCTTTCACTTAGGATAATGTTTTTTAGGTTCATCCATGATGTAGTATGTATCATTAATTCCTTTTTATTGCTGAATAGTATTCCATTGTATGGATATACCACATTTTGTTTATCTGCTCACTAGTTGGTGGTCATTGGATTGATTCCACTTTGGGTTATGAATAATGGTGCTATGAGCATTTTGCATACAAATATTTGTGTGGCTATATTTTTCTGTTTCTTACTTAGGAGTAAAGTTTTGGTTCATATGGTAACTTTCTAACTTTTTAAGAAACTACCAAAACTTTATTCCGAAATGTACCATTTTATATTCCCACCAGCAATTACAAGTTACTCCATATACTGATTAACACCTGTTATTCTCTCTCTTTTTAATTATAGCCATTCTGATGGATATAAAGTGGTATCTTATTGTGGCTTAATTTTCATTTCCTTTAAGACTTAACAATGTTGAACATCTTTTTGTGTGATTATTAGCCATTTGTATATCATCTTTAGAAAAAAGATATCCTGTGCATTCAATGACTAAGGTCTATTCATATCTTTTGCTCATTTTAATTAGTGTATGTGTCTTATTATAGAGTTCTAAGAGTTATTTAAATATTCTGAATACAAATACTTCCCCAGATAAGTGATTTGCAAGTATTTCTTCTCAGTCTGTGGTTTGTCTTTTCATTTTCTTAATAGTGTCTTTTTAAAAAAATATATTTTATTGATTTTTTTTACAGAGAGAAAAGAAGAGAGATAGAGAGTTAGAAACATCGATGAGAGAGAAACATCAGTCAGCTGCCTCCTGCACACCCCCTACTGGGGATGTGCCCACAACCAAGGTACATGCCCTTGGCCGGAATCGAACCCGGGATCCTTCAGTCCGCTGGCCGACGCTCTATCCACTGAGCCAAACCAGTTATCTAATAGTGTCTTTTGAAGCACAAACATTTTGAATTTTACCTAATCCCAGGTCACAAAGATATTTTCCATTTTCTTCTAGAAGTTTTATAGTTTTAGATTTTACATGTAGACCTATGATCCACTTTGAATTAATCTTTGAGTATCATGGGAGGTACGAATCCATATTTCTTTGCATGTGATAGCCAGTTATTTCAGCACCTTTGTTGAAAAGACCATCCTTTCCCGACTGAATTGTCTTGGGACCTTTATCAGAAATCAACTGACCATAAACTTAAGAGTTTATTTCTAGACTTGCAGTACAGTTTCAATGACATGTCTGTCCTTATGTCAGTATCTCACTACCTGGATTACTGTAGCTTTATAGTAAATTTTGAAATTGAGTAGTATAAGTCTTCCAACTTTGTTCTTTTTCCTAATTGTTTTGGCCAGTTGAGACCTTTGTATGCTTGTATACATTTTAGTATTAGTTTACTAATTTCTTTAAAAAATCTAGCTGTATTTTGATAGGAATTGCATTGAATCTATAGATCAATTTGGAGAGAATTGCCACCATAACAATATCGAGTGTGACTAATTTTATGTTCTGTTTTCCTCTAGTACCAAGAGGGTAAAGAGCTTATCCAAGTCTCGGCGAGCCAAGATCGCAAGGAAGGCAGACAAAGCTAGGCTAATGGCAGAACACATGATGGATGATGAATTTGACTTGGATTCGGATGATGAACTGCAGATTGATGAGAGATTGGGAAAGGATAAGACGACTCTGATAATAAGACCAAGTGTGTACCTGTTCTTTCTCTTTCCTGCTTCTTGGGCTATTATGAATTTTTTGTGCCCTTGATAGACTCCAGACATTAGTCCTGAGCTTGTTGACATTCTGATTTACCTGCTCTGTAGGCCTCCATGTCACCTTTGCTCTAGAGATTTATTTGTAAGCTAATTCCTAACCTTTCTAAATCAGTCGTCTGTGGTCATTACTTTTAGGAATACTATAGTCTTATTTTCTTTCCCCTGGGTGTTTGGTTTAGATGTTAATCTTAGCTTCATGATCAGTGCATACCTTTGTTTTCTAGAATTTCCCCGAAAGCTGCCCCGTGCAAAGCCTTGCTCTGACCCCAACCGAGTTCGAGAACCAGGAGAAGTTGAGTTTGATATTGAGGTAGGAGCCTGCCCTGTGTTTAGTCTTCTGCTCATTCTGGTTATAGAGACAGAAGGCAGATACTGTCATTCTACTTGTGGAAGGGGGGGGGGAGTTACCTGTGTATTCAATGGCTACGGTATTTATTAAGTGAAAGATTGTGTACTAAGTGTTGCTGAGCATATAAATGGAAGATTATAATTTAGTTAAAATATTTAAAAGTCTTTAATACAGAGTAGAATAAAAGCAGTGTGAGGTAGCAGAAAGAGCATCTGATTTGGAATATCTTTTTGTGATCTTGCACAAACTAACTTCACTGAGCCTTAGTTTCACTATCTATAAAATGGGAGTTATACTACCTACCTCACAAAGATGCTGTGAGAATGAAGATGAAAGAATGAATATTCTGTTTATAGTGGTCTATACTTGGTGCTGAGAAGATACTAGTTCAGCTGTGGGCAAACTACGGCCCACGGGCCAGATCCGGCCCGTTTGAAATGAATAAAACTAAAAAAGAAAAAGACCGTACCCTTTTATGTAATGATGTTTACTTTGAATTTATATTAGTTCACACAAACACTCCATCCATGCTTTTGTTCCGGCCCTCCGGTCCAGTTTAAGAACCCATTGTGGCCCTCGAGTCAAAAAGTTTGCCCACTCCTGTACTAGTTTCAGGAGTGAGACTATCATTGGGCACTTATCTGACCAACCCTGGGCAGCTAAGGTGATATCCTTTTTCCCCAACAGGAGGACTATACAACAGATGAGGACATGGTAGAAGGGGTTGAAGGCAAGCTTGGGAATGGGAGTGGAGCTGGTGGAATTCTTGATCTGCTCAAGGCCAGCCGGCAGGTGGGGGGACCTGACTATGCTGCCCTCACGTGAGTACTGGCTTTGATCTCCCCTTCCAAGGCAGTCAAACAACATACCCTCACCTCCCACTCAAAGGGCTAAGGCAGCCAGTCAGCAAACATTTATCAAGCTATTATTTAAAGGGACAAAGAATTAGCCAGGGCATTTGGACTGAAAGAATAAAGTAGACATGAAATCTGTCCTAAGAAACTTAAGGTCTGAGAGAGAGAGGGAGACTATATAGACATCAAGGGGAATCAGTTTTGTGTTTTGGGAAGTTGGAAGAGGGGCTGGAAGAGACAAGGAAGGAGAACTGGGTCTTTTAAAAAACAAAGAAAGAATTCAGCATGGATGAACATGGAGGGAGATGCGCCCCTCTTTTTGCCATCTTGTGTGCTGTCTGTGGAGAGACTTGAAGCAAGAAGGACTGGCCTTTTGATGAAAACAGTCTGTGGTACTATCTGGATCCTTTATTGATTTCTGGTTTTTCACCTGGGATAATTCTCTTCCTTCTCTCACCCTGACCCCTCAGCTGTTGGCCCTCCTCCCTGACGATTCTGATGACTCATTTCCATTGACAACTAAAGAAACTACCTAAGCATTTCTCCTCTGTCCCTTGCAGCGAGGCCCCTGCCTCTCCCAGCACTCAGGAGGCCATCCAGGGCATGCTGTGCATGGCCAACCTGCAGTCCTCATCGTCCTCCCCAGCTACCTCCAGCCTGCAGGCCTGGTGGACCGGGGGGCAGGACCGAAGCAGTACGAGCTCCAGCAGTGGTTTGGGTACAGTGTCGAGCAGTCCTGCTTCCCAGCGCACCCCAGGAAAGCGGCCCATCAAGCGGCCAGCATACTGGAGAACCGAGAGCGAAGAGGAGGAGGAGAACGCCAGTCTGGATGAACAGGACAGCTTGGGAGCATGCTTCAAGGATGCAGAGTATAGTAAGGGCAGCTGAGCACTTGAGTGCCAGCTACAAGGGTTCCCCCACCCCAGTCTCAATCCCAATCTCAGTCCAGGACAGCCGAGCCATATTTTCTTAATTTGTAAAATGGGGCTATCTCACAGGTTGATTTAAGAATTAGAGATGATGCTTGTACAAAGCACCTGACTACTGTCTTGCTCATGGGTGGTCCTCAGAAATTGGTAGCTGTTATAATTAGTTATCATTCACTTTTAGTCCAACCTTCCCTGCTGGTGACCTTTTTCCCTCTTGCCTATTTCACTTCCATCACCTGTATTTTTTGTGTTCTATGTCATTCCGTTCATCCCTGGCAAAAGTATTTATAATAACCTTTTGGTGGGCTTTTTACATTTAAGAGATGACTCTTTTTTGTAAGCTAAGATTTATTGAGTACTTCAGTGTATAAAGCACTTTTTTGTATAGTATAGCTGACATTGAGCTTTTGTTTTAATACTATTTTTTTTAAAAATTAGTGCTATTGACCCAAATTAGAACAAGACAGAGAAAGTAAAAGTTACTTTTTAAAAAAATATATATTTTATTGATTTTTAAAAAATATTTTATTGATTTTTTACAGAGAGGAAGGGAGAGGAATAGAGAGTCAGAAACATCGATGAGAGAGAAACATTGATCAGCTGCCTCCTGCACACCCCCTACTGGGGATGTGCCCATAACTGAGGTACATGCCCTTGACTGGAATCGAACCTTGGACCCTTCAGTCCGCAGGCTCTTATCAACTGAGCCAACCTGGTTAGGGCTAAAAGTTACTTTTGACTAACACTCATCCACCTCTGAGGTTATCTGAGGCAGGTGACCTTTGTTATCAGTTTGATTTACACCTTTCATTTTCTTGTGTTTATACCTGCATGTAGCTATAAATAGATAAAGGTGTAGTGCTGTTTAGTGTCTGTGGTTCTAAAGCTTGCTTGGATATCTTTCAGTATCAGTTCCTAGAGATATACTTCATCAACAATATTGAGATATACTTCCTGCATAGTAGTCTGATAGCATAGCTGTACCATAATTTGTTTAGCCATTTCCTACTGATTAACATTCAGGTTATTTCTAATATTTTACTATTTCTAACAAAGCTTCAATGAAAATTCGTATAAATAACCTTTAGAGCCCATGTGCCAGCTAACATTTCTCTAGGGTGGCTAGACATGCTGGGTTGAAGGGTATGTACAAAATAAATGTTAAGAGTGCCAAATCCCCCTCCAAAATGGCCAGTATATGAGTAGTGTATGACCAAAACCTGTCTCTACACAGCCTTACCAGTAGTGGATGTTACCAGCCTTTTTTATTTTTGCCAATCAGATGGCAAAAAATGGTGTCTCAGTTTGTTTTATGTTTATTGGCTCTTCTTTATTTCTTTTCTGTGAATTATCTAATCAGTCTTTTACCCATTTTTCTATTAGGATGTTTGTTTTTCTTAATTGATTTGTGAGTTCTTTATTCTACATTTCTTGGAGTGTTTTTAATATGTTCTTGAAGTGTTGAAAAATATTTTTCTTGTCGTCTGTTGCTTGTATTTTAATTTATTTATGGTATCCTTTAAGCATATAGAAGATTTCAGTTTTTACATAGTCATCTTTAGCATTTTTTTGTATTTTATGGCTTGTGTAAGAAGACTTTCTTATATTTTCACCTAAAACTTGTATAGAAGTTAAAATTTTAGCTTTTTTTCTGGAATCAAGTTTTGTGAATTGTGGGAGTTAAAAATGTAACTTATTTTTTTCCCATATGGGTAGTCATTTGCCCCAACACCATTTATTGGCTAGTTCATCATTATCCCCCTGATTTGAAGTTCTACTTTTGTCATAAACTGAATTCCCATGTAAATCTAGATATTTTTTCTACGCTTTATTCCAAGTTCTGTTCCTTAATAGCTATGTGACCTTTGGCAAGCTAGTTAGCCTCTCTGTACCTACCTCATATAGGTTGCTGTGGGGTTAAAATGAATTAATATACATAAAGCACTTATAACATTGCCTAGCACGTGGTAAGTGCTGTGTAAGTGTTAGATATTATAATTATTCTGTTCCATAAAATCATTTTGTTTGTTCCTGTGGCAGTAACACGTAGATTAGTTACTATAGGTCTTGTGTCTTGTCATGCAAATCCCTTTTGCAGAACTTGCTTTGCACCTGAGGAGACCACAGAAGCTCATCAAGCCCATCATCTCTGTTCTGAGCTGTGATTGGTCTTGGGGGTGTGACAAGTTCCTTGGCCATCCATTCTACTTTCAGCAGATAGTTACATCCACCTACAGCCAAGACATCCAGGGCTGGTCTTACTGGTCCCCTCAGAACAAACAGCTCAGTCAGCCTCTGCTTTCCCATACCTTCCCTGCTCCTGCTTTGCCCAGCAACACTAGAAAGGCAGTTTAACAAGGAGATACCAACCTACTTGTTCTTATTTTTCCAGAATTTCTAGGCCATTATTGAGCTTTTTCTATTCCAGATGGATTTTAGAATCAGCTTGTCAAATTTTATTAGGATTTTTTATTAGGATTGCGTAGTATTTGTGGATTAATTATGGAGACTGACATCTTTCATCAGAGACTTTTCTGCTACAATGGGATGTATGCAACCACTACCCCTCTCTGTTTCCTGAAAAACACCACATTCTGAAAATTTGTAAAAATAATAGAGCTTGCAGGAAAAAGAGGGCTAAGGGCACACCCCTCAAAATCTCTTTGGCTTTGAAGCCAAAACACTGACCCAGATAATGAGGATCCTAATACTAATCCTTGCTCAGTTAGAGCCCATTGGAATTTGCACCCAGCATCAGGGTCAGTGGATCTTTTGAAGCCTTAAACCCTGGGCTTGGACTTCTTTCTTCCAGGCGTAGGTTCTTGAGGGCATTTGCTTAAGGTAGATACCAGCTTCATCAAATTAAAATGTGATCCAGGGCCTAGTCTTCAGCAGTCTTTTTTTAAACACAGGGAAGTGTCTTCACTTCTTCATCTGCTCTCGCAGCCATCCTTATTTCTTACCAGAGCTTAATTTTGTAGAAAACAGAGCCACCACTTGCTCTTTTATGATGGGAGGCACTATTGCATGATTTTTGTCACTTGTCTGTAGGTCATCTGTTCTTAGGGCTTTATCTGTAATTGTGAGAAAATTCACCACTGATTGACTATTTTAAAGTGTTTAGTGCATTCACAGTGTGGTACAACTACTACCCCTCTCTATTTACAGGACATTTTCTTTTTGATTGATTCATTGGTTGATTTTTAGTGAGAGAGAGAAATATTGATTTGTTGTTCCATTTATTTATGCATTCATTGGTTGCTTCTTGTATGTGCCCTGACTGGGGATCAAACCTATAACCTTAGCGTATTGGGATGGTGCTCTAATCACCTGAGCTACCTGGCCAGGGCCCAAGATATTTTCATCATCCCAGAAAACACCATGTATTCATTAAGTAATTGTTCCCCATGTCCCTTTCCCTTCATTCCCTAGTAACCACTAATCTGCTTTCTGTCTATCAGTATTTACCTATTATGAATATATCATATAAAAGTAATCATATAATATGTAACCTTTTGTGTCTGGCTTCTTTAACTTAGCATAATGTTTTCAAGGTTCATCTAAGTTGTGGCATGAGTCAGCATTTTGTTCCTTTCTATGGCTGAATAGTATTCCATTGTATGGATATGCCACAATTTAATTATTTATTCATCTGCTGATGGACATTTGGATTTTTACCTTTCGGCTATTAATAATACTGCTAAAACACAATTGTGTGTATTTTTCTGTGTGGACATATGTTTTCATTTTTCTTGGGAATATACCTAGGATAGAATTCCTAGGTCATATGGTAATTCTATATTTTACTCTTTGAGGAACCACCAAACTATTTTTTACAATGACTGCAAGAGAATTGTCACCTTAGATATATTGAGTTTTCTAATCTATATACATGGTATGTCCCTCCATATTTAGTTGTTTAAACATTTATTGCATCAGTTTTTTTTTGGCTGCTTTATTATTTTTATTTTATTTTATATTTTATTTTATTTTTTTTTAAAATTAAATCTTTATTGTTCAGATTATTACATTTGTTCCTCTTTTTTCCCCCCATAACTCCCCTCCTCCTAGTTCCCACCCCACCCTCCGCCCTCACTCCCCACCCATTGTCCTCATCCATAGGTGCACGATTTTTGTCCAGTCTCTTCCCGCATCTCCCACACCCCTTTCCCCCCCAAGAATTATTTTATTTTATTTTATTTTATTGTTTTATTGCTTAAAGTGTTACAAAGAGTATTACATATGTATCCTTTTTTTCCCCCACCCTTGACAATCCCCTGGCCTCCCCTACCCCCCAGTGTCTTATGTCTGTTGGTTATGCTTATATGCATATTGCATCAGTTTTTTATAGTTTTCAGCATATAGATCCTGCACATGTTTTGTTATCTTTATCCCTAAGCTCTGTATTCTTTGGTGATATTGGAAATGGTATATTTTTTAAACCTTGGTTCCCAATTGATTATCGCGAACGCGCGCACGTGTGTGTGTGTGTGTGTGTGTGTGTGTGTGTGTGTGTGTGTATCATTGATTTTTGTGTGTTTTCCGTATATCTTTTTTTTTAAATATATATTTTATTGATTTTTTTTACCGAGAGGAAGGGAGAGAGATAGAGAGCCAGAAACATTGATGAGAGAGAAACATCGATCAGCCGCCTCCTGCACACCTCCCACTGGGGATGTGCCCACAACCAACGTACATGCCCTTGACCGGAATCGAACCTGGGACCTTTCAGTCCGCAGGCCAACGCTCTATCTATCCACTGAGCCAAACCGGTTACGGCTTCCTTATATCTTGAAAACTTGGTAAACTCAATCTAGTTGTTTTGGTGTATTCTTTTTTCTTTTGTATAGATTATCATGTCATGTGCCAGTAGGGACAAATTTTTTTTATTATTGACACTATTACAGTTGTTGCTCATTTCCCCCTTTTTGTCCCCCTCCACCTAGCCTCTGCTTAAGTAGGGACAGTTTTATTCCTTTCTTTCCAATCTGTATGTAACTTCTTCTTTTTGCCTTTTTGTTCTAGCTAGCATTTCAAACACAGTGTGGTAAGAAAGTGAACACCCTTGCCTTGTTCCCAATCTAAGAGGAAAGCATTCAGTCTTTGCACTATTATGATGTTAGCTATAGGTTATGAGGTTAAGAAAGGTCACTTCTATTCTTATTTTGCTGAGTATTTTTTCTGAGAGTAGTTTTTAATCTTTATTGTTGAGAGTATTACAGATATCCCCCATTCACCCCCTTTGTCTCCCTCCACCTGGCTCCCTCCCTACCCCAGGCCTTCCCCACATTATTGTCTGTGTCCATGGCTATGCATATAAGTTCTTTGGTTCATCTCTTCCTCCCCTTCTTCCCCCCTTCCCTCTGAGATCTGGCAGTCTATTCTATGCATCCATGCCTCAGGACCTGCTTTGTTCATTAGATTCCACATGTAAGTAAGATCATATGGTATTTATCTTTCTCTGACTGGCTTATTTCACTTAGCATAATAATTTCCAGGTCCATCCATGCTGTCCCAAAGGGTAAGAGTGCCTTCTTTTTTTTTTTTTTTAAATCCTCACCCGAGGATATTTTTTCATTGATTTTTAGAGAGAGGAAGGGAGGGGAAGAGACAGAGAGAAAAACATCAATGTGAGAGAGACACACATCGATTGGTTGCCTCCCATATGAGCCTGACCAGGGCCCAGTTGAGCCTGTAACTGAGGTACATGCCCTTGACCAGAATCGAACCCAGGACCCTTCAGTTCACAGGCTGATGCTCTATCCACTGAGCCAAACTTGCCAGGACCATTTTTTATTTTTAGAGGAAACTCCATACTGTTTTCTACAGTGGCTGCACCAGTCTGCATTCCCACCAACGGTGCACTAGGGTTCCTTTTTCTCCACATCCTCTCCAGCACTTGTTTGTTGACTTATTGATGATAGCTATTCTGACAGCTGTGAGGTGATACCTCATTGTTGTTTTAATTAGAATCTCTCTGGTGATTAGTGACTTTGAGTATCTTTTCATATGTCTACTAGAGGCCCGATGCACGAAATTTGTGCAAGGGGCTCGGCCCTCGCAGCCGCAGCTTCATCCAGAAGGTCGACTGGAAGGACGCCTGGAAGGTCGTTTGGCTGTCCGATCTAATTAGCATAATTAGATCTATAATTATTATTATAGATTGGCCAACTCTTTGTTCTAGAAAGAGGTGGGAGACTGAATTTCTCTGATGAAGTAAAATTCTAGAGAAATTTGAAGCTAGTCATTAAGAGGAAGTTTTCAATCTCACTTTGCTTCTCTCTTAGGTTTAGCCACAGCAGCAGAGTTTGACCTCATCATAGGACCTTTATAGACCACTTTCCCCTTAAATTCTATAAGTGTTGCATGTGGATTGTAAGGGGAATGTGATAAAACTGGATGTTTGTGTGTATTTGTATAGTATGAGATGCTCTTATATGTGTGTTTTGATATCCAGAACATTCAGTTCCAGTAATCTTGTTCCTAATTCAGCCAAGTAGTCTTTTGGTTCCCTTTTTTGTGTGAATAATATGTATACTATTCTTTTTTCATTAATTCAACATTTTCTGAACACCTACTCTGCATTATGTTAGGCTCCCTTTGTTTGAAATCACACAGTACATTTCCCTGTCTTCCTGGTAAATTGGGGGTGACAGATTTACTAATTATCTCTTAAGCACTATATAATAAATAATTACAGTTAGGGTATGCACAGGATACTATGAAGAGCTGTGAAGGCACCTGAATCAGATTACGAGAGTGAGGAAAGGCTTTAGGGAATGAAATCTAAAGCTGAATTTTGCAGGGTCAGTAAAGTATCTCATGAAATTACTCACTAAATTGATGGGTGAGTGAGTCAGAATTAGATGATCATTAGATGAATTAGACATTTGCAGCAGGGGTGCAAAGGTAGAAAGGCATGAAAACTATGTGGCTCATTCAGGGACTCCTGTAGTTGAATATGGATTAAGTAAAGGGTCCGCTTTTGGGGGCGTGGTAGGAGCTGAGTTGTAGGTATCCTTCTGTTTTCACCCTTCTGGATGAGATCTCAGTTTACCTTGCTTTTCCCTCTCACTACAGTTTACCCTTCCCTGGAATCTGATGATGACGACCCTGCATTGAAATCTCGACCCAAGAAAAAGAAGAATTCAGATGATGCTCCATGGAGTCCTAAAGGTGACCTAGTGTTCTGTCCTTAAACTGTGTGGGGGTGGTTAGGGGACAAATAGGCTGGAGGTAGGTGGGATATTAATTATAGGAAGACATGATTCAGTCATTCATTTATTTAGCAAACTGCCTGTTGGGTGCCAGGTATTAGGTGCTGGAGCAAAAATGATCAATTCGTGCACTCAGTTCAGCAAAGCCAGAGGTAATGGAGCACTTTGCTTCTGATATTATATGGCTTAAAATGAGATGAAGAAGACCTTGAACAGATTTTAGCAAGCAGTCTAAGGCTTCTGAGAATATTTTACTACCATCGTCATAGCCCTTTGGTAATACTAATGTCAAAGGAGGGAAATTATGCTGACTATTGAGCTCTGCAAGGCCCAAGACTCCTTAGTCTGTCACCTGTACTCGCTGAGAGGCCATCTTTGAAAAAAGAAGATGATCATTGGGTTGGACATGGAATTTAGAGGATAATAAAATAATTTTTTTTAAGAATTTTATTCATCTTATTGGCCGGGTGGTTTTCACATTGGAGGGTGTGTCAGTTAGCTTTTGCTGCTTATCCAGCTACTCAAAACTTAGTGGCTTAGAACAACAGCAGGTAATCATTTCTCATCATTCTCTAGATTGATCTGCTGTTCTGGACCAGCTTGACTGGGGCTGGATGATCTGCAGAGGTCTTCCTCAAGTGTCTGGGACCTAACTTGGGTTGGACTGGGGCCTCTTTCTGTGTGGTCTTTCATTGACAAATTTTTTTTCACAAGGTAGCAAGCACGAGGGTATCCAGCATCGAGAGGACAAGCCCCAATGTGCAAAGTCTCTTCAAGTCTCGGCTTGTGTCATGTTTTCTATTGTTCCATTGAACAAAGCAAGTTACATGGCCAAGCCTTGATTCCAGGAGAAGTATATTCCATCTCCTGAAAGGGAGCTGCAAAATTCTCATGAATGCAAGGAGATGTGAGCAAATTGAGGTCTTTACTACAGCAGACCATCACAGAGGGTGCTGGCATCTCAGTACCTATGTTTCCCCAGTAAATAAAGGGCCTGCTCTCCTCATCCAGCCTTATTTGGGTCTGGTGTTTACTTCGCTTTGGGGGTATGAAGTGGCAAGGCAGCCCTGGAAAGTGTTCTCTTAGTGCATCAGTCAGCAAGTATTTCTTTTTTCTTTCCTCAGGCCTATTTTCTGATTTTATTTTCCCCTATAGCTTCTGACTTATGAGCATAATAGAAAATTTGGAAACTACAGAACATAGAGAAAAGTATAAAAAGAAACTACTCATGATTCTTCCACCCAGAAGCAACCACTATTAATGTGTTGATATATTTCTTTCTAGTCTTTTTTCTTGTGCATTTTTCTTTTTATGATTGAAATCATATTATATATACAATCATATATCCTACTTTAAAATTATTTTGTCCTTTATTCAAAATAATTTGTGTGTCTGGTAGCAAAATAAATAATAGAGGAGTTTAGGAGGAAATGCAGTCGTCATCTTCCTGTTTTTCCCACCTACAATCCCATGCCTGTGAGGGCCTCATAGTTTTCATTTTTGTTGTGGTTACCTTCAAAACTCAATATTATAGAGTTTATAACATAATTTCTTGATTTATTAACTTAACCTGTTTCTCCTTCCATCAGTTTCTGACGATCTCTCTTGATTATCCACTCTCTAAGATATAGACATTACAGCTGCTTTTTTTTTTTTTACAACTGCTTTTAAAAATATTTTTTATTGATTTCAGAGAGGAAGGGCAAGGGAGAAAGAGATAGAAACATCAATGATAAGAATCATTGATTGCCTGCCTTCTGCACGCCCCCCACTGGGGATCGAGCCTGCAACCTGGGCATATGCCCTAACCAGGAATCAATCCACGACCTCCTGGTTCATAGGCCGACACTCAACCACTGACCAACACTGGCTGGGCTGTCTGCTACTTTTTCCTTCCTTCCTCCAACCTTCTATGAGCCACATTTTTTCATTTACATTGTCAAGGTTATTTACATTGTCTTGAGAATGATAACTCTACATTGACTAGAAGTTGAGTGTAAAAGTTTAAAGCCAGTGAATATATCTGGTCTTTTAAGTTAACATTATATCTTAAGCACATCCCTATGCCATCATTTATAAATAATATATTAGTGGTTACAAAGCATTCTATTTCATTGATATATCTAATTTACCTAACTTCTCCTTTGATGTGGGGCATTTAGCTTAGTCCCAAGTTTTCACAATTAGTGATAACATTTGGGGTGCACATCTTTTTATGTGTTTGTATCTCTGATTATTTACTTAGGATGGATCTCCATGTGACTAGATGGGCCAAAGAAAAAAAATATAATTGTATACAGTGAAAAGTTCCTCCAGTCCCTGTTCCACAGCTTTCCAGTTTCTTATCTGGAGCCAGCTACTGTTACCAGTTTCATGTTTATTCTTTCAGAGGTAGTTGATGCATATACGAGCAAACACATATATATTTCCCCCCTCTTTTTTTCCCATTCAATTGGAAGCATACTTTATGCACTGTTATGTGCCTTTCTTACTTAATAATTATATCTTAGAGACTGTTTACACACCCACAAGCAATGCATGAGAGTGCTTATTTCCCTACACCCTTGCCAATACAATTTGTTAATATGAGTGTTTAAAAGCTCTTTGTATGTATTGCCAAATTGCTTTTCAGAAAGGTTGTACTAGTGTACAGTCTCACCAGCCATGTGTGAGGATATTGTTTATAATTCTTTACAGGCATTGAGCATATCAGTTAGGAGTAGTATTTGCCTGTGAGTAACAGTAACCTATCAGGCATCCTTAGTGAGTGCTTATCCCCTCAGGGTCACAAGATGGCTGCTTTACTTCTGCAGAGGTCTCTGAGTTACAGTTTTGTGGGTTTTGTGGGTTTTTTTTACAGTCTTTTTTTAATATCATCTTTGCTGAAATTATGTCACATGGCCAAGATTATCTGTCAGGCCAGGAAATGCAGTCTTTAGCTATGTACATTTCTGTTCCACAAAGTCATGTGTTTTGTCATAAAGCAAGGAAGGGCCCAGCCCGTGTTGCTCAGTGGTTGAGCATTGACCTATGAACCAGGAGGTCACGGTTTGATTCCTGGTCAGGGCACATGCCTAACTTGCGGACTTGATTCCCAATAGGAGGCATGCAGGAAGCAGCTGATCAATAATTATCTCTCATCATTGATGTTTCTATTCCTCTCTCCCTCTCCCTGCTATCAATAAAAACATATTTTTTTAAAAAAAGAAAGCAAGAAAGGGAAAATGATACTGGGTGAGAACAAGCAGTCTCCACCATGATATTTTTTTGATCTTTGGTAATTTACAAGCAAACAACAGTATCCTTTTTTTAAAAAAAAATACATTTCACTGATTTTTTACAGAGAGGAAGGGAGAGGGATAGAGAAACATCGATGAGAGAGAAACACCAATCAGCTGCCCCCTACACACCCGCTACTGGGGATGTGCCTGCAACCAAGATACATGCTCTTGACTGGAATCGAACCCGGGACCCTTCAGTCTGCAGGCCGATGCTCTATCCACTGAGCCAAACCAGTCAGGGCGCAAACAACAGTATCTTACTAATTTTTATTTCCTTGATGTTCATAGTAGCATAAGAATTTTTTCTTTTGTAAATTTTATTTCTGACCTTTGCCCTTTTATCCATGTATGTCTCCAGGCTTTTCAAATTGCCCTTTTTATGTAGTAAGGAAATAGTTATTTTTTGTATACATATGTAATTTTGTTTGTGGTACTTTCCCCTCATTCTACATAAAAAAACCTGAATATTTCTATATAAAAAGTTGATCTTATCCATTGTTTCCCTATTCAGACAGCAGATAATGAACACCTCTGTAGTTTTAATTTAAATGTGTACATATATGCATGTATATTTCTGTAAATAGAAAGCTAATTTTTATCATATTTTCAAAGTGGATTCTTTTTTTAAAAAAATATATTTTATTGATTTTTTACAGAGAGAAAGGGAGAGGGATAGAGAGTTAGAAACATCGATGAGAGAGAAACGTTGATCAGCTGCCTCCTGTACACTCCCTACCGGGGATGTGCCTGCAACCAAGGTACATGCCCTTGACCAGAATCGAACCTGGGACTCTTCAGTCCCTAGGCCGATGCTCTATCCAGTGAGCCAAACCAGCCAGGGCCAAAGTGGATTTTTAATCCCAAAAGACCGAGGCATTCTACCAAGGGTATTCCCCTTATGCCCATCATCACTGTTACTAGCATTGTTCTAGAAGTTCTAGACAGCATAATTAGGAATGAAGCAGAAATAACCCTAACTATTGGAAATTAAGAAGTCAAATTATCATGATATGAGGCTCCCTGGCGGTAGGAACCTTACTAGTATTTATTTTAGTCCTTTATTGTATCTATAGCATCTTGTACAGTGCCTGGCACATGTGAGATGTTTAATAAGTATTTGACAAGTGAAAGAAATAATATGATTGTATAATTAGGAAATGCAAGAGAATCAACTGAAAAACCTTTAAAACTAATATAAGAATTCAATACATTGGGTAATTACTGAATGTAAACCAGATATCCAAAAAAACAAGAATTGTTATATATCATTAATAAAACCATAATGCACTGAGAAAAAATATTCTATTGGTAATAACAATTGTATAAAATACCGAAGAATAATTTTAAGATCCTATGTGGAACCTACATGAACTTTACTAAGGAACATATAAGAAGTTACAAATAAATAAAGGTGTACCGTTTGCCTGGTTACAAAGACTGAGTATTTTAAAAGGTCATTAATTAGCCCTTACCGGTTTGGCTCAGTGGATAGAGCATCGGCCTGTGGACTGAAGGGTCCCGGGTTCGATTGTGGTCAAGGGCATGTACCTTGGTTGCGGGCACATCCCCAGCAGGGGGTGTGCAGGAGGCGACTCATTGATGTTTCTCTCTCATCCATGTTTCTGACTCTCTATGCCTCTCCCCTCCTCTCTGTAAAAAATCAATAAAGTATATTTAAAAAAAATTAAAAATAAATAAATAAAAGGTCATTAATTAAATGTATATGTCTAACACTATCTCAGATCAAAATCCTAATGGAATTTAGTGGTGAACTCATTCTGAAATTAATTTAAAAGAGTAAACAGGTATTAGTTTAAAGCATTTTGAAATTAAAAAGTAAATGAAAAGGAATTAGCTTTATAAGATTTAAATATGCTACAGTGCTGCAATAATCAAGTTACTGTGGTTACGAGAACTAGAATAATCAGTAAATATTTTTCCTTTTTTATGTTTAAAATGTTTTATTGTGAAAAATTTTAAATATACACAAGATTAGAAAGGTTAGTATGATGGGCACCCAAAGATTTATCACCCATATTTAATGATGAACATTTTGCTCTATTTGCATATCCTTTTTTAAGGCATTTTAGTGAAGTCTTGAGATATCATAAGTGTATATTTTCTTGCTGTTCTTCTAATTGTCCTATCCATTATTGAAAGTGGTGGGAATTGAAGTCTCCAACTGTTGTTTAATTATGTTTCTCCCTTCAATTCAGTCAGTTTTTGCTTCATGTATTTTGGGACTCTTTTGTTAGGTGCACATATGTTTATAACTTATATCTTATTGATAAATTGACCCTTTTTTCATTATAAAATGTTCCTCCTAGGTCTCTAACAACAATTTTTGTTTTAAAGTCTATTTTGTCTGATATTAGTATAGCCATTTAGTTTCTCATTTGGATAATGTCTTTATGGTATGTCTTTTTTCATCCTTTTGTTTTTATCCGTTTGTGTCTAGAGTGTGTGTCTTGTAAACACATAGAGCAGGATTATGAGTTTTTATCTATTTTGCCAATCTCTGCCTTTTAATTGGAGAACTTAATCCATTTATACTAAATTTAATAACTGGCAAAGTAGGGTTTACATTGTTCTTTTTTTCTATTTTCTCTGTGTCTTATTTCTTTTTGTTCATTAATTTTTCCATTAATGCCTTCTTTTGAGTTTTTCTACTTTCTAGTGTACCATTTTAATTCCTTTTTAAATATATATATTTGAGTTATTTTTTTTAGTAATTGTCCCGGGTTTTAACATTAATATCTTAATCATATCATTTTAGTTCAGATTAATATCAACTTAATTTCAATAGTGTACAAGAACTTTGCTTCTCTGTAATCCCATTCCCTTTCTTCTTTATGCTATTACTGTCACAAATTACATCTTTACACACAGCTGCCTTTTTAATTAAATAGAAAAAAAATGAGATACAAAAAAAATGTTTTTAGTTTTTAAAAATATTGACCTATATAGTTGTTGCCTTACTAGTGCTCATTTTTCATGTGAATTTGCTTTACTGTATACTGTCCTTTCATTTTAATCTGGAGTTTCTTCTAGCATTTCTTATAGGACAATGAAATTGTTTTGCTGGCTTTAGAATTCTTGGTTGACAGTGTTTTTCTTTAAATACTTTGACTATGAAACCCCACTGCTTTTTATCCTTCAGGTTTCTGTTGATAAATAAGCTGTAAATCTTACTAAGAATCCTTTGTATGATATATATCACTTCTGTCTTGCTGATTTCAAGATCTTCCCTTTGTCTTTGGTTTGGTTATGGTATATAGTCTCTTAGAGTTTATTGCAACTTATAGTTTGTTGAACTTCTTGGGTATATAGATTAATGTTTTTCATAAAATTTGGAAAAGCTTCAGTGATTAATTCTACAAATAGTCTTTCTTCCCCATTCATTCTCTTTTAGGAATCTCATATGCATGTGTTTTTAAATTGATTGCATCCCATAGATCCCTTTGTCTCTGCTCATAATCCTCATTTATTTTACTTGCTGTGGATCAGAATGGAAAAATCTCAAGCTACTAATTCTTTCTTCTACCAGCTCAAATCTGATGTTGAAACCCTTAAGTGAAATTTTCATTTCAGTTATTTTACTTTAAAACTTCAAAATGTCTATTTGATTCATTCTTTACATTTCTGTCTATTGGTATTCTCTGTTTGCTGGAACATAATTCTCATACTTAATTTTAAAAAAATATATTTTATTGATTTCAGAGAGGAAGGGAGAGGGAGAGAGAGAAACATCAGTGATGAGAGAGAATCATCGATCGGCTGCCTCCTGCACACCCCACATTGGGGATCGAGCCCACAACCCAGGCATGTGTCCTTGACCAGAATCGAACCCAGGACCCCCGAGTTCACAGGCTGATGGTCTATCCACTGAGCCAAACTGGCCAGGGCATACTTTTAATTCTTTATACATGGTCTACGTTATGTCTTTGAAGATGCTTCGAATAGCTGGTATAAAGTCCTTGTCTAGTAAATCCAACTTTCTTTAGGAAATCAGGGACAGTGTTTATTTGTTACTTGTTTTCCTGTGTATGCCTACACTTTCTTAGTTATTTGCATATCTTGTAATTTTTTTGTTGAAATCTGAACTTTTCAATAATGTGGCAACTCTGGAAATCAGATATGCCCCATTCTACTTTCCAGGATTTGTTTTGTTGCTTCTTGTAATTTGTTTTTTTATAGCATTGGTTCAGAAAAGTCATTAAAGTATGTATTCTTTTTATTCAGTATATACTACTGAAGTCTCTACTCATTTAGTTTAGTGGTCATTTAATGATTGGGCATTGATTTCCTTAAATGCCTGGAGTCAGTAAGTCTCCCAGTGCTAGATAAAGGGGCACTATGTGTCTTCAACATCCAGGCAGGCAGTTTACAACTTTCCTAAGGCTTCACTTCCTGCTTTTCAGAGCCTCAGCGTCAGCCACAGTGAGTGCTTAGGGCTTTCTCAAGTCTTTCCTGAGCATACGCTATGAATGCTTATGGCCTTCTAGATTCCCAAAAATGTGTGGGAACTTTTTAAATCCCCAGTGGATAGCTCATTGCTCAGCTTTTCTTTTTAAGCCTTTGGGTTAGTCTTGTTTGCCACAACTATTATCCATCCTCTTAAGGGCTGTGACATTAAGCACTTTCCTTTAAATACCGGTGATAAATACCCCCTGGGGAGAAGCTTTAGAGCACTAGGCTTTCAAAGAAAGCTCCAGCTCCTTTATGTTCCCAGTATTACTGGGAATGTAAGCTTTTATCTTTCGAGGCTACTTCTGAGCTGAGCAGACTTGGATGGGTCTAGGACAAGTTAAAATGCCACAAAGCTCACTGCCCTCATTAAGATTTAGCACTTTTTCTTTTTATGTGTGTTTGTTTAAATTTTATTTTTCAATTACAGTTTACAATCAGTATTATTTTGTATTAGGTTCAAGTGTACAGCATAGGGGGTTAGACAATCATAAACTTTACAAATTGTTCCCCCCCCATACTTCAAGTACTCACCTAGCACCATACAGAGTTATTACAGTATTATTGTCTATATTCCCTGTGCTGTATTTTACATCCCTGCAACTATTTCATGACTAATGATCTGTAGTTCTTCATCCCTTCACCCTTTTCACCCAACCTCCTTCCCCTCTGGCAACTGTCAGTTTGTTATCTGTATCTATGAGTCTGTTTCTATATTTTATTTATTTTATTATAATTTTAAAATATATTTTTATTGATTTCAGAGAGGAAGGGAGAAGGAAAGAGAGCTAGAGACAGCAATGATAAGAGAGAATCATTGATCGGCTGCCTCCTACACGCCTAACACTGGGATCAAGCCTGCAACCTGGGCATGTGCTCTTGACCCGAATTGAATCCGGGACCTTTCCAGTCTGCAGGCCAACGCTCTATCCACTGAGCCAAGCTGGCTCAGGCTGTTTCTATATTTTAAATAGTTTTATTGATTTCAGAGAGGAAGGGAGAGAGAGAGAAACATCAATGTGAGAGAATCTGATTGGCTGCCTCCTGCATGTTCCCTACTTCTCAGATGATACTGTAAATTTCCTATTGCATTGCATCAGGAGATGCATGAAGTTGTCTGTCTCCCTGTTAGTGACAATAAGATTAATACTGAGTCAAGGGGTTAATTTCCTGACCTCACCCTTGTAAAGATGTGGGGTTTTTTTCCTTCTTGAGACTAGCAAATAACATGTGAGGTAATACTCTGGTGCTGTGTGAATATCCAGTGCCCTAGAATCAGTTGTTTCATTAGGGCTTGCAAACCTGTGATTTCCTAATTCTGTCATTCATTCTGCATTTATCAGCTGGCATTCTTCTGTAAAGAGCTTTTCTCGTCATCTGATGCTGTTTGGTTATACTGAAATACAATTCCTATGTAAAATGTGAGATGAGTAACTATTTTTTGATTCAAGATGGTTCATTATAAAAGGGTTGTACAAGAAGCTGATCTTCAGTAGCTCATAGCTTGGCTAAGTGGACAAAATAACACACATCAACATTAGGGAACAAGACAAGATGGTGAAATTAATATATTAAGAGACGTGTACATATTATACATTCAGGGGAAAGGAGCCAGAAAGGTCTTAGAGGCTTGCATAGAAGGTTAGTTTTGGCTTACCTTTGAAGGTTGTGAAGATGTGGACAAAAGGGAAGAGGGTACTCCAGGCAGTGTGGATGATAAGGAAGAAGGCACAGGGAGAGAAGATGAACTGTACATATTCTGAAGGTGTAATGAGGAAGCCATTTTGTCTGGAGAATCTGAGAATATGGGTGCAGAAATAAGGTTGGTGTGATAGGTAGGCCTGGAGCAGAAGATGGACAACCTTAACTGCCAATTTAAGGAGATTAACTTTTATCCTTTAATAAGTATGTGCTCTGTGTACTTTAGGCATCTGTGAGTTATTTTCTTACATGATGGGAAGCAAAATCTGGCTTTGTTAAAGCCAAAAGTACAAAGACCAGTGTGATCATCTTTGGGGAGCTCAGAAGTAGGGGATATGGTTAGCATTCAGATAAATGTCTTCATCCTCTTTCCTCTGCAGCCCGTGTGACCCCAACTCTGCCAAAGCAGGATCGTCCTGTGCGGGAGGGGACCCGGGTAGCTTCCATTGAGACAGGTTTGGCTGCAGCAGCTGCAAAGCTGGCCCAGCAGGTAGGTGCTGACACTCAAGCAATGGCCCTGCTATGATCCTAGTTTCACTTAGAGCCTCAAAGCTCAGACCTTCAAGCTGATAGGCTCCCATTGTTGTCTCACTGGGGAGTGGGAATTCTTTGATCTTTACCCATGACTGTATTCTAGTCCCTCCTGTATCCTTCCCATCCCAGCTCAATGAGAAGCTCATTGCACAGGTTACACAGTTGACATGAAAGAAAATAGGGGACCAGAGAAAAGCCCTTGCTTTTCTGGGTGTGTAAAAACCTCTCAGATGGGAAGGACCAGGTCTGTCCTTGAGTAAGAACATTTGCCTTCACATGAAATTCCAAGAAGGTGACTCAATTGAGTATACTCAAGTTCTTAGCCATTTACCAGTACTGGAATTTGCTTTTTTTTGGGGGGGGGGGTGTTTCTTGTCCTCTATATCAAGAATATTTAAAAAAACTTTTAAAAATACATTTTTTAATTGATTTCAGAGAGGAAGGGAGAGGGAGAGAGAGAAACATCAATGATGAGAGGATCATTGATTGGCTGCTTCTTGCACACCCCACACTGGGGATCAAGCCCCCAGCCTGGGCATGTGCTCTGACCGAGAATTGAACTGTGAACTTCTAGTTCATAGATGAGTGCTCAACCACTGAGTCACACCGGCCAGGCCCAAAAATTGGATCTTAATCTTGTCCCCTTGCTTCCCAAGAAAACATCACCCACTGATTTTTTTTAAAGTATCACTTCACTACAATCAAGTTGACCTTTAAGCATGTTAAAGTTTACAAAGTTGTTTAATATGTATAATGTGCTCAGCAACCATCGGAGTAGTTAGAGGGGAGTCTTATGTTTATCTCCTTATCGACATCCCCCTAGTGCCTCGTGCCACTTCCTGTAGCTTAGGACATTTATTATTGAGCATCTGTTTTATGTTAGGTGCTGCGTTTGTACAGTGTCTCATGTAATCTTCCCAGTGCCCCTTTTCAATAGGTTATATTTTCATCATTTTACAGGTGAAGAAAATGAGGCTGTCTTTAAGTGACTAGTCCAGGATAATACAGCCAGTAAATGGAGGAGACAAGATGCAAACTCATATCCTCTAATTTTTATTTAAATAAAAATGAAATTGTTATTTAAATTGCTATTTAAATAAAATGAAATTGTTAAGTATTTATATATTTAAGTAATTATACCCTATTTAAATAAAATTTAATAGATTTATGTTTTTAATATGATGGTTGATGGCACGCTGGAGTTGCTTGCAAGTGTTTTGATGGTTATTGTTGGGAGCCAGGAGACCACGCAGGCCAGGTGGCTCTTCTTTGATCAGAACTTTTCTCTGTAATGTATATCCTAGTGCCATGTAAAATGTAATTGAAAAGAAAAGGAATTCTGCTTTAAATAAACAGATTAAGTTCATTAAAAGTGTGAAAACTACTCTTAGTACCTTCTAAGGAGCTTATTTCTATTTCGGTTATCAGGGATGGCCTTAAAGAAGAGGTTTTGAAATTGGGGAGGGGCTTTGCAGACTAAGCATTTGGAGGACACAGGGAGGCATTCCAGAAGAGAACTTGATACATATACAAGGCCCTCTTGATCTGGTGGTCTCTGGTCACCTCTTCTTCCTGAGTTCCTGCTGGCCCCTCATGCAGGCCCTTTATACCAGCCACACTGTTGCACTGTGGTACTCATAGTTCACTCAGTGTATCAGATGCCTCTGTGCCTTTGCACAAGCTATTCCCTCTGCCCATTGGGAATCACACCATCTTCTGAGATGCTTTACCTAATACCACCTACCACCAATTTATTTCAATATCCTTCTGTGCTTTCATAGCATCCTCCCAGGGTACTTATAAGTATAATTTTCTGTGGCTTATTAAACTATAAGGGCCTCAAGGGTGGGGATATATCTAATTTAACTTTGATCCCCACTGTGTTAAACATGTGTTTACTCAGTGTTGAGTGAGTGAATGAATGAATGAGCAGATCTTTTTGGATTGGAGGACTCATGTTGAGGAATGGGGTAAGATAAATGGAAGTTAAAAAATGGATTCCAGCCCTAGCTGCTTTGGCTCAGTGGATAAAGCTATGGCCCGTGGACTGAAGAGTCTTGGGTTCGATTCCGGTAAAAGACACGTACCTCGGTTGCAGGCTGGATCTCCCAGGGCCACGTGCAGGAGGCAAGCAATCAATCTGTCTCTCTCACATCGATGTTTTTCTCTCTCTCTGTCTCTCCCCCTCCTTTCCACTCTTTCTAAAAATCAATAGAAAAAGTATCCTCGGGTGAGGATTAAGAAAAATAAATATAATGGATCTGGAGCCAGCCTGCCTAAGTTTGAATCCTCTATCACTGAGCAAATTACTTAATTACCTGTGCATCAGCCTTCTTGTAGACTTTGAGGATTAGATGAGGTAATATATGCAAACACTCTGAGAAATAGCACTTGCCACAGAGTATAATTACTGTAGACATGTTAGATTTTCATTGTTATCATTATGGGTTAGGTAAGTGTAAGTGGTCAGACTGTGGAAGACCATGAATGTCAGGCCAGGGAATTTGAACTTGGATGTGGACCTGCTAGGCTTTTTGAGCAAAAGAATTGTCACAGTGAAAGTGGCCTTGTCATATGACAGTCTAGTCTTCTGTGGGGAAATCTGGATTAATTATATGAGAAAAAAATAGGCATTAGAGGTAGAAAAAATTGGCTGTATGATCTAGGTGTGAACAGATAACTTCTGGATTCAGTAGAGAAAAATAGGGGTAGAAATACAGTTCCTGATGTGGGTGGAATAGCAGTGTGGCTGAGAAAAGAGAGGTCCCGTAACCTTGGGAAAATGACAACCTCTCGGTGCCATAGTTTCTTCTACTAAAAATGGGATTATAATTCTCCTAATACTTTATATTAGTAGTAAATGAGTTAAATTCGAGACTAGTGCCTGGCATGTATTACTAATATTATTATTCTTATCTCTCAGAAATTCGTATGGTAGCCACAGCCTGTCAGATCCTCCAAAGGCAGGCGTAGGCCTGTGTTGCCAGGAGAAGGCAAAGAAATGTAATCACTGAGGTGGTCTTTCTGGCTGTGTAGCATTTCAGAAGGTGAAGTCATTCACATGCTCTCAGCATCACCTTTCCAGGTTCTCAGGGCTCCAGATGCCCACTCTACAGGTACCCACTACCCAGTGGATAGTAAATCAATAGAGCCATAGATGGATGAAATCCAAGGTATTGGGAGAAGTGGCACAACTCCTTATTCATCCCTCCATCCCAGATCAAGGTTTTAACATTGGTGAACTAGAGGATTGTCAAGTCCTCTATTAAAAGAAAAAGACCAGCAAGAGGAAGAGACACCATTTTTAGGGATGAAGCTAGAGTAATAGTTCACCACTTCCTGAGTACCTATTATCTACTATGTTTTTAATATTATTTAATCTTTTTGACAACCCTGAAAAACATATTATTTTGCCCATTTTACAGATGAGGCAATTGAGATTCAGAAAGGTTAGTAACTTGAACAAGGTCATCCAACTTAGGAAGCACAAATCTAGATTTGAACCCAAGTTTATCTTATTCAAACCTGCCACTACTCTTACTTTCAGACGTCCCATGTTGAGAAGTGTGCAGGGTGGGTGTTCAAATACACAACATCTCTTTAGCTATAAGGCTTTAGGCTCAAGATACTTACTCCCTGCACCTCAGTTTTCTCATCTGTAAATAGGGATTTTTTTCCTCAGGGCTGCTCTGTGGAGTAAATGGGATAGAGTATATAAAGTGTCTCAGCTGCTGGCATAAATTTAGCTATTTTTATAAGTTTCCTGATCCACCTCATAATTGGCAATGTTCGTACCAAAACCCCAAGTCTCGGAACTCGTTTGCCTTTCTGTTGCCACTGTACTGATTAGTGGCAGTGATGACTTAAGGGTAGATAGTGCCAGATGACCTCAGGTACTGGAAGGCCTGTCAGCGTGTACATATATCCAGGCTAGATGTGGGCTGGGGGCGGGGCGCAGAACCACACTGACCATTGTCCAGTTTTCTTTCTGGGAAATTCTCTTTTTTCTCCATTCCTGATTTCTCCCCTCCCACTTGGCTTGTGTTTCAGGAGCTGCAGAAGGCCCAAAAGAAGAAATGTATCAAGAAGAAGCCTTTGTTGAAGGAGGTAGAACAACCTCGCCCTCAAGAGTCCAATGTCAGCGTGGCAGCACCAGCCCCAGCTTTGCCTACTGCACCCCAGCTTCTCACCTCCTCCTCACCTGTACCTCCTCCTGAGCCTAAACAAGAGGCCCTCTCAGGAAGCCTTGCTGACCACGAGTATACTGCTCGTCCCAATGCCTTTGGCATGGCCCAGGCGAACCGCAGCACCACACCCATGGCCCCTGGCGTCTTCTTGACCCAGCGGCGCCCTTCAGTTGGCTCTCAGAGCAATCAAGCAGGACAAGGTACAACTGCCATACAATTATAGAATTGAAGACTTTAGGGCCACAGCTCCAAACACTATGCACTCTGGTAGATGACAGTACAGGAAGGGACACTGGCAGCTGACCTAGGGTGCTTGGACTTGATGTCATAGGCCATGAAATGACTTCGACTGGTGTTAAGCAGAGACAAGCTCAAATGTGGGTTTACAAAGAGCTTCTGGTGGCCAGAGTGGAGGATGGGCTGAAGGTGGGAAGTCTAAGAAGGAGGCACACACATTCTCTAAGCTGCAGAGAAGAGAGGCAGAGGCTCTGGCAGAGGGAATGGAGAGGGTGGAATACATGGATTAAATATGGAGGTGGTCACATGGGATGTGGGAGGTGATTTGATGTGGGGAGAGGGGAGGAGGCAAGGGTCAGGGACTCGAGCCCTCCTTTTCCTCATTTTGGCCCTCAAAGCCCAGTCTCTAGAGTACGTAGCTCAAGGGGGTGAGGCATTGGGTGATGAAGATAGGGGGTTTGAATGAAACAAGCCTCTGGGGGTAGCAACATTAGGGACACTGAGCTATAATCACTAACCAGGTACTTGGCTAATACTGGTGGGCAAGATAAGGGGACTGGGAAACACAATCATCTCCCCAAAGAATATAGGAAGGAAAATGGGACCAAAAAACAGTGGAGAAAAGGAACCAGACAGACTAACCAGGGAGTCTGTGGCAGAAGGTCATAGGAGGAAGAGCAAAGGCATGTGGTATTGGGCCTGGAGTAGGTGGAAGGATGGGGAAACTGTGGGCAGAGGTACAGGAGGGGGGTGGCCTGAGAACAATTGGTACTGATGTTGCTTCTGGAGCCCTTGCCATAGTGTTTGCTTACCTCTTGGTTGCCCCACAGGAAAGCGTCCCAAAAAGGGCCTGGCCACAGCAAAGCAGAGACTCGGCCGTATCCTGAAAATCCACAGAAATGGCAAACTACTTCTGTGAGCTCCCTGGCATCCTGCCCCTCCCCCTTTCACCCCCATTGCCTTCTCCATGGTCAACTCTCGGGGCACTCCTGGATCCTGTCTGCCCCCGACAAGGTGCTGAGGCACATCGTCCTGCTTTCTTGGAACTGACCAAAGGCAGGGACTCCCCACAGGCCTCTTCACTGACCCCCCCAACTCCCTCCCCCATTTCCTCTAGAGCACCCTGCCTTCCTCCTCCATACCTCTGAGTAGCAGGTAAATGGCAGAGGTTTCCAGCTGACTAGAACTCTCCTTTCTGCTGCTCTAACCCATTTCCCTCTCACCAGCCTTGTCAACCCTTGACTCTTGTCCCCACCTAGAGCCAGAAGGCAGGGTGAGGAGAGGCATGAGGAGAGCCTGGGCCCTCAGTATTGCCATGGTCCTGAAGGGGGAGGCCCAGCGCTTATTACTTCCCACAACTCCAGCCTGTCTCCAGAAGCCTGGCCCCTCTGCCCTTCCTTCCTTCCCCTTCCTCCCCCCAGCCCAGGGGACATTTCCCACTCGAGACTTGTTCCTGGGAGAAGGGGCTGGCCTCTGCTCTTCCTTGCCCAATTGTTCATGGAAATAAAGAGAGGGGATTGGAGCCTCTTCACTGCCCCACCATGGGCCATTTCCAGAGGGAGCCTAGAAAGGTCATGGGCTGACTTCTTGCGTCCTTGGGAAGAGGAGAGATTCCTGTCACTTCTCAAGGTGGGGAGAGCCTTTGACCATGATGTTGACCACGACTTTATAGCCCATTGGAGGAAACTACTTTGGAGTGGCTACAGATGAAGTCCCCAGGCTGGGCTCCAGGGATTTGCCTGGATTTTGATCCCATGCGGCTGTGGCTGAGTCCCAGCAGGTGAAAAACCATCTCCTAAAGCCTCAAAGCACCTGCCGCCGAAGCAGATGACCCGGGGCTCTAGGGCCCGCTTTCTTCACCTGCATCCCAGCACGCAGCGTGGACCTTCCAGGGAGGATGTGGCAGGACAGCTCAGCCCTGCTTCTCCATCGGGAACCTCCCTGCTTCTTTCCTCACCTGACATCTGGATCAGAAGACCATGGAACTCACACCTTCACTCCTGGGCCGCCGCACTCCCAGGTGCCAGATGGACGCTTGAGCTGAGTGCAGAGGCCACAGGGCCGGAGCCTGGGAGAGGAGGCACTCATGTATACAGGAGCTGGTTGTCTGATCCCCCTCCCCTTCTTTTCTTTGTGGATGTCTATTGTCCAGACAGTGCCCACCATCTCCCTCCCTGTCCCCCAACTCCCTCCACCTCCACCTGTCCTGCCTTCTTTGGCAACCTGGACTGGATGGAGAATGCCCCCCCTCCCTCCATGTTGGCACTGCCCAAGTGGAGTGCATCTGTACCCTCCACCCCTCTCCAACCTCACCCCAGTTGGCCCAGTGCTTCTGGGGAACTTAACAGCTTATCATGCAGGCCACAGGGAATATGTGAGACCTCCTTGTCATCTTGGTGTCTCCAGTTCATTCTTTCTCCACAGCCCACATCGACTCCCCTTCCTTGGAATCAGGGGTCCCTTAGCCCAATTTGCTTTTTCTACCTTGGGGACCCCAGGGGGCCAAGCAGTCCTCCATCTAGTCACACCAAAGGCAAAAAGCCTGGCTACCTCCCCCTTTGCACGTGAGGTCCCCACTCCCCTCCTCTCTGTTTCTGCCCAGCTTTGCTTTTCTTGGGGATTTCAAGGCAGCAGAGGGTGGTGAGGGGAGGGAAGGGGGGCAGCCTGTGTCCCTGCGTAGGCAACTGCCTGACTAGGCCCTGACTGCTATAACCAAGACCAGGACCCCAGCCCTTCTGCTCATTAACAACCCCCCTTGATCTTTCAAAGGCAGCTAATTGCTAGCAAATCCCCCTAGTTCCAGGCCTCTTTCCCCTCTGTTTCTTTGTTAGAAGTTTCTGTGGAGCTGAAACCCAACCTCCACATGACGGTTTCCATTTAGTTTAGTTGGACTGTCAGAGCTTCCTGTTTGTTGTTTTGTGTTTCCAATGAAAAGCAAGTTTACCCTCAGAGT
This sequence comes from Myotis daubentonii, assembly GCF_963259705.1. NCBI lineage: Eukaryota > Metazoa > Chordata > Mammalia > Chiroptera > Vespertilionidae > Myotis > Myotis daubentonii. The sequence goes on along the minus strand of NC_081861.1, from coordinate 7,829,338 downwards.
TATGCTTTTCCAAAGAGGCTAGTGTGCTTTTTTTTTTTTTTTAATGTTTCAGGTTCTAAGTGAAGTGAGTTGGGGAGGGGTTAGGAGTGGTAGGAACCAAGGGTTAGAACATGGTGAGAGTTACCTCTGGTCTCCTACCCCCAGTACAGAGCTGGGGGTCAGATAGGGGGCAGGGAGAGAGGATTTCTATTCACCTTTAATATATTTTTACAAAAAAGCAAACAATTTAAAAACAAGCCCACCGCTTCTGTACATGTTTAAATATATTTTTAGAAGTGGGTAGGATTGTGAATTTCTGATGCAGGGCCTTTTTATAAACAGGTTAGAATAGCATCATACAGACTTCTCTTGTTTTTTTCCCCTCCCCCCTGTTTTTTTCTTATGTTGTGTTACTAATGTAATTTATATTTTTTTTAGGTCCTCCCTTTCCTATAGAGATAAAAGTGATTTATCTTGGCAATTGATTTGATTGGCATTCTTTTTTGGTGGTGGTGGTGGTGGTGGTGGTGGTGGCTGCGGCGGTTGTTCCAGGAATGTCGCCTTCTATAGCTACTTTCCAGCTCTTCCTCCCGTCAACCTAGCATTTCACTGGTGCCTGACTGTATACTCAAGGTGGGGAGAGGACAGGGTCCCTGCCCTCGCGAGAGACACAGTTGACATATGTGAAACAGATACTCAGAAGGATAGTGAGCAGAAAAGAAAGGGTACAGCAATTCAAAGGGGCCTAACAAGTGTGTTGGGAAGGCTTTCCATGGCTTCCATGGGCTGTTGTTAGTGTTGACACCTGTATCTTTTTTTCTATCAATGTAAAGTTTTGGGATCTCTCTCTCATTTTTCTCTTGCTGTCTCCCTCTCCCTCTCTCACTCCTCCAGGCTGAACTGGATTACTGTGCTTAGGGCCAATGCAAGGGATAGAATATAATTATTTGAGCTAACATATCATCCCAGACACACTGCTCTTAATGTTCTATGTATATTGATTTATTTTATCCTCACCAACATTCTCATCCTACTGATGAGGAAAGAGAGGCAAAATAACTTTCTGTATCATATATCACAAGTTCTGGTGCCAGCCTGGTTTCAGAATCTGTGTTTTTTTTGTTTTGTTTTGTTTTTTGAGAGAGAGAGGAAGGGAGAGGGAGAGTGATAGAAATATCAATGATGAGAGAGAATCATTGATTGGCTGCCTCCTGCACGCTCCCCACTGAGGATCGAGCCTGCAACCCAGGCATGTGCCCTTGACCGGAATCAAACCTGGGACCCTTAAGTCTGAAGGCTGACACTCCATCCACTAAGCCAAGCCAGCTAGGACCAGAATCTGTGTTTTTATCACAGTTCTACCACCTCTCACTGATAACCACTACCATTTATTAAGTGCCTTTCCTGCGCCGGACATTGGGCTAGGGGTTTCTCATTTAGTCTTCACTGACAACTGTGGGAGAGAGTTAATGGCCTATTATATTTTTTAAAGATATGTTTTTATTGATTTCAGAGTGGAAGGGAGAGGGAGAGAGTTAGAAACATCAATGATGAGAGAGAATCACTGATTGGCTGCCTTTTGCTTGCCCTACACTGGGGATCGAGCCTGCAACCCAGGCACGGGAATCGAACCTCGACCTCCAGGTTCATAGGTTGACGCTCAGCCACTGAGCCATACTGGTGAGGTTAATGGCCTATTTTACAGTGAAGGAGGCTGAAGCTGGCCAGTGGTCTTTCACAACAGGATCTGCCTGACTTCCAAACTCATGTTCTTTCCCCTCACCATGTTAGAAAATCTTTTTTAACTCTGACCCAACATATGTTTACTGAGCATCTGTTTTATGCAAGAAGCAGCATTGAGAGGTGTGTCCTGAGGAGAGCCCCCAGAGTGATGTTGGGAGCCTCAGTTCCAAATTTCCCACCACCCTGACTGTGTGCCTAGGGAAGGGCTACTTACTGTCTGAGGGTCACTGTAAAAGGAATTTGAACCCAATCAGGATTTCTTCATCCTGGAGATTCTGGTTCTGTGGGTCTGGGGTAAAGCAGTCTGGGTTTGTCATCTACTGGCTAAAGGACCCTCTCCAGCTCTCCCAACTTGAATTGGTTTTAGGCAGGGTTTGGATAGAGAAAGTGCTTATCTGGGGCATGGGGAACTGTCTCCTGGTAGAAAGGCAACAAGAAAGGGGGAGGGATTTCAGAGCCCTTGTAGGAATGATGGGCTGGATTCACTTTATCACCAACTCTCATTCCACCCCTTCCCAGTGAGGGGCCAAAACACCATCACCAAACACTGTCACCAGCTGAAGTTTAGAGCAGGGGTGGGCAACCTTTTTTCTGCCAAGGGCCATTTGGATATTTATAACATCACTAGAGGCCCAGTGCATGAAATTTGTGCACCTGATTGGTGTGGGGGGCTCAGCCTGGCCTGTGCCCTCTCGCAGTCTGGGACCCCTTGGGGGATATCCACCTGCTGGATTAGGCCTGATCCCCTTGGGAGATTGGGCCTAAATTGGCAGGTGGATAACCCTCTCATAGTCTGGGGCTCTCACAGTCTGGGACCCCTTGGTCTTTACTGCCTGCCTGCTGCGGAGGCAGGAGAGGCTCCCGCCACCGCCACTGTGCTCGCCAGCCATGAGCCCAGCTTCTGGCTGAGCGGCACTCCCCCTGTGGGAGTGCACGGGGCAGCTGCTGCGTTGAGTGTGTGCCCCCTGGTGGTCAATGCACATCATAGTGACCATTCTGCCCTTGGGTCGATTTGCATATTAGGGTTTTATTATATAGGATTTGCAGGCCATACAAAATTACCCGCTTAAAAATTAGCCTGCTATATTTCGTCAAACATATAACTAACCCCTAATGCCTTGGCAGGGCCAGACCAATTGATTTTGTGGGCCTTATATGGCCCGCAGGCCGGACGGTCCCCACCCCTGCTTTAGCAGATAAGCTAGTCTTGGTGACCTTACTCCTCATCTAGGCAGGAGGTGCCAGCAGATCAGAGGCTCCTGTCTAAAAATTAGAAGAGAACAAGGGCACCCAATTTCAGTTTTCTTTCCAGTATGGAGTAGACAAGTATACACGGCTTGTCACTAAGAGCTCACCTTTTCAATAACTACCCAAGTCATTTGGGAGAGATTACTTGTCCAGGACTAAGTTTCTACATTTGCCAGATGGAATTACTTCAACTATGTACCTCCCTAGAGACGGCGAGTGTTGGAGGAGGAATCACCCCTGGATGCTATTGATCCCTGAATTGAACCCTCTAACCCTGAACTACCCTTAGTACAGATCCCACATTTCTGTTTGCTCGTGTGGCGTTCCCTGCCTCGAGCACACAGGCCCCCCCTTTCCTTTTTATTTTTAAGTATAGTTTTATTGATTTGAGAGAGAATCACTGATCAGTGGCCTCCTGTACATCCCCTACTGGGGATCAAGCCCGCAACCCAGGCATGTGACCTGACCGGAAATCAAACCATGACCTCTTGGTTCATAGGTCGACGCTCAAACACTGAGCCACGCCGGCTGGGCTGTCCCCCCCCCTTCTGTCAGGACCCTGATCATGCCAAGTTGGCTGGAATGGCACTTGCCCTCCAGTAAGCTGAGTGAAGGAGAAGAGCAAGGGATGCTGGTCAGGGAATCTATCCCTGGGAAGCAGGGAATTCAGGTCAGGTTTCCTGTCAGGGTGATGTCTGAGCTGAAGGGTGGAAAGTAATTAGCCAGTCAGGCTGAGAACAGTAGGAAGAGTATTCCAAGCCAAGGCAATAGCATGACTTAAGAATTTTGGGGTGGAGGTGGGGGAACCCATGTTTGTATAAGGCAAGCAATTTAGTATAACTGCTGCTGTGACTTCTACCTGAAGGTACATATGCAGAGTCTCCAAGAGGGAATGTTTAGTTTGAGTAGGCATATGATAAGAATCCATTAGTTTTTAGGCATAATATTTATTTTAAAACCTCAGATAATGGAGGATATATCATTTTGATGTCTGTCAAAGACTTAACTTTATCCCATGAATGACAGAGAACCATTAAAGGGTTTTAAGCAGAAAATGGCTTTAAAAAGATCCCTTTGCAAGTCATAGAGTGGATTAGGAGGGAGAGAGATTGAGCCAGGGAGACCAGTGAGGAAGTTACTGAAGGAGGGAAGGGGAGGGTACCATTGCATCTTCTAAAGCTCCATTCAATGCCACTTCCCTAAGGAAGCCTTTATCCAACTTTCCAGTCAATTCTGACCTTTTTCTGGACTTCTATACCTCATAGAAGGTGGAAATCTCAGGCAATTTCCAGGAGGCAGACCTATGGAGTTGGCCTTTCATACAACCTAAGAGACACACTTGTGCTCCTCTATCCCCTTTTTAGGTTTTTAACTCAAAATAGCTCACCTTTCCAGGCCCTCTCTTTCCCCATAGGACCCTAACATAATGCCAGCACTCACCAATGAATGTGGGAAGAGAAATACAATACCCATTTTATATTCTCAGAAGTCTACCAAGCCTCTCTCGCATTTTGTTCCATTCCATTCTATCATACACAGCCTTTCAGGGTTATTTTCCCAAAGTCCTATTTTCATCATTCCTTCCTGCTTAAGAACATCTGTGGTATTCCACTGCTTTATGATATCTTCTGGCTTTCCAGGCTTTCCAGGGCCTGCTCCAACCTGGAGTCAATGGGCTGTGGTGGAAAGAGGATTATGTCCAGGAGTTGAGTACACCAATGATTCCAATTCAGCTCTGACACCTATGTGATATTGAGCTGGCTACTTCATATTTTCTTGATTCAGTTTTGTCATCTGTGGAGTGAAGATATAATTCCTACCTCATAGCTTTGTTGGGGGGGGGGGATTATAGTAGCTATTGTCTTTAAAGAACTTCATTCAATTCTGACAGTCAGGTAATCAGTGAATCCATTTAAATTTTTCTCAGCTAATAATTGACCAACCAGGCCTATAATCTCATAAAGGCTACAGAGGAAAAGTAAGCTTTAAAGGAATGGAGAGAATATTTCAAACCAGGGCAGGAAATCGAGTTGACTTCATGGGGAAAGTGAAGGACACACGTGGCTGAATCAATAGGTGTGGTGAGCCTTATGCTCTTGTAGAGAGGAGATACAACTAAATCTGTGACACAAAGTTGCTGGAAGATGCCAGAGTATCATCTATAGCAGTTCAATATCGCTGATTCAATTCTATAGTGGTTTATCAGGCCCTGTGTATGCTATTAGAAGGCTTGATCCTCAAGGAGCATGTAGTTTAGTACACAGACATGGAAAGTATAGCACGCTGAGATAAATGCAGTAAGTCTGCACAACATTGCTGATAGGTCCTGCAACTTTAAGCAAAATGACATATGTGGAAACCAATTTTACCATAGGCTAATAATTTTGCCGCTAATTGATATAAACAAAAGGTAAGCCCAGCTGGCATGACTCAGTGGTTGAGTGTCAACCTACGAACCAGGAGGTCATGGTTTGATTCCCAATTCTGGGTCAGGGCACATGACCGGGTTGCAGGTTTGATTCCCAGTAGGGGATGTGCAGGAGGCAGCCAATCAATGATTCTCATCATTGATGTTTCTATCTCTCCCTCCCTCTCCCTTCCTCTCTGAAATCAATAAACATATTTTAAAAATAGAATAAAAGTAAAATACACACACAAAAACAACAAAAGTTAAGTTCCCATAATATCTCATCAATGAAATGGCATGGAAGGAAACAATATTTGAGGACCTGCTGTACTATATTACAAATAAGTATGGGGTGCTGTGGAAGGAAGGTGATGGGACCCAGTCTGAGGAGCAGAAAAGTTGTCTAGGAAGAAACAACACCCGAGTTGAATACTAAAGGACAGTCACTAGGAAATGGAAGGCAGAGGATGTGTTGGAATAAAGCATTCCAATCAAAAGGGACAGCATAAGCAAAAGAAAGTTGAGGCAGCCTTGTGAGAGTGGAATTATTAGCCCTTGAATTGGGCTGGTGTGCAGGCTACAGTAAGACAGCAAGTGTTGGAGGATGAAGATTAAGAGGTTGGCAGGGACCCAGTCATGGAGGTTCAATTTATGTTTCAGAATGATTTTTCTGGTCATCCTTAGGGTGGGGAGAGACAGAAGGGGGTTACAAGATTCCAGTAAGAAGCAATGAGGTCTAAACCAGGGCAGTGGCTGTGAAGATACCAGAGATATTAACCCATCCACCCCTTTTTCATGACATTTTACTATGGACAGTTCCAAACATTCAGAAAGTCAAAGTAATTATACTGTGAATACTCATGTATCCACCATCTACATTCTACAATTAGCTTTTTACTATACTTGCTCTGTCACACGTATCTATTCATCCCTCTGTCCCTCCATCAACCCATCTTAGTTTTATACATTTCAAAATTAGATACCTGTACACACACCCTTAAAACACTTCTGTGTGCACACCATTAACTAGAGTTTAGTTTATGTTTTGACTATTTTAACTAAAATTTCCATATAATAAAAGGTACCTATTTTAAGAGTATAATTTCATGTATATAATAGTAACCCACACCTCTATCAAAGATACAGAACAGCCGAAACCGGTTTGGCTCAGTGGATAGAGCGTTGGCTTGTGGACTGAAAGGTCCCAGGTTCAATTCCGGTCAAGGGCATGTACCTGGGTTGCGGGCACATCCCCAGTGGGGGATGTGCAGGAGGCAGCGGATAGATGTTTCTAACTCTCTATCTCTCTCCCTTCCTCTCTGTAAAAAAATCAATAAAATATTTTTAAAAAAGATACAGAACATTATCATCAACCCAGAAAGTTTCCATTGTCCCTTCCCAGTCAATCACAGTCCTACCCCCTTCCAGAGGAGGCCTTGAGTTTGGAAGGGTAGGACTTGGAATGTGTGAAAACAGCAAGGTGACCCAGGTAGAGAGAACCTGGATGGCTCCCTCTCCAGCAAAGTCATGAAGGCAGGTAACCCTGGGGGACGCACAAGCATTAGTAAACAAGCTTGAATGGATGCCTTTCAGTCTCCCCCCCCCCCCATGGGTCCTCATCTTTATGGGTCAAGGCATGGAACAATGAAGTAGAGAAGAGTTGAGTCAAAGGCCCTCAGGAGCTGAAACCGGTTTGGCTCAGTGGATAGAGCGTTGGCTTGTGGACTGAAAGGTCCCAGGTTCAATTCCGGTCAAGGGCATGTACCTGGGTTGCGGGCACATCCCCAGTGGGAGGTGTGCAGGAGGCAGTTGATCGATGTTTCTCTCTCATTGATGTTTCTAACTCTCTATCTCTCTCCCTTCCTCTCTGTAAAAAAATCAATAAAATATATTTTTAAAAAAAAAGAGAGAGAGAAAAAAAAGGCCCTCAGGAGCTAAAAGTCTTGGGGGGGGGGGGAAACAGACAGTCACAATTCAGCCTAACAAATATTGAATGTTGCATTGTACAAGGGTCAGTGCTATATCAGGAAAAAAATGGAAAATGAGGTGAAACAATACAAAAGTGTCACAAGGGTATGTGGTGTGTGTGTGTGTGTGTGTGTGAGAGAGACAGAGGGGGGAGCGAGAAAAGGAGGGGAGAAGGAGAGTGGAGAAGTGATAAGGTGAATGACTTAGACTGTTGGGACTGGAGAAGTTCAAAGGAAAAAGGGGGAAAGATCATTGAGCAGCCATGAAAAATTTCCTGGAGGTGAGAGGAGTTGTCTTGAAGGATGTTGATTTTGATAATAAATGTGCTAGACATAAAAATGTTTTAAGTAGAAAATAACAGAAAATGCAAATCAGGCATGGGACATTGGCTTATGTAATTGAAAAGTCTAGAAGTCTGTGGATTTCAAGCACAATTTAATCAGAGCTTTGATTCTGATTATCTCAGTTCTGCGTGTGTGTGTGTGTGTGTGTGTGTGTGTGTGTGTGTGTGTGTTAGCTTTGTATTCAGGATACGTCTTCATGGTTATAAGATGGCTGCACACAGCATAATGTAACCACTTGTGCTTATTTGCCGTCTGAACATCCTCTTTGGTGAAGTGCCTGTTCAAATCTTTTGATATTTTAAGTGGGTTGTTAGTTTTCTTACAATTGAACTTTGAGAGCTTTTTATATATTTAAGGATCTTAAATTCTATGTTGGATGTGTGACTTGCAAATATTTTCTCCCAGTCTGTAGCAGTCTCTTTCATAGAACAAGTTTTTAATTTTGATGAATGTCAATGTATCAGTTTTATTTTGTGGATTATCATGTTTAAGAATTATTTGACTAGCCCTGACTGGGCATGGCACAGTGATTAGAGTGTTGGCCTGCACACCAGAGGGTCTGTGGTTTGATTCCCAGTCAAGGGCACATACCTGGGTTGTAGGTTCGATCCCTGGCCCTAGTCAGGGAATGAGTGGGAGGCAGCCAATCAATGTGTCTCTCTCATATCAATGTTTCTCTTTCTCCCCTTCCCTCCTCCCTTCCACTCTCTCTAAAAATTAATGGGAAAACTACCTTCACTCAGGTGAGGACTAAAAAAATTTATTTGAGTAACCCTACATCATGAAAATGGTCTCTTCTAAAAGTTTTATAGTTTTATGTTTTACATTTAGATCCATGACCCACTGTGAGATAATTTTTGTATACTGTAAGAGGTTTAGGTCAAGGCTTTTTTTTTTTTTGCCTGTGAAATTTCCAATTGTACAAACATCACTTGTAGAAAAAAAAGGCTTTTCTCTATTGAATTGCCTTTGCTCCTTTGTCAAAAATCAGGTAGCTGTACTAATATGAGTCTAATTCTGGAATCTCTATTCTGTTCTATTAATCTCATATTTCTATACTTCCACTAATATCACCCTGTTTTGATTACTATCGCTATATAATGACCCTTAATGTCAAATAGAGTGATTCCTCCCACTTTATTCTTATTTTTCAAGATTGTTTAGCTATTCTAGGGCCTCAGCCTTTTCATATAAATTTTAGAATAAGCTTTTCTGTGCCTACACATACCTTGCTGGTATTTTGAAAGGAATTGCATTAAATCTGTAGATCAATTTGGAGATAATTGACATGTTGAGGGTTTTAAAATATTTTTAGATTTTATAAAATATTTGATTGAAGTATAATATACTAGAATTTGTGAAGAACACAAATTCTAAATGTACATATTAAAGAATTGTCCCATTACCCAGTTCAAGAAATATAATAAATAGCACCTAGGGGATTGAGTCTTAACATAAAAGCAATAGGAGATGAACTCATGGGCCCACTTCAGATGAGGAGGTCCTTAAAAAGACTAGAAAATAGCTTTCCTACTGCCATAGGGATACAATGAGAAATCTTGTCTATCTTGGCTTGGGCTTTGGATTGCGGGGGGCAGAGGGGGGCAAAAGTCTCCCTTTTACAAATTAAAAAAAAATCATTATTGCTTCAGGCCCAGCTCTGAAGCAGGGCAGGCTGGTGATGGTGCTGGGTCTTGGACCTTTTATTGATAGGTTTTGGGCTCCCTGACCCAGCTGCAGCTTTTTTGACAGATTTTAACCTGAGTGAGGTCAGGCCATTCATATGCAAAAGCTGCTACACACAGCTTGGGTGGGGCTGCAAATTGGAAGAAGCCGGCTCTTAGGGAATAACCAGTGCGGAGCAAACAGAAATGGCTGCCAGTCAGCCCGGCAACCCAGGAGGTCCCAGCATAGGAACAATGATCCCTGCAAGCACCTCCATCTGGGAGAAAGCCGCCACCAAGTTCCTGCCCTGGTGCCAGACAACCCAGTTCCTCCTCGTAAGTGTCTGTGTTTGTCAGAGCTTTGCCCTGGTGCTGGAGCTCAGAGGAAGCGGGGCCTTGTAAGTTCAGTTGTGTGCCAGCCTTTTAAGAGGAACAGCTGGGTCTCCAGCAGCCTCTGTGTCACTAAGCCCCAATCTGCACTAGTCTTTACAGCCTGGAGTTCTTACTGCCTGTAGGGACTTCTTTTCCCAGCTCTGGGGCCGGGGCCCCTTGCTCCTCCAGGTGGCCTCCACAGAGGCAATCTCCCTCCTGTGCCGGACCAGCCCGTCAGTGCCTCCACACCTCTTACCAGTCTCAGTGTGCTTTCTTCCTTACTTCTCTAGTTGAAGGGCTTCCGTTCAGCCAGTCCTGGATGATGGTTGTTCTGTATTTTAGTTGTAATTTTGATGTAGTTGTGGGAGGTGGCAAGTACAGGCATTTACCTACACTGCCATTTTCCCTTTCCCCTTTACAAATTCTTAACCATGTAACTGAGCTTCATAAGAGTTTGTGGTTCAAACCTGTACTACTTATATCAGTGGTTCTCAACCTTGGCTGCACATTAGAATCACCTGGGAATCTTTTTAAAATCCTGATTTCTGGTCCTCATCCTCTGGAAATTCTGTTTCTTTGTTATTAATGTTGTGGCCCCACCCCATAACAAAGAAACAGAATTTCCGGAGGATGAGGCCCAGATATCAGGATTTTAAAAAGATTCCCAGGCCCTCACTGGTTTGGCTCAGTGGATAGAGCAGCCGTGGGCAAACTACGGCCCGCGGGCCAGATCCGGCCCGTTTGAAATGAATAAAACTAAAAAAAAAAGACCGTACCCTTTTATGTAATGATGTTTACTTTGAATTTATATTAGTTCACACAAACACTCCATCCATGCTTTTGTTCCGGCCCTCCCGTCCAGTTTAAGAACCCACTGTGGCCCTCGAGTCAAAAAGTTTGCCCACCCCTGGAGAGCGTCGGCTGCAGACTGAAGGGTCCCAGGTTCGATTCCGGTCAAGGGCATGTACCTTGGTTGTGGGCATATCCCCAGTAGGGAGTGTGTAGGGGCACCTGATTGATGTTTCTCTCTCATCGGTGTTTCTAACTGTCTCTCCCTCTCCCTTCCTCTCTTAAAAAAATCAATAAAATATATTTAAAAAAAAGATTCGCAGGTGATTCTAATGTGCAGCCAAGGTTGAGAACAACTGAATATGATCCCAGAACCTACAACTTGTGAAGTTAACAGAAAAATTGATCTCTCTGGCATCTGGCAAAGACAAATACCAAACCTCTCAGTATTAACATGCCTTCAAGTGAGGATGAACAATATTTTCATAGATAAAACCCATTTGAACTTGAACAAAATAATTCACAATAAACAGGAATCAGCAAGCACAAGCCTCCATGAAAAGATAATGGAAAAATTCAATAGAGTTAATAAAAATAAGTACTTAAAATTAAGGACATAAAAAAGAAACTAAAAAAAACCCATAAAATATATTGGGGGGCAAAAAGAACAGGCAGATTTGAAAAGAGAACCAAAGTAGATTTCTAGAAATAAAAAACGTAGTAATTGAAATAAAAAACTCAATGAATGAGTTAAACAGATTAGACACTGTTAAAGAGAAAATTTAACTCGAGACAGATATTAGGAGATTACTCAGCAAATAGTACATAGAGTTAAAAAGAGGAAAAGAGGCTAGAATATATGGAGGACAGAAAGAGAAGGTCTCACAAATGAGTAATTGGAGTTACAGAAGGAATAAATATGGGTAAAAGAAGAGAAAAAACTATTACTCAACTGCCTCCATAACATTTTCACTGGAAATATATCCGAAATGTAACTCCTAATCTTTCCCCTCCAATCCTGCTTCTTCCCTGGTGTCTGTCTTATTAGTAGATGGCAACTTCATCCTTCCAGTTGCTGAAGCCAAAAACCTTAGGTAATCCTTGATACATCTTTTTCTGTCACACCCCATATCCAAGCTATAGGCAAATCCTGTTGGATTTCCTCCAAAATATTCCCAGAATCTGACCACTTTTCACCATCTCAACTGCTACCACCTTGGCCAGAACCATCATCATTTTCTCACTTGGAAAATTACAATAGCCTCCTAAACTATTTTACTGTTTCCTCCATTGCTTCCTTAGAGTCTAATCTCAACACAACACCAAGAAAGATCTTGTAAAAAATGTCAGAGACTTCCACTTCGGAGAAGATGGAGAGGACTTTTTCTTATTCTGTCCGCTAAGTACAACTATAAACCCTGGATATTATATATAAAACAAATACAAGACTTTGAGATGTAGAGAGAAGGAAAATAAGCACTGAGACCTGAGAAACAACACAGTGGTAAATTCCTTGGTTTTCTTTTGGGCTCATACATCCTAAACTGGATACTGGAGAAGCTGGAAACCTACAAATATCAACAGATGCATACAAAAGTCAAAGAAAAGCCTGTTTTCTCTATCCAGAGGATCAATAAAGGAGTAACCTAGGAACACAGAAAACTTTTAGACAATAACTGTTCTATTCCAGCCAACCACAGAAAAACTATGACTACCAATAAAGACTTAGGAAAGAGCCTACCAGCCGTGGGCAAACTACGGCCCGTGGGCCGGATCCAGCCCGTTTGAAATGAGTAAAACTAAAAAAAAAAAAAAAAAAAAAAGACCGTACCCTTTTATGTAATGATGTTTACTTTGAATTTATATTAGTTCACACAAACACTCCATCCATGCTTTTGTTCCGGCCCTCCAGTCCAGTTTAAGAACCCATTGTGGCCCTCGAGTCAAAAAGTTTGCCCACCCCTGGCCTAGACTCTTTTCTGGGCTGTGATGAGAGGCTCCAACCTCCCTCCACGCACCACGGAAGTGGTGTTAGAGAAGGTGAAGTGGAGAACCTGGATTTCCACCTCAACCTTGCAGTAATGAAATGGCACCATATCTTTCCCTGCCAGAGCCTTTTCAGAAGATGCCAGCTCAAATATATTTAATTATAGTCCAAAGTCTCACAATATAATATCCAAAATGTCCAGGTTTCAATTTTAAAAAATCACAGATTGTACTAAGAATCCGGAAAAATCTCAAATTTAATGAGAAAAGATCACAGATGCTAACACCAAGATGATACAGATGAAAGTAATATCCAACACGTATTGTAAAGGAGCCATTATAAAAATGCTTCAACAAGCAATTGCAAACTGATTTGAAACAAATGGGAAAAAAAATACATCTCAGCAGAGCAACAGAAGATATGAAGAAGAACCAAATGGAAATTTTAGAACTAAAATATAAAATAATGAAAATAAACTCCATAGATGACACAATGAAGACAAATGAAAAAAATAATTTTAAAAACTTGAAGATATAACAATAGAAATGACTCAATCTGAACACAGTTCCTAGAACGGATATAGACTTCAACAAGGCTACAGGATATAAGATCAACATACAAAAAAATCTATTGTATTTCTCTATACTAGCTAGCAACCTCTGGAAGCTGAAATTAAGATAATATATATTAAAATATGTAAATTAAAAATGTACAATCATATGCAGGGTGGAGGCAGTCAGTGAGGGTGGGAAAGGGAACATTTGCAATACTTTCAACAATAAAGATAAATTTTAAAATAGTACATTTTATTAATGCCCTAACCGGTTTGGCTCAGTGGATAGAGCAGCGGTTTTCAACCTGTGGGTCGCGACCGCTTTGGCGGGCGAACGACCCTTTCACAGGGGTCGCCTAAGACCATCCTGCATATCAGATATTTACATTACGATTCATAACAGAAGCAACATTACAGTTTTGAAGTAGCAATGAAAATAATTTTATGGTTGGGTCACAACATGAGGAACTGTATTTAAAGGGCCAGAAAGTTGAGAACCACTGGGAGAGAGCAGCCTGCAGACTGAAGAGTCCCAGGTTTGATTCCAGTCATAGGGCATATACCTTGGTTGCGGGCAAATCCCCAGTAAGGGGTGTGCAGGAGGCAGCTGATTGATGTTTCTCTCTCATCGATGTTTTTAACTCTCTATCCCTCTCCCTTCCTCTCTGTAAAAAAATCGATAAAATATATTATTTAAAAAAATAGTACAATCACTAAAAAATGCAGTGCTTATATGTAAATCTAACAAAACATGTATAGGATTTGTATGCTGAAAACTACAAAATGCTGATCTAAATAAACAGATGTCTGTGCTCTTTGATTAGAAGACACAACGTAGTAAGGATATCAGTTCTTCCAAATTGATATATGTTTAATGTAATTCCTAAGTTTAAAGCTTCCAGCAAGATGTTTTTGTAGATAGACAAGATTATTTTATTTTATTTTATTTTTATTGTTTTATTGCTTAAAGTTTTATAAAGGGTATTACATATGTGTCCTTCCCCCCCCCCCCCCGGCCCTTGACAATCCCCTGGCCTCCCCTACCCCCCAGTGTCTTATGTCCATTGGTTGTGCTTATATGCATGCACACAAGTCCTTCGGTTGATCTCTTACCCCACTCCCTCCTGCCCCCCAACCCTCCCTGGCCTTCCTGCTGCAGTTTGACAATCGACAAGGTTATTTTAATATTTGTATGGGAAGGCAAAGGGACTAGAATAACTCTAATGGGTTGAATGTTGGTCCTTCAAAAGATATTTTCAGCCCTAACCGGTTTGGCTCAGTGGATAGAGCGTTGGCCTGCAGACTGAAGGGTCCTAGGTTCGATTCCAGTCAAGGGCATGTACCTTGGTTGTGGGCACATCCTCAGTAGGGGGTGTGCAGGAGGCAGCTGATCGATGTTTCTCTCTCATTGATGTTTCTGGCTCTCTATCCCTCTCCCTTCCTCTCTGTAAAAAATAAAAATATATTAAAAAAACAAAAATACCCCTCCACCATCGTGTTCATAAGTGGAGTCTAAAAAATTTTAAAAAAAGATACGTTCACTTCCTAACCCCAGAAACCTGTGACTTAATTATTCAGTAAAAGGATTCTTGCAAATGTGATGCAGTTAAGGATGCTGAGATAAGATCATCCTGGATTATCTCAGTGAACTCTAAATGCAATGACAACTGTCCTTATAAGAGACAGAAGAGAAGGCAGAGAAAGGATATGCCATATGAAGATGGAGGCAGAGATTGGAGTTATACAGCCACAAGCCAAGGAACACCTGCAGCCACCAGAAGCTAAAGGAGGAAAGAAAGATTTTCCCTAGAGTCTTGGAGGAGGACGACCCCACCATCATTTTGATTTCAGACTTCTGGCCTTCAGAACTATAAGAGAATCCATTTCTGTTGTTTTAAGCCTCCAAGTTTGTGATAATTTGTTATGGAAACTCTAGGAAATGAATAAAACAGCTAAAGCACTTTTGGAAAAGAAAGTGGGAAGAACCACTCTAATTGACTTCAACACACTGTATAGCAACAGTGATCAAAACTGTGGTTTTCTTGGCTCTGGAGGTCCCTCCTGAGGAACAAGCAGTCCAAGCCCCCACCAGACTCCCCAGCCCAGCGTTCCAGTGCCAGGGAGAGAAGTCCCCACAACTTCTGGCTGCAAAAACTAGCGCAGACTGTGGCTGAGTGAGATGGAGTCCCAGATGTTCCCCTAAAAGGGCCTGCACACTGACTTATTTGCACTCACTTGCTCTGAGCTCCTGGGCTGGGGTGGCAGGGACTTATAGGGAGGAACGGAATTGTCTGGCATCAGGGTAAGCGCTGGAATAGCAGCTTTCTCTTAGAAGTGCTGGCAGAAGCCATTGTTCCTTTGCTAACTCTTCCCACTGAAGGCACAGGTGGGGGCCATATCTGAGTCTCCATTAACATGTCTAACACCAATTGCCCCACCTTGGTGATTCCTTGTGACACCATCCCACCCAACGTGTGGGCCCACCCACGCCGGTTCCAGTGGCTTTTCCATAAAAACATCCTGTCTTGGCTCCTGCAGTGAACTTACCTAAAATTTCTCAAAAGTCCAAAAACTACAAACAAGCAGCATCTGGCCTCAGCATGCCCCCTACCCCTTGATAAGCAGCCCCAGGCCCAGCGCTGTCAGCAGCTGGCCTCGGTTTGCAGTTGGTCTCTCCCAGGTACCTCTAAGTCCGGCACAAGTGGAAATCATTTGTAGATCACTTTGTAGCTCATGCTGGGTGGCATGGGCAGGGCACAGATAGTGGCTGACCTTGGCATGTACCTTTTTGGAGGCCCCAGAGCCAGTGCACCCAACGGACAGCTTCAAACCACACCAGACCACTAACCAACAACCTCCATGAGAGACACACTTAAGGTGTGAACTTGGCGGGCACCAGAGCCCCACTGAAGCAAGTCCTGCTCCATGGGGTAGGGCCCTGCACAGCAGCTCCTCTGCTGTAGTTGTGGCCTGTCCTTTAAGCTGATGGGCCTGGGGGTCAATCCCCTTTGATTTGCCAACAGCAATCAAGGCTCAACTACAACAGGAGGGTGCACACAACTTACACAGGAGGCACACCTGGATTGCCCCCTTAGGTGATCCCACTTCTAGGAATATATCCTAAGAAACCTAAAACACCAGTTGGAAAAAAATATATGCACCCCAATGTTCATAGCAGCACTATTTACAATAGCTAAGATCTGAAAACAGTCCAAGTGCCCATCATCAGATGAGTGGATAAAAAAAACAAACGGTGGAAGCCCGTTTCCGTAGTGTAGTGGTCATCACGTTCACCTAACAAACGGTGGTACATTTACACAATGGAATACTATACAGCTATAAAAAAACAAAGAGCTCTTACCATTTGCAACAGCATGGGTAAACCTGAAGAGTATTATGCTAAGTGAAATAAGTCAGTCAGAGAAAGTACCACATGATCTCATTCATATGTGGAATATAATGAACAAAATAAACTGATGAACAAAAATAGATCCAGAGACATAGAAGCATGGAACAGACTGTTGAACCTCAGAGGGAAAGGAAGGAAGGCAGGGGAGGGTGGGTGGGTGGGAAGAGATCAACCAAAGAACTTGTATGCATATATGTATAACCCATGGACACAGACAGCAGGGTGGTAAAGGCCTGGGGCAGGGGGTGGGGGGTAGGGTGGGCTAGAAGAGGTCAATGGGGGGGGGGAAGGGGACATAAGTAATACTTTCAACAATAAATATTTTTTAAAAAGAAAAGAGTATGGCATTTTCTTAAAAATTTAAACATAGAACTACCATATGACTAAGCAATTCCACTCATAGGTATATACCACCCAAATTGAACACAGGTACTTAAACAAATACCTGTACATGAATATTCATAGCAGCACTGTTCACAATGACCAAATGTCCATCAACAGATGAATTAAAAATGTGTTAAATCAATACAATGGAATATTATTCAGCCATAACAAGGGATGAAGCACTAACACATACATACTACAACATAGATGAACATCACCTACCACCACTAAATATATAAACCTGTCCTCATTTGCCAAGCCTACTCTCTTTCCCTCCTGTTATCTAAACTTCACCCACTACCTGCACTTAGTTTCCTTCCTTCATTTTGAAATCTTGCTTTAATGATTATCCCCTTGTGTTGCTATATTAAAAACCTTTCCACCTCTAATGGCTCCATCTCATGAGCATTTAAAAAAATAGTCAATGTAGAACTATCCTCATTTCATCACTATTCATGCATTTTCAAACCATGTTAGTCTGTTTGGGTCTCCAGCACTCCTAAAAGTGCTCTATATAAGATACTAATGACCAATCTCTCTCTCTCTCTCTATATATAAAGAGGTAATATGCAAATTAGGCTGGAATGCTGTAATGGGTCGACTAGACAGGCAGAGGTTGCATGAGCAGCATCGGGGGTGGGGAGGCAGGGGCCTCCGTGCGCCTGCACTGGGGGAGTGCCTGATCAGCAGTGGCCGCATCTGCTTCAAGGGCCGGAGAGGGAGGCAGGGCCAGACCAGGAGCGGCTGCAGGGGCTGCTGCGCTGTGGGCCCAGGCCAGGGCTCATGCAGCAGGCAATCGATGTGTCCCTCTCACATTGATGTTTTTCTTTGTCTTTCCCTCTCTCTTCCATGCTCTCTAAAAATCAATGGGAAATATCCCCAGGTGACTCGAGGGTGGGCAGCACCACACGATTTCGAATCATGCGCTGGGCTCCTAGTAGGTTAATAAACTCAAACCTTTTTAGTCTTCATCTCATTGATCTCTCATCAGCATTCAACATAAAGCTAATTACTTCCATTTTTTATTTTCTTCTTTTATTTAATGTATTAGAGACCCGGTGCATGACATTTGTGCACTGGGGGTAGGGGGGGGTCCCTCAGCCTGACCTGCACCCTCTCACAGTCTGGGACACCTCAGGGGATGTCTACAGTGGAGCGGGCCTAAGCCGGCAGTAGGACATCCCCAAAGGGGTCTTTAGCACTGCTGCGGAGGTGGGAGAGGCTCCCACCACCGCCACTGCGCTCACTACCCACGAGCCTGGCTTCTGGCTGAGTGGCACACCCCCTGTGGGAGTGCACTGATCACCAGGGGGCAGCTCCTGCATTAAGCGTCTGCCCCTGGTGGTCAGTGCACATCATAGAGACCAGTTGTTCTGCCTTTTGGTCAATTTGCATATTAGGGTTTTATTATATAGGATATTTTTTATTGCTGATAGTATTACAGATGTCTCCGTTTACCCCTACCCTGTCACCTCACTCCTCCCAGCAAAAAATCTTAGAAGAAAAAAAGTAAAATCTCAGACATTTCACATAGCAAAATATTATTTCCAGTTTAACCACATTCTGGTTTTATTTTAATTGATATAACATTCATACATTTTCTTCCAATCCTTTGGATACACTTCTGAGTCTATTTTGCCAGCAAGATTTTACTATATGCAATCATTAAATACAAAAATTCATTTGACATATCTTCTAAAGCTTGTCTGTATTTTATGCTTTCTTCCTAAGACATCTTTCACACACCTATGCATCTAAGTACCACCTGAGTGCTGATTTTTAAAAATGTTCATTATATGAAATTCAAGCAATACAGAATACAGAGAAGTACAAAGAAGAAAGCAAAAAAAAAAAAAATTCACCTTACAATGCCACACTCCAAAACAGCTGTCATTAACATTAGGTGAACATCATTTCAGACATCTCCCAATGCATGAGAAAACGTTGTTATTAAGTCATTCTGAAAGAAGATGAACTGGTGAGCAATTTTCTTCTGTCCCTTGGGTTGTGATTTCCTTCAAATTGCGTTGTAAACCTGTCTTTGCATATCAAGTTCCTGTTTACATTTTTGCTTTGCTGCATTTGCATAATAGCCCACTTCTTTTCATCTTGCTCATACTTAAATGGAAAGCCGTGTTCAGTCTGCTATTTTCTCTGACATGGAGTGGGTGAATTCTCCCACCTTCATACTTATCATCTGAACGTTTTTTGCCCCCTTCTCACGACTACACTGTAAGCATTGTGTCTAGCTGTCCATCTCGCTGTACCTTAGGGGTCACAGGATGGTGGTAGTAGTGGTGGTGGTAAGTAGTCGCTGGAAGGGGCTGGGCTCCACCACTTTTCACATTTATGGCGCGAGGTTCCTTCCTTGTTTTGTTGTGGCTTGGTGTGCTTTGTGCTGGATTTTACTGTTTTTTCTTTGGGTTCATTTTAGCTGGCATTGGAGGAGGGAACTTCTGTGATTTGACTTCATGCCACCATGCTTTTCCCTGGCAGCTGGCAGCATAATTTTTATTTCCAGTCTGGACTTCCCTTTTGCTCTCTAGGTCCATGTAACCAAAAGAGTCATGGGCATCCCCTTTTTATGTTGTGACAATCACTGTCCTTGTCCTACCCAATTACAATGGCCTGCCCAGCCTTTCCCATGTAGGTATTTCATAGATTTCTTGTTTTCAAAAATCATATATGAGCATTTATTCCAATACTGCTGGCAGTGTGGAAGAGCAGCAGGTCATCCACAAAAATTTGCTCTCCCTTCCCCATAAGCCAGCTGATTGTATTGGGTAGAAGGAAAAGATCACGTGGAAAAGTCAGAATTACAGGCATGGGAGAGTAGGCAGGTATAATGGTTGCAGGCAATAGGGCTGGGGGTTGCAAAGGGCGGGCGCCGCTGGGACTAGAATGTTTCAGCACGAGGTTGTAAATCTTTCCATAATGATAGGCAGTTCTTGGGAAAGAAGGGTGGATTGCATTCCGATGTTAGCTCCCATGTCCCAGGGCATACAACTCTCAGCCAGGCTACAATGTGCTTTTTCTAATCAGAACAGCACCATCACAGTTAACAGAGCATGATTCACATTTCTTTTTGTTTTTGCTTCTGTTAAGCCTCACCCGAGAATATTTTTCCATTGATTTTCAGGGAGAGTGGAAGAGAGAGGGAAAGACAGAGAGAAACATCGATGTGAGAAAAACACATCGATTGGTTGCCTCCTGCATGAGCCCCGACCAGGACCCCGGGCCGGGGAGGAGCCTGCACCGAGGTAAATGCCCTTGACCAGAATCAAACCCTGGACCCCTTGGTCCGCAGGCTGACACTCTATCCATTGAGCCAAACTGGCTAGGGCTAAGATTAATATTTCTTATCATTATAGGTAGTCCCTAATATTGTAGTTTTGCCCCTAACATTCCCCACTGCTATTTCTGTTATCTCATATCTATGAGATTAGTTTTAGGTGAAAAGTCTCAACCTGATGGACTGCATTTGCTTCTGTCTTGAAAGCAGTTCATGGGGTGGAATATAGGGAATGCAGGATCTAAAAAGAGGAAGACATTGAATACTGCAGCAAGCAATCAGACTACAATAATACACAGAAGAAAAATCAAACCTGATTCTTGCCCTAGCCAGTTTTGCTCAGTGGGTAGAGTGTCGGCCTGCAGACCAAAGGGTCCCAGGTTCGATTCCAGTCAAGGGCACATACTTTGGTTGCAGGCTCCTTCCTGGCCTGGGCCCTGGTCAGGTCTCGTGCAGGAGGCAACCAATCAATGTATTTCTCTCACATTGATGTTTCTCTCTGTCTTTCCCTCTCTCTAAAAAGACAATGGAAAAATATCCTTGGGTAAGGATAAAATAAAATAAAAAATAAATAAATAAAATCGTTATTATTTTTATTATTTTTTAATATATTTTTATTGATTTTTTACAGAGAGGAAGGGAGAGAGATAGAGAGTTAGAAACATCGATGAGAGAGAAACATCGATCAGCTGCCTCCTGCACATCTCCCACTGGGGATGTGCCCGCAACCCTGGTACATGCCCTTGACCGGAATCGAACCCGGGACCATTCAGTCCGCAGGCCGATGCTCTATCCACTGAGCCAAACCGGTTTCGGCAAAAATCGTTATTATTAAAAAAAAATCATCAAGCCTGATTCTCTAGAACTGCCTCCCTGACCTGGCTCAGCTCTAGATTTATCCCATGTACAGACTTGGATGTGGCAGTCAGGGCTTATACCATGCTACAAGCCAGCTGGGTCACTTGTATATTAAGGGAGCCTACCATTACAGCATAACACAAACACTTAAAGCCATAAGTTCAGCAGGCTCCACAGGTGGAGATTGTCATTGCAGTCCAGTGCCACAGCCGTGAGAAAGTCTCTTTTGGTTCAGACCTTGTGACGTTTCTGGGGCATAAGGATGGTCAGTCCTCCTAAGAAACAAAGCCTCCTGTTGCTGTTGGCAAGGATATATGAATAAACAGTTACCCACATATCAGAAGCCGACCAGCCAGCAGCTTAGTATGTCCATTAATGTAAGGCAGGGTGACATTATCAGAAGAGTTTATATGGTTGTTATTAGATACTCAAAGACAATAACTAGAACACCTGGTAAAAGTCAGACATTCACCAAGGGAAGCTATTGTAGCAACTTTTAGAGAAAACATCCCTGCATCCTTTTCCCGGACAGTGGGTCCCAACGCATAAAGCTCCCCAGATGTGCCTTCCTTCCCAAAATGAATAGAATGTGTATAATTCTATAAATTAGCAATTGGTGTCCCAACTCCTACTAGGTAAGCTATAAAGGTCTGTTCTACATAGGTTCCTCCTGAAAGGCAGAACTCAGAGATAAGAAATTTTTTTGCTAAATACCCCCAAATATTTTCATCTCTTCTGGACGAAATTAGTTGTTTTTCAGCCAGACCAACAGTGGTCAAGAGCACAGTGATAATAAATGTTGCCTTCGAAAGAGGATCTTGAGGTGTTCCTTCGGTTCAGTCACCTGAGATTTCTTGATTTCATGGAGGAAATGAAAACTGTTCTAAATGAGCAATCGTGTTCACAATCCTCTTAGTTATTGATTGGCTTAAGGGTGGGCGTGCAAGGGAGGCTAATGTGGTAGAACAGGAATCCTACTAGGGAGAAGCTTGTCTTTCTAAACAAAATGATAAAGCCTCCAAAAGAAACAGCCTTTTCTGTTTCCCCCTTTTTCCTGTAGTGGACTTGGACGCCTTGAACAGGATTTGTGACCATGAGGGGGAAAAGCCAAGAGAATTATGGGAATGTCAGCACTGACATTTTAATTTGCTGAACCAACAACCACCTTCATCTAGGCCTTTGGTTTTATGAAAGTTTAAGCCCCTTTTATGTAAACTACCCCTAATTAGGCATTCTGTTGCCATCTGCATTGGTATCAGCAGCCAAAAGAATTAAATGAGGTGTGTGCACACAATTATTGCACACACCTCAAAATAAGCACAAGTGAACTCATGATCCTCTCCACTAAATTTGATTGTCTTCCAGTCTCTTCCACCTTACTAACTTTTTTAAAAATATATTTTATTGATTTTATTACAGAGAGGAAGGGAGAGGGATAGAGAGCTAGAAACATCGATGAGAGAGAAACATCGATCAGCTGCCTCTTGCACACTCCCCACTGGGGATGTGCCCGCAACCAAGGTACATGCCCTTGACTGGAATCGAACCCGGGACCCTTCAGTCTGCAGGCCGACGCTCCATCCACTGAGCCAAACCGTCCAGGGCCACCTTACTAACTTTTACACCATCCACCCAGCTGTAAAAACACATGAGTTTAACTAGAATCCGCCCCCCCTCACCACATACCCCAACATTCTATTAGCAAATGCTGTGAATTCTGTCTCTTAAATATCTCTTCAGTATTTTCATACCTGCTGCAACCACTCCAGTCCAACTCAGCAGCATCTGTTGCCTGGACTACTGAAAATGATTCTTACCACATCTCCTCTGGCCCATCTCCAATACGTTCTCCAAAACCACCAATGGTCATGTTTTTTAAAGAAACATATCTGATCTAGTCAGTTGCCATGCTTAACATTCTCTGATGGTTTCCCACTTAACTTAAAGTTAATCTAAGCTCGGTACAAGACCTAAAAGACCTTAAGTGATGTGAACCTTGCCTACCTCTATAGATTGCTTGCCTCCATTTCTTTTAGTTCTTTTTCTGGAGATTTCACTGATTCTTTCATTTGGGGCATGCTTCTTTGTCTCCCCATTTTGGCTGCGTCTCTGAGTTTGTTTCTGAGTGTTAGGTATATCTGCTATGTTTTCCAGTCTTGGAAAGGTTGCCTTATGTAGTAGGTGTCCTGTGGGACCCAGTGGCGCAGCCTCCTTAATCACCTGATCTGGGTGCTCCAGGAATGTATCTTGTGTGGGTTATGAGAGCCCTCCTGTTGTAGTTGAGACTTGACAGCTGTTGGCCTGTCCCTGCATAGGGTTGACCCTCTGGCTGGCTGACTATGAGGATCGAATCCAACCAGAGTGTAGGAGATGCTGTGTAGGTGCTGACCACCTGAAGCAGAATTTGCCTGAGCAGGGTCTAGTGCCTGCCCAAATCCCCCTTTGGGTATGCTTCTTGTGAAGGTAATTGAATCCTGTTCTGATGTTGTCTGAAGCCTGCCACTAGTGGTGTTGCTTCTGGGGCCTCTTGGGAGGGACTCCACTGCAGGTCCATGTCAGATGCTACCTTTGAGTGGCCCTGGGCAGCCTGTTTGGAGCTATAAAGGGATCCACAGTTTGTGGCTCCCTCTATTGGGACTGGGTGTGCGTGGGCAGGCCATTGTAATTGGGTAGGACAAGGACAGTTATTGTCACAACATAAAAAGGGGATGCCCATGACTCTTTTGGTTACATGGACCTAGAGAGCAAAGGGGAAGTCCAGACTGGAAATAAAAATTATGCTGCCAGCTGCCAGGGAAAAGCATGGTGGCATAAAGTCAAATCACAGAAGTTCCCTCCTCCAATGCCAGCTAAAATGAACCCAAAGGAAAAACAGTAAAATCCAGCACAAAGCACACCAAGCCACAACAAAACAAGGAAGGAACCTCGCGCCATAAATGTGAAAAGTGGTGGAGCCCAGCCCCTTCCAGCGACTACTTACCACCACCACTACTACCACCATCCTGTGACCCCTAAGGTACAGCGAGATGGACAGCTAGACACAATGCTTACAGTGTAGTCGTGAGAAGGGGGCAAAAAACGTTCAGATGATAAGTATGAAGGTGGGAGAATTCACCCACTCCATGTCAGAGAAAATAGCAGACTGAACACGGCTTTCCATTTAAGTATGAGCAAGATGAAAAGAAGTGGGCTATTATGCAAACGTAGTAAAGCATAAAAGTAAACAGAAACATCATATGCAAAGACAGTTTTACAACGCAATTTGAAAGAAATCACAGCTCAAGGAACAGAAGAAAATTGCTCACCAGTTCATCTTCTTTCAGAATGACTTAATAACAACGTTTTCTCATGCATTGGGAGATGTCTGAAATGATGTTCACCTAATGTTAATGACAGCTGTTTTGGAGTGTGGCATTGTAAGGTGATTATTTTTCTTCTTCTTGGTACTTTTTTGTATTGCTTGAATTTTTTATAATGAGCATTTTAAAAAATCATCACTCAGATGATACTAAGATGCATAGGTGTGTGAGAGATATCCTAGGAAGAAAGCATAGGAAAAAACAAGAAGAGCATTAGGGGAATATTTCAAGAATTCTCATAGTTAATGTTTGCATATATTCAAGTTTCTAGTAAAATGGTAGGAATTTGTTAGGAGAAATTTAAGACCCCGTGTTCAAAATGGGAGAGGGTAATTAATTCTGTGATAAATGCTATTGACATATCAATCATATGAGGACTTAGAAGTGGCCATTGAGCTTAGTAATTTTTTTGCATTGATGATCTGAGCAAGAGCACGTTTAGGAGTGGTTGAGATTCAAACCAGAATGAAGGAGGTTGAGAAGTGCATGAATGAGGACAGTGCCATATAGACTATTCTTTTAATACATTTAAGTTGAAAATACAGCAGCCCAAAGGGATAATTAATACTTCAAGATACTGAAAATGCTGGAAGGAGAAAGACATTACAGGTGGTGATTGAGGTTTACATAAGAGGATGGGAGGAGGCAGGTTTGGTGCAAATAGAGATAGTCATACATTTAGTGGGGAAAAGGTGAAGTTGTTATTAGTTGAGAGCTTCTACTTTCTCTGTGAAGGAGAAGACAATAACATTTGCTGAGTGTGAGGGGATAGGCAATGGAAATAGAGAGTTTATGATAATGGAGAAGTGAGTTCACAAGAGAAGTATGTTACGGTTCTTGGGCAGTTTAAAGGGTTCATTTGTCACCATTTATCTAGAGTGGTAGTGATGTGCCACATGGTATGACTTTATGTAGCTATGCTTGACAGCTGTGTGCAAGAAGTGAGGAGACAGTCATCCATGGATGGGATTTGTCTAATGGTTGCAAAGAAATGTCAATGGGGAATGGGATTGGGGGTGTTTGTACGACAGTCATTGAAAACATGAACCATGGAAAAAAGGACACAGAAGTGAGGGGAAAAAAAGAAAGGACAAAAGTATATGGGTCAGTTCTTTAAATCATGATGAAATCTAAAAGGGGGAGTGAAAGCAGGGGAGTATCAAAGTCTAAGAGAAGGCTTTGATCAGAGTAGGATATTTAAATAGGAGTTTCTGAAGTGGAGAGATTTTACTTTATGATAAAATTGAGAATGTTATGGAAGTATAAACAACTGAGATGAGTGGAGGAAAGGGACTTTAGAGGGAAAGGATCATGGAAAGAGCACCAGGCTATTTGATCTGTTGAATGTTGAATTTATCCATGATGATGGCAGGAGTTGAGATGAAGAGGACTGTGAGCCAAGTGCCAAAGTTATAAATGTATGAAGGGGGTGTGTCTTATAGGTTTGTAGGTGACAGTGATGAAGAACGGTAGAGCCAAATGGCAGAGGCCTCAAAGGCCCATGGCCCTTTTATGATAGAGGGGGTGTGTTGGTTGGCAGTAGTGCTGTGGAGTCATAATGACACCATCTGTATGTCTCCCTTCTGCTATATACGTGGAGTATAAGAATGAGCAGCCTCTCTACAGAAGGCTGAAATATAAGTAGGGTGACTGGGCATAGCTGGGGTTGAGTTCAGGCAGGAAGAGAAAGCATATTGAGCAATGTTGAGAATGTAAGGGAGTCTGTGCATCACAGAGCAGAAGTTCCAGGGAGCATGTTTTAAGGATCTGAGAGAGCAAGGAGAAGGGGTATAAAGCAGTACATGAAGGGAGAGGCATCCAGAGCATTCAAGAGGAAAAATGAGAAAATGTATTGATCTGGGCAGTGGAGAGGAAAACAGGGATTGGAGGCAGGTCAGTAGATTGTGAAGATAGTAAATCCTGACCATGGGTTAATGGATACTAATACTCAATTCTGTTGCAGACTGGTGGAGAAACTCTAAAGCCAGCATAATGGACCATGTGTTTCTGGCCCTAGAAACTTCAAGGACCCTCATGTTGTAGGGACAGATGCAATGGTATTGCCTAGTGCACTGGGTCTGGGGTAGTGGAGAGGCTGCTGGATGATCAGGTATTGTTTCTGATAGATACTTCTGTGGATGGGGATCAATGTTGGCAAGTACATGGTCCTGGGAGTTTAATTTATTTTGGTATAACTCTTATGGTATTAAGAGGATATGATTGTCAGAAGACCCAGGGATAATGGAATCTTTCCCCAGACCACTGTTAACATTTCCTATGAAGTTCTAAATGGAGCAAAATATACAAGGGAAAATAACAAATGGAAAAAAAATGATGCAGCTGCAAATGTCTGCTAGCTTGATAGCACCTACTCCTGTAATGATAGGGTCCCAGTTCTATCTCAAAGTATTACCCAGTTATTTCTCTTTCTAAGGCTCCCTATCATGCTCCATCTTGGTCACTAAGTCTCTCCAAATATTATCCAATATTCTAACTTTTAACATTTTAGATGAGTTTTGCCTGTTTTGAACTTTATATATATAATGACATAGTGTTTTGTCTCTGTCTTCTTTTGATAAACATTATTTGTGAGATTCAACCTTGTTGTGTCTAACTAGTTCATTTATTATCACTATTATAGAGTTTTACATATTGTAATACATTCTTCGGTTAAAATAAGAAACATTTCAAAGGGAACTTTAAAAAAAAATCATTGGTATGCGAGGGGAAGAAAATGCCAATGATTGAGTTCTGACTTCATAGAGCAAACTTACAAGCAATTATTTGAAGTCTTTAGTAACACAGAGATGTCAATTGCAACATTATTACAAGGGCAAAAATTTATCAAATAAGACATCCAATCAGAATTACAGGTTTATTTTAGAGCCTGTTTTCACAGGACATGGCAACAATTTCTCAAGTTTTGGAATCTTACAAGACAATGGTTGTACACATGGTATTTCCAAGGCTAGATTAATATGAGAGAGAATGTAACAATTTATAACAGCAATGTAATTCATAGAAGTCTATTTTGCACAGAGAAACAAAATTTAGATTCTTGTGAATGTTTTCAACCTAACAATTTTTCAAATTAGTTTCTTTTAAATAGTTTGGGCTGAAGAATAGTAACTCTGTAGCTACAGAGGGAAGGGGACAACTTCTACATTTCTGAGATTCTCTTTTTAAAAATAATATTTTTAAAACAATATATTTTATTGATTTTTTAGAGAGGAAGGGAGAGGGATAGAGAGTTAGAAGCATTGATGATAGAGAAACATCGATCAGCTGCCTCCTGCACACCCCCCACTGGGGATGTGCCTGCAACCAAAGTACATGCCCCTTACCAGAACCTGGGACCCTTCAGTCTGCAGGCCAAGGCTCTATCCACTGAGCCAAACCAGTCAGGGCTTAAAAATAATATTTTTATTGTAAAATAAAACATAGATAATCATACAAGTATGAACTAGAACTTTGCAGGTCACTCCAGAAGCCCCTTTCCTGTGACACACTCCATTCACAGATCCTCCTATCCCCAATAAGAAACCATTATCCTGAATTATATAATAACTAGGGGCCCGGTGCACGAAATTCGTGCACTGGGTGTGTGTGTGGGGGAGTGTCCCTCAGCCCAGCCTGCCCCCTCTCACATACTGGGAGCCCTCAGGCGTTGACCCCCATCACCCTCCAATCGCAGGATCGGCCCCTTGCCCAGGCCTGACGCCTCTGGCCTAGGCGTCCGGCCTGGGCAGCGGGGACCTGCAGTGGCAGCGGGGGGTTCCGCGATGGCGCGGGCTCGGCCCCTGCCCCTGCAGGAAACCTCTGGCTGAGGCGTCCGGCCCGGGCTGCGGGGACCCCCAGCTGCAGTGGCCCCGCGATCATGGGCTTCGCTTTAGGCCCAGGCAAGGGGTCCCTAGCTCCTGGGACTACCAGCTTCAACCGTGCCCAGCTCCCATCGCTGGCTCCACCCCTACTTCCTGCTATCACTGGACAGGGCGGAAAAGGCGCCTGATTCTCTGATAATGGCTGGGGGGCAGGGCAAAGGCGGCCCCAGGGCCGCCTTTGCCCTGCCCCCCAGCTCTTAGCTCCCCCCTGGGTTTCCAATCACTGTCAGTGGCAGGGGGCTTCTTCCTGCTTTCCCTTTCGCCTCCCTGCATTGTGCCTACATATGCAAATTAACCGCCATCTTGTTGGCAGTTAACTGCCAATCTTAGTTGGCAGCTAATTTGCATATAGCCCTGATTAGCCAATGAAAAGGGTATCGTCGTACGCCAATTACCATTTTTCTCTTTTATTAGATAGGATTACTTCCATGTAATTTTGTTTTTAGTTTTATCACCCAAATGTGAGTTCCTAGACATGATGGTTGCATATTGTCCACAAATCTATAGATTTTTCTCCTTCATCTTTTTCACTTTTTTATCATTTATGTTTAAACTAATAATACTACCGTTGTCATTGCTGGATATATTAAAGCATTTTTGGCACATTTTCCTCTAACACTAATTTTAAAAAATAGAGCATGTTGCCTACATATTACTCTCTCCCACTCAACCCATGCTGATTTTTAGTTCTACAATAGTTACATAGTTAATGCTCACAACCAGTCCTTTTATCTGGTTATAAACATATATCTAGAGTTGATTCTCTGGTAGCTTCTTCTTCAAAAAGGGCTCATGGGAATGATATTCTCTGAGTCATGCATATTGATAACAGTTTCTCTGTGTCATTAACACTTGAATGTCAATTTTACTGGATATAAAATCCTTAGTTCATATTTATTTCTTTAATACTTTAAATGTAACTCCATTTTCCTTTGGTATAAAATGTTTGTGTTGGAAAATCTGATGATAATTTAAATTTCTTTTTTTTTCTTAGGCTTGGGGCCTTGGCATGGTGGCACATGGAAGTGTTCTGGTTCCCCAGTGTGGAAGCTCTCCAAAAAGATCTAAATTTCTTAACTTCGTAAGTCACAAATTATTTTTATTAATAAATGCACAAAATATTTTACTTAAAAAAAGGTCCATTCCACATGATCTCACTCATTTATGGATAATTAAGACCATAAACTGATGAACAAAAATAGATACAGAGGCAGAGCAACATCGAACAGACTGTCAAACTACAGCGGGAAGGCCGGGGAGGATTGGTGGGAGGGTGGGGTAAGAGATCAACTGAAGGACTTGTATGCGTGCATATAAGCCTAACCAATGGACATAAGACACTGGGGGGTATGGGAGGCTAGGGGAAGGTCAAGGGGAGAAAAAAAAGGAGACATATATAATACTCTTTGTAATACTTTAAGCAATAAAACAATTTAAAAAAAAAATCCTGAAGGCATAAATTATCTGGAATTTCATAGTCAAATGAATTAGAAAACTTTCACATTTGTAGTTACATTTTTATAGATAAAATAAAGAAATATTAGCTAAATAAATAAAATTTAAAAAAGGTCCAATAATTTTGCTAGAATATCTTAATATTGGCCTCTCTGGGTCAACATTCTCTAGTACATAGTAAGCTCTTTTAATGTGTAAGGGGAGAGGCCAAATGGTACTACTCTTCCTCCTTCTTGTTAGTTGAATGTTGGGAAGATGCTCTAGAGCAGGGGTGGGCAAACTTTTTGACTCAAGGGCCACAATGGGTTCTTAAACTGGACCGGAGGGCCGGAACAAAAGCATGGATGGAGTGTTTGTGTGAACTAATATAAATTCAAAGTAAACATCATTACATAAAAGGGTAGGGTCTTTTTTTTTTTTAGTTTTATTCATTTCAAACGGGCCACATCCGGCCCGCAGGCCGTAGTTTGCCCATGGCTGCTCTAGACTCTTCCCCCCAGCTCTTGGCATTCAGGCCTTCTTTGATTTCTTTCATCAGTAATGCATAATTCTCATCATATAAATCTGATACACTTTTTGTTAGGTATATACATAAGTATTTCATTTCTTTTGGAGCATTTGTAACATGTATTGCTTTATATTTTGTTTGCCATTTGTTCATAGTGTATAGAAATGCAAATGACTTTTGTATGCTGATCCTGTACTGTGTGACCTTGCTAAACTCACTAGTCTAGGAGTTAGTTGGTAGATTCCTTTCATTTTCTACATAGACAGTCATCTTTGAATGAAGAGAGTTATTTCTTCCTTTCCAATTTGCATTACGTTTCTTTCCTTTTCTTGCCTAATTGCGGTGGCTAGATCCTTCATTACTATGATGAGTAGATATACTTGTCTTGCCCTCAATGTTAGAGGAAGAGCATTTAGCCTTTGTAGTGTAATTCCTGAAACTTGTTTTTTTCCCTTCTTTTTGTAATGCAAGCACCTGATATAGTCCATTTCAAGAGGCATCCATTTCAAAGATGATTATCTCCAATAAACAAATTGCCAGTCCCACTTCTAGATAAAGAGCCAGACTTTCTCCCTACCCTGAGGATCTTTTGTTTTAAAGATCTTGGTTGCTTTTTTTTCATTAAAAAAATTTTGTTGTTGAGATTATTACAGATGTCCCTTTCCCCCTCCCCCCATTTTCCCCCTCCACCCACTTCCCTCCCCACCCTAGGCCTTCACCACCCTATTGTCAGTGTCCATAGGTAATGCACATATGCATATAGGATCTTTGTTTAATCTATTTCTGCCCCCCACCCTCTTCCCTCTGAGAATCATCAATTTGTTCCATTTACATGCCTCTAATTCTATTTTATTCAGCAGTTTATTTTGTTCATTAGATTTCTTATTTGTTTATTTTGATTTTTAGATTCAATTGTTGATAGGTATGTATTTGTTGCCATTTTGTTGTTTATATTTTTTATCTTTTTCTTATTTTTCCTCTTCTTAAAGAATACCCTTCAACATTTCGTATAATACTAGTTTGGTGGTGATGAACTCCTTTAGTTTTTTCTTATCTGTGAAGCACTTTATCTGACTTTCAATTCTAAATGATAGCTTTGCTGGGTAGAGTAATCTTGGTTGTAGGTCCTTGCTATTCATCACTTTGAATATTTCTTGCCACTCTCTTCTGGCCTGCAAAGTTTCTGTTGAGAAATCAGCTGACAATGGTATGGGTACTCCCTTGTAGGTAACTGACTGTCTTTCTCTTGCTGCTTTTAAGATTCTCTCTTTGTCTTTTGCTCTTGGCATTTTAATTATGAGGTGTCTTGGTGTGGTCCTCTTTGGGTTCCTCTTGTTTGGGACTCTCTCTGCTTCCTGGACTTGTAAGTCTATTTCTTTCACCGGGTAGGGGAAGTTTTCTGTCATTATTTCTTCTAATAGGTTTTCAATATCTTGCCCTCTTTCTTCTTCTGGCACCCCCATAATGCGAATGTTGGTATGCTTGAAGTTGTCCCAGAAGGTCCTTACATTATCTTCATATTTTTTTCTTCTTCTTTCTTTTTGTTCTTCTGGTTGGGTGTTTTTTGCTTCCTCATATTTCAAAATCTTCTGGTCTACTGTTGAATCCCTGTATATCATTCGTTATTTCAGTCAGTGTATGCTTAATTTCTGACTGGTCCTTTCCCATCTTTTTGGAGGTTTCCAGAAGATTCTTGAGTAACCCTATAACCATGGTTTTGAACTCTATATCCAGTAGTTTGCTTTCTTTCATTTCTTTCATTTGTGACCTGTTTCTTTGTCTCCACATTTTGGCTGCTTCCCTGTGTTTGTTTCTATGTATTGGGTAGAGCTGCTATGTCTCCTTGAGTTGGTAGAGTGGCCTTGTGTAGTAGGTATTTTAGAGGTTCCAATGGCCCAACCTCCCCAGTAACCTGAGCTGGGAACTCTAGGTGCCCCCCTTTGTGGGCTGTGTGCACAGTCTTGTTGTAGTTGAGACTTGACTGCTGTGGTGTCAGTGGGAGGAATTGACCTCCAGGCAAATTGGCTGTGAGGACCAGCTGTGACTACAGTGGGAGAACTGCTGTGCAGGAGACATCCCTATGGAGCAGGACTTGCTTCAGTGGGGCTTTTATGCTCACTGATTCTGCCCCTTGAGTGTGTCACTTATGGATGTGAAGAGTTGTAATCTGGTATGGTCTGACACTGACCACTAGGTACACTGGCTTTTGGGTCTCCAGGGAGGTGCAAAGTCAGCCACTGCCTGGGGCCACACAGTACGAGCTACAGAGAGATCTGCAGGTTCTTCCTCTTTATATTGGGTTTGGAAGTGCCCAGATAAGGCCCATATCTGAAACAAGGCAGGCTGGTGCTGATGCTGGGTCTTGGGCCTTTTATTGATAGGTTTGGGGCTCCCTGACCCAGCTGCAGCTTGAGAGATTTTAGCTCGAACAAAGAAAGGCCATTCATATGCAAAAGCCACTGCACACAGCTTGGGTGGGGTTGTAAATTGGATTAGGTGGGATCTTAGGGAATCACCAGGGTGGAGCAAACAGAAATGGCTGCCAGTCAGCCCTGTGACCAGGGAGGCCCCAGCATAGGAACAATGATGCCTGCAAGCACTTCCATCTGGGAGAAAGCTGCCACTGAGTTCCTGCCTTGATGCCAGACAATCCAGTTCTTTCTGGTATGTATCTGTGTCCCCCAGAGCCTTGCCCTGGTGTTGGAGCTCAGAGAAAGCGGGACCTTGTAAGTTCAGTTCATAGTGCCAGTGTTTTAAGAGGAACAGCTGGGTCTCCAATAGCCTCTGTGTCACTGGTTTTTACATCCCGGAGTTCTTATTGCCTGTAGGGACTTCTTTTCCCGGTGCTGGGACCCTGGGATGGGCTTCTGGTGTGGAGCTTGGATGCCTTGCTCCTCACGGGTGGCCTCTGCAGAGATTAAAAAAGTGGCACACATGGGTGTCACACCAGCCCGTTCTGCGCTTCCGCACCTCCTACCAGTCTCAGTGTGCTTTCTTCCTTACTTCTCTAGTTGTAGGACTTCCATTCAGCCAGCTTTCTGGTGGTGCTGGACGATGGTTGTGCTTTCTTTTAGTTGTAATTTTGATGTGGTTGTGAGAGGCAGCAAATGTGGGCATTTACCTATGCTGCCATCTTCCTTTTTCTCAAGATCTTGGTTGATTTTAATAACTGACCATTTGGGCTATGTTTTTATACTCTTCCTATGCTTTAAATTGCAGCTCTTATGTTTTAAATTCACCAATAAAGAATGAGTCCATGAAACCCTAGGCCAGTGATGGCGAACCTTTTGAGCTCAGCGTGTCAGCATTTTGAAAAACCCTAACTTAACTCTGGTGCCGTGTCACATATAGAAATTTTTTGATATTTGCAACCATAGTAAAACAAAGACTTATATTTTTCATATTTATTTTATATATTTAAATGCCATTTAACAAAGAAAAATCAACCAAAAAAATGAGTTCGAGTGTCACCTCTGACATGCGTGTCATAGGTTTGCCATCACTGCCCTAGGCCCTCACCCTCAACTCAACCCCAATTAAAGCAGGACCTCACCCCAGACCTGTGTTCTCTCTCTCTCTCTCTCTCTCTCTCTCTCTCTCTCTCTCTCTCTCTCTCTTCTCTCTCTCTCTCTCTCTCCTCTCTATCCCATGACCTTGCTTTGCTTTGTGACCTTAGGTGTGCTATGTAATTTCCAGGACTTCTAAATAATAAACCTTTATCTTGTCAAAGTTTCCTGAAGGTTATTGCTAAAGAGTGTCTTGCAATCATAATATGAACCACAATTGCTGGTCCAGCTACAACATTAGTTACTGATAGGTTGAAACCAGCCCAAATAGTCTAAACATCATTAAGTATGATACTACCTGTAGTTTTTTTTAAAGATGCTCTTTTCAAGTTGAGGGAGTTCCTTGTGTAGTGAGAGTTTTTTCTTCTTGTAATCATGAATGGATGTTGGATTTTGTTGAATTTTTTTTCTGTGTAAATTCCACATATCAACAAGATAAAAAAGAAATATTATATGATGATAAATATTATTATTCTGTTAATATGCTGGGTTGCATTGACTGATTTTAAAATATTGAACTAGACTTGCATACCTGTAATAAATCCTATTTGCTTGTGGCATATTATCCTTTTTTACATGATTGAATTTCATTTGGTAAAGTTTGTGGGGGGATATTCTTGACTCTATATTCAGGAAGGATATTGGTTTATAGTTTATTTTAATGTAGTCTTTGTATTGTTTGGTGTCAGGATAATTCTGACTTCATTAAATGAATTGGGAAGTGTTCCCGCTCCTTCCATCCATGTTATTTTCTTTGAATGTTTGGTAAAATTACCCAGTGAAACCATCTGGTCCTAGAGTTTTGCTTTTTTCGGGTGGGTGGGGGTGGAATTTTAATAGTACATATTTATTTAATTTAATGATTATATGTGTTTTTGTGTGGTCTATATCTTCTTGGCTGTGTTTTGGTTGTTTGTGGTTTTTGAGGTTTTGGTCAATTTCTGCTCAGTTTTCAAATTAAATGAACATAAATTTATTTTTAGTATCTCTTATTTTTGAAATATTTATAATTGTGGTAAAATATACATGTCATAAAATTTACTATCTTAACCAATCTTAAGTGTACAGTTCCATAATGTTAAGTACATTTACAGTGTTGTACATGCAATCTCAAGAACTTTTTCATTTTGCAAAACTGAGACTCTATATCTATACCCATTAAACAACTCCCATTGCCATTCCCCCAGGCCTTGGCAACCACCACTCTATTGTTTGTCTCTATGAATTTGACTATTAGATACCTCCTATAAGTGGAGTAAAAAAGTATTTGTCTTTTTGTGACTGGCATATTTCATTTAGCGTAATATCCTTAAGGATCATCCACTGTGTAACATGTCAGAATTTTCTTCCTTTTTATGGCTGAATAATATTCCATTGTATGAATATACCATATTTTGTTTATTCATTCATCATTGATGGACACCTGGGTTGCTTCCACATTTTGGCTATTGTGAAAAATGCTCTATGAATATGGGTATACAAAATATCTCCTTGAGACCTTGATTTCAATTGTTTTAGATAAATACCCAGAAATGGAATTGCTGAATCACATGATAATTGTATTTTTTAATTTTTTTAGGAACTGCCATACTGTTTTTCATAGAGGCCGCACCATTTTACATTCTCACCACAGTGTACAGGGTTCCAGTTTTTTCATGTCCTTACCAACACGTGTCCTTTTCTTTAAAAAAGAAACAGTAGTCCTCCTAATGGCTGTGAGGTGGTATCTTGTGGTTTTGATTTGCATTTCCCTAGTTACTAGTGATGGTGTGCATCTTTTCCTGTGCTTGTTGGCCATTTTCATTCTTTAGAAAAAATGTCTATTCATCTCCTTTATCCATTTTTTAAATCATGTTTCTGTTGTCATTGAATTATAAGAGATCTTTATATATTCTGGATATTAACCTGTTATGGGAGTGTACCCCCCAGATATTCATGTTGAAGTCCTATCTCCCATATCTCAGAATGTGACTGTATTTTGGTGACAGGGCCTTTAAGGAGGTGATTAAATTAAGATGAAGGCATTAGTGTTGGTCCTAATTCAATTTTACTGGTGTCCTTATAAAAAGAGGTAATTTAGGCACGCAAAGACAAACCAGGGCTTCATGTACACAGAAGGGCAACCATGTGAAGAGGCAGCAAGGGGCTAGTCATCTGCAAGCTGAGGAGAGAGGCCTGAAAACAACCCAACCCGCCTGGCACCCTGATCTTTGACTTATACCCTCCAGAACTGTGAGAAAATACTATAAGTTTCTGTTATTTAAGCCCCCAACTATGGACTGAATTGCGTCCCTCAAAGTTAATATGTTGTAGTCCTAACCCCTACTATGATTGTATTTGGAGACAGGGCTTTTAGGGGGTAATTAAGGTAAAAAGAGGTCATAAGGTTGGGGTCCTAATCTGATAGGACTCAAAAAAAAGAGGGAGATTTTTCATTCTCACCATGTGAAGAGGAAAGGCCATGTGAGGACACAGTGAAAAAGCTATTTTGTTATGGTAGTTTGAGAAGACTAAGACATACCCAGTCATTGTAGACCCATTTTAGAAGGAAGTGAGGCTGAATTTGATTCTGAGACCTTAGTATGACAGCCACGCCAGAGCTGAGCAAAGGTATCAGGGACCTCACAGTCCCCTTGCCGAAGGAGAGGGAGTAAAGAAAAGGTTATAAGGAAGAGAAAAAACAGGTGCCTTGTGCCCCAGGATTAGGGGCCTTAGGTGTCTTATGCAATCTCCTGAAATTACTCTCCTTCATTAATTCATATATTCATTCATTCATGTATTCATCAGTTACATACTGAACACTCTCTATTTGTCAGACTTTATGCTAGGAGCTGAATCAGACATGATTTTTACCTTCTTATTAAGGAGCTGCAATGGATTCATGATTTTTCATGGTTTGTTTAATGTCACATGTATGGGTATTTGAGAAGAGGAAGATCACTGGTATTAGGCAAATATAAACAACCAATATTATCATAATTTTCGTTTGTAACTCCACTTGTTATTTTCTTTTTTTTTAAAAAAATATATATCTTTATTAATTTCAGAGAGGAAGGGAGAAGGAGAGAGAGATAGAAACATCAATGATGAGAAAGAATCATTGATTGGCTGCCTCCTGCACACCCCCCACCGGGGATAGAGCCCACAACCCAGGCATGTGCCCTTAACCAGAATCGAACCCGGGACCCCTCAGTCCGCAGGCTGACACTCTATCCACTGAGCCAAGCCAGCCAGGGCTCCACTTGTTATTTTCTACAAGATTTAAAATACATTATAAGTTACAAATGTATGATAGTGAGTACACAATGTATAAAGATGCAATTTGTGATGTCAATAACATAAAATGTGTATGTAAAACAGATTTGTATAGTAGAGTTTTTGCATGAAATTATAAGTTAAGTTGGTACCAATTCAAATTACATTATTATAACTTTAGGATGTTGTAATGTAAAATAATCACCATGATAACCACAAAAAAATCTATAGAATATAAACACATAAAATGAGAATGGTATAAAACTTGGCTCTACAAAACATTAACTGAATGCAAAGAAAGCTGTAATGGAAGAAATGACGGACAAGAAGTTATGAGACATACAGAGAACAAAGAACAAAATGGCAAAAGTAATACTTTTCTTATCAGTAATTACTTTAAAAGTATGTGGATTAGATTCCTAAATCAAAAGGCATAGATTGGCAGAATGGATTTTTAAAAGTATAAAGTTGTACATCTGAAATTTATGTTATTAAAAATTTAATAAAAATGAAGAAAACAAACCATGATCCACGAATGTGCTATATACAAGAGACTCACTTTAGATCTAAAAGAAATGTGTTGAAAGTGAAAGGATAGAAAAAGATATACTATGCAAATAGAAACCGAAAGAGCTGGAGTGGCTATAGTAATATCAGATAATATAGACTTTAAGGCAAAAATAGTTACAGAAGAAAAATAAAGACACTGTATATTGAAAAAAGTTTCAATTCACCAAAAAGATATAACAATTATAAGCATAAATTTACCAAATATAAGAGCATCAAAATATGTGAAGCAAATATCAACTGAACTGAAGGGAGAAGTACACAGTTCTACAATAATAGTTGGATACTTAATGCCCCACTTAAAATAATGGGCATAATCAGATAGTAGAACAATAAGGAAATAGAGGACTTGTACAACACTGTAGACTAATTAAATCTAATAGATACATACAGAGTACTCCACCCAACAAAAGAATACACCCTTTTCTTAAGTGTATATGAAACAATCTCCAAGATAGATCATATATTAGACCACAAAATAAGTCTCAGTAGATTTTAAAATATTGAAGTCATAGAAAGTATATTTTCTAATCATAATGGAGTGAAACTAGAAATCAATAAGAAAAGAAAACTGGAAAATTTACAAATATATAAAATTAAATATACTCTTCAACAACCATGAGCCAAAAAAGAAATCACAAAGTAAATTTGAAAATACCTTGAGACATATAAAATCCTATATAATAAAAGCCTAATATGCTAAGTGTCTGGTCATCGGGTCAGCCGTTCAACCAATCAAAGCATAATATGCTAATGATATGCTAAGGTCAGTCAACTTCTTGCTATGACGTGAACTGACTACCAGGGGTAGACAGTCGACTGGTTGACAAGTCGCTCTGATGTGCACTGACCACCAGGGGCCAGATGCTCCGACCAGTAGGTTAGCTTGCTGCTGGGGTCCAGCCAATCAGGACTGAGTGAGATAGGCCAGACATGCCCTGGAGCCCTCCCACGGTCCCTCTCTGGCTGGCCAACCTCCTGCATCCCTCCCGAGCCCCAATTGTGCACCAGTGGGGTCCCTCGGTCTGGCCTGTGCCATCTCGCAATCTGGGACCCCTCGGGCAATGTCAGTGAGCTGGATTCAGCCTGATCCCGCAGGCCAGGCCAAGGGACCCCACTGGTGCACGAATTTGTGCACCAGGCCTCTAGTTGAAAATATAACAAGCCAAAACTTAAGGAATATAGTGAGAGCCATGCTAAAAGGGAAAGTTATAGCTATAAATGCTTACATTAAAAACAAGAAAGACCTCAAATCAGTGTCTTAACTTTGTACCTTAAGGACCTAGAAATAGAAGAGCAAACTAAATTAAAAGTTACAAAAAGGAAAGAAATAATAATAGTGTGGAGATAAGTAAAATAAAGAAGAGAATAACCAACAAACCAACATTTGGTTCATTGAAAAGATGAACAAAATTGACAAAACTTTATCTTGATTAAATATGGAAAAAAGAGAGAAGACTCAAATTTCTAAAATCAGAAATGAAAGTGAAGACATTGCTGTTTTAAAGAAAAAAAGGGAATTATAAAAAAGCACCATTAACAATTGTACACCAACGGATTGGATAACTGGATGACATTGACAAATTCCTAGGAAAAAATAACACCTAGTGAGACTAAAACCTAAAGAAATAGAAAATCAAAATAGTTCTATAACTAAGAAGGAGATTGAATCAGTAACCAAAACCTTCTGAGAGCCTTAGCTGGTTTTGCTCAGTGGATAGAGCATCGACCGTTTGACTGAAAGGTCCCAGGTTCAATTTCGGTCAAGGTCACATGCCCGGGTTGTGGACTCGATCCCCAGTAGGGGGTGTGAAGGAGGCAGCCAATCAATGATTCTCTCTCATCGTTGATGTTTCTCTCTCCCTCTTCTTCTCCCTTCCTCTCTGAATCAATAAAAACATATTTAAAAAAAACAAAAAACAAAACCTTCTGAGAAAGAAAAGCATTGGACCAGATGGCTTCACTAGCTAATTTGCCAAACATTTAAAAAAGAATTAACACAAATCCTTCTCAAATTCACCCTAAAATTTGAAGGGGAAAGAATACCTCCTAAACTAATGATACTTCAAGAAAAGAAAATTCAGACCAATATCCTTATGAATATCAATGTAAAAATCCTGAACAAAATACTAGTGAACCAAATCCAGCAGCATTTTAAAAGAATTACACATCATGACAAAGTGGGACTTATTCCTGGAATGCAAGGATGATTCAACACATGAAAATCAATGTACCTCACCACATTAACAGAATGAAGGGGGTGGGGGGAACACACACACACACAGACACACACACACACACACACACACACACACACACACATATATATTTCAATTGATACAGTAAAAGCATTTGACAATATTCAACACCCTTTCATGATAACAATACTCAAGAAACTAGTAATAGAAAAAAGTTCCTTAACTTAATAAAGGCCATATATGAAAAGCTATAGCTAACGTCATAATCATTGAAGAAAGATTGAAAGTTATTCCCCTAAGATCAGGAATAAAAAAGGGATTCTGGCTTTCACCACTTCTGTTCAACATAAAAGTTGAGTAGTAAGTGTGGAAGTTTTGCCAGAGCAATCAGGCAATAAAAAGAAATAACAGGAGTAGTTTGAGATGGCAGTGGAGTAGGTGGCTCTTGCTCACGATGCCTCCTAGAACCAAACTGGAAGTTACAACTAAATTGGGAAACAATCACCCTGAATTACCAACTAAAAACTATCTGAAGAGGAGACTTTTAAGCAAAGACTGGCAGAAGAAGCCACCTCTAGACTGGTAGGAAGGGCAGAGACCCTAAAGGGGCTGGCCCTGCTCCTACAGGTCGCAGGCTGAGGTTATGGAGGGATATCTCAGCTGTGGGAGGTTCCCTCTGAGGGGCGTGAAGTCTAAACCCCAGACCAGGCTCCCCAACCTGGAACACAAGAGCCAGGAACAGGCACCCTCATAGCATTCAGCTGCGAAAGGCCGCAGGGTTTGTGTCCACCAAGGGGAGGCAGAGCCTGCTGGAGACAAAGCCACCCTTTTAAAGGGCCAGTACACAATTTTTCACAGCCACTTACCCTGGGCTCCTGCAGAGGAAGGGCGGTGCAGACTGGAGTTGCCTGAAGAGGGTCTGGGTGGCTCTGGGGAGAGATGTGGGAGAGCAGCCGCTAGGATCCCAGGGCTGGGTCATCCTCTACTACTGCAGCTGCCATTTTTCTTGGAAGAAACAATCCCCTCCAAGCAGCATCAGCCTGGAGAAAAGCAATTATCCCACCCTCTGGAATCCCACTTGCCCCACCCTGCATTTTGAACCCCACTGAGTAGTCAGCGGCATAAGCTGGAGCTTAGAAGGCTGGGCAGTCTCAA
The DNA here is from genome assembly GCF_963259705.1 of Myotis daubentonii. Classification (NCBI taxonomy): domain Eukaryota; kingdom Metazoa; phylum Chordata; class Mammalia; order Chiroptera; family Vespertilionidae; genus Myotis; species Myotis daubentonii. Next base: position 7,788,397 of record NC_081861.1, on the reverse strand, counting down.
GGGTTATTGGTGACTGGCTGGGGCTGGGTCATTCTCCCCAACTTCCAATAGAAAAACTACCCCCCACCCCCAGCTTCTAGCAGATACAACCTCTGGGCTCCATAGACTCTACCCACCTGACTCCTAGGGTCTCTGCTCTGGCAACATCAGGGGAGAATCCGGGTCAGACTCAGACGTGTGGCTCAGGAGCAGAGAAAAATACCCACCATCTTCCTTGAAGTCTGAAAAGCACCTCCCCCTCACAGGAGATCCAGTGGCCTCATCCTCCAGATTCTGCCAGAGGCACTTTCAGGGACAGCCTTTTTAGTGACTATGCCTGGCAGATAGCCAGCAGGCAGAGACAGGTGGAGGCAGGCAGAGGCAGGGGGAGGCAGGCAGAGGCGGATCCCCCCAGGTGCCTTGGGACATTTGCTGACCCAGCCCTGGGCCTTGTGCTAGTAAAAGCTGGCTTTAGAGTACAGTTTTGTCCTTCCCCTGGGCAGCCAAGCCCAGCGGAAGCAGCCACAAACTGTGGATTGCTTGCAGCTTCAGACAAGTTGCCAAGGGCAAGCCATAGACATTGGTTTGCACCAGAGCACCTTCCAGGAGGTCTGGAACCAGTATACCAAGTGGCTGGTTTAGGACATCAAAGCAGGAACAACAAACTTCACTTTTTTCTATTTTATTCTTTTCTTTATTTTTTTCTTTTCTATTTTTTCTTGTTGTTCATTTTATTCTTATTTCCTTTATATTTCTTATGCTTCTCTTTCCTTTTCTAATTCTATTTTCTTATCTTATTCTTTTCCTCCATTTTTTTCTAATCTTTATTTTTTCCTTTCATAATTTCCCTTTTTTTCTTCTCTTATTCTTGCTTTTTATTGCCTTTTATATTCTTTTATTCTTTTTTCTTATTCTTTTTGTTGTTATTGTTTTTGTTGTTATTTTTTTGTTTTGTTTTGTTCTGTCAGCACCTGTACAATAGTTTGCATGATGTGGTTGAAGTTGAGTCTCACAGTCAGCCAGCCTGAGGGTCAATATCAACCATAAAAAGGCCAAAAGCAATCAAAACCCAATTAAAATAGGAGGGTCCACATAACCCACACAAGAGACATTCCTAGAGCATCCAACTCAGGATATCAAGGAGACTGCACCACTGGGTCCCACAGGACACTTACTACATAAGGCCACCCAACGAAATCTGAGAGTCATAGTAGATCTATCTATTACATAGAAACAAACACAAAGAGATATCCATAATAGGGAAACAAAGAAACAAGCCCTAAATGAAAGAACAGGAGGAAAAGAGCAAAATGAAATGGAGGCAAGCAATTTATCAGATATAGAGTTCAAAGTGATTGTTATAAGGATGCTCAAGGAACTTAGTGAGAATTACAAGGAACTTAATGGGAACTATAAGAGTATGAAAAATGACATAAACCATGAATTAAGAACCAGACAGAAATGAAGAACACCATATCTGTATAATACAATGGAAGGAATTAAAAGTAGGTTGGATGAAACAGAGGATCAAATCAGTGATTTGGGAGGCAAGGTAGAAAAAACACACCTAATGAGACCTGCAAAAAGAAAAACGAATTAGAATGAGGATAGTTTAAGGCAGTGGTTCTCAACCTTCCTAATGCTGCGGCCCTTTAATACAATTCCTCATGTTGTGGTGACCCCCAACCATAAAATTATTTTCGTTGCTACTTCATAACTGTAATGTTGCTACTGTTATGAATCGTAATGTAAATATCTGATATGCAGGATGTATTTTCATTGTTACAAATTGAACATAATTAAAGCATAGTGATTAATCACAAAAACAATATGTAATTATATATGTGTTTTCTGATGGTCTTAGGCGACCCCTGTGAAAGGGTCGTTTGACTCCCAAAGGGGTTGCGACCGACAGGTTGAGAACCTCTGGCTTAAGGGAACAGGGGTTAACATGAAACATAACAATATCCATATCATAGGAGTACAAGAAGGAGTTCAAAGCCATCAAGGAATAGAGAACCTGTTTGAAGAAATAATGACAGAAAATTTCTCTAATCAGGTGAAGGAAAAAGGCACAAGTTCTGGAAGCAAAGAGAGTCCCAATTAGGATGAATACAAGAGACCCATATCAAGACACATCATAATTAAAATGGCAAAGGCTAACGGTAAAGAGAGACTCTAAAAGCAGCAAGAGACAGTGAGTTACCTACAAGGGAATTTCCATAAGGGTGTCATCTGATTTCTCAACAGAAACACTTCAGGCCAGAAGGGATTGGCATGAAATATTCAAAGTAATGAAAAGCTATGACCTGAAACCAAGACTACTCTATCCACCAAAGCTATAATTTAAAAATTGAAGACGAAATAAAGTTTCCCAGAAGAAAAATAGCTAAAGGAGTACATTACCATCAAACCAGCATTGCAGGAAATATTTTTTTTTTTTTATTTTGGCAAATTTATTTATTTATTTTTTTATTGCTTAAAGTATTACAAAGGGTATTACATATGTATCCATTTTATCCCCCCGCCCTAGACAGTCCCCTAGCCTCCCCTATCACCCAGTGTCTTATGTCCATTGGTTATGCTTATATGCATGCATACAACTCCTTTAGTTGATCTCTTACCCCCCTACCTCCTGCCCCCCAACCCCCCCGCCCCGGCCTTTCCGCTGCAGTTTGACAATCTGTTTGAGGCAGCTCTGCCTCTGTATCTATTATTGTTCAAAAGTTTATAATGGTCTCTATTGTCCATGAATGAGTGAGATCATGTGGTATTTTTCCTTTATTGACTGGCTTATTTCACTTAGCATAATGCTCTCCAGTTCCATCCATGAAGTTGCAAATGGTAAGAGTTCCTTCCTTTTTACAGCAGCATAGTATTCCATCGTGTAGATGTACCACAGTTTTCTAATCCATTCATCTACTGATGGGCACTTAGGCTGTTTCCAGATCTTAGCTATGGTGAATTGTGCTGCTATGAACATAGGGGTGCATATATCCTTTCTGATTGGTGTTTCTGGTTTCTTGGGATATATTCCTAGAAGTGGGATCACAGGGTCAAATGGGAGTTCCATTTTCAGTTTTTTAAGGAAACTCCATACTGTCTTCCATAGTGGCTGCACCAGTCTGCATTCCCACCAGCAGTGCACAAGTGTTCCTTTTTCTCCACAACCTCTCCAGCACTTGTCGTTTGTTGATTTGTTGATGATAACCAGTCTGACAGGTGTGAGATGGTAACTCATTGTTGTTTTGATTTGCATCTCTCGGATGATTAGTGACTTTGAGCATGTTTTCATATGTCTCTTGGCTTTCTGAATGTCCTCTTTTGAAAGGTGTCTATTTAGGTCCTTTGCCCATTTTTTGATTGGATTGTTTATCTTCCTTTTGTTAAGTTGTATGAGTTCCCTATAAATTTTGGAGATTAGGCCCTTATCAGATATGTCATTGGCAAATATGTTTTCCCACACAGTGGGTTTTCTCGTTGTTTTGTTGATGGTTTCTTTTGCTGTGCAGAAGCTTTTTATTTTGATGTAGTCCCATTTGTTCATTTTTTCTTTAGTTTCAAGTGCCCTAGGAGCTGTATCAGTGAAGAAATTGCTTCGGCATATGTCTGAAATTTTCTTGCCTTTGGATTCTTCTAGAATTTTTATGGTATCCTGTCGTACATTTAAGTCCTTTATCCATTTTGAGTTTATTTTTGTATATGGTGTAAGTTGGTGGTCTAGTTTCATTTTCTTGCATATATCTGTCCAGTTTTCCCAACACCATTTATTGAAGAGACTATCTTGGCTCCATTGTATGTTCTTGCCTCCTTTGTCAAATATTAATTGAGCATATTGGTTCGGGCCGATTTCTGGGCTCTCTATTCTATTCCATTGATCTATATGCCTATTCTTGTGCCAGTACCAGGCAGTTTTGAGAACAGTGGCTTTGTAATACAACTTGATATCTGGTATTGAGATCCCACCTACTTTGTTCTTTTTCAGGATTGCTGCAGCTATTCGGGGTCTTCTTTTATTCCAGATGAATTTTTGGAAAGTTCGTTCTAGATCTCTGAAGTATGCTGTTGGTATTTTAATGGGAAGTGCGTTGAATTTATAGATTGCTTTGGGTAGTATGGACATTTTAATGATGTTGATTCTACCAATCCATGAACACGGTATGTTCTTCCATCTGTTTATGTCTTCCTCTATGTCTTTTTTCAATGTCCTGTAGTTTTCTGAGTAGAGGTCTTTTACCTCTTTAGTTAAGTTTATTCCTAGGTAGCTTAATTTTTTTGGTGCAATGGTAAACGGGATTGTTTTTATAATCTCTCTTTCTGAAAGTTCACTATTGGTGTATAGAAATGCCTCAGATTTCTTGGGGTTAATTTTGTATCCTGCTACATTGCCAAATTCATGTATTAAGTCTAGTAGCTTTTTGATGGAATCTCTAGGGTTTTGTATGTATAATATCATGTCATCTGCAAATAAGGACAGTTTTACTTCCTCTTTTCCAATTTGGATGCCTTTTATTTCTTCTTCTTGCCGAATTGCAATGGCTAACACTTCCAGAACTATGTTGAACAGGAGTGGTGAGAGGGGGCATCCCTGTCTTGTTCCTGTTCTTAGGGGAAATGGTGTTAGTTTTTGTCCGTTGAGTATGATGTTGGCTGTGGGCCTGTCATATATGGCTTTTATTATGTTGAGGTATGATCCTTCTACTCCCACCTTGCTGAGAGTTTTTATCAAAAATGGGTGTTGAATTTTGTCAAATGCTTTTTCTGCATCAATTGATATGACCATGTGGTTTTTTTCTTTCAATTTGTTTATGTGATGTATCACGTTTATTGATTTGCGGATATTGTACCATCCTTGCATCCCTGGGATAAATCCTACTTGGTCATGGTGTATGATCTTTCTGATGTACTGCTGGATCCGATTTGCTAAGATTTTGTTGAGGATTTTGGCATCTATGTTCATGAGGGATATTGGCCTATAATTCTCTTTCATTGTGTTGTCTTTACCTGGTTTTGGTATTAGGGTGATGCTGGCTTCATAGAATGAGCTTGGAAGTGTTCCTTCCTCTTGAATTTTTTGTAGTAGTCTGAGGAGGATAGGTTTTAGTTCTTCCTTGAATGTTTGGTAAAACTCCCCTGTGAAGCCGTCTGGTCCTGGGCTTTTGTTTGATGGAAGCTTTTTGATGACTGCTTCAATTTCTTCCATAGTTATTGGCCTGTTGAGGTTTTTAGATTCTTCCTGATTGAGTTTTGGAATGCTGTATTTTTCTAGGAATTTGTCCATTTGCTCCAGGTTGTCTAGTTTGTTGGAGTAGAGCTGCCCATAGTATTTTTTAACAATCATTTGTATTTCTGTGGGGTCTGTTGTTATTTCGCCTCTATCGTTTCTGATTTTATTTATTTGGGTCATTGCAGGAAATATTAAAGGGGCTGCTTTAAGAAGAATAAATTGAGAGAGAAACATAGATAAAGAAAAAGATGACAATAAGTAAGTACCTATCAATAATAACCTTAAATATAAATGGATTAAATACTCCAATCAAAACACAAAGGGTAGCTGAATGGATAAGAAAACATGGCCCATATTTATTCTGTCTATAAGAGCCCCACCTCAGAACAAAAGATTCACACAGATTGTAAGTGAAAGGATGCAAAAAATACTCCTTGCAATTGGAAATTTTTAAAAATTTGGGGTAGCAATACTTATATCTCACAAAATAGATTTCAAAGCAAAGACCATAACAAGAGACTAAGAAGGATTGATCCAATAAGAGGACATAACCCTAGTAAATATATATGCACCCAATATAGAAGCAATTAAATATAAAAAAAAAACCTTGGTGGACTTTAAGGGAGAGATTAACAGTAATACAGTCATAGTAGGGGACTTGGAAAACTTCACTGTCATCACTAGAGAGATCTTCCATACAAAAAAAAAACAAAACAAAGAAAAAGCGATCTTAAATAATACACTAGATCAGATGGATCTAATTGATATTTGCAGAACCAAAGAAGCAGCATATACATTCTTCTCAAGTGTACATGCAACATTCTCAAAGATAGAACATATGATAGGACACAAAATTAGTCTTAACAAATTCAAGAATATTGAAATCATATCAAACATCATCTTGGATCACAATGGCATGAAACTAGAAATCAACTACAATTAAAAAACTAAAAAACATTCAAACACATGGAGGTTAAATAGCATATTATTAAACAATAAATGGTTTACCAATGAGATCAAGGAAGAAATAAAAATTACTTGGAAACAAATGAAAATGAACACAAAACAACCCAAAATCTATGGGAAATAGGGAAAGCAGTCCTGAGAAGGAAGTTCAAAGTATTACAGGCCTACCTCAAGAAACAAGAAAAATTTCAAATAAATAATCTAAACCTACATCTAAAAGAACTAGGAAAAGATCAACAAAGCCCGTATTTTACAGATCTGGAACAAATACTCCAAAAATTTATATGGAACCAAAGAAGGCCCTGAATAGCCACAGCAATCTTGAGAAAGAAGAACAAAGTTGGACGGATCACAATACCAGATTTCAAGTTATATTACAAAGCCACTGTAATCAAACAGCCTGGTACTGGCACAAGAACAGACATATAGACCAACGGAACATAACAGAGACCCCAGAAATTGACCCAAGCCATTATGCTCAATTAATATTTGACAAAGGAGGCAAGAACACACAATGGAGTCAAGACAGTCTCTTCAATAAATGGTATTGGGAAAGTTGAACAGATACATGCAAAAAAATGAAAGTAGACCACCAACTTATACCATACACAAGAATAAACTCAAAATGGATAAAAGACTTAAATGTAAGTCATGAAACCATAAAAATCCTAGAAGAAACCATAAGCAGCAAAATCTCACACATCTCTCATAGCAATATGTTTACAGATATATCTCCTAGGACAAAGGAAACTAAGGTGAAAATAAACAAATGGAACTATAGTAAAATAAAAAGAAACCATCACAGCAAAAGAAACCATCAACAAAATGAAAAGGGAGCTCACTGTATGGGAGAACATATTTGCCAATGATACATCTGATAAGGGCTTAATTTCCAAAATATATAAGGAACTCATACAACTTAACACAAGAGGACAAACAATCCAATTTAAAAATGGGCAAAGGACCTAATTAGACACTTCTCGAAAGCAGACATACAGATGGCCAAGAGACATATGAAAAAATGCTCTAAGTCACTTATCATCAAAGAGATGCAAATTAAAACAACAATGAGCAATCACCTCACACCTGTCAGAATAGCTACCATAGCCAAAGCCGGTTTGGCTCAGTAGATAGAGTGTTGGCCTGTGGACCGAAGGGTCCCTGGTCAAGGGCACAAACCTGGGTTGCAGGCTCGATCTCCAGTAGGGGGCATGCAGGAGGCAGCCGATCAGTGATTCTCTCTCATCATTGATGTTTCTATCTTTCTCTCCCTCTCTCATCCTCTCTGAAATAAAAATTTAAAAAAAGAATGGCTACCATGAACAAATCAACAGATGACAAGTCCTGGCAAGGATGTGGAGAAAAGGAAGCCCTCGTACACTGCTGGTGGGAATGCAGACTGGTGCAGCCACTATGGAAAACAGTATGGAGTTTCCTAAAAATTTTTTTAAATGAAACTGCCATTTGACCCAGTAATCCCACTTCTAGGAATATATCCTAAGAAACCAGAAACACCAATCAGAAAGGATACATGCACTCCTATGTTCATAGCAGCACAATTTACAATAGCTAAGATCTGGAAACAGCCCAAATGCCCATCAGTAGATGAGTGGATCAAAAAGCTATGGTACATCTACACAATGGAATACAATGCAGCAGTGAAAAAGAAGGATCTCTTACCCTTTGAGACAGTGTGGAGGGACCTGGAGAAAATCATGCTAAGCGAAATAAGCCAGTCAGAGGAAGACAAGTATCACAAGATCTCACTCATATGTGGAATCTAATGAACAAAATAAACTGATTTGAAGCCTCAGAGCCTGGCTACAGAGTCCAGATTTATCTCCTGGGACAGTGTGGTTCCCAAAGTGGCTGCACACCAGAAACACCTGGGGCATCCTGCACCCAGCCTGTAAAGTTCAGTTTCACTAACTGGGGTGGCACCTCAGAATCCTGAGTGCAGATGAAGGTCAGCACATGACTTTAGGGTGCAGCCAGGTTAGAACTGTAGCCTAAGGCAGGGGGGGTGGGGGTGGGGGAGGGGCTGTGGAGTGGCTTTAAGCTGGGAGACTCTGGGTCAGATGTGAACTAGCAAACCCCTTTCTGGCCCATTAGATGCTCCTGCTGTAGGTTCCCATTGCTGCAGTTTCCCTGTTGTTCAGTTCTACAGTGGATGATATTTGCTTATTTTGTCTCTGAAGAAGCTGTGAGCTCAAGGATGGGCCTGAGGTTATCTTGCTATGGATATATTCTCAGCAAGAAGCCCAGAGCCTGACCCAAACCAGGCACCCAGTAGATAGTTTTTGAAAGAATGAATGCATCAATGAATGCACTTTCAAAGGAGATAATGGTGACAAGGAGAATATTTGGGAAATTACTGAAACTACCAGGAAAAGTATTAAGGAAGGAGTGTTGTCAGTAAACTGGCAGACTAGGAGATCCCAATGCACTGCCCTTCCATAAAGCAAGAAAAACAGTGAATAAACAACAGCATGCTGACAAAAATAGCTCTGGAATACAATAACAGAGCTGTAGATACTTTGTGGAGCACAGAAACCGAGAAAGGCAGCATAGAAAAGGAAGCACTTAGCCCGTCCAGCACAACTCATTGCCGAGAGGTACCCCCTTCATGTGAACCCCCAGGATTTTAATAGTTCCACATCTTACATTTAATTCTTTTATCCATTTTGAGTTCATTCTTATGTATGGTATAAATTGATGGTCTAGTTTCTTTTTTTTTTTTGCATGAATCTGTCCAATTTTCCCAGCACCATTTATTGAAGAGACTGTCTTGTCTTCATTGTGTGTTCTTGCCTCATTTGTCATCTGGGAACAGAGATAATTGTACTTCTTCCTTGCTTATTTGGATGCTTTCATTTCTTTTTCTTGCCTAATTGCTCTGGTTAGAACTTCCCCAATACTATCTTGAATAGAAGTGAAAGTGGACATTTTTGTTTGTTCCTGTCTTTCACCATTTAGTACCATTTTAGCTGTGAGCTTTTCATATATGGCCTTTATTATGTTGAGATAGTTTCCTTCTATTGCTAGTTTGTTGAGTGCTTTTCTCAGAAATGGGTGCTGAATTTTGTCATGTGTTTTTTCTCCATCAATCGAGATGATATGTGTGTTTTCATCATTCTATTAATGTGGTTTATTTATTGATTGATTTTTAAATGTTGTACCATCCTTATGTACTATAAATTAATTCCACTTGGCCATAGTGGATAGTGCTATTAATGTACTGTTGAATTCTGTTTGCCAGGATTTTGTTGAAATTTTTTTTGGCATTAATATTCATCGGTGATATTTGTCTGTAGTTTTATTTTCTTGTGGAGCCTTTGTCTGGCGTTGGACTCAGGATAAGTTTGGAAGTGTTCCTTCCTCTTCAATTTTTAGTAAGAGTTTGAGGAAGGTTAGTATCAGTTCTTTAAATGTTTGATAGACTTTACCTGTGAAGACTCCTGGTCCTGGGCTTTCCTTTTTTGGAATGTTTTTTTGTTTGTTTGTTTGTTTTAAAAATATATTTTATTGATTTTTTTACAGAGCGGAAGGGAGAGGGGTAGAGAGTTAGAAACATCAATCAGCTGCCTCCTGCACACTCCCCACTGGGGATGTGCCTGCAACCAAGGTAGATGCCCTTGACCGGAATCAAACCTGGGACCCTTGAGTCTGCAGGCTGACACTCCATCCACTGAGCCAAACTGGTTAGGGCTTGTTGGAATGTTTTTACTACTGATTCACTCTCCATACTAGTTATTATAGGTCTGTTCAGATTTTTTCTCTTTCTTCAGGATTCAGTCTTGATAGATTGTGTGTTTCTAGGAATTTTACCATTTAATCAAGGTTATCTGATGAGTTGATGTATAATTGTTCATAATATTCTCCATAATCCTTTTAATTTTAAAAAATGTATTGTAATATCCCCACTTTCATTTCTGATTGTAATTATTTGAATATTCTCTCTTTTTCTTAGTTAACTTAGCTTTAAAAGTTTGTCAGTCTTGTTGATCTTGTCAAGAACCAACTCTTGTTTTTGTTGATTTTCTTTATATTGTTTTTCTAGTCTCTATTTCATTTATCTCTTCTCTAATCTTTATTATTTCCTTCCTTCTGCTAGCTTTGGGCTCAGTTTTGTTTTTTGTTTTTTACTAGTCTCTTAAGGTCTAAAGTTACATTGTTGATTTGAGGTTATTCTTTTTATATGATTACAGCTATAAATTTCCATCTTAGCACTGCTTTTGCTACATCCTTTAAGGTGAGTTTTGTCATTTTCATTTGTCTCAAGGTATTTTCAAATTTCCCTAATAATTTCTTCTTTAAGCCATTGGTTGTTGAAGAATGAATTTTTAAAATTCCACATATTTGTGGATTTTCCAGTTTTCCTCTTCTGTTGATTTTTAATTTCATCCCATTGTGATTGGAAAAATATTTTGTATAATTTTAATATTTAAGATTTATTTATACTTGTTTTGTGGCCTCATATATGGTCTCTCTAGCAGAATATAACATATGCATCTAATAAAAATATGTATCCTGCTATTGTTGGATGAAGTGTTGTGTATATGTCTGTTAGGTTCAAGTGGTCTATAGTGCTGTGCAAGTTCTCTATTTCCTTATTCTTGAAAGTGGGTGTTAAAGTCTCCTACTGTTACTGTAGATGTGTGTATATCTTCAATTCTGTCAATGTTTGTTTTATATATTTAAAAACTAATGTTTGGTGCATACATATTTTAAAGTGTTATATCTTCTTGGTGAATTGACCAGTTTAATATTATATAATTTCCTTCTTTGTCTCTTGTAACAATTAATCCTGTAAAGTTTATTTTGTCTGATATTACTATAGCCACCCTCCTCTCTATTTGACTATTTCCATGGAATATCTTCTTCCTTTTTTTTTTTTTTTTTTACTTGCAATCTACATAAACTTACATCTAAAGTCAGTCTCTTAGGGAAACCTTTGGAGCAGTAGTTGCCAACTGGTGGTCTGCGGACCCCTGGTGGTTCATGAGGTCTGAAAGGTTGATGACTGCTGCTTAGGACAGCATATAATTGGATCCTGCTTTCTAAATCCATTCAGTCATGTATATATTTTTATTTCATACTTTAGTCCACTTACATATAAAGCAATTACTGATAGGGAAAGAGACATTATTGCCATTTTGTTTATTGTTTTCTTATATCATTTTTGTCCTTCCTATCCTCCCTTACTGTCTTTCTTTGTATTTAGTTGATATTTTGTAGTGATATGCTTTAATTCCCTTCCCATTTCCTTTTGTGTATATTCTAGATATATTTTCTTTGTGGTTACTACAGGGATTACATAAAACATCATAATTATAACTATATATTTTAAACTGATAAAAAATTAACTTCAATATAATACAAAAACTATTCTTACCGCTTACTCTCACTTTATGTTATTCATGTCATGAATTACATCTCCCATATTCTGTGCACATTAACATTGATTTATCGTAATTTTTATACTTTTGTCTTTTAAATCCTATAACAGAATTAAAAGTGGAATTACAAATCAAATTTACAATAATATGTATGTTACATTTGTCCATATATTAACTTTAACCGGAGAACTTTTTACTTTTTTTAAAAAATATATTTTATTGATTTTTTACAGAGAGGAAGGGAGAGAGATAGAGAGTTAGAAACATTGATCAGCTGCCTCCTGCACACTCGCCACTGGGGATGTGCCCACAACCAAGGTACATGCCCTTGACCGGAATCGAACCTGGGACCCTTCAATCCGCAGTCTGATGCTCTATCCACCGAGCCAAACCAGTTAGGGCAGAACTTTTTACTTTTAATAGCCTCAAGTTACTGTCTAGCATCTTTTAGTTTAAACTCTAAGGGAAGCATTCTTGCTTGATAGATATTTTTCTTTTTTTAAAATATATTTTATTGATTTTTTACAGAGAGGAAGGGAGAGAGATAGTTAGAAACATCGATGAGAGAGAAACATAGATCAGCCGCCTCCTGCACATCTCCCACTGGGGATGTGCCCGCAACCCAGGTACATGCCCTTGACCGGAATCGAACCCGGGACCCTTCAGTCCGCAGGCCGATGCTCTATCCACTGAGCCAAACCGGTTTTGGCAATAGATATTTTTCTTACAGCTCTATAAATATATCAGTCCACTGCCTTCTGGACTGTAAGGTTTATACGGAGAATTCTGCTTATGATCTTATGGAGGCTCCCTTGTATGTAACAAGTCACTTTTCTCCTGCTGCTCTCAAGATTCTCTCTTTTTCATTGACCTTACACAGCCTGATTATAATGTGTTTCAGTGTGGGTCTCTTTGGATCTATCCTACTTGGAATTAGTTGAGTTTCTTATGAGTATATTCATTTTTTGATCAAATTTGGGAAATATTCAGCCATTTTTCTTCAAACAAGATCTCTGCCTCTTTCGCTTTTCTCCTTTTGAGACTCCCAAATGCATACATGGGTTCACTTGATGATCTTTTCTAAGTCTCTTAGGGTCTGTTCACTTTTCTTTATTATTATTAGTCTTTTGCTCCTCTAATTTGATAATTGACTTTCTTCAAGTTCTCTGATCTTTGTTCTGTTTATTCAAGTCTGCTATTGAACCCCTCTAGTACATCTAGTTCCAGTCTGAGTCTGAAGCCCTGAGAACCAAGAGCACCAAAGGTATAAGTCCTAAAATAAGGGTTAAAGACAATGTCCCAGCTCAATAAGTCAGAGAGAGAGAGAGAGAGAGAGAGAGAGAGAGAGAGAGAGAGAGAGAGAGAGAGAGAGAGAAAATTCTCACTTCCTATGTCTTTTTGGTCTATTCACTGCTCAATAGATTGTATGATGCCCACACACAGTGAGAAGGGCAATCTGCTTTACTCAGTCTACCAACTCAAATGCTAATCTCTTTCAGAAACACCCTCACAGACACACTCAGAAATAATGTTTAAGCAAATATCTGACACTTCATGACCCAGTAAAGTTAACACATAAAATTAATAATCACAGTATTTTTTAGCTCTACAAATTTCTGTTTGGGAGAGACTTATGGTTAAGAGGGTGGAGTGGGTAAATGCTGTGCTCACCTCTTCCCCCAACTACATCAAAATCACAACTAAATTATAGAACAACCACCCTTGAGAACACCCTAATGACTGGCTGAACAGAAATCCACTAACTAAGGATATAAAGAAGAAGCTACTTTGAGACTGGTAGGAGGGGGAGATGCCAAATGGTCTGATGCCACAACAATGTGTGATGGTTAAGAATCAGGATAGTGCCCTAACCAGTTTGGCTCAGTGGATAGAGCATCAGCCTGCAGACTGAAGGGTCCCAGGTTCGATTCCGGTCAAGGGCATGTACCTTGGTTGCGGGCACATCCACAGTAGGAGGTGTGCGGGAGGCAGCTGATCGATGTTTCTCTCATCAATGTTTCTAACTATCTTTCTCCCTTCCTCTCTGTAAAAAAATCAATAATATAATATATATATTTTAAAGAATCAGGATAGATATATTGGCTGTAGATGCCCTCCCTGAGGAGCAAGGGGTCCCAGCCCCACAATGGGCTCCCTAGACTGGAGCACCAGTGCTGGGAACAGCAGTCCTCACAACATCTGGCTATGAAAATCAGTGGGGATTCTGTTTGGCTGAGACCAAGGAATGCTGTAGACCTAGGTATCATCTTAAAAAGCCTAAATACAGACTCACTCACTCACAAACATTCACCCTAATCTCCAGCAAAGGGACAGCAGCTAGAAAGGTACTAGGGATATATGGGGACAACTGAGTTGTCTCGCTTCAGGACAAGGGCTAGAGGAGCAACTCTCTCCAGGACATAAGTGCTGGCAGACACCATTATTTCTTTGTTCAGCCCTCCTCCCACCCAGCTTGTAGGCACCAAAACAGAGTTTCTATTATCATGACTAACACGCTTTCCCCACTCAGGTGATTCCCTGAGACCCTGTCCCACCCAACTAGTCCATTGAACTAAATATATTGTGCCCAGCAAAGAAAACCATCAACAAAATGAAAAGACAGCCTACGGAATGGAAAAACATATTTTCCAATGTATTTATAATAAGGGATTTACAACAAAAATATATAAAAGCTCACAAAACCTAACATCAAAAAGATAAGCTGATTAAAAAATGGGCAGAGGACATGAAAAGAAATTTCCCCAAGGAGGACTGCAAATGGTAATAGACATATGAAAACATGCTTAATGCCACTAATAATCAGAGAAATGCAAATTAAAACCACAATGAGATATCACCTCATACCTGTCAGAATGGCTATCAGCAATAAATCAATAAACAAGTGTTGCTGAGGATGTGGAGAAAAGGGAACCCTCGTGCATTGTTGTTGGAATTGCAAATTGGTGCAGCCACTATGGAAAACAGTATGGAGGATCCTCAAAATTTTAAAAATAAAACTACCATATGACCCAGCAAGCTCATTTTTGGGTATTTATCTGAAAAAATCCAAAATACTAATTCAAAAACATATGCACCCCTATGTTCATTGCGGCATTATTTATAATAGCCAAGATATGGAAGCAATCTAAGTGTCCATCAATAGAAGATTGAGTAAAGAAGATGTGGTACATATATACAATGAAATACTACTCAATCATAAAAAGAATAAAATCTTACCATTTGTGACAACATGGATGGATCTAGAAGGTATTATACTAGACTGAAATAAGCCATATAGAGAAAGAAATACCACATGATTGTACTTATATGTGGATTCTAAAAAACAAAATAAGCAAAAAGAAAAAACATAAGATGAGTGGATAAAAACACTATGGTACAAAAAAAAAAACCCCAAAACCTATGGTACATTTATACAATGAAGTACTACACAGCAATAAAAAAGAAAAAACTCTTACCATCTGCAACAGCATGGATGGACCTGGAGAGTATTACGCTGAGCAAAGCAAGCCAGTCAGAGAAAGACAAGTATCACAAGATCTCACTCATATGTGGAATCTAATAAACCAAATAAACTGATGATCAAAAATAGACCCAGAGACATAGAGGCATGAACAGACTGTTGAACCTCAGAGGGAAGACAGGGGAGGGTGGGTGTGAAGAGATCAACCAATGAACTCATATGCATATATGCATAACCCGTGGACACAGACAATAGGGTGGTGAGAGCCTTGGGGGGGGGCGGGAGTGGGCTGGAAGAGGTTAATGGGGGGGAGGGGAAGGAGGACCTATAAATAAATTAATAAAAAAATAAAATACCAAATTGTTAACAAAATCTACAACTTAGTGGGGAAAAAAAAAAGATAAAACAGAAACAAACTCATAGAAACAGAGAACAAACAAGTGTTTGCCAGATTGGAGGGAGTGTGGGGTAAAAAATATGAAGGGATTAAGAGGTACAAATTGGCAGTTACACAATAGTCATGGGAATGTAAAGTACAACATAGGGAATATAGACAATGATATTGTAATAACTATGTATAGTGTCAAGTGTGTACTAGACTTATCAGGGGGTCACATTGTAAGTTATATAAATGTCTAACCACTATGTTACACACTTGAAACTAATGTAATATTAAATGTCAACTGTAATTGAAAAATAAAATTTACTAGTAAAAAAGAAAGAACTTTGAGTCAGCCTCTGCTGGGCTGACAGTTGGGAATGTACATGGATGATAGAAAACAAAATTACATTCCAAATATGCTATTTCTGGTGGAGAGTAAACCTATTCAGCAAGACCAGGTTCAAAGTGAGGTCTGTATAACATCCACATGAAATATTGTTAAATAGCTGTGTATGATCTAAAAACCAAGTTTGAGGTCTTCACAAATTTGGGCTTAAAAGTTTCTCTCAGTAGCATACAAATCTGTATGTGGAACAAAGAAGTTTACCAGTTAGTCCCTTACTCTGCTCAGGCTGCTGTAGCAAAATACCCTAAGACTGGGTGGCTTAAACAACAGAAATGTGTGTCTTACAGTTCTGGATGCTGGGAAGTCCGAATCCAGGTGTAGATGACCACCATCTTGCTGTGGGTTGACAGGTCTTTCTTTGGTGGGTGCTCATGGAGAGAGAAAGGGCTCTCAAGTCTCTTGCTCTTCTTATAAGGGCACTACTCCCATCATGGAGCTCCACCCTCAAAATCTCATCTAAACCTAATAACCTCCCAAAGGCCCTACATCATCCAAACATCATCACATCAGTGGTTAGCACTTCACCATATGAATTTGAGGGAACACAAATATTTAGTCCATACAGTCTTCTTCTGTTATAAAGTGTCATAAACATTCTACTTGATCTTTAAGGCCTTCATCTTATAAACTTGTCACCATTATTGACATCCTGTAGTCCTTGGCATACGTCTGAGTGTGACATATTTGCTATAAGAGTATGCCCATGACTGAGACAGTGTGTGTGTCTCACATGTAGTGCTCTCTTGGAAGCCTTACTGCTAAATTCTTTTTTAGTCTCCTAAGACCTCGTATTTAATAAAGAACTAATTGTTGAGATTTTTTTAAAGAAGTTTCTCTCAGAAGTCATGTAAAAATTGAACTAAAAAAGATCCCAATGAAATGTTGTGGAAAAAAGTTGTGTACAACAGGTTGTGTTGGAGCAGAATTGTGATGGGGTCCCAATATTCTAGTCCTTGGTATAGACACTGTTATCCCCTCCCAGTGAATGTGTCAGGACTGCGGATGGATAAATATTTGCTCTTATGATAGGGTTACATGGTGTGATAAAATAATAGGACAGTCACTGCTGTGCTTATGTGACTTTATCTAAGATTTCACAACTCTGTGGCAGTCTACTGGCCTTGTAGAAGCACACAGTTATGAGGTGACCTAACGTCATGTCGTAAGAGGGTGGTATGGTTAGCAACTGAGTGAGGCCTCTCAGAGCTGACAGTTAAACCTGGTTGAAGGTCAGCAAGAGAAAACACAAGGCCTCAGCGCTGCAATCATCTGGTATTGGATTCTGCCAACAACCAGGTGAAGTTGAAACTCTCAGTCCTTTTCATGAGAACCACAGCCCCTCTAGTGACACCCTGAGCTCAGCCTGGTGAAACCCGGAGCAGAGAACCCATCTAGCCCATCTCTCACAAAAACTACATGATAATAAACATGTTGCTTCAAAATTTGTTCTTTGATTATGTTTATTAATATTCATTTTTTAATATTATCATTTTGTTTGTTCATCATTTTTTTCCTGATTTCATTTAGTCGTCTGTCCATGAGCTTTTAGTTCATTGAGCATCTTTGAAAGAGCTGTTTCAAATTTTTAGTAAACTAAAACAGAGGTCTACATTTCAAGGTCAGTTTCTGGATATTTATTGTGTTCCTTTGAATGGGCCATGTTTCCCTGGTTATTTTTTTTTTTTGTATGCCTTTTGAACTTTTATTGAAATTTGGGCATTGGAAAACAGCCACCTTTCCCAGTCTTTGCAGGCTGCCCTCCTCAGGGGAAGCCCTTCACAAATCAGCATGGTGTAGGAACCTTGGGTCCTTTCAAACTTTTTCTGGGGATGTGTCTTCCCTGGGCCTCTGCATGTGCTTTTATTTTAGTTCTCTGTATATATATGTATATATGTATATATGTATATATGTATGTATACATATATGTATATATGTGTATATATATAGCTACTTTTATTACTTTATTTTAGTTTATCTTGAATTGAATTTATTGGGGTGACATTGATTAATAAAATTATATAGGTTTCAGGTGTACAATTCTATAATACATCAAGTGGATATTGTATTGTGTGTTTACCATCGCAAATAAGTCTCCATCACCATTTATCCCCCCCATACCTTCTTTTTCTACCCTGGTACTATTTCCCACAGAGTTTTCTGCTTCTGGGCTTTTGCTCCAGTACGTTGTGATTTTCTTTACCTGTCCGGGTATCTCTTCAAATTGTGGGGCAGAAGATTGCTCTGTGACCACAGTTCTCTGAAATAGCTAAGAAGAGCTGTTGATTTTCAGTTTGTTCAGCTTCTTTCCTGTGTGTATGGAGTGATACATTTAAGCTCTTTACACGCCATACCTGAAACTAGAAGTATTACGTCTTTTTTTTGTATTTTGCCTTCTGGGACATTTTCTTGATTTTATCTTCTATTGAGCTTTTTACACAATTAATTTTAGAGAGAGGAAGGGGGGGAGAGAGAGAGAGAGAGAGAGAGAGAGAGAGAGAGAGAGAGAGAGAGAAATGAGATAGAAGCATTGATTGGCTGCCTCCAGCACATTCCCCACTGGGGATGAAACCTGAAACCCGGGCATATGCCCTGACCAGGAATCAAACCCGCCACTTTTTGGTGTATGGGGTGATGCTCCAATCAACTGAGCCACACCTACCGGGGCCTTCTATTGAACTTATTTTAAAAATTGTTTAAAGTAATAAGCACTCTTTATTCTTCAAAGTTGACTTTTCATAGCATCTTTTTCTTTTATTTGTGGGTGTAATATCTTATATGTGTGCTTAATAGAACTGTAATGAAGTTTTGGGCATAATAGAGAAAAACTACCAGGTCAGAAAGAGAAATTGCAAATAGATGTCCTATATTACCTGTCTAATAAAATATCAACCATACCCTTCTGAAAGGGGCGGCCTATTCTCTGTCCCTCTCCTTAGCCCCCTAGCCTGATACCATCTGTGGGAAGCGTAATTGCCCACCAACTGCACAGTTGTGTGTTTTTTTTGTTTTGTTTTGGGGGTTTTTAATTGGTCTCTGGCTGTCTCTTCTGGCTTTTGCCACTCCCAACCCCCTTCTCCCTGGCCATCTACCACTCAGAAGAAGAAGAGCCAGAGATACGTTCTCAGCCTCCCTTGCAGCTAGAGTTGGTTATGTGTCCCCGTGATGGCCGTGAGATGCTTTCTGGGCGCCTTCTGACAAGGCTTTGCCTTTCCTGAGACACACATCTCTCAAGAACAAATACTAAGAGGCCACACTGTCCTCTTCCTTCTTCTTTCTGCTGGGAATATAGTCGTGCTGCCTGGAGAGGTGGCAGCAATCTTGTGACCCTGAGGGGATGAGCATGAGGATGAAGCTCCACACATTAAGGAAGAAAAGGTTAGAAAGAGCCTGGGTTCTAGGCCTAACCGGTTTGGCTCAGTGGATAGAGCGTCGGACTGCGAACTCAAGGGTCCCAGGTTTGATTCCAGTCAAGGGCGTGTACCTTGGTTGTGGGCACATCCCCAGTGGGAGGTGTGCAGGAGGCAACTGATCGATGTTTCTAGCTCTCTATCCCTCTACCTTCCTCTCTGAAAAAAAACCCACAAACAAACAAACAAAACAACACACCAATAAGATGTATTTAATGAGCCTGGGTTCTTAATGGCATTGTTGAGCAGCAGAATGCATGCCACACTTTTGTTAGTAATAAATTAACTTCCTGAGAAAGTAAGAAAAAAGAAAGATGGAAAGAAAGAAAGGAAAGCCATATAAGTTTAAGCCACTGTCAGTGGGTTTTATGTTACTTGTACCTGAAAAAGTTTTTAACGAATCACCATGTTTCTATGTAGTATGTTCATGCTACTGTTTTGCAACTTAGCAATTTGCGACATTATCTCATGACATCTTGTTATGGTAGAAGATGATACACCTTTTTTTTCTATCCCCCCTCTACTAGTATACACACCCTGTTTTCCTTCCATTCTCCCACTATGTTTATGTCATAATTCCTAGTAAATCAGTAGTTGCTACAGAGTCAAGAAGTGTATTATAATTATCATTTTCTGCATTTAATATCATTTTTATATCCTGGTTTTAATCATTGCTTAGCTTTTTCCTTTGAAATGTGCCCAGCCTTACTTTTTCCAATTTGATTAATCAGTTCATTCATAAACCTATTCACACAATTTTTCACAAATATTCACACCACTCAGCTCATTGATTTAAGGAGAAACCAACACAAAGTTGATTGCTTGGGAACCTGTGTAAGGTGACCGGGTGGGGACCCGCGCATTCTGCCCGAGGACTCCTGAGTCCAGAAAGGAAAAGCTTTGCTCTGAGACTGATTTCTTTGGGGAACGCTCTGTAATTTGCTGAGTGTAGATGCTTGGCTCTTGTGATTTCTACCCAGGAGCACAGGGAAGGGCAGAGCGAGGTGGGACAATCAACCGTTCCGACACCTACTTTCAATTCTCCCTCCTCTGGGGCCTCTACATCTCACTCCCAGGTCAGGATACCTTTTGCACCAGAGCTCCACCCGGATTTTGCAAGGAAGACCAAGGTTCTTCACCCAGATCCCTCCCACGGGGGGCTGTCCTCTACCTCTCCAGGCCCTGCTTTCTCAGTTACCGCCCCGCTAGCCCCTTTCTGCCAGGAAGTTGAACTCTCTTCCCCATGGATGGATCTTCCTCCAGTTTCTTTGGAGATGTGGGTTTATACACATGATTCCTTTATTCTTATTTTATGGGGTGCTAGGAGTTAGGAGAGACATATGTATTCCACCCTTTTAAAATGATTTTTATTTTTTAGTAAATTTATTGGTGTGACATTGGTTGATAAGATTAAATGGGTATCAAGTGTACAATTCTAGGCAATCAACTGAATGGGAATAGATACTTGTAAACAATACCTTTTAGAAGGGTCTAATATCCAAAATATGTAAAGAACCCATGAAAATCATTAATAACACTAAAGAATCAATTAAAATTTGGCAGAGGACCTGAAGAAACACTTCTTCCAAGAAGACACGCATTGGCCAACAGATATATGAAAAGATGCTCAACATCACGACCTATAAGGGAAAATCAAATGAAAACCACAATAAGGTACCACCTCACACCTGTTAAATGGCTATTATCTGTAAGACAAGAAATAACAAGTTTTAGAGAGGTTGTGGAGAAAAAAGGAACCCTTATACACTGCTGGTGGGGATGTAAATTGGTAAGACCACTATGGAAAACAGTATGGAGGTTTCTAAAAAAATTAAGAATAGAGCTACCATATGACCCAGCAATCCTTCTTTTGGGTATCTACTCCAAAAATTTGAAAACATTTATTCATAAAGATATATGTACCCCTATATTCATTGCAGCATTATTTATAGTGGCTTAAGGATAGAAAGAACCTAAGTGTCCACCTTCCTGAATGGAAATTAGAATTAGAATTTTTAATGGCCTTAGAGTTCTTGGATAGGCCCCCAGTATATAGACCAACTTTTGTGAGCCATTGGCAATGGGAAATCCTGGGTTTGGGGTTCTGATGGATTTGAGTTTGAATTGTCATTCTCTGACCTCCTTACTCAAGTCACATCCATGGGCCTCAATTTTCTCCTCTACAAAGTGGGAATGACAAGGCCTATCTGATAGAGCTCTGGGAAGATTTCCTTAGAGGCTATATATAAGCATACAACACAGGGCTTGGCAGACAGTAGGTGCTCAGAATTGGAGTGATCACTGTTTAAGGCAGCAAGTGGGAAATGTGATTGAAAAGATCTGAAGCAGGTGTCAGGAGGGTCTCGGATGCCAGGACTTAGTCTTGTGACGCTGAGGAACCCTGGCAGGCTTGTGAACAAGGAAGTGACTTGATCTCAAAGAATTTGTCAGATTGTTCTGTCAGTCGGGTGTGGAGTGGGATTGGCCCAGCAGCTCTTGAGTTAAAATCTTCATCTGCATCTGAGTTATTTGTAACCGTTGTCATAGCAACAAGTTTGGCAAGTGAGCCAGTGCTACAAGCTCCTGGCAGTAGGGAGGGGAGGGCAGTGGGAGAAGACAGAAGATTTGGAAGGCGGGGGGCGGGGGGGTCATCTGTGACCAGCACTTCACTTTCCTCTTGTTTGTCTGAAGCGTGCAGCTGGAGATGAGGGTGAGTGTCCTTCAGGGAGAATCACTGGGGACTCCTGCCCAGTCTCCTGATATTCCAGATGTGACAATAGGTCCGAGAGGTCCAGTAGCTGGCTCAAGACCACACAGGACGTCAGGGACAGGGACAGGACTAGATGTTTTTAAAAAGTACTCGGGGTCATAGAGCTGAAACATAGTAAACCTGAGAGGACCTGTGGAAACATTTCAGTCACCTGTCTACCAACTCACATGCTTTATTGTGATTGTTGCTCATCTGGCAAACATGGGGCCCAGGTTGGGTTAGAACTGACTCAGGGTCACACAGCAACTCCAGTGCTGACTTGAGATCACAACCCAGAGGCCTCGGGCCTCCCAGGCCTGGGTACTTCCTGAGGAAGTGGCATCTAGGGTTCACAGCTCAGAGAAGCGCTCACTGCCGACTTCAGGTAGGGCCTCCCAAGGTAAAATTGATTTGACTTCCTTGGCCTCTGACCCTCCTCAAAGTCAACAGGCATGTATTCAGGTCACATCGTCCCTCCTCACACCCCTCTTTCTTTGCAAGTGTGTGTGTCCTCCTGCCCATGACAACGCTGTTGCACAAAGGATAGCCCAGCCTCACTCCACCCTGGACCAAACACACCTGCCACAGGTCTCCGCCTTCAAATCACCCACAAGGCTAAGCACTTCCCGGACACACTTTTATGTGATTCACTCCTCACAATTATCATTCTCTGTCTCCCCATTTACCAGGTGGAAACCTGAAGGACCAGAGGGCCCAAGGTCACACAGGGCGTCTTAGCCTGAACCCGTCCACTTCCAGGATAGTGCTTCTGCCCCTTCTATCCCGCACTGGTTCCCAGCACTCAGAGTCATCCGCCCCCAGCCCCGCCATTATCTTTGCCTTCATCACCCCCTGGGCACTTGTGCGATAGTTTCCTCTGTGTCCTCTGCCTTATGTGCAGCCCAAACTCCCCTTCTCTCCTCCTAGCCAGTCCCTCACCAAGTGCAGCTGATTCCCCTTTCTGTCCCTCAAATCCAGCTTCTTTCCTCATCCTCTGCCATTGCCCTGTTCCAGCCTCAACACCCCTCACATGAACGACCCCAAGTCCCCTTGCTGGCAAATCCCCTTCCTGGCTTCCGGCTTCTGGACTGGCCATCTTCAACCTACCCCTTTGCACAGCAGCAGTGAGAGGGGAGTCACTTCCTTCTGTGACTGCCCCCCCCCCCACATACACACACAAGGATAAAGTTCTACTCCTTTTTGGCAATTAAGGCTGCCCATAGATTCGGCCTCACCAAACCTCTCCAACTGCATCTCTTGCCACACCTGGTCCAACACACTGTGCTCTGCCCACTGAACTAACCACAAGTGGTTCCTACAATCTGCCAGCTCTCTCTTGTCTAGGTGACTTTGCAAGGTGCTCTGCCCTTCACAACTCCCCAGACCTTGTGAACTCACCAAGTGGCACTTCATCCAAGTACTACCTTGATCTTGTCCTCTGGGCTCACAGCCCCTAGACCTTCCTGCCCCTCCCCATGTGGATTTCATGTCCAGGGTTCCCTCTCCTGTCAGATCAGAAGTTCCCTAAAGTCAGGGCCTCTGTCTCCAGCAAAGCCCAGCACCTGGCCAGTCCCAGAGGAAGGGTCAGCAAATATTCATTGCATGGATTCAGGTGCATGAATGATTGAATAAAGAATGAAATTTGGGTTCAGCTCTGTCCTTGGGCACTCCTGCATGAAGTCAGTTGCTGTCTGGCAGGTTCTTACCTGCTCCCTGTGGTGCTTTCTCTGGGAGGGGCGTGGCTTGAGTCAGCTGACAGAGGGTGAGGCCCAACCAGCTGAGTTGAGAGCATGTAGGTGGATGAGAAGGGGTGCAGTGAGGGATAGAAAATGGGTGTGCCCACTGAGGTGGTGCTGTGCTTTTCCCTCCCCCTTATAGGTAAGTGACCTGAGGCACAGGGAGGCTTAGGTCACTTGCCAAAGCCACACAGCTAAGTAAGGTCGTGGTGGGACTCCAACTCTGATCAACTTCAAGGCACTTTCCACATTGTCCCAGCCTCTCTCACCTTCCCTTTGGATAACAGGCTTGTGGTAATTAATGGTGGAGTTATGCTTGGAACCAGGGTCTTAGAGTAACAATTGTCAAGGCAGAAGAGAGAGAGGGAAGGAATCACATTCTGAATTCGTACTATGACCTTGTGCTGTGCAGATAAGAGGATTGGGGGACAGTGGTTGGAACTTAAACATTTAATGGACTAATGAAACCCCTATAATACAGATTTTCCAAACAGTGCTTCTATTTTTCTTTTCCTACACTCTAATCTTTAGTCTTTTCATGGTGCTCCAATTTTATTGTATGGGATATTTCAGTGGTGTATAAAATGTATTATGTGTGATATTTCAATGCGTATAAAGTAATTACAAATCCAAAGATGATGGTGCTAGTTAAAGCACTGTAGGCAGGCGAGGCAAACCCATCCAAGAATGCGTGATTATTTCAGTAAGGATAAAATGGCAGAAAGGATCCAATGTAACCCCTCTGTCCCCCCTAGAACTTGCTGGCCTCCCCAGGGAATGGGGTCATATTGGGGTTTCTGCTGTTTAGAAACTGAGCATCAACCGTGTTGGTAGCGTAGTCAACCTGATTGAAGGGAAATCCATGTTGAACCTGTGTAACGCCCATCCCTTCTACTCTGGCAATTTTGTTCATTGGCTCCTCAAACAATCACTAGTAGATCTAGAGAAAGAGGTTGACAGATTTCCACAGGGTGGATCGTTGTGCTCCTTTTGGGAAGCATTTAGATGGGACACGGATAGTCTCACACGCAGCTGTCCTGAGAGATCTGTTCACTTACTCCTCACACATATGTAGGTGATGAAATCGGACTGTGCCTTGCACATAGTAAGTGCTCTTTAAGTATTTTGTTGCATTGTTGTTATTGCTATCAGTTCTCCAATCTTGTTCCTTCCCAGTCTCTGATCATCTGTCCAGCATGTTAATTGGTATTGATCCGTGTCCCCGGTCAGGTCACTTTCTGGATAAAGAGATCAACCAGATGCATGGCCCTGAGTTTTGCCTGCTAGGAAGGTTTCCCTTCCTTACTACCCGTCAGAGTCGCACCTAAGTGGGGCTGTCACACAACAGCATCCACTACCAGTTGGTTCCTGCTTAGCATGCAGTGGCATCTTCAACCATGCTCCTGGGGTTTTCTTTTCTTCTTCAGTAAGCTGGCTGTTGGGAACTTGCCACAAGGACCTATGTATGGGCTGAGGGAGAGCAAGCAACGTGGCAGTTGCAGGTGCTATGGGAGTGTGAGCCTCCTGTAAGTCACTTGTGCTTTTGGGATCTGCTCCAGACTCACTTGGTTTATATGGCCGCCCTTTGATGGAGTGTGATTCTTGCCTGCCCAACTTTATGGATTGGTGGTAGCATGGCACCAAGGCCAGGGTGGGCAGCTCAGGTTGCATAGTCACTTGGGGTCACATGGCTAGGCATTCAAAGTCTACCGGGGCCAGTAATGTAACCTTGTTGAATTAATCACCAAGTGCCAGGAACAGTTTCTCAAAAGGAGAGTAGTTATCTGACAGAGGGCAAGGCATGTGCTCTAAAACTCTAGGGGTTTGTGCTTGGATTCTCCAGTGGGGCTCCCCAGGGGCTCCATGCAGCATCTTGTGTGTCAGACACTCACTCACTTCGTTAAGACACACACTTGTTCATTCACACAATCTGCTTTACAATGACAGTGTTTATGGCCCTGCACTGAGTACCGGGGTATCCTGTTCTCAAGACACGGCCAGTCCAGGGAGGGAAACGGTGACAGCACCGAGAGAAACCACGAAGGGCGGGCGGTGGGAGCCCCGA
Source organism: Myotis daubentonii (assembly GCF_963259705.1). NCBI lineage: Eukaryota > Metazoa > Chordata > Mammalia > Chiroptera > Vespertilionidae > Myotis > Myotis daubentonii. The sequence continues at coordinate 7,762,600 of NC_081861.1, read as the reverse complement.
GGAGCCAGTGGCTCACTCTCCTCTGCGCCCAGGCACGTTATTCTGTGTATAGGTGTGTGTGAGGAACATGGGCACAAACGCATAGACACAGGCACGCGTTTACACATACGAATATGGGCACTGGGTGCACACATTCTAAGGGCGGGTTCTGAGTCAGCAGCAGTCAGTGTGCTCTGGTGGAAGGAGCCCTGACTGGGGGGTGTGGGGAGGGTGGGTAGGTGATGGGGTTAAACTGCTGCAGCTCCCTTACACAGGCTCCCTGTGCCCGGGGCTTCCCTGCCCTCTCTGGCCTGGGATCTCCTGCCGTGAGATGTGAACAGCATTCGCTCACCCAGCCTGGTCTCTGCAGTGGAGATTAGTTCGTGGATGGGGAGCGCCCAGAGCACTCCCTGGCACACGGTAGGTGAGCTACTGTAATGGATGTGGTGACAGTCCCTGGGAAAGTGCGTGGTGCACTGTGCCCACGCGTGAAGGTGGTGACCAGGCGGGTGTGTGTCCATGCTCACATGTGTGTGGAGATGGCCATGTGTCCAAGCTGGGTGCTGAGCTAGGTGGGCAAGAACGTGGCCAGCCCCACCCAAGAGACCCCTGGCTGCAGGAGGTGCCACAGATGCTTTGGACGTGTCTAAGTCTCCATGACCATGGCCGTAAGCTCCCGTCGGCAGCCCCTCTTCCATGGTTATAACTCCCACCACTTTGTTATAACTGTTCCCTCCCCTTGACCCTTCCATTCTTGGGGAGGAAATGGCTTTCCCTGGATGCAGTTCTTGGATATCTAACCTTCCCTTGTGGGTTCCCCTCACCTTGCTCACACCTCTGAAAATTATGTCTCACTAGTTCATCTTCATGTTACACATTGAGCGTGCCATCTGTTTTTGAGAGCATTCTGATTGACACAGAGAGTGACTGTGAGTGAAAAAGGAAATGAGTGAGTAAAGGAAAGAGTGGGTGAGTGCAATGTAAGTAAAGGCATGAATGAATCCGTAAATAAGTGTGAATGAGGGAATGACGGAATGAGTTGCCCTGTGAAACTTTCCCTATTTATCGTGCTAAGTGTTGTGGAAGCCACACTGGCCAGATCTTGCTCTGCTGTGGAATCACGGCTGGGAATGGAAGGGCAGTGGGCGGAGAGCATACACTGCAGGCTGCCCTTGAGGATGTGGTCTCAGGCGCTGTGGGCCAGAGATGTCCTGGCTGCCAGCCTTGCTGTACGTTCATCTAGGGGTGTGAAGGCCAGACTGGCGACGTCAGAACCCCCATGTTAGGGGCACAGATTCCCGGACCCCACCCTCTGGAGTCCGATTCAGTAGGTTGGGGAGGGGCCCAAGAACCTGTTTCTGACCAGGTGGCAGGTGAACTTGGAGTCTGGCCAGGTCAGAGAACCACTGACCTGGCCCACCCACCTCCTCTGAGAGATGAGTGGACAGGCACAGAGGAATCACCATGGCCTGTGGCCACCCTCACCAAGCTATTTAGCTTGGAGCTCCTGCCTGGTTTGACCCTGATAACCCAGAGTGACAGTGTGGTACACGGAAGGAGAGCCGGACACACAGGCATGGGCTCCAATCCCAGCTTTGACCTTCCCCTAAGGTGGGGGCGCAGGCAAATCCCTCACGTGCTCTGCTTCCCTTTTCCATCTGCACAATCAGGAGATGCCACCTGGGGCCCAGGAGAGTGTGATAAGACCCCTCCCTGCAAATCCCTGCTGCAGAGGAATGAAGGTTTTATTAAAGAAATTGAAGAAGACACAAATAAATGGAAAGATATTATGTGTTCATGGATTGGAAGAATGAATAGCATTAAAAAGGCTACACTAGCCATTCTGACAGGTGTGAGATGATAACACATTGTCGTTTTGATTTGCATCTCTCGGATTAGTGACTTTGAGCATGTTTTCATATGTCTTTCGGCCTTCTGTATGTCCTCTTTTTAAAAGTGTCTATTTAGGTCCGTTGCCCTTTTTATTTATTTATTTATTTATTTATTTATTTATTTATTTATTTTTAATATATTTTATTGATTACGATATTACATATGTGTCCTTATCCCCACGTTACCCCTTACCCCCCCCCCCCACCCCCCGCTCATGCCCTCACCCCCCTGTTGTCCATGTCCATTGGTTAGGCCTATATGCTTGCATATAAGTCCTTTGGTTGATCTTTCCCCCTTACCTCCACCCTCCCCTATCTTCCCTCCAAGGCCCGACAGTCCAATTAATGCAACTCCGTCTCTGGATCAGTCCTTGTTCATCAGTTTATGTTGTTCATTATATTCCACAAATGAGTGAGATCATGTGATATTTATCCTTCTCTGACTGGCTTATTTCACTTATCATAATGCTCTCCAGTTCCATCCATGCTGTGGCAAATGGTAAGAGTTCCTTTTTCTTCTTCCTCTTCTTAAAGAATACCTTTCAGCATTTCATATAATGCTGGTTTGGTGGTGATGAACTCCTTTAGCTTTTTCTAATCTGTGAAGCTCTTTATCTGACCTTCAATTCTGAATGATAGCTTTGCTGGATAAAGTAATCTTGGTTGTAGGTTCTTGCTATTCATCACTTTGAATATTTCTTGCCACTCTCTTCTGGCCTGCATGGTTTCTGTTGAGAAATCAGCTGACAGTCGTATGGGTACTCCCTTGTAGGTAACTGACTGTCTTTCTCTTGGTGCTTTTAAGATTCTCTCTTTGTCTTTTGCTCTTGGCATTTTAATTATGATGTGTCTTGGTGTGGTCCTCTTTGGATTCCTTTTGTTTGGGGTTCTCTGCGCTTCCTGGACTTGTAAGTCTATTTCTTTCACCAGGTAGGGGAAGTTTTCTGTCATTATTTCTTCAAATAGGTTTTCAATATCTTGCCCTCTCTCTTCTTCTGGCACCCCTATAATTCTGATGTTGGTACGCTTGAAGTTGTCCCAGAGGCTCCTTACACTATCTTCATATTTTTGGATTCTTCTTTCTTTTTGCTTCTTCTGTTGGGTATTTTTTGTTTCTTCGTATTTGAAATCTTTGACTTGATTCTTGGGATCCTCTTGTCTGCTGTTGGATCTCTGTAAATTATTCTTTATTTCAGTCAGTGTATGCTTAATTTCTAGTTGGTCTTTTTTCATATCCTCCGGGGTCTCACTAAATTTATCGGAGGTTTCCCTAAAATTCTTGAAAACCCTTATAAGTGTGCTTTTGAACTCTATATCCAGTCATTTGCTTTCCTCCATTTCTGTCATTTGTGACCTGTTTCTTTGTCTCCACATTTTTTATGCTTCCCTGTGTTGGTAGAGTGGTTTTGTGTGCTAGGTGTCCTATAGGGCCCAGTGGCTCAGCCTCCCCAGTTACCTGAGGTGGACACTCTTGGTGCACCCCCTTGTGGGCTTTGTGCACAGTCTTGTTGTAGTTATGCCTTGATTGTTGTAGGATCACTGGGAGGAATTGACCTCTAGGCCAATTGGCAGTGAGAATCAGCTGTGTCTGCAGTGGGAGAACTTCTGTGCTGAAGACACCCTTCTGGGGCAAGACTTGCTTCAGTGGGGCTTTGGTGCTCACTGAGTCTGCCCCCTGAGTGTGTCCCTCATGGATCTGAGGAGTTGTAATCTGGATGGTCCCACTCTGACCACTGTATACACTGGCTGTTGGATCTAAGGAGGTGCTAATTTTGTCTCTGCCTGAGGTTACCCAGCAGGAGCTACGAAAAGATCTGCAGATTCCCCTTCCTTTTTTTTGGAGTTTGGAGGTGTCCAGATGAGGCCCAGCTGTGAAGCAATGCAAGCTGCTGTGGGGCCATGGGTCTTCTCTTGGAAGTTCTGGGTCTATCTGGCCCAGCTGTAATTTGTTAGGTAATTTTCAGGTTGCAAATGGCCGGGGCATTCATATGCAAAAGACTCTGCTGCAGCCTGGGTGGGGCGGGGTCTCAAGGAATCAATAGGGCGGAGCAAGCAGCTATGGCCGATTCTCAGTCCTGCCCTAAGGGGCCCTGGGTCTTAGTGTCCCGGTAATTTAATTGCTGCAAGCACCTCTGAGGGAAAGCTGCCCTCGAGTTCCAAGTTCTGCCTGCTGCCAGACAGTCCAGTTTCTCCCCGTGTGAGTCCTGGGTCCCCAGAGACTTCCCAGAACTGGAGTTCAGAACAGTTGGGAGCTTGTGACTCCCTCCCAATTCAAAAAGACAGCCACGTCCTCAGGTACCAGCCCCTTTCCGCGCGCGCTCGAGCCTCCGTACCTTTGCACTTTACTTCCGCAGCTCCTGACTCTCAGTGTGCTTTTCTCTTTCCTTCTAGTTGTAGAATTTCCACTCAGCCAGCCTTCCTGTAGTTCTGGATGATGTCCATTTTGTCTTTTTGTTGTATTTGTGAAGTTGTTGTAGGAGGCAGCAATTTTGGTGTTTACCTATGCTGCCATCTTGGTTTCTCCCCGTTGCCCATTTTTTGATTGGATTGTTTATATTCCTTTTGTTAAGTTGCATGAGTTCCCTGTAAATGTTGGAGATTAAACCCTTATCGGTGATATCATTGGCAAATATGTTCTCCCATGCAGTGGGCTTTCTTGTTGTTTTGTTAATGGTTTCCTTTGCTGTGCAGAAGCTTTTTATTTTGATGTAGTCCCATTTGTTTATTTTCTCTTTAGTTTCCATTGCCCTAGGAGCAGTATCAGAGAAGAAATTTCTTCGGCATATGTTTGCGATTTCGTTGCCTGTGGATTCCTCTAGTATTTTTATGGTTTCCTGTCTTACGTTTAAGTCCTTTATCCATTTTAATCAACAAACAACAAGTGTTGGAGAGGATGAAAAAAAAAGGAACCCTTCTGCACTGCTGGTGGGAATGCAGACTGGTTTAGCCACTGTGGAGAACAGTGTGGAGTTTCCTCAAAAAACTGAAAATGGAACTCCCATTTGACCCAGTGATTCCACTTCTAGGAATATATCCCAAAAAGCCAGAAACACCAATCAGAAAGGATATATGCACCCCTATGTTCGTAGTAGCACAATTCACCCTAGCTAAGATTTGGAAACAGCCTAAGTGTCCATCAGCAGATGAGTGGATTAAAAACCGTGGTACATCTATACAATGAAATACTATGCTGCTGTAAAAAAGAAGGAATTCTTACCATTTGCAACAGCATGGATGGGGCTGGAGAGCATTATGCTAAGTGAAATAAGCCAGTCAGAGAAAGATAAGTACCACATGATCTCACTCATTTGTGGAATATAGAGAATAGCATAGACTGATGAACAGGGACAGATCCAAAGACAGAGAAACAGCGATCAGACTATCAATCCCCAGAGGGAAAGTAGGGGAGGGAGGGGGTAAGGGGGAGAGATCAACCAAAGGACTTGTATGCATGCATATAAGCCAAACCAATGGACACAAACAACAGGGGGATGAGAGCATGAGTGGGGGTGGGGTGGAGGGGAGGGTTGGGGGTTAATGGGAAATGAGGACACATTTGTAATACCTTAACCAATAAAAGAAATTTAAAAAAGGGGGGGGGAAGGCTATACTAACCAAAAGCAAGCTATAGGTTCAGTGTAATCCCTGTCAAATTCCAATGGTATTTTCACAGAAATAGAAAAAAAAAACCCACCTAATTATAAACTTTGTATGGAACCAAAAAGACTCCAAATTTTTTAAAAAAATTTTTGAGAAAAAACAACAAAGTTGGAGGCATCACACTTTCTAATTTTAAACTATATTACAAAGCAGTAATAATCAAACAGTATCATACTGGCATAAAGACAGACACATAGGCCAATGTAACAAAATAGGAAGCCCAGAAATAAACCACAGATATACATTCCACTAATCTTTTAGACAAATGCCAAGAATACATGATAGGAAAAAGATAGAATCCTATGTAATAAAAGAGAAACATGGTAATTGGTGTACAACCGCTACCCTTCCCATTGGCTAATCAGGGCGATATGCAAATTAACTGTCAGCCAAGATGGCGGCCGGCAGCCAGGCAGCTGGAAGCTAACATGAGGCTTGCTTGCTTCAGTGACGGAGGAAACCAACGTTCCCCGCCTGCCTTGCAGGCTTCTGAGCCTGCAGTTTGAAACATTTTAACAAATATAGAAGCTAAAAAAACCCCCCAGAAACCAGCTTTCAGCGAGCTGGGATCTCAGAGCTGGAGTCAGAGCTGGAGTTATACATTGTTTCGAACCGAAACAAACCAGATACCTACTTTCAGCAGCAGAGGCCTAAGAGCTGGAGCCTCAGAGCTAAAGCTGGCCCAGAATTAAAAAAAAGAAAAGAAAAAGAAAAAAAGGAGTGGTTGGGAGCTTCCGTCACCCACCAGCCTGAAAACAGCCCTCAGCCCCTCACCCAGACTGGCCACGCACCCCAGTGAGGACCCCCACCCTGAAGGGTGTGTGACCAGCTGCAAACAGCCCTCAGCCCCTCACCCAGGCTGGCCAGGCACCCCAGTGGGGACCCCCACCCTGAAGGATGTGTGACCAGCTGCAAACAGCCATCATCCCCTCTCCCAGGCTGGCCAGGCACCCTAGTGGGGACCCCCACCCTGATCCAGGACACCTTTCAGGGCAAACCAGCCAGCCCCACCCATGCACCAGGCCTCTACCCTATATAGTAAAAGGGTAATATGCCTCCCAGCACTGGGATTAGCGGAGCCGAGAGGCCTCCTGGCACCGGGATCAGCATGACAGGGGGCAGCGCCCAAACCCCCTGATTGCCCTGCAGCTCTGTGTGTGACAGGGGGCGGGGCCACAACCTCCCTATCTGCCCTGCTCTGTTTGTGACAGGGGAAGGTGCCCCAACCTCCTGATCAGCCCTGCTCTGTGCCTGATACAGGGGAGCTCCCCAACCTCTGATCACCCTGCGGCTCTGTGTGTGACAGGGTGCGACGCCCCAACCCCCTGATCGGCCCTGCTCTGTGTGTGACAGGGTGCGGTGCCCCAACCCGCCCCCCCCCCCACGGGCCCTGCTCTGTGTGTGACAGTGTAGAGCCATAACCTCCCCATCGGCCCTGCCCTGAGTGTGAGAGTGGCGGTGTCCCAACCCCCATATCTGCCCTGCTCTGTGTGTGACAAGGGGTGGCGCCCCAACTCCCCTATTGGCCCTACTCTCTGAGTGACAGGGTAAGGAGCCCCAACCCCTCTGATGGGCCCTGCTCTGTGTGTGACAGGGGGCAGCACCCCAACCCCTGGATTGGCCCTGCTCTGTGCGTGACAGGGGGTGGCGCCGCAACCTCCCCATTGACCCTGCCTTGAGTGTGACAGGGGTCGGTTCCCCAACCCCCCTATCGGCCGTACCCTGAGCGTGACTGAGAGTGGAATCACAACTCCCAATCACCCTGCTCTGAGTATGACAGGGGGTGGTGCCCCAACTCCCCAATCGGCCCTGCTCTGAGCCCTACCAGGGGCTGCACCTAGGGATTGGGCCTGCCCTCTGCCACCCGGGAGCAGGCCTAAGCCAGCAGGTCGTTATCTCCCGAGGGGTCCCAGACTGCGAGGGCACAGGCCGGGCTGAGGGACCACCCCTTCCCCCCGGAGTGCACAAATTTTTGTGCACCAGGCCTCTAGTATTCAATAAAAGGTGTTGGGAAAACAAATATCTGTATGCAAAGGAATTACATTGGACTCCTATCTTATACCACTCACAAAAGTTAAATCAAAATGAATTAAAGACTTAAATATAAGACCTGAAGCCATAAAAGTCCTAGAAGAAAACGGCAAAAGCTCCTTGACATTGGCTTTGGCAATGATTTCTAGGGTATGACATCAAAAGCACTGGCAATAAAAGTAAAATAAACAAGTGGGACTACATCAAACTAAAAGACTTCTGCACTGCAAAAGAAAAAACAAACAAAATGAAAGGGCAGCCTATGGAATGGAGAAAATATTTGCAAACCATCTGTCTGACAAGGAAAACTGCAATCCTTAGAATTATTGAGCAATTACTAAGATGCAAGGATGGCTTCACATGCTTTACATAAAGTCTCTTTTAATCCCCACAAACACTGCCTGTGAAATAGGAGCTACAATCCTGGGGGGACTGAGGCTGAGAGAGTGGGAAGGAGTTTCCAGGGCCCCACAGGCAGCCTCTGAGCCCTTGGAGCCTGCCCTCTTACACCCTAGGTCAGTGATGGTGAACCTATGACACGTGTGTCAGAGGTGACACGTGAACTCATTTTTTTGGTTGATTTTTCTTTGTTAAATGGCATTTAAATATATAAAATAAATATCAAAAACATAAGACTTTGTTTTACTATGGTTGCAAATATCAAAAAATTTCTATTTGTGACACGGCACCAGAGTTAAGTTAGGGTTTTTCAAAATGCTGACACGCCGAGCTCAAAAGGTTCGCCATCACTGCCCTAGGCTAAAAATGGCAGCTCCCTCCCCCTGCTCCTTAAAGGTTAAAACAGAGGGTAGAGCCAGTCCTGTGGGGATAAAAACAGAACAAAGACCTCTGAAAGGAAGGAAGTCAGGGGAATGTATGTAAGCGGGGGCCTCAGAGAGTATGGGGCCTCAGTTTGCCCCTAAACTTCCTGACAGCTGTAGCAGAAAGGGGGAGCGGGTGGCAGAATTCCCAAGTTGTCATTTTCTGGGTAAAAGGTGGCAGAGAGACATGTCTAAAAGGACATTTGTCTTGGACTGAAATTCCAGAGGAGTTGATCTTATGGCCAGCTCAGCAAACATCCGGGACCAGAAAGTCCTCTGTGATTTCATGAGACATTGAGAGGCTTATTTATGAATATGATTCTGAGCATCTCCCCCTGAAGACAGAGGGAAATATGAAATTCTATCCCAAATCTCCACAGTAGTTTTGACAAACCCATATTCTCCTTGGCCTTCGCACATCTCCACCTAACCCTTACCCTTGCCTCACCTCCTACTGCATTGAAAATGGAAGACACCAAACAGCAATGTCCTTGATTTCTTGTCACAAACTATCTACAAACTCATGAGCATCCCCTCCTCTCCTCTCCTTACTCCTTCCTGTCCCGGTGAAAGAGGTGCCTCTTTTCCTACTGACTTATCTTTCCACCAGTGTCTTGTGTCCTATCCCTGCTACCTCATCAGGAACATCGATCAGTTACCTCTCTCACTCTTATATCTTCAGCCTTTCCCTTTCTGACTCAGCTTTTGAACATATTCGAGTCTTTTGCATCTTACAAAAAGTCCACTTCCAGAATGGAAGAGTAAGGAGCTCCATAGCATACAAACAAAACTGGTGAAAATGATGTTTAAAAACAGCCATTTAAAATATCTGGAAATTGTCCTAAGGGCATACATCTTATAAAGAACCATTTATTCAAGCAAAATCTATTAAAACTTGGTAAGAACAGTGAGAGCCTGTGGCTTTTGTGCCATGACCCATTCCCTCTTTCCTTCCTCCCCCACGCAACTAGAAGGAGGCTCCACTCTGGGTGGTTGTGGCCAAGAAGGTGGGGCTCCCTCTCTCCTTAGCACTCATACAACACTGACCATATCTTGGCTGGAGGGGCAGGCCACCAGCCTTTCTGATCTCTTTCAACTCTGAGTTGAAGAGACTCAATTCCTGGCGAGTGCAAGCAAGAGACATGGGACTCTCTTCTCCATCTAGCCCCCAACTCAGGGCAGAGGCTCTATCCAAGGCATGACAGGCCAAGAATACAGGTGGTCTGACCAACCTTCTCCAAACTCACTCATAAGGGAAAGATTCCATATTGAGAGAGGCAAGCCAAGAAGACAAAAGTCTACTGCCCTGCTCAGCACTCAGATTAGTGGCTCAGAGATTTTTTTCCCCAGGGGTAGAGGTTGGGCACAAGAAAAGAGCTCCAGAGCTCTCCCCAAAAGCGCTAACTTTACTTGAAATGGATTATGGGGAAGTTTAAGCCTAAGAGCACTTTTGAAAACAATAGCTCCCCTTAATTAAGAGCAACTAGCTAAATCATAGGCCAGTTAGTTCAAGAGACAGAACCAGGGAAATAATACAGCTTAGAAGAGCCCTGCTGGGATCACAGCAAACCTCAAAGTCTGGCCTCAAAAACTACCCCTATACAAAATTGACTGGTTCTGACTGTGAAGCAAATCATGCCCCAGGACATTGTCAAAAATAATAGAGCAATTAACCAGTAATTAGTGGATACTGACAAGTATATGTGATATCAAATGAGGGAGATAGTTTAACAGAGAGATCAGGGAAAGAGATAGTCAAAATGATTCTGCTAAAAGCACTGGCATCCCGTAGGGACTGTGCTCATGCCTGGGCCTGAGAACCCTGAGGAGCAGCACCAAAAATTTCACACTGGGGGGGAACTAGCCAACATTAAAGTTGTTTAGCCAAACCAATATACATAAATGCATACATGCATGCATACATGCATGGATACATACATACATACATACATACATACATACATACATACACAAACAGGCACAAAAAAAGCACTGGATAGAGGGGAGGGGAATCAGTGTCCAGAGTTATTACAAATTGTTACCTAAAATGCCCAGTTTACAACAACAACAAAAAGTGAGTTGTACAAAGAAACAGGAAAATGTAACCAAAGGGGAAAAAATCAGACAATAGAAATTGCCTGTGAGAAGGGCCAGATATCAGATTTAATATACCAGAACTTCAAAATGGCCATTACAAATATGTTTAAAGAACTCAAAGGTACCTTGCTTAACGAAGCAAAGGAAGGAGGCTTTCAAAAGGAGCCACCTCTATGAAGAATTTAGAAAGCCACACACATGCTCAGGTGTGCTCACAAATGACCTGTGAAAAACTTAAACTTTTATCTCAGGTGATACCTAGGCTCAGAGGAAGCTGAATTTATCTGTAAGGATTGCCTCCGCAGAAAGTCAGTCTGTAAAGATTGGGAGTGGTGTTGATCTCTCTTTTTTGTTTGTTTATCTGTTTCCACTCTTGCAGTTCAAAGCAATCTATGTCAAAAAATTAGCTGAACAGCCCTGGCCAGTGTGGCTCAGTTGGTTGAGGGTCATCCAATACACTGAAAGGTCACAGGTGCAATTCCTGGTCATGACACATGCCCAAGGCTGTGGATTCGTTTCCTGGTCAGGGTGGGATGTTTCTCTTTCACATCAATGTTTCTCTCTCTCCCAAATCAATAAAAACATATATTTTTTAATTAGCAGAACAAAAGCTGAAGGGACAGAGACATCAGTGAGCACACATAATAAGGAATAATGTTTGAAAATAGTTTGGAAAGATCTAAAAACAAACAGACTACTACAACCTTCAGCAATAAACAAAAAGAAAAGAACAGCAAACCCTAGGGAAAGGAGGAGAATCTGATTTCCAAAGTTACTGTAACAGTCAAATGACCAATTTTCAACAAAAAATTTCAAGGAATATAAAGAACAGACAAACATGGTTCATTCAAATGGACAAAACTAATTGACGGAAACTGACCCCAGTGATATTTTATACAGAAATCGAAAAATCCACCCCAAAATTCATATGAATTTTAAGAGACCTAAAATGGCAAAACAATCTTGAAAAAGAAGGATAAATTTGAAGGACTCATACTCCTACTTTCAAAACTTACCACGAAGTCACAGTAATCAGAATAGTATGGTATTGACATACAGACAGACATATAGACCAATGAAATCAAATACAGAGCCCAGAAATAAACCCTCACACATGTGGTAAAATGATTTTTGACACAGGCACTGAGACCATTCAGTGGGGATGTGGCACTCTTTTCAACAAATGGTGCTGGGAAGACTGGATATCCACAAGCAAAACAATGAAGTTTGACCCATATATTACACCATATACAAAAATTAGCTCAAAAGGAATCAAAGGCTTACATGTAAAAGCCAAAACTATAAAACTCTTAGAAGCATAACAAGAAAGCTTCATGATGTTGAATATTTTCTTCTAGAGCTTTATAGTTTTGCTTTTAAATTTTCAATTAAATTACAAATTTAATGACAGGAATGGATCCAACTTCATTCTTTTGAACGTGGATCTACAGTTGTTCCAGCACCATTTTGGAAATATTATCATTTCCCCTTTAAATAGTCTTGGCACCCTTGATAAAAATCAATTGACCATAAATGTAAAAGTTTATTTCTGAATTATCAATTCTATTCCATTGGCCAGTATGTCTATCCTTTTGCCAGTAGTTTACAGTCTTGATTACTGTAATTTTGTAGCAAATTTTAAAATAAGGGAACATAAGTTTTTCAATTTTTTGCTAATTATTTTGGCTATTCTGGGACCCTTGTATTTCCATATGAATGTAATCATTTTGCCATTTTTGCAAAACAGCAGCTGGGATTTTGATAAGGATTTTATTGAATCTGTAGATGACTTTGAGGAGTATTGCCATCTTAACAATATTGTCTTCTAATCTACGAACATTGCATTTCCATTTAATTTGGTCTTATATTAACTTTCTATCAACAGTGTTTTTATAGCTTTCAGTGTACAAGTCTCCCACTTCTTTGAATAACTTTCCCTATGGCTTTTTGATGATGTTGTAAATGGAATTTTTCTTTTTTTAATTTATTGATTTGAGAGAGAGAGAGAGAGAGAGCGCAAGTTTTGTTGTTCCACTTATGTATGCATTCATTGGTTGCTTCTTGTATGTGCCCTGACTGGGGATTGAACCTGCAAGCTTGGCATATTGGGACAATGCTCTAACCAACTGAGCTACCTAGCCAGGGCCTGGAATTTTTTTCTTAATTTCCTTTTTGAATGGTTTATTTTTAGCAAATAAATGCAATTGAATTTAGTGTGTTGATTTTGTATCTGGAACCATGCTGAATTAATTTATCATAATAATTTTTGTGAATTCCTTGGGGTTTTTATGTCAGATCATATCTTCTGCTAATAGAGATAACTTAATTTCTTCCTAAAACTCTGTTTCTATGAGTTCAGCTTTTATAGATTTCACATATGAGATCATACAATATTTGTCTTTTTCACTTAGCACAATGACCTCAAGGTACATCCATGTTGTCACAAATGTCAGGATACCTTTCTCTAATTCTGAATAATATTCCATTATATATTTGGCACTTAGGTAGTTTCCATGTTTTGGCTATGGTGAATAATGATGCAATGAACATGGAGGTACAGACATCCCTTTGAGATAGTAACTTCATTTCCTTCAGATATATGCCCAGAAGTCTTGATTTTGACCCAGGCACTGAGTCAAATAGATTGTTGAATCATCTGTTTTTAACTTTTTAGGGAACCTCCATTCTGTTTCCCATGGTGGGAATGTACCAATTTACATTTCCAGCAACAGTGTACAAGGGTTCCCTTTCTCCAAATCTTTGCCAACACTTATCTCTTGTCTTTTTTATTGTAGCCATTCTAACAGGTAAGAGGTGACATCTCATTGTGGGTTTGATTTGCATTTCCCTGATAATTAGTGATGTTGAGCACCTTTCCATATACTTGTTGGCCATTTGTATGTCTTCCTTGGAAAAATGTCTACCCAAGTCCTTTGTCCATTTTTTATTTTATTTTATTTTTTAATCCTCACTTGAGATATTTTTCCATTGATTTCTAGAGAGAGTGGAAGACAGAGGGAAAGATAGAGAGAAACATCAATGTGAAAGAAACACATCAGTTGGTTGCCTCCTGCATGAGCCCTGACCAGGGCCCGGGCCGGGAAGGAGCCTGCAACTGAGGTACCTACCCATGATGGGAATAAAACCCGGGACCCTTTGGTCCACAGGCTGATACTCTATACACTGAAGCAAACCAGCTTGGGCTGTCCATTTTTTAAATGGACTATTTGTTTTTGTGATATTGGGTTATATTAGTTATATATTTTGGATATTGACCCCTCTTTGGAGAGATGGTTTGTAAATAGTTTGTCCATTTCATGGGTTGCTTTTTCATTTTATGGTTTGTTCCTTTTGCTGTGCAGAAACTTTTTAGTTTGATGTAGTCTCACTTGTTTATTTTTGCTTTTGTTGCTTGTGCTATTGGTGACATATCAAAAAAAAATTATTGCCAAGAACAATGTAAAGAAGGTTTTTTTTCCCCTAAGTTTTTTTCTAGGAGTTTTATGGTTTCAAGTCTTACATTTAAGCCTTTAATACATTTGAGTTAATTTTTGAGTGGTGTAAGATAGGGGTCTAATGTCATTCTTTTATATGTGAATATCCAGTTTTCTCACATTATTTATTAAAGACTAAGGGCCCGGTGCAAGAAATTCATGCACGGGTAGGGTCCCTAGGCCTGCCCTGCAATCAGGGCCGATGGGGCCTTCCAGCTGTCAGCCGGGGCCTTGCTTCATTCTGCGCCGCCCCCTGGTGGTCAGCACACATCATAGCAAGCGGTTGGTCTCCCACGGGGATAATTTGCATATTAGGCTTTTATATTTTCTTTTCCCTTTTGTGTATTTTTAGCACTCTTATCAAAGATTAGTTGTCTGTGTATCTATTGTTTACTCCTGTAATCTCTATTCTGTTCCATTGGTCTATGTGTCCGTCTTTATGCCAGTACCATAATTTTTTTTATTATCATAGATTTGTAATATGGTTTGAAATTATGAAGTGTGATACCTCCAGCTTTGTTCTTCTTAAATTGCTTTGGATATTTGTGGGCTTTTGTGGTCCATATAAATGTGAGGATTATTTTTTCTGTGAAAAAAATGCCATTGGAATTTTTATAGTAATTGCATTGACTCTGTAGATTGTTTTGGGTACTATGGACATTTTAACAATATCAACTGTAATGATCCATGAGCATAGAATACATTTTCATTTGTTTATGTCTTCTTCAATTCTTTCATCAATGCCTTATACTTTTCAGAATATACAACTTCCTTTCCTTGGTCAAATTTATTCCTAAGTATTTTATTGTTCTTGATACTATTTTATTTTTTTCACTTTAAATTAATTTATTTTAAATTTGATTTATTTTATTAATCTCTATTGTTGAGTATATTACAGATGCCCCCTTTTCTCCCCCCATTGCCTCCTCCGCTTGCTTCCCACCCTGCCCCAGGCCTTCACCACCCTATTGTCTGGGTCCATGGGCAATGCATACATGCATATACTACTAAGTTATTTGGTTAATCTCTTCCGGACCCCCCTCTGTCCTTCCCTTTGAGATTCATAGTATTGTAAACGGAATTTTAAACATTTCTTTTTCAGAGAGCTTGTCACTAGAAACACAACTAGTTTGTGTAAGTTGAATTTGTGTCCTGCAATTTTACTGAATTTGCTTATTAGTTCTAGGGTTTTCTATATATAAGATCATATCATCTGCAAACAGAGACCATTTTGCTTCTTTCTTTCTGATTTTATTCCTTTTATTTATTTTTCTTGCCTAGTTGCTTTAGTTAGGACTTCCATTACTATGTTGAATAAAAGTGGTGAGAGTGGGCACTTTTCCCTTGTTCTTGATGATGGTAGAGGAAAAATTTTCAGCTTTTTACTCTTTAGTATGATGTTTCCTGTGGGCTTGTCATATATGACCTTTATTATGTTGAGGTATGTTCCTCATATACACAGTTTATTGAGAGTTATTTTTTTATCATGAAAGGATATTGTATTCTGTCAAATGCTTTTTACTTCATCTATTCAAATTATAATGATTTTTCTTTCATTCTACTCATGTGTTATTTCATATTGGTTCTGATTCTTTTAATGTGCTGTTGAATCTGTTTGTTGGTATTTTGTTGAGGATTTTTTTAAATCTATGTTCATCAGGTATATTGGCCTGTAGTATTTTTTTCTTGGAGTGTCCTTAAGTGGTTTTGGTATTCGGTAATGCTGGTTCACAAATTGAGTTTGGAAGTGTTCCTTCCTCTTTACTTTTTTGAAAGAGTTTCAGAATGATCAGCATTAATTCTTCTTTAAATGTTTGGTAGATTTCACTAGTGAAACCATCTGTTCCTGGGATTTTTCTGTGTTACAAGGTTTTGATTACTGATTCAATCTCTTGAATTGAATCAGTCCGTTCAGATTTTCTAATTCTTCATGATTCACTCCATTTCTTTTAGGTTATCCAATTTGTTGCCACATAATTGTTTGTAGTACATAGTCTCTTATTATCCATGTATTTCTGTGGTATCAGTAATAATGACTCTTATTTTATTTGACTTTATTTATTTGAGTTTCTCTTTCTTATTAGTCTAGCTCAAAGTTTGACAATTTTGTTTCATTTTTCTTTAAAAAAGCTTAGTTTCTTTGATATTTTCTATTGTTTTTTGTGTTCTCTTTCATGCATTTCTTCTCTACCCTTTGTTATTTCCTTCCTTCTGCTAACTTTAGGCTTAATTTGTTCTTTTTTTACTGGTTCCCTGAGGTATACCAGGTAAAGTTAGGTTGCTCATTTGAGGTATTTCTATTTTTCTTAATCTAGGCATTTATTGCTATAAAATACCCTCTTTTTGCTACATCCCATAAGGTGTGATATGTTGTGTTTCAATTTTATTTGTATAAAAATACTTTTTAAAAAAATATCCTCACTTGAGGATATTTTTCCATTGATTTTTAGAGAGAGTGAAAGGGATGGGGAGAGACAGAGAGAGAGAAACATCAATGTGAGAGAGACTCATAAATTGGCTGCCTCCTGCATGCATCCCTACCAGGGCCCAGGATTAAGCCTGCAATCCAGGTTTGTGCCCTTGACTGTAATTGAACCCGGGACCTTTTAGTCCATGGGCTAACGCTCTATCCACTGAACCAAACCAGCTAGGGCTAAAAATACTTTTTATTTGCTTTGATATATTGAATGACCATGAGAGTATTGTTTAATTTCCACACATTATGAATTTCCCATTTTTCTCCCTATTATTGGTTTCTAGTTTCATACCATTGTGGTTAGAGAAACAAATGCTATGACTTCAGTCTCCTTAAACTCATTAAAACTTGTATTTTGAATTAATATATAATCTATCTAGGAGAATGTTCCATGTGCACTTGAAAAGAGTATTATTCTGCTATTGTTGGGTGGAAAGTTCTGTATATCTTTTTAGGCTCATTTGCTGTAAAGTATAGTTCAAGTCAAATGTTTCCTTATTTTCTATCTAGATGATCTATCCATTGCTGAAAGTAGGGTATTGAAATCCACTACTCTGCCCCCTACACACCAGAGCAGTGATACCCCACCTCCCATGGGAAATCCACTAGCCCCCCTCCAAAGGAGAACCACTAGCTCCAACCTCCAGAATCCTGGCAGGTCCATCACTCTGAGATTTTTCCCTCTGCAATACTGTCAGTGGGCTGTGGCCAGCCTAGTCCTGCAGGGCAGAATTTTTGGAAGGATTCTTGAGGAGGTCCTGGCAGATTTGGGGAAAGACTGAGTTGTGCAACTCTTGGATGGGGGCCATTATCCCTTTGCATGTCCGACCAGCACCATTGTTACCGTGGAGAGCCCTCCTTGACATGGCCAAGTCTTCATCCACTTGGGCCTTATGAACTATGCTGGCTTCACCCTGATGATTCCCTGAGGCCACTACAAAAGTCTATGGACACCAGGTTGAGGTGGCTGACCTCTTCAATGAACCAGTTTTTTTGTTTAGTTAATGTTCTTTATTGTTACTCTAGTCTCTGTTCCACTTATTTCTATGCTAGTCTTTATTGCATCTTTTTTTCTTCTTGCTTTGGATTTAGTTTGCTCTACTTAGTTTTTTTAAGGTGGAATGTTAATAGTTTGAGATCTTTCTTCTTTTTCAATATAACTGTTTATAGCTATAAATTTCCCTCTTAGCACTACTTTAGCTACATCCCATATGTTTGGGTATTTTTGTGTTTTTAATCTCAAAGTGTTTTCTAATTGCCCTTGTGATCACTTTTGTATTATTTAAAAGTGCATTGTTTAATTTCCACATATTTGTGAATTATCAAAGTTCCCTTCTATGATTGTTTTCTACTGTCATACCTTATGGTCAAAAAACATATGCTGTATGATTTTAAGCCTATTAAGTTTATTGAGTTTTGTTTTAGGGCCTAACATATGGTCTCTTCTGGAGAATGGTCCATGTACATTTGAAAAGAAATTATAGTTTACTGTCATTCTGGGGAGTGTTCAATGAATGTCTTGTTAGGTTTAGTTAATTTGTAGCATTGTGCAAGTGTTTTATTCCCCTGTGATCTTCTACCTAAGACTGAAAGTAGGGTATTGAAATCTCCCATTATTATTGTTGGTTGTCTCCCTTTCAATTCTTTCATTTTTCAACTTTTCAGTGAACCAGTTTTTTTTGTTTAGTTAATGTTCTCTATTGTTACTGTTTCACTTATTTCTATGCTAATCTTTAGTACATATTTTTTCTTTATCTTTTTTCATGTATTTTGGGATTTTATTGTTAAATATATATATATATATATATATATATATATATATATATATATATATATATATATAATAGAGAAATATGAGAATGCTGTAACCGGTCGACTGGACAGGAGGTTGTGCGTGCAGCGTCGGGGGCGGAGTGGCAGGGGCCTCCACGCGTGCACTGGGGGAGGGCCTGATCAGCAGGGAGCTGCTTCAAGGGCCATAGAGGGAGGCAGGGCCAGACAGGAGGATGGGTGGCACCGCGCGATTTCAAATTGCGCACTGGGCTCCTAGTATATTTATAATTGTTTGGCTTTCTGGTTGATCTTTTCATCATTATAAAATGTCCTTATTTATTTCTAATAATAATTTATGTCTTAAAGCCTATTTTGTCTGATAACCAGATAGCCACTGTCAGTATGCACATGGTGGTTGCTACACTTGATGGTTTCCCACAGGCCCATGAGGCTCTGTTAATTGTTCTTTATTCTTTCTTTTTTTTTCCAGAGTGGATAATCTCAGTTGACCTATTTTCAAATATGCTGATTTGTTCTTTTGCCAACCCAAATCTGCTATAAGGCTCTTTAGTGAATTTTTCATTTTAGTTATTATACCAATAAATGCAAGAATTTCTATGTGCTTCATTGTTATGATAGCCATAGTTTTACTGATATTCTCTAATTCATGATGCATTGTTCTCACATTTTCCTTTAACTCTGTAGGCAAGTTTACTTTGCTTTTTAAACATATTTCTAATAGCTGACAAAGTATTTGTAAGTTCAATATCTGGTTTCCTTCAGGTTGATAGATTTCTTCCCCATGTACAGTTTACCAGGGTTTCAGGATAAAGATCAACATATAAAAATAGAAATAATCAATTAAAAATGAAATTTATGAAAAGAAGCCATTCATAAAAAGAAACAAGCCCATTCACAGTAATAAGGAAATAAAAAGGAGATACCTATTGATGGAGTCTTACATAATGTAATATAATCATAGGAGTGACAATTCATATTCATATTCACAATCAAGGGAAGATAGTTATACAGGGCATGTATACCAAGGAGTAGAAATCTTGGGGACCATCTTAGAATTCTGCCTACTCACTTAAGAATAACTATAACAGCCCTGGCTGGGTGGCTCAGTTGGTTGGAACATCATCCTGTACATCAAAAGGTTGCGGGTTTGATTCCAAGTTAGGGCATATACCTAGGTTGTGGGTTTGATCCCAGGTCAAGGTGCCTATGAGAGGCAACCACTTGATGTCTCTCTCTCTCTCTCTCTCTCTCTCTCTCTCTCTCACACACACACACACACACACACACACACACACACACAGAGTCAATAAAAGCTTATCCTCAGGTGAGGATAAAAGAATGACTATAACAAAAATGTACAAAATATTTTTGAGAAAAATGTGAAACATGATTGGACGTCCAAAAGAACCTGCATGAATAAATGGAGAGCTATAACAATTTATTATATGGTAAGACTCAGTATCATAAAGCTATTAACTTTCCCCAATTAATCTCTAAATTAAATTAAATTAAATTCCAAATCCCAATAGGATTTTAAAAAAATCTTTATTGTTGAAAGTATTACATATGTCCCTTTCACCCCCCCCATTGACCCCATTAACCCGCACCCACCCCCCACACCAGGCCTTCACCACCCTATAGTCTGTCTGAGTCTGTGGGTTATGCATACATATGCATATAAGTTCTTTGGTTGATCTCTTCCCACCCACCCACCCTCCCCCGCCTTCCCTCTGAGATTCAATAATCTCCTTCATGCTTCTATGTCTCTGGACCTTTTCTGTTCATCAGTTTATTTTGTTCATTAGATTCCACATATGCGTGAGATCATGTGACACTTGTCTTTCTCTGACTGGCTTATTTCACTCAGCATAATACTCTCCAGGTCCCTCCATGCTGTCTCGAAGGGTAAGAGATCCTTCTTTTTTACCGCTGCATAGTATTCCATGGTGTAAATGTACCACAGCTTTTTTTTAACCATTCATCTACTGATAGGCACTTGGGCTGTTTCCAGATCTTAGCTATTGTAAATTGTGCTGCTGTGAACATAGGGGTACATATATCCTTTCTGACTAGTGTTTCAGGATTCTTAGGATATATTACTAGAAGTGGGATCACTAGCAATGGGTGAAATGGCAGTTCCATTTTTAATTTTTTTCCCTTTAAAAAATTGTTAAAAAATATTTTTAATTGATTTCAGAGAGGAAGGAAGAGAGAAAGAGAGATAGAAACATCAATGATGAGAGAGACTCATTGATCAGCTGCCTCCTGCATGACCCTTACTGGGGATCGAGCCCACAACCTGGGCATGTGCCCTTGATCAGTATCAAACCCAGGACCCTTCAGTCCACAGGACAATGCTCTATCCACTGAGCCAAACTGGCTAGGGCTAAAATATATTTTTATTGATTTCAGAGAGGAAGGGAGAGGGAGAGAGAGATAGAAACATTCATGATGAGAGAGAGTCATTGATTGGCTGCCTCCTGCACATCCCAGCTGGAATTGTGCTCTGAATCAGGAATTGAACCATGACCTCCTGGTTCATGGGTTGACACTCAACCACTGAGCCATGCCAGCTGGGCTCATTTTTAATTTTTTGAGGAGACTCCAGACTGATTTCCATAGTGGCTGTACCAGTTTGCATTCCCACCAGCAGTGTATTAGGATTTCTTTTTCTCCACATCCTTGCCAGCACTTGTTTGTTGATTTATTGATGGCAACCATTCTGACAGGTGTGAGGTGATACCTTGCTGGGGCTGACCGGCAAACCCTGAGGGACAGATGAATGATTGCTCTGACACACATTTCTGTGAAAGAGAGGCTAAGGGACTGCTTGGCTCTCACCACCAAGCAGCCCTGTTCACCTGCCTCCTTAGGCTTTTATTGTAACAACAGCTTGAACTAAAATTAACCTCTAGATACAATCAGCAGGGTAAGCATCCTTGAGAAAGCACCTGCATCTGTAGTGTCTTTCAAACAAGGATGTTTTGATGTCTAAACATAAAGATTCTAGTAAAACACCCGGGGGTTCAGACTTGTTTGGAAAAGTCAAGGCAGGGTCTGCAGCCTTCAGCAAGGTCTCCCAGAGGCCTCTGACCTTTCAGAGAATCCTCCTTACAGACTTTCCAACCAAGTCCCGTGCTTCCCCACAGTACCTCATTATCATTTTAATTTGCATCTCTCTGATGATTGGTGACATTGAGCATTTCCCATATATCTCTTGGCCATTTGTATGTCTGCTTTGGAGAAGTGTCTATTTAGGTCTTCTGCCAATTTTTTGATTAGATTGTTTGTTTTCCTTTTGTTAATTTGTATGAGGATTTATATATTTTGGATATTAACCCCTTATCAGATGTATCATTGCCAGATATGTTCTCCCATGCGGTGGGTTCCCTTTTCATTTTGATGCTTTTTTTTTTCTGTGCAGAAGCTTTTTATTTTGATGCAGTCCCATTTGTTTATTTTTTCCTTTGTTTCTCTTGTGCTAGGCGTTGTATCAGTGCCATTGTTTGAGAATAACTAATTCAGTTCTGAGGAAGAATGAGAGGATAAGGTGACTTGTTTAACCACTTATCAAGATTTATTTTAAAGCTATAATAATTAGAATAGTGTGTGTCTGTTGTAGGAATAAACAAATTGACTAGTAGTGGAAGAGAATAGAAAACCCAGAAACAGATTCATGGAACAGAATAGTACAGAAGTGACACTTCAAATACCAGTGGGAAAAAAGAATAATTAATAAATAGTGTCAGAACAACATATTTTTACACAGAAAAAAATAAAATTAGATTATCTCCTTATATCTTACACAGAGAACAATTCCAGATGAACTAAAACTCTACAGGTGATAAGCAATGTTTTAAATGTATTAAAAGGAAATATATAAAGATAAAATATGACCTTGCAGTAGGAAAGCCTTTTTTTAACCAAGTTATGGAAAGCCCAAGCCATATAGGAAAAGAATGTTTGAATTTATTAAAATGAAAACTTCTTTAAAATAAAAGCACTATAAACAAATTTATAAGACAGGTGTCAGTCTGGGGAAATATATTTGCAACACACCAGACCAAAAAATGGTATAATTTCCACAATGCAATCAGAAAAATATAAACAAAACTCAACAAAGAAGCAAAGTATATGAAAATGCTATTACATAAAAGGGAAAAAAAACAAATGAAAAGATCCTCAACATCACTAAATATCAAGAAAATATAAATTAAAACAATAAAAAACCATTTCACAGCCATCACATTGACAAAAAATTTAAGTCTTCTGTTACACGATATTTGAACAACAGAAATGGTCATACTGCTGGTGGAAATGTAAATTGAGACAACCACTTTGGCAAGCCTTTTGGCACTATTTAATAATATAAAAAGGTATTTATCATATTTCATAGCAATTTCACTTCCAGTTATTTTCCCTAGAGAAATTCTCCAACATGTTCACAATGAGAATATACTAAGCTGTTCATCACAGAATTGTAATAGTGTAAAATGGAATAATGTATAAATGTCCTTCAGTAAATGAATGGGTAAGTAAAATGTGGTATACTCCTACAATTAAATACTACACAGTAGCTAAAAGAAATGAACTAGATCAAAAGTCTTATCAACATTTGACTGAAAGAATCAGGTTACAATATAATATCTCTTCTAAACATATATTATGCAATAATATATTTATATGTATAATCTGAAACTACTTCTATAAAATTAAAAAGTGTACAGTGAAATACTTTACTGCTTATAGAAACATAAAGGTATGTAAGTATTATTTAAAACATGAATACTAAATTCACAATAGTATTTGGATCTGGGTAGAAAAAGTGGAACAAGATTGAGGATGGGTGGACAAAGGATACTTTGACTTAATTACTTCATTGCTTTTAAAATTGCTTCTAAAAACACAAATTTGTAGACGATGTGATAAAATAATAATAATTGATAATTCTGGGTTTATGGGTGTTTGTTATACTATTCTTCCTACTTTTCTGTATTTTTAAAATTACAAAAGAAAATATGCACAGAAGCCAAAATTGGAGGCTCTTCCCAAATGATGCTGACACGTTTTAGAGCCAATTCCAGGATGTTTGTGCTGAGCAGCAACCTAAAGTGTAGATGGAACAAAAGAAAAGGAGATGATATGCATAATCATCACATGGTTCCCATGGACACGCTACTCAAGTATTCTTGTCTATTTGTAAATCATATTCTCCTCCCAAAGCTCAAAACGATATGATGTGATGACTAATACACCATTAATATGTCTATGTGTTCTATGAGAGCAAAACTCTAAGGCTGTGGGCAGCAGCTGTACAAAATGTCAAATTTTATAGGGAGATAAAATATATAGGTACAAAGTTATTGAAAACCTTGCATGTTAAAACACGATTTCTAAAGAAGGATTTGGTAGAATACAAGCTCTCTTATCTGATACAATTACAACTGTACTGTAGTTAACCAGCTAATGGAAAAAGTCAGTAAAGCAGGGAGTCATAGACATGATACATTAATATATTAAAATACTTATTTTAAGTGAAAACATATAAGTGTACATTTATTCACCAATCTCTATTTAAAACCAAGGCCTTTTCTTTGTGTATGCTTCCACTAATTGGCCTTCTGCTTTATTTTTCCTGCATAAACCATATTCACAATGCATTATCTATGAGTTATAGTTTTGGTTTCTTCAAAGTGGAGTAAGAACTTAGAGAGGATTCTGAAGCAATCTGACAGCAGACACCTTTCAGAATTTTAAGGGTGGCTAATGATATTGAATGTCTTTTCATGTGCTATGTGCCATCCAAATACTCTCTTCATTGAAAACTCACATGTTTCTGTTTAATGATACCTGGTATAATATATATGATTAATGCATTAACATTCAACTCACAACCAACCGCGTAAACTCACCTAATATGTGTAATTTCTCTATAGGGCACGTCATAGCCTTCTAGTATGTACAAACACTAGACAGCGCTTCAGCACTGTGCTTGGGGGCCATTTTAAACAGCAAATCACCAACGAAAGGCACAAAAATGTGAAAAATGTGGCACTAAATATACCCCAGAAGGAACACTTGTTTACAGTACAAGAATTTAAACAAGAAGGCAGAATGTAACCTTGTTTGACCTTCACTGGGAACAAGCACATTAGATAACTCAAATGTTTTTGCCACTCTGCTTATGTGCATGCCTGCAAATGACTGTAAGTACTGTGAGTATTGATTTTAGGGTACAAATAAGTTTTAGAGAGTCAGTGAATTCACAATTACAGGATCCATGAATAATGGGAATTGATTGCATATCTAAAATCACTCCATAGCAAGTCTGGTCAGGGTTCCCCTCTTGGCATAACACCAACTTCAATGGATTCTTGATGTTACTGTCACTTCTGTAAATAATTTCTCAACATTCTCTGTGCTTCTGTATTGCCCTCTTTAAGATTTAACATTGTGATGGAAGCATCTTATGGGAGAACCCTAGAACCCTGTCTCTTATCGAGACTCACAGTGGGAGGTAATCCTTACATAGAAAGGGTGTTCTATCGTTGGATATTACCCTCATTAATAAATGCCCACTGAAGTCTACCACTTTGCTTGAAGTGTGCATACACCCTGATTCACATGTTTACACTTTGTGCCCCAAGTTGCTCCCACTAACATAATACAGCCAAAGTTCCTACAACTGAAAACAGGCTTACCCTCCCTCCAAACTGAGAGTATTTCAAAGTCTCATCAGTTACTGGCTCCAGTTCCAAAATCCAGGTAATGTTCATCCTTCCTCTAATTCTGATGCAATACTATGTCAATATTCTGCAACTATGGAGTAAATTGTAAAGTTCACCCTCACTACCAATATCCCTCACATGATGTAATGGGCAAAAAAAAGGAGAAAAAAGAAAAGGGAGATTCATTAAACTATATGAAAGCATACATGGCATAATAAAAGGTAAATTCTGGTGGAGTCTACAATTCTTGGTTTTACATTTAATAAAGATGTAATTTGAACAATAATATTGGTACAAAGGTGAGGGAGAAACAGGGATATATTGACCCAATTACCTACTGTTTACAACAAACAAACATTAATTCAAAAGCACTCATAGGTTGACAATATGAGAATAGAAAAAGATATACCATGGAAACAGTGCCCCAAAGAGAACTATAATGGCTATATTAATAGTAGGCAAAATGGAGCAGATAAGGGTTTCAAGTGCGGGGGAGGGGGAGGGGGGGGGAAGAGGAAAGCAGCATTTTCATTTTGGACATGTTAAATTTAAAATGTCTGTGTGACATCCTAGCAGATATATCATGTAGGCAGTTGGATAAATAAATATAGAGCCTGGAGGAATGGTCTTGTCTACAGAGTTTAAATTATGAATCTTCAGATTTAAGGTAAGAGAATAGACATAATCACTTAGGGAGGACATGTAGAGAGAGAAGAGGGCCAGAGCCAAATCCTGAGGAGCTCCAATATGTAGAGGAAGAAAGTCATAAAAGAAGTTTGAGAAGAGGAAGCCAGTGATACTGGATAGGGACAAACCTGTAAGTCTTCTGTGACTGTACTGTCACAGAGCTGAGATGGAAAACATTTCAAGAAGGAAATTGTGATAAACCATCCTAAATCCTGATTAAATCAGGAATTAGAAATCAGCAAGGCAGCCACTGGATTTGACAACATGTTGTTCACTTGTCATACTGACAAGAAACGTTTCTGTTGAGTTATGAGGACAGAAGCCCCATTTGAATGGGCTAATGAGTAAAGAAAAGTCAAGAGCCAGTAGCAATAAAGAAAAATATAGACCGCCATTTTGAGAAGTGTGTCTGTGAAGGAGAATAGAGAGATTCATTCTGTAAATAGTTACTGAATGACTAATATAGGCTAGGCATTGTTCTAGGCTCTGGGGATCTACTAGTATCTGTGAACAAGACAGGTTAGGACATGCCTTAATGAGGAAAACTATCTGGATAAGGACTCAAAGGAGGATTTTTAAGGTTGGAGAAACTAGAGTATGTCAATAATCTAGTTCAAAGGGAAAACTATTATGCAATGGAGGAGATAACCCAAGGAGAGAAGTCCTTGAAAAGGCAAAAGATAACCATAGCCTCATAAAATAAATATGCCCCGTACCTCCTTGTGCCAAATACTTGATGATGATTTCCAAACAAATGGTGAAACAAAGGTAAAAATTGATTTCCAGTTTTAAAATAATGATTTTTCAACATTTTGTTGTGTTTTTTAAACATACAGAAAAATTATAAGAATTATACCATGAACACTGATACATTCTATAATTAATATTTAGCTATATTTGTTTTATCACATATATATCCATCAACCCATATTACTTTTTGATGCATTTCAAAGTAAGAAACATCAATATGCTAAGCATTTTAGTATACATAAAGGACAATAATTTTAGCATGTGTTTAAGTCCTTTCCTTTCATAATCCCATTGAAACAACTGAAGAATTATAAAAATAAGAAAAAGTCTTTGTTTATTGCAGCGTTATTCACCATAGCCAAGATTTGGAAGTATCCCAAGTGCCCATCAGTAGATGAGTGGGTAAAAAAGCCATGGTACATTTATACAATGTAATACTACTGAGCTGTTAAAAAGAAGGAAATCTTACCCTTTGCAACAGCATGGATGGACCTGGAGAGCATTATGCTGAATGAAATAAGCCAGTCAGAGAAAGACAAGTACCATATAATTTCACTCATATGTGGAATCTAATGAACAAAATTAATAAACAAAAAAGAAACAGATTCATAAATAGAGAACAGGCTGGCAGCTGTTGGGGGAGGGGGTCCCCAGTTTGGGGTGCTGGAGGGATAGAGCAAAAAAGAAAAAAAGAGAGAAAAAACTCATGGACACAGACAACAGTGTGGTGATTGCCAGGGAGAGGAGTGTGCAGGGAGGAAGAGGATATAGAGAGGATAAATGGTGATGGACAGACACTTGGCTTGGGGTGGTGAAAACTTAACACAGTGTACAGATAATGCGTTGTAGAATTGTGCACCTGAAACCTGTATAATTTTGTTAACCAGTGTCACCCCCATGAATTCAATAAACAAGGAAAAATAAGTCAGAAACGTTTTCAAACATCCACAAGAGTAGCCTACAATTCACCTCAGACAAACTAGGTGCTCATCTAAAAAGTAAGAGGGCTAGTCCCCAAAGAGCTTTTGGAAATGTCCAAAGTCAGCAGTGGGACTTGGGAACACCGGAATGCGACAAGACAGATACCAAGGAGAAAACCAAAGGCCTGGTTAACTGTCCCAGCATCCCACTTGTGGAACAACTGGCTGAAGTCTGACCCAGCAGCCTTCATTTGCTGAAAATGGTGAGCAAAGTGAGAGGCATCACCATAGCAAGATTCTACAAAAGGTAATTAGAGAAGGGGTATTGTGCCCCCAATATATAGGCTGTCCCAATAAGCATTGGGGCATCAGGAACTTTCCTTGTTGTACTGTGGGCTCCCTATTTCCCATGAGCAATTAGACCTATGAGTAACACAGGAACTCCAAATCTCAGACAACAGGAGCCTGAGGCAAAAGTGAATGAAAGGTCACCTAGGAAGAAAATTCAAGTCATGAGAGATAGTGGGAACTGTAAATCATTGTGCTATCACATGGGATAGTTGGGAGGGGAGAGGGAGGGAACTGATCATTTGACAAAACAGTTAATCTCTCTGGCAATTAACTACCTTTTGGTTCCTCATTCCATAGTCTTCAGGTCCCAATTGAATTCCCCCAATATAGCGAAATAAATCAACAGAAAACATAAACCCTCTCTTCTACCCTTTGTCTAGGACACCAGCTCAGAGAGACTCTATCTCTAATGTCAGTAATAGACAAAGATGCCCCCCTCCTTCAGAATGAACAGTCAAAAACAAGTTATGAGCTTGTGAAAAGACTAAAAAATTAAAGAAAGGCGACCATTCTTAGGGAATGTTTATCTTTAAAATATTCTCGCTGAGATTTGAGAGGACATTCCATCTTTGAAGAGGGATAATCCAAGCTTGCCTTCAGATGAAAAACATTATAATCAAATTTAAAAATGCGATGGGGACAGTGAACAGGACATTAGATACTGCTGTAAACCAAGTCAGTTATTGAGAATAAAGGTTTAAAACACTCTTCTGTAATCTAAAAAATAAGAAGAGGATGATAGTGACTCCAAAGAAAAACAACATGAAATAATTTCACGAGTAAGGAAAGAAATTGTGTAAGAATCCAGAAAGCAAAAAAGCAGATTAACTACAAAGGGAGGAAAAATCAGGTCCCTCTCAGATTTGTCTTCCACGCCACAAAATGTGACAAGACATTTGAGCAATAGCTATAGAGTTTTAGGGGAAACCAAGCTTGTGATCCAAGAATTCTACATCCTACCAAGCTATCACTCATGTATGAAGGCAGGAAAAAAGAAGACATTTCCAGATATGCAGAGACTCAGATGGTATATCTTTTATTTTGATTTCCTCTCTGCCCAATCTTGCTTCGCAGAGAAACTCCCCTGTGCACAGACTATGGAAGGTGGTCCCAAACACCTGACCCCAGCTCTTTGGACCAGTGCTGGGCACATACCCCAAACTAAAGTCAATCAAGTTATTCCAAGAACTGGAAATGGGACTCTGAGAGACTGGTCCAGAAAATAGCTCTAGGCATTTAAATAGCGAGGTCATGCAGAAGTCACATGGAGTCAGGTCGGGAGCCACCAGCATTGTAAACCTGCAAACTGAAATTACCGAGATGGAGGGGGTGGGGGTGGGGGGGGTGGGGAAGGGACGGAGAAGAAAAGGAAACAAAAGAAATTATGGTGGAGCAGTGAGGCTCTGAGAGAGAGGAAGAAGCTGGTTTGCACAAAGAAAGAGAATGGAGTGTATCCAGAGAGAGAAGGAAAGAGAAACAATAACTTATTTTCCTGTCCTTGGTTATTTAAAGAAGCTGCCTGTTGCTTTTGTTTTAAAAAATCCATTTTTTTTGGTCATTTTGTGTTTTATTTCTGTATTAGTTAATTTTTTTATTGCAAATAACAGAAACTCAGATTAGTTTATGCAAGAAAGAGAGTGCTTTATAAAGATACAAGAGTAGCTTGAAAATTCCCAGGGCAGGAAGAAACTGGGCCTCGTGAAGGAATCAAAGTCTCAAACACCCAGGCAGTCCTCTCTTTCCATATCTAATCTCTGTTTCTCAATACATATTTGCTTCATTCCTTTCTCTCTTACTGCCCATCGATTCTTGCTGCTTCCTGGTCCACAGGGTGAGAAATGATTACCAGCAGCTGCAGAGTTTTCATCTCCACTGTTTAAGAGAACTGTCAAACTGAGACTGGAAAGAGTCTCAACTCCAAGAGCTGCAGGGAAAAGGCTTCTGTTTGGATCAGATGGCCACTCCCCGTCCAATTATCTGTGGCTAGAGAACAGAGGCATGTTTACAAACTTGGTGTCTGGAAGACCACACCTGTGTATCCAGGGTGGTTCCCACGGTCCTCCTAAGAGGTGTCTATTGATTATTTTAATTAAAAAAATAAGTACATTGGACAATAAAAAATGCTGGTGAGGATATGGAGAAATCAGAGCCCTCATACATTATAAGGGGGAATGTGAATGTTGCAACTGCTTTGAAATCAGTTTGGCAATTCCTCAAATAGTGAAACATAAAGTTACCATATGACCCAGCAATTCCACTCCTAGATGTATACTCAAAAGAATTGGAAACATATGTCCACATAAATGGTTGTACACAAATGTTCATAGCACCGTTACTCATAATAGCCCCAAAGTGGAGACAACTCAAATGTTCGTCAGTTTGAATACATAAACAAAATGTGATGTCCCCGTACAATTGAATATTATTCAGCCATAAAAAAGAATGAAGTATTGACACATGCTACAACATGGATAAATCTTGAAAACTGCTAAGTAAAAGAAGCCAATATAAAAAGCCACATATTGTGTCATTTCATTTATAT
The DNA here is from genome assembly GCF_963259705.1 of Myotis daubentonii. Taxonomy (NCBI): domain Eukaryota; kingdom Metazoa; phylum Chordata; class Mammalia; order Chiroptera; family Vespertilionidae; genus Myotis; species Myotis daubentonii. The sequence continues at coordinate 7,732,378 of NC_081861.1, read as the reverse complement.
GAGATGTTCAGAAGAGGCAAATCTATAGAGACAAGAAGCAACTGCCAGGGGCTGGGGGAGAAAGGACGGGGAATGACTGCTAAGAGGCATGGAGATACTTATGGGATGAAAAAAATATTCTAGAACATTCAATAGCTAGGTACTGGTGATGGTTGTACAACTTTGTGAATACACCAAACACCAATGAATTATACACTTTAAAGGGGTGAAATATTTGGCATGTGAACAATATCTCAATAAAATAATTACAAGAGAAAAAAATTAATAAAAGAGACCTTTAAAAACAATACATGCTATTCTAAAAAAATCTAAACAATAAAAAACTCCATAAAGCAAAAAAATGGAATTTTCTCATCACCTCTAAGGAATAACCATTGTTTTGTTTTGTTTTTTAAATATATTTTATTGATTTTTTACAGAGAGGAAGGGAGAGGGATAGAGAGTTAGAAACATCGATCAGCTGCCTCCTGCACACTCCCTACTGGGTATGTGCCCGCAACCAAGGTACATGCCCTTGACCGGAATCAAACCTGGGACCCTTGAGTCCGCAGGCTGACGCCCTTTCCACTGAGCCAAACCAATTGGGGCAGGAGTAACCATTGTTAATTGATTGCTGTATGTTCTTCCAGACCTTTTTTTATGCATACAAAATGTATATTCACTCTCTAGAAATAGAGTTGGTGAGTTTTCTTTTCACAAAGATCAAATAGATGGGATCATACGATATGCTGATTTGAAATTTTCTCTGAACCTTGCACCAGTGCTCTATTGTGTTAACCAGAGCCTGTACTCAGTGTTGGGGGGGGGCGGGGCAATCAGGGTGTTTCAACTTGCTCCTGGACAGGATGCATTTATAGGTAGTCTTCTATAAGATATAGTCCTATACAGAGGGTAGGAGAATTCCTTGCTTTCCAAGAGCCCTTGCCTCTGCAACCCAAGGACTTCTCACGCAGCTGCCCTAGTTTTGTCCTTCAAAGTAATCGCCTTGGCTCTCTTTTGTTGCCAGTTTATATTATCTCTAAGCTTCCAACACCCCCTCCTCCCAGAGGCCTTCACCTTTTGCAGCATTTTATTTTGCCTGCTTGTGTGATTCAAGGTTTGGTTTCCTTTGTCTTTCCAGTCACATTTGTCTTCCTTCTTTCACAGATTCCTCATAATTCTGGATCTACTGGACTCGCCTCTTCTAGTTTGGTTTTACTATATTTATTTCTTTTAAAATATATCATTTCTGTCATTTTCAAATATTTAGAGTAGGAGCAGGATGCTGGAGGATGTACTCAGTTCTCTGCTCTCTTCCATACTGCTTTGTGACTTGCCTTTTTCATTCAGCAGTAAATGAGGTATTGGTTAGGTTCTCTTAATTGCAAGCAATGAAAACCTGATTTATTCTAGTGAAAGGAATTTATTGGAAGAAGAATGATATAACTCATAGAATCAAAGAAAAAGCTGAATAACAGAACCTCAGAAATGACAAGAACCAGGCCAACTTCTAAGATCTAGGTAGTCAGTTGGACAGGATGCCATTGTTGAGATATTTTCCAGCAGTATTTCCCTATCTTTGTGTTATTACACTAAAAAACCCCTCATAGTGCCCTGGCTTGTTTTGCTGAGTGGTTAGAGCATTGACCCCAAGAACTGAAGAGTCCCAGATTCAATTCTGGTCAAGGGCACGTACCACGGTTGCAGGTCAATCCCCGGCCCTGGTCGGGGCATGTGCGGGAGGCAATCAATCAATGTGTCTCTCTCACATCGATGTTTCTCTCTCTGTATCTCTTCCTCTCCCTTCCACTCTCTCCAAAAATTAATTGGAAAATATCCTCAGGTGAGGATTAACAATAAAAAAGTAACAAACCAACCAACAAACAAATAAACAAAAAACCCCTCATAGATGCTGACAACAGTATGGCAATTACTAGAGGGAAAGGGGATGGGGGAGGTAGAAGAGAGTAAAGGGCCTATAAATGGTGGCGGAAGGAGACTTGACTTAGGGTGGTGAACTCACAATACAGTATACAGATGATGTATTATAGAATTGTACACTTGTTTCATATATAGTTAACCAATGTCACCCCAATAAATTCAATAAAAAGTACAAAACATGTACATATGCATACATATGTGTAACATATAAAGCAAGGATATACAAGTGGAAATCTTCATTTCTACAACCAGTCAGGAGGCTATGACTGGTATATATGATTTCCCTCCCCCACTGCCCATTCTAAATTCTGAGCCCTTGGTGGTCCTACCTATATGGAGTTGCTTTAGTCTTCTACTACCTTTTACTTCCAGACATGGTAGTAGCAGGAAGTGTCCCAGAAAATCCTCTGGTGCCATCCATACTCATCCCTGCCCCATTGGGCAGTGGCAGCTGTATTTCCCCTTGATAGATTCCATCATCCCAGCCTATTCAGTAATTCCCTCCCTTTTTCTGGCCTAACTCCCCAATGGCATGAGAAGCTTGAAATGACCAGGTGGCTGTTGTTGAATAATACCTCAGGGGAAACATTCCTCTCTTCAGTATTAAAACCTCTAAACTGAGAGAGTTCAGACTCAGAGACAGGAAGCAAAACCTTTACAAGTGATTCATTGTGTGTAATTGTGAGACGAATCACTCCTCTTTCCATCCCTTGATTCCTGGATCCATATGTTCTAGCTATGAGATAAAAGCACCACATATTTATCAGTTAGTGTAGAATGGTACCCCAACCTAAAAAGGTGTTGCCTCCCAACTGGTGCTACTACTGCCCTTCCCATTCTATAAGGGTAGTTGCTTTTGGGTGATGGGATATGTGGTAAAACCAATGAACATCAGGTCATTGTATGACTGTTCCTGCTGTAAGATTAGCTCCTTGGTTGCAACAGTGTTCTATGGAATATCATAATATTGAATGAGGTATTCAATAAGCTCATGGATAGTGAGATTTTCAGACGCATGGTGGGCAAGGAAGGTAAATCCATTTCCAGAATAATTAGACATTACAGAGATAATAAGTCATTCCTGCTCCACAGGGAAGGGGTATAGTATAATCTATACACCACTGTGTAGCTGGATTGTTCTCTTGAGCCATAATCCCTCATCAGAAGCTCATGACAAGCAATCAGGTTTAACAAAATGGTCACTTGGCCAAGACCAATTCAGCTTTATGAGGGGAAGTTGGTCCTTTGTTCATGAGTCTGTTGAGGAAGCCCTGCGTGGCTGGAAAGGGAGTTTGACTGGTATTCAGAAGATGGGTCATCTTGTCCACCTTATTACTTAGAGCCTCTTCTGCAGTTCGGGCCTTTGGTGAATATTCTCAAGTTATATAAACAGTCCCAAACTCGGGTCATTTTCTGTGTATGCGTCTTCCCCAGATCTCTATGCCATTGTACCTCCAATCTTGTTCCTTTCCAGTTCCCAACTCTCCAACCAACCATTAGGAATTGAATTGCCTAGATTAGTGTAGATCCACGCTTCTGGCTCTCTCCTTTCTGACAAAGTGCACTAACAGTTTTATTGCTTAAATTTCTGCCCAATGATAAGATGAATCTTCACCACTGTCCTTCCTTAGTGGAAATGTAACACTGTAGCAGTTTACTTCTAGCTGGTGACAGCAAACATGTCATGGAATAATCAGTAAACTAGGCCAAATAGTTTTTCTTTATTCCTCTACTAGAGGCCCAGTGCACGAATTGATGCATGGGTGGGGTCTGGCCTGCCCTCCCCGATGGGATCGGGGGCAGGGCTGGCCAGGGGGAGGAGCTATGGGCGGTTGGCCTGCTGGCCCCACCCCCTGGTTGAACTCTCGGTTGAGGGGACAATTTGCATATTAGCCTTTTATTAAATAGGATAATTTGGCCATAGGTAATGCATCATGAGCCCATAGGTAAGGGGTGCAGGGAATGTGAACTACCTGTTCATGCATCTCTCTTGTGCCTCCAGGATCTCTTTGACTGCAATCTTGTATTTACTTCCCTTTCATTACAGAATACTTGTGGGAACAACATATTTTATTGCTTGGTAGATAAGAAATAAAAATGAATGATAAACAGCTAAGGTTGTGTGCCTAAGGGTGTTGTATGCCTATAGTCAGGCATTCAGTCTCCACCAGAGCAAAGCAAGATTTGCTACTCAAAAGGAGATCAGTGCTTGATAAAGGGGTGCAGATTTATTTCAAACCCCTAAAAATCTCAGTTGTGAGTACCCCATCAGGGCCTTCCATAAGATCCCTTCCCATTGCAGATTAAACTATTTGCTCCAAGAAGGAGATAGGGGAAGAGTCTGGAAGGATTTCGGATTTTGCAATAGCTGCTATTCCCCTCCCCAAGTCAGCACCCCAGCCTGGGGTGGGGGATTCCTGGAAGAAAATGCAGCAAGAAGTTGAGAATGTCCCTGTCACTACAGTGCCCAGGAAATCCATACTCTCATGATAACTCACATCAGCAATTGCCTCCAGCAATCCATCAAAATTTTGAGTTTAAAGTTCTTACTGGTTTACGGGGCATCTAGCAGAGTCTGCCATAGGGAAGCAAATGCTCAGGTCCCGTGTCTCCCTGAAGCACTCATTTCTCCCCAGGTCATTTGACTTGTGACCTCAGTTCTCTGAAAGGTTCATGAAAAGTCCTTAATTTGCATTCTGTCCAGCTTTTTTCTCACTAGGGCAGGAGTGACAGCTTCCTAGCTCTCTACCTCTCCAAGTTCTTTGGACACTGAAATTTGAATTTCATATAATTTTCACATGTCACAAAATATTTTTCTTCTGATGGCTTTTTAATCCCTTTAAAAATATAAAAGCCATTGTTAGCTTACAAGCTGTACAAAAGCAGGTAGCAGGCTGGATTTGGCCCACTCATGGTAGTATGCCAACCCTTGACCTAAGGGATTTAGTGCTAGTTCATAGGTGATCATGTCTTATGGGGAAAGGTCTGCTGAGGTCTCCCAAGAAATGTTTCCTCACTCTGAGAGACACATAGAAAAGACAGTTTAGATTCTTCATTTCAATGTTGCATGTCTGAACATGATACACAGAACTTCAGCAGCCACCTTGCAACTCTGTGAGGACTAGCCTGAAGATAAAGCTAGGAGGCTGAGGATGGCAAAGCAGAAAAATGAAGAGAATCTGGTGTCTTATTGACATTGTTTAGCACCTAAGTTAATAAACATTGGAGCCATCCGACCTCAGAACTTTTTTATATGAGATAATATAATTTTCTTATCTTTAATTATTTTTTCTTATCAAGTTATAGTTTCTGTTAGGCATTCTAACTAAAACAATGACTCAAAATTTTTTTACATCATCAAAATAAAGCATTCTGCTCATTGATAGACACTGTTAAGAGAATGAAAACACAGCCACAGAATGGAAGCAAATATTTGCAAATCATGTATTTGATAAAGAACTTAATCCAGAACTACAGGGAGCTCTCAAAACTCAATAATAAAAAACAAACACAATTAAAATGAAATACAGGTAAAATATTTGAGCAGACAGTTTACCACAGAAGATATATGGATGGCAATAAGCACATAAAAAGATGCTCAACATCATTAATCATTAGGGAAATGCAAATGTAAGCCATAATGAGATACCACTACTCCCTTGTTTAAATTACTAAAATTAAAAGATGAATCAAACCAATTGTTGGAGAATATGGAGGAACTGGAACCCTCATACCCTGCCGTTGGAATATAAAATGATATACTCACTATGGAAAACAGAGTTACCATATGACCCAGCAGCCCCTCCTTTGGGTATCTACCCAAAATATTTGAAAACATTTATTCTGAAAGATATACAAACCCCTATGCTCAATGCAGCCTTATTCATAGTGGCCTAGACATGGAAACAACCAAAGTGTCCCTCAATAGATGATTAGATAGAAGTGTGGTACAGATACCATGGAATACTACTCGGCCATAAGTAAAGATGAAACACTACCATTTGTGACAACATGGACGGATCTTGAGAATATCATGCTAAGTGAAATAGGACCTACAGAAAAATCAAGAACCATCAGATTTCACTTATATATGGGACATGAAAACAACAAATGAACTAACAAGAAAAACAAACAAACAATAACTCATAGACACAGATAACAGTATGGTGGTTACAAGAGGGAAGCGGGGGGCGGGTGGAGTGAGGTAGTAAAGGGCAAAAGGGGCCAAATGTATAGCAACAGAAGATTTGATTTTGGGTGGTGGGCACACAATGCAATACAGAGGATGTGTCATAGAATTATACACTTGAAACCTATATAATTGTATTAACCAATGTCACTCCAATATATTTAATTTTAAAAACATTAACTATATGTCTGCCATATGATTGAACCATTCTTCTCCTAGGAATTTACCCAAGAGAAATAAAAGTATTTTTTCACACAAAGACTTGTACAAGAATGTTTATAGCCTTTCCCCCCCACCAGTTTCCAAAGGCTTTATTGTAAATGAGCTTTAGAAAAGAAAGATCGATACTATTGCTTCCAGGTCAATGGAATGAAGAGCTGTGTCCAGGGACACATCCAAGCAGAGCTGAAAGTAACTGGTGATTTGTATACTTCTTAGTCATAGGTCCAGTCAAAAGCACAAGACTTGTAGTCAATCAATTCTTCAAGCTTAAACCATAGGCTGATTTCTTTCTCAGCACTTTATACTCAATGACTGCTGTGAATGATGTTCCCACCAACTTGAATGCAAAAGCCTTCCTGGTGCCTGGTTTAGAATCTGCTGGATTGGCCTCCCCAAACATCATTCTCCTTGTCTTTACCACATTCAGCCCCTCCCAGACCAAAGCCACCACAGGTCCTGAATTTATGTACTTCACAGTCTGGAGTAGAATGGGCTGTCTTTCAGATCAATGTAGAGCTGCTTCAGGAGTTCTTCAGAGGCCTAAAGAAACTTCATGGCCACGAAATGGAATGCCTTCTCCTTGAAGTGGTTGATGATGTTGCCCATCAGGCCATTCTGCATGCCATCCATCTTGATGGTGACTAAAGTGTGCTCCATATTGGCCATGGTCTGAGGAGCCAGCCCAGAGTTGGGGGGACTGAGGAGGTTACCTGGAGAGACCACAAGAGCTGGAGGTCTCCCCTATAGACACATTTTTTTTGGCTTTGTTCCCGACTTCCATGCTATTCTGATGCCTATCTGCAATCTTCTTTCTCCCCTCCCCACTTTGGCTTGGGAATTGTGGTCTCTTTCAACACTGATTTTTTCCTTTTGGTCAGATAAAAATATATTCTTCCATAACAAAGAATTAGTATGTAGCATCCTCTGACATTTAACAGACACAAATATTTATATCTATAGAATCCTACATACATAATTACCTATATATGCTATGTACTCTGAGTGTTGTTGTTTTTTAAGAAGCTAAGCCTGAGTAGATGGTAATGCCATTAATAGAAATTAAGAATACAGAAAAAGCAACAGGCTTGGGGAGTTCCCTACCGATAGCCACAAGAACACTGAAGATACTGTCTCAGTATCTTCTCAAAGGGTTTTTTCTTTACACGATGGGTCAGAATTCACATGTTAAAAAGAAATAAGTTTTAATTGACAGAAAACTCAGTGTGGGTCAACACTGAGATGTAGTTGCCAAACTAAGTGTAAGGTTATAGCCACTATATATATTTTTTTAAAATATACTTTTATTGATTTTTTACAGAGCGGAAGAGAGAGGGATAGAGAGTTAGAAACATCGATGAGAGAGAAACATCGATCAGCTGCCTCCTGCACACTCCCTAATGGGGATGTGCCCGCAACCAAGGTATATGCCCTTGGCCGGAATCGAACCTGGGACCTTTCAGTCTGCAGGCTGACGCTCTATCCACTGAGCCAAACCGGTTAGGGCACCACTATATTTTTAATAGTCTCAAACTAGAAACAACCCAAAGGCATATCAATAGGCAATCAGATAAACAAATTGTGATAAAGCCATACAATGGAATTCTACTCAGCAATAAAAATGAATGAACTACTGATACAACAGCATGGATGAATCTCAAAATAAAGTATGCTGAGTCAAAGAAGCCAGACCAGAAAAAAAAGACTAGGTACGGCATGACTACATTTATGTAAAGGTCAGAAAGTGCAAACTAAGCTATAGAGATAGAAAATAGAGCAGTGGTTGTGTGGGGGTGTGAGCAAAGGGGCAAGGGTAGGTGGGAGGGATTAAAAAGAATCATAGGGAAATTTTGAGTGGTGATGGATATATTCATTACATTGATTGTGGTGATAGTTTCATTTATTATATTCCTATGTGGTATATAAAGTTCATTGAAACATCATATGTGCACTCTAAATATGTACAGTTTAATACATATTAGTTACATCTCAGTAAAACCCTTAAAATAAAAAATCTGCTTACACAAGGTTAGATGGGTTTTCTTTCACTTTTAGCTAAAATTTTTAACTGGTATGGCCATCACATTTAGGCAAATTATACCTAAATGATACATTTAACTAATCTCCAATATACTTGCACAATGGTGGAAGGAAAACCAGATAATTGAAAATAAAACTAGCATTTAGAAAAAAGAAAACAGCACACAGCAGTCATTACCCGTCCAGACTCTAGTGGGGTAGCAAAGATTCCCTTCCCTGCTAATAAAGTGCATTTCTTGATCAACCAATCTGCTCTCACTTCTGGGTCTGTCTTGGGAGAATTTCTCTGGCTTGTTGTCCTCTTAGAACCATAGAAAATGGTTATTGGGAAAAATTCCTTTTCTGTATCATTTTAGTGACCCACTTCTTGTTGGCAGGTTCAGTATTTCTGAAAATATGTTTTGTATTCCACCTGAATTAGAATCACCTTTTTAAAATGTAGACTCCTGGGCCTTACCCCTGAAGTGCTGAATCAGAATTACTGAGAGCAGGGTTAGGAATCTACATTTTACCAAACATTCTAGGTGATTCTTAGGTATACTGCAGTTAAGAAACATTGGATTAAGTCTGGAATTGTCACCCTCATGTCATACAAAGAAAAGTCTAATTTAGGTTTCAATATTATTTCTTTTCATATTGATAATGTCTTTGAGACTGTCATAAATGAATGTTTCTCAAACTAGGATCCACGGCCTGTGAGGGGTCCAAACTTGTTTTCTCGGTTGTCCATAAATTCTTTATAAAATATTTTAATTTTGTATTTTTCTTTTGATGGTAATCGAAATGCAGCAATTATAATTCTAGATTTGGATGATTGCCTTATAGTCAAGTCCAGTTACATAATGTTAGTGCCCATGTTATCACTGCTTTTTGTAGTAAAGTTGATACCAAGGCATATTATTTCAGTTGTCAGGTGTATACCAGTGTCTATGCCCGCTCTGTTCCTAGCAAGTGATGTATTAGCATGTCCCAGTCCTTGTCTCAAAGTGTAGATATAGGAGCTCCTCTCTGACACCAGTAGATATCCGAGGTGACCTGAAAGCACTCCTTCAAGTGCCAGAGCTAAGGGTCCTCAGACATGAGCTAGATGATTGTGGTACAAGGTCTCAGGGCACAGACAGGATCTTATTTCCATTCCTGTGATAGGAGGGCAGTGAGAAGATGAGGTCCTGGGTTACAGGCAGAACAATTGTTCTCTCATGTAGATGCTTAGGTGGCAAGCTCTCAAAGCACAAATAAGGCAATGCTTTCATTCATGGGTCAGATACCCTTGAGACTTAGCTCCTGGCCATGGCTCTGGGCTCTGGTCCAAATCAGTGTTTCTCATGGCAATATTGATCCATTGACCTGACCCTTCTCAGGCCATTGACCACCTGTGTAACTATACCCAGTGGTTGGTCTCTATTATATTGAAAGACAAGTAAATGTTTCCATTTTCTCAAGGTCTTGGCCTACCCCTAAGAAAGACTTCTTACTACAGTGTGTGTGTCAAAATTTGAGATTTCATACTTTACTACACTATGCTCCCAGTAAAAAAAAAAAAAATTGGAAAACAATAAAGAATTTTTTAAAAATTGCTCCTTCTCAAGGAAGACTAATTTCCTATCCCATAGCCATCTCCCAGAGAAAAAAGAATGCATCATTTTCTAGAACTGGTTCAAAAAATTCCTACATGGTAGTTTCAGGGTTGACTTAATCAGTAATCAGATGACATCATCAAAGCACAGGGGCTTCTTCTTCTTCTTCTTCTTCTTCTTCTTCTTCTTCTTCTTCTTCTTCTTCTTCTTCTTCTCCTCCTCCTCCTCCTCCTCCTCCTCCTCCTCCTCCTCCTCCTCCTCCTCCTCCTTGCCTTCATCTACTGACAACAGATCTTTCTTCCTGGTTGCAAGGTGACTGTAGCAGCTCCAACACTGCATGAAGATGCAGCAACATCCTGTTAAGAAGAGGGGAGTTTCCGCCTATACATCTCCGTTTATTACTGAGGAAAACAATCCCAAAAGTCCCCAGTAGACTTCCCCTCAGGTCCTAGGACTGGGTCACATACCCATACCTAAACCAATCACTGGCAGGAGAATAAGCCCATCAATGATTGGCATTGACTATTCAAGATTCCACCACTACCTTGGCACAGGACTGGGGTAGGGCCCCTTCCCTAAGTCCATGACCACTTCAGGACCACGCCAGAAAGGGAAAGGGGGAGAAATGGATTTGGGAAAACAAGTAGTATTGTCTTCTTTACCCACCTACCTCCAGATTCCCTACATTTGGACAGTTCAGTTCAAAAGGTGCTGCACAGGATTCCCCAGGGCTGTGAGTGAGTGGGCAGCTTGATGGGTGACTGTCTTCATTTTTCCACTCAAATTCACTACCCAAATCTCTCACTCTCTGATGGTTTAGGTGCTGTCTCCCTCAATGTCATACAAAGCTGAATCTCTCAAAGGATTTGTTCTTACCTTTTCTTCTGGGTGTGGAGAAATCGTTCCCTGTCTACAACAGGTTATGTGGGGGTATTTTCCCTAACCAGTTCCTTTATAAGTAATAAGTTATTTTTGTAGATCACTTTATCTGGACTTCTACTTTCTAACTATACTTTATACACAGTGAGGGACTTAAGTTTCCTTAGCACATGTTGCGGGGGTGGGGGGGGTTGGGGGGGTAGCTGCCTAGTGATGGCTCACAGGGCAGGTCCAAATTTCACAGCAACATCTGGGCATCTTATCCTGTCTTTTTCCTTTTTTTCATGGTGGAAAGCAGTACTGGTTAGCTTACCAGCCACTACTAAGGATACTAAGGGTAGATGAACACTGAGTGAATTTTCCTCTAGTCTTTCCTACCTCACTCATTCTGCATCAGAGATCAGTGAGCCAAATGTATTCCAAATACCAAGAAGCAGTGGCAAAACCTATTGCATTAATTCATCCTGATGACATTCATTCATCTTGGTGGCATTTCTTTTTTTAAAATATATTTTTATTGATTTCAAACAGGAAGGGAGAGGGAGAAAGAGACACATCAATGATGACAGAGAATCATTGATTGGCTGCCTCCTGCATGCCCCACACTGGGGATTGAGCCTGCAACCTGAGCATGTGCCCTGACTGGGAATTGAACCGTGACCTCTTGGTTCATAGGTTGATGCTCAACCACTGAGCCACACTGGCTGGGCCATCTTGGTGGCAATTCTGATGTGTGCCAAGAATGCCTTATATTGGTTGCACTGCCTTTTCTGATCAGGCCTGAGCATTCCAAATATCTATAATAATAAAAGCGTAATATGCTAATTAGACTGGACGTCCTTTCGGACAACCTTCTAGACAAAGCTAGGGCTGCGAGGGAAGCCCGGGTCCCGAGTGCCAGAGAGAAGCTGGTGCCGGCAGCTGGGGGAAGGAAGGCCTACTCTTACACGAATTTCATGCATCGGGCCTCTAGTATTTAATAAAAGTCAGTTAAACCCCTCTGGTTGTGGGTCTACCCAGGGACAAAGGTTCAGTCCTGAACTTCTAATCAATGTACTGTTGTCAGCAAAAGTAAAACTAGGAGAGAGTGCATAGGCTGAGAATTTTAGAGCAGAAATCCCCTAGAGTTGTTAGTCATATAGTTCATATCTTTGGAATTAAATGGCTGCAATCAGAAAGTATACTGTGGTGCTGGATTTTGTTCTCAGGTGTGTTCAGGTACATCCCTTTAAGGGATCAAAAGCAATGATTTGTTGAAAAAAGTACCCTAATTCTCTCCCTTCACCCACTCCCACCATCCACTTGCTCCCAGATCACCTAATCATCATGCCTGGGTCTCTAGACAAGGAAGTCATATTCTGAGGACAACACCTATTGTTTTCTCTGCCTTATACAGGGCACTGAAGCTCCCAATACAGCCCCACCTCCAACCATTAGGCAGTTCTCCTACCCTCAAATCTTGCAGCAAAATATTAAGGTCCTGAGGGAAAGAGCCCTTTTTTCTTTCTTTGACCATTTTCTTCACTTCAGAGTCCTCTACTCTGTCCCCAAATGAGGTAGCAATGACTAATTGGTGCCACGTGATACCAAGTAGCCCCCAACCGTCAGCCTGGGTTGGGTCTTTTGCTACTCTTTTTGGGTGTGCATTTGAACCCACTTCCTCTGGTTAGGGACTTCCCCTTCTCATGATTCTTGGAAGGAGGCAGAGCCTGCCTACCTCTACAGACTTAAGAATGCCACATTAAGCCTATCTCCTAGGGTGTTGGCACATAACCTAAACCAAGCAGTCATCCTAGACTTTGTCTTAGGAGTTACAGACAAAGAATCAGGGATCCAGGCAGACTGTCTCAGGCAGCACTACCATTCACAGCAAGACAGAGGTGTCTGCAGGGCGACAGTGATGAAAGCTGCAGATGGAGTGCTCAGAGGAGCTGCAGTGGGTTCCTCACCAGACCAGTTCTGCAGCGTGGTTTGAGTTTTGTTCCTACCTGCAAACCTGCCTCTCCAGCCCTCCTGCTGATTCTGGGACCTGCCCAATATCCTTTTAATGAGTTACTTTTCTGCCTAAATCATCCAGAGTTCAATTCTGTTGCTTGCATCAAGGATCTGGACTGATACACAGCTATACCTCCTTCAGGAATGTGTCCTATTTCTGAGAAGTCCCAAAGGGCTCTTTCTTTGTCTGCAGGGAGAGTTGAAGGGGATTCTTTGTAAATGTCCATTCTGTTATGAATACTAAAATTGGAAACAGTAGTGCTACCCACCATTGTCCCACAGTATCTAGTTTAGTATCAGTGAGCACTTTTGTTCTGAGCAATGCTGGAAAGCCCCTTTTAAAGAGAGATTTTACCCGGGCAAGAGACTTTATAATGCTTCTGGAAATAATGAGTTTCATGATGTCCTTTATGTAGTAGAGCTGATCTTTGTGAACACATGATTATGAAATTAGGATTTAAAATGTGCTGTGGCAAGAATTGAATATTCAAATGTAAAAAGTTCAATTGATTAGTAGAGTGTCTCTTTTGAGATGATGCAATACCTACCTGGTATTGAGTCTGCTGCTCCACTGTGTGCCAGCAGGAAGGCTTTTAATGTTAATCTTGGTACATTTGAAATCTGGTAAGCGATTGGTTCTCTCTCTAAGCTCTGGTACAGAATCTAGCCTTAAAAGTTAAAGCACTAGCAATGCCCTAAAACCTGACCAAAATAGGGCCACCCCTTGCTGAAACTTTGAATTTCAGCCATGTGGATCTGTCTGCCCTCCCTCCTCTGATGACAGCCGGGACTCACCTTTTCCTCTTATCTGCATCTGCTGTGCTCAGTTCAGGAGGGTCAAAAGTGGGCTGCATTAGGTGTTGTGTGGAAACTGTCCACAGAGGCCCTAAGCTTCTGGGGCTTGTGGGGATAGATGAAGAGTGTCTTCATGCCAAGCATGTGTATGCTGGTAAGGGGATTTTGGGGTGATGGAACTATTCTATATCTCCGTGGTGGTGGTGGTGGTGGTGGTGGTGGTGGTGGTAGTGGTGATGGTTATATGACTCTACCAGGGGTCCTCAAACTACGGCCCTTGGGCCATATGCGGCCTGCCGAAAACATTTATCTGGCCCGCCGGGTGTTTTTGCCACCACTGTGTGCATAGGAATTTGTTCATAGTTTTTTTTTAAACTATAGTCCGGCCCTCCAATGGTCTGAGGGACAGTGAACTGGCCCCCTGTTTAAAAAGTTTGAGGACCCCTGCTAGGCTGTGTCTAAACTCATAGGACTTGACACTAATAATAGTAAATTCTATTGTATGTAAATCAATTTAAATTTTTAAAAAGAAAATGAGTGCCGTAATATCTATTTTGCATGTGTGAATTGTGGCTGTGCAGTGGTGCAGCATGCAGGCACGTGACCACAGTGGAGAGCAGTGTCTACAACTATCAAAAAGCGCTGTGTGCCTGTCAGTTCACATTTCATTAGCCACCTCAACCATGAAATTCTAAAATTTGTGAGTGACTGCCCATTTTAGGGCCAGAAATTCAAATTTTTAAGGAGGTTACTGGGTGTGGCTTTCTTTCAGGTTCCTGCCCAAGGCTGAAAGAATCTGTTCCCCTTTTTTCTTGAGGTAGTACTCTTTATTCCTAGGCCCTAAAAACTGCCATGTGTGTGCATAATGAAAGCTTAGTAGACTCACTGAATGCTGAGAAATCAAGTTACACTGTACAATCGATAGGGTCCAACTTACTAGTAGTAATAGGACCAACTTCCCCTAAAAGTTTAGTGGGGTGGCTGGCTTGCTACAATTCTGCTTTGTTGGTGAAGCCCTGGTCTCAATCATCTTCAGCTGCTCCGCCACATGACTCTAGGTTGGCCTCCTATCCCAGCAGTTCTCAACCTTGGTTATAGTTTAGAATCACATGATACCTAGGACACAACCACAACTAATTATATAAGAACCTCTGGGGTGTGGGACCCAAACATCAGTATTTATTAAAAACCCCTCAGGTGATGTCTATAATTCTAAAAGGGGGAAAGTTTCTACTTTATAAACAGGCAGCAACACAGGAAGAGGGATGTATTAGTCTTTTCAAGCTGCCATAACAAAATAGCCAGAGTGGCTGGTTTAAACAACAGAAGTGTATTTTCTCACAGTTCTGGAGGCTGAATGTCCAACATTGAGGTGTCTGTAGGCTGGGCTTCCCCCAAGGCCTTTCTCCTTGGCTTGCACATGAATAACCTCTTGCTGCCTCTTCATGGGGTCAGCCTTCTGGACAAACAGGCCTCTGGTGTCCGTGTGTCTTACTTTCTGTTAGGTCTGATCAAATAATTGAATGGACACCCCCTCCTCTGGGAACTGACCTTTAGGCCACTTCACAACGGACATTCCCATTCGCTGAGACCACATTCCACTTGCTAAGACCACATTCCATTTACTAAGACCATTATCTCTCCCCTCCGGATCTTCCCAGGATCCAGACCCGCCTAGAAGAAGCCCGCCTAGAGTCCTTTAAAATCTCTGACTCCCTGTTCCTGGGTGCTGGTATCATATTGGGGCTCAGCCCATCTGGTGTCCAGATGACCTAATAAATTTATAATCCCTTACCACTTTGGTCTCGTGCATTCCTCCTTCGGCAACACTAACACTTTCCTCTACTTATAAGGACACTAGTCAGATTGGACTAGAGCCTCTCCTAACAGCCTCATTTTAGTTTAATCTCCTCTTAAAAGTCTCTATCTCCAAATACAGTCACATTCTGAGGGACTGAGGGATAGAGGTTCAATATATGAAGGAGGAGGGACACAATTCAGATCATAACAAAGGAGATCATGGTCCCTCTAATATCCTCAATATTTTTGTTATCTTAACCTATTAGGTTTAATGACCAACCTCATGGTCTTTTGGGAGTGTGTCTGCCTGCATTAGGGGTAGGAGACTAGAGTTCAAAAGGGCAGTCCAGGTTCCACCTTCGTGAGGTCATTCTCCCAATGCCAACCACTGTTCCTCTTAGGACCAACTTTGAGCACTTCTGCTTTGTCTCCAGAAGGCTCTGAAGTGGATCAGAACAGAACATTAATCAACTTAACTCCAAGTTCCCTGATGCATCCTAGGCTATAAAGTCTATCCCTGTTGTATTTTCCATCCTAAATTATGCCTAGCCACATTGTCCAATATGGTTGACCAGAAGTTATGTGTTCAGCCCAAATGATAGCACAAAAGTGTCCCAAATAATGTATAAATGTCCAAAATCTGAACAATGTGAAATTCCTGGGAGGAAAATAATTGCATAACTCCAAATAAATTTAAGTCCACAAGAATTTCCTCCCTGGTTTCTGTTTCTGCTGACTCTCAGCTAGAAGGGTCTCACTCTGAGATGTGAAGAGAGTGAAGGCTCCTTTGGCAACTGCAGCTGGGACTGTCATCCACTGAAATAGATGAAGTTCAGGACCTCCAAAAAAGAATTAATCCAAGATTCTCATATGTCCCACTGTAAGAGTTCAAAAAGTTCATTGGACACAAGATTTTCGGGGCACTAGTGCCACATGTACAGAAACTTTAGAAGAAAATAATGCAAAGAAGCAACCAGACAAACACAGTAAGTAAAACATTCTACAGAACCGTTGGCCTGCTATCTTCAGCAAACTGGTATCATTCAAAATGGTGTCTGTGAATCTTGAAGACTTGCTAGGTGAAATAAGTCAGTCATAAAAGAAGAACTATCTATGCACACAGTGGAATATTATTCAGCTCTAAAATGACATTCTGATATGTCCTACAACATGAATAAAATTGGAAAATTATGCTAATCGAAATACACCAGACCAAAAGGACAAATATTATATGATTCCTTATATAAAATATCCAAAAAAGGCAAATTCATAGTGACAGAAAGTAGATTAGAGGTTACCAAGGGCTGAGGGTAGAAGGGGATGGGAGAATTTTTGCTTACTGGGTACATAGTTTCTATTTAAGGTGATGGAAAAGTTCTGGAAATAGATAGTGGTGATGGCTGCAGATTGTGAATATAATTAATACTGCTGAATTGTATACTTAATGATAATTAAAGTTCTATATATATGTATAAAATTATATATATATATAGGTATATAGATAGATATAGATATATATATAAAATGGTGTCTGTGCTAGATTAAAAGAGGCTTAAGGGACATAAGAACCAGATGCAATGCATGGTCTGGATTGAGTACTGCTTTGGGTGAAGCAACTGTAAGGGACATTTTTAGGTCATTTGGGGAAATATGAATATGATCTGACTGTTAGATGAGTTGAAAATTTACTGAAATAGCAAAACTGAATTTGATGACTGAAAAAAGCAGGCTACAGAACGGTAGTAAGCAGTGTGTGTAGTAAGATCTCAGTTTGGTAATGAAACAAAATCACAAAATCATGTGTAGGCAGAGGGGGAGAGAGAGAGAGAGCCTGCAGGCTATGCACTAGGGTCTTACAGTGGTGATTTCTGGGTAGTTGAAAGTTTACTTGTTTAATCACTTATTATTATATTTCTGCTTGTCTATATTGTTTAATTGTCTACAATGCTTCTGTATTCATATAAAGTTATTTAAAAGAAATTTTTTTTCCTGTGATGTAAAATCAAAGTACTACTTTCATTGCATGAGTTATTTTACACAACGTGAGCGTCAGTATAATTACAGCTGTAAAAAAAATTATAACAAGGATGGACTGGTTTTCAGATGTCCAAATCAGAGTCAACTATCCATTTTTTACACAGAATTATCTTTGCATGCAGCCCAAGAGGGAACAGCATACAAATGAGCATTTCTGTAGTCCCTTTATTTTTTGCCGATCAACAGTGTGTTAGAAAAGCAGCTGCAGGCTTGTCACCTAAGGTCTGAGGCAGTAGACGAGTCAAAGGTGTCATGAACTCGGCTGTAAACAACTGTGTGCCTGAACATCAGCTAGTTCTGGAGGAACTGGCGGCTTAGAATGCTTGCTCTCAAAGTGCTCCTGGAAGGCCTAGGGTCTGGCATTCCATGTCCCACAGATAGTGCTGGTATGTATTTGGCCCAACCAGCCAGGCTCAGTTGTTGAGTGTTGACCTATGAACCAGGAGGTCATAGTTTAAGTCCAGTCAGGGCACATGCCCGGGTGGTGGGCTCGATCCCCAGTGTGGGGCGTGCAGGAGGCAGCTGATCAATGATTCTCTCTCATCATTGATGTTTCTCTCTCTCTCTCCCTCTCCCTTCCTCTCTGAAATCAGTAAAAAAAAAATATTTTTAAAGGTAGCTTTGGTAGCAGCCTTTTGGTCATGTCCCTGTTTCTTCTTTCATCCAGCTTGCTTTCCCACATTTTCTGCTGAGACTGAATCTTCTGTTGTGTCCACAAGCCATATCCGGGCAGGGACAGCCTTGTGTCTTGTGTCTGAGATACCAGGCGGCATGAAAGGGGAGGCGGTGCTTGGACCGAGAGGAAAGGCGTGGGGGGAGTGTGGGGCGGGGGAGGGGGGGGAGGAGAGCACACCCGGCATCACTTGGGCCTCCTCCACCTGCCCAGGAGGGGAAAGAGGGAAAAGAATAAATTCTTAGTCACAAGCAAACCTCAACTGCTGAAGCAATTATCCCAAGCAAAATTGTGTTCCTAGAAACTAGTACATAATATAGTCCAGCCTCACACTGCCATCAGCTTATAGCAGAGAGAGTGATATGTGAAGAAAGAGGGGTACCCATAGAAAATGTGAGAGAAAGGAAATCGTCTTTATTTCAGCCTCAACAATAGGCAAATTAGATGGTGCTGGTTGTCTAGGGTCCATAACCTCTCAGTTTAAAGTCTATTGCCTCTTGCTTTGGAATTTCTTGGTTGTATGAAGCCTGCCTCTTCGAGCAGTTTCCCACTCTCTCTCTCTTATTTACTTTATGAATTACTCTCAGCGGATTCCTAAACAGACAGTCAAAAGCTTGTGTCCTGGTGAGGAAAAATGTATCTGCTGCTTGGGCTTTGCTGCACTTATGAAAAGACTTTGACTTTTCCAGGCCTTAAATACCACTTCACCAATAGCAGAAACAGCTTCTCTGTCCCCTCTTGTGGCTTCCTTTCTCTGAAGCAGGCTCAATTGGGTTTCCTCTTTTTTTAATTGTGAGAAATGTCAAAGCTACAGAAGAAGTTCAAAGGATATGATAACAAAACCCCACAATCCCCTCACCTAGAACTGTAGGTAATTTGTCTCAGCTCTAATGAAAGATATTAGAGATGTAGCTAATTTTCCATTTAACCACCACCTGCTTGGCCATTCTCCTTTGAGGCTCTACTATGGTCTGCAGGGTATTCTTATCAATTTTCATACTTACAAGAATGCTAGAGGCCCAGTTCACAAAATTCGTGCACTGGTAGGGTCCCTAGGCCTGGCCGGCGATCAGGGCTGATCTGTGGGGTGACTGGTGGGGTGATCAAGGTCCCCACTCACACCTGCTTTAGCCTGGCACTGCCCGCTCAGCTGCTCCACCATCCTACCATGATCCTGCTCTCCTCTGGGCCTATGGGGGCCAGCAGCACCTCCATTGCCACCTGCTGCCAGTGAGGCATTGCCGACACCCGCTATGTTCAGTGCCGCCCCCTGGTGGTCAGCGCACATCTAACTCCTGGTCGGTCCCTGCGGGGACAATTTGCATATTAGCCTTTTATTATATAGGATATACATCTGTAAACTGTGGCATTTCTGTGCCTATTCCATTTACATTATAGCATGATTTTTAGTCAGCATTGTTTTTGAGACCCACATTGCTCTGTAGAGATCTAGCACCTTTTTCTGTGCAGTATTCCATTGTATGACATCACCACATTTTATTTTTTGGACAGCATTTTGACAAATTGCTCTCCAAAGTGGTCGAAGCAGTTGATGTTCCCATCAGCAGTGTGGGAGTGTGCCTATGTCCATTTTCCCAACACTTGCAATAGTCAGATTTTTAAGTCTTTGTCTGCCTAATGGGTAAGAAACGATGCCTCATTCTTTGTTTTCATGCTCATGTGTGAAGTGTTGCTTGCTCTAGGCTGATCTCGTGACTCAGGTAGGGCCTTGCTTGGCTCCCCAGCCTCAGCAGGAACTGATACTCCAGCCCCTACAGCCTGTGCCAGTCCTGGCTCCCTTGTTCATGCCTGCATTTCTGTCACCTTTAGGGAGTCTCTCTCTGTTTTAAACTCCTGGAGAGCCCCACCCCCTTTTTTCTGTTTTCAAGCTCAGATGTCTATTTTTAACTTTAAAAATATTTTATAAAAACATGGGACAACTGTTTCAAATCCAAACAAACTAAAAAGACATAACAAAATGCAATGCGAGAAACTTGACTGAATCCTGGTTTTTTAATAAAGCTATGAAAATGAACCAGAGGCATGGATACATGGAACAGACTGACAGTTGTCAGAGGAGGGCATGGGGGACTGGATGAAAGAAGGTGAAGGGGTTAGCCATAGAACATATATGCATAACCCATAGACACAGGCAGTGTGGTGATGGCCAGAGGGAAGGGGAGGAGGTTGGGGTTGGGTGGAGGAGAAATGGGGGCATCTATAATAGTGTCAACATTAAAAATAAAGTTAAAAAAATAAATAAAGCTATGAAAATGTGTTTTGAGGACAAATAGGGAAATCTTAATATGGCCATATATTAGATGATATTAAAATATTGTGAGAATATTATTGTTCATTTCTTTAGGTTTTGTAATTAGTAGAGAATGTCCTTTCAAGATGTGCATTAGCCCTAGCTAGTTTGGCTCAGTGGATAGGGCATCTGTGCTCACATTGAAGGGTCCCAGGTTCGATTCCGTTCGAGGGCATGTGCCTCGGTTGCAGGCTCGATTACCAGCCCCGTGTGGGAGGCAACCAATTAATGTGTCTCTCTCACATGGATGTTTCTCTCTCTGTCTCTCCCCCTCCTTCAACTCTCTCTAGAAATCAATAGGAAAATACCCTCGGGTGAGGATTCACAACAACAACAAAAAAATGTGCATTAAAGCTTTTAGGGATGATGTGAGTCAACTCACTTTCAGATGCTTCAAAAAATTAGATGGATGATAGACAAAGCAAATAAGGGAAATGTTAACAGTTGGAATGGAGGGGTGGGCATAATGATATTCATTGTACTAATTTGAACTTTTCTATATAGTTATGATTTTTCACAATAAAAAATGGACACATTTTACACTAAGTTTCTAGGTATTTGAAATAGGGCTGAGGGCACATTTTAGCAAATGCTCAAGTCACCATCTTGATCCAGAAGCTCAGCTACATTGTTCACATTTTAATCTGCTTCATAGGTTAGTTACTTTTCCTTCTCTAATGTGTGCATGGCTATACTAGTGAAGATATGGATCTAGCTTCTTAGAACAGAGACCTAAATTAACAGAGGTTTAAATAAAACAAAAATTTATTGCCCTCAGATGTTGTAGACCAGAAGAAGTCAACCCAGGACTAGTATGGTAGCTGTTTTGTGAGGTTATCCAGAGATTCAGTCTCCTTGTCACAGCCAGAATGGTCCTCCCCTCCATGTACTACCAAATGGCTCCCATTTTAGCCAGTAGGATGAAGGGAAGGGCTCCCACATGAAGGGCTGGATCCAAAAGTTGTACACATCACTTCCAGCCACATCTCATTGGTTAATATTTAGTCACACCTAACTGCAGTGGAGAATGGGAAATGCAATCTTTAGCGGGGCAGGTATGTGCATACCTAAAAAGATAATTACTTTGAAAGAAGGTGAGAACATATATTGAAGGACAATTGGCAGTGTCTGATATAATGGTTACTAGTTTTTGAAGCACAGCGTGTTCCTTCCTTTTTCTTTAATTTTGCTTTCAGATGCAGCCACTTGTTTTTGTAACAAACTCCTCTGTATTTGTCTTCTGAGGTCCATCATAGTGAACAAGAAATTCTCGTTAATTAAAACTATTATGGTGGTCATTTTGCAATATATACATATATTAAATTGTAACAATGTATACCATAGACTAAGATGACGTTATATGTCAATTATATCTTAACTGGAGGAGAGGAGAAATTCTGGATCTGGCAAAAGCATCCATGGTTCAATTAATTCTTTTCTACCTTAACCTCCCAGAATTGGATAATTTCACCAGGAGGTATTCTCCCATTAAAATCAATATCTAGCCCGGAGGCATGGCTCAGTGGTTGAGCACAGTTCAATTCCTGGTCAGGGCACATGCCCGGGTTGTGGGCTCAATCCCCTGTGTGGAATATACAGGAGGCAGTTGATCAATGATTCTCTCTCATCATTGATGTTTCTATCTCTCCCTCCCTCTTCTTTCCTTTCTGAAATCAGTAAAAATATATTTTTTAAAAAATCAATACCTATGCTACCATTAACTCAATCTACTATTGTCTTGCTCAATTCCCCTGTTGTATGTCTCATCTTCTGTTTATTTTTCTTGGAGTCTTAACCCCATACACATTCTGAGCTTGTGCGCACAAGGACATATCATACCAGCTTGCCCACCCATAATTGTGTTCCCTAGAAACTCATCTAAAATACTTGAAGTATTTTACAATCATTCTCTTAGCCTCCCTTTCAGAAATCTGTCCAAACTTCTTGCACCCACTTAGTATTATGACATTCAGTCGTTTTCTATTGCTGTTGTAACAAATTACCACACATTTTTCAAGGCTGAACAATCCAAATTTGTCTCACTGTTCTGTAGGTCAGCAATCCGCATTGGCTCAACTGGTTTCTCTGCTCCACGTTTCACAAGGCCATAATCAAGGTTTCCGGCACCTGGGCTCTTATTGGGAGGCTCTGGGAAGAATCTGCTTCCAAGCTCATTCAGGTGGTTATTAAAAACTAGTTCTTTCTACTAACAGAGTTGACCATGTTTCTTGTTGGCTGTCCCTGCATTTTATGCTTGGAATCCCTCTGACTTCTTCCGCCATATCTCTCTTGCTGCCAGCCAGGGTAGGTTCTCTGCTTTTAAGGGCTCTTGCTATGATATTGGGCCTCTCCGGAAAACCCAGGATAATCCTCCTATTTGAATGTCTGTACCCTTAATTATATCTGCAAAGTCCCTTTCATCACGTAATATATCATATTCACAGGTTCTAGGGATTAGAGTATGAACATCTTTGGTGGGGGATGGTATTTTGCCTACTGTGTGGTTTTTTTCCCTCAGTTGCTCTAAATATAGACTCTCTAAAGTCAGCTTTCTGAAGATACCTTAATATGCGAATACCTGTTCAGAGCATTGTTGTTCTGGATTCTCACTGGTAGAGTAATTTCAGCGTGTTGTTCTTTCCCCCTTTCCCTATCTCTCCTTAATTTCTTTGGGATCCAGACAACCTCTCTGACCAAGTAACAATTAAAATATCTCCCTGTTTTCTAGTTACATCTAAAAAAATATTTAGATTTGTGTGTATCTCCCTTTTCCCTTTTATCTGTTTAACTAGTTCTCCAAGATCACATTTTCTTAAGAAAAGCCCAGTTTCTTCAGCTTAAGTAGCATATTTTCTTGTATTTTTCTTTCATTCTCTCATTGCTCTTGCTCTGACAGTAAAAGCAAAGCTTGTTTTTATTTTTCTAATATTTGATTATGGGAAACTTCAAACATACACAAAATTAGAGACTACTATAGCAAACTCCTATGAATAATACAGTGAATCACTCAGCTTCAACAATTATCAACACTTTTACCATTTTAATTCATCTGTTTATACATTTTTCTGGAATATGCTTTAGCAAAACAAACCTCAGACATAATGTCAGATCACTTAAATAAATTAGCATCAAGCATTATTTTGAAAGAAATCCAGTCATGCCTTGATTTTGTGAGCAAATCATTCCTAGAGAAGGTGGCCTTTTTTTTAAAAAAAAAAATTATTTCTCATTGTTGTTGCTAAATCTATCCCAAAGATATGTTTCCATTGATTTTTACAAATAGGGGAAGGGTTGGTGAGAGACAGAGAGAAAGAAACATTGAAGTGAGAGAGACACATCCATTGGTTGTTTCCCACAGGTGCCCAGACCAGGGCTGTGGATGAAGCCTCCAACCAAGGGTACATGCCCTTGACCGGAATCTAACCTGGGACCCTTCAGTCCCGGGGCCTACTCTCTATCCACTGAGTCAATCCGGCTAGGGGGAAAAGGTGGTCTTTAGTTTTTTTGTTCAACTTTGAATTTTAATAATTTAAGACTTCTTTCTCCACAGTAATACAGGGTGCTATATCCTATTCATGGTGAGGCCTCCCATTTCTCTCTCTGTAGCTTGATAAAAATCACCTGCTTTCCTAGGTTAAACCCATAGTCTTTAAAATCCAAAGTCACAGCCATGTCTCATATAATTAATGAATTCAGAGCCAACCTGAGACCATGCAAAGGTGGTGGGTGGAGGGAAAGGGGGGTGAGTCTATGAATCTGTGGATATACCATAAAAATTCAAGAAGGCTCCCCCGTAGTTTTTTCCTTGTCTCCAGAACAGGATGCCATTCAAATCCAGGTAGAGGAACAGCCATGATAGAATGCCACCTACTAAATATAAAAGATAGAACCTCACTCTAGGAATATGTGATTCACATAGAATTTAGCTACTTTTGCAGTTAAAAGCCCTAATCTATAGTCCTGGCTGAGAAATAGAAAAACGGGAGCAAAACTTTTCTGCCCTCTGATACTGAAAAGCCTGATTATTGAACCTGTTTGGAGGTAAACTTTAACCAGTACCAAAACGTTACTTTCCTGATACTCTAATCCAGCGGTTCTCAACCTGTGGGTTGCGACCCCTTTGGGGGTCGAACGACCCTTTTCCTAAGACCATCGGAAAACACATACATAGTTACATATTGTTTTTGTGATTAATCACTATGCTTTAATATGTTCAATTTGTAACAATGAAATTGGGGGTCACCACAACATGAGGAACTGTATTAAAGGGTCGCGGCATTAGGAAGGTTGAGAACCACCGCTCTAATCCCTGTCTCAGCCACCAAAGCATGCAGTTTGTTCTTACTAGGGTCCGCTTGGGTCCACCTACTTTTAAACACCAGCCACAGTTGTAAGGTCAAAAATGTATTAGGCCTGTGCTTTCTAAAGCTGCTGTCTATTAAAAGCAATTGCGTGCAGCAGACACCAATCATAATATAAACTGTTGCAAACTCCCCAAGTCAATGATGTGCATGGCCAGTGCTTTCTGAGGCCTGCCCTTATGGTGGTGCGGGGAGGGGTCAGCTGCAACACTTGCATACCAGCCACCACATTACCACAAAGAGAACTGCCTCCCTCAAAGGTTACTCTAGATGGCAGATGCTAGTCATTGTATCCATTTCTCAAGGTTTCTCAACCCATACACCATGGGAGTCTCTCTAAAGGTCATATAATCACACAGCTCTCTCCCCTGAATTCTGAACTAATTAAGAAATAGACACAGGAGTCAAAGAGTGATCAGAATATTGAGATTTATTATTGACAAGATTGGTTTAGAGCAGGGGTGGGGAATGTCCGGCCCTTACACGGCCCGTGAAATCATTTGGTCTGGCCCTGCCAAGGCATTTAGGGGTGAGTTAATCAAATGTTTGATCAAATGCAGCCGGCTACTTTTAAGCAGAAAAAAGGTTCCCCACCCCTGGTTTAGAGACTGAGTCTGTGGCCTCCAGCCTGAATCAGGTTTTCAAAATTTTCTTCCCAAGCCTAGACTTTTGCACTTTCCCGAGGGAAGAGATGGGTCTGTAAAGCAGTCCCTCACCCTCCTGAGCTTGTCCTAGTGGGACTGACCACACAGAGGGACAGAGAGGAGGACACAAGCACGTTATAGACAAGGGAGCTCTGAAGGTGGATAGCTCAGTAGGGACTGAGTAATAAGCGCTCAGTTACATTTTGGAATCTCACCAATCAGTCACTGTGGAGAGGAGATAATGTGAAAAGGGACACAGCGGGTGCTGGGAAGTTCTCTTTCCAATACTTCTGAAAGGGCAGAAGTTTCTAGTTCCTGTGTAGTTGGGAATACTAGAAAGTGAAACATCACAGTAACTAACAAGTATGGTCAAAGGGGAAGAACCAAGCAAGGGCATCCCTGCCCTCCCCAGGACTTTCTCCAGTGGCCAGCTTTATATCCTCATTGCATTCCTGGAACAAACTAGAGCAGCTGTGGGCAAACTATGGCTCGCGGGCCGGATCCGGCCCATTTGAAATGAATAAAACTGAAAAAAGAAAAGAAAAGACCGTACCCTTTTACGTAATGATGTTTACTTTGAATTTATATTAGTTCACACAAACACTCCATCCATGCTTTTGTTCCGGCCCTCCGGTCCAGTTTAAGAACCCATTGTGGCCCTCGAGTCACAAAGTTTGCCCACCCCTGGACTAGACTGTAGAAATGGGTGCTCCAGTGCCGTGGAAACAGTGGAATCTACTGGATTCACCCCATGAATATCTCTTAAGAGTGTAGCCTGATTACTGTGACCATCAGGGAGGGAGAAAACTTTAGAGCTAAGTTCAACTGGTTATTGGTGGAGGTGATTTGTTTTGTTTTGTGTTTTGTGTGTGTGGGGGGGCGGGGGGCGGGGGGGTTAGATGCCAGAAGACATCAAGTCCAAATGCAAGACAGAGGAGCCCTAGCCGGTTTTGCTCAGTGGATAGAGGGTCATCTCGTGGACTGAAGGGTCCCGGGTTCAATTTTGGTCAAGGGCACGTACATCAGTGGCAGGCTCTCGGCCCTAGGGGGAATGCAGGAGGCAATCAATTGATGTGTCTCTCATGTCAATGTTTCTTTCTCTCTCTGTCTCTCCCTCTCCGTTCCACTCGCTCTAAAAATCAATAGAAAAAATATCCTTAGGTGAGGATTTTTAAAAAATCTTCTCAAATTGTTGTTTGGATTTTTAACAATTGAAATAAAAAGCTTCCCCCCCAAAAAAAGAATGCAATACAGAGGATAAAAGAGAGCTTAAACAGCTTGTAAACTGGTAGCCTGCTGAACAGATCCAGTCCACAGATGTGTTTGATTTGCCCCATAAGAATTTTTTAAAATATTTTTTAAATTACTTGTCAGCATAGAAAATTGGTAGAGTTCATCTAAAAACCCAGGTTTTATGGTTTCTCTGGAAAAGTTGGAAGATTCTGGGTTATCATATGAGCATTTCTGTATGACAAAATCAGCTGGACACAGTAGCCACTGCTTCTTTTAGGAAGGGGCAAAGTCCCCACGTAGGCTTTTGTGTGATGTGCCTAGCCCCTGCCTACTTTTGCGTTTGTGATCTCTGAATTAAATTGACTAGCATTAGAGATTGTGATCGGAAAGAAATGCAAATCATCCATCTCTGAGTGTTTAATCATGTCAGATCGAGTGTTTGGCAATGTGGAGAGTGCCAGGGAGGTGTGTGCCAAGACAAGAATCTGACCGTCCATCAAGAGGGGAGGAGGGATGAGAAGACATCTGTCTATATATCGAGGATGGAGACATTATTATGAAAGGGAAGAGAAAAGGGGCCACAGCCCGAAGTGTGGAGAGGCAGGCAAGTCTGGAGCAGGTGACAGCGGGAGTCAATTACATCCAAGTGTTGCTAGGGCAACTCAGGCTCCATGAACAGCCTTGAGGGCCTCTGGCCTTCATACTGCTAAGGCAGCTGATTTAGAAGGCTGGAGCTCTGAGGTCAGGGAGGCTTATGAGGAAAAAAGATAAGGTTGCAGAAGCATTATCCTGATTTAAGGCTCAAGTACTGGTAATAGAGACAAAGGAAGACACATCTCACCCAAAGCTACCGGTGGCCACTCTAAAGGCCTCTGGAGGCCCTACTAGCATGGCTCAGTGGTTGAGCGTCGACCTATGAAGCAGGAGGTCACGGTTCGATTCCCTGTCAGGGCACATGCCCGGGTTGCCGGCTCGATCCCCAGTATGGGGTGTGCAGGAGGCAGCCAATCAATGATTTTCTCTCATCATGTATGTTTCTCTCTCTCCCTTCTTATCTGAAATCAATAAATATATATTTTTTAGAAGTAAAGGCCTCTGGAATGGAGAACCATTACATGTCTCCCCTTAAGGGCACTACTTTCCAAACTACAGGCTGTATCTCATTGGTGGGCTTTGAAATTAATTTAATGGGACAAGATCAGCATTTTTAAATGAAAAAAAAATGTATACAATTTTGAAAACCCAGAGTAAGTGCTGTTTTGTGAAATGTTGGTTTCAGATGTGTGTGCGCATGTGCACAGGTGCACGTGTACTGAGTTGTGATGTCAAATATGTTTCTGTGTGAATTGCAGTAAAAAAATGAAAGTCCCTGTCACAGGCTACAGAGTCACTCACTAATTGTGACAAGCTGACTGGAAGTACCAAATTTGGCATGTCTAGTGGACTTTTTTTCTCTTTTGTTTTTGCTGTTGTGAGCAGAAATGGCAGATGTAGGCCAATTATAACCTTCTAAGGAGGACTCTCAGGTATCAGAAAAAAACACAGGTAATGCTGGGCCAGCTGGGAAACAGGTTTTGGGGTGTGGCTTCTCAGGAGAGGCACAGCTCTACCTGACTGCTCAAGGATCTACCTCCTGGCAGTGGTAGCACTTCAGGTGAGTATGCAAGTGAAACCCTAAAGAGAGCCTGCTCCACAGTAGTGGACCCAAATTCTCTTCTCCAGAATTTTTCAGGGTTTCAACATCATTCCCATCATTTTTTGCATGGCTCACACTGTTTGTGCCCTACCCAATGGCCATCCTTCACATTCGTCCTCCCTAATAAGCCCCCATTTTTGTTGATATTTGGGATGACCTTATGTATCATAGGAGCTGTGGTTCTCCAATGAAGACCTATAAAATATCAGCCTCATTTTTTGTTGTTTTTGTTGATCCTCGCCCGAGGATATTTTTCCATTGCTTTTTAGGGAGAGTGGAAGAAAGAGGGAAAGACAGAGAGAAACATTGATGTGAGAGAAACACATTGAATGGTTGCCTCCCACACGAGCCCCGACCAGGACCCAGGTCCAGGTGGAGGCTGCAACTGAGGTACATGCCCTTGACTGGAATCAAACCTGGACCCCCTTTGGTCTGCAGGATGATGCTCTGTCCACTGAGCCAAACCAGCTAGGGCTTAGCCCCATCTTTTTATTATATTCAAAAGACATAACAATTAGTCAACTTGTTATAAAGTTTCTAAATGTTTAATCTCAATTTCTGCACTTAGTTTGTCGTGGACTGGTAACCAACAGTCAGTAGGCTAGCACCAGTCCGGGGAGCACACTATGAGTGACACTGGTCTGAGCTAACTAATTATGGTAATTCCATTTCTCTTGCCAAATTATTGATTTAGGCATGGGCAAGAGATATGATTTCTGGCCATTGAGATGACAGGGGATGTCCACTCAAGCACCTGGGAAAAGTTTATCTTGGTCTTAATAAAGGACACATAACACATATGCTCTTTCTTCCAGCCTCTTGATGTGAGTATGATCATGTGATGCCTGAGTAGCTGCAGTCATCTTGGGATCATAAGGTGAAGGACCAACAGGCTGAGGACAGCGGAATAGGATGGAGGGAAACTGGGTTCTTAATCATGTTGCTGAGCTGCTGAAACACCTACTTTTGAATCCTTCTATGGCTGAGATAATAAAATGGCCTTATTGGTCCAATTGATCCACTTTGTATTGGCTTTGCTGTTATCTGCAATTGAAAGAATTCTGATTGAAGCACCTTGCAGGACATGACAGGGTTAACTAATTTGGGCACAGAGGTCTATCTATACTTAGGATATTTTATAGATAGTTTAGAATTCCCAGAAAAAAATCATAAGGATGCAAATGGTTAAACAGACCGGACAGTGTGGCTCCATGGTTGAGCGGTGACCTATGATCCAGGAGGTCACGGTTTGATTCCCAGACAGGGCACATGCCTGGGTTGCAGGCTTGATCCCCAGTTGGATGTGTGCAGGAGGAAGCTGATCAATGATTCTCTCATTATTGATGTTTCTATCCCTCTCTCCCTCTTCCATGAATTTTAACACAAGCATAGATTCATGTAACCACCACCACAATCAGGGTACAGAACAGTTCCATCACCCTATAAAAATTCATGCTATTATTGCTTTGAAGTCACACCCTCTCCCCACTCCTACCACTGATCTGTTTCCCATCACTATATTTTGTTCTTTCAAAAATGTCATATAAATGGAAGCATACAGTATGTAATATTTTGAGATCATCTTCTTTCACCCAGTGTAATGCCTTTGAGATTCATTCAAGTTGTTGCATCTTCATTGTTTTTTTTTACTTCTGAGTAGTATTCTACTAGGTGGATGTACCACAGTTTGTTTATCCATTGATCCCTAAAAGATATTTGGGTTGTTTCCAGGTTTTGGTGATTATGAATAGAATACCTTAAGATTTTATGTACAGGTTTTCTGTGAACATTTTTATTTCCCTAGTATATATCTAGGATTGGGATTCCTGGGTCATATGGTAAGTGTACATTTAACTTTATAAAAATTTGCCTAACATTTCCAGGATGGCTGTACAATTTTGCATTCTCACCAGCAATATGAGAGTTTGTAAATCAAATCTTATAGTTTTATGATTTACATTCAGATCTATGATCCGTTTTGAGTTAATTATTATATAAGGTGTGAGGTTTTGGTCAAGGTTTATTTCTTATACTAGTGACTGGGTGCAAGAAATTCGTGCACATTAAAAAGGAATCAATTAGAGAAAATATTTTAATATTGCTATTTTCCCTTTCTGTATAATAGAAGTGTCAGAGATGAAAGAAAATTAGTAAAATGTATATGAAAATCTTCCTCCTGTCAGAGTCTGGGGTGCGCCATGGGAACCAGAGTCAAGTCCCCGCCCACCCACATGTGCCTCAAAATCGCATGAGACCCAGACCCGGCTGGCCCCACCCCCATTGGGCTAGATCCAGACCCGGCTGGCCCCACCCCCGTCAAGCCCTGCCAGGTGGGGGGGGGGGCACGACCTCAGGTCCCTGCTGATCGCTCGTTAAGGCTCATTACGGGAACTCAGCCTCCACTGTGGGCGCAACCATCTTGACCATTACAGTGTGATGGTCAATTTGCATATTCCCTCTTTATTAGATAGAATATGAGTGTTCAATTGTTCCAATACTATTTGTTGTCAATTCTCCCTTAAATTATTTGCATCTTTGTCAAAAATTACTTGAACATATATGTGTGGGTCTATTTCTACATTCTCTGTTCTGTTGCATTGGTCTATATATATATACATACATATATATCCCTTTGCCAATACCATACTGTCTTGATTACTGTAGCTATATAGTAAGTCTTAAAAACAGATGGTGAGATTCCTCCAACTTTATTAATCTTTTAAAAATATTTGGCTATTCTACCTCCTTTGCCTTTCCATATTAATTTTAGAGTCAACTCATCTGTATCTACAAAAAAACTCTTGCTGGGATTTTGCTAGGAACTCCATTAAAGCTATAGATCAATTTAGGGAAAACTGACATCTTTGATATGTTGAGCGTTCCAGTCCATAAACATGATTATTTCTCTGGTTATTTTAAGTCTTTGGAGATTTTTTTCATCAGCATTTTGTAGTTTTCAGCACATAGATCCTGTACATGTTTTGTTAGATTTTTTTTTTACCTACGTATTTCATTTTTTGGAGCTATTATAAATATTGTTCATTGGTAGTATATAGGAATGTGATTGACTTCTGAGTGTTGACCTTGTATTCTGCAACCTTGCTAAATATACTTATTAGTTCTAAGTGTGTGTGTGTGTGTGTGTGTGTGTGTGTGTGTATTATTTGGAATTGTCTGTGTAGACAATCATGTTATCTATGAATGGGGACAGTATTACTCCTCCCCTCTCCTTTCTTCTACTCTCCCTCCCTAACTGCCTTGAGTTGAGGTGTCTAATTTGGATAAAATATGGAGGATCTGTATATTTGTTATAGGTCATCTGCAAGTTATTCAAGTATTTTAGAAGTAATTCTAAAAAAGGTGATAAAATATTATATGCAGATGATGTGATCAAGTACTATTAAAATGATTAAAAAATAAAAAATTTAAAATAATAAATATTACAAAAATATCAGTACTTCTTATATGCCAAGAACTGTTCTAATAATTGTACATAAATGAACTTATCTATTAATCACAACCCTATGATATGGGGACAAGTATCCCCATTTTACAGATGCAGAAACTATAAATGGCAGAGCTGGATAAAACCAGGTAGTCTGGCTCCAGAGCTTGCACTCTTTAGCCATTACACAATAGAACAGAAGATTCTAGAAATGGCCTCCAAAATATCTGGGAGATTAGTATTTGATAAATGGGGCATTTCAAATGAATGAGTGAAATATCAACTAGTCAATAATCATATAGGAACAATTGCATTGCTACTGGGAAAATTAATATTGGGAACTATACATTTGTACTGTATATCAAAATAAAACTCATATGGCACAAGTATTTAAAGGTAGAAATGAAGACCATGAAGTTGCAAGAAGAAACAATAGAGAAAGAATTTTATAATCTTGAGGTAGGGGAAGCTTTCTAAAATACAGCACATAAGCCAGCTATTATAAAGTCAATGATTAGCTCTAGCCAGTTGCTCAGTGGTTAAAGTGTCAGCCTGTGGACTGAAGGGTCCCAGGTTTGATTCTGGTCAAGGGCACATAACTTGATTACAGGGTTGGTCTCTGGCCCCCGGCTTTGGTCAGGCATGTGCGGGAGGCAACCAACTGATTTCTCACATCAATGTTTCTCTTTTACTCTATTTCTCACCCTCCCTTCCATTCTCTCTCAAAAAAGAAATAAATGGAAAAAATATCCTTGGGTGAGGATTAACAACAACAAAAATAGTAAAAATAAAGTCAATGATCAGTAGTTTGATTACATAAAATGTTTTAAATTTGTATATTCTAAGAAACAAATTTACAAGGTTAAAAGACAAATTACAAACTAAGGAAGCTATTTGGGACAGGAAGACAAAGAGTTATTATTCACAGTATAAAAAGTTATTCCAGCCCTGGCCGGTTTGGCTTGGTGGATAGAGCGTCAGCCTGCGGACTGAAGGGTCCCAGGTTCGATTCCGGTCAAGGGCATGTGCCTTGGTTGCAGGCACATCCCCAGTGGGGGTGTGAAGGAGGCAGCTGATCGATGTTTCTCACTCATCGATGTTTCTAACTCTCTATCTCTCTCCCTTCCTCTCTGTAAAAAATCAATAAAATATTTAAAAAAAAGTTATTCCAAATCTATATTAATAAAAGGGTAATATGCTAATTAGACCTGGAGACCTTCCGGATGTCCTTCTGGACAAAGCCATGGTGGCAGGGTTGAGGCAGAGGTGGTTAGGGGCAATCAGGCCAAGAGGGGAGGGCAGCTGGGGGTGAGCAGGCTGGCAGTGGGGGGCAGTTAGGGGTGATCAGGCTGGCGGGGGGCAGTTGGGGGTGAGTAGGCTGGCAGGCAGGTAAGCGGTTAGGAGCCAGCCGTCCCAGATTGCGAGAGGATGTCTATCGGTTTAGGCCCGATCCCACAGTGGTCAGACATCCCCTGAGGGGTCCCAAATTGGAGAGGGTGAAGGCTGGGCTGAGGGACACCCTCCCCCATGCACAAATTTCATGCACTGGGCCACTAGTCAATAATAAAATACTAGATTCAATAAAATGAGCAAGCAACGCAAACAGACAAAACATTTGAAAACAGAATACAAAAGGTGCTCAACTTCACAAAAAATAAAAAACATGAAAATGAAAGCAATGAAATGTCACTTTGTATCAGATTAGTAAAGAAAAAATGAGTGAAAATACACAGCTTTGGCAAGGGTATAGGGAAAACACTCTCATATTCTGCTACTATGAATATAAATTTGTATAATCTCTTTTGGAGGACAAGTTGGCAATATCTATCCAATTGTAAAATGTATATATATATATTCATTGAATATATATATTCATTGCAGAAATTCCATTTCTAGGCATCTGTCTTACAGAAGTACATACATGTACTACGCTATTTATAAGGATGTTCATTTTCATACTCTATAATAATGAAAACTTAGTAACAATCCAAAGGATCATCCACGCTACACAATTAATTAAAAAAATAAGGTAAATCTTTAAGTATTGACATACTAAGAAGCACATGATTGCTTGTTACCTCATCCACTTATTTCTGAGGATCGTCAGGGGATTTCTTAATAAGGTGACTGTTACTGTTACTTAAATCAGCATAACTTGTAACCTGTAAAGTACGTATAATTGTAGTATTTGCCTCATAGGATTGTTGATTCATTCATTCCTTCAAAAAGCATTTATTGAACAGGTACAATTGCCAGGCACTGTGCTAGGTGCTGGGGTACAAATATAGACAAAACAGACATGGTTAGGCTCTTGATGAAGTCATTATCCAGTGTAGGGTTTGTGGGTTGGGTGTCTGGGGAGGGAGGGCAGACATTAATCACACACAGGACTGTACAATTGTCTTGGATGTCTAGGGAGGAAAATGGCAGAGTCTGATAAAAGCGTATTACAGAGTGCCCTGATCTGGTTTCGGGGGAAGCAGGGAAGGTTTGCCTGAAGTGATATTTGATTTTTTAAAAGATAATGATAGGCCATGCACTTTGCATAAATGTCAGCTCCAGAGATTAGTTAAAAAGGATAATGTAGATGTATATACACTGACATACAAAGAATGTTAAGAATACATTATCAGTAAAGCAAGTTGTAAAACTTATATAGCATGATTCCCCACTTCTTATGGCTTGAAAAAAATCTGTTTTATAATACCAGTACATATATATCAATGTATAGATAGAAAAAGATCTGAAGAATATATACCATACTAACAGTTGTTAACTCTACTTGAATAATAAGTTTGTCTGGCATTCTGTAATCATAAAAAACAAAAAACAAAAAAAGATATGTGTGTGTGTATATATATACATATATATATATGCAACAATATATATATGCAACAGCATGAATATTAGAAATATTAATGTTCAAGGCAAAAAGTTTTAAATAAGTTAGAGATACTGATAAAATACTATTTGCCAAGAATATCTTGTCATAAACACACAAATCAAACAATATTCCATTAAAGTATATAATTAGAAAAGCAGATAAGTTGTACCTTATAATATACATTTTTTGAAAAAAGATGCCTATGCATCCTTTGCAAAAATTGATCATGTACTAAGTCACAAAAGAAAGCACAATACTTTTTCAATATTAGAAATCATAAAAGTCACATTATTGGGCCACAGTGCAATATAACTAACTTACATCCACAAAACCAGCCATAAAAAGTTGTCACTTCAAAAATCAAACACTTTAAAATAACTCATGGTCAAAGAAGAAATTGAAAGCTAATATAAGATTATATGTCAACTGTAATTAAAAATAAAAAATGACTTTAAAAAACAAAATTGTAGACTAGAAATTAATGAGAATGAAACTACTATAAATTAAGGTCAAACAAAGAAAAAATGTATAACTTTAAATGCTTTTAGAAATAAGAAAGAATGAAAAAAACATATTTAACATAAACCATTACAAAGAAAACAGGAAAAAAACACACAGAAAGAACTAGAGGAAGAGTTAATAAATGCAAAAGCTGAAAATAATAATTTATTAAAGTAGAGAACAGAAAAAAATGGTAGACTAGAGAAATAAATATGAGAAATAGTTATTTGAAAATATCAACAAAACAGAGAAACCTCTATAGTCTAGTTAAAATAGAAAGAGAAATGCATTGAAAATATAAGATGGTTTGATTGATGGACAGCTAGATGATAGCCATGTGATAAAGCAAGAATAGCAGAACATTAATGGTAAGATCTATGCTGAGTGTACGCAGGTGTTCACTGTAAAATTTCTTAAACTTTGCTGTTTTTTAAAATATTTATAATAAAATAGAAAGAATTTGATTATCATCCAGAACATCAGTTTGGGAAACATTACACTAGAAGTTTTACTAAAACCAGGAAAAAGACAAAGATGCCCACTGTTGCCTCTACCATTTAACATTTTTTCTAGAAATTCAATGAAATGCATTATGTCAAGTAAATGCATATAGAAATTACAAATATGATAAAAGAGGTGAAATCATTATTTGCAGATGATAGCATTATCCACCTGGAAAAAGAAAGAGAATGGATAGAAAAATTATTTGAACTGGTAAGGACGGTAAGTAGAGTGGCCAGCTACAAAAAGATGTTCCATTATGCACAAAAAAATATAAAGGGCTACTTCTAAACAGGCATGGTAGTGAGGGGAAGGATGGTGAAAGGCGTCTTTCATGTTTTGCTCTGATTACAGTACTTCCCTGATGTTTGAATCTTTTACAACCAAAACGATTCATGTAGTTGTTTGAAAAGGGGAAATCGAATCAATGGTAGGCAGAATCCTAAAATGCCGCCACCCCCTCCCCATTGCCCACCCTAATTTCCGGACTGTGGTTGTGATGAGACATCTTGCCTGTAATTATGTTACATTATGTGGCAAAAGGGATTTTGCAGATGTAATTAAAGTTCCCCTTAAAATAGGAAGATTATTCTGGGTTATTCCAATGGCCTCACTCTAATCACAAACCTTTTAAAAGCAGAGTGTTTTCTCAGGCTAGTGGGAGTAAGAAAAGTCAGAAATTCCAAGCAAAAGAGGGATTCAATGTGCTATTGCTGCCTTGAAGATGGAAGGGGGCACAGGAGGAAAACTGTGGGTGGCCTCTAGAAGCTGGGAGCATGGGGATCTCAGTCTTACAGGAGCAAGGAACTGAATCCTGATAACCTGAATGAACTTGAAGTGGGCTCTTCTCTAAAGTCTCCAGATAAAAGCCAAGTCCTGGGACACCTTAATTCTGTCATTGTAAGATCCTCAGCAGAGAACTCAGCCAAGCCCACCAGAACCCTGACCTATAGAACTGTGAGACAAAATAAGGTGTTGTTCTAAACTGCTAAATTTGTGGTAATTTGTTATGCAACAATAGAAAACACAGATGCTCCTCTGTTTACAATGGGGTTACATCCCGATAAACACATCAGAAGTTGAAAATATCTTAAGTTGAAAATGCATTGAATACACCTAACCTACCAAACATCATAGCTCAACCTAGCCTACCTTGAATGTGCTCAGAACACAGTATATTGTAAAGTATCTGTCGTTCACCTTCTGACCACATGGCTGACTGGGAGCTGAGTCTCCCTGTGGCTACCCAGCATCACTGGAGAGTATTGTACTAAATATCAATATCCTTAGCCGGGGGAATATAAAAATTCAAAATTTGAAGTATTGTTTTTACTAAATGCTTATTGGTTTAGACCACCTTCAAATTGAAATATCATAAGTCAACCATCGTAAGTTGGGGACCACCTGTACGAAATACATCACATCAGCAAAACAATGAGATGCATTGCCTATCAAATTTTCAAAGGTTCAGTCCCAATAATGGCCTAGTCATGCAGTAGGATAGGGTAATGATGCACCCATATACCCCATGGAAATGAAAATTGGTAAAATCTTTCTTCAAAGTACATTGGACAATACCTATCAACCTCCCCAAAAACGTGACTATATTTTGTTTTATTAAAATTTATTGTAGTTAAATAATCAGAGTGGTGAGCAAAGACTTCTAAATGTCCTTTACAGAACTGCTCATAACAGTGGACAATTAGAAACAACAGGAAAGTATGGCCATAGAAGACTGGTTTGTAAATAAAATATCCTACACCATTTGATGAAATAAATTTATGCAGTCAAAAGCCCAGTAGGGCCAAAACCTGTTTGGCTCGGTGGATGGAGCGTCAGCCTGCGGACTGAGGGGTCCCGGGTTCGATTCTGGTCGGGGGCATGTGCCTGGGTTGCGGGCACATCCCCAGTGGGAGATGTGCAGGAGGCAGCTGATCGGTGTTTCTCTCTCATTGATGTTTCTGACTCTCTGTCCCTCTCCCTTCCTCTCTGTAAAAGGTCAATGAAGTGTATTGAAAAGAAAAGGAAAAAAAAAAAGCCCAGTAGGGATTCTTATAGAACTTTACAAGCTAATTTAAAAATTCATCTGAAGGAAAATGCATGCGAATAGTCAAGATATTTGTGGGGGAAAAGACAGAGGGACTTGTCCTAGCAGATATGAATAATTTAAAGCTCAAGTGCTTAAACTGTGGTATTAGTGCTGGTATGAATTTTAGGACTATTGAACTGATGATTTACATTCAAATGTATATACTTAGGAATTTGGTTTTTGATAAAAGGAAAGAATGATCTGTTCAATGAATGTTTAGGGCCCTAGAGAAATACGAAGTAATTAGTATTACAATGGAATAATATTCACATATTAAACATAACATTGTTAGAATATTTATGTGTTTTTTAATTGATTTTTAGAGAGAGAGAGGAAGGGACAGGGATAGAAACATGGATGAGAGCGAAACATCAACATTGATTGGCTGCCTCCTGCACACCCCTTACTGGGGACTGAGTCCACCACCCTGGTGTGTGCCCGGGACTGGAATGAACAGGTAACCTCTTGGTTCCTGCATCTAAGCTCAACCACTGAAACACAGGGGCCTGGCAAAATTGTTTATCAAAATTGTTTATCAAAAGCAATTTCAGAACACTAAAGAACTAAACATAAACAATTCTAAAATGTTACAAGTAAATAAAGAACAATGTTTCTAATCTTGGTGTAGAAAGGCCTTCTTGTGCAAGATTCAAAATGCAAAAGCCATAAAAGAAAGGACTGATAAATTTGAATACATCAACATTTAAAACATCTATACACCCAAAGACCCCAAAAGGAAAGTTTAAAGATAAACAAAGGTCTGCAGAAAAAGAAAAAAAATAATCTCACACGTGTAACAATGGTTTATTTCCAGACTACAGAATTCAATAATAAGAAGCCAAATAATCCAATTGAAAAATGGATGGAAGATATGAACAGGCAAGTCAAGAAACATGAGCAAATGATCAACAAACACATGAAAATATTCCTTAACCTTGCTAAAAATCAGAGAAACACAAGTAATGAAACATTTTTTACCCATCATATTGGAAAAACATTCAAATGATAGTTTAATACCCAGGATGAATAAACATTTAGGAAAAAATGGTTATTCTTATTCACTGCTAGTAGTATAAATTGAGTCTTCCTACATGGCAATTTGGTATTACATGTTAAGATGTCAAAATGTGCTGTCTTTGACCCATCTATTTCACTTCTCCGTATTTATCTTACAGAAATCTTTTAGCAAGCCCTGGCCAGGTAGCTCAGTTGGTTAGACCATCATCCTGAAACACCAAGGTTGTTGGTTCAATCCCCAGTCAGGGACATACAAGAAGCAACCAATGAAGGCATAAATAAGTGGAACAATAAATCAATGTTTATCTCTGTCTAAATTCAATAAACACAAAATTTCAAAAAGACATATGTTAGCAAATGCAGAGAAAGCATGTACAAGGATTTTCACTGCAGCAGTGTTAATAGTAAAAAAGCACTGTTATAGTAAAAGATTGAAAACAATATGTATTTATCAGTAGGTGACCATATCAATAGTTAACTATAGTATACTCATTCAATGGACTACTACTGTTCAGTATGTATAATGAATGAGGTAGATTTATATATACTAACATGGAAAGATCATCAAGCCAAAGTGAATGAAGCAATTAACAAAACTACATAAAATAGGATGCCATTTATATATATTTTAAAGGTAAAAAACACAAAATGAAGCTATGTATTCTCTACATGTGTATGGGAATGTAAGTGGAACTTTAAATTTATCTGTGTTGTGCATTTTATATGTTTTTATTGATTTTTAGAGAGGGAGAAAAGGAGAGAGAGAGAGAGAGAGAGAGAGAGAGAGAGAGAGAGAGAGATGAATGGATGGATGAGGGCTTACTATGTGCCAGAAGTGCCCTAAGGCTTTTCCTTGTGAACTCAGTGTGGTCTGCGCCCAAGTTGTCTACTGCCCTCATTCATGCTGTGTCCTCGCTTGCCCTCTTGCCCCCCATTCTTCCCAAGACAGCTGGAAAGATTGTTAATTTTTAAACGTAAATCAAATCCCGTCACCCTTCAGCGGCTTCCATCCTGCCTGGAATCAAATCCCAATTCCTTGGAGACCCTACTATATCCTTTATGGTTGAGTTTGCTGGGCCAGGAGTAGCTCAGGCGCGGTCCCGGGGAAGAGACCCGGGTTTACAGAGGAGGGAGCGCCCTCCCCAAGGGACAGGGGCGGGGCTTTTGGAGACGGGGTGGAGCCTCGGATCGAGTGTGAGCACAGCCCGAAGGGGAGGCTTTCAGTGCAGGGCGAGCGAGGGGAGCGGGGCTGAAGCAGGGCCCCGGACCCGGCACGCTCCTGCGGGCCCCGCGGACCTATTGCCGCCGAGGTGAGCGTCTTCCCCCGGGGTGAGGGGGCGGGCTCGGCTCCCGCGGCCGCGGCGGCTCCTCGCTGGAGGTTGTTCCCACGGGACCGGGGCGGAAGCTCGGAGGTGGCGGCCTTGGGGATCCTGCGGGAGAGGCTGGTGAAGGGGCCAGGCGGCCTGTCCCAGTGCGCCCACCACCCCGCCTTCTCCCCCCTCCCGCAGACCCCGGCTCGCGCCAGCGGAGAGCTAGCCGCATCCTCGGGGGCAGCGGGACGGCGGCCGGCAGCGCGGCGAGACAGCGGCCGACAGTGGGGATGCGAGGTACCGGCATTAGCCGTGGCCAAGTGGCCCTAGAGGGAGTACAGGCCGGGCCTTCAGCGTTTCTCTCACGGGTTGGAGGAAGGCAGCCTCAGGGGAGGGGGAAGGTGATGGGCGGGCGGGCAGGCTTCGCGGGTAACTACTAGGCATTGTATTTGTATGTTTCGAGATCTAAATGGTACTACAACACGCAAATACATATTTATTTGGGCAGATTGCTTTTGAAAAACTTAATATGTCTTGCAGATCTTCCTTATATCAGGGGATCTCAATTTGTCTGATGTATAAACAGCTGCATTGTATGATTGTACTACAGTTTATTTAACTATTTCCGGATTGATGTTTCTCTTTTGGGGGGGGAGGGGGCAATTACAAGCAATGCTATAATGAATGGGTTTGTATGTGTTTCATCCACATGTGTGAGTATTTCTGTAGGAGAAATTCTTAGAAGAGTAATCTCTGGGTCAAGGTGTATATGCATTTTGAATTTTGATAGATTTGTCCAAATTGCCATCCCATAAGGCTATGTTAACTTACACTCTCCAATGTTGTGCGAGAATGCCCATTTTTCCACAATTGTGCAACACAAATTATTATAAATTTTTATAATTTTGACCAATTTAAAGGGCAGAAAATGGCATGTCATTGTTTTCATTTGCATTTCCCTGAATACTACTGAAGTTGAACATATTCTTTATTTGCCGGATTACAAAAGTACATAGGCAAATAGCAATAGTCTTCCTATCTATAAGCAATAAGCATTTCGAAAATTTAATACTAGAAAAAAAAACCCCATTAGCAATAGCAAGAAAAAACAAGTAAAAATATCTTGAAGTAAACTACAAAACTTTATTGAAGAATATAATAAAAGAACGTTTGCATATCCGGAGAAGGGATACATGCTTCTGGATAAGAACTTTCAATTTTGTAGCGATGTCCATTTTCCCCATGTTGTTTTATACAATTGATGCAATTTCAATAAATATACCAAGTTTTTGGAACTTAATATGATTCTAAAGTTCATCTAGAAAAAAAGGCTAAGACTAACCGAGAAAATATCTTAAAAGATAAGTAAAAATGGGGGTATTTATACTACCAGATATTAAAATGTACTCTAAAGGAATACATTTAAATTACAATGGAAAGACAATGTATTAGAATAGAAAAGCTCACAATTAGAGCTAGATTGTATTCCAGGATTTACTGGAGAAACATTATTGCCCAGACGTGGAAAAACTGCCATATTAAATGCTACAAGCTTTCACGTTCTCCCCCCCCCCCCCCCCCAGGAAGCTTCAGTTTTCCTTTGAGGGCTGACTCCTTTGTTTGGAGAAAACCACTTTATTGGGTCTGTTGGTTAAGCCTCAGGAGTTAAAAATTAGTGGCTTTGTAGCTAGAACTAACGACGTGACCCTTTAGTTAGATTAAGATGGATTCGGGTTAGCCTGCAGTGCGGCGAGGACAGGAGTATGGATATTACCTATCTTAAAAAAAAATATTTTTCCCTATCTAATGGGAAAAATGTTATGTCATTGTTTTCATTTGTATTTGCATGCTTATTGTGAGACTGAAGGTCTTTTATGTGTTAGTCCAGGTTAATATGTGATGCCTGGTGGCAGGTAACAATGGGAGATCCGTTTCTCTTTCAGAAGGGAGTTTGGCTAATTGGTACTGCTCTGCCTAGAAGCGTGAGAATAAACAGGTTGACTTTTTAAATTTTCCTCTAGCACTAGGCTCTAGACACCTTAGATCGGGGGCGGAGGCAGTTTTCAGGACATGGCCGAGATTTGGCGCTGAGCTGTGTCATCGCGAGGTTTGGCAGCCAGCACCGCAGTGGGTCGGAAACCTCGTGGTAGGCGAGATCCCTGCAGGACGGGAGGTTCCTCCCTTCCCCCCCAAAAAAAACTCCCAGTCATTTTCGTGAAGATCCGCCTCTCTCCTTTTTAGGAGCGTGCACTGGGTCTCGCGAGAAACCGTGTTTCCTAAAGGCGAGGCGCGGGCGGCTTCCTGCGGTGATTTCAAAGGTCTCGTAGAGAATAAATGTAATATCGCGATGGTTGTCGGGCGCATGCGGGAGCCAGTGGCGGCAGGTTGACTCCGCCCCCCGACGCTTCGTGAGGTTGTGCGTCATTTGCTTTTTGCTTCGCGTAGGTTGAGAGCGGAGCCGTAGCGACTTCGGCTTTGGTGGAAGGAGGGGGTCTGGGAAGGGCTGGGCTCTCGCTTTTCCCGTTTGGTAGAGGTTCTCGCGGGATCGCGCAGAGGCAGTCGCGGTTCGACTACAGACTGCCGCAGCAGCCTGGGAGGCGGCAGCAGCGTCTTCGGCTCGTGCTGTTCTTAGCCCATGAGTTCTCGCGGGAGTGGCGTTACGTCCTCGTGGGATCCTTTGGCAGTGGCGGAGGTAGCTTGGAGGTGGGGGGGTAGTGACTAGGGTCGGTTCGCTTGCTGTTAAGATGGCGGCGGAAGCTTATGTCTGTCCGGTTAGGACGGGAGACTGAGGTGTCGGCTGTCCGCATTTGTGACGCCTCTAAGGTACCCGGCGTGGTGGTGACGATTGGCGGAACGCTGAGGAGCCGAGAAACCGAACCTTGGGCGAAGACCACCCCGTCTGTGATCGGTTGAAGCGATACCATTTCTCTGACTTCAACCGCGTGTGGGCCCGCTTTTGCCCCACCAGTCAGTCAGCGCCTCCGTTGTCGCCGCCGCAGTGGGCAGATTGGAAAGGGTGGCGGGGGGCGGGGGGGCGGGAGTCCTGTAGTTCCTGGGATGTGTGGTTGGGGGTTAGATTTGGCCGGGAGGAGAGGAGGACTAAGGATGACTAGTTCTCCCCCCTCCCTTACCTTTTAGCGGGCCCGCCTCCGCTCTCCACCCCTGCGGCCGCCCAAATCAATCACCTAGTTTT
The DNA here is from genome assembly GCF_963259705.1 of Myotis daubentonii. Classification (NCBI taxonomy): domain Eukaryota; kingdom Metazoa; phylum Chordata; class Mammalia; order Chiroptera; family Vespertilionidae; genus Myotis; species Myotis daubentonii. The sequence goes on along the minus strand of NC_081861.1, from coordinate 7,689,069 downwards.
TCTTGAGCTGGTCTCTACTTCCCGAACTCCTATGGTCTTTGACTAAGAGTTCAAGCTTTGATGCTTCTGATGTAATCCTCCCATTTCTCCCCTAATTCTGTGATCCCATTGAATCTTCCCCATCTACATGGATATTTAAGGCTGTACTTAAGAGGAGGAGGCAATACGTTTCCTTGTCATCTCTTGTCCAGTCCTACTAAGGAAGAGCTTAGCCCAAGTCCCCTATCCCGTCCGGCTTCCCTCTTCCATTGGTCCTCTTAACGCAGGTGATGAATAGAAGAACCTTTCCAGTTCTCTTCATTTATTTCATCATTATGGATGGAGCCATAGCAGCCTTCCCGTTTTCTCAGTTCTTTGTGCTTTATGACCCCAATCTAAGCACAGGGCACCGATTCCTCCAACTCTGCATGCTGTTCTTAGGCGGAACAGTGAATGGGTTGGTGGTTGGATGGTTGCTGTCTTTGTGACCTCTTTATTCTGGGGGTTGTTAGAGTTTTCCCTTCTTCATAACAAACCGCTCCCCCCCCCCCGCAAAAAAAACCCCCCACCAAAAAAGCTGTAGAGGGTAACCCTCCTGCAAACCAAATTTTTGTCCTACACCCCGCAAGCCCCCTCGAAAGCTTGGGAACTGCCCCTTTATCTTACCTTGCTCTGAGGTCCTGCGACCTCTTGGTCTATGGGAATCTGTCTTTGCTTCTGACCACCTTTTACATGCTACTCACGTCTTAATCCTTCTATTCCCTGTCCCCTTCTCCCGATACTCTTTTTCCAGCAGCTGAATTCCCTAGAGAAAACATACTTAACTATCGAGCTCTGCTAAATTCCCCCTTTCCCACGTGCTAGAAAATGAAATAGCTTTGATCGAGTATCTCCTGCCTCTCAATCCTTACCGTGCTACTTTTTTTCTGCTCCCACCATTCCATCGTTACAAAAGACAATTAATTGCCTATTTGTTTCCTTTTTAGGTTACATGTTCAGTATCATTTTAGCCCCAATGTTGCCTAGATTGAGAAACCAACATTCCCCAGTAAAGGGAAGGCAGCCTAGTATGGTGGAAATACTCTGTGCTTTGGATTCATGTTGAACTTTGTGACCATGGTCATATGACTTTTCATATTCTCAGGGTTTTCATCCGTATAATGGGGACAGTAGCACTTGTATTTGCTAGACATTTTGTGAAGTGCCTGACTTGTGGTTACTTTTTCTTAGTGTAAGAATATTTTTTCAGATACATCTGTGTTATGTGGTAGTTTTATGACCTAGGAAAGAATAAGAGATTTTATTCCTTTAACTGTAATTTTTTCATATATTTCTAGGCCAGTCCTATCAGTTTTGTATTTTTTTCCTCTTCATAGGCCAAACTATCTTCGAGGGTTCCTAATGTTTGGATATGATTCCCACCTGCATTAACCTTTTAGTCAAGGAATTTTAGTGCAAAATCACTATCCCAGAATAACCACCAGCCATAATGTTCTTCTCAAGAACTGCCCCCCCCCCCGACTTTGTCTTTTAGAAAGGGTGCTTGGTCCCTTGCTTCTTCCACCTATTCCTTCCAAGGCAGTCTGTCTTGTCATTTATCCTAGATGAGATTTGGTACCATGCTTTTCATGGTGGTGATAAAGGGAACTTTTGCTAGCTAGTTCAAATGTTTATAGTGCTTTTTCCTTACCTCCTTTGTTTGGTATATCTCAGATCAGTGTAGGATCTGCTATTATCCTGGGCAGGATAATTCCTATCTGAAAGAGTATAGAAAGGTTGTTTGGGATACCAGGCTTCTTTTCAAAGGGAATTATTCCCAGTTTTTTAATACATTACCTTGTGTTATTCTTTTGATATTTTATGTTTTCAACTATTCTAACTAAATAAAAGTGACTGTTCAATATGGAGGTAGTTTTCTTACTGTTCTATTTTGATTAGACCAATATTAAAGTGAGTGCTTTTTTTCTAATAACCTTGGTGGGTGATGGGGTTTGAAATAATAATATGATTATGAAATGTTCACCTAGGATTAAAAATTTACTGTGGGTAACCATCCAGTAATTAACTATATGTGGACACTAAAGTCCTTTGGAGGTAATAGAATTTTCCTCTTTCATGGGAGGTCAGGGGATCACTTTCTGTTTTTAGATTTTGCTTTGATGTTCTTTACAATGGGTCAGCAATGATCAGAAATTAACCTTAATTTGACTCTTGTTATGTAGAACTAGAATAAATCTGGGAATGACAATCTAGGTGTGGCCTAAAAGGTTTAATGTATTCTAGGTAGATCTCTCAGAGGAAGGAGTGGAAATACCAGTTAAAAACTTTGTCTAAGGTTCAGTGGCAAAGTTCAACCTGAGTTTCTAGGGTGTTTATCATTCGTCTCCCAGTGTGGCCAAAAAGCATGTATAAAGGTGAACATTTTTTTGTGCATGCAATTTTTTTTTTACCAAAAATAATAAATTTACCTTGGTGTATCAGTTTATCATGAGGATAAAAAATTGGTTAAAAATAATCACTATCTTCTGTAAGTTACATTTGGATTGAGAACTGAGTTGTGTTCTCAGGGGGTGTTAAATTAGAAGACTTGTTTTAGCTGTTGGTTCTGAATTGTTACTGCTTAAAGCAGGTCCTGAAAAATGTAAATTGATATGTGAGGGCGATTGCTTAAGAAATAATAACTGTGATTATGTTTGAACATTGATATAATAATGGTTAACTCCCCTACACCCTAATAAATGTTTGTATATCCCCCACCTTTTTTTTGTAGGTACATCAGTAGTCTGACCTGAGTGTGTTAGTACTCCAGAGGAACCAGCAGACCAACTTGGTCAGAAAGGTTCAGAAAGCTGTTGGAGCAGTGTTGGTATTTCCCACCAGGATGAGTATGATTGGCTGTGATTTTAGGTTAGTTTTTTTAAATCTTTGTGGGTAGTATTTGTATTTTACTTCCTGGAATGGAGATGTTGGGGGTGTATGTATTTTCCATTGTGTAATTGAGTTACTCTGGTTTCTAACATGGATCTGAAGTGGCACTAGTTGGTTCTTGTATTTAAGTGGGGCTTATTACTGAATTAAACTGTTTGAATGAATTCTGTCTGTACATGATTTTTTAATTCACCTTAAGTATCATTCAAAAAATAAAATTACAAGATTTGTCTAACCAGTTCTGTTTTAAAGACCTATGGAAATTTTCAAACCTACAACAATTGGATGGTATAATGACCACATTTAAGTTACCAACGTGTACCCATTCTGTTTCATCTATACTTCTCCCCCCTGCCCCCCCCCCAACTATTTTGAAATAAATCCCTACTGTCTATTTTTATTTGCAAATATTTGTATCTTTAAAATATAAGGGCTGTATAGACATAACCTGAAAACCATTATTACAACTCCAAAAAATTTATGCTTTTTAAAAATATCAAAGATGAAACTGGTGTTCAGATTTGATAGTTTGAATTAGGATCCAAAGTCCATTTATCACAAAGGATTGATGTGGCTCTTAAATATAGTTTAATCTGCGAGTTCCCTCCCTTTTGTATGTTTTTTTTCCTTCTGATTTATTTGTTGAAAAACTTGTCCTATAGTTTTCCCACATTTGTTGATGATATACTGGTATTGGTATCCAACCTATTCTTGCTAATATGATAAAGACCTTGGAGGAACTCATTATAATAGAACAATGGCAGTAATCTCCTGTATCCCAGTTGGAGTTGATACTGCTGGCCTAGGCACTATCCCAAAATAACTAGTCATGGATTCTTTTTTTCTGTGGCAGAGTCTGATTTAATTGATACCTGACTTCAGTTCCATGTCTTGGCCCTCCTTACTGCTCCACATGAAAAGTAGGCCTCCTTGTGGAAGAAGCTAATGTTTCCTAGATAATGACCTGATTGTGCCTTTGGGGTTTTTCATCACGGTTTCAATTTCCTTAGGTAGTTTAGTTATTTTTATACTATGTCATAATGTTGCTTTTTATTCTTTTGATGTTGGTATCTCAGCTACTCTGACCCATAACTTCTAAGCTATTGAGTCTTAGTGATGAGTTCCTCTGGCTGTAATATACTTTTTGAAATGGCAGTACTAAACAATTTTTGAGAGCTTGCACTTACATCCTGATTTCCAGTTATTTTACACAACTGTAGTTTTCCTGTTAATATTTTTCATTTTATTTATTCTGGAAATGATGTTTTTCTACCCCCTTTCCCCCAGCATAAAGTCCTTTAAACTGTTCATTTTTAAAAATATATATTTTTATTTCAGGAAGGGAGAAGGAGAGAGAGAAACATTAATGATGAGAGAGAATCATTGATTGGCTGCCTCCTACATGCTCCCTACTGGGGATCAAGCTGGGCATGTGCCCTTGACCGAACTCGAACCCGAGACCCTTCAGTCCACAAGCTGACACTCTATCCACTGAGCCAAACCAGCTCGGGCTATACTGTTTATTTCTTTCCTTGGATAACATTGGCCATTCTGGGATCTACTGTCTGTCTTTTTCACGGTCAGAACCTGAGAAAGGAAGTTGGACACAGACTCCAGCCAGCCTTTGACTTAAGCACAAATAGAGGCAGAGCAAGGCCATTTGTGCCTACCTGAAAAATGAGAGTGATTGATTCCAAGTTGAAGGGGTAAAAAGGGTATACAGGTCATAAATGAAAGTTTTTGGGGTATTAAATGAAATATGAGTGTGAATCCAGTGCTATGGATCATGAGTTCAGACTTTAGTTCTTTGTTATTAATGGAGAAATCAGATCACTAGTTGAAAATAGATGAGTATTAAATAAGTGATTTCTTGGGAAATGCAGTGTTCATTCATTTAACAAAAAATTTCAAGCATGTTAGATGTGGTGATTAGATATTTACTCTTGTAAGTTTTCTGTAGTTAGAAAGTTTGAATAGGTCACTTAAACCTGAGTTTGTGAAACTAGGATAACTAGATTTTTGGGACAGAGCTTTACACGTAGGCATTTTATTATTTGAATTGTTTCCAGAGTTCTTAACAGTTACAACTTTACAGTGGAAATGCTGTTGGATTTTTTTTTCTTCTGTTGTATGTTTTAACCCATGGTTTCAAAGTATTGAAATGCCAAACTTGGTTGCTCTGAAAATATGTGCTCTTTACAGTCCATGTTACCTCTCCTGCAGTTAGATTAAGTTGCTAAAATCTGATGTGTAGCTACAACCATATTAGGCTGCTTTACAATGATCTCACCATTTATAAGGTTGATAGTCATAAGCACTTGGGTTCTGGGTGTTTTGCTGTATTGTTCTCTGACTCGTTTTCTCAATGACTGGTTACCAGATGTTTAATATGTTAATGTCAGGGATAATTCAACTCCAGAGATTCTTTGGAAGCCTCCTCATTTGATGTGTCATAGGGGTTGAGTGGCTAAAACTTGATGTACTTGTTGACCAACTTGGTCTTCTGGTTATAGCAATGCTTTCAGATAGTGAAGGAGTGGCTCGCTATGAGTAAAACAACTATGTATTTTGTTTGGGCTGTTAACCTGAGCATTTTCAACTTTTAGTTCCCTTAGAAAGTTTTTAACCATTTGGCTTTAAAAATTACAGTGGTGACATGGATTGGTCCCAGAATGTGATTTTACAGAAAGTTGGAACTTGTTTTAGCTTCTTATGAATGTATCATTAAATGGAGATTGGTATTGTAGATCAATTCAGTCTGGATTGCTAGTGGACTAGATCCGTGATTGGCAAACTGCGGCTCGAGAGCCACATGGGGCTCTTTGGCCCCTTGAGTGTGGCTCTTCCTAAGCCTTAGGAGTACCCTAATAAAGTTAATAACAATGTACCTACCTATATAGTTTAAGTTTAAAAAATTTGGCTCTCGAAAGAAATTTCAGTTGTTGTACTGTTGATATTTGGCTCTGTTGACTAATGAGTTTGCCGACCACTGGACTAGATGGAATATGAAAGTTCTTTTCAAACTTGAGATTGATTGTGTAATCTTAGCTATTGAGAAAGAAAGTGATCTTTCCTTTTCAATAATCTTTAAGTAATAACAAAAAAGGGACTAGGAGTAGGGAGATGCAAATTATTCTGGAATAATCATTTAGATTTTAAAGATTGGTAAGTGAACATGCTGCCATGAATTTATGTACCATCTTTAGCATAACCCAGGTTTTAAGTCCTTATAACTAGATACCAGAGATAATTACTCTGGAAATACTTGGGTGTGTTGTATTTGGTGACTATTTATGTTTTGGAACACTTTTGGAAGATTGCTTTAATGATTTCATTATTTGCTGCAATTATTTTCTTACTTGCCTGTCTTTATAGTGAAGCATATTTCTCCTGGCCTTTACTTTTTTGTTTTTTTATACTTCTACTGCTAATTATTTATTACATTCTGCCAATTGAGTTTTTAGAGATGGAAGTACCTTTCATCACAATAATTAAGAACACTGGAGCCAGACTCCCTGGGTTCAGGTTTTGACCTCACTTTTTTTTTTTTTTTTTTACCAGCTCTGTCATCTTGTGCAAATTATTTAACCTCTGTGCCACAGTTCTTAATCTGTAAGATGGTAATAATAGTGTTATCTACTTCATAGGGTTTTGCAGAAGTTTAGCTGAGTTAATGCATATAAAATGCTTAGAACAATGGGTCTAAACTTAATGGAACATTAGAATCACCTAGAGGGCTTGCTAAAACACAAATTGCTGGGCTCCACCCCCAGATTTCCTGATTCTGTAAGTGGGTAACGTGTTGAGAATTTACATTTCCAACAATTTCCCAGGAGATGTTGGTGAGCTGGGAAACAATGCTAGGCATAGAGTGTTAACTGGTGTGTGTTTTTTTCTGGACTACTTTCTCAGTCCCTGAGTAAAAATACTTCACTCTTCAGTGCTGTTTAGTACTGCCTTCATCTAGAAGCAGTTTTGAAATATTTTGTTAAAGTGGTTTTCAAAATATGGCCTAATATCAGTATCAGCAGTATCACCTGGGAATCTGTCAGTAATTCACATTCTCAGGTTCCACTCTTGCCTGTATTTTTTAAATGTGTCTTGCCTGAACTGGGGTGTCTTAGACTCTTTGAACAGCTTTATTGAGATATAATTCACATCCCATACAATTCGCCCATTCAAAGTATCCATTGGTTTTTAGTATGTTCACATTTGTACAACCATTACCACATCAGTTTTAGAACATTTTCCTCACTTTATGTTTTTATATATTTGTATATTCTGGGCATTTCATACAAATGGAATCATGCCGTATATAAGCAGCTTTCATGTGATTAAAATGTTTTTCTAATTGCAAAAAGTAGAATACAGATAAAGAAAACCACCCCAAAACAATTTATAGTTAAATTATTTTAAGGCAAACAATTTTGTAACTACTACCCTATCAAGAATTAAAACTCTGCCTGTCACCTAGAAGTCCTTCCATGTGCCCATCCCAATCACAGCATCCTCCCTCTCTCAGAAAGTATCTGCTGTCCTGACTTTATAGTAATCACTTCTTTGCATTTTGTTATGGTTTTATTATCCAAGTGTGCGTCCCTAGATAGTATAATTTACTTTGTCCATTTTTAAAAACTTGATTAGTCTTTTAGATATCTACAGTATAATTTCCCTTTTTTGCTTTTTCCCTATACTATGCCTGTTGAACTCAGGCCATTTGACCTGTAGTTTTCCACAGACTGAATTTTTCTGGTTGCATACTCGGCACAGTTCAACATGTTCCTCTGTCCTCTGTATTTTCTGCAGATTGACAGCTGGATCCAGAGGCTTTATAACTTCAGGTTCATTCCCTTTGGCAAGAATATTGGCAGTGCTGTGTTCATTCACAATATTCATCAGGTTGTAATGATGTCTTGGATTTTTTTTTATGTTAACAGCTATTGCTGTCCAAAGCTTAGATCTGTTAATTCATTGAAAGTGTCAAAATAGTGATGTTCTAACTCCATCATTTTATTTTCATATATTAGCTGGAATAATTTTATAAGGTTACTCAGTGATATAACTTATATAAGAAGGGCAGGAAAAATGCTTCATTTAAAAATTTTTTCTGGCCCTAGCTGGTTTGGCTCAATGGATAGAGCGTTAGCCTGTGGACTGAAGGGTCTCGCGTTTGATTCTGGTCAATAGCACATCCCCGGTTGCCGACTCGATCCCTGGTGGGGGGCGTGCAGGAGGCAGCCGATCAATGTTACTCTCTCATCATTGATGTTTCTATCTCTCCCTCTCCCTTCCTCTCTGAAATTAATAAAAATATATTAAAAAAAATTTTTTTGGCCACTTAACACTTTGGGCAAGTAACCTAACCTGTCAGTTGCCTCTGTGGAAAATGCCATAGTCTTGGGTATTAAATGAGAAAATGTAACGTTAGTACACTATAGGTAGTCAGTAGATAATAATTTCTTTAACATTCTGTTTTGCTTAATGCTTCCAACAGCAGGAGTGGGCAGTCATAGTGGTGAACTGATGGCCAGTTAGCAAAACATGCCTGGACCCTTCAAGTCTGTGTTGGGATCATCAGATGGTGGAAAGGAGTGGGGTTTGTTCTTTGGTCATTCGGGGTCTAAGGCTCTGATTAATTATAACGGAATGTTCCACCAGAGTAGTTTTTCACTTTTCCAAGGCTCAAGACTCACATTTATACCCTATGAAGTGTCTTACCCAGTTCTATGGTGATGTGCAATACATTGTTTGCCCTGGTCTCCCTCCATCTACACAGCCCCCTATTGTTCAAGCTTATTCTGTTCAGGGTTCTGCTGTAACCTTAGTAATCCATAATGAATCTTCCTTATAGTCATCAGTATCACTATTAACATATTTGATTGGCCCATATATAGCAGGTTAGAAAATAGGTAGATATTCTTTTTATATAAAAGTACAGCACTAGATACATAGTAAGTGCTTAATAAATTGGAAACTATTAAAGTTAACATTCTATCTTTTTCCCCCGCCCCGCTCACATCTTACCTCTCTTCATTCAATTAAATAAGTACTATGAGCTGGGAACATAGAATGAATGAAAGTTGGTCTCTGCTCTTGAGAAACAGCCCAATTAAAGACTAAGAAAGACCATGTTTAAAGTTCCTTAGCCTTTTCCTTTGTGTTATCATTGTTTCCCCCTGCTTTGTCCATGCATAATATAATCTATTGTTTCTCAAAGTTCTTCTTAGCTCTGATTCCCTCCCCAGCCTTTGAGACTGCTGATATGTGAGAAAGCCTGCAATTGTCTTCTGTGTATACAGAGTAATATCAAGAAAAACCTTTGGGCCAAGATTAGATTCCAAAGTGGTACATGTGGTTGACACTACAGTATCAGTTTATGGTCTTTAGATGGACCTACACCTGGTCTCCAGCTTCTGTCCTGTTGCTTTGTCTTCTTCTGACCTTCTCCTTCATCCACCCAGATGTTTGTTACATAAAGATAGAGGCTCCTTGTTGGCCCACAGACTGAAGAGTCCCAGGTTCAATTCTGGTCAAGGGCACATACCTCGGTTGCAGGCTCGATCCCTGGCCCTGGTTGAGGCACATGCCTGGTTGAGGCAACCAGTCGATTGTCTCTCTCACATCGATGTTTCTCTCTCTTTCCCCCCTTCCCTTCTATTCTCTCTAAAAATCAATGGAAAAATATCCTCAGGTGGAGATTAACAACAAAAAATAAATAAAATAAAAAAATAGAGACTCCTAAACCCAAGTTGATCTATTTAGTATAGGGGTCCTCAAACTTTTTAAACAGGGAGCCAGTTCACTGTCCCTCAGACCTTTGGAGGGCCGGACTATAGTTTAAAAAAAAAAAAAACTATGAACAAATTCCTATGCACACTGCACATATCTTATTTTGAAGTAAAAAAACAAAACGGGAACAAATACAGTATTTGTATTTGCATGTGGCCTGCAGGCCGTCGTTTGAGGACCCCTGATCTAGTATGTAAAGGGACAGCTGTACTTCTTATAAACTAGGATTTGAGTGGACCTAGGGTTTAATCACGGAATTTTCATTCTCATCTATGAAATGGTAATCAAGAAGCCTACTTAATCAGCTGCTGTAAGCATTAAAGTGAGATGATGTATTTTAAAATGTTTAAATTATAGAGTGCCCTACAATGATAAAGCTGTTGTACTTTATGTAAAATAAATACTTAATAGCTATGTTACTTGGGGCAAATTACTTCAGCACTAAGCCCGTTTCCTAGTCCTTTAAGTGGGGCTGATGATAACCCATTCACTCAACAAGTATTTGAGGGCATAGTACTGTCAGATACTGGGAATACAGAGATAAGCAACTAGAGAATGGAGGGCAGCATGGTTTACTATGGGAGGGAGACCTATAAATCACACTCAAAGGGATCAGTACAATATCATGAGAAGTGAACAGAATTGGCTGTAGCATTTTACAGGAGGGCATCAGAGAATGTTACATAGTAATTTTGTTAGGGTTAAACAAGATACATGAAAAGTACATCATGGACTCAAAATGCTATACAAGTTAAGTTAAATATATCCCAAATGTATCAATTGCCTCAACCATTGTTTCATTTCCTCACAAGACTTGTACTTTAGATGCATTTATTTCTTTTAGCTTGATGTTATGAACTCCTGAAGGGTGTTATGTATTCCTATAGTAGAGTAGCCTGAAAGTAATAACTTTATAATCTGAAAGGATTATTTTCAGCCACTTTATCATAATTTTCAGTTTCTATTACTGAATTAATTTAGAAGAAACTAGAAAATGTATTGTTTCAGAAAAAGATTCCTACTCCTACAGCATATTCAGTCACCATTAACATTTTGTGTTCTCATGTTTTTTAAAACAATATGTTTTTATTGCTTTTAGAGAGAGGGGAAGGGAAGGTGAGAGAGAGAAAGAGAGAGAGATATCAGTTGCCTCCCGTTTGCACCCCGACCTGAGACTGAACCTGCAGCCTGGGCCTGTGCCCTCACCAGGAATCAAACCAGCATCCTTTCGCTGCATGGGATGATGCTTCACCAACTGAGCCACACAGGCCAGGGCAGTATGTTCTCATCTTAATGATAAGAGTGACATTTAGAAAATTTGGGATGTGGTTTTTCAATAATAGGAACTGAAAAATGTCTAATAACAAGAATAGATACTCAAACTAAGCATCAGAAATGCAAATTAAGATATCTCTTTTAACCATTAGAATGGCAAAAATAAATTTTTTTAAAAATAGTGAGTCCTAGCAGAAATATAGGGAAAAGTCTGATCTTAAATAATGCCCACAGTGGTATAAATTAATACTGCTATTTTGGAGATAATTTTGGCAAGTTGCAAGATAGTATCGATTATAGGATGCTATTTATAAGTGTTTTTTAAACTGTGGTAAACTTGTTAATATTTATTTGGGAGGAGTGGTTTATAGGATGCTATTTATAAGCTTTTTAAACTGGTAAACTGTTAATATTTATTTGGGAGGAGTGGTGAAAAAGAATTTGAGCTTGTTCTATAATATTTGCATTTCTGTTTCTGAGAAATTTTAAATATACTGAAGAGTACAGAGAATAATATAATAACCCCTTTCCTACCCCTCCCTGAATTGATAATTTTTAACATTTATTTTTGCCTCAAGTCTTTTAGAGGGGAGGTAATACTTTTTCACCCAGTGTTCCCTTCCCTTCTATGAGCATTACCATGAATTGCTTGGATTTTTATACCATGAGAATGGCATAAATTACTCAGGTAAGTAGAAATTAAAAAACTATGTGCTGTCCACACAACAATCTGTTATCTCTTGTGTAATATTAAATTTACATACTATTTTATTTTAGAGTTTGTGAAATCTTAATCATTTGTTCATTTTAATATAACTCTTGTTTGAAAACACTTTCTTGACTTTATCTTTAAGTAATGTTCTTCATGATTATAGAAGTATACATTGCTTATTATTGAAAAACACTGATAAGCACAGAAATCTGAAATTCTGCCATTCAAAGATATTTTGGTAATACAGTATATTCTTCCAAGGCTTTTCTTTATGCCTGTGTAGCATAAACATTTAAAAAAATAAATTTTAAAAATGTAATCCATTACCTTCCAACTTTTTAATTTTGAAAATTTTCAAACATAAAAATGCTAAAAGAATAATAGCACAGGAGCGTTTGTATATATCATCAGCAGTATCCAACAATTTAAGAATTTGCCATATTTGATTTATATGTGTATTTAACTTTTCTGAAGCATATGAAGAATGACACTTCATCCTTAAATCCTTCAGCATGCATGTGTCAAATAGCACATCCTTGCTTTGATTAGCATTTTTATAATTACTGGTTGAGAGTTCTTTGTATATTAAAAGTACTAACACTTTATCCTCTTTCAAATATTTTCTGCTAATTGTTTGAGATTTTTATGTAGTCAAATCTGCCCCCTTTTTTTCTTTCATTTGTGGTTTCTAGATTGTGTGTCTTGCTTGGAATTTCTTTGCCAAGATTACAAGAATATTTTCCTACATTGTTTTCTAATGCTTTTATAGTTTAGTTTTTATGTTTGAGTCATGGTGTGAAGTAGGTATGTGCTTTTTGTTGTTAATCCTCACACAAGGATATTTTTCCCATTGATTTTCAGAGAGAGTGGAGGGGAAAGGAGGGAGAAACATTGATGTGAGAGAGACACATTGATTGGTTGACTCCCATACATGCCCCAACTGGACTGGTATCAAATCTGCAGCCCAGGTCTGTACTCTTGACTAGGAATCAAACACGCAACCCTTCAGTGCATGGGTTGACACACTAACCACTGAGCAACACCACCCAAAAGCACATACCTGGGTGGCAGGTTTATTTTCATCCAAATGGTTACCCAAAAGCTCCTGTTTTCCATCTTGGGAAAACTTATTTGATCTTTCAAAATGCGCTCAGCTTGAAAGTGAATTATTTGGAAAAGTGTAATTTATGGAGGAGGGCAAAGGTGGGGGGATAGATTACATCTTAATACTGTCAACAATTTTAAAAAGTTGGATTTATGCCAAGTAGAAAACTGGCTTGGTTGCCATTTTTCTCTTTAATTTTGAGAACAATTCAGATTAGTTGTGTTTAATACTTAACATTTATCTTGAACTGAAGGCAAAGCATTATAGACAGTGTTTCAAGGGATCTTAGTAATTACATTCCCATCTGATGTATGTTTGAGGCCCAGATTGTCCTAAGATCACAAAGTCCGTTGGTGGCAGTGAACTAGACTACCTTTGCATACTGTTCTTTCATTTTCAGCTAACACCTTTCATGTTAAAGATACAAGTATTTTATTTTATTTATCTTTTTAATATATTTTATTGATTTTTTACAGAGAGGAAGGGAGAGGGATAGAGAGTTAGAAACATCGATGAGTGAGAAACATCGATGAGCGAGAAACATCGATCAGCTGCCTCCTGCACACCCCCTGCTGGGGATGTGCCCGCAACCAAGGTACATGCCCTTGACCGGAATCGAACCCGGGACCCTTTGGTCCGCAGGCTGACGCTCTATCCACTGAGCCAAACCAGTCAGGGCAAAGATACAAGTATTTTAAAGCAGCCGATTGTTTACATGGTTTGGTTTCTTTAAAGAACATTGGGAATGATTATGTACCAGGCTGTGTGTGGTACTGTTAAATTTACTCAAACAGTAGCAGTTATGTCTGTATGTTAGGACATGGGCCTTTTTCTAAATGCTTTGTTTAAAAAAAAAATCAGTGAACTAATTTGATCCTTAAAACAAACCTGTGAGGTTAGAATTATTTTCATCATACTGAAAGGAGCTTGCTATCATGTTGATAATTGCTATAAATAACTTATTTTTCTAAACCAGTGGTCACCAGCCGGTGGTCCGTGGACCTTTGGTGGTCCGTGAGGTCCAAAAGGTTGGTGACCGCTGTTCTAAACCATATAAAAGAATCTTTGTCTCTGTTCCTTCCAAATTCATTTGAACCAGCTCAAAATAATTGAGATACACTTAAAAGCTCTGATTGTTAAGTGGTATGGCCCAACCAAACATTATTTCGTAGACTATAAAACTTGTGAATGAGTCCCGGAGCATCATCATAGTTTAGTTTTTCGGTTCATGTCAGTACTTAAGGCTAACAGTCTTCTAGAGCAAGCATGTCAAACTCACGGTCGGCAGGCTGCATGCTTCAAGTTTGATATGCTTGGTCTAGAGATTAATATGTACTTTGTTCTCCTTCATATGCAGATAACATGTAGAAGGATGAAAAGACCAGCTCTTTTTGCTTTTGAGTGTGTGTGAGAGAGAGAAGTGGTGTGGGGGAGAAAGAGGGGTGGAGAGAGAGAGACACCCAGCATAAGATTGCTGACCTTAGATTAATCTGGAGCTAAAAGAAATGTAACAAAGAATGATATGGCTCACTCTTTGCCAGGCACAATCCTATGGACAGGTTATTGTTTATTTTACGGAGGTTTACTGACTCAAGAGTGGTATGGTAACTACGTAAGATCATATAGCTAGTAAATAGAATTTAAGCCCAGTTATGTCTGACTCCCAGGCCTCTCCATTATGCTGTTGTCGTCTACTTCATTTTGACTTTGTTCCATAGTATTCCTCACTCTCTGTCTTTAAATTTAAAATAATAATCAACGTATATGGTAACAAATAAAAATACATTACTGGGGTACTTCCTTCTCCCATATAGATATATCTTTTGCCAGAATATTTTAAGCCATGAAGACATAGCTTTTATTTAGAAATATGCTTAATCTGGCTTTTATATAGAAGGTTTTTTCCTTTTCTACCTTCAGTGTACTTGACTAGAGGGTTTTTTGGTTTTTTTTTAATCCACACCCAAGGATATTTTTTCTCCATTGATTTTGAAGAAAATGGAAGGGAGGGAGGAGGGGGGGGGGAGAGAGACACATTCATGTGAGAGAGACACAGCAATTGGTTGCCTCCTATACATGCCCCCAACTGGGTCTGGGAATTTAACCTGTAACCCTTGGGTTCAAGGGCTGATGCTATAACCACTGAACACCAGCCAGGGCAGGACTAGAGGATTTTTTTAAATCCAGGTATACAGAATTCTCCCTTACACAGAGGAGATTTAATCTTTAGAGATGTTGCATATTTCTTTGAAAACTCAGGGATATGACAGAACTGGAGCTGAATAATGCAAAAGGGTTGGAATTCTTTTCTTTGGTTTCCTGTACTATATTTGGCAGCCTATCATGTGGCTTTAGAGGAAATACCATATACCTGTGTTTCATAAGTGAAAGCAAAAACATTGGACGGGCCTGCCTGGCATGGCTCAGTGGTTGAGCATTGACCTATGAACCAGGAGGTCACAGTTTGTTTCCTGGTCAGGGCACATGCCCAAGATGTGGGCTTGATCCCCAGTGTAGGGCGTGCAGGAGGCAGCCAATGAATGGTTCTCTCTCATCATTGATGTTTCTATCTCTCTCCCTCTCCTTTCCTCTCTGAAATTAATAAAAAATATATATTTTTAAAAAACATTGTATGGCTAAACAGACAGTGTCTTGGAGATCAAGTTATGGATCTCTTTAAGAAGCCAGTGAAAGCTATCAACTATCTTCCCAGAAAAATAACAACACATGCAAAGTTTTTTCATAAAATTTTAGGAGTTTTGTATTGATCCTTCAACATAGGACAAGAAGAAATCTAAAGATTTCTCCATGTCATTAAGGATGTCCAAACACTGTGTTTTTTTGTTCTTGTATTTTCTAGTATTTTAGAATAAAGCACTATGACCAAAGATAAAAGCTGGGCCAATTGTTTCACTTTTACTAAAGGTATTTTCTGCTTTATGCAACTTTAATCTCTAAAAATCCATTTTTTTTAAAAAAAAAAAGCAAGAGGATTATGGTTGGTGTTACATAAGGATTTATTTAATGTACTGTTGAACTTGTGATTATTTTTCTGCTTTGCTTTGGACACTAGGAAGTTGTAATTGTGCATTTTGTGTACTAGAGTTTCATTGCTTTTATATTACCATTACTCCTAATCTTCCTTTTTTTTCTGATTTTGCATTTCTGTACACCGGGCTAATTCATAGCACCCATTACAATACCCTGTGTATAGTATGTTCATTTATGTAGTATTTGTTGAGTGGAGAGATACAGATTGAATGAATTGTATAAATAGGTTTTTCTCAGTTGAAAATTTCACCAAAAGAGTTTAATGTGACTTGGATTTTTTTAGCTTCATTAAACATTTATTGGATAGTCATTCATTCATTTATTAATATAACAACAGTTTCTGTGCTGGTGACAGAAACACAAAGATAGTACACACAGTTCCATTCATGCAGAACTCTAGTGAAGAGATAGACATGTAAATAAATAGAAGTATGTTGGTTTAGGGTATATACGCAGGGTACATTGGGGACACAAAGGAGAGGGTGGCCAGTTTTACTTCGGGGGGAGATATCTAAAATAGCTTCATAGAGGAGGTGACACTTAAGCTGAGGTCTAGGGGATATGCAGAGAACAGCAGCCATTTCAGCAGAGAGCAATAGCAATTTGAGTCATTGTATCAAAAGTCTTGAATGTTGGGGGGAACTGTAAAAAGCTTGACATGATTAAGCATGTGGAATATTATGTGATGTCATGGCCCTGGTAAGAGGGAAACAGGTACTAAGTCCTAGCTGTCTTGCATGCTGGGTTAGGTAAGGTAGATAGATGATGTAGATAGATGTTGAGTTTATGGGGCTATTGCTCTACCAGCAATGTGGAGGGTGGAATGGAGGGATTTGGCAGGATAAAGTCTTAATTTAAAATATTTTTAATTTATGAGATTTTCAAACATACACAAAAGTTAGAAAATAGTATAATAAAACCCTGTGTACCTGTTGCCCAGCTTCAGCAGTTATCAACACGTGGCTTTTGTTTTATTTAGACCTTACTCCCTCTCATTACTTTAAAACAAATTCCTAAGTGAGTAACAAATTGGCAAAGCATAATTAATATCTAACAAGGTGCCTCTCGAGTCTGGCTGTGCACCTAAATCACCTATACAGCTTAAAAATCACCACATATCTAATGAGTCAGATATTTGTATGGCCAGACATTTTTTTTAATATATTTTTATTGATTAAGATATTACATATGTGTCCTTGTCCCCACGTTACCCTCTACCCCCCCCCCCCCCCGTTGTCCGTGTCCATTGGTTAGGCCTATATGCCTGCATGTAAGTCCTTTGGTTGATCTTTCCCCCTTTCCACCACCCTCCCCTACCCTCCCTCCAAAGCCCGACAGTCCAATCAATGCCTCTCTGTCTCTGGATCAGTCCTTGTTCATCAGTTTATGTTGTTCATTATATTCCACAAATGAGTGAGATCATGTGGTATTTATCCGCTCTCCAGTTCCATCCATGCTGTGGCAAATGGTAAGAGTTCCTTTTTCTTCTTCCTCTTCTTAAAGAATACCTTTCAGCATTTCATATAATGCTGGTTTGGTGGTGATGAACTCCTTTAGCTTTTTCTTATCCGTGAAGCTCTTTATCTGACCTTCTATTCTGAATGATAGCTTTGCTGGATAAAGTAATCTTGGTTGTAGGTTCTTGCTATTCATCACTTTGAATATTTCTTGCCACTCTCTTCTGGCATGCATGGTTTCTGTTGAGAAATCAGCTGACAGTCGTATGGGTACTCCCTTGTAGGTAACTGACTATCTTTCTCTTGCTGCTTTTAAGATTCTCTCTTTGTCTTTTGCTCTTGGCATTTTAATTATGATGTGTCTTGGTGTGGTCCTCTTTGGATTCCTTTTGTTTGGGGTTCTCTGCGCTTCCTGGACTTGTAAGTCTATTTCTTTCACCAGGTGGGGGAAGTTTTCTGTCATTATTTCTTCAAATAAGTTTTCAATATCTTGCCCTCTCTCTTCTTCTGGTACCCCTATAATTCTGATGTTGGTACGCTTGAAGTTGTCCCAGAGGCTCCTTACACTATCTTCATATTTTTGGAATCTCTTTTCTTTTTCAGTTGGGTATTTTTTGTTTCTTTGTATTTCAAATCTTTGACTTGATTCTTGGGATCCTCTTGTCTGCTGTTGGATCTCTGTAAATTATTCTTTATTTCAGTCAGTGTATGCTTAATTTCTAGTTGGTCCTTTTTCATGTCCTCCATGGTCTCACTATACTTATTGAGGGACTCATTAAATTTATCCGCGGTTTCCATAAAATTCTTGAAAAACCTTATAAACGTGGCCTTGAACTCTATATCCCAGTCATTTGCTTTCCTCCGTTTCTGCCATTTGTGACCTGTTTCTTTGTCTCCGCATTTTGGCTGCTTCCCTCTGCACTCCACCTCTGCAGCTCCTCTGGCTCTCAGTGTGCTTTTCTTTCCTTCTAGTTGTAGAATTTACACTCAGCCAGCTCTCCTGTAGTTCTGGATGAATCCGGCTTGTGTTTTTGATGCATTTATCAATTGTTGTGGGAAGCAGCAATTTCCCAGTGTTTATCTATGCCGCCATCTTAGTTTCCCTCAGCCAGACATTATTAGTTCAAATATGTCTTGGGTGATTTTGCACAGCCAGGGTTGAGAACTCAAGATTTAATTTTTAAGTAGTTTGACTTCTGGTGGATGTATTTTCCTGAACTCAATGAATGCTGCCTGTGGCCCTTCTGTGTGAAGTTCACCTATTAGATAGCAGAGGCTTTTCTATGTGGTTAAGTTCTTGACATTTGAATAAAGAGCATTTAAAGGCTGATGTCTTAATTTTCTGTTACAGAGGGTAAGACTGAAAAGTACTTGCAGCAACTTTGAAATTGGATGTGATGAAATAGGGAATAAGTACTTACTGTTATAATAGGTCTTTTGCACCAAATCCAGTCACAATTTAGGAGGGGGATGGGAGAGACAGACCATTCTTAAAGGGTAGACTAGGATTATTCCAGAGTATCAATTTAAAATGTATAGACCGGGACTCTTTCTCTCCTCTTTAATTTGCATAACTTTGCTGTTTTTATTTTTTGTTTGGGAATGCTAAGAAGGGCTCCTTGGCATTCTGCCATTTCCTCTCTGCTGGCAAAACTGATCTACAACTTTGGTGAGCCCTAGTTTGTTGCCAGATTCTTTTGATGCCAGTTTCTCTCTCTAAGTAATTGGAAGTAGTGACCAGAAGGATAACTTCTGGATCTGCAGTTTCCCAAGACAGTAGTATGGAGGATGTGTTCTCAGACACCATTCCTACCTCCAAAGTCATGACTGTTGAGGTATCAGATTCTTCTTTGGTGCCCTTGCCATATTTTCTTTGAGTATATGGAAGTACTGAAAAACACCAAGAGCAAGCATATACACTTACCTGAGGTATAGTGTTTTCAGATTTTGAAAGACATACTATGTCAAGGTATTTTTGCAGATAATTTCCAGATTTGTTTTGAGTAAAGGCTATTTCAGTTGCTTTATTATTACTTTGTGTTTATTTTCCTTAACATCAGCAAACATTGAACAATTACTATGGACTGCTGTTTTTTTCTGCATGACGTTTCTTTAATGAAATTTATTGGGGGGTAACATTGGTTAACATAATTTTCAGTGTACAGCATAATTCAACATCTGTGTACTCTGTTAGTTGCTTTGTTATACATCTTGTTATCCGTGTCCAATAAAATCTAGGTCAGCAAATCCTTTGGGTCAGGTTTTATGCAGTCAAGGATAGGGATATTGGTATCTGTAGGGAGGGGTGGTGGGGTGCATATAGACATTTTATATGCTGTGAAGTTGTGGAGCAAACTTTGGTTAGAATCCGAGTTCTGCCACTTACTGGGTATGTGGCTACTTAGCCTCAGTAAACCAAACACTAGACTGGATGGAAGGGCCTGACAATCAGTTGGTGCCCCCTTTAACAAACCAGTTAACGTGATGTCTGTGCCTCTGTAATCAAATAGTGAATAGCAGGCTGGGTTTCAAGATTCAGCTTGCTGCTTCCTGGCATGATGGCTAGTTGGACAGTTCTCACCTGCATTTACTTTCAGAGTCAGCAGAAAGGCAAAGGGAATCACTCACTGCAAGGCAAAAATCAAGTGTTTTGTTCTGTGGCATATTGGAATTGTGTTTTAAGCTTTTTTTGTTGTTAAAAGCGCCATAATGCTTTTCTATGATTTCAGTGGGAATTTTAGGCTTACTTTGATTCATCCACATCACTTAACCTACCAATAATAAACCAAATCAATAAATATTGAGTGCTAAACTCCAGGATTAAATATCAAGACATTGGAAGGAAGCTCCAAGAGCAGGAGGCACCAGCCTATACAAGGCATTTGTTTAGGTGATATTGTTCTTAATCTGATGCATGCCTTGTGGATCAAGGGTTAGTGTTTTCTACCTTAAGAATTGTACCAAAAAATTGTCATTATAAATGGATGCCTGATTATAGAAACTTTGGAAGGAATTGAAAAGCATGAAGTAAAAAAAAATAAAACTATGTTATTCTGCCACCTAGAGGCAACCACTAATAATGTATGTTTCTTCCCTTTCTAGGTGGTTTTTTGTTTGTTCCCCACCCTGTGGCAGACATTTTCTCATTAATAGGAAAGTGATAGGTACAGGATACAACTTAAACATATAGGGAAGGGCACTCAGTCAAGTTTTAGTAGGTTAGGAAGAGAATTGTCTTAATTCTGGGTAGTATTTGTGCTATTTAAAACCCACATAAGTGTTCATTATGTTAAGGTGAAACAGCTTTCTTAGGGATTTTCTTTCCATTATATTCTCTTTTCCTACCTTCCTCTACTTTTCAGTGACCCCATATTCTCTGCTTGCATTCACAGCCAACTTTTCACAAGAGTTTTCTGCACATGCCATGTATATTGCCTCACTTCCCATTGATTCCTTAACTCACTCCAGTCTGTTTTCCTTTCCTACCACCCCACTGAAACCATTGTTTCTCAAGTTATCTCTATTTCCAATTTCAGTGGATATTTTTCTGGACATATCTCATTTTGACATTTGACACAACTGATCAGTCCTGCCATCTTTTGTCTTCTGTGATACTATGAATTAGTTTTGCTTCTACCTCACTGGCCTCTCCTTTGCTAAGTACTTCTCCTTCCCCTTTCCTTTAAATGTTAGATCAAATAAGAACCCAGTTCTGGGCCTCTTCTTTTCTGTAAGCTATCATTTCCAGACCTATGTCTTCAAGTATTGTTTATATGCCGACGATCACAGATTTTTTTTCCTCAGGGCATACTTCCTTTCCTGAACTCCATTCTATAGATATATGTGTACCTATCATTTGTAAGATGCTGTGCTAGATACTAAGAGCTTAACAGTGTAGAAAATCAAACCAGTTACATTAATTGATACTTGCTATGAGAGAAACAAGCAGAAAAATAACAAATTAGACCAGCTTTAGGTACTACATTGCTATGGGAAGCCACTTTTTAGTTCTTATTTTAAAGTCAGTTCCTCAAATGGAACTGGCTGTGGGAAGAAGGGGAGTGTGGGGCAGAAGCATTCAAGTGGGAATAGCACTTGTAAAGCTTTAGAGGCCAGAAGGAACATAAGAGTGTTCCAGAAACTAAACAGAAAGACTAATGTGGTTGTGAAGAGGAGATTGGAGAGAGTTTCGGGAGAAAAATCATGCCAGGACCCAGTGGGATATGGTTAGAGTTTGGATATGATTCTAGGGAAACTGTTGAAAGGTTTTAAGCGAGGAGGTAATATGAGCTGCTTTATGTTTTAAGAAGATTACTTGTGCTGCTCTCTAGAGAACGGATTGGATGTAAGTGTGGAAATGGGGAGATCAGCTATCCCTATTTCACAGTTGAGGAAACAGAAGTACACAGAAGCTGATTTGTCCATGTTCATACAGTAAGTGATATAGCAGTGATTCTAACCAGGGTTTCCTGATTCTGAGTCTTTACTCTGATCTCACGTTTCTCAAACATTAATATATGCATCACCTGAAGATCTTATTAAAATACAGATTGATTCCTCAAGTCTGAGATTATACTTTTTTTATACATTTTTATTTTTATTTTTCCTGGTCTGACTTTCATTAACAATGTAACAGAAAATACAGGGACAATAAAAATAGGTGAAATAGCCCGGCCAGTGTGACTCAGTGGTTGAGTGACAACCCATGAACCAGGAGGTCATTGGTTCATTTTCCAGTCAGGGCACATGCCCAGGTTGCGGGCTCAATCCCCAGTAGGGGGCATGCAGGAGGCAGCTGATCGATGATTCTATCTCTCTCCCTCTCCCTTCCTCTCTCTGAAATCAATAAAATGATAAAAGCTGTATTTATATATATGTGAAATATTACAATGATCTATAGACAAACAATGCAGATTCTTTAATAAATAAATTTTAAGGAAAAAATCAAAGAGATGCCTGTGGATTACAAGAATTTAACAGACACATCAAGTAGTTGCAATGGATGGAACTCATGAAGATTCTAATTTGAACAAAAACTATGCAAAATAATTTATAAGACAAATATAAACACTAGATATTTAATTACACTAAGGAATTATTTTTTATCTGATAATAGTAATGTGGCTATCTGGGTTTTATATTTCAGGAGAACAATTCTATAATTCATCATCTGTACAGTCAGACCTCGGTTCTTGAACATCTCCCATCTCGAACAATTCGATTCTCAACAGAATTGTTAACAAAACTTCGGTTCTCGACCAGACAACCCTTTCATTCTGATACCTGTATGATCAGTCACGTGTCTCTCAGGTGACAAAGGAGAGAATGCATGAGTATGAGTCAGTTTACTGCTAAACCTTGCATTGTTAACATCTCAGGAAATTGTGCTATGATTATTTTCATGTTTTTTTGTCTGCTTTTGTTGCTGCTGCTTATATACATACAGTAAGTCATCATGGTCCTCAGAATGTTGCAAAGTGAAAAGGAAAGTTGAGAATGATAAGAGTTTAGACATGTTCTGTATATAAGAAAAATTAGAATTGTGTGGGGGTCTGGAACAGATTAATTCCATTTACATTATTTTTAATGTGGAGGAGATGTTTTAGTTTTCAAACAAATCACTTCTTGAACTGTCTTGAATTAAGTGCCACTATTATATTGTATTGTATGTTCACCACCCCAAGTCAAGTCTCCTTCCATCACCATTTATTCCCCTTTACCTTCTCCTACATCCTTCACCCCCCTTTTCCTCTCTGGTAATCACCAAACTGTTTGTATATGAGGTTTGGGGAATTTTTTGCTTAATCTCCTCACCTTTTTCACTCAGCTCCCCTACTCCATGTTCCTTTCACAGCTGTCAGTCTGTTCTCTGTATCTAGGAGTCTGTTTCTATTTTTGTTGTTGTTAGTTTATTTGGTTCATTAGATTCAACATATAAGTGAAATCATATAGTATTTGTCTTTCTCTGACTGGTTTATTTCACTTAGCATAATATTCTTCAAGTCCATTCATGCTGTTGCAAATGGTTAGATTTCCTTCTGTTTTTACTGCCAAATAGTATTCCATTGTGTAAATGTATCACAGCTTTTTTATCCACTCATCAACTAATGAGCACTTGGGCTCTTTCCAGATCTTGGTTATTATAAATAATGCTGCAGTGAACATAGGGTACATACATTCTTTTGAATTAGTGTTTCCAGGTCCCTTTGGATATATTCCCAGAAGTGGTATCGCAGGGTCATAAGGCAGTTCCATTTTAATTTTTTAAGGTAATTCCATACTGCTTTCCAGAGTGGATGCACCAATCTGCATTTCCACCAACAGTGTATGAGGATTCTCTTTTCTCCACCGTCCTCGCCAGCACTTGTTGTTTGGTGATTTCTTGATGATGATAGCCATTCTGACAGTGTGAGGTGATATCGCATTGTGGTTTTAGTTTGCATCTCTCTGATGATTCGTGATACTCAGCATCTTTTCATGTCTATTGACCATCTGTATGTACTCTTTGGAGAAGTGTCTATTCATGTCCTTTGCCCATGTTTTAATTGACTTTTTGCTTTTTCAGTATTGCGTTGTATGTGTTCTTTACAAATGTTGGATATTAACCCCTTATCAGATGTATCATTGGCGAATATGTTCTCCCATTGACTGAATTGTCTTCATTTCATTGATGCTTTCTGTTGCTGTGCAAAATTCTTTTAGCTTGATATAATCCCATTTGTTTATTTTTTCTTTTGTTTCCCTTGCCTGAGGAGATATCAGAAAAATCGCTATGAGAAATGTCTAAGATTTTGCTGCTTATGTTTTCTTCTAGGATTTTTATGGTTTTGAGTCTGACATTTAAAACTTTAATCCATTTTTAGTTTATTCTTGTATATGGTGTAAAGAGGTGATCTAGTTTCCGTTTGTTACATATATCTACCCAATTCTCCCAAAACCCATTTATTGAATAAACTTATGTTTACCCCATTGTGTTCTTGCCTCCTTTGTCAAATATTAATTGACCATAAAAGTGTGAGTTTATTTTTGGGCTCTCTATTCCATTCCATTGATGTATATGTCTTTTTATGCCAGTACCATGATATTTTGATTTCTATGGCCTTGTAGTAGAGATTGATATCAGTGATTCTTCTACCTTGGTTCTTCTTTCTCAAGATTGCTGAGGCTATTTGGGGTCTTTTGTGGTTCCATATTAATTTTTGGAATATTTGTTCTAGTTCTGTGAAAAACGCCATTGATATCTTGATAGGAATTGAATCTATAGATTGCTTTGGGTAGGATGGACATTTTAATTTTTAATCTTCCTGTCCATGAACATGGTATATGCTTTCACTTAACTGTATCTTGTTCAGTTTCTTTATTCACTGTCTTATAATTTTCCTAGTACAGATCTTTTACATCCTTGGTTAAATTTATTCCTAGATATTTTATTTTTTTGGTACAATTGTAAATGGGATTGTTTTCTTAGTTTCCCTTTCAAATGGTTTGTTATTGATGTATATAAATGCAACTGATTTCGGAATATTTATTTTGTATCCTACTACTTTGCTGAATTAATTTACCATTTCTAGTAGTTTTGATGAAATTATGCATTTTTAATAACTCCCAGGTGGTGTCAGTACTGCTGATCCTTTGACCATGCTTTGAATAATAAGACTAGTCTACCATTAAACTCAACTGCTATTGAGCCAGATTTGCAGGTGTCTTCTGCCTTTAAGCTGGCACAGTATTGAAACTCATTGTAAATTTGATCAGTTGGGGGTGATTCCTACAGAGTGAGTTACCCTTTAAAGAGCAGCTTTCCTCAGTCTAATTCTACACATTTGATATAAAACCAATATTGAAACCTCAAAGGTAAAAAGTTTGGGGGAATAAGGAAGAGAAAAAAATAATTAAATGGAAGTCATGGTAATAGCAGTTCTCTATCTGTAAATGGGGACAAAAATTGGCTTGAGTGGTGAGGATTGCATGAAAGGCTATTATGAAATCCTTGTGCAGCATGTCTCAAAGTGTATTCTTTGGGGTACTTAAATTGGTGGAATGTCAGTAGATGTCACTTGAAAAAAATGGTCTTTGCCCTGACAAATTTCTTTTACCAAAGATTTCTTGGAGTCATTAGTAATGTCAGTCAGTCATATGACTGTTTTAAAGGATGAGAAATTTCTTTTGTAACATTTCCCAAATTACTGGAACCTTGTCTTCCTTAGTGGAGCAAGTTGCTCTAAAATGCTTTGGGAAACACCAGCCTAAGTATTGTCTGCCTTGTAATGGGCACTCAAAAATATTCTCCCTTCTCACTGTGAAACCAGCTTAAATATAGAGTAACTAGGAAAATATAAAAACCCTTGAATTTTCTTAACCAATGTCTAGTGAACAGTGGTAGTGTTCCTTTTTAATCTATAGATTTTTCTTGCAACAAAGTTAGAGAAATCAGCTTAACATTGCACTTGTTATGGGGATGTGTGTATTTGTTCATTTGTTTTGGCTTGGTTTTTGAATTGGGTGGTTATCTGAATCTGTTTATGAAAGGTTTGGAACCCAAACACCATGGAAACTGAAAAGGCCAAATGCACTTGTTCTTCCAGAACCTCAACAGTTAGCATGGAACCTATGCTTGACCAGTCAGATGCTCACACTTGGACTTTGCATCTAGAGTCACTGATGCTTAAAATAAATAACCTGAGACCATTTAGAAATACTTCTGGCACTAGCAGTACCTTCCGGACATCCAGGGTCTGACATTGCCCGCTAAGCTGTGTCTGTGGGAGGTTTTTTGCTGTAGTTCTAGGCTGTGTAGCTTCCTTCGTTCCTCCTCTTTTCTGAATGTGGATTGCTAAGTCTTCCTGTTGGTTCTGTAAACTATCAGTTGTCCTTCTAGTAAATCACTTTTTAAGCCAGAGTCTATTTTCAATCCATACCCTTTACAAGTACAGAATCCGAAGTCAAAGCAGTCTTAGACACTTATGTTAAGATTTATAGGTGATCTCATCTACATTTTTTGTAAGTCATCTAGTTTTACATTTAGGCTCATGATCCTTTTATTACTTTGCTTTTTTATTGTTATGTAATCATGTGCAATATATTTCAGGTATACAACATAATGATTCAATATAACTAGAAGTTTGTACTTTTTGACCACCTTCACCCATTTCAGCCACCCCCACTTTTGGCAACGACTAATCTGTTTTCTGTTTCTGTGAGTTCCAGGGTTTTTGTTATATATTTTTTGAGATTCCCTATAGAAGTGAGATCATGCAGTATTTATCTTTTCCTCTGACTTATTTTCCTTAGCATAAATGCCCATATGTGTTGTTGCAGATGGCAAGATTTCCTTATATTTTATGGTTGAATAGTATTCCATTGTGTGTGTGTGTGTGTGTGTGTGCGTGCACGCGCACGCACCACATTTTCTATGTGTTGGCTATTGCAAATACTGTTATAATAAATATGGGGGTACATATACCTTTTCAGGTTAGTGTTTTCATTTCTTTTGGATAAATACCCAGAAGTGGAATTGCTGGGGTCATATTTTTTAATTTTTTGAGGAACCTCCATACTGTTTTGTAGTACTGCAACAGTGTACATTCCCACCAACAGTAAGACAGGGTTTCCTTTTCTTCACAACCTCACCACATGATCCATTTTGAATTGATTTATATAAAATATGAGACTTTGGTTAAAGGGTTGGTATTTTTGCCTATAGATAGCTACTTGCTCTGGCACCATTTGTTAATGAAACTACCTTTGATTGAGTTGCTTTTCCTTTGGGCATATTTGATAATCTTTTGTCATTTGCAAATAGGGACAGTTTTATTTCTTCCTTTCTGATCTATATACCTGTTATTTTCTTATCTTACCCTATTGCAGTGGCTAGAACTTCCAACATGTGTGAATAACAGTGGTGAGAATCGATGGGCATTCTTACCTTGTTCCTAACGTTAGAGGGAAAGCGTTCAGTGATTTGTGTTGTATGGTGTATGAAGCAGATGCATCCGGTAGCTTCCCAACAAATGATTGCTCTAAGTAATGGGTATGAGAAAAACAAAGCCTGAGAATCTATATATATAAAAGCCTAAGCGACCGTCACAACCAAAACAACCAGACGGATGACTGAACAGGCTGTGTGGGGCAGCCAGGCTGGCAGGGTGGTTAGTGAGGGTCAACCAAAAGACTGAGCAGCAGGCTGCATGGAGTGACCAGGCCAGCAGGGTGGGAGGGGCAGTGAGGGGCGACCAGACTGGTGTTGGTGGTGGGGGGAGTTAGGGGCGACCAGGCTGGCAGAGGGGGGGCAGTTGGGGGTAATCAGGCAGGTGGGCAGGTGAGCAGTTAGGAGCCAGTGGTCCCAGATTGTGATAGGGATGTCAAGGGGTCCCCGATTGGAGAGGGTGCAGGCTGGGCTGAAGGGACACCCCCCCATGCACGAATTTCATGCGCTGGGCCTCTAGTAATTGTATAAAAAGCTCATTTATAATTGTTGCCAGAATCCTGTTGGTCTCATTGTAGATATTTGGAAGTTATGGGCAGCAGGCATTTTGTCCATTCTGTATTAGATGCTGAGGTAGTTTTTTTAAAAAGTAATCTGAGTTCACATGCCTTAAATGTGAACCATAGAGGAAAAACATCTTTTTTTCTTCTGGAATGGTATCTACGGAAACATTAAACATACTCTGGATTTTCTCCAACTCTTACTGAATGCCCATTGGTTGAATGAATGCCAGTTACACAGGCTAATACACGCTATTTCTACTGCACTGAGTATGCTGGACTAAATCTAGGCCAAAAGTTGCCTAGAATTTATACTTGGCTTTGTCATCTTTATATTATGACGGTCTTCTTGGGGGGCGGGGCAGGGGGAGACATTGACCTCCAGTGACAGCTATGTAGCAAATACATTATTGGCAGCAGTATCTTTGTTGTGTAAAGAGCTTGCAATTAACCTCTCCCTCTGTTCATGTGAACTAGTTGCTAATAGGAGAAACCTTTTTCTTCCTGAGCCTTGGCCAGAGCATTTTAAAGGACCTGTCTACCATCAAAGATCACCTATATTTATACTATGGTTCTACTGAAGACTGTTGCTCACTTTTGAGCTTTCCAAACTACAGCTATTTCTAGTGAATTTTGTACCTCATTTTCTATTAAAAAATGAAAGTATTGTGTTGCTTTTGTTCTTATGATACAACTAATATATTTTTATTGGTTAAAAACATACAGAAATACACAGATAAAACAAACATACATAATCCTTTTGATTAGCAATGAATTAACATTTTGATGCATTTTTACCTATTTTCTTTAGACAGACCTTTATACTGTTCATTCTATTTTGTGACTACTTTATTTCACCATGAAATCTTTGTGTGCTATAATATAATTGTGTGCAATATTTTTAACAGTTGCGTAGTATTTCATTTTAAACCAATTCTGTTTTGGACATTTGATCCTTTCCAATTTTTCACTATTATACATGGTAATTCAGTATGGATTCTTGTGGTTAAAGATTTATGTACGTCCTTCTGATTTTCTTTGGATAAATTTTCAGAAGTGGGATTGTTAAGTTTTCCAGAAAACTACAGTGATATGGTGATTTTTCAACCTGAGATGTTAAAAACATTTAACTGTTTTCTTTTTTTTAATTTATTTTTTTTTAACTTAAATTCTTTATTGTTTAAAGTATTACATGAGTCGTCTTTTCCCCCATTGACCTCTCCCTGGCCACCCTTACCCCCAAGCACAAACCCTCACCCCCCTATTGTCTGTGTCCATTGGTTATGCTCATATGCATGCATACAAGTCCTTTGGTTGTTGAAAGTATTACATGTCTCCTTTTCCCCCCATTGACCTCTCCCTGGCCACTCCTGCCATATTTTATTTTCAATTATGAATGAGTTTAAGAGGTTTGTTAAAAAAAGACATTTTAATTTTCGCTTAAATTGATTATAGACTTTTGCAACATATAGATGTGGGCCAGTTTTATCTGGAGAGATTCTTTACCCCTTCCTACCTCATAGCTGTGTCTCTGAATTGGCATGGCATTATAACTCCAGAATTTTTACTTTAAGCATTTTGCATGCTCTTCACTATATTGTCAATGTCTAAGCATGAATAGTTCAAGATTGCAGTTTTAATTCTTACTTACTTTTCAGGTTATAAAATAGAAAATCGAAAACATGAAAGTAGACAGGACTAAACTGAAAAAGACACCTACTGAGGCTGTAAGTATCCAAAAGTTTGCTCTATTTTTTCATTTCAGTAAACTTGCGTACAATCTGTTCACCAAATATGTTACTACTTGTATATACAAAGTGCAGTAAAAAAAGTAACTTGTCTTGAAGCAGTCAGATTTTTGAACTTTCTTTATTAAAAAAGTGAGAAAGCTTATGACCAGTGGAAAGTGAGCCCTGAGCAGTTTGTAGCTCTATATACCTGAAGTAGGCTTTCTGGCTGTTGTTTCTATGCATTGAAAGGCTCTATGGTATAAAGTGGTAATATCTTTCTGATTAGATTTCTTGTGAAGCCAATGTTTTAGCTCTCTGTATTACTTTTTCTTAATAATAGAGTTCACCTTAACCTTTGTATAGGTTGGCCATGTCAACTGATCCTATGTCAGTAGTAGAAATCCCAGCTTCAGTATTCTATCAGCTAGCCTAAACTGTGTTTGAGGTTAAAGTATGACACTCTTGTAGACCCCATGTGCTACAGGGAGCACAAGCTTTGGAATTAGATGTGGGTTTGAGTATTACCAGATTTTTGTGACTGAGAGTTTATTAACTTGCCATGGTTTCCACATCTATAAAACAGGACTGATAATTCCTCCCTCCTTGATTTGAGGCAGTTGCTTAGTAAAGTATCTGGTGCATAATCAATGAGTTCATTTTCTAAATACAGGCCTCTTGCTTTTTTTAAAGACTATCTACCTAGCGAGTATTACTTATAGATGTCACTGTTAACATTTTGCTATACTCCCAGTCTCTAAAAGATTATTGCATGGGTAGTTCTCCTGCCTTTTCACTTAGCATTATACTAATGAATGTGGGAGGTGTTATCTTCCCATACCCTCACCAGCATTATAGCTTATCTTTAAAATTTTTGTTACGAGGTGGCAAAGAAATATTTTACTCTGCTCATTTGCATGCTTTAATATATATTCCTCAATTTTATTATCCTTATGTTATACATATTAGATATATTCATTTTCATAATTATTCCCAATACTTTCATTTTGTTTTTGATATGTTTTGGCACGGAAAATTTTTGACAATTATGTACTCAAAATATTTTTTTGGAAACTGAAGAACAGATAAAAAGGTTGCCTTAAGAAACTATACAAATATTGGAAATGTAAAGTACTGTATCAAAAGGCACATGGCAGGTTCAGGAAAAATATTTGTAACCCAATGTACTTAGTATGTTTTGTAGCTAAATCAGTAGGAGGGATAAATATCCCAATGACAAAATATGCATAGGCCATTTCAGAAAAGAGCAGTCAGTAGAATTGCAGAATAATTAAACTTTGTAGAGAAATGCAAGTTAATTTTTTTTAACCTAATTGATTTTTAGGATTTGTTCTTTGAGTCACACCTATGTACAAATTCCTGGTTCAGAACATTTGATAGCTACTAGCAAATTACTTAGGATAAACTCCTCAAAGTGGAATTTTTAGATTATTGATTATGTGTGTTTTTATGGCTTAAAAATGCCTATTTTTTTCAAGTAGCATACCCAGTTTTCCCTTGCTGTGGTCAATACTAGGTGTTATTTTTAAGGACATTTATGCTTTCAATTTTTTTTTCCCATTTCAACGCTTTTAACTATTTCACCACTCCCCACCTGTGGCAGCCACCAGTCTGTTCTCTGTATCTATGAGCATGGTTTTCTTGTTTGCCTTTTATTTTTAAAATTCCATATATAAGTGATATCATACAGTATTTGACTTATTTCACTTAGCATAATGCTCTCAGGGTCCACCTATGTTGTCACAAATGGCAAGAATTCATTGTGGCTGAGTAGTATTCCACACACCACATCTTTTTTATCCTCTTACCCATTGATGGATACTTAGGTTGTTTCCATATCCTATCTATTTACACTAATAAAAGAGAAAGATGCAAATTGACCGTACCTTCACAAGGCCCACCAGCCAATCAGGAGTGAGTATGCAAATTAACCTCATCACCTCCATGGAGACTGACAGCCGGGAGGAGGCAGCTCCCAGCATGGTGGGGCCTGCTTGACCAACACCACAGCAACCCAGGAGCAGGCAAGCCTGGCCCACAGGCAGCTCCCAGCATGGCAGGCTATCGCTGCTGCGACCTGGGGAGCAGGCAAGCGCAGCCCTCAGGCGGCTCCAGCACGGCCTGCTTGGCTGTTGCCACAGCGACCTAGGAGCAGGCAAGCACGGCCAGTAGGCAGCTTCCAGCATGGCCTGCTTAGCTATGCCACGGTGACCCGGTAGCAGGCAAGCGTCGCCTGCAGGCAGCACCCACCATGGCCTGCTTGGCCATCACCTCGACAGTCGGGCAGCAGGGAAGCGCGGCCCTCAGGCAGCTCCCAGCACAACCTGCTTGGCTGTTGCCCTGGTGACCAGGGAGCAGGCAAGCCCCACTGGCAGGAAGCTCCCAGCACGGCCTGCTTGGCAGTCGCTGCAGTGTGGAGCAGGCAGGCCCCACAGAGAGCAGAGAACCACGGGGAGAGGGCCTAAGCCATCAGTAGGACATCCCCTGAGGGCTCCCGGATTGGAGAGGGTGCAAGTCAGGCTGAGGGACATACACACACACACACACACACACACACACACACCATGCACGAATTTCATGCACCGGGCCTCTAATATCTATATAAAAACCTAAGCAACTGGCTGGCTGGCCAACTGGCTGGTAGCTATGACGTGCAATGACCACCAGGGGGCAGACGCTCAATGCACAGGCATGGAAACATGGAACATACTGATGAGTCTCAGAGGGGAGGGGAGAGGGGGAGGGCGGGAAGAGATTAACCAAAGATCTTATATGCATACTAGAGGCCCGGTGCATGGATTTGTGCACCAGTGGGGTCCCTCGGCCTGGCCTGCAGGGATCAGGCTGAAACTGGTTTTCTGACATCCCCTGAGGGGTCCTGGATTGCGAGAGGGCCAGATTGTGGTTGGCCAGGCCTCTAGTTGTAAATAATGCTGCAGTGAGCATAGGGGTGGATAATATCCTTTCAAATTAGTGTTTTCATTTTCATTGGATAAAAATATCCAGAAGTGGAATTGCTGGATCCTATGGTAGTTCTCTTTTTAATTGTTTGAGAAACCTCCATACTATTTTCCATAGTAACTGCCCAAGAAAGACATGTATTGATCTCTTTGTGTATCAGCAACTGTGCAAAGGATTTTTCCCCATGATTTGATCTCTTTATAGGAGCAAATCAATATAAACCATGGTAATTGGTATGTAGCTATTAAACTGGCAAGTGATTTCTCTTACATTATCTATACTAATAAAGAGTTAATATGCTAATGGTTGGGACACCCTAACGGGTAATGACCAGACCATTAGCATATTAGCTGGGGCGTTGCTCCAGAGATGGGGTGGAAGCGGAGAGGGGCCCAGAGGAGGCGGGACCATCCCATGCTGGGGAGGGCAGGGGTGAGAGCTCATAGCGCCCCCCTCACCAGTCCTTCACCACCCACTGCTCACACTCTTGAGTACCTCACGGCACACCTGCCAGGGGAAGGAGCACAGCGCAGCAGGCAGGAGGCTTCCACGTTCTCCTTGGTGCCATGACAGGGCAGAAGCGGGGAGGCGCCCGGAGAAGGCGGGACCTGAGGCAACTTGAGGGACTGAGAGAGGGGCTTGAAGCGGCCAGAGAAGGCCAGAGGGTTTGGGAGCTGGGCCAGGCACGCTGGAGCTCTGCGTGGACAAGTTCGGGTGTCAAGGCAGGGCTGCAGGTGGGTGGGCGGCGCTGTGCGATTTTGCACGCTGGGCTCCTAGTCATGAATAAAGAAATACACACTCAAATTGCATTTATGTAGCAGGGACAATATCCTAAAGATAAATTTCTGTCCCTGGTGTATTCTGTAAACTGCAAGGTCCAAAGGGACCTTGCCACTCCTGATAAAACAATAACATGCTGGCATGTTAAGTTGATGCTATGATGTTACCTGGTTCTTGTGAGCAGAAACACAAGCAACTTAGATGCCTTGGACATATGTGTTTCAGAGGGTGCCCTTTGAAGTTTGAGAGCCTCAGGAAAGTTTCCAGGGGTCCAGAGGTTTGGGAAGTATTGAGATTTTCCTTCTAAAGTGAGAGACAGGTTGCAGCACCTGCACCACACACCATAAACTTTCTTTATGGCATAAACAAAGAGGAACAGTGTATGGGGTGCCTCTTCAGAATTTGCAGCAGACCCCTAGAGTTCGAGCCATGCCATCCTCTGCCAACAAATATCTTAGCATTCAGAAAAGCAGCTTCTGGCTTGCTACAGAACCTTGATAAAGAATGAATGCCTGATTATGTTATAGATAATAATGATTACAGGACCCAATTGTTCATCATGAACTGGGAGTCATCTAACTCACAGAATCATAAAATTGGATCTGCTTAGCTGCTTTCCATTAGAAATTGAAGTGATATATTTGATACTAGGCACAAGTGAATTGCATGAGCAGATGGTTCAGACTCCCATGTTTTTCTGTTTCTAATGCATCACCACCTCTTCCTCATCCTATATGACTTCAAGAAGAGGAAGAAAAAGTGCATGCCTGTTTTATGGAAGGATTTTATGCCAAGGACTTACATACATTTACCACAAAAATTTGAGGTAGCCTCTTTAATAATGTTCACTTTAGAGGGAGGAAAGTTTGGGGACTTAGCTTAAAGAAAACCATATACCTTTATGCCCTTATTGTTCCCTGTTCTGTTTTGGGTGCTGAAAATACTCCTAGTTCAAATCTCACAATAACACTGCTGGATAAATAGGTTGTGTTCATTTTGCAAAAGAGCATACTGAAATTCAGAGAAGTAGCTTACCAACTGCCTAATTCCAAAGCCCATGCTCTTTGTAATATTATTCTGTCTCACAATATTTAAACTCCTATTATGTGAGATAAGTGCTTTATGTATGTGGCAAAAATTTGAGCTTCACATTTTTGAGATAGTTATTAGATCGTTTTCCTGGTAAGAAAGCTGTGGCTTATAGGTTGTATTTGCTCATGATCAAGGTAAAAACTGAACCCAGATTTATTTGGTTCCAAATCTAGGCCTATCCTAGGATACTGTACTGCTTTAGCAAGTAAAAGAGCAAGTATAGTCACTTCCAGCTACCATCCATTAATAGAAGGCTTCTCTGTCCCAGTCCCTATCCCCTGCTTCACTTTCAGAAACGTTACTATAAACTTTCAGTCCACACCTTGTTACCTGACAAACAGGCTCTTCATCAATAAAAGAGAACAGAAATGTATGGAAATGGGACCCTCAGTAAGAATAGAGTCCTGGTTTTACAAAGTTCAGAAGCTCTTTGCTCTCCTACAATTGGAGGGTTTTAAGTTGCAGAAAAATACAGCTAATGCTCATCTTAACCTTTTACTGTGAATTTACTAGGGCTTTTCAGTGTTCCTCTGATTCAACATTCCTTTTCAGGGATTCTGGTTGTCTTTCACTCCATGGTACAGATGCCTTCATTTTGTTTTTATTGATGTTTAGCTTCTTTGTATTTATTCTGTTGTCGGTATCCATCCAAGCAGTTTGTCTATATCTGCAAGTTTATCTGGGTTTTAAAAATGCACACAGATGCATTGTTTCATTATAAGATTTCCATTTTAATCCCAAGGGATCATCTGGCAAATGTCTGCTTAAGTAGTTATTCTATCAAAAGTTAAATTTCTAAGTGTGTTACTTAAAGATTTGTCTTTCCATTTTTCTTCTTTGTGTCTCCCTCATAATCCAAAACACCCTTTGTGAATACTTGTTTTTCTCAGCCTGCAGATTGCAGAGCCTTAATAGACAAACTCAAGGTTTGTAATGATGAGCAACTCCTCTTGGAACTGCAGCAGATCAAAACATGGAACATTGGAAAGGTATGTGAACCTATGCTTCCAAAAGACAGGGCTCCCTGGACTAGTACATCATTTTGTATGCTCTGATATGGAAAGAGAAACCATAATGAGGTATCTTCATTTAGCAATCACTTAATAAGCATCTAGTGCAGGGGTGGGCAAACTTTTTGACTCGAGGGCCACAATGGGTTCTTAAACTGGACCAGAGGGCCGGAACAAAAGCATGGATGGAGTGTTTGTGTGAACTAATATAAATTCAAAGTAAACATCATTACATAAAAGGGTACGGTCTTTTTTTTTTTTTTTAGTTTTATTCATTTCAAACGGGCCGGATCCGGCCCGCGGGCCGTAGTTTGCCCACGGCTGATCTAGTGTATGTCTAGCATAGCTGTAGATTAGTAACTTTTAACCTGTGAATGGTTGCCAAGGAAATTTTGAAAGAAATATGAGAGGAAAATTTTGCTAGCTGAGGAAGAGGAACATTTAAGATTTTTACTTTTAGTTTAAAAGAATCTTCTTTGATAACTAAAAATGAACACGTCAGGCAAAATGGGTTCTGGAAGGGAAGAGTCACTGTTTTTGTAGACCTCAGAATGTAGCCAGAACTCTCCCTCAGAAGACTTAGCGCAAAGGGTTTTGTGGCATATAATGGTGTCTGTGGGTGAGCAAGCAATAACAATTCATGTCCATGTGGTTCAAAGCACAATCTTTCTCTGGGTTTCTGTATTGATGAGGGATTGAAGAGAAGCAAAGATGGGAAGTGAATTTGTCTAGGTGTCACACTCAGCAATTCATTGTAACGAAGTACCCACACAAACACCTTACTTATTCTTTTCTTCCTTTCTCTTTCTCCAGTGTGAGTTATATCACTGGGTGGACCTGTTGGACCGCTTTGATGGAATTCTGGCAGATGCTGGGCAGACGGTGGAGAATATGTCATGGATGCTCGTATGTGATAGGCCGGAAAAAGAACAACTGAAAATGCTTCTCTTGGCTGTGTTGAACTTCACAGCCTTGCTCATTGAGTACAGCTTTTCCCGGCATCTGTACAGTTCCATAGAGGTAGGAGAGGCTCAGACCCCTGTGCTCTGTTCTTAACCCGAATTGTTCATGTCTGGAAATAAGGAAATTACTATTTCTCTCTGAGGGATTACTTGTTTCCTTTTCATTATGGAACTCGGGGATTTTCCATGTCAAAAACAATGGTAGGATGTTTCTTGAATATAGATACCCTTCACAGGATTGATGGGAAAATTCTTCAAGAAATTAATGAAAATGTAATACATGTATTGAAGTATTCTTCGGAATTTTCAGGAATTGATCTTTGTCTCACATATTAGAGCAGCCTCAAATTACTTTTAAACTATTAGAAATATTTTTATTTCCTTGACACTTTACTGTACTTACTGCTTTTCTTAGTTTCTGTGCTGCTTTTCAGTCTTCTCTCCTTTTTCCACAAAATGTGTATTAATATCATGCTAAGTATTCTTATAAAGTGAAGTGGGCACAGGAATCGGTGAGCTTTTGAATGGGTCAAAAATCATGATGAGAAGTAACTCTTTTCCTTTAGCCTAACTTTAGACTTTTCTATCACTGTTGGTTAAGTACCCTGTTGTGGTGTGTTAATTTTCCTAAGTCTTCCATAAAGAAACAGAATCAGAACAAACAAGCAGAAAGAAAATAGCTTAGGAAAAGTGGAACAACTGGACTAAGGACCTAGCACCCAAAGTTTTAAGTGGGGAATGTATAAACTGTCTGTTGGAGATGAAATGGTTTAGCTGCTAAAGAAAGTCCATGGCCTTGGGGATAATCAGCAACTGAAAATACCTGGGTTCATTTCCAATTGAATTGCATACTGATTTTAATGTTGACCAAATGCTTCAATATATTGGTATTAAAGAACCAAAATAGAGACTCTTTTGTAACTGTTATATACACTGTTCCATGACAATCATGTGCCCCCAGGTGTTGCTATCTTCAGCTCCTATATGAAGGACCCTGTGTTTTAATTCCGGTTTTATTTGTCATAAAGGATCAGGAGCATAACATTATCTTTCATTTGTAATACTTTTGGTTTAGTTGGAAATGGTGTTCTTGAGTTCCACTATGTATTAAAATACCATTTTGTTTCTTTTGTAATCTGTTTTTTCCTGTGATGTCACCTGTGCAGTTTTGAACTGCTGTTCAATTTTTTAACTATTATTGGATTTTCTGAGTTGCCACCAGATTGTAAGTTTCTTGGGGACAAGGTTACATGTTGTAAGGCCCAAATACTTACACGTTTTTTTGGTGTTCTTAAACTTCTTGATAGTTTTGTAAATGTTGACAAATCTGTATTGGCATTTAAGTTTTCAATGTGTAGTGTGCTTGATAGCATGAACCTGCCCTCTTTTGTCCCTTATAGCATTTGACAACTTTACTGGCTTCCTCTGATATGCAAGTGGTGCTGGCAGTCCTTAACCTTCTGTATGTATTTAGCAAAAGATCAAATTACATCACCCGCCTTGGATCTGACAAGAGAACCCCACTGCTAACCCGGCTGCAACATTTGGCAGAGGTGAGTCATGGGTGAAGAGTTGGAAGGGCACAAAAATTGGATCATGTAGTACCTTTTCACAGGTGTTTCTTGTAGTTTCAAAATGGATAGGAGTCCCTAAGTTAACTTTACTGACCTAATTGAGTAGAACTATTGGTGCCTACTTAGCTAGGTTCCAAAAACCCTAAGAAGTATTCCCAACTAATGGATTAAGGAATTTGATGAATCTCTGTTCACAAAACAGAATCTCTTTGTTCAAAAATGACAACTTGTCTTCTGGAAAGAAAGTTCAGAATCAGATTCTACATGGGGAGGAGGTATGGTGCAAAAAAGATCTGAATTTGTGTCCTGGCCCTGCTCATTAGCTCTGATATTATTTTCATCTGGCAATTTAGTGTATCTACCATAAAGTAGTTTCAGAGTAAAAAAGTTTAAGGTACTTAATGCTATTCTCAGTTAATTAGTTGGTTTGTGATAGTAGTAATTGTAATTATAGGCAAAATCTCTACTAAAAGGTCAACTCAACCAAACTATTGTCCAGTGTTCCTAGAGGTAAATTGATAATACAAACTTAGATTTGAGGTATACATTGCTAGAGAACTTCCTTAGAAGAAAATTAATAAGGTTGATTTTTAGAAGTTTTTTCAAATAATAACTCAAGTTTCAGGCTGTTTTATATGCATGGTTACTTAAAAAAAAATTTATGGTTACAAATGTAACATTATGAAAATTCTAGGACGTATAGGAAAATATAAAGAAAATGGCAGCCCTACCTGGTTTGGCTCAGTGGATAGAGTATCAGCCTGCGGATTGAAGGGTCCCAGGTTCGATTCCAGTCAAGGGCACATGCCCGGGTTGTGGGCTCGATCCCCTGTGAGGGTTTTGCCGGAGGCAGCCAATCAATGATTCTCTCTCATCACTGATGTTGCTATCTCTCTCTCCCTCCCCTTCCTCTCTGAAATCAATAAAAATATTTTTAAAAAAGAAAAGAAAATTGCAACCACCTGTAATTCATCCAGATGAAGCCTCCCTTAAGATTTGAGCATATTTTCCTCTTGCATTTATCAATATGTACTTACTAGAATCCTGTTGCATGAAGAGATTCGTGCAATAGACCTTCCTTTCCCCTGGCTGCTGGCACCAGTTTGCCTCCGGCCCAGGCCTTCGCTCTGGCCGAGTTCCGGCTGGAGCCAGCCCTGGAAACGTCAGGCCTCGCTGCTCCGCTGGCCCTGGAGCCATGAGGCCTTGCTCCACCGCTTGGAGCCTATGTATGCAAATTAACCACCATCTTTGTTGGTGGTTAATTTGCATATCATACTGATTAGCCAATGGGAGATGTAGCGAAGGTACAGTCAATTACCATGTTTGTCTATTAGATTAGATAAGTATGCAACTGTTTTCTTAACATATTGTATTTATCTATTGCTTTTAAAATGGAAGACAGTTCAATATTGGATCCCCAGGTAACAGTTAAAAGGAACAAGAAGCCATATCTACCAGAATTCATAGTGGAAAAACTAAATAAAGCATTTCCATTGATTCAGAGGTCACACAAAAATGTCAGCTATTAACTTTTGCAACTTAAATTTGTAGCAGAGGTCCTAACCAATACAATAAGAGGAAAGAAAGAAATGAAGGTTACATATAAAAATGAAAATTCATTATTATTTGTAGGTGATGGGATTGATACTCGGATTTCTGGGGGGACAATATAAAATTATTAGGACTAATGAAAGTACAGTGAGGTAACCAAGTAAACAATTAATATATAGAAACAAATAGCTCCTCCATACATCAGTAATAACCAAGTAGAAAGTGATTAGAAAAAAGACCCTATTCACTGTATTGACAAGCCCAGTGGCTTTAAAATATCCATATTGGATAAAACTAAATTTAAGAAAAAATAATGTGGAAGGTTATATATATTGTGATCTCGTGAAGAAGGAATTCTTAAAAATCCCAAAGCATAGCCTTGGCTATTTTAGTTCAGTAGTTAGAATGTCAGCCTGCGGACTGAAAAGTCTCGGGTTCAATTCCCATTCAAGAGCATGTTCCTCTGTTGCAGGCTCGATCCCCAGCGCCGGTCAAGGTGCATGTGGAAGCAACCAATCAATGTGTCTCTCTCACATCGATGTTTCTCTCTCTT
This sequence comes from Myotis daubentonii, assembly GCF_963259705.1. Lineage (NCBI taxonomy): Eukaryota > Metazoa > Chordata > Mammalia > Chiroptera > Vespertilionidae > Myotis > Myotis daubentonii. The sequence continues at coordinate 7,649,057 of NC_081861.1, read as the reverse complement.
AAAAAATAATGTGGAAAAAATCCTCATGTGAGGATTTTTTAAAAATCCCAAAGTATAAACCATATGGTAAAAATTTGAATTTTATAATATAAAATTAAGACTTCCTTTTCAATGAATGATGTCATAACTCAGTGCTACTTTTTTTAAAAAATATTTTTATTGATTTCAGAGAGGAAGGGAGAGGGAGACAGAAACATCAATTATGTGAGAGAATTATTGATCTGCTGTCTCCTGCACAACCCCTACTGTGGATTGAGCCCACAACCTGAGCATGTGCCCTGACCAGGAATAGAACTGGTGACCTCTTGGTTCCTGGGCGGACACTCAACCACTGAGCCATACCAGCTGGGCTTCAGTGCTACTCTTAAAATGCTTACACTAGAATGTAAATCAGCACACTGCTTCCTTCATGAAGAAAAATATCAATTGATCAATTATGTGGTTGAATAACATTCTGGTGCAAACTCATTTTGTCATGGAACAGGAATATTCAAATAAATGGTGAAATAGCAAGTGGTCTGTGGACAACATTACACTGTACTGCCGAAGATAATTAACAGACTGGTGATAGAGAGATTTTTAGCAATGTTTTAAGAGTTTCAAGGGTCTGTTAATGTAGAATATCCAAAAGTGCCTCCAAATCAACAAGGATAAATAGACAACGGATATAGACAGACAATTCATAGACCAGGGAACTCAGCACGAATAGATGGTCAAACTCATTAGTAATTAGAGAAATACAAATAAAACCACACACTTTATAAAGCTATATCAGATGAAGTAGGGAGAGGGAGAGAGAAACATCAATGTGAGAGACACATTGAATATGCCCTGACCAAGGCCGGGGAGCGAACTCGCAACCCATGTACATGCCCTTGACCAGAAATCAAACCTATGACCCTTAAGTCCCCAAGCTGATGTTCTAACCACTTGGCTGCACTGGTCAAAGCTCTGCAGCAATTTTAATGCATGCTCCCAGATGAACTATGCCACGCCCCAGCTGTGTGCATTTATTTACTCATGGTGACTGGTGAATGCATGCATTTACTAGACCTAGTCAGTATAAATTTAAAATTATAGTAACACTTAAACTATTCTGTGAAAAACTAAGTTGCTTCATGTAGCTGTAAGTAGTGTTCTTTTAATGGCTACATAATATTCCACCATTTGGATGTTCCATAATTCAATTATTTCCCAACTAATGCATATTCATTTTTCCCGTTATGAGCAATGATGTTACATTAAGCAGTCTTGAATGTATGCCTTTATTTACTGATACTTTTGATTCTATGATATAGTCCAAGAAATCTTCATGTTACTTTAATTGGCACTTAGCTGATAAGTAGTGAATTAAGCATCTTTTTTCATATTTGGCCACTAAGATTTACTCTTGTGAATTGTCAGTTCATTTCTTTTACCCATTTTCCTATTGGTTTAGTGTGGTTTTTTAAGATTTAAAACATTTTATTATGCCTTAATTATGTAATAAATTTGTTTTCCTTTTTCCCATTATTTATTCCATTTTTTAGTGTTTCTTTGTCATCTAAGTTTTTCCCCCTCAATCTTTGTTTGTTTATTGCATTTCTGTACATTGTGGTTTCATAAACAGTTCAGAAAAAGTGCTTTAATGGCTTTTAGAAAGTGTTGTGTAGCATATTTTGTTCTTTATGGAAAGTGACTTTGTATGTGGTATCTTTTCTTATGGTAGTTTTTTAGTGACTCAATCCAGAGATATGGGCTGATAGTGAATATGAATAGTGATTAGTGAACTGCAAATATAAGGGAAATTCTCCAGGAAGACTTGTTGAATAAGTTGAGAGCCAGTTGGTTGGTTTTGCTAAGGTCTATGGTACACGGGTTCTCAAACTTGAGCATGTACCAGAATCAATTTAGTATAGCATACATTGGTCTCCCTCCTCTGATCATACCCCTTTACCCCACCCGTTTCTGATTTCCTAGGCTTAGGGCAGGGCCTGATAATTCACATTGCTAACTAGTTTCCAGGTGATACTAAGGCTACTGGTTCAGGGGCCACGCTTCGAGAACCACTGGTCTAGTCTATCCTATTGGGTAAGTTAAAGATTTTTAACTAATTTTTATAGTTCCATCTCAAAGAACATCAGGTCTTTAGCAAATCCCATCTAGTGAGATAGTGTCAAATAGGCCTTTCTGCCATGGTTGATGTAATCGTTATTTATTGTGTGTCTACTTAATTGCCAAGAACAGATGGTAACTCTACTGGGTGTAGGTGAGGACAATGAGACTCAGAAGTTATATTGTTTTCGGTGAAAGGCATTAGGATTTTTGCACCTGATAAAATGTAACATCTGCTGTTCCTGTCTAAGACAGTTGGAGTTGTTTGAGTATGATTTTTATTCTAAATCTGGGTGTCACCCTGAAGGGACTGTGGCCAGCCTGCAAACAGCTGTCAGCTCCTCACCCAGGCTGGCCAGGCACCCCAGTGGGGACCCCCCACTGTGATCCGGGACACCCTTCAGGGCAAACCAGCCGGCCCCCACCCATGCACCAGGCCTCTGTCCTATATAATAAAAGGGTAATATGCAAATTGACCCTAACAGCAGAATGACTGGTCACTACGACACACACTGACCACCAGGGGGCAGACACTCAATGCAGGAGCTGCCTCCTGGTGGTCAGTGCGCTGCCACAGGGGGAGCTCTGCTCAGCCACAAGCCAGGCTGATGGCTGCCAGCACAGCAGTGGTGGCGGGAGCCTCTCCCGCCTCCTCAGCAGTGCTAAGGATGTCTGACTGCAGCGTAGCCCTGCTCCCCACTGGCAAGTGGACATCTATGAGGGCTCCCAGGCTGCCGGAGGGATGTCTGACTGCCAGCTTAGGCCCGATCCCCCCAGGAAGTGGGCTGAAGTCAGCAGGTAGACATCCCCCGAGGGGTCCCAGACTGCAAGAAGGCACAGGCCGGGCTGAGGAACGCCCCCCTGAGTGCACAAATTTTTGTGCACCGCCCTCTAGTAGCCTATATAATAAAAGAGAAATATGTAAATTGACCGTCATTCTGCTCCACTCACCAGGCAATCAGGAGTGAGTATGCAAATTAACCCAACAAAGATGCTGGGTTAATTTGCGTACGCAGGCACCGAGCAGCCTGGGTCCTCGGAACATTCTCGTCACCCACCTCACTCCTAGCCTGTAGGCCAGCGCGTAGTTCCTGAGCGGCTGGGGACCCAGAACGCCACTGGTCACTCCGGGCCTATGAGCGCAGGCGTCAAGCAGATGTTCCCACCCTGTGGCCACTTGTGCGTGCACCGGTGCCAAGTGGCAGCCCGGGTCCACGCCTCCCAGCCCGGTGCCCACAACGCGGGACTGATTGCCAGCATAGGGAGTGTGCCCCCCAACTCCAACCCCCACTCCCCACACCCCGGTGGCAGGGACATGCCCCTAGCCCAGTGGACACAATGCAGGGAGTCCTCTGCGCATGAGCTGCAGAGGAAACACTTTTTCTTTTTTTAAAAAATATATTTTATAGATTTTTTTTTTAATTTTTAATTAAATCTTTATTGTTCAGATTATTACATTTGTTCCTCTTTCCCCCCCCCACCATAACTCCCCTCCTCTCAGTTCCCGACCCACCCTCTGCCCTCACTCCCCACCCACTGTCCTCATCCATAGGTGCACGATTTTTGTCCAGTCTCTTCCCGAATCTACCACACCCCTTTCCCCCCCCCCCAAGAATAGTCAGTCAATTCCCTTTCTATGTTCCTGATTCTATTATAATCACCAGTTCATTCTGTTCATCAGATTATTTATTCACTTGATTCTTAGATTCACTTGTTGATAGATGCATATTTGTTGTTCATAATTTGTATCTTTACCTTTTTCTTCCTCTTCCTCTTCTTAAAGGATACCTTTCAGCATTTCATATAATCCTGGTTTGGTGGTGATGAACTCCTTTAGCTTTTCCTTATCTGTGAAGCTCTTTATCTGACCTTCAATTCTGAATGATAGCTTTGCTGGATAAAGTAATCGTGGTTGTAGGATCTTGGTATTCATCACTTTGAATATTTCTTGCCATTCCCTTCTGGCCTGCAAAGTTTCTGTTGAGAAATCAGCTGACAGTCGTATGGGTACTCCCTTGTAGGTAACTGAGTTACTTTCTCTTGCTGTTTTTAAGATTCTCTCTTTATCTTTTGCTCTTGGCATTTTAATTATGATGTGTCTTGGTGTGGTCCTCTTTGGATTCCTTTTGTTTGGGGTTCTCCACGCTTCTTGGACCTGTAAGTCCATTTCTTTCACCAGGTGGGGGAAGTTTTCTGTCATTATTTCTTCAAATAGGTTTTCAATATCTTGCTCTCTCTCATCTTCTGGCACCCCTATAATTCTGATGTTGGTACGCTTGAAGCTGTCCCAGGGGCTCCTTACACTATCCTCGCATTTTTGGATTCTTTTTTCATTTTGCTTTTCCGGTTGGATGTTTTTTGCTTCCTCGCATTTCAAATCATTGACTTGATTCTTGCGCTCCTCTGGTCTGCTGTCGGGCGTCTGTATAATATTCGTTATTTCAGTCCGTGTGTGCTTAATTTCTAGTTGGTTCCCCAATATAAGATCGAGGGTCTTATTAGTTTTCGTGTAGATCTCATTAAGTTTATCGGCAGCTTCTAAACAGTTCTTGAGAGACCTTAAAAGTGTGGTTCTGAACTCTATTTCTTCCATTGACAATTTTGTCCTGTTTCTTTGTCTCCGCATTTTGTTATGCTTCCTTGGTGCACCCCCTAGTGGTCTTTGTTCGCAGTCTTATAGATAAATCTTGATAGTTGTAGCTAATTCCAGGGAGGGTTTGACCTCCAGGCCAAGTGGCTATGAGAATCAGCTGTGTCAGCGGTGAGAGAACTTCTCTTCTCTAGGGAGGTGCTAATCTAGCCTTTGCCTGAGGCTATCCGGCAAATGCCTCTGTGCAGGGCTTGGGCGGGGCGGGTCGCACAGGATCAACAGGGTGGGCTGGAGAGAGCAGTTATGGCGGCTCTCAGTCCTGTCCCCAGGGGCTCTGCCTCTCTGAGTCCCAGCACCCTGCTGCAAAGCTCGGAGAGAAAGCTGCACTCGCTCTGACGGAAGCCAGACAGTCCCGCTTCTCCCGTTTGAGTCTGGGTCCCTAAAGACTCGCCCGGATCTGGAGCTCAGAGTCTGCGACTCCCTCCCGATTGAAAACGCCAACCGCGCCCTCCGCCACCAGCCCGCTCCGCGCACTCCGCACCTCAGAATTTGACTTCAGCACTGCGCCTCCTCTGAGTGTCCGTATGCGTTTCTCTTTCCTCCTAGTTGTAGGACTTCCACTCAGCCAGCGTTCCTGGGGTTCTGGGTGATGTCCGTTCCGTGTTTTAGTTTCACTTTTGAAGTAGTTGTTCAAAGCAGCAAACTCCGGCGTTAACCTATGCCGCCATCTTGGTTCTCCCTTTTATAGATTTTTTTACAGAGAAGAGGGGAGTGGGATAGATAGTCAGAAACATTGATGAGGGAGAAACATCGATTAGCTGCCTCCTGCACACTCCCCACTGGGGATGTGCCCCCAACCAAGGTAAATGCCCTTAACAGGAATCAAACTTGGGACCTTTCAGTCTGCAGGCCAACGCTCTATCCACTGGGCCAAACCAGTTTGAATGTAAACACCTTTTCTGACCGCTCATTGGCTAAGCTCCCTGTACACCGCCACTTGCAGTGTTCTTGGTAACTTGGATTATAAGAATCCAAGAAGGTGATCTAGGGTTTTTCACCACACTCCTGGAGGAAAAAATGAATGTCTGCTGCTGGAGGGGCTAAGAAATATCATATCCTGCCCTAGCCGGTTTGGCTCAGTGGATAGAGCCTCGGCCTGCTGACCGCAGGGTCTGGGTTTGATTATGATCAAGGGTATGTACCTAGGTTATAGGCTCCTCCCTGGCTGGGGCCTAGGTCAAGGCTCATACAGGAGGCAACCAATCAAAGTGTCCCTCTCACATTGATGTTTCTCTCTGTCTCTCCCACACTCTCTAAAAATCAATGGAAACATATCCTCAGGTGAGGGGAACAAAAATAAAGAAATGTCATATCCTATGAAATACACATCTTGAAAATGCCTAAAGAAAGTTGTCATTTTTTCATGGTGAAGGGACTGGAATCTGTGTTGATGAAAACACCTTGGTGACTGCGGTGGCTGGCAGTGGCTGCAACAGCGGGATGACGAGGCTGGCGCCTTCCCCTGATCAGCCCGGTTGCCACCCGCAGAGGGAGGCCTAAGCCGTCAGTAAGACATCCCCTGAGGGCTCCCAGTTTGTGAGAGGGGGTAGGCTGCACTGAGGTAACGCATGCCTGCCACCCCCCCCCCCCCCCCGCACGAATTTCATGCACCAGGCACCTAGTATACAAATCTATATATCTCTATATCTATATCTATCTATCTATCTATCTATCTATCTATCTATCTATCTATCTAGGCTTCACCAGTGGGGTGATGGGGTGGCATACAGGGAGCTATAATATATACATAGTAAAAACGTACTCAGTGTTTTATAAACTTAGAAATGTACAGAAGAAAATTTGTAATTGTGTGTACTCAGCCTTTGGTACACTTTTCTTAGTCTTTACCTCATGCATATTTCTTTATATAGCTGAATGCATGTGGTATTAGGCATATAATTTTGAATCCTACTTTATTTACTTACCATATAAACATCAGTTTTCCCATATTAACTTTACATAATTTTATTAAAAATAACTTCTTTTTATTTAACACTAGATTACCCAAGGAAGTCATTTTGACTGCTTGGGAAATTATGACTCTTATTATTGAATTGAAATAACAGTTTTCATTTTTTTTCGATTACCGTCACATGATAACATACAAGTACATGATAAATTGTCGATATTTGATAAGTTGCAGTTGCTCAATAAGCTAAACTAGTACTTGTTATTCGAATCTTTATGCAGTGATACTTGTTCTAATAAGTTGTTTATTTTATTTCTTTTGCGCCCTAAATTCATGAAAGAAATGTTGAATAGAAGTGAGTTATTGGAAGAGCTAAGGAACATAAGTGAAGAGTGCTCCGATATTATTCTTTCACAATGCAGTCATTTTGACTGCTTTTGGGCAATATAGGTATATACTAAATTTCAGTCTTTCTAGTGTTAATATAATGGTAATATGTCATAAATGTCACAATAACACAGACTTTCATGAGTCAAGTTTGGCTTGAACATGTTCTTTTAAGGATCCCAGGTTACCACAACTTTCTAATTGTAGGTGCTTGATTTTTACTAGATCACAAGATGGAAAGTGATTTTCTTGTGACAGTAATGATAGTAGAAATATTCTAAAACAATTAATTGTGACAACAGAAGAAACAAAAGGAAAGTTGTGAAGAGGTACAGCCCTTCAAGTTTATTCCCTCTTACAAATTCAGGTTCTTGGATTGAATGACCTGTCCTGCTATGTAGCATCAAGTGTTAATAGCCTTTATTCTCATGGCTTTTGGCAAATTCCATGTTTCTTCACTGGAAATCTGTGATGTAGCCAAGAAAATATTGAAAATGTAATGAGAAATTACTTTTCCTATTGTTAAACCTTTTTTATAAAACTATATGAATTAAAATAGTGTGGTAATAACAGTGGAATTGGCCAGTTTCAAGTTTCCAGGAACAGATCCAACACATAAGAATCCTATATAATAAAAGAGAAAAATGGTAATTGGCGTACGATGATACCCTTTTCATTGGCTAATCAGGGCTATATGCAAATTAACTGCCAACTAAGATTGGCAGTTAACTGCCAACAAGATGGCGGTTAATTTGCATATGTAGGCACAATGCAGGGAGGCGAAAGGGAAAGCAGGAAGAAGCCCCCTGCCACTGACAGTGATCGGAAACCCAGGGGGGAGCTAAGAGCTGGGGGGCAGGGCAAAGGCGGCCCTGGGGTCGCCTTTGCCCTGCCCCCCAGCCATGATCGCAGAATCAGGCACCTTTTCCGCCCTGGCCAGTGATAGCAGGAAGTAGGGGTGGAGCCAGCGATGGGAGCTGGGCACGGTCGAAGCTGGCAGTCCCAGGAGCTAGGGGTCCCTTGCCTGGGCCTAAAGCGAAGCCCACGATCGCGGGGCCGCTGCAGCTGCGGGTCCCCACTGCCCGGGCCGGACGCCTAGGCCAGAGGCGTCCTGCAGGGGCAGGGGCGGAGCCTGCGATTGGAGGGTGAAGGGGGTCAACGCCTGAGGGCTCCCAGTATGTGAGAGGGGGCAGGCTGGGCTGAGGGACACTCCCCCCCACCCACACACCCAGTGCACGAATTTCGTGCACCGGGCTCCTAGTTGTATTTATAATAAAGATGACATCAAATTAGCAGAAAAAGGAAATTCCTATATAATAAAGAGGTAATATGCAAATTGACCCTCATGTCACAAGATGGCCGCCACAAGATGGCTGCCCCCACATTGTCACAAGATGGCCAGCAGGGAAAGGCAGTTGGGGGGGGGGGGGGGGCGACCAGGCCAGCAGGGGAAGGCAGTTGGGGGTGATCGGGCCAGCAAGGGAACGGTTAGGTGTCAATCAGGCTGGCAGGGGAGCAATTAGGGGGTGATCAGGTTGGCAGGCAGAGGCTATTAGAGGTGATCAGGTTAGCAGGCAGAGGTCGTTAGGGGTGATCAAGCTGACAGGGGCGCCAGTTAGGAGCAATCAGGCAAGCAGGCAGATGATCAGTTAGGAGCCACAGGGATCAGGCCTAAACTGGCAGTCAGACATCCCCTGAGCGGTCCCAGATTGGAGAGTGTGCAGGCTGGGCTGAGGGACACAGCCCTTCTCCTCCCCCCCCCCCCCGTGCACAAATTTTGTGCACCGGGCCTCCAGTTATTAAATTATTATAACAACTGGCTACCTATTTGCAAGGTAATTAAGGTAGACCCCACCTTGTCACAGTATAATTAAGATCTATTTAAAAAGTTGAATGTTAAAAGCATGAAGCTATAAGCATTGAAAGAAAGTGTAAGTACATGTTTTTATGTTGTTTGGTGTGGGCAAGCTCTTTTCAGGAACAAAGCTAATACCATCAGAGAAGAAATTAATACAATCTTTTGTATTTTAAATACTTTAAATATTTTGAATATTTTTAAATACTGTCATACTATCATACAGTTATCTCAGTTTTGTTATATTTCTCTTATCACCACAGTGAATAATGCATCAATATTTGTCCATATTTATTTTTAATACTTTTGTCCTTTCAATTTTATTACCTATGGATAATTGTTGGAGATAGTGTTCTCCTGAGGCTCTCAAACTGCTGAGAGTGGCTGCAGCCAGTTCACAGGCCACTGCGGGGTCCATAGCTGGGACCAGAGTCTACATGCCTATTACCATGGATCTTTTGGCTTATTGGGCTGGATTCCACAGTTTACACCAAGCATTTAAAAAAAATTTTATTATGGATTTCAAAGAAGAAAGGAGAAGGAGAGAGAGTTAGAAACATCAATTATGAGAGAGAATCATTGATAGGCTGCCTCCTACACGCCCTCTACTGGGGATCGAGTCTGCAACCTGGGCATGTGCTCTTGACCGAAATCAAACCTGGGACCCTTTCTCTATCCACTGAGCCAAACCCACTGGGGCCACAAAGGCATTTTTGTCTGGATGGATGCCCAAATTGTTGTGGTTACAGTAGAGAGCAAGAGACGTTCACTCCTCCATTTGCTATAATTTATTTTTTTGACTATTATAATGTCGTTACTTTAGAAGTCAGATTCTCATCCCTCCCCAGAGTTATTGTTGTTTATACTTTTCTTAACCAGTTTCATAATTCTTTGTTTTGTGTGGTCATTGATGTCTTTGTTCTATTAGCTTAATGGTCAGGGAGTGATTTGCTTTAAACTCTTAGAACAACAACAACAACAAAAAACCTCCCAGTAGTTGCAGGAAGGTTCTGTGTGTATTTTGGTGTCTTCAGTCTTAATACTCAGTATCTTCAACTCTGCCTTAGTCTTCATATCTGGTTTGTGCAGAGCCTGATGGTCAGCCAGAGGTGTATGAACTTGAATCATCTAAGATCTTTTCTGAGAATGTGCTTCGTCTTGGCCTTCCAGATTCCCAGGAATAAAAAGCCCTTATTTCCCAAAGCATTTCACTCCTCAGCTTTTCTTTCCAAGCTGTTCAGTTTATTTATCTTAGTTGTATATTTTGTCCCAGAAAGCAGGGATTAATGCATTTATTCTTGGATGTTTTCAACAGATGTCCAATTCAGCCTTGGAAGAGTTCCAAATTAGGCCAAAAAAATTGTTAGCTCAAATGCTGTTATGAATGCAGGCTGGTTAGTAAGAAGGATTATATGGCTTAGGTTTTGGATATGGAAGCCAATACTAGTGTATAGTTGAGCTATTCTCCCCCATTACCTCAGGGACTAGTAATTATCAATGAGTTTTTAGACTTTGTGGTGTCAGAAGTACAATAGCGGTGATTAGTACAGAGACTTCTCCTTTGCAACTTGCCGAATGTGAGAAATAGAGGAACTAGAGAGCATGTGATTCCACCCTAGTGAGGGAAGTGAGCAGGATGAGTACTGTAGGTCTGATGGGACAAAACTCACCTGTCAGCAGGTATAATAGCAAGCATGTAGAATGCAATTGCTTGCAGTATCTGCCCATGTTCTCCCTAAGTAACATCCTCACAGAAGAGTGAACTTGATCTCATGGGAGAAATTACCTTTAGGCAGATGATCTTGCCTCGAGTCTTAAGTTCTTGCTTTTATTTGCTTCCTCTTTTCACTTGACTTGCATGTCATGTGTCTTTTCTATACTGTGTTCCAGGCAGCCACATATTCTTAAATGTTTTATACACAAAGCTACCTTAAGCACTGTTTAAACATTGCCTTTTCTTTTCTTTTTCCAAGAGCTGGGGTGGAAAGGAGAATGGCTTCGGACTTGCAGAATGTTGCAGAGACTTGCATATGATGGTAAGTTACTCTTTGGGATGTGGGTGTCTTTTGGCTGAGCTGTGTGTGATTTCTATTTGAGCCTTACTTTACAATGAATATATGGTAATAAAGTTGCCACTTCACATCAGGACTTTTGAAGAACCTAAGGTCAATTGAGACATAGTAAACCTCGTCTAGAAATGCTTGCGCCCTCAATGTGCTGGTAGTAGATGAAGAACCTCAGAAACACAGTATATGTTCATAACCAGCTCTTGAGTAGAAAGCTGAATTGGGTGAATCAATTTGAAACTGACGAAAATCCCCAAAAGTGCATTTGCTTGTATTCTCTCACTGGAGCTGTTGGGAACTCTGGACAGTTTGGCATGATTTAAGAATGTTTGAAGAACAGTTCTACCACTAGAGTTAAGAACTTAACATGTTCTGTGTGCTTTCCATGTGCACCCCTCATGCCCTGTCCTGCTCATACCTTTCATCCATGTTTAGGTTATGAGCGCAGGCCATCTCTCCTCTGCTTTGATGTGTTACTGTGGAACCACAAGGCACACTTGGATTTGTTATAACTATTCCGTGCCAAGAAGCAACTATATTTTCCAGCAAGATGTACTACTATTATCAGTTTATCATGTATAGGACAAATAGTTGTGATGAAATTTATTGACTTTTAGCAAGCAAAGGGGCTTTTTTTCTGGTCACAGAAAACAACAAATTAGAACAAATTACTTTTCCCATCTTAGCTGGTATATTTTATTTAGTGTGCATTATGTTGATGGATATTGGATAATATGGGAGGTGAGTGTTGTCTGTTTAATAATCAAAGCTACATAAATCTTACAGGTTATTTAGTTTGAAATTCTAATTTTCTATCTTGAAGTTTAGTTGGTTAATCCTGAATCTTTTTATGTATAAGAAACTTGTTCTTCACACCATGGGCAAAACAGTATGATACACTCTGCTGGGATTTGCATGATGTTTCTTACCCATTTTGGTGCCAGCCTATGTTAAGAAATCACACATGTTTTTAAAGTTTTTTTTATTGGTTTTGAGAGGGGAGGGAGGGGGAGAGAGAGAGAAACACATCTGTGTGAGCACCAAACATCAATTGGCTGCCTCCTTCATGCCCCCTACCAGTGATGAAGCCCACAACTGCTGGGCATGTGCCCTGACTGGGAATCAAACTGGCAACCTTTCAGTGCACAGGTTGACACCCAACCAAATGAGCCACACCGGCCAGGGCACACATCTTTTTACTTATCGATATTTGGCATGTTATGAGACTTTGAAAAATATGTGTACTTGAAAAGAAAGTAATACAAAAACATGTTAAAAATTCTAAGAGTATAAAAGGGTATATAATAATGCATCCCCAGAGGCAACCATTGTTACTGGTTTCTTTCAAGGATATGTTTTAATTGGCATGCTGTTGTGGTCTTACTTTGTTTTGCATGTTGCTTTTATAGAGTTAGACGATTTGTTGTCAGGGTCTGAATTATATTGATTTGGTATCTGCTTGTGTAGAAAAGCAGTTGGATATCATGAGAAGTGGTATAGAGTGATATGGAAGGGAGTGTATGAAGAATTGTGAGGGTATACCCATGAGGCATAGTTTAAATAAAATATTTCAATAGGCAATGATACACAATAAGGTTTCCATAAGTATTTTTTTTCCCATTCTTGAGCTGGTGCCTAGACCCTTGTATTTGTTTTCTTTCTTAGATTCTTATTCATTACTGCTTTGCAGGCTTGCCCCTCTTTTCCCTCTTGAGAATAGTTACAGTCCAAATTGACTAATAATAAGAAATATGAAAACTTTTGGAGCTCTAGGCTCCATCATCCTCATTCTATATTATAAGATGTCTGAGCTCTGCTAAGACAAAGAATGAAGGCACTGTAGCTGTTGACTACAATGCTCATTCTGCTGCCACAATAAGTTGCACAAAGTGGCTAGGACTGAGGGAAGACTTGGGAGAAGATGGTATCTGATTCTTTCATGTGCTTTATACACAGAAATACCCACCCAGTGCAACTACACTACACTTTGAATTCTATGCAGACCCTGGGGCCGAGGTCAAAATCGAGAAAAGGGTGAGTCTCAATCAGACTTGTTCTGATAGAGTCTATGATCTACTGTAACTGGGGTTGACTTTTCTAGAACTCCTCAGTTAAATGAGGGAATGGTTTTGAGCTACATTGCTGCCTTCCCAAGCTAAACATACCTAATAGCTTCTCAAGAATAAGTGTTCATTGTATGCCCAGCTCTGATAGATTTGGATCTTATGTTGGAGCTGCCAAAAACAGGGCTCCTTATATGGGGCGCTGCTATACCTAGTATATTTTTCTTAGTCTCAGTTCCAACATGCAGTGTAATAATCTGGATAGTGATGGCTCGACTTTCTCTATTTAAGCCAGCCTGCAAGAAATCTATATATTTCTCACCAGGGTTCTGCTTCAATTATCTGGTCATTCCATATTCTTTGAGGAGATACAAAAATTCAGTTTGGTTTAGAAGTAGCCTAGTGAATAAGATCTTTTTTCTTTTGCCTACAATATATAACAAAAATAAATAAACTTTCTAGATTAATGGCGCCTTTAAAACAGCTCTAATGCATATTTAAAGAGAAACCATTTTCATGGATTCAGTTTTTGCTATGAATACAGAGGCTGTGAGGATTAAGACAATGAAGATTATAAGGGGACAAGGAAGAATATGAAATGTGTCTGGTTATGTATATTATATTTTCATGCTACTGGTTTCAAAGAAGCTTTCCTGAGAATAGTCTGTATATAAAATGGGTATTTTGGGGAGACTCTAAAGTTATCTTGATTTTTAAGAGGACTCAGGCTTCACCCTAGGGTGACAGCTTGGTTTTCAGACAGCTCTTGCAGTCTTATGGCAGGGAAGCTAAGGTATACAGTGACCCTAACAACTCTCCTATCTTTTTTTATTTCAGACAACTAGTAACACACTACATTATATTCACATAGAGCAACTTGACAAGGTACGAGGAATCTTTGACTGTTGACTATTTTCTTAACATTTGGTTTACTTTTTGTTCCTAACTATTTTTTTTCTAATGTAGATTTCAGAAAGCCCTTCTGAAATCATGGAATCTCTTACCAAAATGTACAGCATTCCTAAGGATAAGCAGGTATGATATGTCCTAAAAATATCTAAAGGGTGTGGATATTATTCATATAGGTTAATGATATGTGCTGGACTAGGAGACACTGTAGCAGAAAGATTTTAATCAGACCATGGGCAAATTAGCTTCTGTAAGCCTTAGTTTCCTCATTTTTTATGAGTTCAACACTTCCTAGGTTTCCTATGAGAGTTAAGTGGTGGTAGTACAACATTTTGGATACCAAAGGAGAACACATTTAGTTATGCTGTCTTTCTGCTCACTGTAATGGTGATAAAATACTTAATTTGATTAATAACAATCAGAACTCTTGCCAAATGTCTCCAGTTTGTTGCCTATCAGTTGGCTTATGTTGGGATAATAGAATTCTATGTGCCTCTGTTTTCTCGCTCCCATTTCGTCAACTGTCCTCAGAGTGGAACTGTTCTGTTTGGCACCTTAGCAAATAGCAACAGTAAACCATTTTACCAAATAGCTCAACAGGTATGTGAGCTCTTAGAAAGTATAGTCAGTCACCTTTTCCATTGATTTCCTAATTTAGGTCTTCTGTCTCTACAGATGCTGTTATTTACACATATACGACTGGCCCATGGCTTTTCTAATCACAGGAAGCGGTTGCAAGCTGTTCAAGCGAGGCTGCATGCAATATCTATATTAGGTAAGAGAATAACACTGTATAATTAACAGGCCCCAGTTAGGCAATTTAGACTTGATTTCCTTTGAACTTCATCTGTCTTTGTTGCTGTGAGGCTTATTATAGTTACCTAAGTGGCAAGTTAAATTGTAAAATTGCCAGCATTCCTAGTGTTCACCATATTCATCATTCTTAAGCTCCTTAATGTTGGATCAGAAAGAGCATAGGATGATTATTGATACATGGGTTCAGTGTTGATTTTTATCTTTTTTGAGTGTTTGAGTAGTCGTCTTCCCTGGCACTCCTCTTGCCATTTCATCTTCCTCTTCTATGGTCTTCAGGTGTATAATTTTGAAATAATTCAGAAAGTATTTGTTAAGTAGTCAATACTCTGCATTTTAATTTTACTGTAGGGTGGTATAGTAGAAAGCACACTAGTTCCCAAATCAGTCCTGGGCTCTTACCCTGACTCTGCAGATTACTAGCCACATGTTTATCTTGTTGGTTTCTATTTCCTCATTTAAATTGGGATGGTACTTATTTTATAGGCTGATATGAGAGTTAAACAAAAGCATGTACAGCACCTAATCGAGGCATGTAGAAGGTATAAAATGGTATCTGCTGTTAATATTGTCAGCTTTTATTATGTTACTACTTGTCCATTCTTTTAAACTATACATTCTTTGATGTGAAAGTCCTACTCTTCTTTTTGTACTCATACCTACCATAACTTCTGGTGTGTTAGTGGGTACTCAGGAAATGCTTATTGAAAACTAAATGTGCTTATGGTAGTTGCAAGAAGGAAGGGGACGGGGGGTAGGTAAAGAAGTATGGAGGGGATAAATGGTGATGGAAAGAGACTTGACTTGGGTTGATAAACACACAATACAATATACAGATGATGTGTAAAATTGTATACCTGAAACCAATATAATTTTATTAACCAATGCCAGGCAGTAAATTCAATTAAAAAAAATGAAACGAAACATGCTTAATCCCACTAGTTTGGTCCAGTGTTATCTCTGTGTGGGGATTCATTGAAAGTGGATTACATGAATTCTCAAGTTTTATGCCAGGATCATGCAAGTTTCTGGCTTAATCTGCGGTAGTGCATAAATTCTGTTCTTTACAGCCTTTTGCTTCCAGTGAAAACAGAAGCATATGATGATGCTAAAATGGAAGTCTTACATCATAAAAAACTCTTCATTCTCTTTTTATACTTCTATTCCCCAGATCTTTGGTCAGGACAACCAAAATCATTAATTGCAGAATCTGTTTGTTAAGTGGGTATTTAGAGCTTATCATATTTGATTTGATTCTCTAGAATTCAGTTGTTCTGCCTACCATTGCTGGTTGGAAGGGAATCCTTACCCAGAACCAGTAGGTGTCAAAAGGTTTCTCATTGGGCAGTGGCTTGACCACTGCCTTCTCGCCTAAAGTATTTATTTCTCCTTTTGCAGTGTATTCCAATGCCTTGCAGGAGTCAGCAAACAGTATCTTGTATAATGGGTTGATAGAGGAATTGGTAGATGTCCTTCAGATAACAGATAAGCAGCTTATGGTAAGTGTTTATTAATATTCTGCTGTGTATTTTAGGCTTGTGTGTATTTATTTGCCTTTTGGTATTTCCCAGGGGTTTAGAATGAACCCCAAGAGAGAATCCTGGCCCGTTTACTTCTTTTTCTGGCTATTTAGCAGCAAAATTGACAAATGCTGGATTTTCAATATTATTCTAAACAGAGTCCCATCTCCCCCAAGCAATTGCTAGTAGAATGACCTAAATTTTAGAATTTCTGATATTAGCAAATTGTTTTAGTAATCTACTTATTTAAAATACATATCTGGCCAGCCGATGTCGCTCAGTGATTGAGGGTTGACCTATAAACCAGGAGGTCACAGTTCGATTCTCAGTAAGGGCACCTGCAGGAGGCAGCCAATCAATGATTCTAATCATTGATGTTTCTGTCTCTCCCTTTCACTTCCTCTCTGAAATCAATAAAAAACATATTTAAAAATAAATAATAAAATATACCATGCTTATCTTCTGTTTTCATAGGAGATTAAAGCTGCTTCTTTACGAACATTAACATCAATTGTACACTTGGAGAGAACACCCAAACTCAGCAGTATTATTGACTGTACGGGAACTGCATCCTATCATGGATTTTTGCCTGTACTTGTACGGAACTGTATCCAGGCCATGATTGGTAAATTTTGATGGTTATTATCCGAGACAACAAGAGGAATCCTGCTCTTTGCTTGTCTGCCTTTGTTTAACATCCTGCTAGCTTAACAATTTAAGTGTATTTTTTCTCTCCCTCTCCCAACCGCCCTTGTAGATCCTTCCATGGATCCATACCCTCACCAGTTTGCCACTGCTCTCTTCTCCTTTTTATATCATCTGGCCAGTTACGATGCTGGTGGTGAAGCCTTGGTCTCCTGTGGAATGATGGAAGCCTTATTGAAGGTGCTCTACTTTATATATATGTATATATATATATATATATATATATATATATATATATATATATGTATATATATATATTGGGGAAATCAGCTGAAAATGTGTGTAGAATTGCAAGTGTGAAATGGTTCACAATGTGAACAAATGGTATAAGAAAGCTTAATCAGAAAATGCTATACTTAATTTTTATAGTTTAGCCTTCTAGCTATCTCATTAACTTTTAAGAGCAACTATCTCCATTATTAAGAATTGGTCATAGTCCAGATGGTGTGATAGTAGGCCCCAGGACTAGTCAAGGCATTGACACATCTTATGACCTTAGGCATGACACTTAAGAATCCTATATAATAAAACCCTAATATGCAAATTGACCAAACGGCAGAACAACAGGTCACTACGATGTTCACTGACCACCAGAGGGCAGATGCTCAAAGCAGGACCTGCCCCTTGTGGTCAGTGCACTCCCACGGGGAGCACTGGTCAGCCTGAAGCCAGGCTTGTGGCTGGTGAGCACAGCGGAGGTGGCGGGAGCCTCTCGTGCCTCTGAGGCAGCACTAAGGAGCAGCAAGCCTGGCTTCTAGTGGAGAGCAGGCCTAAGCTAGCAGGTGGACATCTGCCGAGGGGTCCCATACTGTGAGAGGGCACAGGTCGGGCTGAGAGACACCCCCCCCCCCCCCGTGCACGAATGTCATGCACTGGGCCTCTAGTGTGTGTGTGTGTGTGTGTGTGTGTGTGTGTGTGTATCAATGTCCTTTGTAAGTTTGGTTCTACAGTGGGGCCTTGACTTACGAGTGTCCCGACTAACGAGTTTTTCGAGATACAAGCCATCTCTTGGCCGATTTTTTGCTTTGAGTTGCGAGCTAAAATTCGGGTTACGAGCCAGCTTCAGATACCCCACCGCTAGTTGGCACAGTGAACGTCATAGTGAACGCCACAACATCAGCCCAGCATCACATGTCTGACTCGTTCACTTTTTGATTTGACATATGAGTAATTTGAGGTACGAACTCCGTCACAGAATGAATTAAACTCGTAAGTCAAGGCCCCACTGTATTAATAGGCTTTACTTGGGCATCAGCTTTTTTCTCATGAATATTTTATTTAATCCTGAAACATAATTTATGTCCCCATTACCCCAGGGGCTTGAGCCCCAGAAGTGATAGAGCTATTATTGGGCAAGCACCAAAAATCAAGCACCTGTTTTTTTCCTCCTATACCATTCATACTGCCTCCCTGAGGCCCTAGAGTGCATGGTTCCAAAAGATTACATTATTTGTGGCTTTTCATTTGATTGGTTTTGCCTTTTTCTCTCTCCCTGATAGGTCATAAAGTTTCTTGGGGATGAGCAGGACCAGATAACATTTGTCACCAGAGCTGTCAGAGTGGTTGACCTCATCACCAACCTGGATATGGCAGCTTTTCAATCCCATAGTGGACTTTCAATCTTCATTTATAGACTTGAGGTATTATTACACAAGGAGTACTTTGCATAGACTTACACCCAGTGAGACCTGAGCGTAGAAACTACGCTCATAACTCTAAAGAGCCATCTTATTCCTCTTCTGTTTTTATAAACCAATTTTGTAATCTGCATGCCACATTCTTTCATTATAATTATTTTTAATCCTTGGTATATATGTAGGATTTTCTTACTACTTCTCCCTTGATCATAGCATGAAGTAGATTTGTGCCGAAAAGAGTGTCCCTTTGTGATCAAGCCAAAGATCCAGAGACCCAGTACTACACAAGAAGGAGAAGAAATGGAAACTGATATGGATGGTAATTAACAGTTACTAAGTCAATATTTTTGTGTTTGACATTTAGCTGTCATCCAACCCCAACCCCATTCTTCATCATAAATTTAAAAGTGCACAATTGAGTTGAATATACATTTTCAACAACAAATTTTTTTCTACAGAAATGATGTGCACGTTTTCATGAGGATAATTAGAAAAGGGAGGCACATGGTGTTGGGGACAGAGATGGAAGGTGAAGCATATGGTAGGGCAGCTATAGAGCCTTATAGTCACTCTATGATGTTAATCAGTTTATTTCAAAACTTAATAGCTGTTTTCTTAAGTATTGGTTTATTATCTTCTATTCACACTAAAATGTAAGCTCCATAATATCAGGGTACTGTTTTGTTCACTGCTGTATATCTAGTAGTGCCTGATGGAGTGTATGTGTGTTTGGTTTTGTTTTTATTGATTTCAGAGAGAGGAAGGAAGAGAGAGAAACATAGATCAGTTGCCTCCCGCATGCACCCTGATTAGGGATTGAACTCGCAGCCTGGGTATGTGCCCTGACTGGGAATTAAACCCACCACCTTTTGGTGCACGGGACAATACTCCAACCTACTGAGCCACAATGGCGAGGGCGTGTAAATGTGTTTGGGAAAGAGAAGGGAAATGTAGGCTCTAAAACGGGACTTTCTGAAACTGGCTATTTTGAGAAGGGAAAGGAGAGGTGATGAAAAAGTTGGATAGGGAACAACTTTTAAATTATTAAATGTAAAGCTTAGAAGACCAAATAGTCTTTATCTACATCATGTGTATCCTTTTTTTAACCCTCTCTGCACCCACATGCATAGTTCATAATCATAGTGCCAAAAATAAAAAACTTTTCCAAACTAGTTTTCTTATAATTTAAATTAATCTTAGCTTGATGCCCCAGGTTGTTAGTATATGTATTTGTTACTATGCTTATAGTACAGTTATTAGAATTTGTAATGCTGTCATTCTTGACACTAAATGTCCATAGACTGTCATTCCTTTTTTTCTGAACATAATTACCTATGTGCATTTCCGTCCCTTAGAAGCCCCTTTATCCAGTTTCTATCTCTAGTCTATTGTTGGGCAAGCTGGTATTTGAGTTAATGGGTGAGATCCCAGAGTGTTGATTAAAATGTCACATTTAAATGGTGTGGTATTGAAGACTATTTAAAGAATCACTGTTGGTTAAAATCAGTGGTTATCAAACTTTAGTAAGCAGAGGAATAATTTAAAGTGATTGATAAAGATTTAGACCCCTATCTAAAGTGCTCATTTAATTCATTAAGTTTGCAAGTGAAGAGCAGGAAATCTGCCTTTAGCAACCAACCCAGGTGATTCTCATAGAGAAACATTTTTATTAAATGAAAAGCAGTTTATAAAATCATGAGTTTGTGCTTCCTTTATTTAAGTAGGCTCATGTATGTATGTTTGTATGTGTATAAAAAAGATTGGAAAGAAGTACTTCAAAATGTAAACAATGGTCTATTACTAATGGAGATTTATTATATTTTATTATAAATTGTAAGAAGTAATGTATTTTGTACTCTATTAATTAAAATTATTCTATTGAAGTCTATAAAGTAAAAATGAATGCTCCTACTCACCATAACTACTATTTGGGTGTAGTTTTTTCCAGATTGTTTATGCATAATCAAGTACATGTTTACATAGTATATTGTTTTTTAAATGGGAAGATGAGATGATTAACATACTCAACATTGTACATTCAGTGTATCATAGGCAGTCTTTCATATAAGTATGTATTGATCAATAAGTATTAATGCTTTTTATATTCATTAAGTTACCCTTCCAACAAGCTCTACCTACTATCTACTATTATCCATCAGTAGTATATGAAATTGCATGTTTCACCACTATTTTTCTCCCAAATTTTGTGGTTGAGGAATATTGAAGCACAACTTTTATATGATTATTTTTAATTTCCATGTCTTGAATAAGTAATGTTGTTAAATACGTTTCTATTTATTTGTGGAAAGTTTGCATTTTCATGTTGAATTTCAATATCTTCTCTATTTTGATATCATTCATCTCGTGTTAATGGAAAACATTTCTCAGGTGATCTTTCTTTTGGGTGGTACCTTTTATTCTAACTAGTTTCTTTATTATAACTTTTGCTTAGTTGCAGATGTGACTATGGAAAATAGTCCGGGATCATCCACCTCTATAGAGAACCGTCTGGATATTGAATTAAGGACATCAAGTTCCAACAGCAGTACTACTATATGCCCTGGTCCCCGTCCAGGTACAGACGGGGACACATAGACACACAATCTTTCACACTGATTGGATTACTTGTAAACACGGGTGATTTGGGAGGGGGAGGAGGAGCTTGAGTGGTATATTTGAAAGATTGCTTCTTATGACTGAATGTTACTTTGTCATTCTGATGTTTATTTTCTTATATTAACATTTATTTCATAGCATTTTATAGCTTTCTCAGGATCGTATATAGGTTATTTTATCACAAAAACTGTGGTGGAGGGTACATATCTAAAACAGGAAGTGGGGATCAGAGAGCTAATATTTTTATTTCATAATTTTTCTTTTACTTTTTTTTTCTTTTTAATCTTATTTATTGAAAGTATTACTTCTGTACCTTTTCTTTTTTACTTTGGGCTTTGAACTTTATCAGTTTTATGCAGTCCATGGTGATTTATTTTTCCAATGTTTTAAAGCTTAGGTAAGTATGCTTTCCAACATCCAGAGATATCACCACAAATGTTTGTTAGTGTTGCTATAGTGTATAAGGGTCTCTTAAAAATTTGTTTTATGTGCCTGCTCACTGGGGTCTAATGGTGAACCCAGTATAATCCTCTTTCTCCCTTGCTAGGAGTCCAGTGTATTCCACAACGAGCAGCCCTTCTCAAATCCATGTTGAATTTCCTCAAGAAGGCTATTCAAGACCCAGCTTTCTCAGATGGCATACGACATGGTATTTAATTCTAGATATCTTCTTGGAGGGTGTTTGATTTTCTCAAAGATTGGTCCTTTTCATAGTCTGAAGCTACTCTTTTATAAGGCAGGCTTTGGGAAAGGCCATGCCATTTTGAATAGCTTTTAGTCATTTCATGTCACTTTACCCAAATCTAAGGGTTGTTTAGCAGTTTTCATAATCACCTATGTTTTCCTTTACCAGCTTTTGACTCTGTACTCACTTCCAACTTTCTGAGTTCTTTTATTCTTTGCTTACTTTGAAAAGGTTATTGCATGGACAGGGAATAAATGACATTATATGGGGAGGAAAGACGTAGAGGCCAATGGATTGGAATCAGCACAAACTTTGTTTACCACAGTGTGTTATATGTAATGTATTGCTCCATCATCCCCAACCATTAAACTCCTATTGGACTGATCATATTCTCCTTAATATTCACCTTTCTCTTAGTGATGGATGGTTCTCTGCCTACCTCCCTGAAACACATCATCAGCAATGCAGAATACTATGGCCCATCACTTTTTCTCCTAGGTAAGTGGAGTTGATGTTTCGTTATACCAAGCTGCACTAACCTAGCAGAATTCTCTGTGTTTTCTATTCTAACAAGAATTGACTATCTACATGTGTGATTATATGTCTTTCTAGTTAGTGGTAAAATATAGAAAGATCAGAATTCAGTTTCAAATATCCATTTTTCAGATGTTAAATATACCTTCTATAACCACTGTATTGTGAGTCATTTGTAATAAGTAGTAGTATTTACATTTGGCTTTTTGTGCTGTACTTACACTTCAAGTGTAATAAGAAGTGTGTCATTATTCGGTGGTTAGTCCCTAACTTTGGTCTGGAAAATCCAATCAGAATGGTTTTCATCCTCAGAATTGAATGTCATACCTTTAAGCTATAGTACAGAAAATTGTTTCTCACTGTAGAAAATGCAGTTTTAGATGCTGTGGGTACTTTCTAGTTATTTGCAATTTTATATTGGCACTGCTTTGTGTATTCCTGCTGTTTAAACTTCATTTTTATTAACTGCCATTTATTCAGTGCCATACATATTCAGGACAATACATGAAACACATTGGCTTTTAGAATTCTCCTTAAAACTGTAAAGGAATTTAGTGAGAGGTATAAAAATAGAAAAACCTCCTTGTACCAGTAGCAGTTATTTTTTAATACTTTGGGGTATCTGGCAGGAGTAGTTTTTGATTACCACAACTTAGATACTCCCTTGCTGAAACAATTTAAGATCCTATATAATAAAGAGCTAATATGCAAATGGTCATCACGCCCTTGCACCGGGGCCAGGGGACCTGACGCAGGGCCTGAGGACCTGAGACCAGGCCAGGGGATCTGAGGCTGCGCCTTCCTGCCCAGTGTCGGGCAGGGGACCTGAGTGTGCTCCCTCCCTGCGGGGCTTGACTGGGGTAGGGCTGGCCAAGTCTGGGTCTCGTGCAATTTCGAGGTGTGTGCGGGTGGGCGGGGACTTGAATCTGGGTCCCGCGGCACACCCCAGACTGACAGGAGGGAGATTTTCATATACATTTTACTAATTTTCTTTCATCTCTGACACTTCTATTATAGTGAAAGAGCAAATAGCAATATTAAAATATTTCCTCTAATTCCCTTTTAATGTGCATGAATTTTGTGCACCAGGCCACTAGTTTTTATATAATTTTCTATCCGGTGACATTGCTGAACTTACTTAGTAGTTCATAATTTTTGTTGTTGATTTCTTTAGATATTCTACATAGTTTTGTCATCTGCAAACAGTTTTACTTCTTTATAATCTTTATTTTTTTATTTGTTTTGTTGTGTTAATGAATTGGCAAAGATTTCTGATACAGGGTTAAATGGAAGTGGTGAGAATGGACATCTTTATTCCTGAATTTGGGGGAAAGCATTCTGTATTTCACCATTAAGTTTGAGGTTAGCAGAAGATTTTGAGTTGAAGGTTTTGTTCCATTTTATTAGGTTGAGGAAGTATTCCCTTGTGTTATAGCAGTTCCGCCTCGACATGGAGAGACTCCTCCCAAGGTTAGGTTCAGAGGACAACACTCACAACAGTAGTACATTGGTATGATCAAGAAAAAGATTTGTTAAACCGATTAAGTCCCAGGTCAGGGGGCAGGGAAGGATGAATTTGTCTGGGAGAGAGCCCATAAACAGAGAGAGAAAAACAAGTTCACAGGCCTTTTTTTAATAAAGGGGAAGTTTAAAAGAGGCTGCAAGAGAATATAAGTGTTTATGGGTTAGGGATGGAGAGCAGGTAAGCCCTCTCAGGATAATGTAGGAGGTAGGAAATGAGACTGAGAAAACTAAAACAAACCATCAGTAGAGGTCAAAATTCCTTTTCTAGAGTCTGAATTCATCCCTGACATTTGAATTAGCATAGCAACTTCCCAGGTTTCTTACTAAAAAATTTGTACTTGAGAGAGACCAAATTTGCAAAGCCAACCCAAAATAATTAGGCCAGCAATTATTATTTTAGGCCCATAAGTAATAGTGTAGAGCAGGGGTGGGCAAACTTTTTGACTCGAGGGCCACAATGGGTTCTTAAACTGGACTGGAGGGCTGGAACAAAAGCATGGATGGAGTGTTTGTGTGAACTAATATAAATTCAAAGTAAACATCATTACATAAAAGGGTAGGGACTTTTTTTTTTTTTTTTTTTTTTTTTTTTTTTTTAGTTTTATTCATTTCAAATGGGCCGGATCCTGCCTGTGGGCCGTAGTTTGCCCACGGCTGGTGTAGAGCCTTCAAATCCAGGCAGAAGGAGATGGCCAGGGGAAAAAATGAATAGGGGGCGAGGAGAGTCTGAGAATATCTTGGGGTATTTTAGTAATATGATTGGCTGTTTTGGTTTGTTGTTTTATTTGTTGAACTATTCTATATATCTTTCCTGTATTATTGAACCACATGTAGCAGGAGGTCCTCTTTAAGGCATAAGCTCCACTTTGACATATTAGTGGCTATTTTAATGCCAATCTGTTGTCAACTATCAGAGCAGTTAGACTGTGTTATTCCTCATTAAGGGCTTCTAAGGCCTGAGTTGTTTGGTTTATGAGTTGTGCCATTGTCTGGGTAGCCTCTATGACAGTGATGGCGAACCTATGACATGCGTGTCAGAGGTGACACATGAACTCATTTTTTTGGTTGATTTTTCTTTGTTAAATGGCATTTAAATATATAAAATAAATATCAAAAATATAGATATTTGTTTTACTATCATTGCAAATATCAAAAAATTTCTAGATGTGACACTCACCAGAGTTAAGTTAGGGTTTTTCAAAATGCTGACACGCCGAGCTCAAAAGGTTCGCCATCACTGCTCTATGAGGTGAGTCTCTTACAAAATTAAAAATACCTACATTTGTGCCTGTTACACCAGAGGTGGTGATGGTACCCAATATAAGTAAAAAGATAGCCCAATGCTCCCTTTTGTGGTAAGACTTGATGAAAGAACTAGAATTTCTGGTTAGATCTAGGAGGCTGTGGGTGTTAAATATCCATAGGAAATAGCTCAGAGTGTCGGGGTTAAGAAGGGTGTGGTTGGTGGAAGTGAGTGTATGACCTTGCTGAGCAGGAGTTGTGTCACTGGAGAACTTGTAGTCCAAGGGGTTTGGAGAGTGGGAGGTTCTGCTGTCTAAATCAGCAGCCACCAATCTTTTGGACCTCACGGTCCACCAGTTGGCAACCACTGGTCTAAATTATGTAGGCCATATATGCCAGGGCAAAATGGTCTCAAAGGGGGGAGATTATTTCATTGTAGTGTTCACTCAATTTGTGGGGGAGGCTGGGAAGAGAATGAGGGCAAGTCACTAAGGAAGTGGATGTCCTGCAACAATTTCATGCTGAAACCCACCAAATAAAGATTCTGTCCCCTCCTCAATCCTACCTCTAACTCTTATACCACATTTATTTACCCAATTATATTCTCTCTTAACATCCTAGCTGCCTTTTCTTCACTCATTTCCTGTCTTTTCATAGGGTTAGTTATTGGTTTTAATCATTCATTCTTTTTACCTACAGTTTCACTAAATTATACTTTATGTTAATGTTTTCTAGCTTATCTTTTGGTTACTTTTTAATTAATGCTGTACTATTTCCTCTTGAGTAGAGTTTTGCCATATTCTAGAAGCATTGATAGACTGTACAGCACAGTTCTAAGTATGCTATTGTCAAAAATTGGTGTCATTAGTACCAAAGGACTCCTAACAATGCTGATGATATTTTTATGTTGTTGAAAAGGCTTTTTAAGAATACATTTTGTCCATTTTTATGAGTTACCCCAGCAAACCACCCCCTGCTTCATCTTAGTTTTTTTTCCTGCTTAAGCTGACAAAAATTGGTGTGTTTATATAGATGGTGGTACATGTATTTAGTGGAATAGTATGCAGTCATTCAAACTGAATGAGTAATGACAGGGAAAGATAAAGGAGATTATTATGGTGTATATTACAATTAGAAAGAAACAAGTTATATACAATATAACATCTTCTTGCGTAAAATTATATATATTTAAGGTGTACAACAGTATGTGATAAAGTGAAATGATTTCTATAGTCAAGCTAATTAACATATTATGTAGTTACCTTGTTATGTGATGAGAACACCTGAAATCTAATCTATTAGCATATTTCCAGGATTCAGTACATTATTATTCAGTAATTCAGTGTTATTAACTATAGTTGTCATGCCTTACATTGCCCATAAAAATCTTGAAGGCTAGTCACTAAATTCTTAATAATGATTAATCTCTAATGAGTAGTACTGGCAACTTTCATGGTAGGAACAATTATTTAGATTGTTGTGCATTTAGTATTGTGTTTTTTTGTTTGTTTTATTTTAGCCTTTCAAGTTTTCCTTTTAATACCTGTGAAGAATCTCTGTATCTCATATTTCTCTCTCTCTTTTTTTTTTAAGCTACTGAAGTGGTGACTGTGTTTGTATTTCAAGAACCATCACTGCTCTCCTCACTCCAGGACAATGGGTTAACAGATGTCATGCTGCATGCACTGCTTATCAAAGATGTGAGTTCTTTCTGCTGCTCTGTAAAGAATATTCCATGTATAACCCTCCCTGCAAAACACACAGACACAATTGATTAGTCTTATAGCATGAAAATCCTATTTCATGTCTTCTGTATGTGCTATTGAAACTAATTGTAACCTGATTATCAAGATCTGTGTGATACCCCTGATCAATGTTTTTCTTAGCATCTACACCTGAACTCTTTTAGATGTCTTCAGACTCACTTTACCTTCTCTCTAGGTTCCTGCTACTCGTGAAGTCCTTGGTTCCCTCCCAAATGTATTCAGTGCACTCTGCTTGAATGCACGAGGTCTTCAGTCATTTGTACAGTGTCAGCCCTTTGAACGTCTCTTCAAAGTTCTTCTGTCTCCAGATTACCTCCCAGCCATGCGGAGGAGGAGGAGTTCTGACCCCCTTGGTAAGTCACCAGGATTTATCTTAAAACTAGAGGCCCAGCACACGAAATTCGTGCATGGGTACAGTCCCTAGGTCTGGCCTGCGATCAGGGCCATCTTCCCGAACTGCCAGCAGCCAGCACTCCCCCCCCCCCCACACACACACACATGCACTGGCGGTTCCCTGTTTGCCATCAGGTGATTGGTTCCTGACAGCTGGGGAAGTGACCGAGAGGTTGGTTGTTTCTGCCCCCTCCCCAGCCCTGCCCATGCCGCAGGTGGCCATCAGGCGATCAGAGCCTGCCAGCTGGGGAAAGGGACCAAGAGGTGGCCAGTGCACCTCATAGTGACTGGTCCAGTGGTCATTCTGGTTGTTCTGCCATTAGAGTCAATTTGCATATTACCCTTTTATTATATAGGATAATCGGTTGCTGTTGTTCCAAAATTTTAGATGATTCAAAGTCACCAATTGGCAAGGAAGCTCTTCCTTGACTTCACATCATTTCTCTGGCTAGGTGTGCTAAGCCTAATGGGAATTATCATCATACCTGAAATTGCAGGTAGAGAGGAATACTTCATCCTTAGTCTCTGCTTATAATATTTCCCTGCTTCTCAACAGTTCACTCTTAAATGTACCATCACGGTGCTGGTGAAAAATGGGTATTAGAGATCAGCAGTAGATTTCTAGGTCCACCATCTAGTCTGTAGTAAGAGGACATATGGAGTCCCAAGGTGTTGATCTTGGTAATCTGTTCTGATATTCAAGTCCCTAAGATAGTCATAAAGAGTTTTCTTTCTCAGTGTATTTGAAACCAGTTCATTAAAGAATAGAAAGAAGGTAAGGCTCCACAAAGCATCCAGTTTTTAAAAATGTGCTTTATGCTTCCAGTTACCACTGTAGTATTCTAGCTGCTATCATTCTTTTTTTTTTTTTTTAATCCTCACCTGAGGATATTTTTTCCATTGATTTCTACAGAGAGTGGAAAGAAGAGAGGAGGGAGAGAGAGAGAAGCATGAGGGAGACACATTGATTAGGTTGCCTCCTGCATGCCTTCCAGGTGAACCTGTAACCAAAGTACATGCCCTTCGGTCCACGGGCTGACACTCTAACCACTGACCCAAACTGGCTAGGGGATAGCTGCTATCATTCTTTACCAGGGCAGCCAGAGGGTTAATGGTTATGCTCCTTTCTTTTCTCTTTACTCCGCAGTAGTAGTTCAGACCTTGGCAGATTGCCAGGGTGGAATATGGCATACCT
Source organism: Myotis daubentonii (assembly GCF_963259705.1). NCBI lineage: Eukaryota > Metazoa > Chordata > Mammalia > Chiroptera > Vespertilionidae > Myotis > Myotis daubentonii. Next base: position 7,620,494 of record NC_081861.1, on the reverse strand, counting down.
GGGCACTTTAAAATATGTTTACTGGACTGACAGTGATTCCTTCCTCCTCCCCAGTGATTTGGTTGCCAAGGTTTGTGTGAATTCATTCAAGAAATCATGACATTAGAAAATTACAGCAAAACTCATTTTCTTCTTTTCTCCTTATATTGGCACAAAAATTAGGTCAAGCCCTATTTTCTTCAGTCTAACAGTTCACTTTTTGCTTTTAAGGGGATACTGCATCCAACCTGGGGAGTGCTGTTGATGAGCTTATGAGACATCAGCCCACCCTCAAAACGGATGCAACAACTGCCATCATTAAGGTGAGAAGTGACCATGGGCATGAGACAGCATTGAGGGGATAACTTTTAGAAAAAGGCTTGGCCTGCTGGAGATCGTTTGGACTCTTAGACTGTGCCTATAAGAAAGAGGGTTGTGTCTGCCTCATTTTCTTCATGTCCCTGGGTTGGTCGTTTGCCCATTCCCCCCATAAAAAAAGTCACTTAATATTGCTTTCTAATACAGGGTGGGACAAAAGTAGATTTACAGTACCCAAAACATTCTTGTATTATTATTTATTATCATTATTATTATTTTTTTAATATATTTTATTGATATTTTACAGAGAGGAAGGGAGAGAGATAGAGAGTTAGAAACATCGATGAGAGAGAAACATCGATCAGCTGCCTCCTGCACATCTCCTACTGGGGATGTGCCCGCAACCCACGTACATGCCCTTGACCGGAATCGAACCTGGGACCCTTCAGTCCGCAAGCCGACGCTCTATCCACTGAGCCAAACCGGTTTCGGCTATTTATTATTATTATATTGTTTTTCATACGAACAACTGTAAACCTATTTTTCCTCCCTCCTGTATAGGAGATGAGCAAGTTGCTAAGGCCTAGCTTCTGTTTGTAAAAGCATATTATTCTTCCTAATCTTTGTTTCTTCCTTTTTTTCCTCTCCCTTCCCCCCCCCCCCCCCCCCCAATTTATGAGTCCTGCCAGTTCCCTGTCAGGATTGTTGAGACTAGTATATGAGTTCTGGTGCTTAGTAAATTAGGACATGCACTCAGATCAGTCAGTCCCTTAACAGCCATGTGATGCTGAACAGGTTATTTAACTTCACAGAACTTACCTAGTTTATAAAATGGGCTTAACGGCGACATTTCAGGAATGGTGCATAACATGCATATAATGTTTTGGCACTTCTTTGGCACATAGCACATAGGAAAATGGTCCCCAAATTGCTAGTTACCTCCTACATTCCTTAATTACTAATAAATAATCTTATTTCCTGTACCTTTCAGTTACTTGAAGAAATCTGTAACCTTGGGAGAGACCCTAAATACATCTGTCAGAAGCCATCAATCCAGAAGGCAGATGGCAGTGCCACTGCTCCTCCCCCAAGGTCTAATCATGCTGCAGAAGAGGCCTCTAGTGAGGATGAGGAAGAAGAGGAAGTACAGGCCATGCAGAGCTTTAATTCTGCCCAACAGAATGAAACTGAGCCTAATCAGCAGTGAGTGTTTGCAAGACAGGTTCACTAGCCATGTGATCTTGGGCATGTCTTTTTCATCTGTAAAAGTGAGGGAGTTTGATTAGATGATTTTAAGGTTCTTCTGGCCCTAAGAGTCTATAGGTTTTTTTTCCCTTTGACTCTTGTGTGTCATTTGTGGTCTGATATTTACTTTTATTGGTTATCTTAGCAAGCTTTTTTTTCCCTTCGCCTGAGGATAGTTTTATTGATTTTAGAGAGAGAGAAAGGGAAAGAGAGAGATTGAAACATTGATGGGAGAGAGAAGTATCAATGTGTTGCCTCCTGTACATGCCCTGACTGGGAATTGAACCTGCAGCCTTTTGGTGTATGTGACAACACTCCAACCAACTGAGCACCCAGCCAGGACCAAAAAACTATCTTTCTTAAAAGCCGTTCATAAAGTTGAATCAGAATTCAGTATATCTTGTTGGTGGGCTTTCCTCAGAGGTCTTATTTTATTTTTGTTGATTAGGCATTTTATATCATTGACTGTTTGATTGTTTCCTTAAGTGAGCACAAATGGAACACATTGCATTTTTGAAGCTTGTCTCCTAAAAAGTCCTTAAGAGTTACAGGGATTTTTTTGCTGGTTGGATTTTGTTTTTGTTTTATTACTATATGCTTATTACAGATAAATCAGAAGGCTTTGGAATGTACTATATGCTTTATCCAGGCACAGTAGATTTTTCTTTTTATTTATTTGAGGTATGTTTAACATCAAAATTGTCTATCTGGATGGTAAGATGCAGGTGGGCTTAAAGACTGCTGGCTGGTAGTAGATAGTCCACCTGACTATTGAAGCTACAATTTAATTGCCTTCCTTTTTTTTTATTGCTTAAAGTATTACAAAGGGTATTACATATGTGTCCTCCCCCCCCCTCCTCCCCCCCCGCCCTTGACAATCCCCTTAATCGCCTTCTTCCTAAAAGTGAGTGTGATCCCTCTGGACCAGGGTTCCTCAAACTATGGCCCGCGGGCCACATGCAAATACAAATATTGTATTTGTCCCCGTTTTGTTTTTTTACTTCAAAATAAGGTATGTGCAGTGTGCATAGGAATTTGTTCATAGTTTCTTTTTAAACTATAGTCCGGCCCTCCAAAGGTCTGAGGGACAGTAAACTGGCCCCCTGTTTAACAAGTTTGAGGACCCCTACATCTGGACAGTCATGCATTCGTTCATTTAATAGTGCTCTTTTGGTGTATAGATTAGTAGCCTGAGAAAAGCATGAGCATTTTAGGCATGGATATGAATGGGTTTGAGCTTGGGCTTAAGAGATGACTATGGTGGAGTAGACAGCAGGAGCAAAGGTTTAGACTCAAACCAGTGGGCCCTATGGGAACTCTAGGAAGGATTGGGCCTACTGGTACGAGGTTTTTTTTGTTTGTTTGTTTTTGGGGGTTTTTTTTGGAAGAGAGGCATTAACTACTAAGTACATTGCCTTATTGAGTAGATATCTTAACTTGTCTGAGTAGGCATCATTCTAGCAGCATCTTCTGTTTTGTTTAAAGTGTTTCTGGAAAGAGGGGGATACCCTAAAAGAAAGCAGGACTGTTTGCGAAATAGTCAGAATCTTAGTGCTTCCTTGCCATTCCCTCGACTGTCAGCCAGCTTGCTGGGGTAGGGTTTTCTTTCCTTGCTACAAACAAGGGAAAGATTTGTTAAACATGGGGGGGGGGCGCTCATACTAGTTTTGAGTCAAGCTGTGTACATTCATCTGCACGCAACTTCTTTTCTACCTGGATATTTTACAGATATCTTAGATCTAACTTACCCAGATTTCAAATTGTTATGGTATATTAACATTTTCTCAAGCCCTCCATGTCTTCACTCTCCATGATTTTCTTGGGATATCATGTGTCACTGTGTTCTATCCATATTTATCCCCAATCCCCAAATTATCTTAATCTCCTTTTGCATCTACCAAATTCTGCAGGGCCTGCTCAAATGTCTCATTCTTAAAGGTGCTTTTCCTTTTACCTCCAAATAGAAAGTCGGTCTTGTGTGTTCGTTTAACAGTTTTGTTAAAATTATTCATATGTTCTAATGGTTTCACCCCACTAATCTGTATGCTCCTTCATGGCAGGGACAATGTCTCACTCAACAATATATCCCAATCACTTTGTATATAGTAATTAGTCAATAAACATTTAATTAGTGGGTTGATGAAATGAATCAAGAACATTAGAATAATGATCTTCCTGAGTCTTAAATGCTAAGAGAGCTGGCCCTAATGTAACATGAATGAGAATTAAGAGATAGAAAAATTCTAGACCCACAGCATTAATACCCTACCATAGTGTTAGTTGTGTATAGCTTATAAGATACAAAGGACTCTAGTAGTTGCTGTTTCATGATATCGAGATTTTTCTATACTCAGTATGGTCTGGGTGTTCGTCACAACCTCATTCACATAACATACCTAAGAGTCTCGCAAATGTTGATACATGTATACTTTTCTACTTATGCCACTTTGAGAAGCTTCAATTGGGTCACTATGTGAATTATTAGGGCTGGAAGGAAAAGCAAGATGCTGTCTAGTAAACTTGCCCTCTGTTTTGAATGCTGCAGTATATCAAAGGGTTATCCCAGGCAGCTGTTACGGTAGGAGTTGCTATATACTTTCTGCCAATATAGGAAGAGGCTTAGAAAAATTTGCAGTGTATGCTACCCCCCTCTCTCAAAGTCTTGTTCATACCTGCCCCAAATCACAAAATTCTTCAGTCGGACTCCCAAACAAATTTCTGTCTCCCATGCCCTAGTCTCTTTTCCAATGCCTTAAATGAACGAGTAAAATTTCCAGTATTTTTTATCAAGGTATAATTTCTATACAGTAAACACAGATTTTAAGTTTTTTTTATTTCCCCACCCTAACATGAGACAATTAATCTTATTCCTGTCATCATAGAGTAAGTTTGCCTATACTAGGACATCATGTAAATAAATAAATGGAGTATTAATGTGTATCATCTGATCTGTGTACTTTCTTGTACCTGTTTTCTATTGCTCAATGTGTTTTTGAGATTCTGTCAGCATCCATTTTGTTGTTGAGTAGTAGTCTATGGTATGAATATACTACGAGGTTTATCTATTCTCCTGTTGACTTATGAGTTTCCTTCTTTTTCCAGGCTAAGACCGTGTTCTTGTTCCTTATTTTTTTCCAAAATCTGCAGCTAGTATTTGAAAACGATATTTGTATTTGATCTTGAGACATGGTTTTCTGCTAGAGATTTGGGATAAGGAAACTTAGGAACTACAGTCTCCCCCACATACATGGAGTTCTGCTCTACATTTGGCGGCATTCATCAAATACTTGTCTTTTGGCCTCTTCTACCTTCTAAACTGATATTGCTGTGAGTGGATATAGTTACCAGTACGTAACCAGGGGTTTTAATTGGGGCAATATGGTGAGGGGTTTTGGTGGTCAATTTCATTTACTTTGCCTAACTTAACATAAGCCTATCCTGAACAACTTAAAAGATACAGGTTATATCAGGGGTGGGCAAACTTTTTGACTCGAGGGCCACAATGGGTTCTTAAACTGGACCCGGAGGGCCGGAACAAAAGCATGGATGGAGTGTTTGTGTGAACTAATATAAATTCAAAGTAAACATCATTACATAAAAGGGTACGGTCTTTTTTTTCAATAGTTTTATTCATTTCAAAGGGCCGGATCCAGCCCGCGGGCCGTAGTTTGCCCACGCCTGGGTTATATAAATCCATGTGATCTTGGGAACTTGAATAGCAGCTTGTCTGTACTTTAAAGGCAGCGAATGCAAAGAAGGGGTTGTTCCCTGAATCATGGCAGGGCTTCTTTGCCAGAGGCAGCTATGTTTCCTTAAGAGCTGGAAGAGACCTGGTTTCTCCCACCCACCCCTCAAAAAAACCCATGAGTTCTGTTGTGTTACATATTATACACTATACTGTGACACTCAATTGTAGTCCTCCTTTACTTCTAATTAAGGACTTCAGCACCATAAATATACGTGTAAAACTGACCAGAGTAAAATTGAGCTTGGGAATGTGTGCCTGTTTTGGGGGGAGGGGGAAACAGGAAGTTTTTAATTTTATAATTAAGATAAATTGTTACGTTCATCTTGGGAATGCAGTCTTTTATTGGAGTCAATGTTTTATACGAGGTTAAGATTATAATCACTTTTCTTAAAACCAGTTGGTAGGGGAATTTCTACTTAAGAGAGCTGATCATTTTTACTATTCCTATATGACATCCTGAACCTGGAAGCCAAAAGATGAGGGTAGGAAGAAAAGTGATTTCTGAATAGGTTTGTTTCTGGAGTTGGATAAAGAGCATCTATTTGTTTGTTTTCTCTCTTGTTCTCCTCTCCAACTTCCATTTAGTTAATGAAGGAAGTATCTGGATCCCATTTCATGGTATTGCTTTGGCTCTTTGCTGTTATATTTGGCTTTGGCAAAGGGACGGGTGTCTCAATAGGCTAGAGCCATACCCGTGTCGCTTACCTGTAGAGATGGATCTCTGGGTTCTTTCCAAGGAGGTGCAACCCAGCTTGGTGTAAGTAGCATGGGATGCTACAGTGTTTCCCCAAGCAGAACTTTATAGTTAAGGAAAGGTTTACAATTTCTCATGGAATCATTTCACTCCTGGCTGTTGGATTCTCCCTTTGTACAAAGTTCCTTCCCAAATTCTTCACTGAGCCTGTTTACAACATCCTACCCAAACCCTAACTCTGGATATCTCATCCGTGGAGCCATTTCTGATGCCTTTCCATTCTTTACCTAGTTTAGATTTTGCTGTCAAATGTCTTTGTGCCTGGCAAACATTTGTTCACATTTTATCTTACTCAGAGATGAGAACTATTAGCTTCTTACCAACTTTTCTTGCCTTCTCTCTCCCACTACCTCTCCCTTCTTCTATCTCTGCCTTTTCCCCAAATATCTGTTCCAGAGGCCTATCGACAAAGTGCTCTTTATTTGACTCAAGTTTTATCCCTGCCTATGGTTTATCTTTGAGGTAGATTTTGTTTCATGTCAATATACTTTGTGGATTTTCCCCCCTCTGTTTATTTCTTACAAATGCCAAGATAGAGACATTGCGCTAAAGGCAGCATTTTCTGTGGCTATGGCATTAGTGCAGCCTTTTCATCTGCAGTGCAGCATTGAAGCATCTGAAGCAAAAGAATTGATCACAATTTTTGGAGAGTTCAGAAACTATTGTGACAAAAGCACAGATTGTTAGAGAAGGAAGCCTTGGGTGTTGGCTTCATCTTTAACCAGCTTTGATCTGAATGGTTTGTCAATGTAAGCATGAAATTTTGAGCAAAATTAAATTCTATTTCCTGTTCTCTTATAATTTCAAACCTGATGCAAGGACATGGTAAGATGTTTATGAGTTGGTTTCTTTGTCTATCTTTTTTCTTCAAGTAAATGTTTAAGTAGTCCTTTAATTGAACTTGCTTAACATAGGGTAATTTCTTTTGACATATGTACAAATGCTGAATTTGTGAAGGCTTGGTTTTTCTTTTCTTGGTTTTTCTCAATCTAGACATGGCTAGGAAAGCTAGCTGCAGAGTTGATTTCAGCTCTTTTCCCCCTATGCTGTATATACACTAAAGGCTATAAGTCTTTAGAAAAAGGGCCTAGAATTTCATGCTGTTTCTCTTTCCTCACTTTGTTCTCTTGCACTGTATCATGAATTTCTGTGTAACTCACTGTTTTCTCCCTTAACAGGGTTGTTGGTACAGAGGAACGTATTCCTATTCCCCTCATGGATTACATCCTTAATGTGGTAAGATTCATGGTAGGGGAAAATAAGTAAAGGTTTGTTATTTTCTGGAAAATGTGCGGGGTTACCAAATAGTCCAGAGATTTCTGTGTTTTTATTTTAACGGGGGCCCTTAACATGCAGAGAAGTGGGAAAAGGTGTTAAACCTTGTTCTGTGAGACTGGTTTTCTAAAATTTGGCCAACTCTCTCTCTCTCTCTCTCTCTCTCTCTCTCTCTCTCTCTCTCTCTCTCTCTCTCTCTCTTTTTTAATATTCCTGATTTTCTGTTGTTTGTTGCCATTCCCTGTAGGAATCTAAACAGGAAGAGTGGGATTTGTTAAGCCAATTCAGTATTATGTTCTTTGAATGTGTCCGCATATATTTTTTTCTTGTTACTTGCCATTTTTCGCATTCACTTCTCTTTTTTTAAAAGAAATTAATGTGGGCTTTTCTTGTAACTTCCTGTGTCTCACAGGAAAAAGTGAAGTGTTTGAATTTTCCCAGAATTGTTTCCCTGTAAGGGGAAGCCTACTTAACATTTGTTCTAGCCCATTAAGCACTTCCAAGGCTTCCAGAGATGGTTTGTTTTGTGCCTATGTATTTGTTGCCCACATTTTACTTTCTTACCCTTAAAGAATGCTTTATTTGGTCTGAATCAGAGTTCTAGGTTTACTTTGCATTGTGAGCACATTTGAGGAAAACTATTAATGATGTTTGCTTGCAGGGGAGAGGCAACATATTATCATTGCAAAGAGCACAAAATGAGGAAATTAAGAGACCAGACTTGATTCTGCCACTAGTTCATGGTGTGGCCCTGAGCAAGTCATTTAACCTCTCTGTGCTCTCAAATTACATGACTTTATGTGTGGCTGAAAAAGTAGCTTGGGAAGAAGTTGCAATTATTCCTTATTTTTCTGGATGTTTAGTGTCCATATATATCTATCCCTGTTTACCTGAGGTTTTGGTATTCTAGAAAATACTGATTTCTTGACTACAAGGCTACCCTGTCCTTACTCCAAGCTGGCCTTTTAAGTGTCAGGCTCTAACTCTTTTTTAAATTTTTTATTACTTAGATGAAATTTGTGGAATCTATTCTGAGCAACAATACAACAGATGACCACTGCCAGGAATTTGTGAATCAGAAAGGACTCCTGCCTTTGGTTACCATTTTGGGTCTTCCCAATCTGCCCATTGACTTTCCCACATCTGCAGCCTGTCAGGCTGTTGCAGGTGTCTGCAAATCCATATTGGTAAGAAGCATCTGGCCGAATATTTTCATTTCTTTTTAGAAGTCTGTTCCAATACTTCTATCTGTGTGTCTCTACTGTGGTTTTCCTTTACTTTCAACTAAAAAGTAATGATGAAATCTGAGTCATATACTACAGGTAAATTTTGTGACTGATAAATGGTGTGCCACATTTTTTCTCATTGAAAAGTTGAAGTGTTTATTCTTTGTTCCTGAGTTCGGTCAGTATATAGCTCTAACATTTCAGTTCACTGGAAGGGACTATCTCCAAGAAAGCTTTGGAGCTGGGTTTTATTAGCATCATCTTTTGTCATGAATGCTTTTAACGCTATCTGGTGTAGCCGGTAGTTTATTTCAAATTTTGCCAAAATGTGAAGTTTCTTTATTTTAAAAGTGGTAAAATACATGTAGCATGATATTTATCACTTAAACCATTTTTAAATGTATAGTTCAGTAGTATTAACTTCATTCATATTATTGTGCAACCCATCTCCAGAAGTCCCTTCATCTTGAACAACTGAAATTCTATACCCATTAAACAACTCCTCATCCCCCTCTCCCTCCCAGCCCCTGGTTAACCACCATTCTGCTTTCTATCTCTATGACTTTGACTGTTCTAGGTACCTCATGTAAAATGCACTTCATAAGGTACTTGTCCTTCTGTGGCTGGCTTATTTTGCTTAGCATAATGTCTTTATGATTCATCCACGTTGTTGCATATGTCCTAATTTCCTTCTTTTTTAAGGCTGGATTTACTCCATTCTATGTTTAAACCAGATTTTGTTTATAAACATTTGGGGTGCTTCCATGCCTTGGCTATTATTATGAATTAGTGCTGCTATGAACATGGGTGTGTGAATATTTCAAGCCTCTGCTTTTGTGTGTGGTGAGAACATGTGAGGTCTACTCTTAGCAAATTTGTTGAATAGAATACATTATTAACTATGGTCACCATGGTATACATTAATCCCCAGCAGTTATTCATCTTATAACTGAAAGTTTGTATCCTTTGACCAATATCTCCACATTTCTCTCCAGCCCCTGACAACCATCATTCTATTCCCTGGTTCTATGAATTGACTTTTTAAATTCCACCTGCTTTCAGTTCTTTTGGTCATATACCCACAAGTGGTAGTGCTGAATCATATAGTAGTACTGGTTTTAATTTGGAGGGGACGACTACCATACTGTTTTCCACAGCACTTTCACATTTCAACCAGCAATGCACAAGGATTCTGATTTTTCTACATCCTCACCAACACTTACTATTTTCTGTTTTTGTGTTTTTTATAGTAGCCAACCCAGTGAGTGTGAACTGAGATCTTGTGGTTTTGATTTGGTTCTCCCTGATTAATTATGTTGAGCAGCTTTTCAGGTGCTTATTGGTATTTGAGTATCTTCTTTGGAGAACTATCTGTTCAGGCCCTTTGTACGTTTTTCTTTGGGTTGTTTTTTGTTATTGAGTTGTAGTTCTCTATATATTTTGGATATTAGTCCCTTATCAGATAAATGATTTGCAAATATTTTTTCCCATTCCATGGGTTACCTTTTCACTTCATGGATAGTTCGGTTTAGTTTTCATTTTGAAGAAGTCCAGGTTATTTATTGTGTTTGTTTTTTACTTGTGCTTTTCGTGTCATAGCGAAGAAATCCAGTGTTGTGCAGCTACGCTATAGCTTCTTGTGTTTTACACTTTTAGCTCTTATATTTAGATCATTGATCTATTTTGAGTTTGTTTGTTTTTTTATATGGTATCAGGTAAGGTCCAACTTCATTCTTTAGCTAACACTGTTGAAAAGACTGTCCTTTCCCTATAGCACTGTGGTCAAAAGTCATTTGACCATATATGAGAGGGTTTATTTGGGTGCTTTCTATTCTATTTCATTAGCCTTGATGTCTGTCTTTATGTTTGTACCACAATTTTTTTGTTGTTGATCCTCACCCGAGGATATTTTTCCAGTAAATTTTAGAGGGAGGGGGAGAGACAGAGAGAAATATCGATTGGTTGCCTCCCACACGAGCTCCGACCAGGGCTGGGGATCAACCCTGCAACCCAGGTGCGTGCCCTTGACCAGAATGAAACCCAGGACCCTTCAGTCCATGGGCCAACGTTCTATCCACTGAGCCAAACTGGCTAGGACAGTACCACACTTTTTATTTCTAAAGCTTTGTGGTTTTAATTTTGGAAATCAGGTAGTGTGAGACCTCCAACTTTGTTCTTTTTCAAGACATTTATATCTCATTCGGTCCCTTAAGATTGTTATATGAATTTAAAGAGAGATTTTTATATTTCTGTAAAAAGAAAATCTAAAAAACCACCATTGGGATTTTTATAGGGATTACATTAAATCTATGAAGCTCTTTTATTAGCTGGGTGAACCATAACAACTAATTTCTGCTAAAAATCAGAAATCCAGTTGCTTATGAACTTGGAAAGATCCATAATTATGATATGTCTTCATTTAATGTTTTATTTTGCTTTACTTTTTGTGAATATTTGTTATTTCATACTAAGAGAGGGGAAAGGGCTGATCCATCTTTATCCCAGTTCTAAGATACTATGTGGGAACAGATAGGTCTATTTAAAGCTGTAGGAAAGGCACATAAGTTCTCATATTTGAATGACAAGTGATAGTATTTTGCTATCAGATTTTTTTGAAGACTCAGATATTGCAAGGGCCATATAATCCGAGTTGTCTCATAAAACAAACAAACTGACTAGCTGATGCCTATCCTAGAATAGTCTCTCTTATTGTGGGAAGGAAAGAACATTTATAATAGTGGTTCACTTCCTTCCATGCTTTGGAACTTTGCCTAACTTTGCTCCCTGTTGAACAAAATTTGGAATTCATCTTATAGCATGGAGACCTGGCTATGAGAATATCCCAATTTATTGGCTTACCACATTTGAAAGCCAATGTGGTAAGAAAAGTAATGTGTTGCTCTAGACAGGGAGGTGTTTAGGTGGGTTATAGTTACATTCATGTTTTGACTCCACCATTTACCAAGAGACCATGGCCAAGTCTGAAACTGTGACACTTATCTTCCACTTCTATTGTGTCTATGAAAGACATGATGCATGTGAAGTTCACTGTACATGTTTTAATCCTTTTTCTTGTTTCAGACACTGTCACATGAACCCAAAGTCCTTCAGGAGGGTCTCCTTCAGTTGGACTCCATCCTCTCCTCTTTGGAGCCCTTACACCGCCCAATTGAATCTCCTGGGGGCTCAGTGCTGCTGCGAGAACTGGCTTGTGCTGGCAATGTCGCTGATGCTACCCTCTCAGCTCAGGCCACACCTCTACTGCATGCACTCACTGCTGCCCACGCCTACATCATGATGTTTGTTCATACGTGCAGAGTTGGACAGGTAAGAATTATCTTAGGGGTGAACATGTTGGTTTAAAGCCAGTGAAATACCTAGGGTGTCCATATGACATCTTACTGTGCTTAGCAGTTATACCTAGGCTGGCTAAGGAAAGAACGGTTTTAGGGTAAGATTTATTCTTTCCCACGGGTGACTTAGATTTATGCTTCAAGTTGCTATCTAGTTTCACTTTCCCTAAGTGTTTTTTTCATTAGAAGTTGAGTGACCACGTATTTTGTTTTGTGAACTAGACCTTTTTAAGCGTAAAAGGGGTTGGTATAAATAACAGATATGTAGCATTCATACAGGCCGACTGGAATGTATAGTTAATCTTTGAAGCAGGCAAGCCTCATCTGGCCTATTACTTCCTAATCTTTCTACAAATGCATGAGGCTTGATAATGGGATGCCAAGATGGAAGTTTGACCATAGAACATTTAAGTCAATGTAAATTAACAGATTACATTGAAGATTTACATTAAAGATTTCTTTTTTTTAAAAATATATTTTATTGATTTTTTTACAGAGAAGAAGGGAGAGGGATAGAGAGTTAGAAACATTGATGAGAGAGAAACATCGATCAGCTGCCTCCTGCACGCCCCCCAGTGGGGATATGCCCACAACCAAAGTACATGCCCTTGACCGGAATCGAACCTGGGACCCTTGAGTCCGCAGGCCGACGCTCTATCCACTGAGCCAAACCGGTTCGGCAAGATTTCTTAAATATCAAACCCTATGCCTACAGTCCATGTGAGGTTCCTCTTGTGATTCCAGAAAAGTGAGTTTATTTTTGTGTGCTCACAGTTTTACTATCTTTACTTCTCAAGTAATCAATTCTAAAGATTAATGGTATAATATTTTAGCAGCCCTGTTTTATGCTATTGAGCAGGAGTATATTCATTGAGTCAAATAAAATGAAAAGCAGTTATAAACTCTTTAGAAATCATTAGACTGCATACCAAAGCGTAGGGATCTATTTTTATAATTTTTCTTAATTAAATAAATTAAATCTAAATATTTATTGAAATAAATAATGGAAATAGCATGCCCCCACCACCGAAGAAATTAGAAAGCTGTCAATGAATCTACAAAACTGTTTCTTTGATTTAGAAAAATAAGGTTGCCTATGACTTCTGTCTTTCACTTTACAAAAAGCAATGAGAAGAGATGTTAGAGTCAGATTATAAATATTGTCGAAGAATACCTAATGGAACTGTGATCTTAAATGTGGAAACTTTCTTGAAAAAGACAACTGTGAAAATAACACAGAAGGGAAAATAGAATCCTTCATCCTTTTTAAACAGCTAAAAGTTGATTTTGAATATAATTAGAGAGCATTCCAAAGATCATCTTCTTTTTACTTTGGTTGCAGAGTGAAATTCGTTCCATCTCCGTAAACCAGTGGGGCTCTCAGTTGGGTCTGAGTGTTCTGAGCAAGCTGAGCCAGCTATACTGTTCCCTGGTGTGGGAAAGCACTGTTCTCCTCTCCCTGTGTACCCCAAACAGGTAAGGGATTGGTCATCTCTCTTATTTCTTTCCTAACAGAAAAACCAAGCTCAGTGAGCCTGGAGTATTGGTCTTTAGTCAGGGATAGACGTGTATAGGAAAGAGTTCAGAGGCTTCTTTGTCTGTCTTAGTCTGTTCTGGCTGCTATAACAAAATACCACAGACTGGGTACTTACAAACAGCAGAAATTTATTGCTCAGTGTTCTGGAGGCTGGAAGTCTGAGATCATGGTGCCAGCATGATTGGGTGAGGGCCCCCTTCCAGGACACAGACTACTTGTTGTATCCTCACATGGCAAAAGGGACTAAAGACACTAGTCCCATTTGTGAAGGTTCCACCCTCATGACTTAAGCACCTCCCAAAGGCCTTTCCTACTAAGACCATCACATCGAGCATTAGTATTTCAATATACAAAGTTTGGGGAGGGGCACAAACATTCAATTTGTAACATTGTCCTTCTCACTTACCAGCCTAGGGACTTGCTTAAAAATCATCTTGTGTATCTGATTTATGGTGAGTCAACATAGTGGGTGTTTAAAATTTGGCCTGTTGTTAACCAGATTGAAAAAGTGGAGTTGGAAACCTCGTTGAGTGCTACTTCAGGAATTTGATCATTGAAGGTGTTCTATTAGGTCAACTTAACCTGCTATAGGAAGGGATAGTGTCAGCTAAGCAGGTTAGAGACCAAGCATAACATAAGAGATGAACTATCCAAGTTTTTTGCCTTTCTATTTCTCTTGTTGCAGCCTACCATCTGGGTGTGAATTTGGCCAGGCGGACATGCAGAAGCTGGTTCCAAAGGATGAGAAGGCAGGTACGACCCAGGGCGGAAAAAGAGCAGGTAACTCCAAGAAACTAAAATCTCAGCCATTCTTTTAAGCTCTGTCTGTCTTTACAGGTCGGTTGTGAAGGTTTAGTTTAACATTCTAAAATCTATAATTCTCAATTTTTTTCCTTTCATTGATTTTTTAAAAATATGTTTTTATTGATTTTTTTTTTTTTTTAGAAAGAAAGGGGAAGGGAGAGGGAGAGAGAAACACCTGTCAGCTGCCACCTACATGCCCCCTACCAGGTAGGGACTGAGCACACAATCCAGGCATGTGACCTGACCAGGAATCCAGCCTGTGACCTTTTGGTGCAAGGGACGATGCTCATCCAACTGAGCCACACCCATCAGGGCCTTTTCATTGATTTTTAATTATTTAAAAATTTAGCTTTTTATCCATTTTTTAATAAAAAAATATACACGCAGTGGTAAAAATTTAAAGATGTAGTAGAAAGAAGAATCACCCATATTTGTATCACACACAAAAAAAACAATATTTAAAAGTGTCTTTCTAATCTTTTCCCCTGAGGATATATTTTATTAACATAGTTATAGTTGTCTTAGATAGAATATTTTACAGATCTCTTTTCACTTAAAACATTAAGTGCCATGTAAAGGTACAATGAATTAATCATTCCCTGTTAAGTTTCTAATGTACTATTTTGAAAAATGAACATCTTTGTATGTAGTGTTATGCAACTCTAAGATTGATTCCTAGAAATGACCCTATCAAAGGGTTTGATGGGACTTGAATTTTTGTATTTGCTTGTTTTTCAGAAGCTTAATATGCTAAATAATTTTTAAGTGGCTGTGGAACACTAAAAGCACACTGTCCAATATGGTAGCCTCTAACTATGTGTGACTGTTGAATAATTTAATGTAGCTAGTACAACTAAAAAATTAAATATTTTTCTTACTCCTTCATTCTCCCCCACCCTCCTTCCTGTCTCTCCCTCTCTTTTTTTTCTTTTCTCTTGTTAAGGGGAAGGTATTACCGGTTGAAATGTGTTTCCCCTTCCACCCCCCACAAGCTCCTCAGAATATGACCTTATTTGGAAATAAGGTTGTTTCAGATATAGTTAATTTGAGGTCTTAGGTTGGGTGGAGAAAACTGAATTTTTAATTTTTATTAATTTAAATGTAACAGCTGTTACCCTGTTCACTAGTTGGACGACTTTTAAGTATGTTTGGAACAACTTGGGTATGTAAATCTTTTTTTGTTTCAACTAAATTGTATCAAATATAAACACAGATCAAATATTTTTAAAATATTTAGCATTGAATGTAGATTCTTGAGAATTTACATTTGATTACATGTTGAAAGAACAATTTATTATCTTGGATTAAACAGTATATTAAAAATTATACTTGTTTCTTTTTACATTTTAATCTGCATAGTAGAAAATTTAAGATATATGTAACTCACATTATATTTCTACTAAACAGTGCTAATTTAGAAAATAGCTTTTATGTTATAGCACAATACAAATTCCAAATTTCAATAAGCAGAAATGATACACAATTTTCTAACCCTAATGTAACAAACCACTTTAAAATTAATAAAAGCCACTTTTTTAAAAAGTTTTTTTTCTCCTATATTCTGCATCAGGGAGGAAATCCCTTTGATAAACTATTAAGATAATTTTATGTATAAAAACCTACCAGATATGCTTTAAAATTTATTGAAATTACTAAAAGTGTAAATTAATAAAGAAAGCAGACATAACTTATGAGACAAATAAGGACTGATATGACAGTATGGGAGAGGTTACAGAATTAATAAAATATATACACATCTCTGACAAGGTTAATTTTAGAGAAAATGAACCAAACCAACAATTAGAATATCAAAATACATCAAATTTAACTCAAGGAAAAGAACTGAGGACAAAATTAAATTCATTGTCAAAGAATTACCTTCTCTAATCCAGATTTTTTTTCCCCAGCAGTGTCTTTCACACATTAGACAAAGATGACTCAATTTGCACATAGTTTTTCCAGAAAATTTGGTGGGGTGTTTTATAATGTCTGCCTAAAGCCAATTCTTACATCTAAGAGCACGCACACACACAAAAAAGAGGCATATCTCACATTTATGTACAAAAATCTTAAATAATAGGGTTTATATTTCTACAGTGGTGTAGTCTATGATGCCTGCTTTGAGTTTACTAATAAGCTATAGAATTCTAGCAGGGCATGCTCCTTGACAGTATAAGGGCACCATGCACATTGTAGTCTGCCTAAGTGGTACCCCTGGATCATGCAGTGCCTGCAATCAAGCCTATCAATCAGTACAGTTTGGGATTTTTTTGTTTTGTTTTGTTTTTCTTTTCAGATATAGGAAGATTCTTTTCAGGTTTGGGACTCTTCAGAACAAGGAACCAGGTAAATGCTGGTTTACCATGGTCTTACTGATTTTCTCTTATGTCTATAGATGGGGAGCAGGATGCCACAGCTGGAAGTATGGATGCTTCTACCCAAGGCTTGTTGGAAGGCATTGGGCTTGATGGTGACACATTGGCTCCTATGGAGACAGATGAACCTACTACTTCAGACTCTAAGGGCAAATCTAAAATCACACCTGCCATGGCTGCCAGAATTAAGCAAATCAAGCCTTTATTGTCAGGTGAGTGATTCTTTTTTCTACTCCCTTTTCTGGCTTTCAGAGCCTTAACTAGTTCTCAAAAAATTGAGTTGGTATGGCTGGCTGTATTGTTCCCATTAAGGAAGTTTAAAACTTTGGTGGCTCGCCCGGGCCGATGTTCCTCAGTGCATTGGCCCATGCATCAAAGGGTCACTGGTTCGATCCCAGTCCCTGGTCTGCCCTGGTCAGGGTGCATGTGGGAGGCAACCAATCCATGTGTCTCTCTCACATCAGTGTTTCTCTCTCCCACTCTCCCAATCTGTAAAAATCAATGGGAAAAATATCATCGGGTGAGGATTACAATGGAAAAAACTTCGGTGGCTTGTTTTTAGGTATACTTTATTGAGTGTCGACTATGTGATAGACTCTGTATTTATTGTTAGGAATACAAAGATAAGAGAATCACTTCCTAAAAACCCTCTACCCTTTCCCTATCTATAATTCTTTCCTGCTATTCATTCTTCAACTGCAAATGGCTTCTGCTTCCACCAATTCCATTGAAATGTCTTACCAAGATACCTACAACCTCCTTAATGCTAAGTTTCTTGTATTTGTTTCAGTCCCCTTGTCACTTCCCTACAGTATGATAGTTGACCTACCTTGAAATGCTCTATTCTTGAAATGCTCTATTCTCGACTTTTGTGGTATAAAACTGCTTTCCAGTTACCTGTCTTGCTATTCCACCCAGTCTCTTTCTCTGTCCCTTAAACATAGCAAGTGACATTAGTTAATTTATTTGTATTTTAGTAAATTCACTTTGACAACTTTGGAGATCACGTTAACATGATACAAGACCACATTAAAGATGTACACTAATCTGTCTCTACCATTTTTGCCTTTTAATGTAATATCAATGTTTGGAAGATGTTTTTTTCTGTTCCTCAGTATTTGCCAGTTTCTGCCACCTTAATGTAGAGGAAAGTGAAGGTGTTAACTTTAGACTCTAAGGGCAAATCTGGGAATTGAAGGTCTGTCCCAAAGCAAGCAGTAAACAGCCTTTGACGTTTCCATTTGCTATCTTAAAACCTTGAAAGTTCTAATTTTGCTTAATTCTCCTTTTGTTTTAACTTGAAAATCTACCACTAACCCAAATTGAAGGAAAATCGACCTAGAGGATGGCTAATGTTAACCTCCCCTATCTTTGTTAGACCTCTTGGACTATGACCTTAGAACCTTCTGAGGTTTCTGTGTGGGTCCACCTCATACTTTTGATGTCAATTTCTTTGTGGTTGCTGATTTTGCTGACTACCTTTGAGCCACTTTGGAACAACTGAAGGCGGTGGTGAAAAAGCACAAACTTAAGTTTGGGTACATTAGATTTTCAGAATCTGGGCATATTCAACCTCTAGCCAGGCAATGCAAGTGTTCGAGTACTGAGAAATATTTTAAGAAAAGCAAGTTAACACAAAAATATAATATGCTTAGACATATCTTCTTTTTCTGTGCATTTCCTTTTACATTTGGATTGTACTTCTTTCGTTCAACCATATATACCAGCAATTCTCAACCTTTTTCATCTCGTGGCACACATAAACTAATTACTAAAATTCTGCAGCACACCCAAAAATATATTTTTTGCCAATCTGACTTTAAAAATTGGTATAATTTTGATTCATTCACACTGATGGCTATTATTGTGTTGGCTAGTGTCACTTTTTTATTTGACAGTCTAAGGGAAACGAGGTCAGTGCCCCTGACTAAATAGTCAGGTATTTTATGTTTTAAAAATTTTTGTGACACATGGCATACTGTTTGAAAATTGCTGACATATACCAAAAACATTTCCCAAAAATGAAAACCTGAAATACTTATAATCTACCTAACCTTATGAAAGCCACTTAGAATTGTTTATGCTTTTCCTAGCTGTCTTTTTCCCTTTGGGGATTATAAGTGACTTCATAACCCAGTAAATCTGTTATTTACTTCAGTAGTTCTTATTGCTGTGTTACTCTCTGCAAAGTTGGTTTCAATTTATACTTCCTCTAACAGTCTGAATTCTTGTTTGACTTTCACATTTGTAATATATCGAGTGCCAAGACACATCTCTGTCTCCTGCCTTTAAAAGAGGCATTTATTCCCTATGGAACTTCCCTTTTGGATTATGATGTGTAGAGACAAATCCAGGTGTTTCCTAGGTGTTGGGTGTGAGGAAGTGGTCAGTCATAAAAATGAATTAATGGTAATGTGTCTGTTATAAATGAAACTAATTCTGAGAATACTGTCAGCCTTATTCTAACTTTTGGATTCCAGCCTCTTCCAGATTAGGCCGAGCACTTGCTGAGCTGTTTGGACTCCTTGTTAAACTTTGTGTGGGGTCTCCTGTCCGCCAGAGAAGGAGCCATCATGCTGCCAGCACTACCACAGCACCGACACCCGCTGCTCGATCAACAGCCTCCGCCCTCACTAAGCTCCTCACAAAAGGCTTATCTTGGCAGCCTCCACCATATACACCGACTCCCCGCTTCAGGTGAGGTTCTTCTTGAGAGAGAATCAAACTGACTTGGTGGTCTCTTACTCTTGCTGTGTTATGTAAATACAGTTTAGAGAACCTGTTTTGGTTCTACTTAGTCTAGAATACAGAGATTTTTAAAGCATTTATAATCAAACTGCATTTCAATAACCTTGTATGTTTAGTAGGTAGGAGCCTTCTTAGAAACTTAAGAAATTTTAATAAGCAGACTAATCACCCACCTGCATTTCAGTCAGATGAGTGCAATGTTAAATTTTACTCTTGGGTTCTGCATGAATTTCCCATTGTGTTAGTGTCTGCCTCAGAGAATGTTAAATATGTTTTTTCCCTCTTTCAGGCTAACATTCTTCATCTGTTCAGTTGGTTTTACATCCCCAATGCTGTTTGATGAGAGGAAGTATCCCTACCATCTCATGCTGCAGAAATTTCTCTGCTCTGGAGGCCACAATGCTCTTTTTGAGTAAGGATCAACTTTTTAAGCCACCTATCTTGTGACAGTGGGATACATAGAGATACCCATTGGTTGTACCCTTTCACATTTTGGGCACTAGCCATTATTTCCATCTTTCTTGGAAGGTGTAGAATTCAGCCTTTCTGGAGGTGTTTGTAAGGGTCTCTGCTTTTCCTCATTGGTTTTCCAATGTCTGGTACATATTTTTCTAATAGGCTTGTCTTTTTCTATTGTTTCTCAATATGATCATTTTTCTGCTTCTCAGTCAAAATTTTAAGCTAAGTTTCACTTTTTGTTTATTTTGGCTTTAAAAACTAATGCTAGCAGTGGTAATCATTTTGCAATATATATATGTGAATATATATATGTGTATCAAATCATGACATTGTACACCTTAAATTTACATATGTTGTATGTTAATAATATCTCAAAGCTAGAACAAAGACCAAAAAAAGGTAAATCTAATAAATGTTGGGACAGATTGGAAGCAGTGGCTCCAAGGGGAGGGACATGTAGTGCCAATATAAGGACTGGGAACCTATCAAATGTCCTTTTTACCACTACCCCATCTAAATACTAATGTTCTCTCTCCTTATTTTCTCTTATTTGAATTTAGAACTTTCAACTGGGCTCTGTCGATGGGTGGCAAAGTTCCTGTTGCTGAAGGATTGGAGCATTCAGACTTACCTGATGGCACAGGAGAATTCCTAGATGCTTGGCTTATGTTGGTGGAGAAGATGGTGAATCCTACCACGGTGCTTGAATCTCCACATTCACTGCCTGCCAAATTGCCTGGAAGTGTCCAGAACTTTCCACAATTCAGTGCCCTCCGTTTCCTTGTGGTAACTCAGAAAGTGAGTATTCAGCATTCTAAAACCAAGAGGAATTTCTCATGCTGACTAGGTAGCTCCTACTCTGATTTGTGCTCCTTGATTAAATAACTTGATTATTGGAGAACCATTAGATTCTACTCCCAGATAGGGCTGCATTACAGAAGGGAATGGGGATCATTTGAGAATTTTCTGTGGTATACACATTTGAACCTTAAACTTCAGATTGATATTTCTAGGTTGCATTAAATGCCCCTTCTCTGTGCTTGCTTAGGCCCCTTCAGTACTGACCTAGGATTTTGTTGTTGGCATGGACTGATTGTGGAAGGACTTTGGCTTATTCCTCAACAGGGCTTTTTGAATTGAAAAAATAAATGATTTTCACACAGCCTTTCAAATTATTTCTAGGCAGCATTTACTTGCATCAAGAACCTGTGGAACCGGAAACCCCTGAAGGTGTATGGTGGGCGAATGGCAGAGTCCATGCTGGCCATCCTGTGCCACATCCTCCGAGGAGAGCCTGTAATTAGAGAAAGACTGAGCAAAGAGAAGGAGGGCTCTCGAGGAGAAGAGGATACAGGGCAAGAGGAAGGTGGCTCCCGCCGAGATCCTCAAGTCAACCAACAGCAACTGCAACAGGTACTAAATACTGACCTGATACTCCAGGGCCTAGACTTTGCACCTGATAGAATACAGGGCTTGTGGGCTTTCTAACTTTCTATGCCGCTAAGTGCCTGGTCCGGTTAGCCAGGATATAGATTTAGATTTGCTCTTTATCTTACTGTTTGGTTTTGGTTTTTTGGTGTTTGTTTTCATCTTTAAACATATAAACCACATTTTGAAAAATGTAAGCTAGAAGCAGTAGTAAGGTGGAGGTTGAGGGAGAAGCACTTATGAACTTGACATTTAAATTTCAAAAGAATATTTAGCATAGTCCTCTGGGCACTTGTATATATGTGTTCTCTTTATGTCCAGAGACCTGTTGCAATATGACTTCTATATATACATGCCATAATTTTTATAATAACTAACAAATGCTCACTTGAAGAAAATTTAGAAATACAGCAACATATTTTAAAAGGGTAGTCATAATGTCACCACACAAGATAATTATTGTGTTCTTTTTTGTCATTTGGTTCTATGCCTAATTTTTCTTTATCTTTATTGTTGAAAGTATTACAACAATCCCCCATTTTTCCCACATTGCCCCTCTCCACTCAGTTCCCACCCCACCCCAGGCCTTCACCACACTATTGTCTGTGTCCATGGGTTATGCATATAAGTTCTTTAGTTAATCTCTGCCCACCCCCTCTACCCCCTTCCCTCTGAGATTCATCAATCTGTGCCATGCTTCCATGCCTCAACTTATTTGTCAGTCGGTTTATTTTGTTCATTACATTCCACATATGAGTGAGGTCATGTGATACTTGTCTTTCTCTGACGGGCTAATTTCGCTCAGTATAATACTCTCCGGGAGAGTACTATACTGCTGTCTCAAAGGGTAAGAGATCCTTCTTTTTTTTCCAGCTGTATTGTTTTCCATTGTGTAAATGTACCAAAGCTTTTTATCCACTCATCTACTCATGGGCTCTTGGGCTGTTTCCACGTCTTCACTATTGTAAAACGTACTGCTATGAACATAGGGGTGCATGCATTCTTTCTCACTGGTGTATCGGGATTCTTAGGATATATTCCTAGAAGTGGGATCACTGGGTCAAATGGCAGTTCCATATTTAATTTTTTGAGGAAGCTTCATACTGTTTTCCACCAGCGTGTACTATGGTTCCCTTTTCTCCACATCCTCACCAGCACTTGTTGGTCGTTGATTTATTGATGGTAGCCAATCTGGCAGGTGTGAAGTGACACCTCATTGTCATTTTAATTTGCATCTCTCTGATAATTAGTGACTTTGGGCACTTTTTCATATGTCTCTTGGCCATCTGTATGTCCTCTTTGGAGAAGTGTTTATTTAGGTACTTTGCCCATTTTGTAATTGGATTGTTTGTCTTCCTTTTGTTGAGTTGTATGAGTTCTTTATATATTTTGGAAATTAACCCCTTATCTGATGTATCATTGACAAATACTGTATGTTCTCTCATACAGTGGGTTTCCTTTGCATTTTGAGGATGTTTCTGTTCTCTGCCTAATTTTACATAGTTACCATCATATATTATCTAGAATTGTGTTGGTGTCATTAAGAAAATGGTTTTTTTTATGTCTTAGTCATTCTTTTATTGCGGATGTTAATTTTCTTATTTGGTGTTGTAAAGCTGTGGTATATGGTTTCTTTCTGTACATCTCATGATTATTTCCCAGTGATAGAAAACCTAGGTCATTTTTTCGGGCTCTTGTTCTGTTGCTAGTTTGTTTTCTGAAAGGTAGGACCAATTTTTGCTTCTGCTGTTGTGATTGTTGAATTAGAATAATCCTATTAATGGTAATAACCATCTAACCCCATTTTCTTAGGGGAATCATCTGCCCCATTGTGCAGCTCTAATGCTCGAAAGCACCAAGTAGACAGGTCCGTCTGTGTTACCTATCTTAGCTTATAAATATTCTTAGTTCCCGTGAACTTAGAAAAACCTGTTTACTTCTTGAAAGGGTTTCTTTCTTTTTAAAATGCGTTTGGTTTTCTCTTTTACTGTGGTTCTGAGGTCCTACATTCTTTTTGTAGCTCATGGACATGGGCTTCACAAGGGAACATGCCATGGAGGCCTTGTTGAACACCAGCACCATGGAGCAGGCCACAGAGTACCTTCTAACCCACCCTCCCCCAATCATGGGAGGAGTTGTTCGGGTGAGTCGGCCCGGGGGCTCTAATCTTGTAGGACACTGGTTTGGCTGCTGATGTGCTTTTCTCCTCTCCTGCTTTCATCACTGGTCTTCCCATATATAAACTACTTCTCATTTGCAGACTTCTTCGTGCCAATATTTTCTTTTCCTAATAACTCTTCTAGCTCTAGAATGTAATAAGCAGAAGTTCCCTATCTCCCAGGCATGCAAATTACTGGACTTCGTTTGCAGAAGAACTCTTAAATCCTCCACAGTCAGAAAGCCATGGAAGAGGCTCTCTTTTCTGACATGCAGAATAGGTGGCACGTGGCACATTAAAGCTCCCTTCCTGTACTTAATTTCATTGTGATTTTCCTTCTCTGTTCTTACAGCTACCAGGTAAGTCTAGTTCATTTTTACTCTAGAAAGCAGCATTCGGAGCCCCTTCTCTAAAGCTTGAGCACAGATGTCTGGTTCCTTATGAAATGGGGTATATATAGTTGCTGCATATTCTGTTGTTGCTCTGTAGGATCTGAGCATGTCCGAAGAGGATCAGATGATGAGAGCTATTGCCATGTCTCTGGGACAGGATATCCCAATGGATCAAAGGGCGGAGTCACCTGAGGTAACTAGAATACAAGGCACCCAAAAGGGCCTGACACATTAATCTTAGTATTTCTTTGAACATTCTGCTACGAGTACAAAGTAATTGGTAGAATTAAAGTCTAAAGAAAGACATGGAAGTATTCATTCATCCCAACCTTGTCTTCACTGATCTACAGTGTATTGACCTAAAGCTTTAAGTGGGGCAGATGAAGCATTTCTCTTTATTGTCAAATCAAATAAGATACCGTAAATGTACTTGGTTGTATCCATTAGGTCAAACTTGGGTGTCTATTTTTAGGTAAAAGTTGGTTGCTTCTGTTTGCTATACTGACAGAGAATGCAGGACAATGTATATAAATGATTTTGTAGGACGTAATGTAGGTTTTTGTGAATAAATTGGCAATGTTTTAGTGGTTGGAGGTGTCCTTCTATGCTTTCCTTGTCTTGCCTTAGCCTTTGTGGCTGCCCTCATACTTGTTGCCCCATAATAATGAACATATTGCTTGAGGAAAAGGTTGAGGGTATTCATATGATAAGGCAAATACATTCTTAGAGTCTTCCTAGTCTTTGTTTCTTCAACTCTTCCGTATGCCATCACTCTTCCTTCTCTGCCTCCAGGAAGTTGCTTGCCGGAAAGAGGAGGAGGAAAGGAAAGCTCGTGAAAAGCAGGAAG
Organism: Myotis daubentonii; assembly: GCF_963259705.1. Taxonomy (NCBI): domain Eukaryota; kingdom Metazoa; phylum Chordata; class Mammalia; order Chiroptera; family Vespertilionidae; genus Myotis; species Myotis daubentonii. The sequence goes on along the minus strand of NC_081861.1, from coordinate 7,595,848 downwards.
AGGAAGAGGCTAAATGTCTAGAGAAATTCCAGGATGCTGATCCATTGGAGCAAGATGAGCTCCACACTTTCACAGATACCATGTTGCCTGGCTGCTTCCACCTTCTTGATGAGCTGCCAGACACAGTGTACCGGGTGTGTGATCTCATTATGACAGCAATAAAACGTAATGGAGCAGACTATCGGGACATGATTCTGAAGCAAGTAGTCAATCAGGTAAGCTCTCAAGGGGCCAAAAGACAGGATTTTATAAGGTGGTTTTCCTGCCATCTGTCAAAACCTAATTTCTTTAAAAGATTAATATTTTTGCAATTTACCCAATGTGGATGTGGTATTCTCTCTTTTTGAATTCTCTAGATCTGATAATTAGCTCTTTCTTGAGAGTGTTCCTACAAAAAGTAAATTAACTACTTCACAAAAATGTCTTTGAAAGGAAAATAAAAAGCTTTCTGTTTCTAGGCATTTCTTCGTAGATTCATCTTAAATGTCTAAACTGTGCCTCATTCCTGAGGCAAGTTAGGCCCCCTGAACTAACAGTGAATAAATGTTTTTTCCCCTCCCCTCCTATGCAACAGCCACTTGACAAATGAGTCCCCATCCTGATGAATGGTTGTGACCTGTTGTTTGTCTTTTTTGAGCAGTATTTTTCCTCATTATGAAATTAATATATGCTAATTGTTAGAAGTAGGATACAAAATAAATTCTCTAAATCCCCACACAAATAGATAACCAGTTAACATTTTGGTTGTATTTTTGTATTTAAATCATTGCAATTTTATTTTATATTTTTTAAGTTGAAAAATGAAGGAAGAAATCAAAACGTGATGTATGTAATCAAAACTTTGGTATATGGAATCATCACAAAAGTAAAAGACAAACTGAATAAACCATTTTTTCACAAGAGATGACCAGGGTTTAGTGACCTTTAATCTGTATCAAGAGCATATAGAAATGATTTTAAGAAAACTAAACCCTTAATATGAAAGGACAATTATATAAATTCATTATAAGAAATTTAACATGCAGCCTGGCAGGTTTCGCTCAGTGGTTGAGCCTAAACCCTTGAACCAGGAGGTCATGGTTGGATTTCTGGTCAAGGGCATATGCTTGTGTTGCAGGCTTGATCCCCAGTAGGGGGCATGCAGGAGACAGCCAATCAATGATTCTCTCTCATCATTGGTGTTTTTATCTCTCTCTGTCTCCCTTTCTTTCTCAAAACAGTGGGAACAATATCCTTACGTAGTGATTGGCAAAAAACAAAAACAAAAAATAAAAATACCTAGCATTTAAAAAGAAAGAAATTTAACATGCAAACTAAAGCAAGACCAAGTGTTTTTTTTTAACATTTTGGGTTTTTGTTTTTAATTCTGGGGCAGAATATTGTGAAAGATTACTGATGGGAATATAGGTTGGCATAATCTTTGTTGGGTTGACTATATGCATCAGAAATTTTTAAAATACTCATTTCCTTTAATTTAGGATTTAGGCTTCTTGTAATTTAGCCCAAGAAAATAATCTTTAGATATTGTCCTGTAGTAGCACACATCTTCTTTTAATACAGACATAATATCTCAATAGTATATACATAATTATTTATCCACCCTCTTTTGGCGAATGTGTTGAGAGTGGAGTATGAGTAAAGGGTTGAGAATGTTTTGACAAGCCTTATCAAACTCTTATTTACAGTTATCTGACGTGGCCACTCCTCTTTTCTAGGTGTGGGAAGCTGCTGATGTATTGATCAAAGCTGCTCTTCCCCTAACAACAAGCGACACAAAAACTGTGTCAGAATGGATCAGTCAGATGGCCACCCTGCCCCAGGCATCCAATTTGGCTACTAGAATTTTGCTTTTGACCCTGCTTTTTGAGGTAAGATTTAGATCTTTTAGTCCCTCTGTTTCATTCATCAGAGAATTAATTGAACATTTATTATTTGAGACATTGAAGAAGGTAGAGAGAAATGTAAGGCATGATCTCTGCCTTTTATGAGCCTGCAGTTTCTTTTAGGCTGTAATGCACATAATTAAATACAAAATACAGCAGTTGGTACAAGAATGTCAGTGAGTTCAGGGAGGGTATATACAACACTTCCGGATAATGAGAGATAGGCTTCTCAGAGCAAGTGTTCATTAATTGAATTGAGTCTTAGAGGATTTGGGGGGTAGTCATTAAAAGAGGTATTTAGAATTACTATTGTAGTTCTGTTGTGGAATACTTTTGGTCTCTCTGAGGAAACCTGTAAATGGCAGCCAAAGCAGGGTAGGTGGTGAAAATTGGATAATGGGCATCAGGTAGAATCTGACTCTTCTTTTGTACCTGGTGAGTCAGCAGGTTTTTTGAGAGAAAAGAGTATTTTGGCCAAGATATGTTCTTATTCCAACCAACATAGGAATTAGTAGGCAATTGATTTTGAACAAATGACTCTTCATTTGTCATCATGTTTCATAGTAAACCCTGAACTTAATGGGGTTCAAGCAACCTAGGAGAAAAGTTCAGTGTATGTGTCAAACTATAGTCTTGGGGCTTTCCCTTGTAGTGAAAATGGCAGTTCTTATTATAGCACTAGAGGCCCAGTGCACGGGGTGCGGGGGGCGGGAGTTCCCTCAGCCTGGCCTGCACCCTCTCCAATCCAGGACCCCTCGGGGGATGTCTGACTGCCTGCAGGATCAGGTCTAAACCAGCAGTCGAACATTCCTCTTGCAATCCAGACCACTGATTCCTAACTGCTCGCCTGTCTGCCAGCCTGATTGCCCCTAACTGCCTCTGCCTGCTGACCTGATCGCCCCTAACTGCTTCTACCTGCTGGCCTGATCGCCCCCTAACTGCTCCCCTGCTGGCCTGATCGCCACTAACCGCCTCTGCCTGCTGGCCTGATCACTCCCTAACTGTTCTCCCCTGCCAGCCTAATCACCCCTAACCAATTCTGCCTCCCAGCCTGGTAACCCCCTAACTGTTCCCCTGCTGGCCTGATCGCCACTAACCACCTCTGCTTGCCAGCCTGGTAGCTCCTAACTGCCTCTGCCTGCTGGCCTGATCGCCCCCTAACTGCTCTCCCCTGCTGGCCTGATTGCCCCCTAACTGCTCTCTTGCTGGCCTGATCGCCCCCTAACTGCTCCCCTGCTGGCCTGATCACCACTAACTGCCTCTGCCTGCTGGCCTGGTCACCCCTAACTCTTCCCCTGCCGGCCTGATTGCCCCCTAACTGCCTCTGCCTTGGCCCCCGCCACTGTTCTTTGTCCAGAAGGACATCCGGAAGATGTCCAGTCTAATTAGCATATCACCCTTTTATTAGTATAGATTTGTAAATAGGTTGCAAAGTACAGAATGCTGGGGGTCCCTCATAACATTATAACATAAAGAGAAAATTGTAAGTAATAGTCTAATATTTTCTTCTAGTCTTTTTTATGTGTGTTTAAAAAATTGAGATCAGATTATTTTAAAAGTTGTATTTTCTCTCTGTATTATATTATGAATATTTCCCCATGTCATTTATATATTATTCTATCTCTGGACATCCCATTCTTTAAGTAATTGCCTATTATTGGACATTTAAATTACTTCCAGTGATTTCCTGTTATAAGTAATACTTTAGTGTAGCCCCTGTAGAGCAAACCATTACCTGGGTTGCTGTGTTTAATTATTCCATCTTCCTTGAAAGATTGTAAGGGTTCTCAGTAAATTGGAAGCTTTTCAACTTCAACATAGTTAACACTATATAACCTAGATGACAATCCTTAATGGTATTAATGATATTAATAACAGTTTCCATATTAAGCACATACTAATGTGCTAAGCACTGTGTTGGGCACTTTGAATATATAGCCTCATTTAATCATCACAATTACCTTGGAAGTTGAGATTATTTCCTTTGATCCATGAGGAAACAAAGGCCTAGAGAATTTAAGTAACTTAGGTCACACAGATGGTGCATCATGTAGAAGTGGGATTTGAATTCAGCTAATTCTAATAGTGTTCACCCCTGTGATTACTGACTAGAAGTTGGTATATGTTTTATTTTTTTCCCTTTGATTAATCAGGAGTTGAAGCTACCTTGTGCTTGGGTGGTCGAATCTAGTGGCATCCTTAATGTCCTAATCAAACTCTTGGAAGTGGTTCAGCCCTGCCTACAGGCTGCCAAGGAGCAAAAGGAGGTCCAGACCCCAAAGTGAGTTTACCCTATATCCTGGTTTTACTTCTCTTTTTCTGGGACATGTAAAGGGGTAAATCTTGGGTACCTCTTTTGTTTGAAAATTGTGATGTCCCTGATGAAGTCAAGGTAAGTTTTCTCTTGTGTCTAGGTTTCTGGTTTGCTCAGAATAAATCATTTCTCCTTTTGTAGGTGGATCACCCCAGTGTTGCTCCTGATTGATTTCTATGAAAAGACGGCCATCTCCTCAAAAAGGAGAGCCCAAATGACTAAGGTATGTAATATATTGTATATGGTTGGCAGAATTGCCTAACTTCTTGAAGCAAAGAATAGGCCAGCAGAGAATACAGGAGAGTGGTAAAGAATGTAAAGCTCTCTGATCAAGGAATACATCTCTTTTAGGGGATATTGATAGCTACATTTCTCTCCTGAATGGGGTGTTAGAATTATTTTTTTATGGAGCTAAAGGGCCCAAGAACTTATTCTGGAAGTAAATATTTAAGAAGTATGCAGGAGAGTGGCTCTTCTGTTGTATAAAGGACTGAGTGTGTACAGTTTCTCCCAAAGCAAGTGCTCCTTAATGTAGATTACATATGTCACATCATCTCAGTACCTTCTCATAGACAGAAATTTTGTCCCACTAAATCTAAAATCACTTCCCCTTTTATGGAAAACAGTTGGAAACAAAAGGAAAGCAGAGGATCGCAGGACAAGAATAGAGGGTTTAGTGCCTATGGAGAGGCCCAGAAATATGAGGATTAATGTATAAAAAAATTCTCTTAGTTCTCAAAATGTACTAAGTGTTCAGTATATTTATTTTTCCTGGATTAGCTTTAGCAATGAACACTGGTAAAGTTAATATTTTTTCTAACAACCAACCTTGTAGAAAATACGAAGAAACTTTGTGCTCTTGTATTTAGTACTTACAGTCCAACAACAACAACTGGCGCTGGTTTGATGACCGCTCTGGACGTTGGTGTAGTTACAGTGCAAGCAACAACAGCACTATTGATTCTGCCTGGAAGTCTGGGGAGACAAGTGTTCGCTTCACTGCAGGCCGAAGAAGATACACTGTACAGTTTACTACAATGGTCCAGGTACATGCTCATTCAATGCTGTAACTTTATTGAGAAGTAGAAAAGGTGCTAGGTATGCCTTTTGGTTCCCTTCTTTCTCAGTCAGCAGTCCTGACATGTTATAAGGAGCAATGTTACCATACCACTACCAAATTGGGTATAGTTTTCAGAGAAGTGGATCTTCCTGAAGTCTTTAGGTAGACCATGAGTCTGTGGCAATTTGATACTGTCCCACCTGGAAATCATTTTAATTGTTTAGTCAAGGATTAGGGAGTGGTTAGGGATGGTATCTGCTCTATTGGAAAGTTTACAATTCATTATAGGGCCTTCTGTATGCCGCTTTCCCTCTGGGAACCTTGATCTTTTCTCTCTGTAAATAATAGGGATGGTTTAAATTGCCAGGGTTCCTTTCTCTTGTAGCATCTTTCCTGGGAGTTCTAATACCCCCCTTTCCAGAGTTCCTTTTTTGGTAGAGATATTTTTGTCTGTTTGAATTACTAGGTTAATGAAGAAACAGGGAACCGCCGCCCAGTGATGCTGACTCTCCTGAGGGTACCGCGGCTGAATAAAAACTCTAAAAACGGCAGTGGGCAGGAACTAGAGAAGACACTGGAAGAAAGCAAAGAAATTGATATCAAGCGTAAAGACAGTAAAGCCAATGGTATGGACTCTTAGTTTTGAATTTTTCAAGGAATGTTTTATGTGAAACTCGTGTGCCTTTATTGCTTAAGTTCTAGCCGATTTCATTGTCATTTCTTATATATCAGATTGCCAGGTGATTTTTAAAGATTCACAGTCCTTTTTATATGCCTTTTCATCTAGTCTTAGAATTGGTGTTTGGTATATTTCTCTTCATAGGGTGCAAGTACTTGACTGGTTATTTAGGAAGGATAGGTGTGGGAGAAAATATCAAGTTAAACTGTCTTACTTTCCCAGTTGTAGATACTCCATTGGCCCTAGAGAATACAAATAATGAAAAGGAGACAAGCCTGGAAGAAACAAAAATCGGAGAGATCCTGATCCAGGGCCTGACAGAGGATATGGTGACAGTTTTAATCCGGGCCTGCGTGAGCATGCTAGGAGTCCCTGTGGACCCAGACACTTTGCATGCCACCCTTCGCCTCTGCCTGAGGCTCACCCGAGACCACAAATATGCCATGATGTTTGCAGAGCTGAAGAGTACCCGCATGATCTTGAATTTGACCCAGAGCTCAGGCTTCAATGGGTTTACTCCCCTGGTCACCCTTCTCTTAAGACACATTATTGAGGACCCCTGCACCCTCCGTCATACTATGGAAAAGGTGAGTCTTTTGGTGTCAGATGATGGTTTAGCTTTGCATCATACTTTTGTTCTCCTTGGTCTCAGAATAGATAGACTTCTGGTTCTTCTTAGGGTCTATAGCTAGATATGTAGACTATATACGCTGCCCAGTAAAATTTCCCAGCTGTATGCTTAGGTGCTTGCTTGAATATGGTAGATGATCCCAGTGAATGACATGAAAAAAGAACTAGAAAATACAGGTTTTTCTATTCTTAAATTTACTATAGTAATAGCTCTTACCTAGTAAGTTCTCTCTGGCAATGTAGGTTTCTTGAACCAAAAACTTCATAAGGAATTAGAATACCTCCCACCAAGTTCATGTCTTAAAGATCATCCCCTTGTAGAGTACTTTTCATGTGTTCACAGGTTATAAAAATAGTAGAGTTTTTGGAATGTTTATGATTGTCAGACACTGTGGTAAGCTCTTTACAGCTACCCATTGTGCAGACCTAAAAACAGGCTTACGTGTGTTTTGGTTTTTTTTAGGAACATATAGAACAGTGGAAGAAATGACAAAGTAATCAGAAAAAATAGAAACATAACATCAACATTAATATGTAATTGGAGGGGTGGAGGGAAAACATCTTACTAATAAGGCTCTTCCTTATTGCTACTTTTACAAAATTTTCATTCCTCCTGCTAATTTGTTTTCAACAGTCATCATGTGAATGTTACTAGACTTCACTTCTATTTTCCTCTCTTGGAACATTGTTTCCCACATGTATAAATAATGTTGCAATATATGCAATATGCATGTTTTTGCATAACTTTTGTCACATTTAAGAATATTTTTCCTAGAGATTCCTAGAAATTGAATCAGACGGTATAAATTTAAGTCATTTGCCAAAAATCTGGTACTATTTCATATATATATGTGTGTGTGTGTGTGTGTATGCATACGTCTGACATTCTTTAGATAGTTTTATTTTTTCACCCAGCCTGTTTGATTTTACCTGACATGAGCAAAAACAAAAGCAGGAGAGCTGTTAAAGGCAGAATATGTACTGATCTAAGCTCAGGGGACAGCCCAACAAGGAAGAAACAACTATATATAGACAGGATTCTCACATAAAAACAAAATAGTTACAATGTTTAAAGTTTATATAACTTTAAAAATGCTAGGAAAAAAATATAGGTTCTTGTTGGATGAGAGAAAACTCGGAGCTTAAAGGACATTGTATTTGGGGGTGTTGGGAGCAAAAGAAGGTCAGTGACAATTTTAACATACCCAGTTGGCAAAATGTAAATGCTTAATAATATCCATTGCAGGTACGGGTGTGGAGAACCAGGCATACTCTTACTTTTGGTAGGAGTGGAAATTGGTGCAGCCACATTGGAGGGCAATTTGGTACTGTCAGTTTAAGATATCCTTTGACCTAGAAATTCTATGGCTAAGAACTTATAACTAAAGTCAAGTATGCCAAGGTACATATACAAGAATTTTCACTGTAGAATTGCTTGTAATATCAAGAAACTAGAGATCTAATGTCCAGCAGAGGGCTGGATAAATAAATTGTGGCACATTTTTTATAGTGAAGTTATACTTTTCTGTATTTAAAAAGTAAGAATTGTTTTATAATTGCAGCCTGACAGACAAAATATAGGGATTAATATGCCAAACTAAAGAGCATGGTCAGTTTGGTAAGAAAACCATTAAGATTCCAAAAGACGTTTATCTTTGTGAACATTGTTCATGAAGAAATAGATATTGGGAAACACAATATAATTTGTTTTCTTTATACTTTCCTCTGTTTTCCATGATTGACGAGTCATTTTTTTTTTAGATGAGCAAAACCATAATAGGTATCTAAGCCCTGTGATATCAAAGCAAACAATCCATAAATATAGTTTGATATCTCCTGTGGCTATCATTATCTGAAATGGATGATTGGCTTTGAGGTATAAAGAAAATCTTTAATTTTATTCTTATACACTGAGTGGATATCAATATTATATATTTTTAGGGTTTGAACCATTCAGTTTAGAATTAGGACAGCCTTTAGGAAGGCTACGAGCTGGCACTTAAATGTGGGAGCCATAATTTGGATGAATGATCAGTGGTCTAGATAAATTTCCCAGTTTATCTAAAAGATCATATACCATCTGGTCTAATATTTTATAATTTTGGGATATGCTGAATGCTGTGTTTTTTGTTTTTTTGTTTTTTTGTAAGCCACATTTTTGAATTGTGAAGGGACTTAAAAGACCAAGTTTATCTTTCTCCCAAAAATCTAAATCTGTTATTCACTGTCTTGAGGCAGAGCTTGGTTAGTATTTTAATCCTTGGAAACTCTTCCTTGAATGCAATTATACTTTTAGAAAGTGGTCTTTAATCAGCAGTGTTTCTCCCTCTTTTTACTAGGTTGTTCGTTCAGCAGCTACAAGTGGAGCTGGTAGCACTACCTCTGGTGTTGTATCTGGCAGCCTCGGCTCTCGGGAGATCAACTATATCCTTCGTGTCCTTGGGCCAGCTGCATGCCGCAATCCAGACATTTTCACAGAAGTGGCCAACTGCTGTATCCGCATTGCCCTTCCAGCCCCTCGGGGCTCAGGAACTGGTAAGTTTCCCATTTTCCTGGCCTTTTGAGACATTGAGGTCTATGGCCTAGCATAACCCCAGAAATTTTCTTCAAAGAGATCTGTAACTTGGAAAGCTTCCTTAGGCAAGCTTTGGGACATTGGCTGATTGATCATGTGAGTCAGTTCAGTGGTACTTCAATAGGTCCTTGTCCTTTGGTAATCTCTGGGAGAAATACCAAGGATTGTCCTTGCTTTTCAAGAACTCATCTTAGTGTGGCAGCAGGGCTTACATACAGTGAATGGCTTATAGATTGAATGATAGTTGAGGAACAAACAGATAAATGACTCATGATACAGCATGAAGTATACAGTATCCTCAGTATATTCTTGCCAAAAGTGTTTGGCCTATATTTAATTATGAGGAAACAATTAGACATAAATTGTGAGACATTCTATAAGAAAACTGGCCTAGATTCTTTTCCAAAAATATAAATATATTGAAAGTGGAAAAATTCAAGGATCTCCTAGATAAAAGACCAGAGAGATAACCCCCAACAACCTTGATGGGGTGGTGGACCAAATAAAAGAGATTTGGAGAAATTTGAATACTGACTGTCCTATCTATTAAAGAGGGGGATATGCTAATTGACCCTCATGCCTTCTCAAAGATGGCGGCACCCACAACCAATAAGGAGGGAATATGCTAATTGACTGCACCGCCCTCAAAGATGGTGGTGCCCATTGCCACAAGATGGCAGGGCCAAGTCCCCTCAGCCCTGCCGGGGCAGCAGGCAGGCCCTGCTGCTCCGCGTGCCTGCCTTCAGAGACCCCCAGTCCCCTCAGCCCGCCAGCCTGATGGTGGCTGCCCGGCTGCACGAGGCGCAGGTAACCAGGGCCGGCTGAGGCTTGCGCTGCCAGCAGTGGCAGCAGCAGAGGTGTGATGGGGTGTCACCTTCCCCTGATTGCCCGGTCGCCTCCTGCCCCTGAGGGCTCCCGGACTGTGAGAGGAGACAGGTGGGCTGAGGGAGCCGCCCCTCCAGTGCATGATTTTCATGCACTGGGCCTCTAGTTGTTATATAATATAATTGTATCTTTTAAATTTCCTGGGTGTTATGATGGTTATATCGGAAAATATCTCTGATGTTAGGTGTATGGTTAGATATATTTAGAGGTAGACAAATGGTGATTTTACATGAAAAGTATATGGATATTTATTTACTAATCTTTCAATGTTTCTGTAGGGTTGGGGATTGTTTGTTTTGTTTGTTTTTAAATAAAAAGTTGGGTGGGGGGGCTAATTATTTTGGGGTACCTTAGTGTGCCTGACCCTGTGCTGGGCATGTATGGTCTCATTTAATCCTCATGTTTCAAGAATGAGAAATTTGAGGTTTCTTGGAAGTAATTTGGCCATGATCTTGTAATAGAATTGGATTTTAAAACCAAGTCTCCCCAACTCCAAAGCCTGTGCTCTTTTACCATTTGCTACAGCTGTATTAAATCCTATGGTAATTGGGGAAGGTAAAAGGCAGATACTCGGATAGGCTGCTTTAACATTGGAAGTTACCTCCTTTCCCAAGCTTATATGTTATGTAAGCCCCCTTCTAAATTTCTATCAGTAACCAAATGTAGGTACCAGTTCACTATTGATTAATTTTTCTGTCTCACTTTGGCTTAGCTTCAGATGATGAATTTGAGAATCTTAGAATTAAAGGTCCTAATGCTGTCCAACTGGTGAAAACAACCCCTTTGAAACCCTCACCACTGCCTGTCATTCCTGATACTATCAAGGAAGTGATCTACGACATGCTGAATGCCCTGGCTGCATACCATGCTCCAGAGGAAGGTATGTAGCTAGCCCACCAGAGGAAACTGAGCACTTTGCCTGGGTCATTTCAACCAGTTCATGCCTTAGTGAATACTCACTGTATGCCCATCCTCTGGGAATCAAGATAAATAAGCCACACAGTGCCCTTCTCTAAATAAGTTAATAGTAATGTAGTATGACAGATGCCGAAGTAGTGGTGAGTCCTAGAGCGAGGCATCTGACCTGGTGGAGGTGGGGCCTGTAGGGAAGTTTCTTAAAATATGTGTTTTCTGGAAGAAGTATTAAATGATAAAAATGGGATTGCCAGAGTTCCGTGATATGAAAGAAAGTACATCCCATCCAGTGGGGAAAATGAACAGTGATTAAAAAGATAAGAGCATCTTGTTAGCAAGTTGAAAATAAAATACCAAGAAGTCTTGCCTGGCCAGTGTGGCTTGGTGGATTGAGCGTCATCCCATGTGCCAAGAGGTCACTGGTTCGATTCCCAGTTAGGGCACATGCTCAGGTTTCAGACTCAATCGATTGTTGTTTCTCTCTCACATAGAGGTTTCTATCTCTCCCTTTCCCTTCCTCTCTCTAAAAAAATCAATTAAAAATATCTATCTAATCTACTCTAATAAAAGAAACATGCAAATTGACACATACCTCTGCTACACCCACAAGACACGCCCACAAGCCAATCAGGAGTGAATATGCAAATTAACCCAACTAAGATGGCAGCTGCCATGGAACTGGAAGAGCAGGAGGCTTGGGTTGCTCCTGGCAATGGAGGAAGCCAAGCTTCCCGCCTGCCCTGCTCTGCTCAAGGCTGCAAAGTTTCAATTATAGAAGATAAATAAATCCCAGATACCTGCTTCCAGCCCACAGCCGTGGCCAGCCTGAAAACGGCCCTCAGCCCCTCACCCAGGCTGACCAGGCACCCCAGCGGGACCCCCACCTTGATCCGGGACACCCTTCAGGGCAAACCAGCCGGCCCCCACCCGTGCACCAGGTCTCTATCCTATGTAATAACAGCAGAGCAACTAGGAATTACTGGTCACTATGACACACACTGACCACCAGGGGGCAGACGCTCAATTCAGGAGCTGCCCCTTGGTGGTCAGTGCACTCCCACAGGGGGAGCTCTGCTCAGCCACAAGCCAGGCTGACGGCTGCCAGCACAGTGGTGGTGGCAGGAGCCTCTCCCGCCTCCTCAGCAGCGCTAAGGATGTCTGACTGCAGCTTAGGCCCGTTCCCCGCTGGCAAGTGGACATCCTCCGAGGGCTCCCGGGCTGCCAGAGGGATGTCTGACTGCCAGCTTAGGCCCGATCCCCCCAGGGAGCAGGCCTAAGCCAGCAGGTGGTCATCCCCCAAGGAGTCCCAGACTGCGAGAGGCCACAGGCCGGGCTGAGGGCCCCCCCCAAGTGCACTAATTTTTGTGCACCAGGCCTCTAGTCTAAAAATAAAATACCAGGTAGTCTCTTAATGTGTTCACTCTCAGAAACAAAACATCGTTATTACTCAAAGGAGCTGGGAACAATATTAGAAGATACAGCTAGGCTTCTTGACCTTTGAGACCACCTTCTCAGTCCATCTTTATTCCTACTTAAAATGCTGCTTATAATTACTGGGAAACACATGAGTAGATTGCTTGAACCTAAGATTTCATTCCAGTAAGATTTTTCTGGGTTTTATTCAGGACATACTTATTTGATAGGTCCCACGGGATTGCCAGAAAGTGATGAACACTGCCTTTAATAAGTCAAGAAAATGTGGATCTTTGGTGCTTTTCATCCACACAGCATTCTGATGTAGAGCTCCTAGCTTCTACGTGCACAGAATCTTTAACCAATCTTATACCACCCCCCCAAAAAAACACTCAACAATTTAAAACCACTGATTGACCTTCCCACTACACTAGACATCCTGGTAATACTAGGTATGTTAATTTAAGCTTAGTGGAGTGACAGCTGAGGAAAGTGAGCAAAGTAAATTGCCTCTGGTCACAAAACTAGTTAGTGATAGAATGAGGCTTTCAGCCATGCTGTCTTGGTTACACAGCAGGTCCTCAAAGTCATTTCATTATAATGTTGATAAGATGCCTTAGGAACTTTACTAATGTTTATATCAATTAGCCTGTGTAAAATTGATTTTATTAACATTTTGTTGAAAGTCACAAAACCTATCAACAACATTAAGTGAGGACTTACTGTACTATGTCTGGCAATATGACTATATAAACAATTATGGCAACTTGGAGTGGAATTGTCCAAGCTACCAAATAGGTATTACCATTGCACAATTACAGAAGAGTTTTGTTTTGTTTTATTTTGTTTTTCTAGCTGACAAATCTGATCCTAAACCTGGGGGTATGACCCAAGAGGTTGGCCAGCTCCTGCAAGATATGGGTGATGATGTATACCAGCAGTACCGGTCACTTACTCGGCAGGGCAGTGATTTTGATACACAGTCAAGTTTTTCCATTAATGTAAGTCAGTTCCAACTTCCTACTTTCCTTCTCCTTTTCCAATACTTGTGTGTTCTCAGTATTTAGGGTTATGCCAGGGAAATGTAAAAGGTATTAATTTTGATCTATCTGTAAATTATATGTTGCCTAAAAATGAAGATAAAATTAGGGTGTCTTTGGGATTTTCTTTTCATTCCTTGGGTTGGAAATGTTTTCTTAATTCATTTTTCATTCTCCTCTTTTCCTCCAATCTCCCAGTCACTATTTATAAAGATGACTTCCCACAGATTATAATGGCATGTGCGGGAATGGAGAGAGTGGGGGAGAGAATAAGTGGTTAAAAGATCAGCCAAAGAGAATATGTAGCATTCCCAGTACCCTGGGAAGAAGTCCTGCCATTTGGGGATAGTTATCTTTGAAATTAATAATGGCTCATGAGTTTTCTTCTTCCATAGAGTCAGGTCTTTGCTACAGATGGTTCTTCTACTGAGACAAACACACCTGGGGCATCCCAAGAAGGTAATGGTTGGGTTTTTTTTCTCCCTCTTTTGTTCTAATTTCTTGACGGAGTCAGAGAATACATGCATAATTTTAAAGTTTACTTGTTTAAGTGAGCTTTCTCAAGGTTGAGTTTAGTGTTCTGTAAATAAAGAGTTTCTACATGCTAAAGTTAATGGAACTGTGACTTAACTAACCCAGTAATGATTGCTATGGTAATATTCTTTCGTTGTACTCTTTAAATAATCCTGTATATATTTTTTGATGGCTTCCATGTTGGCTTATAGAGCTTTGGTGCCAATGGCAGTGTTCTAGCTTTATGGTGGATTCTTGCCCCCAGCAGAGTCCATTGGCTACTCACCAAGAATTAGAGAAATGTCATGTGGAAGCAATTCTAATGAGGCCTTTCAAGAAACGCTTCTCCTTGGATAGGAAAGATCTTTGAGGTTGAAGTTAGGAGACATTAAACTGAATATCTAATAGTGAAAATTTTTTAAAAGGCTATTAACTGGTAAAATATTGGTTAGCTCATTTTGGTAGACTTACTGCCCATCTATAGTATGGGTGATAGTAATATTATTCAGCTGAGGCATTATGTCCTTTATGTAGCAGACTATAGTAAACATCAAAATGAAACTGATTCATCCCCTGCACTTAAAGAATTTTTTCTAGTGAGGGAAACCAGCAACCATCATGATGTAACGTCATTAACTGCTGGAATAGAGGCATGCTAGTATGCGGTATGGTGGGCACGTGATGTAATAGCAACTTACATGGATGAGATAGAGGAAATCAGCATTTTAGCTGAGCTAGATAAGTAAATGTGTGCTAAGCAGACATGGGAAGGAAGAGGTAAATGAGTGAGTACACAAGGCATATTTGGAGAGCTATTAGTACAATATTTCTGGAGCTTAAGGTTATATATAAGAGGAGGGAAGGTGGTGGACGATGTATGAACAGTTGAGCAAAGCCTCCCTGATGTACTATATCCAAAGACCATGTCTGAGACCTGGGTCGTTCGACCTTTCTGTCCTTCCAGTGCAGTGAGAAGGGCATTCAAGTTGTACTAGTGACCTAAAGTGGAGAAGTGGTTTTCTTTCCACTGAAGGCTTGTTCTCACCAATATTTCAGTGTGGAATTGAACTGGTGTTTGGCTCTTTCTCAACAGCTTCAACTCCAGAGGAGTCTCGAGATGGGAAAAAAGATAAAGAAGGGGACCGAGCCTCTGAAGAAGCCAAACAGAAAGTTAAGGGCAGCAAACCTTTAATGCCCACCTCCACTATTCTTCGTCTTCTGGCAGAGTTGGTGAGGTCCTATGTTGGTATAGCTACCCTGATTGCCAACTACAGCTACACTGTGGGCCAGTCTGAGCTGATCAAAGAGGTAATGCTTGCAACTTCTGCTTAAGACTTTATACTGTTGTCATTGGACACCTGCTGTGTTAGATGCTTTACTAGAAACCTATGCATGTTAGCCCAATGATAAGAGAGGCAGGGGCCTCTCAAGACACATTAAAGAGCGATGCCTTTTTTCCATAATGTGGAGCCATCAGGCTCACTGCAGGGAGTGAGTTGCTGCAATTTGTTAATTTGTTTTGTGGAATATCACTTGGTCTGCACTGTAGAAATTGCAAAAGGCCAGATTGGAATCAGAGAGAGCAGTTAGGAATCTGACTCAGTATAATCTAGGTAATACTGGATCTTGGTGAAGTTGGTGGGTGTTGGGGAGGTAGTTGAAGAGATGTGTTAAAGGTAGAAATGGACAAGAATTAGATTTGGAGGGCAAAGGTGAAATCAAGGACTCAGATATTTCATGTTTTTTTCTTCCTCTTATGTTAGAAGAAATGGTTTGAAGAGAAAATGTGGAATTTGAGAGGTATCCTGTGGTTCACTTAAGTAAAAGCGCCTAGGGGACAGTAGAATAAACCAAACATATAAGAATATTGGTGTTTAGCTTTCAGATGTACTCACATCTATGCAAAGATACCAGATCCTATACTAATAAAAGAGAAAAATGGTAATTGGCGTACGACCAATACCTTTTTCATTGGCTAATCAGGGAGATATGCAAATTAACTGTCAGCCAAGATGGCGGCTGGCAGCCAGGCAGCTGAGAATAGGACGCTTGGTTGCCCCAGCGATGGAGAAAGTCAAGGATCCCCGCAGCTGCAGGGCTCTGAGCTCCTGAAGCAACAACTCCAAAAGATACAATGTTTTAATTATAGAAGCTAAAAGATGGCGGTTAATTTGCATACTCAGGCTCCAAGCAGAGCGAAGCCAAACAGCCCTGAAGCAGCAGGGCAGAGAGGCCTCAGGGCCTGGGATCAGCGGAGGCGAGAGGCCTCCCGGCCCCGAGATCAGTGGAGGCCAGAGTCGGCCCAGCCCCGCAATCAGGGAGGCGAGACTCGGCCCAGCCCCGCGATCAGCAGAGCCTAGAGGCCCCCCAACCCCGGTTATCATCCGAGCCAAGAGGCCTCCCGGCCCCGCGATCAGTGGATCCGAGAGGCCTCCCAGCCCTGGTGATCGGCGGAGTCGAGAGGCCTCCCAGCCCCGGTGATCAGCGGAGTCCAGAGGCCTCCCGGACCCATGATCAGCAGAGCCGAGAGGCCTCCCAGCCAGGTTATTAGCAGCCGAGAGTCCTCCTGGCTAGAGATCAGCGGAGCCGAGAGGCCTCCAGGCCCCAGTTATCAGCGGAGCCGAGAGGCCTCCCGGACCCATGATCAGCAGAGCCGAGAGGCCTCCCAGCCAGGTTAATAGCAGCCGAGAGTCCTCCTGGCTAGAGATCAGTGGAGCCGAGAGGCCTCCAGGCCCCAGTTATCAGCGGAGCCGAGAGGCCTACAGGCCATGGTTATCAGCAGCCGAGAGGCCTCCAGGCCAGGGATCAGGGGAGCCGAGGGGCATCCTGGCCCTGGGATCAGCAGAGCAGCGAGGCCTCCCAGCATCGGGATCAGTGTGACAGGGTGCGGAGCCCCAACCCTCTGATTGGCCCTGCTCTGTGTGTGACAGGGTACAGAGCCCCAACCCCCCTGATGGGCCCTGCTCTGTGCATGACGGGGTGGCGCCGCAACCTCCCCATCGACCCTGCCTTGAGTGTGACAGGGGATGGTGCCCCAACCCCCCAGTCGGCCCTACCCTGAGCATGACTGAGGGTGGAATCACAACCTCCCTATCGCCCTGCTCTGTGTATGACAGGGGGCGGTGCCCCAACTCCCCAATCGGCCCTGCTCTGAGCATGATCAGGGGCTGCACCTAGGGATTGGGCCTGCCCTCTGCCACCCGGGAGCAGGCCTAAGCCAGCAGGTCATTATCTCCTGGTGGGTCCCAGACTGTGAGAGGGCACAGGCCAGGCTGAGGGACCTCCTCTCCCAACCCCGAGTGCACAAATTGTTGTGCACCGGGCCTCTAGTGTAATAATAATAGTATTAGTAATACAAGTCATATTTTATACTAGAGGCCCGGTGCACAACAATTTGTGCACTCGGGGGGGAGGGGGGTCCCTCAGCCCGGCCTGTGCCCTCTCGCTGTCTGGGACCCCTCGGGAGATAACGACCTGCTGGCTTAGGCCTGCTCCCGGGTGGCAGAGGGCAGGCCCAATCCCTAGGTGCAGCCCCTGATCATGCTCAGAGCAGGGCGATCGGGAGGTTGCGATGCCACCCTCAGTCACGCTCAGGGTAGGGCCGATTGGTGGGTTGGGACACCATCCCCTGTCACACTCAAGGCAGGGTCGATGGGGAGGTTGCGGTGCCACCCCCTGTCACGCACAGAGCAGGGCTGATCAGGGGGTTGGGGCACCGCCACTGTCACACTCACAGCAGGGCCGATGGGGAGGTTATGTCTCTACCCCATCACACACAGAGCAGTGCCCGTGGGGGTGGGGGTTGGGGCGCCGCCCTCTATCACCCACAGAGCAGGGCTGATCAGTGGGTTGGAGCGCCGCCACGCTCACACTCAGGGCAGGGCCAATGGGGAGGTTATGGCTCTACCCTATCACACACAGAGCAGGGCCCGTGGGGGGAAGGGGGGGTTGGGGCGCTGCACCCTGTCACACACAGAGCCGCAGGGTGATTAGGGGCTTTGGGCGCTGCCCCCGTCATGCTGATCCCAGTGCTGGGAGGCCTCACGGCTCCGCTGATCCCGGTGCTGGGAGGCATATTACCTTTTTACTATATAGGGTAGAGGCCTGGTGCACAGGTGGGTGCCGGCTGGTTTGCCCTGAAGGGTGTCCTGGATCAGGGTGGGGTTCCCCACTGGGATGCCTGGCCAGCCTGGGTGAGGGGATGATGGCTGTTTGCAGCTGGTCACACACCCTTCAGGGTGGGGGTCCCCACTGGGGTGCCTGGCCAGTCTGGGTGAGGGGCTGAGGGCTGTTTTCAGGCTGGGGGTGACTGAAGCTCCCAACTGCTCCTTTTTTCTTTTTCTTTTTTTATTCTGGGCCAGCTTTAGCTTTGAGTCTTGGCTCCAGCTCTTAGGCCTCTGCTGCTGAAAGTAGGTTTCTGGCCTTTGCTTACAATGTTGCGATCCTGCTGGCTGAAGCCCGGTGGACTAAAGTAGGTTTCTAGGGTTTTGTTTAGCTTCCATATTTGTTACATAGTTGCTTAGAGTTGCAGCTCAGAGGCCTGCAGCGGCAGGCGGGGAACGTTGGAGTCCTCCGTCACTGAAGCAAGCAAGCCTCATGTTAGTTTCAAGCTGCCTGGCTGCCAGCCGCCACCTTAGCTGGCAGTTAATTTGCATATGGCCCGATTAGCCAATGGGAAGGGTAGCGGTCGTATGCCAATTACCATGTTTCTCTTTTATTAGATAGGATATCCTGATAGAGAATTATCTTCAGGTTACATTTTTCAAGTGAGAGAGCACTTTAAGAAACTATATCATGGCCCATCTGGTGTGGCTCAGTGGTTGAGCATCAACTTATGAACCCGGAGGTCACTGTTTGATTCTCAGTCAGGGCACATGCCTGGGTTGTGGGCTCGATCCCCAGTAGGGGAGTGAGCAGGAGGCAGCCAATTGACGATTCTTTCTCATCATTTATGTTTCCCTCTCTCCCTCTCCCTTCCTCTCTGGAATCAATAAAAATATTTTTTTAAAAGAAGAAAGAAAAGCAAATGCTTAGGGGGGAAAAAGAAAAGCTACTGTATCATGTTTTCAAATATGTAAAGGGGTGCCCAAGGAGGTTTTTTCATAAAGGGGACCTTGTTTCGGCACAGCATATGTGTGGGCGTTCAGATTGCCATTACTCAGTATTTTTCCTATTTATTTTTATTTATTTTAACCATTCTAGTGTGTTTGTGATGGTATTGCATTATCATTAAAATTTCCCTGTCTTTATTGGCCATTTGGATATGAAGTGTTTAAGTCTTCTTGTTTTCTATTTAATTTTTTATATATTTTGTATATGAGTTCTTTATGGAATATATGTGTTAAATATACATGGCATTTATTTCAAAGTTTTTACTCATTTATGCAAGTTGTAGTTATAATTTATAATAGCATTACTTGTGCAAAAAGAGTTGCAAATTTATTAAGTATCTGCTTAATATATTCCAAGTAACCCACTGGTACTGGGTACTCATAGGTGCTTTACAAATCCTATATAATAAAAGAGAAACATGTAAATTGACCGTCCCTCTGCTATGCTCACCAGCCAATCAGGGGCAAGTATGCAAATTAAGCTGTCAAGGGTGGTGGGTTAATTTGCATACACAGGCGCCGGGTGGAGAACAGAGTGGGAGAGTTGGTGGCTTGGGAGGACATGGCTCCCTCAGTTGTTCCCCCCAAGCCACCGGGCGGAGAGCAGAGTGGGAGAGCCAGCGGAGAGTGGAGCAGCTTGGGAACTTGACTCCCTAAGCCACCAGACAGGGCAGAGAGGGAGAGCTGGTGGCTTGGAGGACTTGGCAGAGTGGGAGGCCATGGGACAGAGACAGAGCAGGAAGGGAAAACCAAGATCGTGGGGAGCACCAGGAATGCTGGGAATCATAGTTCTGGTGGTAGACAGATCTCCTAGACACTAGCAGTGGTTCTCAACCTTTCTAATATCACGACCCTTTAATACAGTTCCTCATGTTGTGGTGACCCCCAACCATAAAATTATTGCATTAGGAAGGTTGAGAATCACTGAAGTGAGCCTGGAGCAAGTTACTATTGTGGTGGGGGATGGAGGGAAAGCAAAGGTGAGAGACGTAAGTAAAATCAGAGTGTCTAGGACAAATTAAAGGGAAGATATCCTAAAACTTCCAGGAAATCTCCACCAATGAAGCAAAGGGGGTAAAAATGCCTCTATTATTCTGTGAGCAACAAACCAAACTGAGTTAGGGTCTCAGACAATTCGCTCATATGATTGCAAAGACAGGCAGAAACTCCCGGATTGGAGAGAGCTCCCCTGAGGGCTCCCAGATTGGAGAGGGTGCAGGCCGGGCTCAGGGACCCACACACACACACACACACACACACACACACACACACACACACACACACCAGTGCACGAATGTCATGCACCGGGCCTCTAGTGTTACTGATAATCCTCTTATCAGCACTGAAAGGTTGTTGGCGTTGCTCCCCTTAATAGAGATGTCACAAAATTATTTACACTTTTATTCAGAAAATGGTTTAACTTTTTAGTCACTACTGGGAAATTTTTTAAATTCTAATAGGTGTCTTAGAAGGCCACCTTATCTAATTTTCCTGACTCTAGAATTCTTCGCTGCATTTTTATTGAGGTAAAATTCATATGAAATTAAGCATTTTAAAGTGTACAATTTAGTATATTTAGTTGTGCGGCAATCATCTTATCTGGTCCCAAAATCATCAGTGCATTTTAATCCAAAATCTGCTTGAATGGCAGCAGAACTAAGTTTTCTTTTTAAGATAAGGAAATATTGGGGGATACATCATTGTTAGAGGGAAAAGTCTAATTCTATTTTCTTCCCTGTTGTTGGGCCTTTTTTGCTATTTTAAGTAACCCTGCATTAAATGTTTTTGCATATCCATATCTATGATTGTGCCATTTCTCATTCAGACCCTGCCAATTTCTAGCCCAGGGTTCTGGGCACATCGTAGATGTCGGTAATATTGTAATTCAATTGAATAGTGAAAGGATTATAGCACTCAATTAGGAATCAAGATTTGAATCCTTGCCATTGACTAAGTTCTTTGTGCAAGTCACATTTCTTTGGACTTCTTATTGCCCATCTGTTAAATCGGGAAAATATTGGATTGCATTAACTCTTACAGGTTTGCTATGAACAGTTCTATTTAAATATCACACATAAAAATGTTTTTAAGAAATGCCAAGTAACATCTAAATGAAGATGTGAATGAAACTTGGGAGCATAAAATCTGGATTTGCTACTCACTTAGCTTGTACCTTTAAGCCTGGTTTTCTCATCTGGCTGGGTGACTTCAAGAATCAACTCTGTGTGAGTGTACCTTGTTGGTTTACAAACGATATGGCATAACTGTGCTTGTGAGTAAATGTCATGCTTAATGACTTTTCAGGACTGCAGTGTGCTAGCTTTTGTCTTGGACCACCTCCTCCCACATACCCAGAATGCAGAAGACAAGGACACGCCTGCCCTGGCCCGCCTATTCCTCGCAAGCCTGGCTGCTGCAGGGAGTGGCACAGATGCCCAGGTGGCCCTTGTGAATGAAGTAAAAGCAGCCCTGGGACGGGCACTGGCTATGGCTGAGAGTACAGAGAAACATGCCAGGTAAAATTCATGCCTGATCTAGTGCTGGTGACCAGCATCATCCCCTTACTTCATTCTTGGCCCACTGGATTTCTTGCATTTGAACAAGAGTTCTGTTTATAGCAGCACTGTATATTCTCTGGTTCTCTCAAACTGATTACATTTGGAGTAGGTGGGTAAACAACTTAGAGAAAACAAAGGACTATTTTCATTCTTTAAGCAAGAGCAGGTTATCCAATCTTATTTTTTAAATTACGTTTAAAGAGTGAAGAATGCCAACACCCAAGGAGTAAGTTCTCATCTGTTTAGTTGTTACTTTTAGGAAGTAATAGAACACAGAGGGTTATCTGAGGCAAGATAGTGAAGATGTGGACTAAGAACACACTATATTCACATGATAGAGATGTCAAACTTCTCTCCCAGGCTTCAGGCAGTGATGTGTATCATCAGTACTATCATGGAGTCCTGCCCCTCCACGTCCAGCTTCTACAGCAGTGCCACAGCCAAGACCCAGCACAATGGCATGAACAATATCATTCGACTCTTCCTGAAGAAGGGACTGGTTAATGACTTGGCCAGAGTGCCTCACAGCCTGGACCTGTCCAGGTAAAATCATTTCCAAGCCCCAGGCTTTTTGCCCTCTCTTTAATCATGCGGCTTGCTTCTCCATTTGCCTAATAATTCATGTTTTCTTGCCAGCTGAGTAGTGAACAGCCAGTGTGATAGGAAAAGTTTGGGTGTAGGTGGGAACCTGAGTTCTTAGTATTGTGGCTTTTAAGCACAGCACTTTCTGTTTTTAGGCCTTAGTTTTCTCATTTACTGGAAACTCAAGAGTTGGACTGTATCACTAAATTTTTTCCCAAGCTTCCCCTCTTTAATTAAAAATAACCTTTGCGCCCTAACCAGTTTGGCTCAGTGGATAGAGCATCAGCCTGTGGACTCAAGGGTCCCGGGTTCGATTCTGGTCAAGGGCATGTACCTTGGTTGCAGGCACATCCCCAGTAGGGAGTGTGCAGGAGGCAACTGATCGATATTTCTCTCTCATTGTTTCTCATTGTTTCTAACTCACTATCCCTCTTCCTTCCTCTCTGTAAAAAATCAATAAAACATATTTTTAAAAAAATAAAAATAACCTTTGCCCTAACTGGTTTGGCTCAGTGGATACAGCGTCGACCTATGGACTGAAGGGTCCCTGGTTCAATTATAGTCAAGGGCCTGTACCTTGGTTGCGGGCTTGATCCCCCAGTAGGGGGGCGTGCAGGAGGAAGCTGGTCAATGTTTCTAGCTCTCTATCCTGCTTCCTTTCCTCTCTGTAAAAATCAATAAAATATATATATTTTGTAAAAAAAAAAAAAAAGTCTCAAAATATTTTTTAAAAAATAAGTAAAAATAACCTTTTATTATAAGATTATATGTGTATCATAAGAATACAGATGAGTGAAAATAGACATATTCCTACCACCCAGATGCCAGTGGTTTTCTTCACATACATAAATAAAACTATACATGCTATTGTGAAACCTTAGGTGGGGTGGGTTTGTTTTTTGTTTCTGTTTTTCTTTGTTTATTTGTTGCTCTTTTTTAGTATCTACCTTTCTGTGTAAATAAAGTTTTATCCTATCTAATGCCCAAATCTAAATTCAAAATTTTTGTCCAAACCAGAATTCAGTTATAGACCTTACATTACCTCTGGTTGTATCCCTTGTAACTCTAGTCTAACAAAGGTTTTTAATTCATTTTTTATTTTATTTTATTTTTTTAAAATATATTTTTATTGTTTTTGGAGAGGAAGGGAAAGGGATAGAGAAATAGAAACATCAATGATGAGAGAGAATCATTGATCGGCTGCCTCCTGCATGCCCCCTACTGGGGATCGAGCCCACAACCCAGGCATGTGCTCTTGGCCAGAATTGAACCTGGGACCCTTCAGTTTGCAGGCTGATGCTCTATCCACTGAGCCAAACCAGCTAGGGCAGGGGTGGGCAAACTTTTTGACTCGAGGGCCACAGTGGGTTCTTAAACTGGACCGGAGGGCTGGAACAAAAGCATGGATGGAGTGTTTGTGTGAACTAATATAAATTCAAAGTAAACATCATTACATAAAAGGGTACGGTCTTTTTTTTCAATAGTTTTATTCATTTCAAACGGGCCGAATCCAGCCCGCAGGCTGTAGTTTGCCCACGGCTGAGCTAGGGCCTTAATTCATTTTTTAAATCTTTATTTTATTGCTGTTGTTCATGACATATTATTGGCTAGTATATATCATAGATGGTGTACATCTTATTGTATAATTTGTGTTCTTGTTACTTTGGCACTATACAAATATCTAGTTCCCTATCAACTATATACTTAATTAATGTTCTTAATGCCAGTTGATAATCTTTGCATACACCAGTTAATTTCTTTGGGGAGCTTTCTAATTTCTATCATTCCTTCTATATTACTAGCAGGCATTTTTCTATGATTTAGCCCCAGTTAAAAAGGGAAAGTCTGGTTATCCTGACCTAGACTAACCAGTTCTGTTTTCTTTAATCACCTCCTCCCATGCCCTTTTCAGGAGATGAATGGGAGGTGAATCATTTGAAATTCATGCAAACAACTTGTTCCTTAACCTCGGAATACTGTAGCATGTTCTCCTAAGAACAAACATTCCCTTATATGATAGTATTCAGTATCTGTATATATAAAAGCCTAAGCAACTGGCCAACTGGTAGCTTTGTGTGCACTGACCGACCACCAGGGGGCAGACACTCCACACAGGAGCAGAAACCACAGGCATGGAAACATGGAACAGATT
Source organism: Myotis daubentonii (assembly GCF_963259705.1). Classification (NCBI taxonomy): domain Eukaryota; kingdom Metazoa; phylum Chordata; class Mammalia; order Chiroptera; family Vespertilionidae; genus Myotis; species Myotis daubentonii. The sequence goes on along the minus strand of NC_081861.1, from coordinate 7,571,538 downwards.
GATGAATCTCAGAGGGAAGGGAAGAGGGGGGAGGGCAGGAAGAGATTAACCAAAGATCTTATATGCATACTAGAGGCCCAGTGTACAGATTTGTGCACCGATGGGGTCCCTCGGCCTGGCCTGGGCCCTCTCACAATCTGGGAGCCCTTGGGGTATTGGAGAGCTGGTTTCAGCCTGATCCCCGCAGGCCAGGCCGAGGGACCCCACCGGTGCACAAATCTGTACACTGGGCCTCTACTATTTTTCATATTCAGACATCCCCAATTATTCCAGTTATGTCTTTATAGCCCAGAGGAGAGCATTTTGATCCAGTGAGCATCACTCAGTTGACATTTGGTTGTCACAGGCTCCTTGTTTTGTTTTGTTTTTTATTTTTTATGGTAACTTGACTGTTCCAGAGGCCCACTGTTGTATAGTAATACTAGTAGCCCTGCGCACGAATCCATGTGCCAGTAGGAGGCTGCCGCCCTCCTATAGCTCTCCGCTCCACCTTCCTCATAGCTTGTTGCCCTGCCCTCTCTGTAGCTCTCCGCCTCCTGCTTGCTTGCTGCCCTGCCCTGTCCTGTAGCTAGCTCTCTGCTGCCTGCTTGTAGCCAGTAGGTTGCTGCCACCCTCCTGTAAACTCTCCGCCCCCTGCCCCACCCTCCTATAGCTACCCCTCCCCCCCTCATAGCTTGCTGCCCTGCCCCCTCCTGCAGCTCTCTGCAGCCCTGCAGCCCTCTTGTACCTCAGGGTGTAACAGCTAATTAGCATATTCCTCTCATTATATAGAATCCCATAATCTGGATTTGTCTAATTGCATCTTTATGGCAAGAGTAGTATATAGGTGATATTTGTTCTTCTCAGTGTATCACATCAGGAGACATGTAATGCCAATTTGTCCTATTATTGGTGATGCTAAGTTTGATCACATAGTTAAAGGTTACATTTTCCCTTTGTATCATTGTATCAATAAGTTATCTGTGAGGTGATGCTTTTGAGCTCATGAAGATCATGTGAATACCCTGTGCCCTAAAGATTTTTAAAGGTTTACTTCATTGTCACTTGCTGTAGCTCATTTCTTTGGTGTGTTTTTTAATCTTTATTGTTAAAAATATTACAAATGACCCCTTTTTTCCCCTGAAGATTTTTAACTCAATAATTTTAGCATTCATTGGTGAGCCTTGCCTAAATCATTTACATTGCTGGTTGCAAAATGATGGTTTTCTGATTCTCTTATTCCTTTGTATTAGCTGGCATTGTTATAGGTTCTTTTTATGATTAATGTGTTATAAGTACAATCATTCTTTTTGATGCTCAGATTATCTCAAATTTGGCCTGTAGTAAGGACCTCATTAATTTTTTTAAGTGTCTTCTAGGACAACAGTATGTCCCAAGCTCGCCTTGTACCTTCCATGCCCCATTTTTGGGATAATTGTACTATGGTGAGCCTTGTTGCCTTTTAGTATGGATTTCTGTGTTCACTCCATCTCTGTGTTTTCCTTTATCCCAGTCCCAACATGGCCAACACAGTCAATGCTGCTCTGAAGCCTTTGGAAACACTTTCCCGGATTGTGAACCAGCCCAGTAGCCTTTTTGGCAGCAAGAGTGCTTCTAACAAGACCAAAGCTGAGCAGGATGCCCAAGGAGCTACTCAGGACTCCAATAGCAACCAGCAGGACCCAGGTAGGGAATCGGAGCAAATGGACTGGAGTGCTGGCAGGGTGGGCATAGTTGTTTTATGGGCATCACAACTGTTCTGGCTTGGTATTGTTTCCCTGGGAACTTGCTGGCCTTCCAGAGATCTGTCATAGTGGCGTGGGAATGTGCCCCACAAAGAATTGCTTAAAATTGCAGCCTTATTTGGCTGTCCTCACACGTAGCCTTGTCTTTTCCTTTGTCACCCATTCATTTATTCTCTGAGAACTTGTAAACTTGCCCAGGGAAGGGACCTTACTGTCTTCACGCTTGCCTCATGGTGCCTTGCACATAAGCACCCTTTGATTATTTTGCTGGTTGGTTGATTGTTTCAGGCGAGCCTGGGGAAGCAGAAGTGCAGGAGGAGGATCATGATGTCACTCAGACAGAGGTGGCAGATGGGGATATCATGGATGGGGAGGCTGAAACCGACTCAGTGGTGATTGCTGGGCAGCCTGAGGTGCTCAGTTCACAAGAGATGCAGGTAGGGAGGCAGATCACCCACCATACCCCTTTTGCGGCGCTGAACCAAAACCCCCAAGTGATGTGGGTGGGTGAGTACTTTAGATCCTTGCTGCAATGCTGTCTGCTTTGTAAAGGAGCACAGATTATGTACTTAGTAGATGCTCAGTAAATGTATTTGGATTGTATTAAATGATGGGTGGGGGAGGGCAGGATGCTATGTACTATGATATGGAATCGATCCCAACAAGAAAACTTCGGCACAGGTGAAATGTTGATGTAGAGAGCTGGCTTTTGGGCCCAGGGTCTTTGATTTACTTGGCTCTGGTATTAATGGAAGCTCCTTAACATTACTGCCATTCCTATAGCACCAGCTCTCACTGAGGTATTCAAACAATAGTCTTATAACAACCCTAAAGAAAGCATTGTAATTTCTGGAGCTGGTAGCAGTGGTAAGAAATCGGGCCTACAGTCCTAAGCTGCTAGTTCTAAGGAGAGCTGCATGTATTCCTGGATAGTATAAAGACTAACCTGGTCTCAGATCGCTGGGATGGATCCATTTGAAGGACATTCTGAGTGTGGATTGGCAGTACGTGGTAGTTTCTGTGCTCTTAGCACCACCAAGTGTGTGGTATTTATATAACACCTCTGTCATACATTATCCTAGAAATACATGCTCCCTTGCTGGCTTTTTTTTAGGGTTTTAGTGCTAGCACAATGATAGACTTGTGTGCATCTATATATGTTCTATTTCTCTCCAGGTTGAGAATGAGCTGGAGGACCTGATAGATGAGTTGCTTGAGAGGGATGGCGGATCTGGGAACAGTACAATTATAGGTGAGAGCCCCAGAACTGAGTAAAGCCTCTTCCTTTGCCTCAGTCTCTCTTGGGAGGACCCTTTTTCTCATCATCTGCTTGCTCAGCTCTGCCTAAGGGCTCATAGCCAGCCTAGATTGCTGCTTGTCTTGATGTTGACTGTCTTACAATTGAAAAATTCACAATCCATCAACAGACCTGTGGTGGGTCTGAAGTGTTGCCTATGTGGGGGAGGTGGTGGGGGTGGCCAACAGTATAGATGATACATCAGGCACATTAAGAGTGTTTATTATTCATGGAAGCCTAGAGTAGGCTATAAAGGCTGTAGGGTGAGAAAGTGCTTTCCTTTCAGTTCTTCAGCAAAATTCAGGGGCTTTCTGCCTCTGAGTCTCAGTAGTGTAACAAAAAATGATCATTCCCTAAGGGTAGCCCTTTTTACCACTGAGAGGGAAAACGGCTAAGTACCCTACTGTCACCTGGCTCCAAGGGTGTATGTGTTACTTTTTTTTTATTATTGATGAAAGAAATCAGATGAATAGTGGAAGTAGACAAGTATTTTTAAATTTGACAAGGCTTTTTTACACCCGTTATCCTCTGTGGTTTTACAATTAGTGGAATTGGCAAGGCAGGTGTGATCATCCCATTTTACAGATGAGGAAACTGAGACTCAGACTGGTAAAGTGACTGGCCAAGCTCAAGTAGATAGTCAAAAGCAAGAGAACCTAGGTCTTCTCCCTCATCCAAAAAAAAGGATGTCTGCTGGGTGTACATAGCTACTTTAGGCACACCCAATCTGGAAAGGGGAGTCCTCTGTTGTTCAGTGAAGGCTCTGCTCTGTAACCTTCAGTGAGCAGAAGTGGAGAGGATGAATCACAAGAGGACGTGCTGATGGATGAAGCTCCTTCCAACCTCAGCCAAGCTTCCACCTTGCAGGCCAACCGAGAAGGTGAGAGTGCCGAGGCCGGAAAGGCCTCCCTTCTTGCCCTGCACGTCTGACAGATATTGCACTAGGGTTTTCCTGGAGGCAGCTGCCCAAATATGCAGAATAAGGAAGCATCTGTCTGCATGCGCTGACATACACCATCCACTTTATCCTCAGCCAGTTTTTCAAATAACATGTTACTACTGCTTGCCCAAAAGTTTGTCACTTCTTACTTGGTTCGCTTTCTTCTCACCTACCTGCTATCATCAGCTCCCGATTCCCTCTTACCAATAGGATGCAGTCAGTAGCAAAGTAGGGCTGGAAAGGCAAGGGGGCACCAGCAGGCTTGGCCAAGTCCTAGACCATGGCTCTTCAAACCTCCACATTCAGCCACCCTGCTCAGCGTTTGATGCATTGAGTAGCACTTTTCAGGAAATCAGGGCTGGCTTACTTAGTCTGTATATCACCCCAGATCTGGTTCTTCCTCTCCTAGAGTCAGATACCACATCGCCTTCCCACTCAATCTGCTGGCCTGCACAGTAGCCTGTTTTCTAGCTACTCAGTATAGTCCTCCAATGTGCTCCCTTTGTTTTAGATTCCATGAATATCCTGGACCCTGAGGATGAGGAGGAGCACACTCAGGAAGAGGACAGCAGTGGCAGTAACGAGGATGAGGATGATAGTCAGGATGAAGAGGAGGAGGAGGAGGAAGATGAGGAAGATGATCAGGTGAGGGGGGACTGTGTTGGGTTGGTTCAGACAACCTCTTCCATGGGAACACAGAGCTGGAGAAAACCAACAGCCTGGGTGGCTGGCCTCGGCGCCTCCCTCCCTCATGTGCAAATGTGGCCATGACACCAGACTTCAGAAAATCCTTACCCCCAGCAATTCTCCATCTCCTATTTTCCCCTTAAGGAGGATGATGAAGGTGAAGAGGGAGATGAAGACGATGACGACGATGGCTCTGAAATGGAATTGGATGAGGATTACCCTGATATGAACGCTTCTCCCTTGGTCCGATTTGAGCGCTTTGACCGGGAGGATGATCTCATCATTGAGTTTGACAACATGTTCTCCAGTGCTAGTAAGATACAGGGGCTCAGTTGGGTTTTATCTCTTGATTCTTATACCCTTTTCTAGGGTAAGCCAAACAGTGATTGAAGCAGAGCAGCTATGAATCTGATAGACAGCACTTCTTTTCCTATGCCAACATTCTGGGGCAAGGGATATCTGAATCCATCTCTCTCAATAAGTGTATGCTTAGCAGAAAGAATAGTGAGAGGCTCTTGTTCTCTCCACCTCAGTAAACAGGCAGCTAATTTAGAGCCTGGACGACTTGATTTGCTTGAATTTTATAAAAAATGGGATACCAAGGCTGACTGCGTCAGGCACCCTACAGTAACAAGGCATTCAATAGTCTTTATTTCTAACACTGATCTTGAGAGTTTGTATGGACGCCTTTGAGCTTGGCATTGGGGAGTAGATTTGAGCACATTCACTTTGTTCATCAAAGATGCATCTTTTCGGGGGAGAGAGTGAATCTCTTCCCTCCTCCCCCATCAATGTCACAGTTCCCTTTTAGCATCGAGCTCTTAAAATCAACCTGTCTTGAGAAGGCAGCTCTTAATCCCAAATCACAAGCATGATATAGCAGAAAAGACTGTTCTGGTGGGTTGTCTTGGCCAAGTAGTCTCTTACCTCTTTGAGCCTCAGTTTGTCGCCTGTAAATGAAAAGTTTGAAAAGGAAAAAAAAGGGTTGGATTACATGATTTTCAAGATACCTTTTATTCTGTGATTTTCTTTGCATTTTTGTGATTTGCTCTTACCTCTTTGAGCCTGTTTGTCGCCTATAAATGAAAAGTTTGAAAAGGGGGGGAAATGGGTTAGATTACATGATTTTCAAGATACCTTTTATTCTGTGATTTTCTTTGCATTTTTGTGATTTGCATCGATCTTCCTTACGTTGAGCCTTTGTTTATTCAACAAATGGAACAAATACTTGAGGAGTGCAAAGAAAACAGCCCTTTTCCCTCATAGGAGCTTATGGTCTATTAGGAATTATAAATAAGCAGGAACTATATTGTAGTATGGTAAGAAAGCACAGAGTAACTGGTTAGTAAGCCAATCTGTAGAGTCAGAGGAAGTGATATCTAAGCCAAAAACAAGAGAACAGGTGAAGACGAGGGAGAGGACTCTTCGAAGTGGCAGATGCAGGATGTTGCTGAGGGGCCTGGAAGCATCACTGTGGCTATAGTGTGGAGAATGGATTGGGAGAAGGTACTACTTAGGAGGCTGTTGTAGTATTTAGGTGAGAAATGGTGGCATAAGCTATGGTAGTGTCAGTGATCATAGATGAGTTGTGGGAATGAGGGAGAAAGGACAAAGCTCAGGTTTCCGTGTGAGGAAGTAAGGCCCAGGAGACATGGTTCTGCTTGAACAATCATGGAAGGAAATTATTTTGGCACTGACACCTTGCATATTGTCCTTGCAGCAGACATCCCCCCATCCCCAGGAAATATCCCTACCACCCACCCACTGATGGTACGCCATGCAGACCACAGTTCCCTGACATTGGGAAGTGGCTCCTCTACGACACGTCTCACCCAGGGCATCGGGCGCAGTCAAAGGACCCTAAGGCAGCTGACAGCCAATACAGGTCACACCATTCATGTTCACTACCCTGGGAATCGCCAGCCCAACCCTCCTCTCATACTCCAGAGGTGAGTTACAAAGGTTGTTGGGCTCACTGGGCTTCAGCATTGTCTTAACCTGGAGGGAGCAGTTCATCACTTAATGCTCTCATCACACACACCGATAACATATTTGTCCCATTTCCTTGTAAACTATATGTGCAGCCTTTTGGGGAATGCCAAATGGAATAACATGTTCTTTTGCTTTTGGTGTATTCACTAAGCAATCATTAAGCATCTCATATACCAAGCACTTAACACTTTAGATACAGACAGAACATGATTCGTGCCCTAAGGTTTAGTGTTTCTTTCACTTCTGAAGTTACTTTTAAGTAGTTTTAGAAATGAAAGAAAGGGTTCTAGATACCTTAATGGTCATTGTACAAACTACAGTGGGTGTGCAAGGGAGGCATTATCAGTGACACTCACCTTGTGCCAGGAACTGTGGACTAATGTGCAACCTCAGCCTGAATAAAGTTCACAAACTGGTGGAGTAGTTACACGAAAGTAACTTCAACTTATTTGTTGTGTGATCGGTTCGTAATGGTGCTACGCATTTCGAGAGGATGCAGAAAGGGTCGCACAGTAATAAGTTGAAGGGCCCCGATGTACAGTGACCATGGCATTCCACCATCACCCTACAGGTTACTTGGTCCCTCTGCTGCCGCTGACATCCTTCAGCTGAGCAGCAGCCTTCCCTTACAAAGCCGGGGCCGGGCCCGCCTCCTGGTGGGCAATGATGACGTCCACATTATTGCCAGGTCTGACGACGAACTGCTGGATGACTTTTTCCATGACCAGAGCACAGCTACCAGCCAAGCAGGCAAGTTTGTGTGATGCGTTTTTGTCAGATTCTACTTTTTCTCTGCTGAGGGAAAGCAGCACATTATCTGCCCTGTCTCGAAAAGCCCCATTTTATAATAGAAGCCAGAACAACTCAATAACTTAGCCAAAGCAACAAAAATTTTATTTTTCTAAATATGTTATTATTGATTTCAGAGAGGAAGGGAGAGGGAGAGAGAGATAGCCGATCAATGATTCTCTTCATTGATGATTCTGTCTCCTGCACATCTCATACTGGGGATTGAGCCCTCAACCCAGGTATGTGCCCTGACCAGGAATCCAACTGTGACCTCCTAGTTCATAGGCTGATGCTCAACCCCTGAGCCATGCTGGCTGGGCTATAAAAACTTTATTATCTCTGATACTTATGATGTGCCAGTCCTTGTGACAGACACTGGATACTGTTAGGAAAATACTGTGATTGTTTAGTCGACACATGACAAGGCCAAGAGTCTCATTCTCCTTTGTTCTTCTACAGGGACCCTGTCCAGCATCCCCACAGCCCTGACCCGCTGGACAGAGGAATGTAAAGTCCTCGATGCTGAAAGTATGCACGACTGTGTTTCAGGTGTGTGGTGACAGCTTAGTTATCAGGGCAGTAGTGAGCCCTCCAGTGCTGAAACAAGTACATGGAAAGTGGTTTCCCTGGTTCTCTGAGGCCACAAGCTCTGCTTCTTTGGTTCCTCCCTCCACCTCCCCTGAGTAGCCTCTGATCTTTGCTTCTTTGATCCAGTTGTTAAAGTGCCCATTGTTAATCACCTGGAATTCCTGAGGGATGAGGAGCTGGAAGAAAGGCGAGAAAAACGGAGGAAACAACTGGCTGAGGAAGAAACAAAAATAACTGACAAAGGCAAAGAAGATAAGGAGAACAGGGATCAGAATGCACAGGTGATTCTAAAGGGCTGGGGAGATTCATCTTTGGCTGTGTCTGTCTGCCTTAACTTTCTATGATTTTGACATATACATGGCACCAAGATTCATTGAAGAATCCTTGGATGTTCACATTGAAACTGAGAATTTGCTGTACATTCACATCGTTTTGGGGGAGGGGGGGAGAATTCAAACCCAGAGGGGAAATAATTTCTCCAATGTCTTGCTGGGGAAAACGAGTCAGAACCAAAGCAGCTCCTGACTCAGCAGTCACACTGTATAGTCACTACCTTCAGTGACTGCAACTGGGCAAAAAGAATGACCTTTACTATGACCATGCTCTTGATGGTTCAGTTCCATTTGTCTCAGTAGATAGCCTTACAAAGTGTCAGGGCAGGGGGGTGGCTTACCAGATAACCCCATTCTTTCATCTGCTTAGGCTTCAGAGCAGAGAAAATGTTTTTACCCTGAACCCCATCACCACATGTCATTTTCTAGAGCTTAAAATCTCTGCCATGATTTTGGTTTAGAAAGAAGCTAGCTACCTACCTTTTTCTGAAATTTCTGGAACCTCCAACAGTGTAGCTTTAAAATACATGAATTATAAACTAATCTGTATAATAAAAGCCCAGTGAATATTACAGTGGAATGACCAGAACGACTGGTCACTATGACATGCATTTACCACCAGGGGTCAGATGCTTAATGCAGTAGCTGCTCCCTGGTGGTCAGTGCGCTCCCACGCTGGCAAGCACAGCGGTGGTGGCGGGAGCCAAGCAGTAAGGACCAAGCAGGCAGGTGGTTAGGATCAGGCCTAAACTGGCAGTTGGACATCCCCCAAGGGGTCCCAGATTGCAAGAGGGCGCAGGCCAGGCTGAGGGCCTCCCCCCGCACAAATTTCATGCATTGGGCCTCTAGTAGAAATGAAAAGACTTCAGTGAAACACTTTATTATACCCTACTCAGCAGTTAAGGTATCTGATGGATTAAGAAGGATATTGTAATGTTCAGTTTTGATGAGCTTTTACTAAGAAATACATTTATATAGGACTTTTACCTAATCCTATCTAATAAAAGAGTAATATGCACATTAACCATCACTCCGTCAGTCCGTCACAAAGATGGCTGCGGCCACGGACCTGGAGCGAGCAGGAGACTTGGCTTGCCTTGCCTGAGGCGATGGAGGAAGCCAAGCTTCCCACCTGCCCTGGCCAGCCCTGAGCTCCACTCAAGGCTACAAAGTTTCAATTATAGAAGATAAATAAATCCCAGATACCTGCTTCCCGCCGGCGTGGCCTCCACTCAAAGAGGGGCTGAGAGCTTCCCGCTGGCGTGGCCTCCACTCAAAGAGAGGCTGAGAGCCTCGGTTGCCAGGGGCAACCCCACCTGGGCTTCGCTTAAGGCTACAAAGTTTCAATTATAGAAGTTAAATAAATCCCAGGTACCTGCTTCTAGCCCGCAGGCATGACCAGGCTGAAAACAGTCCTCGGCCCCTCACCCAGGCTGGCCAAGCACCCCAGCGGGACCCCCCACCGTGATCCGGGATACCCTTCAGGGCAAACCAGCCGGCCCCCACCGGTGCACCAGGCCTCTATCCTCCTTCCTATATAATAAAAGGGTAATATGCATATGGACCCTAATAGCAGAACGACTGGGAATGACTGGTCACTATGACACACACTGACCACCAGGGAGCAGACGCTCAATGCAGGAGCTGCCCCCTGGTGGTCAGTGCGCTCCCACAGAGGGAGCTCTGCTCAGCCACAAGCCAGGCTGACAGTACAGCGGTGGTGGCGGAGCCTCTCCCACCTCATCAAGAGTGCTCAGGGTGTCTGACTGCAGCTTAGGCCTGCTCCCCGCTGGCAAGTGGACATCCCTCGAGGGCTCCCGGGCTGCCAGAGGGATGTCTGACTGCCATCTTAGGCCCATTCCCCCTGGGAGTGGGCCTAAGCCAGCAGGTGGACATCCCCCGAGGGGTCCCAGACTGCGAGAGGGCACAGGCCGGGCTGAGGGGACCCCCCCCCACACACACACACACCGAGTGCACAAATTTTTGTGTACCAGGCCTCTAGTAAACAGTAATATTGTTTTAAACACATAAAAAGGGATAGAAAATGAGCAAGCCTGGCATGTAATGGAAAGAGCTGAAGTGGTCAAAATGAGCCCAGGGAAGGAAAATACATATAGATAAAACTTTGAGAAATTCTTGCTGGTTTCATGATTGTGTTCAGGTCATGTCCTACATCCAGCCCAGCTCTAAAATGGTTTTTATTATCCTTCTCATTCTTTAGTCAGCCACCTGGCAGTTTCCCACTTATTCCCAAACCATCCTTGAACATGAGTATGTATTAGAGAAATTGGAGATATATTTGCACACTTAAGTACTCATCTTCCATTCAGGCCATTGAACTCATAGATGGCATATGTGTGTGGAGAGGGGAATGGGTGGCTATTACAGTTGAGCTCTAATGTGTTTGCAGAGTCCCACATTGGTCTGTCCCTTCTCTTTACAGTGTGCTGCATCTAAGACAAATGACTCCACTGAACAGAACCTCTCAGGTAACTCTCCCTTCCTCTTCCTCTTCTTTCTAATTGGTTGATTCTTTCTCCTGACCCTTCCAAGTAGCTGGCCCAAGAGGACTGAAGATGAACTCTGGTGCTCTGTGGGATGAGGTAGTAGATTGTATAGTTTTAGGGTCATACCCCATCTTGGAGATAACTATACAGTCTACTGTCTTTCCCACGGTGGTACACTTCCCCTTCGACGTGCTCTGTTCAGCTTCTCGTTTTGATTATATTGTGTAGCCTTCTGGTATGTGTAGTGAGGCCATGTGTCCTGTCCCCTTTCGTGACCTCCATGGCTCCCAAATGCCAGTCTTCAGTGGAAATGAAAAAAATAAGGGTGGTTGAATGAGTTTTTCAGGAAGCTGAATTTATCCAACTTTTAAATGAATATATTTTTAATAGAGATTATGTCCTTAGTTCTTTGGTATTGAAATACTTTTATGAAATGATATTATGGGATTTTTTTTCTTAGCTCAACTAAAAGTCGGTAACCCTATGTTAGTCTCTTTTTACTTTTTGCTTTCTACGTAAATTTTATCCATCTGTGGAGTCTAATGTGTTTGCAGAGTCCCTGCCATTATCTTGAGTAACCTGCCATTGGGGAAAGTAGCTTTGTGGGCTAAATGGTGTTACTATTATATGCTTTCTGTTCCTCCTAATCTTAATGTCAGTAGCTATTTTGTGAGTCTGATAGGTCCATGTGGTATTATATGTCTCCCCACCCCTATTTCCTCAGAACTGCTTCCCTATACCTTCTATCTCCTTTGGCACTTGAGTTGGGAAATGATTGTACCAAAGTCTACACAGTCTTTTTAAAAGCAGTGAAAGAGGGTAGGTGTCCTGGTGCCCTTAATTTAGCAAGTGATCTTTGAAAGGGTCTGTCATCCAATAATATAACCTCTTGCCTACTACCCTTGCTAGAGGATTCTGCTCATGCCGGGGTGAGGTAGTAAGTTGTATTGTTGTGTGGGGTAGGGATTTAAGGCCCCAATAGAAGATAACTATACAACTTACTACTTTCCCTGGTGTGTGGCATATTCACACTTAGTCTTGGCACAGTTGCTTCCATCAGACAGAATTACAGATGTTCCTTGGATAATCGGGACTAGAAGAAAGGAGTGGTCGAAGGGGGCAGGTGATATTTAGAGTGGAGCAAATATGAAGTGACTTGAATTTTTCCCCCTTCTGGGGCACAGAAAGTATTTAATTTTTAGGTTCTACAAAGGGATCTCCAATTCTTGGGACTAAGATAGCACTGTGCCTTAGCCCTTATCCTGGGTATACCAGTTCAGCCACAGGCTATTCCTAGAAGTACTTGGTGGTTGGGGGGAATTCTGCATCACTGGCTGGGTGGGATACTTGTCAAACCACATGTGCTGATTGAGTGGCTCCCCAGGTTCTTGTTTGATTGCCTTTTAACACACCTATTGTCATTCTTTCCGAGAAAGATGGGACTCCTATGCCTGACAGCTACCCAACAACCCCATCTTCAACTGATGCAGCTACATCTGAGTCCAAGGAGGCCAATGTCACTTTACAGCCTTCACAACAGCAACCAACACTCCCAGCTCCACCAACTTTGGGAGGGATTGCTCAAGAGCTGCAATCCCCAACTGGAGAAGGTGGAAACTCTGCACAGCTATTGATGCCTATAGAGCCAGGGGAGTTGGTGATCACAAGGCCAAGTGGAGAAGGAGAAACGACTCAGATGGAGTTATCTCCAGCTCCCACTATAAGTGAGTACAGTTTCAAGGTTTTGGGGGGGGGGGGTAGTTCAGGAGGAGAAAATAGATATCTTTGTAGTTTCTCTTTCCTCTCTTACTTTAGAGAAATAGTAAAAACTGAAGTCCTCAAATAGTAGAATCTTAGCTTGCACATTAGCTTTCTTAGCTAAAGTTAAGATTTCTTGTCTGTGTCATCAAGTGATCACTCTGTTCCTAGGCTATCATGCTGGGCTTATTATTTACTTCTTTTAAAATAACCCTCCAAAGTAGATGGTGTTATCTCCGTGAATAAACTGAAACTTAGAAGTGAAATAATTAGCCCAAGGTCAGTAAGTAGTTGAGGTGAGATTAAAACTCATATCTGTGTGACTAAAGCTTGCTCTCGTTCCATAGTTCTAGGGATGGCAAGCACATAACCCCACACGTATAGCTCTCCCATCCTGGCAGACATAATTTATCTCATGGCACTGTTTCCTATTGGTGTGAAATGGGGCCTGAAAATTCTCAGCAGTGTTCCAACAGGATAAATTGAAACCTGTTTGCCATCGCTGCTCTGTACTATGCTGTCTGTGATGTACTCTGGAAAAGCCTTAAGATATAGGGGTTTTTTTCCTTCAAAAAACCTTGTTTGTTGAGATAAATAGAACCAATATGCATGTACATATAGTGCCTGTGGGAAAATCTGCAAGTGACAGGATCCCTGACCTGGGGTGCCTAGGAAAGATGTTTCACAGGCATGCCTGGAACCCCATAAATGTTCAACGGGTGATATAAGGGACTAGAGCTGAGCCTATTAAAGTTGATGAAATTGAGGGGGAACACAGACTATCGTGGCATGAAGGTAAAGAAGTGAGAGGTCTGATCTGGCTGCTTCTTAATTCCAGGCAGAGATCTAACCTCTCCATGTGACTTCCTCCTAGCCTCTCTTTCCCCAGAGAGAGCTGAAGATTCTGATGCACTGACAGCTATCAGCAGTCAACTGGAAGGCTCTCCCATGGACACCAGCAGCCTGGCTTCCTGTACCCTAGAGGAGGCTGTGGGTGACACCTCAGCAACTGGCAGTTCTGAGCAGCCCACAACAGGCAGCTCTACTTCTGGGGATACCCCACCAGTTGTGGCAGAAGTGCAAGGCAGGGATGATAGGTCAGGGGAACCTGCCCAGTCCAGTGAGAACAGGTAAGCATTATGTGAGCAAGAGGAGGGCAGGATGTGTTGGTGGGTATTTCAAGCCACATTCCTACTTGTTAACTAAAACTAATGCATATGCTGAGAAAGGGGTATTGTAGGCATATTTTATAAATAGAAAACATGATACAGAGAACAACATGAAAATGATTTCCTTTAGCTCTACCCCTGCATCCTCTGAGAGTTCTTCCACCAGAGAGTCTGCTGTGGGCACTTCTGGAGGAGAGTCCCAGGGAATCTTAGAAGAGCCACTGCCTTCAACAAGCAGTGAAGAGGAAGATCCCCTTGCAGGTGAGCCACATGTGAGCTCAGGCTATCCTGGGCTTGTTTCAGCTTCTTGTAGCCATTGGCATGGAAATGCCCACCAACCAAATGGTTCTATTCAGATGGTTGGCAGTCGTATGTATTGGAGGAGAACCAGCAGTAAGGGTCTGCTGAAACTGCGTAATGGATTGAGCCCAGGCTTTAGAGTCAAACTGATCTTTGCTCAAATCCCCCTCTGCCACCTCCTGCCTTTAGGACCTGGGCCATTACGTAACTTCTCTGATCTTGATACTGAGGGATTGATAATAACTACATGATAGGTTCTTGATGAAGCTTAAGTGACAATTTGCACACACAACCTGGCACAGAACAAGAGCTATTCTGAGCCCGAGGAAGGTGGGTGGGCCTTTGCATGCAGTGAGGACAAAAGACTGGTTTCTTCAAACAAGGCCATAGGTTTCTTTCCTTCAGCTACATCTTAGGCATCAGTAGAGGTGCTGTGAGTTCCTTTACATCTTGCATCTCCATTCAGGTATCAGTCTTCCCGAAGGTGTGGACCCCTCTTTTCTGGCTGCTCTGCCTGATGACATCCGCCGGGAAGTGCTACAAAACCAGCTTGGCATCCGTCCACCCACCCGGCCTGCCCCCTCCACAAATAGCTCAACTCCTGCAGTGGTTGCAAATCCTGGCGTGACCGAAGTGAGCCCTGAGTTCCTGGCCGCCCTACCTCCAGCCATCCAGGAGGAAGTATGTGAGCGGGAAGCTGGTGAAGCCAGGCTGCCTGGCCATGGCTATCCCCACCCCCACCTCCATTGACTATTTCTACTCAAATAGGTGCTGGCACAGCAGAGGGCTGAGCAACAGCGACGGGAACTAGCACAGAATGCCAGCTCAGACACCCCCATGGACCCTGTGACCTTCATCCAGACTTTGCCCTCAGACCTGCGCCGTAGTGTCTTGGAGGACATGGAGGACAGCGTATTGGCTGTGATGCCACCGGACATTGCAGCTGAGGCTCAAGCTCTGAGGCGAGAGCAGGAAGCCCGACAGCGGCAGCTCATGCACGAGCGGCTCTTTGGTCACAGCAGCACCTCTGCTCTCTCTGCTATTCTCCGAAGCCCGGGTATGGAGAGTAGGCAGTGGGAGGGCTCTGGAATGTCAAACTTTGGCTGCATAAGGATCTGTTGTTTGCCTTTGCGTTACCTGGACCTAGCTCACCACCCCTCTTCCCAATTTCAATTTCCTTTTCTTTCCTGTCAGCTTTCACCAGTCGCCTGAGTGGCAACCGTGGGGTCCAGTACACTCGCCTTGCAGTGCAGAGAGGTGGTACCTTCCAGATGGGGGGTAGCAGCAGCCATAACAGGTACTTTTGTCTCTTTTCACCTTGCTGTACCACCTCTCACATCTACAACTAGTCCAACTCCCTTAATATGTAAGTAGAGAGGCTGGAAGATCTCCCTAGGGTATTTCCTTAAATGAGTGAGGGAGACAGAGCTCTGGACTCCCCCTTCATAAAGCCACACTTTTAGTTGAGTGTAGCTAGTAGTATAGACCATAATCACACAGTAAGGTTGGCTAGCACTAGCTGTGATGGTAACAAGGAAAAGTCACTTGCCTCCCATGCAGATAGTAAAACGATGAGCCACTTGCCTTTGAAATTTTAGTGTCTAGGCTGTGGGAGTAGGAGTTTGTTATTAACCAGGCTGAAGTAGAGTGAAGTCCAATGGGAAGGGCGTGATCAGTTCCCACCTACACAGCAGATAACCCTCTGGTAGTCTAAAGAAGGTGGAAATAAGCATCGTCTCCTAAGACTTTAGGTGCAGTCTGATTTTACCAATTGATAATACAGAATCTCTGTTCTCTTCTCAGTCATTGTGGGATGTAGGACAAATCACAAGCCTGTTTGAGCCTCTTGTTATCTCAAAAATGGGTGATTCTCTAGTCTTTGCAGGCAGCCCCTTGAGGAAATTGTTGAAGTGTTAACCCAGAAACCTTGCTCTGTTCCAGGCCTTCTGGCAGTAATGTGGACACTCTGCTCCGCCTCAGAGGACGGCTCCTTCTGGACCACGAAGCTCTGTCTTGTCTCCTGGTCCTACTCTTTGTGGATGAACCAAAGCTAAATACTAGCCGTCTACACCGAGTACTGAGAAATCTCTGCTACCATGCCCAGACCCGTCACTGGGTCATACGCAGCCTGCTGTCCATCTTGCAGCGCAGCAGTGAGAGTGAGCTATGCATTGAAACACCCAAGCTCTCAAGTGAGGAAAAGGGCAAAAAGTCAAGCAAGAGCTGTGGGTCTGGCAGCCATGAAAACCGACCCCTGGACCTGCTGCACAAGATGGAGTCTAAAAGCTCCAACCAGCTTTCCTGGCTCTCAGTATCCATGGATGCAGCCCTAGGCTGCAGGACTAACATATTCCAGATCCAGCGTTCAGGTGGGCGCAAACATACTGAGAAGCACGCAAGCAGTGGCTCTACTGTCCACATCCACCCCCAGGCTGCTCCTGTTGTCTGCAGACACGTTCTGGACACACTCATTCAATTGGCCAAGGTGAGGAGCTTGAAGGAACCCTACTCCTGGGGTTGGAAGAGGGATGGTAGCCACGGCCTAGGTGAAATATTGCTGAAGTCTGTATTGTTTCTGGGCAATTGTCCAGTAAATAACTTTGTGGGAGGGTTTTATTTTCACTCTGCAATTTTTATGCATTATCCCATTCAATCATCAAAACAACCGTCAGCGGACTGTATTATTTCCATTTTACAGACATTTTTAGTGGTGGCTCTGTTGGGTGCTAGTAAGTGATGGAGCTGACTGGACCTAGAACTTACTTAGTATAGTCCTCTTTTTAATAAGCATTGCTGTCATTTGTTAAGGGCCCATCTTATGCCAAGAACTATGCAAACTATATGATGTCTTAATTTCACAAGGCAGTGTAAGTGTCCTCCCATTTTATAAGTATAAAGATTGATGCTCCAAAAGTTTACTAATCCTCTCTCCCTACAAAGCCCTTGTTTCTTTCTAGGCTGCTTTGCCATCAGTTGGATAAAACTGTATGACATCTCTCCTGTGTTACCAAAGCTGTCCAAAGGAGTGGCAAGCCTAAAAACCAGGTGTCATTCCTTGTCAGGAAGACATGTTTCCTATGTATACCCCTGGACCAAGCTTGTTTTTCTATTCCCTGCAGGTGTTTCCCAGCCACTTCACACAGCAGCGGACCAAAGAAACAAACTGTGAGAACGATCGGGAACGGGGCGGTAAGCAGGCCTGCAGCCCATGCTCTTCACAGTCCTCTGGCAGTGGCATTTGCACAGACTTCTGGGACTTACTGGTGAAACTGGACAACATGAATGTCAGCCGGAAAGGCAAGAACTCCGTGAAGTCAGTGCCAGTGAGCACTGGGAATGAGGGGGAAACCTCCCCATACAGCCTGGAGGCCTCTCCACTAGGGCAGCTCATGAACATGTTGTCACACCCAGTCATCCGCCGAAGCTCTCTCTTAACAGAGAAACTCCTCAGACTCCTCTCTCTCATCTCAATTGCTCTCCCAGAAAACAAAGTGTCGGAAACACAGGCTAATTCTGGCAATGGTGCTTCCTCCACCATTGCAGCCACCTCAACCACGTCTACTACCACTACCACTGTCGCCTCCAACATGCCCACTATCCCTGCTGCAACTACCCCTGTCACTTCTGCTCCAGCCCTGGTTACTGCCACGGCTATTTCTACCATTACCATAGCTCCTTCAACCACAGTGACTACCCCCACGACTGCTACCACTACTGTTTCAGGTGAGTATGGATGTAGGCTGGGAATGGGGTGTGTATACCACCTCACCCCCCACTTCCCATCCAGTTATTCCTCCCTAAGTGAGAGTAATCGGCTTGGTTTGTATTTGTGAGACCCAAATGTGTTCAATCTCACCTTCATTAGTCCCAGTTCTCTCTCTGCTCCTCCCCTCCTCTTCTCCACATCCCCCATCTCACACACACAAATACACACACACACACTCCTGTGAGGACCAGCAGGCATTCACTGAATGTGGCTTCTCCTAGGTAAGCAACAAAAGGAGGAAAGAGAAGGATCCTATCTTCAAAGAACTCCCAGCCTTTCCAGCATGGTTGAGGGTATTAGTTCTTAGAGGAAAGAGTTCAAGAACAGGCAGAATACAATGTGAACCAGAGTAGAATAGAATAGCCAGGCTGGTCCAGGAAGTGAAGGGAGTGAACACTACAGTAGACTAGTAAGCATGATGTGAAGAAGTAGGTTTTGAAGAGGGGATTTTGCTAGTAGGGCAACAGTTGAGAGAAACATCTGGGATTCTTTGTCACTTTAAAAGGTACAGTCATAAGAGTACTTGGCATCTCAAATCATTTGGCTTTGGTGGGCGGATCTTCATTTTCACTACGTTTCCATTTTGAAGTCCTGGACAGTTCAGTGTGATTCCTTGTTTCTGCCGCTTTTAAGTCTTTGGCATGTGAGTCTCAGAGGCTTACAACAGTGTCCGTCTATTTCCTCAAAGCTGCTACTACTAAGTCCAGCAAATCTCCGGCAAAGGGGGGTGATATGGGCACTGGCACTGCAGACTTTAAGATGGTATCTTCGGGCCTCACTGAAAACCAACTACAGCTCTCTGTGGAGGTGAGTACGAACTCTTCCTGTCTCCCATGGTTTGGGGAGAAAGGGTAGATAGGGGTGGGTAAGGTTTTAGTTCTCAAATTGGGGCTCACTCTGTCTCCTTTCTTTTTCCCAGGTGCTAACATCCCACTCGTGTTCTGAAGAAGGCCTAGAGGACGCAGCGAATGTGTTACTGCAGCTCTCTCGAGGGGACCCTGGGACTCGGGACACTGTTCTCAAGCTGCTACTGAACGGAGCCCGCCACCTGGGTTATACCCTTTGTAAACAGATAGGTAATAATGGCAGTAAAGCCTTCCCTAAATCCCTAAGCTCAATCAAAGTCCTATGCTTCTGTAGTGCAGCCCCCATGCTCTCTTCTGTCACATCTCTGATAGTACTGGGCTGTTGTCTACTTTCTTCTGCTCAGTTCTAAAAGAGCCATGCTGGGCTTCTCTCTACGTCCCCAGTGCCTGGCACATGGTAGGTAATCCATGCTTAAGGCAAATGAGCATGTGTAGGACTGGCAGTGCCCTTTTATTTCTCCATTAAGAGTGCTCTGGCGAGCCTGCTGAGGCCGCTTTGTCAGCTCAGAGATGTGCCTGCACTGTGATCAGGCTCAGGTATCAAGAGTCAAAATAATACCCCCTGCCTTTGTGCAGTTTTGAAGGTACACTAATTCTAAGACCACTTGTACATTACCTAGTTTTAGTTTTCCTTTGAGTTTTGCCAGGAAAGAATCTAAAATCCAGGATGGTGAAGAGATTGAATCAAAGAGTCAAGCCACGTTTTTCTTGCAGAATAGAGTCTCTTTGCTCTCTCCCACCTCCATGCCAATCATGGCCCTCCCTAGATAACAGCTGCCTGCTTAGTTACCTCCTTTTCATAAATGTCCCTGGAACTAAGGTGATGAGAGAATTGATTGGACTAAGAATTGTAAGGTTCATCTGAAAGAGGCCTCTGACCTGTCTTAACTGCTACCATTTATTCAACACCCATGGCCCAGGCAATGTCCTAGGCCAGTGATGGCGAACCTATGACACGCGTGTAAGAGGTGACACGCAAACTCATTTTTTTGGTTGATTTTTCTTTGTTAAATGGCATTTAAATGTATAAAATAAATATCAGAAATATGTCTTTGTTTTACTATGGTTGCAAAATATCAAAAAATTTCTATATGTGACACGGCACCAGAGTTAAGTTAGGGTTTTTCAAAATGCTGACACGCCGAGCTCAAAAGGTTCGCCATCACTGTCCAAGGCCCTCTACTACACAATTACCCCTAATTCTCAAAGCAGCCTTGTGAGGTTAGGCAGTATTAGTTGTATTAAGATGGGTAACTTGCCTGAGGTCACCACAAAAACCTCAGACATTCAAGAGGTATACAGGCCGCAAAACAGATAATTTTCCTCTTTGCACTGAACTGTGCTTCGTGCAGATTCAGCAGATTCTTGAGACCAGGTAAATTGGTGGTCCCTGGGTGGGTGATTGATCCAGAGCTTGCATAACAGATGCATAAAGCAAAATTCCTGCTCACCTCAGGTTCTCTGTAGCTGAGGAAAAAGAATGCCCTGGACAGGTTTCTTAGAAAAGTTTGGCTTTCAGCTGCTTCACTGGGAAAGTCTCTGAACACTTGCTGGCTCCTCCCACCTACCCAGGTACCCTTCTGGCTGAGCTCCGGGAATACAACCTAGAACAGCAGCGGCGAGCCCAATGTGAGACCCTCTCCCCTGATGGCCTTCCTGAGGAGCAGCCACAGACCACAAAGCTTAAAGGCAAAATGCAGAGCAGGTGGGTGCTAGCTGCCCATTCGGCTGTGGGACTGGAATCTGGGACATGCTGAAAGGTGGCTCTTGCTGGTTTCCTGATGGTCGTTCCCGCGCCCCCCCCCCCGCCCCCTGGGGCAGATTTCCTTATCTGTCCTATACACATTTGGCCCTATTTTTTCGTCCTCATGAGATTTCTTACTCCTCTGGTTGACGCCAGAAAGCCCTGCTTGCTCTGAGTGTTTATGCTTTGGTGCTGTCAGTATACGCAAGCCACCTCTACACTATCCAGGTTTGACATGGCTGAGAATGTGGTAATTGTGGCATCTCAAAAGCGACCTCTGGGTGGCCGGGAGCTCCAGCTGCCTTCTATGTCCATGTTGACATCCAAGACATCTACCCAGAAGTTCTTCTTGAGAGTACTGCAGGTCATCATCCAGCTGCGGGACGACACGCGCCGAGCTAACAAGAAAGCCAAGCAGACAGGCAGGCTAGGTATGGAATTGGAGTGTCCAGTTGAGGGGCAGGGTTGGTGGTGGAGAACCCAGAGTCCCTGGAGGGCAGGACTTAATGTCATGTCTCCTTCCTGTTTCACCTTTCCAAAGGGAAGTGATGATTCTTTCTTAACATGTTGATGGCTGCATTCTGTATCTCCCTCAAGCTGCCTGCATAGGAAATGCATTAGTGCAAGTAGGAATTAAGGGGGAGTGGAAATCTGGCAAAGAAATTGAGGGTGGATCTTTTGCCGAACAAAATTTAACTCACTGAGTGTGCCTCCTTTCTGTTTCCTTGATCACTCCTAACTAATACATTGCAGCCATGTTGCCTCAGCCATGGCTTGCCAAATCCTCTCTTTCCTCCTGTCCCACAGAACCCTCTCACCTGCTACCATCCATCTGCCTAGCACCGTGTACACTGCCCTTGTCTGTAACAGTAGCCCTTAGTGCCTAATGATGAGCACTCTGAAGCTGCCTGAGCTACAGCTCAGACCTCAGCAAGATGCCCTGTGGCAGCCCAGGAGATGGGAGAGTTTTGGGCATTCCCTTTTTTTACATTTTATAGCTTGCCTTCTTTCTTTCTCCCAGGTTCCTCCGGGTTAGGCTCAGCTAGCAGCATCCAGGCAGCTGTTCGGCAGCTGGAGGCTGAGGCTGATGCCATTATACAAATGGTACGTGAGGGTCAGAGGGCGCGGAGACAGCAACAAGCAGCAACGGTTAGCATGATGCCTGTGGCCCCTCATTCATTTGTCTCTCCCCCATCATCAGTGGGGTTTCACTGCCCTTACCTTGTATGCTTTTGCATTAAGTTTGCTATATAAATGCTCTGGATAACAGAGTTACTTTTTTGTTGTTTTCTTTACTGTTTGTTCATTGATTTGGTTTGGTTTGGTTTGGTTTGGTTTGATTTAATTTTAAAGCTTGGCCATCATACCCCACTCCCAGCTATCCCGTCAACAGTGGCGCTTTTGCAAACTGCATAATGCTAAATGTCTGGGTTCTGAGGGGATGTGGGATGAAGATTTTTCAATCTCATGGAACAACTCAGGTACATCAGAGACATCTCAGGAATCCTGCCCCTGGAAGTCCCCCAAGCTTGGTACACATCCTATGTAGCCTCTTCTGGCTACGGCTGTTCCCTCCACCCTGACCTCTGCCTCTGCTCTCCATATTCCCCTGGCACTTAGGCACTCAGGCCCTTTTAGGAGGAAACCTTCAGGTTCCTAGGTAGCCAGCTCATTGTTGGGATCCCAGTACAGAGTGGCTACAGGAAAGGCCTGGCATTATGTATGTATGCTGTGGCACTCATTGTTTTCCTGTCCTTGCAACATGCAAGTCACCTTCCCAAGATGCAGGATAAAAGGTATCCTGGGGCCTGGTTTTCCTTTCTATAAATACTATTATACAGTATGAGTTCATTGAACATGCTGGGAACAGCCTAGAACTTGAAGGCCTTGACTCAAGCAGGAAAATAATAGAGAGCTATTATTCTGGAGTATTTTTTTTCTGCCCAGTCCTTTTCCCACACGTGATACCACCGACGTTGTCTTTTTAAATAATCCCACCCATCAAAGGTTGCACTAATTCCCCTAATATTTTACCTTTTTAAAAAATATTGTTTTAATTGATTTCAGAGAGGAAGGGAGCGGGAGAGAGAAACATCCATGATGAGAGAGAATCATTGATTGGCTGCCTCCTGCACACCCCACAATGGGGATTGAGTCCACAACCCAGGCATGTGCCCTGACTGGGAATCGAACCGTGACCTCCTGTTTCATCGGTCAATGCTCAACCACTGAGCCACGCTGGCCGAGCTTATTTTACCTTTTGTGAATAAAGAACAAACCTCCCTTCTGCCCATCCAAGTTTCATATTTATGTACACATGTAAACTGTCCCAAGAAGAAATCTTAAAAGTCTGTGTCCAAGAGGCTAGTGTATGACTAGACATAGGTCCAGAATGGAATTGAGGCAACGCAGGCAGGCATCCAGGGAGGGAGCTTGCTAGCTCAGGGTGGAGGACAGCAAAGGAAGTGGGAAGGCCATTATTTTATCCTAGAGAGGTATAGTTTCCTGACCAGATATAGGAAGCTTCTTTCTAAGCCTATGATATATGAGAAGTGGTAGGACCAGCCCTAGCCTGTCCCTGAAGAATGCAAAGTTGCGCCCTTTAAGTGACTTTGTCTCCCTTTTATCCAGTCGGAGTCAAGCCAGTCAGAAGGTTCTGTCCGGAGGGAGGAATCACCCATGGATGTGGACCAGCCGTCTCCCAGTACCCAGGATACTCAGTCCAGTGGTCAGTACTGCTTCTCGTTTCCAGCCCAGGAAAAAGAAGTCAGTCTTCGTGGAATGTCTGCTGGAGTTCCTGCTCTTGAGAAAATATACGCTCAGTGTTTCTAATTCGTTCAAGCAAACACTGTTTTCTGTACATGTTAATAGGCAATTACCAACCAGGATCACTAACCGTAATCACCTCACTCTCGTCTCAGATTCACAATACATGTTGCAATTCCTGTAGTAAAGAAACTATGATAGCCCAGCTGGTGTGGCTCAGTGGTTGAGTGTCGATCCATAAACCAGGAGGTCATGATTCGATTCCCAGTCAGGGCATATGCCCGGATTGCGGGCTCGATCCCCAGTAGGGAGCGTGCAGGAGGCAGCCAATCAATGATTCTCTCATCATTGATGTTTCTATCTCTCCCTCTCCCTTCCTCTCTAAAATCAATAAAAATATTTTTTTTAAAAAAACTATGGTATGATATTCATGGAGATAGCATGTATTTGAATCTTGCCCCCCTATTTACTAGCTCTGGGACCTGAGGCAAACTTCTCTTTGTTTCCGTTTTATTCTTTAAAATAGGGATGTTCATAGTTAGGATTAAATGAGCTAATATGTGTATATAGTGTTAGAGCAGACCTGGCACACAGTGGATGCTGTTATTAACAGCATTTCTGAAGACTAATTGCACATGAATACTTTTTGGAACCTTTTTAACACATTCCTTTGGGATAGTGTTATAGGGACATCCATTTTTTTAACTATATTAGATAATTTAATAATCCACAGGTACTCTGAGAATTAATTTGGCAGTAAGTAGACCAGCATTATCTGGTAGAACTTTCTGCAGTGGCTACTATTTCAGTAGCCTGCATTTGGCTAGTGCAACTGAGGAACCATTTTTTTATTGTGTTAATCTTACTTAATTTAAATTCAGATGTCATTCAGTGTAGGACTAGAGCTTGCTTCCAGATGTTGCTCCCTATTACTCTATGGCCAGTGGGCCACTCTACTTGATCTGCATGTTTGGTCTGGGAAAAATCGAAATGAAGGGACAACCTCAAAGCCCTTCTGACTCTCCTGTGTGTGCCTTGTAGGCTCGGACGGAAACTCCCAGGGGGAGAAGGAGGAGAGGCCACCTGACTTACCCCTGCTCAGTGAGCAGCTGAGTTTGGATGAGCTATGGGACATGCTCGGCGAGTGTCTAAAGGAACTGGAGGAATCTCATGACCAGCATGCGGTGCTAGGTGAGTGGTGGCCTGAGGGCACACTAACCTGCTCTGCGGCCCCTTTAGCCTGCTTACTTTTCTTCCAGGTCACCCCTCTTTCTCAGTGTCTCTGTAATGAGGATTCGAAGGAAAGGAGTGTTTTTTCTCTGACTTAAGTGTCAGAAAAAAAATGTTTTTCTTTTTCTATGGCTGGTACATTTTACTTTTTAGACCAGGGGACTCTGTACAACTGGTTGGCCATTTTTCTTTGGCCTCAAGGAAGCTCTGATGTGCTCTTTGGCTTCACTTCTTTATTCTACCATTATATTTCTCCTGAAGTTTCAATTATTCTATATTGTACTTTTGTAACTAGATTATATATAATATAAAAGAAGAGGTTTGTATGTTGAAGTTTGTAAAAATGTCACCTCCCTGTCATTGCTACCCCTAGTGCTACAGCCTGCCGTGGAGGCCTTCTTTCTGGTCCATGCCACAGAGCGGGAGAGCAAGCCTCCTGTTCGAGACACCCGCGAGAGCCAACTGGCGCACATCAAGGATGAGCCTCCTCCCCTCTCCCCGGCCCCCTTGACCCCAGCCACTCCTTCTTCCCTTGACCCGTTCTTCTCCCGGGAGCCCTCATCTATGCACATCTCCTCAAGCCTGCCCCCCGACACGCAGAAGTTCCTTCGCTTTGCAGGTACAGGGAACTCTTAGGCCCCCAAATGTAGAGGGCTCTGCTGTATATTTTATCCTTAGCTGTGTGTATGTGTGCGTTGGTTGGAAAGTGCGGCTAGTGAGGGAGGGCCTGTCTGGTAGCACTTGCGTGTCACACTACCTTTTTTCCCTGAAACAAGAAAGACCTACTGGCTGGATGGCTGTCATCCAGTCTTCTGGGACCCATGATATGCTGATTCCTGCTGTCCTTCTCCCCTCAGAGACTCACCGCACTGTGTTAAACCAGATCCTACGGCAGTCCACTACCCACCTCGCTGACGGGCCCTTTGCTGTCCTGGTAGACTACATTCGTGTCCTCGACTTCGATGTCAAGCGCAAGTATGTGCCCTGGATGTTGGTGGGGGTGGGAACTCTCCAAGTAGTTTCTCCCCTCCCAGAAAGGAGCCAGAGTTCCTCCTGGGGCATTGTTTCCTGAGAAAGCAGTTTTCCTAAAGTCCCATTTTATTCATCGAGGTAATATAGGAGGTGCAGGTAGCCATAGTGCACAGGGGGCGCAGGAGGCCTCCTGAACACTCCTGTCTCCCCTGCTTTTCCTTCCTGTGCACTACACATGCTTACTTGCTACAGTTTCTGTGGGCCCTTATTTGGTAGAGATGGGAGAAATGAGAGTTGGTAGTAAATGACCTGGCTCTCCCAACTACTGGGCATTTCCCCAGGGGAACAGGTGGGGAGCAGGAATCAGAGTAATTGGAGGATAGGGAAAGTGTCATTGTGAGTCTTCATTCTAATGAGGCAAACAGAAGTTTGCTCTGCCACCCTAATCCTGTTTTCCTTCTTTTTCTACCTCCCCAGATATTTCCGCCAAGAGCTGGAGCGTTTGGACGAAGGGCTCCGGAAAGAGGACATGGCTGTGCATGTCCGCCGTGACCATGTCTTTGAAGACTCTTATCGTGAGCTGCATCGGAAATCCCCTGAAGAAATGAAGAATCGATTGTAAGAGCTCAGAGCAGAGAACAGACAAGATGGGAGGGTGGGGGCCATTCCTCCGCCGTAGTGAAGGCTTACTCAGGCCTCAGATGTGCAGAGGAATATAGGGAGGTGCTGCCCCCGACCCACACACACACACACACACACACACACACACACACACACACACTAGGAGTTTCCATTTGGAATCCAGCTGATATCAGCACAGTGAGCTGCCTCCCCCATCTTCTTGGCCTGGTCTCAGAAGACTGATCTTCTGCTGTCCCTTGGGCTGAGCTACCCAACAATTGCCAGCCAGAAGAGTCTTTGGCATTTATAAAGATAGACCTGATGGCCTTGCAGAGAGAGTTTCCCATTGTTACTAGAAACAGGACACCTACTGAGTAAATGGTACCTTGGGCTGGGGGAAATACTGCTCACTGGTGATTCTGAAGCCACCGAGAGGAGATTGGCAGTTTGTAATGCCAGATGTCACAGGAGCAATGTGAGGACAGACCTATTGGAGCAGTTCAGATGCTCCTAAACTAAGGAACTGGATGCCTTCTCTCCCTCGTGGCATGGGCTTGCTATCCCTGTCATCACACAGGAAGTCAGAGAGGCTTCTAAGACAGACTGGGCCCTGCTCTTCCACTACCAACTCCTTATTGACATTGGACTTGGTGCAGCACTCTCTTCTCTGACACCACCTAACCACTCCCTACTTCCCCTAAGTGAGGTCTCATTTAGGCCTCTCTACCATTCCCATTGGTGTTTTCTGGAATATCGGTCAGCCTTTACTGGCACTTCAGGACATCTATCAATGATGCCCTTTTTTGTCCCAGTGCCCTCCTCTGGGCTCTCCTGGCACCCTGTCCTGTGACCTTACACTCCCCGGCCACTGCTCCAGTCACTCGTTCACTTGGGTCATGCTGTATAAGTGAGTGGCTCTGTCCTGGGCTTTCTGCACATCCTTTTCTCCTCTCTTAACGCAGGTATATAGTGTTTGAAGGAGAAGAAGGGCAGGATGCTGGAGGGCTCCTGCGGGAGTGGTATATGATCATCTCTCGGGAGATGTTTAACCCTATGTATGCCTTGTTCCGTACCTCACCTGGAGACCGGGTCACCTACACCATCAATCCATCTTCCCACTGCAACCCCAACCACCTCAGCTACTTTAAGTTTGTTGGACGCATTGTGGCCAAAGCTGTATATGACAACCGCCTCCTGGAGTGCTACTTCACTCGCTCCTTCTACAAACACATCTTGGGCAAGTCTGTCAGGTGAGGATGTGGCACAGTCCTGGGAATCGGGTCCTTTATTTGTGTCCTGCCCCTATGCTGCCTCTCCACCTCAACCCATGACCCTGTCTAATTGTGTTTTTCTAGGTATACGGATATGGAAAGTGAAGATTACCACTTCTACCAAGGCCTGGTCTATCTGCTGGAAAATGATGTCTCCACTCTAGGCTATGACCTTACCTTCAGCACTGAGGTAGGTCAGGAAATCCTGACTGCAGCACATCCCAGCTCGTCTAGGAAACCCATTTTGGATCGCCCTTGACTTGGCATTGGATAACTTCATGGTTTTAAGGAAGTATCTTGACTTCTTAAAATCCCGTGCCCCATTTCCCATCTGGTAGAGAGCAATGGGTATTTGTATGAGACATCACAAACAGAAAAACCAAAATTTGTAAAACAATCCAGACTGTTTCCTGGTTTCCCCCTTATAGAAAACAACATGTTACTCCAGAGTATTACTCTCCATTCCCAAAGTAGTTCATTGTAGAAAAATTATACAAATGAAAACAAATTTTTAAGGTTACTCTTCCACCAAATTGTTTTCTGTAAAGATTGTGTTATGTTATGTTACATGTATTAGCCATACCCTCTTTCCCCTTTTACCTTGGCCTTTTCCTGTTAGGAAATTATGACCTCATGAGAAAAATCACTTTTTTCATGACCTTACTTTGTCTCTCTGCCAAGGACATAGCAAAGAATTTAGGGTATGTTCCCAGGTATCTCTATATAAACCCCATCCTAGACCAAGCTTGATATATATGATTGATGTTTTGGGTGTTCTAGGTCCAAGAGTTTGGAGTCTGTGAAGTTCGTGACCTCAAACCCAATGGGGCCAACATCTTGGTAACAGAGGAGAATAAGAAGGAGTATGTACACCTGGTGTGCCAGATGAGAATGACAGGTAGGGGAAATGTCCCTTAGGCCCATTGTTGCTCAATATGGGAATTGGTCAGGTCTCACTTCATTTTACACACATCATTTCCTCTTTTCCCCTATGGCAGCCAAAAGTATCTTGCACAAAAGGAATCCAAAACTTAACCAAAAATATTTCCTTTCCTCTACCCTCATAGGGGCCCAGAAATACAGTGGCAGGCAAGGCAGGCAGTCCAATCAGCATCCTAGTAGCAGCATGGGCTAGATTGGGGGGATTTCTGACCTCTAACACTTGTGTGGGTTCAGATTCCATGTGGCTTGTTGGTTCTCTCTCCAGGAGCCATCCGCAAACAGCTGGCGGCTTTCTTAGAAGGCTTCTATGAGATCATTCCAAAGCGCCTCATTTCCATCTTCACTGAGCAGGAGTTAGAGCTGCTCATATCAGGACTGCCTACAATCGACATTGATGATTTGAAATCCAACACTGAATACCACAAATACCAATCCAACTCTATTCAGGTGAGCTGTTACAGGCATTCCCTGCCCCTTCACCCCTAAGCAGTGCTAGTTTGACACCAGATAAAGCAGTGCTCTTAAGGGAAGGGCGCTATGGATGACCACTTACCTATGTGTAACTCTTCATTCTCTGGATCGCATTTTTAGGTGATGTTCTTGCTCATCCTGTGAATGAACTGAAACCCATCTTACAGAAGAGACTTGCCTAGATTCCAAGTCCCATCCCCCCTTTTTTCTAGGAGCTCTCTGTCTAACGCTGGCTTCTTGTGTCCCTTCCTGCAGATTCAGTGGTTCTGGAGAGCATTGCGTTCTTTTGACCAAGCTGACCGTGCCAAGTTCCTCCAGTTTGTCACGGGTACTTCCAAGGTACCCCTGCAAGGCTTTGCTGCCCTCGAAGGCATGAATGGAATTCAGAAGTTTCAGATTCATCGAGATGACAGGTCCACAGATCGCCTGCCTTCCGCTCACACATGGTAAGCAAAAGAGTTTGTTCTACTTTCCAGCATTTAGATCAGGGGTCCTCAAACTTTTTAAACAGGGGGCCAGTTCACTGTCCCTCAGACCTTTGGAGGGCCGAACTATAGTTTAAAAAAACAACTATGAACAAATTCCTATGCACACATTCTGGGGTCCAACCCCAGCAGGTTCAGGGGTCCCCAAAGGTGTGGACGGAGTCGGCGAAGAAGGAATGACACGGAGACAGCGTTCAGTTGATCAGCAGCCTAGCCACGATCTCTAGCCAGGATCTCCAGCCAAGTTCTGGTCTGGATCTCCAGAGAGGTTCTGCTTCGGATCTCCAGCCAGGTTCTGTGGCCATGTTCCCTCGCTAGGTTCTCCAGCCAGGTTCAGTCACCAGGTTCTAGTCAGGTTCTCTTGCCAATTTCTGTAGTCAGGTTCAGTCCAGGATCTTTTGCCATGTTCTCTCCAGCGAAGTTCTTCTGTCTCTAGAGAACATTCTGTGTAGGTTCTGTGCCTAGGCTCTGTCTCTCTTGGTCCTGTCTTCCAAGCCCTGTCTCCTAAGTTCTGTGTCTGAAGTTCTGTCTCTCTGTCTGGTTACATCTGTATTTATACCAGTTGATTCAGTCCTATCAATCTCTATTCCAAAGGTTAGGGCGTTTCTTATCTCCATTCCAGGGAGTAAAGATTATGTAGCTTAAGCATGATTGTTTGTAGTGATTAACTACCCGCCTGGCACTTAGTTAAGGAGTTTCATCCCCTCCCTGACTTCAGGGAAAAATTCCTACGTGGGGAAACAACCTTTCTCGGAGAGGTGACCTTGGTTAAAACACAGCGCCAAGAAGGTGAGCAAACATATTAAGAAAAGTATGCCATATATGCCAGGTCCCTTGAAACAGCAAGCATGGACCGGCTCCCGGCACACACAGCACATACCTTATTTTGAAGTAAAAAAACAACGGGAACAAATACAATATTTGTATTTGCATGTGGCCCGCGGGCCGTAGTTTGAGGACCCCTGATTTAGATGAAGCTTGCATATATGCCAACTTTAGGCCCTTACCCAAGGTCGGGAACTCTGGTCTGCCTCTGGCTACCCTGCCCCAGGGAGCAGCTCCCATTTGGTGGATTTTTGGAGAGGCTGATGTCTGAGATCAGAAGTTGGCCCAGACTCACAGTGGGGCTGAGGAGACAGTGCAGATAAAAACCACCACATGAGCCGAAACCGGTTTGGCTCAGTGGATAGAGCGTCGGCCTGCGGACTGAAAGGTCCCAGGTTCAATTCCGGTCAAGGGCATGTACCTGGGTTGTGGGCACATCCCCACTGGGAGATGTGCAGGAGGCGGCTGATCGATGTTTCTCTCTCATCGATGTTTCTGACTCTCTATCTCTCTCCCTTCCTCTCTGTAAAAAATCAATAAAATATATTTAAAAAAAAAAAAAACCACCACATGAGACCACAGTGTATTCCAGGGCTCAGTGTGGCTGGAGCACGGATTTCGAGTTGCAGGGAGCACAAAGCTAAGGAACTCAGCAGGGGTCAGGTCACCAGTGACCCTGAATGCCTCCTTGGAGCTTGCACATTAGCCCATAGACGAGACCATGGTGTTTAAGCAACAGGGTCAGGTTTACGTTTTAGGTGCCTGATGGCCAGTAATGGGGCCAAGTTAGAGGAGGGCAGACCAGGCTAGGACAAAATTGGGAGTCCACAAGAGGTGAGGAATAGGTTCCCTCAGGGAGAGGTCAAGTGGGCATCATGGGAACACAGGGATTTGGTTGTCATCTTTCATTAGGAACTGATCTTTTCTTTTTTCCCTAGTTTCAATCAGCTGGACCTGCCTGCCTATGAGAGCTTTGAGAAGCTCCGCCACATGCTACTATTGGCCATCCAGGAGTGCTCTGAAGGCTTTGGGCTGGCCTAGTTAGCCCCCACAACTGTGGGGTTTTTCTACCATTGTTGGACCTGGGAAGGGGGGGGATGAAAACAAAATGAACCAGAAAGGAAATGTTGATACCAATAAATGAAATCTACCAACTCACCATGTGTGTGTCCCAGCTGCCCCAACCTTCTCCAGTGCATACCTGTTCCCGTTCTCCTGCTCATTCTTTCTTCCCTCCCCCTTTATCTCACCTCCTCTCCCCATTCCATGCCGTCCATGATCCCCGGCCCATGTGTTTAAAGGCAGTAGCCTTTGCAGGGACCTGTTTGTCCCAACTGTTTGAACAGTGTGCTCCTCAGAGTCTGTGTTCAGAAGGATTTGCTGCATTGAGACTTGAAACCTTTGGATAGGGGAAAAATTATATATATATATATTTTTTTGTTCTGTTTGCATTTCTTAATTTGTGCTTGGAATGTGTTGATGTGCACAGCTAATGATTCAATGCGAGACAAGATTGGCGTCTGTGTTGTGGAGGTTTCAAATAAAGAGCACTCTTCATAACTCACTTTTCACAATGGAATTTTTTTCAAACTTAAAAGAAAAAAAACAACCCTCGAGCACGTGCTAGACATCTGGAGAAAAGATCCAGATGGACGCTCCAGAAAACCATCTCTGCCGTCACCACAGCGCATCCTCCTCCTTCAAAGTTGGTTTTCCTGTAGTCAGGAGAGAGACGCAGCCACCGGGAACTGGGGGAGTCTGTTTTTTAAGAATGGGACCTGCACTTGGGAGTTGTGATGGTGTTGCAGCCAAGGACAAAGCATCTTGCTCGAGAGGAACAAACCAGTAGAACTCACCATCTTCTTTGGTGAGCCTTTACAACAATCTTAAGTTGGGCTCAATTTAGGATTTTTATTTCATCTGTTAATATTTTAGTTTATTTTTAACAAATTTCAAGTAGTTGACAAGCTCTCTAGGAAAACAGTCTTACCATCCTTTTATTTTGGTTTTGTTGTCTGCCTGTCTGTCTGCCAGTCTGTTCACAGATCACCCAATAATCTCTTGTGGTTTTTACTCCATCCAACCCTTAAAGCCAATCTAAGGACTTTGGTTCCAGCCTCCAAAGAAAAAATAATAAAAGTTTAGTTAGAAAAATAACCCCAAGTGGTGCTTGCTTTGTGTGGTTTTTCTCATTCTCTGAGGCTCTGCATAAAGGTTTTCCCCTTGACCATGTCCCAAAGTGTGGATCTAGGAAAGCAGTTGTGTGTTCTTAACCTATACCTTTGGTCCCAATGCAAATGGCTACTGAACATTCTCTCCCTTTTTTCAAAATTCAAACTTATCTGTCTGGCCCTGCTGATGACTGAGAATATAGATGACTCAGCCCTGTTCCTGCTACTGAGCTTTCAAGGGGAAGAGACTAGTCAGTTCCATGACTGATGTAGGAAGGGGTTCCTTGGTTCCCAGAGCAGAAGTACCTGATCTAGACTGGAAGATCAGTGAAGACTCCATTGTCAGTGGCACTTGGGCTGAATGGTAAAGCTGTGGGGAAATGAAGATTCAGGAGGGGACAGTAGTCTAAATCAAGATAGCAGGAGTCCAGTTATCGGATGGGCTTAAGCAAAAGGTGGTGCCCTGACATGAAGCTGAGAGTCCAGCAGGGCTTTAAAATAAATAAGCAGAAATACAGTAGAATTGATCCATCAACTTAAGAACTGGTTCTTTGGAAAATCAAAGTAGAATAAAGCTCTCACATTTAAATTTGAAAAGGGTGCAAGGGTTGGGAGTTGGGTGTAGAAGCTGGGCATACAGGTGAAATAACCCTGAAGGAAATAAAAGTTAATAACTCAATGGCATACTACAAAAACCTGATGACCAAGTATGATTTGCCTTTGGGATGTGTGTATGGTGTAATAATCCCCTCAATGTGAAATGAGAAAAATCCTATCAAAAAGATACAAGACACTTGCTAACACTCAATAACTATTCCTAGTAACTTAAAGGTAAAGACACTACCTTGATAAGGTAAACTCATACCAAGAGCCAACATCACACTGTAAGCATAGGTTGCCAGTTATCACCATTAGCACTGTTCTGCTAGTTCTAACCATGAAGTAAAGCAGGAAACAAGTAAAACTTGACTATGCTAAACCAGCAAGAGGCTTGGTTATAATGAGCAAAATACTCGTAAACATTTATTGTCCAACAAGTATAAATAAATTGTAATAAAATACAGTGAAATCCTAAATAACATTAAAATGTATTGCATGTATCAACATGCATAATCCCAATGGTAAGCAAAAAGTACGAGGCATGTTTAAAAGTTACCACCAACACCCCAGCTGGTGGGCTCAGTGGTTGAGCATCAACCTATGAACCAGGATGTCACAGTTCGATTCCCCAGTAGGGGGCGTGCAGGAGGCAGTCAATAACACTGATGTTTCTGTTTCTGATCAATAAAAATTTTAATAGGACTTACAAACAATACTACATATTTATGTGCCAAGAACATGAAAACCACATCCATATGTATGAAGAGAATAAAAACTCATGCATGAGTATAACTAGTACATGAGTTCAGGATGAGCTAGGGGGGCCATATGGGGACACAGATGGGAAGAGGACTTCAACTACATTGGTGATGTTTTATTAAGCTGTACTGGGTATATGACTGTTCCTTTTAATGCTATACTGTATAATGCTTTATAATTTTTATACGTCTGAAATAGTTCATAGTAAGTTTCATAAACAACTTGTTAAATTTCACAATGCATTTGAAGGTAGGTAGCAGGGAGTCAATGACAGGCAGGCCTAATTCTACATGAAGGCTAATAACTGCTTACATGATAAGATTAAATGAGTCTTTTTGTCCCCTAATAATTTCTTCCACTGATCTGTGCATTGATTACCACAGGTTATCTCCTTATTAAATTAGTCTCCGTCTCTTATAATTAGGGTGACCATAAAATTTATCATCCGAAGTTGGACAAATTTAAGAATAATAAATGATGCTGTTAATAATTATGCTGGGCCACAGATGCAAATAAACGAGATAAACTGATTTATGGCTCTATACTTAGGATGCATATCTGTCTTGGCTGGGGAAACAATTATTACCCATCATAAAGAATTTTATTGAGCACTTACCATGTACTGAAAACACTGAGAAGTGTCTGCTTTCCAGAAATTAACTGAAGGGAAGGAGGCAGATGGTAGGAAAGTGCAGGAGGAAATGGGTACACAAAAACAATGGCGTGGCTCAGTGGTTGACCCATGAACCAGAAGGTCACAGTTTAATTCCTGGTCAGGGCACATGCCGGGTTGTGGGCTCATTCCCAGTGTGGGGCCTGCAGGAGGCAGTTGATTGATGATTCTATCTCATCGATGTTTCTCTCCCCCTCTCCCAACCTCTCTGAAGTCAATAAAGATACAGTGGGGCCTTGACTTACGAGTGTCCCGACTAATGAGTTTTTTGAGATACCAGCTGTCTCGGCCGATTTTTTGCATGGAGTTGACAGAGTAATTTGAGTTAACGAGCTCCTTAACGAGCTCGGTCTCAGAACGAATTAAACTCTTAAGGCAAGGCCCCACTGTATTTTTAAACTACAAAAGATAGCATAATGGAAAAGACTGATATATTTGACTACTAAAATATTGACAACACCGTGAACAGAATTTAAAAATCGATGACAACCCAGCTGGTGTTGCTCAGTGGTTGAGCATTGACCTAGGAACCAAAAGGTCACAGTTCAATTCCAGTCAGGGCACATGCCAGGTTGCGAGCTCGATCCCCATCATGAAGCTGACAGTCTAATGGGGAAAGCAGAGAATAAATACACCAAAGAGTAAATGACATATTTTCTTCTCTGAAGAAAAATAAAGGGAAGTAAAGGGATAGAGAGTTGAGGAGGCAGCCTATTTTAGCTGGGGTGGTCTAGGAAGGCCTCTCTGAGGAGGTGACAGTTGATGTTGAAGACATGCTTGGAAGAAGTGAGGGTATATGCCACTGGGGGATCTCAAGGAAGAGAGTTCCAGGCAGAGGGAACAGCCAGTGTAAAGGGTCCCAAACACATGACACCTAGAAGGAAGAGCAGTGGAGCTCCAGGGAGAAGTACCATAGAAATTGAGGTCAGAGGAACAGGGGCCAGATCCCAGGACTTTTACTCTAAGGTGGGAAACCACCAAAGCTTATCGCGCAGAGCCGTGATCTGAAACATCTACAGCTGCTCATAGAGAGTAGGTGGGAGGGGCCAGTGTGGAGGCCCGAGAGCCTGAGGAGGTGGCTGCTGCTGTCTTCCAGGTAGGACACGTTTACCTGCCAGGACTTCAAAAATAGTGCCTAATAGGCTTATATATGTGCGGGCCATACAAGTCACTGTTAAAGGGATAGGGACCTGGAGGCCTGAGATGAGCCAGAGTCGAACCCTTGAAGCTTAAGGTTTTTGTTTCGATAAGGCTAATGGTGATAGTGGTGGTGATTAGGGTTTTGTTGTCTGTTTTTCACCGTAAGCATGTATTTCTGCAATTAAAAATAAGTTTAGCGGGCACGCTTTGTCTCTTTCCCCTCCTAGACGCAATCTGTAGGAACTAGAGGCATCCCATCCAGTCCTCCATGACACCCAACTTGTTCTGGTTTGCCCGGGACCTCCTCAGTTTTAGTACTGAAAGGCCCATGTCCCGGGAGATCCATCCCCCTCTATGAGTCAAATTGCTCCTTGGGCTGGGAGAGTAGAGGGCGGGGCTTCCCCAGCCTCCAGCCAATGGCAGATCACGACCTGATGCCCAGGCCAGGTCTGTCCAGCCACCCTTCCTCTCCCTAAAAAAATCAATAAAAAAGGTCTCTCGTGTTCTGGTCTCAGCCTATCAATAACCAATGTGGTTGGACCCGCCCTTATGGTCCTTATTATGATTACAAGATGCCCTTCAGCAATAACCATGAGAAAACTTTAAAAAGATACAAGTTTATTACTTACAAGAACTGGAAATGACAGCACATCTGGGGCCACACAGAGATGAGAAAGCAAGAGCGAGAGCACAGTTCTGGGGTTTTACTTTTATGGGGTTGAAGGTGGAGGTCTAGGGTTTTGCAGGCTCACTATTTGGTGAATTTAAAACATAAGAGTGGGAACTTAAAATGATGAGGCACCTGACTCTTTAGTCTGTGTTTATTGGAGACAGCTGCCTTCAAATGGATGCATCTTTGAAATGGATGCCTCAACAGTCAAAGCTTAAGTCAGGTGCTTGCAATACAAAAAAAGAAACTGTCAGGGTATACACAGCAAAGTCTTTTGCTAAATATTTTCCCTAGGTCAGTGGTTCTCAACCTTGGCTGCACATTAAAATCACCTGGGAATCTTTTTAAAATCCTGATTTCTGGGCCTCATCCTCTGGAAATTCTGTTTCTTTGTTATGGGGTGGGGCCACAACATGAGTCACAAAGAAACAGAATTTCCGGAGGAGGAAGCCCAGAAATCAGGACTTTAAAAAGATTCCCAGGTGATTCTAATGTGCAGCCAAGGTTGAGAACCCCTGCCCTAGGTAGTTCATCTTTTTATGGTATGTTTTTAGTTTCAACTTCTGACTATGAATTGACTATATATATTTTTTATTTTTTTTCTTGAAAAAGAAGAACAAAGCTGGAGGTATCATACTACCTGATAACAAACTCTACTACAAGGCTATAGTAATCAAAGCAGCATGGCACTGGCATAAAACAGACACATAGATCAATGGAACAGAATAGAGGGCCCAGAAATAAACCCATGTTTGTATGGTTAATTAATCTTTCACAAAGGAAGCAAGCACATACAATGGGGTAAAGACAGTCTATTTGATAAATTATGTTGGGAAAATTGGCAGATACATGCAAAAAATGAAACTAGGCCAACTTCTTATACCATGTACAAGAATAAACTCAATGGATTAAAAACTTAAATGTAAGACCTGACCTGAAATCATAAACAAGAAAACATAGGCAGTAAAATCTCAGAAAGTTCTTGTAGCAATATTTTTTTTCTGATATATCTTCTCAGGAAGGGAAACAAAAGAAAAAATAAACAAATGGTGGGACTATATAAAACTAAAAAGTTTTTGCACAGCAAGAAAAACCAATAAAATGAAAAGACAACCTACTGAATGGAAGAAAATATTCGCCAATAAGATATCTGATATGGAGTTAATATCCAAAATTTATGAGGAACATAAACAACACAAGGAAACAACCCAATTAAAAAGTGGGCAGAAGACCTGAATAGACACTTCTCCAAAGAAGACATACAGATGACCAATAGACATAGGAATTCGTCAGAGAAATGCAAATTAAAACCACAATGAGCTCCCTAGCTGGTTTGCCTCAGTGGATAGAGCATCGGCCTGCAGACTGAAGGGTTCCAGATTCAATTCCAATCAAGGGCACATGCCCAGGTTGGGGGGGGGGCTCAATTCTCAGTGGGGGGCATGCAGGAGGCAGCC
This sequence comes from Myotis daubentonii, assembly GCF_963259705.1. Lineage (NCBI taxonomy): Eukaryota > Metazoa > Chordata > Mammalia > Chiroptera > Vespertilionidae > Myotis > Myotis daubentonii. The sequence goes on along the minus strand of NC_081861.1, from coordinate 7,534,026 downwards.
GATCAATAATTCTCTCTCATCATTGATGTTTCTGTACCTCTTTCCCTCTCCCTTCCCTCTGAAATCAATAAAAATATTTTTTAGTTATAACCACAATGAGCTATCACCTCATACCAGTCAGAATGGCTGTCATTAATAAATCAGCAAACAAATATTCACAAGGATGTGGAGAAAAGGGAACCCTCATATACCGTTGGTGGAAATGTAGATTGGTGCAGCCACTGTGAAAAGCAGTGTGAGGTTCCTCAAAAAGTTCAAAATGGAATTTCCTTATGACCAAGTGATTTCACTTCTGGAAATATATCCAAAGAAACCTGAAATACTAATTGAAGAGAATATATGCACCCCCATGTTCATTGCAGCGCTGTTTACAATAGCCAAGATATGAAAGCAACCCAAGTGCCCATCAGCAAATGAGTACATAGCCCAGCCAGCGTGGCTCAGTGGTTGAGTGTCAACCTATGAACCAGGAGAACACGGTTTGATACCTGGTCAGAGCACATGCCCAGGTTGTGGGCTCAATCCCCAGTGTGGGGCCTGCAGGAGGCAGCCGATCAATGATTCTCTCTCATCAATGATGTTTCTCTCTCTAGCTCTCTCTCTCCCTTCTTCTCTGAAACCAATAAAAATATATTTAAGCCGAAACCGGTTTGGCTCAGTGGATAGAGCGTCGGCCTGCGGACTGAAGGGTCCCAGGTTCGATTCCGGTCAAGGGCATGTACCTGGGTTGCGGGCACATCCCCAGTGGGAGATGTGCAGGAGGCAGCTGATCGATGTTTCTCTCTCATCGATGTTTCTAACTCTCTATCTCTCTCCCTTCCTCTCTGTAAAAAATCAATAAAATATATTTAAAATATATATATATATATATATATATATTTTAAAAAAATAGATGAGTAGATAGAAAAGCTGTGGTCCATGAACACAATGGAATACTACTCTACCATAAAAAAATAATGAAATATTACCTTTTGCACCAGACAGCATGGATGGACCTACAGGGTATTATGTTCAGTGAAATAAGTCCGATGAAGACAAATACCGTAAGTTTCACTTATATGTGGTATCTAAAGAACAAAATAGCCCTCGCCGGTTTGGCTCAGTGGATAAAGCGTCGGCCTGCAGACTGAAGGGTCCCAGGTTCGATTCTGGTCCAGGGCACATGCCTGGGTTGCAGGCTCGATCCCCAGCAGGGGGCGTGCAGGAGGAAGCAGATCAATGATTCTCATCATTGATATTTCTACTTCTCTTTTCCTCTCCCTTCCTCTCTGAAATCAATAAAAATATAAAAATAAAAAATAAAGAACAAAATAGAAACAGACTCATAGATGCAGAAAGCAGACTGACAGTTGACAGGAGGGATGGGAGAGGTAGCTGGGTGAAAAATGTGAAGGGATTAAGAAGTACAAATAGAGCCCTAGCCGGTTTGCCTCAGTGGATAGAGCATCGGCCTGTGGACTGAAGGGTCCCAGGTTTGATTCTGGCTAAGGGCACATGCCCGGGTTGCGAGCTCGATCCCCAGAAGGGGGCGTGCAGGAGGCAGCCGATCAATGATTGTCTCTCATCATTGATGTTTCTATCTCTCTCTCCCTCTCCCTTCCTCTCTGAAATCAATAAAAATATTTTTTTAAAAAAAGAAGTACAAATTGATAGTTACAGAATAGTCACAGAGATGTAAATTACAGCATAGGGAATATGCTCACTAATCCTATATAATAAAAGGCTAATATGCAAATAGACCAAACGGCGGAACAACCAAAGAACCGGTCACTATAACATGTGCTGGCCACCAGAAGACGTGCGCAGAACATGGTGGGCATCTGCCACATCTGGATGGTGGAGCAGGTGAGTGGGGGCACCAGACCAAGGCAGGTGCTGGTCGCTGTCATCAGGGCGATCCTCTGGTGGTTACTGAAAATTCTTTGCTCCTACGTGCCACGGTCCTGCCCTGCACTCTCACCTGCTGCTGGTGTTGAAGCCGCCACTTGCACCCACTGCCCGGGCTGGCCTCACTCGCACCCACAGCCGGCGCCAGAGCGGCTGCTCACACCCACTGCCAGTGCCCGGCACCATCAGTGAGTGCGAGTGGTGGCTGCCAGCCCTGATTGCCCCTGAGGGCTTCTCCACCTCCCCCTGCTTCTGAGGGGTGATTGGGGCAGCAGTCACCATTCACACCCACTGCTGGCACTGGCCCCAGTCGCTCCGCGCTGTCAGCAGGTGTTAGTGGGGCCGGTACTGGCAGTGTGTGGGAGCAGTGGCAGCAGGAGCAGGGCTGCCAGCAGACAGAGGACCAGGGGCCATGGTGGGAGGGGCCAGGCAGGGGTGCAGAGGATCAGCCGAGACCTGCCCCTGTGCCTACCGCAGCCTTGCAGCCCACAGTTCCTTTCAAGGTGCACGAATTCATGCATTGGGCCCCTAGTATATAGTCAATAATATTGTAATAACTATGTATGATGCTAGGTGGGTAATTGAAATATCCGGGACACCACTCTGTAAAGTACATGATTGTCTAACCACTTTGCATCTAAAACTAATACAGAATAATCTTGAATGTAAACTGCAATTGAAAAAAAATTTTTTTAAAGAAATACAATTGATTTTTTTATTAAACATAAATCCTGCAACCTAGCTAACCTCAGGATATTTTAGACTTTTGTATATTCCATAAGATTTTCTACATAGTCAAGCATATTTTGTGCAAGTAAAGACAGTTTTACTTCTTCCTTTCCAGTTGGTCTGCCTTTTATTTCTTTTTCTTGCTCTATTGCCCTGGCTGAACCTCCAGTAAAATGTTAAACAGAAATGGTGGGAGTAAATATCCTTGACTTTTTCCTGATCTTAGGGTGAAAACACGATTTTACCTTTAAGAATGAAATAAACTATAGTTTTATGTAGGTTCCCTTTATCAGGTTGAGGAAGCCCCCAGTTTTTTAATTTTCTACGAGATTATATTTTGTTTTCTTTAATCAGAAATGGATGTTGGATTTTTTCAAATGCTTTACTGGCATCAATTTAGATGATCATATGGTTTTTCTTTCTTAGTTTGATAAGATGGTGAATTACAATGATTGGTTTTCAAATGTTAAACCAACAACATATTCCTGGGATTAAACCCCATTTGGTCATAATGTATTATCCTTTTTATATATTGTATTGGATTTGATTTGCAAAAATTTTGTTTAAAACTCATCTATATATATAAAAGGCTAATATGCTAAGTGTCCCACTGCCTGACTGATCACTATGATACACACTGACCACCAGGAGGCAAACAACGCAGGAGCTGCCGAGTTGCCGTGATTTGGCAGCAGTGGTTCTCTGGTTCTCTGGTGATGCACCCTGAAACCAGAGAGGAGGGCCCTCGCGGGGCCGTGTGATTCCACCTTCAGCCATGGGTTATGTTGCTGCTGGGGCACTGTCGGCCCCAAATCTGGTTTATTGCACACTTGCCTTTGCATTCCACACCCTGTACAACAGCAACTTTTCAGAGTGCCCTCTCGCACTCCGGGACCCCTCGAGGGACGTCAGAGAGCTGGTTTCAGCCCCATCCCCGCAGGCCAGGCCAAGTGGCCCCACCTGCTAAAGGGACACTCACTCCCTCACACTGCAGACACCAGGGAGGGACCATGGGAGGTTGGCTCCAGGGCATGTCAGGCCCATCTCACCCAGTCCTGCCCTGCCAGCCACCTTTTAATTAATTTCCTTTCAATATGCATGAATCCGTGCACCAGGTCACTAGTATATCTGTGTTTATGAGGGATAGTTGATCTGTAGTTTTCTTGTAATATCTCTGTCTGTTTTTATTTATTTTTTTAATATACAATTGACTCTTTTTTTAGTGCTTAAAGTATTACAAAGAGTATTACATATGTTTCCTTGCCCCCCCCCCTTGACATTCCCCCGGCCTCCCCTACCCCCCAGTATCTTGTGTCCATTGGTTATGCTTATATGCATGCATACAAGTCCTTAGGTTGATCTCTTACCCCCTCTCTCCTGCCCCCCAACCCTCCCTAGCCTTCCTGCTATAGTTTGACAGTCTGTTCAATGCTGCTCTGCCTCTGTATCTATTTTTGTTCATCAGTTTATAATGGTCTTTATTATCCATGAATGAGTGAGATCATGTGGTATTTTTCTTTCATTGCCTGGCTTATTTCACTTAGCATAATGCTCTCCAGTTGCATCCATGCAAATGGTAAGAATTCCTTCTTTTTTACAGCAGCATAGTATTCCATCGTGTAGATGTACCACAGTTTTCTAATCCATTCATCTGCTGACGGCCACTTAGGCTGTTTCCAGATCTTCACTATGGTGAATTGTGCTGCTATGAACATAGGGGTGCATATATCCTTTCTGATTGGTGTTTCTGGTTTCTTGGGATATATTCCTAGAAGTGGGATCACTGGGTCAAATGGGAGTTCCATTTTTAGTTTTTTGAAGAAACTCCACACTGTCTTCCATAGTGGCTGCACCAGTCTGCATTCCCACCAGCAGTGCATAAGTGTTCCCTTTTTTCCACATCCTCTGCAGCACTTGTCGTTTGTTGACTTGTTGATGATAGCAATTCTGACAAGTGTGAGATGGTACCTCACTGTTGTTTTGATTTGCATCTCTCGGGTGATTAGTGACTTTGAGCCTGTTTTCATATGTCTCTTGGCTTTCTGAATTTCCTCTTTGAAAAGTATATATTTAGGTCCTTTGCCCATTTTTTGATTGGATTGTTTATCTTCCTTTTGTTAAGTTGTATGAGTTCCCTATAAATGTTGGAGATTAAACCATTATCGGTGATAACATTGGCGAATATGTTCTCCCATGCAGTGGGCTTTCTTGTTGTTTTGTTGCTGGTTTTTCTGCTGTGCAGAAGCTTTTTATTTTGATGTAGTCCCATTTGTTTATTTTCTCTTTAGTTTCCAATGCCCTAGGAGCAGTATCAGTGAAGAAATTGCTTCGGCATAGGTCTGAGATTTTGTTGCCTTTGGATTCCTCTAGTATTTTTATGGTTTCCCATCTTACATTTAAGTCCTTTATCCATTTTGAGTTTATTTTTGTGTATGGTGTAAGTTGGTGGTCTAGTTTCATTTTTTTGCATGTATATGTTCAATTTTCCCAACACCATTTATTGAAGAGACTGTCTTGACTCCATTGTATCTTCTTGCCTTCTTTCTCAAATATTAATTGAGCATATTGGTTCGGGTCGATTTCTGGGTTCTCTATTCTATTCCATTGATCTATATATCTGTTCTTGTGCCAGTACCAGGAAGTTTTGAGAACAGTGGCTTTGATATCAGGTATTGAGATCCCACCTATTTTGTTCTTCTTTCTCAGGATCGCTGCAGCTATTCGGGGTCTTTTTTTATTCCAGATGAATTTTTGGAGAGTTTGTTCTAGATCTGTGAAATATGAAATTGGTATTTTAATGGGAAGTGGATTGAATTTATAGATTGCTTTGGGTAGTATGGACATTTTAATGATGTTGATTCTACCAATCCATGAACATGGTATGTTCTTCCATCTGTTTATGTCTTCCTCTATCTCATTTTTCAACATCCTGTAGTTTTCTGAGTAGACATCTTTTACCTCTTTAGTTAAGTTTATTCCTAGCATCTTAATTTTTTTGGTGCGATGGTAAATGGGATTGCTTTTTTAGTCTCTCTTTCTGTAAATTCACTATTGGTGTATAGAAATGCCATAGATTTCTTGGCATTAATTTTGTATCCTGCTACATTGCCGAATTCATTTATCAAGTCTAATAGTTTTTTGATGGAGTCTTTAGGGTTTTTTATGTACAATATCATGTCATCTGCAAATAAGGACAGTTCTACTTCTTCTTTTCCAATTTGGATGCCTTTTATTTCTTCTTCTTGTATAATTGCAATGGCTAGTACTTCCAGTACTATGTCAAACAGGAGTGGTGAGAGTGGGCACCCCCGTCTTGTTCCTGTTCTTAGGGAAAATGGTGTTAGTTTTTGCCCATTGAGTATGATGTTGGCTGTGGGTTTGTCATATATGGCTTTTATTATGTTGAGGTATGATCCTTCTATTCCCACCTTGCTGAGAGTTTTTATCAGAAATGGCTGTTGGATTTTATCAAATGCCTTTTCTGCATCAATTGATATGGCTATGTGGGTTTTTTTTCTCTCAATTTGTTTATGTGATGAATCACATTTATTGATTTGCGGATATTGTACCATCCTTGCATCCCTGGGATAAATCCTACTTGGTCATGGTGTATGATCTTTCTGATGTACTGCTGGATCCAATTTGCTAGGATTTTGTTGAGGATTTTGGCATCTATGTTCATGAGGGATATTGGCCTGTAATTCTCTTTCATTGTGTTGTCTTTACCTGGTTTTGGTATGAGGGTGATGCTGGCTTCATAGAATGAGCTTGGAAGTGTTCCTTCCTCTTGAATTTTTTGGAATAGTCTGAGGAGGATAGGTTTTAGTTCTTCCTTGAATGTTTGGTAAAACTCCCCTCTGAAGCCATCTGGCCCTGGGCTTTTGTTTGCTGGAAGCTTTTTGATGACTGCTTCAATTTCTTCCATAGTTATTGGCCTATTGAGATTTTTAGGTTCTTCCTGATTGAGTTTTGGAATGTTGTATTTTTCTAGGAATATGTCCATTTCCTCCAGGTTGTCTAATTTGTTGGAGTAGAGTTGTCCATAGTATTGTTTAACAATCATTTGTATTTCTGTGGGGTCTGTTGTTATTTCACCTCTATCATTTCTGATTTTGTTTATTTGGGTCCTCTCTCTTTGCTTCTTGGTGAGCCTGGCTAGAGGTTCATCAATCTTGTTTATTCTTTCAAAGAACCAGCTCTTGGTTTCATTGATCTTATGTATTGTTGTGGGGTTTTTTTGTTTTTTGTTTTTTTGGTCTCTATGTTTTTTGGTCTCTTTATTTCTGCTCTAATCTTTATTATCTCCTTCCTTCTGCTCACTCTGGGCTTTTCTTGTTGCTCTCTTTCTAATTCTTTGAGATGTAGAGTTAGATGATTTACTACCATTTTTTCTTGTTTTTTTGAGGTAGGCCTGTAGAGCTATAAACTTCCCTCTCAGGACTGCTTTCAATGTGTCCCATAGGTTTTGGATTGTTGTGTTTTCATGGTCATTAGTTTCCAAGATGTTTTTAATTTCTTCTTTGATCTCAGTGGTAACCCAATCAATATTTAATAACATGCTATTCAGCTTCCAAGTGTTTGAGTGTTTTGGATTGTTTTTATTGTACTTTATTTCTAATATTATGCCATTGTGGTCTGAGAAGATGCTTGGTATGATTTCAATCTTCTTGAATTTGGGGAGACTTTGCTTGTGACCCAATATGTGGTCTATTTTTGAAAATGTCCCATGTGCACTTGAGAAGGACGTATATTCTGTGGCTTTGGGGTGAAATGTTCTGAAGATGTCAAGTAAGTCCATCTGATCTAGTGAGTCATTTAGGATTGCTGTTTCTTTGCTGATTTTTTGTCTAGAGGATTTATCCAGTGATGTCAGTGGTGTATTAAAGTCCCCTACTATGATTGTATTGTTGTCTATCTCTCCCTTGATATCTTCCAGGAGTTTTTTTTTTTATGTATTTGGGTGCTCCTACATTGGGTGCATATATATTTATCAGGATTATATCCTCGTGTTGTACCGATCCCTTTAGTATTATGAAGTGGCCTTCTTTATCTCTTGTTATGGCCTTCACTTTGAGGTCTGTTTTGTCCGATATAAGTATTGCTACCCCAGCTTTTTTTGTTTTCATTTCCATTTGCCTGAAAGATATTTTTCCATCCCTTCACTTTCAGTCTGTGTGAGTCCCTTCTTCTGAGGTGGGTCTCTTGTAGACAGCAAATGTATGGGTCATGTTTTTTTATCCATTCAGCCACTCGATGTCTTTTGGTTGGAGCATTTAGTCCATTTACGTTTAAAGTTATTATTGAAAGTACTTGTTCGTAGCCGTTTTTATTTTTGTGCCTGTTTTCTTTCTTAGCTTTTTATTTCTTCTTTTTACACCAGTCCCTTTAGCATTTCTTGCATTGCTGGCTTGGTGGTGGTAAACTCCCTTAGCTTTTTTTTGTCTGTGAAGCTTCTTATTTCCCCTTCAATTTTGAATGATAGCCTTGCTGGATAGAGTATTCTTGGATTCAGTCCCTTGCTTTGCATCACTTTGTAAATTTCAGTCCATTCTTTTCTGGCCTGATGTGTTTCTGTTGAGAAATCGTTTGATAATCTAATGGGAGATCCCTTGTATGTAACTTTCCATCTCTCTCTTGCAGACTTTAAGATTCTCTCTTTGTCCTGAACATTTGTCATGGTAATTATGATGTGTCTTGGTGTGGGTCTTTTCGGGTTCATCTTGCTTGGGACTTTCTGTGCTTGTGTGACTTTTTTCTTCCCCACCGCAGGGAAGTTTTCTGATATTATTTCTTCGAATAGGTTTTCTAATCATTGTTCCTCTTCCTGTTGTTCTGGCACCCCTATTATTTGTATGTTGCTTCGTTTCATGTTGTCCCATAGCTCCCTTAGACTCTCCTCCTGTCTTTTAATTTTTTTTCTCCAATTACAGTTCTATTTGAGTGTGTTTTGCTTCCCTGTCTTCTAATTCGCTAATTCGGTCCTCTGCTTCTCCTAGTCTACTGTTGAAACTTTCCATGGTGCTTTTTATTGCAGCTATATCACTCTTTATTTCTTCTTGATTCTTACATAAGTTATTGATTTTTTTCATCCATTTCTTCTTGATTCTTACATAAGTTGTTGATTTTTTCCTCCAACTGGTTTATGCACTCTAGGACCCTTGTTCTGAATTCTTTTTCTGGTATATTGCATGCCTCTGTTTCACTTAGCCACTTTTCTGGCGATTTCTCATTTTCTTTCCTTTGGGGGTTTCTTTGTCTACCCATTTTTGGTCTCACTGACTGATCTAGATGTTGAGTCATGCAAGGGCTGCTCCTTGGGTGGCAGTGGTTCCTTGGGCTGCAGTTGCTCAAGTGGTTGCAGTAGTGGCTGCTCCTCAGTTGGCAGCGGCTCCTCTGGTGGGTGCTGTTCGCAGCAGTGGTATCTCCTCTGGCTGGTAGGTGAGGCTGCTCACACAGCTGCTGTTTCTTGGACAGGGGTGGGCTGATCACGAGGCTGCTGTTCTTCAGGTGGGGATGGGCTGAGCATGGCTGTTGCTCCTTGGACAGGAGCGGGCTGTTCACGTGGCTCCTGCTCCTCGGATGGGCATGGACTGCTCATGTGGCTGCTGCTCCTTGGATCAGAGCTGGCTGCATGCTGCTGCTGTCTCTTAGATGGGGCGGGCTGCTCATGAGGCTGCTGCTCTTTGGACAGGGGCAGGTTGCTTACAGGGCTACTGCTCCTCGTACAGGTGTGGGCTGCTCGCACAGCTGCTGCTCCTCAGATGGGGGACAGGCTGCTTGCATGGCTGCTGCTCCTTGTATGGGGGTGAGCTGCACATGTGGCTGCTGTTCCTCAGATGGGGGCAGGATGCTCACCCAGCTGCTGCTCGTCAGACAGGTGCAGACTGTGTGTGGCTGCTGCTCCTTGGACCAGTGTGGGCTGCGCAGGGCTGCCACTCCTCAGATGTGGTTGGTCTATCTGTTCATGTGGCTGCTACTCCTCGGACAGGGGCGAGCTGCACGTGCGGCTGCTGCACCTCGTACAGCGGCTGTCTGCTCGTGGGGCTGCTGCTCCTTGGACAGGAGTGGGCTGCTCACGTGTCTGCTGCTTGCATGGTTGCAGTGCCCTGGGCTAAGGTGTTGGGCCGGTCAAGGGGGAGCACGCTTCAGAACTCACAGGAGCCTACGCCCAGGGTGGCTGGAGACTCGTTGACCATGGGACGTTAGCCGAGGTAGCAGGTCCCTGGCAGGGGTGTCTGTAGAGTCCCAGGTGTTATCTGAGGGCACCCTGGGTGGGGTTGAGGCCTGGCTCCCAGTTACAGCAGCTCTCCCCTTAAAAACACTAGGCTTCTGAGGATGAGCCAGCCTCCTGGAACTGCTTACATGGTAGCAGAGGCTTCCTAGTTAGGCGAGCCCATTTAGCCTGACCCCGAAGGCCCTGCGGGATCTATCTGTGCCTCACTCACATACACACACACACATCCCACATGACCGCATACTCTTCTTTTGGCCCCTCACTGACTCACGCTCTCTCCGTCACTGCTGCCTTCTTCCTGCCTCTGTAGTTGGGTCTGGAGTGTTATTGACCCATTTGTGGATGGAGTTTCCTCTCCAGGTGTCTGGTTATGAGGCTCACTCTCTAGCACCTGGCCAGACAGGATAAAATTCACCTCGACAAGACACAACACAAAGGGACCAAAGCAAAAATGTACTCACGACAATAATAACCCTACTATAAGTGACCACCTGAGAAAAGAAAATTAGGGGCGAGAAAAGAGAGCATAAATGATATCAAAGACAGTGAAAAAGATAGGAGAGAAAAGAAAAAGGAAGAAAAGGAGATTATTTATACACACACACACACACAGGGAAAACACCACAGAACCAATACATAAACAAATAATAATAATAATTAAAAAAATAAAAATAAAAAAATACAAACACCAAACCCCCAGCAAAGAGGGTGGGGGCAGAATCTGTAGATGCTGAGCTTATATATAGAAGATAAGGTTAAAAGTTGGATGAATATGGGGAGGATCTCAGTTCAGTATAGAGGAAGTAGAAAGGAGATGGATGGATAAGAGTAAAGGGAAGGAGAAAAAATAATAATAAATTTACAAAAAATTTGATTTCAAAAATGGTATAAAAATAGCAAATAAAAATAAAATAAAATAGAGTGATGGAAAAATAATGTGAAAAGAAACAGAAAATAAAGGAACAAACAAAAACAGGAAAACAAAGAAAAAAAGAGATAAAGTAATCACAAAATAAAAATAAATAAAAATAAAAAAGTGAAGTGTTCCCTTGGCTGGCTTGAGATCCCAGTCTTCTGTACTGTAGTGTTTCTCAGGATCCCTCTTTGTCTGTTTTTAAAATAGACTTTTTTGTTAAGGCAGTTTTAGGTTCATAACAAAATTGAGCAGAAGGTACAGCGATTTCCCTTATGCCTCCTGCCTCCACATGCATAGCCTCCTCCATCTTCAACATCCTGTACCAGAGTGCTACATTTGTTACAATTGATGAACCTACATTGAGACATTATGATCCCTCAAGTCCATAATTTACATTAGAGTTCACTCTATGAGTAGTAAATTCTATAGATTTGGACAAATGTATAAGACATGCATCTACTACAGTATTACACAGAATAGTTTCACTGCCCTAAAAATCCCCTGTGCTCTGCCTATAAACTTAAGTTGGCCTTTAAGTTTGCTGTGCCCTAGTCCCTAGAAGCCACTGATCTTTTTACTGTCGCCATCATTTTGCCTTTTTGAGAATGTCACAGAGTTGGAACAATACAGTATATAACCTTTCCAGGTCAGCTTCTTTTACTTACTAGTAGTACTAGCATTTCAAGTTCCTCCATGTATTTTCATGGCTTGATGGCTCATTTCTATGTAGCACTGATTGATATTAGATTGGATGTACTACAGTTTATTTATCCATTCGCCACTGAAGGACATCTTGGTTGCTTCCAAGTTTGCACAATTATGAATAAAGCTGCTACAAATATCCATGAGCAGATTTTTGTGTGGGCATAGTTTTCAAATTTCTTTGGGTAAATACCAAGGAGCACAATTGCTGGATGGTATGTTGAGTATGTGTCATCTTCTAAGAAGCTGCCAGTCTTCCAAAGTGGTTGCACCATTTTGCATTCCCACCAGCAATGAATGAGACTACCTTTGTCACATGTCTTAGGGAGCAGTGTTAGTGTTCTAGATTGTGGCTGTTCTAATAGCTGTGTAAGGTATCATGTTTTCATTTGCATTTCACCAGGACACAGGATGTGGAGCATCCTTTCATATGCTTATTTGCCATCTGTTTATCTTCTTTGGTGAGGTGCCTAAGATTTTTGGCTCATTTTTAATTGGGGTTTTTTTTCTACTATTAAGTTTTAAGTATTCTTAGTATATTTTGGATATCAGTCCTTTTCAGATATGTCTTTTGCAAATATTTTCTCCCAGTGTATGGCTGGTCTTTTCATTCTCCTGACAGTGTCTTTCACAGACCAGACTTTTTTGATTTTAATGAAATCCAGCTTATCAATTATTTCTTTCATGGATTGTGCCTTTGGTGTTGCATCTAAAAAGTCATTGCCAGTCAGTCGGTGTGGTTTCGTTCCTGGTCAGGGCACATGCCCGGGTTGTGGACTTGACTCCAGTAGGGGGTGTGCAGGAACCAGCCAATCAATGTGATGTCTCTCTTTCATTGATCCCTTCCTCTCTCTCTAATATTAACTTTTAAAAGCATATTTAAATATATACACTAAAAGAGTCATTGCCAAACACAAGGTCCCTAGATTTTCTCCTTTGGTATCTTTTAAAAGTTTTATAGTTTTGCATTTTACATTTGGGACTATAATCCATTCTGAGTTAATTTTTTATTGAATTTATTGGGGTGACATTGGTTCACACAACCATACAGGTTTCAAGTGTACAACTAGACAAAACATCTAGCCCTAATTAGTTTGGCTCAGTGGATAGGGTGTCAGCCTGCAGACTGAAGGGTCCCAGGTTTGATTCTGGTCAAGGGCATGTACCTTGGTTGTGGGCACATCCCCAGTAGAGAGTGTGCAGGAGGCAGCTGATCGGTGTTTCCTCTCATTGATGTTTCTATCTCTCTATCCCTCGCCCTTCCTCTCTGTAAAAAAATCAATAAAATATATTTTTTTAGCCCTAACCGGTTTGGCTCAGTGGATAGAGCGTCGGCCTGAAGACTGAAAGGTCCCAGGTTCGATTCCAGTCAAGGGCATGTACCTTGGTTGCGGGCACATCCCCAATAGGGGGTGTGCAGGAGGCAGCTGGTCGATGTTTCTCTCTCATCGATGTTTCTAACTCTCTATCCTTCTCCCTTCCTCTCTGTAAAAATTCAATAAAATATATTTAAAATATATATATATTTTTTAAAAAAAACACACATTTACACACTGCATCATGTGCCCATTGTCCAAAGCCAAGTCTATTTCAATCCCCATTTCCCCCTTTTTCCCACCTTCACCCAGCCCCCACCTCCCTTCCACTCTGGCTATCACCACACTGTTGTCTGTTACAAATATATGTGTGTGTGTGTGTGTGTGTGTGTGTGTATTTGCTTAATCTCTTTACCTTCTTTCATTCAGCCCCCCAAACCCTCTCCACTCTGATAGCTGTCAGTCTATTCCATGTATCCATGCCTCTGGTTCTATTTTATTCATCAGTTTATTTTGTTCATTAGATTCCACATATAAGAGAGATCATGTGATTTTTTTTTACTAAGTGAAAATCTTTATTTTTCTTTATTGAATAAGGTATTACATACATGACCTTATCTCCCCATTGCCCCCCACCCCACTCCCTGCTCCTACCCTCACCCCACCCCCCAGTGTCTGTGTCTATTGGTTATGCTTATATGCATCCATACAAGTCCTTTGGTTGATCAAGATCATGTGATATTTGTCTTTGTCTGACTGGCTTATTTCGCTTAGCATAATGCTCTCCAGGCCCCTCCTTGCTGTCGCAAAGGGTAAGAGCTCCTTCTTTTTTATAACTGCATAGTATTCCATGGTATAGATGTATCACAGCTTTTTATCCATTTGTCTACTGATAGGCACTTGGCTGTTTCCAGATCTTAGCTATTGTAAATAATGCTGCTATGAACATAGGGGTGCATATATCCTTTCTAATTGGTGTTTTGGGATTCTAAGAATATATACCCAGAAGTAGGATCGCTAGGTCAAGAGACAGCTCCAGTTTAAATTTTTTTAGGAATCTTCTTATGGTTTTTAATAGTGGTAGCACCAGTTTGCATTCCCATCAGCAGTGTGCAAGAGTTCTAATTTCTCCACATCCTTGCAACACTTTTCTTTTGTTGTTTTGATAATAGACACCTGACAGGTGTCAGCACCTGTCAAAAAGACTTTGTTCCATTTTATTACTTTTGTACCTTTGTCAAAATAAGTTGAATATATTTAAATGGGTCTACTTTGGGGCTCTCTCTTTTCTGTTCCACTAATCTAGTTGACTATTCTTTTGCCAACACTGTCTTAATTACTGTAGCTTTATAGTAAGCCTTGAAGTTGGGTAGCATCAGTCCTCTAACTCTGCTCTCCTTCAACATTGCGTTGGCTATTCTGGATCTTCTGCTTCTCCGTTATACATTTCAGAATCAGTTTGTTGGTAGCCACAAAATAACCTTTTGGGATTTCCTTGTCTGGTTTTGGTATTAGGATCTGGTTAATGCTGAATGCATAGAATATAATGGGATGTGTTCCCTCCTTGTCAGGTAGAATTCTGAGATGGCACCCAAGGTTCAAAGCTCCTGGTGTTCATAAACCTTGCTGTAGTTATTTAATGAAACATGAATCAACTTGCTGCTGTAAAGGGATTTTGCAGATGTAATTAAGGTCCAAAATCAGAAGGATAGGAAATGTGTGACACACTGTTGCTGGCTTGTAGACAGAGAGAGGCCATGTGACAAAGAATGTGGAGATGAGATGAGATCAGCCCCAGCTGATAGCCAGCAAGTACGTGGGAACTCCTCCTACAACTGTAAGGAACTGAATTTTGTCAATAACAAGAATGAACTTAGAATCATATTTTCCCCAGAGCCTCCAGACAACCCCTAGATTTCAGCCTTGTTATAACCTGAGCAGAGAGCCCAGTCATTTTGTGCTGAACTTTTGACCTATAGAAACTGATATAATAAATGAATATTGATTTAGGGTATTAAATTTGTAGTTTTTTATGCAGCAATACAAATTTAATACATTCCTCGTCTTTCTCCTGGAAAAGTTTGCATACAACTGCTATTATTTCTTCCATAACTGTTTGATCAAATTCACCAGTAAAGCCATCTGGACATAAGGTTTTCTTCGTGGGAAAGTTTTAACTATGAAATAAATTTCTTTAAAGACATATGACTATTCAGATCGGTGATGTGTTTTTTGTTTTTTGTTTTTCTCTGGAGTGGACTTAGTAGCTTGTGTCTTTTAAGGAATGTGTCTAGTTTGCCTAAATTATCCAATTTATTACCATAAAGCTCTTTATGACATCCCCTTATTATTATACTAGAGGCCCGATGCACGAAGATTCATATAAGAGTAGGCCTTCCTTCCCCTGGCTGCTGGCACCAGCTTCCCTCTGGCACCCAGGACCCGGGCTGCTTCACTCCGCCATGCTGCCAGGCACCAGGAGCCAGGGCTGCTTCTCTCCAGCCACCACTGCCAGGCACCCGGGACCTGGGTTGCTTTGCTCTAGTCGCTGCCAGGCACCCTCTCGGGCCCGGGCTGCTTCACTCCGGCCACCGCTGCCACCCACTCAGTTCACCACGGTTCCCCATCCAGTAGAGCAGTCATTCCAGTTGTGATGTTTTTGCCTCTAGCCTTTTGCTATATGGGATTAATTTCTGTAGTGTTGTCCTATATCTCATTCTTGATATTAGTCATTTGGGTCTTCTCTCTTTTTTCCCTTATCAATTTGGCTAGTGTGTCATTAATTTTATTGATCTTCCCAAAGAGCCCACTATTGGTTTTTAAAATTTTCTCTATAGTTTTTCCTTTGTATTTTGATGATTTCTACTCTTATCTTTATTATTTCCTTTCTTCTGCTTACTTTGGGTTTAATTTCCACTTTTTAAAAAAATATATTTTATTGATTTTTTACAGAGAGGAAGGGAGAGGGATAGAAAGTTAGAAACATCAATCAGCTGCCTCCTGCATAACCCCCACCAGGGATGTGCCTGCAACCAAGGTACATACCCTTGACCAGAATCGAACCTGGGACCCTTCAGTTCACAGACCGATGCTCTATCCACTGAGCCAAACCAGTTAGGGCTAATTTCCACTTTTTATCATGGTTTCTTAAGGTGGAAGCTGAGGTCATTGATTTGAGACAATTCTTCTTTTCAGAAGCCATAGCTTTATTAATGCTAGAAACAGTACAAATTTCAAGCCAAGCTACAGTTACTCTTTTGAAATACCAAAAAAAGTCCTCTTTTTTGAATGGTTACATTGTTAATTCCATAATAGCATGTATAACAGCGGTTCTCAACCTGTGGGTCGCGACCCCTTTGGCGGTCGAATGACCCTTTCACAGGGGTCGCCTAAGACCATCTTGCATATCAGATATTTCCATGACGATTCATAACAGTAGCAACATGACAGTGATGAAGTAGCAACGAAAATAATTTTATGGTTGGGGTCACAACATGAGGAACTGTATTTAAAGGGCCAGAAGGTTGAGAACCACTGATGTATAATATCATTCCTGTTGCTCTTCAGGGCTGGGACTGCCTTTGCTCTCCACACATTTGCTTGTGGCATGATCAGTTCTATGTCCTTAACTTCCACGCCTGTTTCATCAGCCTCTTCTTCACTCTCCTCTTGTACAGTTGGAGTATCGATGTTTTTTTAAATGTTTGAGACAGCTTCACCTTGAACTTTGAATTTCTCAGAAGTTGCTAGCTGTGCTGGCTGAGATAAAGCCTCGATCTTGGCTTCCCCAAAACCTCTGTCGGTAGCTGAAGCTGGAGTCTTGTAGACATTTGGCTTTGGAATGACAAAGAGGACATTCTTAGATGTCAGTGATCCTAGTAACCCCTACAACCTGTCAAAGACCCAGTTTGGACATAGCCTTCTGTGCCTTCTTTTCACTTCAGTTCTGTTTTGGTTTACCGGCTGGTTCTTCATCGATTTCAGCTGCTGCTGCTAGCTGAGCCTGTATGGTTGCCTGGTGGAATCTTGTTCTTTGAGCTCTGGTACTGATTCATCACTGTCAGGTTCTGTTTCAGACCCTGTCTCAGCCTGGGGCTGTGGCAACTCATTCTGTGACAGAGACTTCACCCAGCATTCTGTGCAGGCAATGCAGAGCCAAGATGGCAGCAGAAAGAGAGTAAGTGGTAGCCTAATATAAGCATTTAATGTTATAAATGTCTTTTGAAGCACTGCTTTTGATGCATTCCATGCATTTTGATACATTTGTTTTCATTTTAATTCCATTCAAAATACTTTTAAATTTTCCTTATGATTTCCCTTTTGACCTTTGGTGTGCTGGTTATCAATTTATTGCCTCTCAGCTTAAAGTTCATCCTTTCTGCCTGTTCTGTGATCATGGAACATAGTTGAGGTATTTTTCCTTTGCCAGCTGGCATTGAAGCTTTCTCAGGAGAGAGTGCTGAAGAGATATTGCTAGAGGAAAAGAGGTTTCCTTCCTGATTCCTGTGTGTTTGCTTGGCAGTCTCCTTCTGCATGACTTTTTCTGGCACCAGACTCTTCCATTCCTGGGTTCTTGCAGGGCATGGAAGCCAGCAGCACCCAGTGACCAGCAGCTCTCCCCTCGCACCAGTACTCACCCCCAGGCAGCTTGGCAGCAACACAGGGCCTCTGGATACTGCAGCACTTGCAGCTTCCCCAGGGCCTGGCTCCTGCAGAGCACGGAAGCCAGCAGCTCTCTGTGAACAGCTTTCTCCCTCCCCCCAGCAGGCAGATTTCTGGCGAGTTCCAGAAGATAGATTTCCAACAGGTTGCATCAGTACCACACCACAATACTCTGTCATCTAGTGAGCTACAGTCATGCCTCTCCGACAAAATCTGGATCTCAGCTCCAGGGGCATTGTATCTTAGCCTGGGGATAGTGACTACATCTTAATTCTGTTATTCCTATGATCTTTAGAGTCTCTGTACACCTCACTAGTCAATTCCTCATAATTCTAATCCCCTGTTATAGGTAATTCCTTGTATTAACTTTCCCTGTTCAAATTACTGTGTCATTCCTCTCTTCAGACAGGACACAGACAGAATTGTTACCAGGAGTGATCCCAGGAAATAGACCTGCAGAGAGAGATGCAACTGTGGGATTGGTTCATTCACACCTCCTTCAGG
Source organism: Myotis daubentonii (assembly GCF_963259705.1). Classification (NCBI taxonomy): domain Eukaryota; kingdom Metazoa; phylum Chordata; class Mammalia; order Chiroptera; family Vespertilionidae; genus Myotis; species Myotis daubentonii. The sequence continues at coordinate 7,516,076 of NC_081861.1, read as the reverse complement.
CTAGTAATTCATGGCGAGCAGTGACATCACAATTAATCAACCTACAGTTGATTGTGATGAAGTGCTAACTGAAGCACATGCCTTGGATGCCTTAAATGGCTGCTGCACTTGACCATTATGGCAGGCATCATGGCTATAAGGACTGGGATGTGGGATTGATATTTTTTAATGCATTTGAGCAGTTCAGTCACAGTCTAAGAACCAGAGAGCTTTCGTGATGTATAAGAGAGGCTGTTCTTCGTTGTAGCTGCAGGGCTAATATTGCTGAAAATCAAACACAACGTTTAATTGAGTAGGTTGTTGAATTGCAATGACAGTTGAAGTCACAGCCTTGACACTGATAAAGAATGGAATCCCAACACTTGGAATGGGGACAACTGTTTGGTCCCAGATGAAACGGACAATCTTGAACTACCAAGTCACTCTGAGCCTCCCTTACTAAGTAGCTAGCCCTTTAGTATCTGAGACTAGCCTTTTGCTCCTTGAAAACCCTGTGATAAACTCACATGGTCCAGATGCCTTGAAAGGGGATGCCCCTTCTCCTCAAGACCCACCACAACAACCCCCTATGGTCGATAGAGTCATAACTGAGGTCAAAGCTCAGCATGCAAATGCACACAATAACCAAGGAGGAAATAGGTCTTATCCACTCATCCCCTTTCTACTTCCTCTATATATATATTATATATATATATATCCTATATAATAAAGAGAGAGAGAGAGAGAGAGAGAGAGAGAGAGAGAGAGAGAGAGAATGAGAACAGTTCTAGGGTTCTCCTTGTATTGGGGGCCAGGGTTTCATGGGCTCACTCTTTTATTTTGTTGTTGTTAATCCTCACCCGAGGATATTTTTCCATTGATTTTTAGAGAGAAACAACAATGTGAGAGAGACACATCAATTGGTTGCCTCCCACCCACATGCGCCCAAGATCCATGCCCTTGACCAAGAATCAAACCTGGGACTCTTCAGTTTATGGAGCCGATGCTCTATTCACTGAGTCAAACTGGCTAGGGCATGGGCTCACTCTTTTATTGGTGAATTTAAAGCATAAAAACAATAAAACAAGCAAGTAGCCTAAATGTTCAGTTATTGTAATCAACCAGGATCTCTAAAACAGAGGAGCGGGGGGGGGGGGGGGGCAGGTTAGCGGGGGAAGGCACCTGGCTCTTTAGTCCTGAGGCTGGCACTGTGTTTATTGGAGACAGCTGCCTTTGAAATGAATGCATCTTTGAAATGGATGCCTCAGCAGTCAAAGCTTAAGTCAGGCACTTGCATTACAAAGGAGAAAAAAACCCAACTGTCAGGGCGCACACTAAACCTGCTACTAATATAATATTGTATGTCAGTTATACCTCAAAACATTTTTTAAAAAATGAGAGTAGTTATCTGCAAAAGAGCATACAGATTTTCTCTAAACTCCTAGAAGTTGACACTATGATTGCCTCATTTGTGCTTGCCAGAATCTTCACACAGCATTCTTATATGTCACAGACTCTTGGTGTATCGTTGAATCTGCTGGGTTGTAAGGTCCAAATTCAAGAGCAGTTTGTACTGCAGTCTGAACTGCAAAGCGTGTGGGCAACTAAATGGAAACCTTTTGGGTTCAGAGTAGCACACTCAGATGTTACTTCCGAAATTCAAAGAAGCCTACCAAGGTGTCTTAGTCTGTTTGGGCTGCTATAACAAAATACCACAGGCCGGCATCTCTCAGTGATTGGGTGTTGACCTATGAACCAGGAGGTCACGGTTCAATTCCAGGTTGTGGGCTCGATCCCCAGTAGGGGACTTGCAGGAGGCAGCTGATCAATGATTCTCTCTCATCATTGATGTTTCTCTCTTTCTCTCTCTTCATCTCTGAAATCAATTATCTATAACTAGAGGCCCGGTGCACAAAAATTTGTGCACTCGGGGGGGAGGGGGGTCCCTCAGCCTGGCCTGTGCCCTCTCGCAGTCTGGGACCCCTCGGGAGATAACGACCTGCTGGCTTAGGCCTGCTCCCGGGTGGCAGAGGGCAGGCCCAATCCCTAGGTGCAGCCCCTGGTCGGGCTCAGAGCAGGGCCGACTGGGGAGTTGGGGCGCTGCCCCTTCTCATGCACAGAGCAGGGCAATCGGGAGGTTGTGATTCCACCCTCAGTCACACTCAGGGTAGGGCCGATTGGGGGGTTGGGGCACCATCCCCTGTCACACTCAAGGCAGGGTCAATGGGGAGGTTGCGGTGCCACCCCCTGTCATGCACAGAGCAGGGCCAATCAGGGGGTTGGGGCATTTCCCCCTGTCACTCACAGAGCAGGGCCCATCAGGGGGGTTGGGGCGCCACACCCTGTCACACACAGAGCCGCAGGGCAATCAGGGGGTTTGGGCGCTGCCCCCGGTCACGCAGATCCCGGTGCCGGGAGGCCTCGCAGCTCCGCTGATCCCGGTGCTGGGAGGCATATTACCCTTTTACTATATAGGGTAGAGGCCTGGTGCATGGGTGGGTGCCGGCTGGTTTGCCCTGAAGGGTGTCCTGGATCAGGGTGGGGGTCCCCACTGGGGTGCCTGGCCAGCCTGGGTGAGGGGATGATGGCTGTTTGCAGCTGGTCACACACCCTTCAGGGTGGGGGTCCCCACTGGGGTGCCTGGCCAGTCTGGGTGAGGAGCTGAGGGCTGTTTTCAGGCTGGGGGTGACTGAAGCTCCCAACCACTCTTTTTTCTCTTTTCTTTTTTTTTATTCTGGGCCAGCTTTAGCTTTGAGGCTTGACTCCAGCTCTTAGGCCTCCGCTGCTGAAAGTAGGTTTCTGGCCTTTGCTTACAATGTTGCGATCCTGCTGGCTGAAGCCCGGCAGGTTTCTGGGGTTTTGTTTAGCTTCTATGTTTGTTACATAGTTGCTTGCAGCTCAGAGGCCTGCAGCGGCAGGTGGGGAACATTGGAGTCCTCCGTCACTGAAGCAAGCAAGCCTCATGTTAGTTTCAAGCTGCCTGGCTGTCGGCCGCCATCTTGGCTGGCAGTTAATTTGCATATTGCCCTGTTTAGCCAATGGGAAGGGTAGCAGTTGTATGCCAATTACCATGTTTCTCTTTTATTAGATAGGATAATAAAAGCATAATATGGTAATTAGACCAGACATCCTTCTGGATGAAGCTGGGGCTGTGAGGGAAGCCCAGTGCCAGGTGCCTGCTGGTGGCTGGAGGGAAGCATGGGTCCTGGATGCCAAAGGGAAGCCAGTGCTGGTGGCTGGGGAAAGGAAGACCTAATATATATATATATATATATATATCCTATATAATAAAGAGGTAATATGCAAATTGACTGTCACACCTTTGCACAAGATGGCTGCCCCCATGTGGTCAAAGATGGCCGCCCCCATGTGGTCACAAGATGGCCACCACAAGATGGCTGGCAGGGGAGGGCAGTTGGGGGCAACTGGGTCTGGTAATATACACCCAGCCAAGCCCCCTGGGCACTGGGGCCAGCTTCCTCGGCCCAGCATCCCAACCAGACTGCACCCCACCCAGGGGCCCTGCTCCAGCCCAGGTGGACCAGCCCCACCTGCCCAGGGGCCTTGGTGACTGAGGAAGAGCAGCCGCTCCCAGCCCAGCCCCCTTGGACCCTGGGGACTCTGATGAGAGATGCAGGTGTAGATGGGGCTGTAGGTGCATACAAATCGACTGACTGGTTGCTATGATGCGCACTGACTAACGGGGCAGATGCTCAATGCAGGAGCTGCCCCCTGGTGGTCAGTGCACTCCCACAGGGGGAACACAGCTCAGCCAGAAGCCAGGCTCACAGCTGGCAAGTGCAACGGTGGTGGTGGGAGCCTCTCCCACCTCGTGGCAACAGTAAGAAACAGCGAGCAGGCAGGTGGTAAGGAGCGAGGGGTCCTGGACTACAAGAGGGTGCAGGCCAGGCTGAGGGACCCCTCCCCCCCTGCACAAATTTCATGCACCGGGCCTCTTGTGAGATACATAATAACCATACAGCCTGAAATTCCCATCATGAATGGGTGTCTTGTCTGACCCACATAGCCATAAAATTAGACATGCATAGCAGCAATCTATCCTATCTAATAAAGAGGGAATAGCTAATTGACCCTCATGCCATCGCAAAGATGGCGGCACCCACAGCCAATAAGGAGGGAATATGCTAATTGATTGCCATACCCTCAAAGATGGCGGCGCCCTGTCCCCTCAGCCTCACCGGGGTGGCAGGTGCACGGCAAGACCGGGCCTGCCCCTATGCAGGCCCGGCCGCTCCACGTGCCTGCTTCCGGAGTCTCCCAGTCCCTTCAGCCCCCCAGGATCAGCCCAAGGTGCAGGCAAGCCTCAAATGGCAGCTTCCCAGCCTCCCAGGGTTGCCTGAGGCTCAGGTAACCAGGGCCAGCTGAGGTTTGCACTGCTGCAACAGCAGCAGCAGCAGAGGTGTGATAGGGCATTGCCATCCCCTGATAGCCAGCTTGCCTCCCGCCCCTGAGGGCTCCTGGACTATGAGAGGGGGCAGGTCAGGCTGAGGGACCCCCCCGCTTCCAGTGCATGAATTTTTATGCACTGGGCCTCTAGTTATCAAATAAAAGTGGTATAGAAGAGACCAAGTTAGGCAATTCCAGAATATACAGTAAGTTGCATGAGCAGGTGACTCAGACTCTTTTGACACCAACTCCTATTTTATTGCCTCCTCTCCTTCAATCCAAGTCTATGGTGTCCTGGGATGTTCCTTGCAAGCAGTTGACCAAGGAGGAATAAAGTTAAGCTTGTCTTATATATTTGGGTCTGAATGATATGCTGGTACCATCCAAAAGTAGACAGATGCACATTACAGCTCTACTCAGGGGTGACCCTGAGTGATAATGGTGAAGGAAAATCTCACCCAGTGAGCAAAACATGGAACAGCATATTTCATTGTCCACTGTGTCTAGACTGCGAGATGGACAGAAACATGGAGATATATATATATCTCCATGGACTTGGGAGTAACAGGACTGGAATATTAGTGACAAGGAAGTCTGGGGAAGAGAGAAGTGGATAGACCTCTGAATGGACACAGACAGTGAAGATATTTGTGCCCCATGTGAATGCCACTGGGAGGCATATAGTGCCTGGGCTCAACAACTTGAACTTCCCCTTACTGAGGATGGCATGGTTCATGCTAATGCAGACTACCAAATCTGCCATCAGCAGAGATCAAAATTGAGTCCTCAACATGGCACTATTTGCTCTGGGGTCCAGCCAGCCAGCCACTGGTGACAGGTTGCTTATATCGAACTCTTTCATCATGGAGGGGAACAGAGATTCATCTTCATAGGAACAGACACATTTTCTGGATATGGTTTTCCCTTCCCTGCCTATAATGTTTGTGCCAGCACCACCATCTGTGGACTCTTCTACACAGCATTGCATCTGATCCAGAAACAGATTTCACAGCAAAGGAAGTGTAGTGATGGGTCCATGCCTATGGAATTAACTGGCCTCACCACAGGCCACATCATCTGGGTGCAGATGGCCTAATTGAAAGGTGGAATGGCTTTGCAGACTCTGTTATGATGCTAGTTGTGAAACAGCACCCTAAAAGAATGGGGTTTTGTTTTATAGGATGTAGTATACACTTTGAATCACAGACCAATATATGGTTCTATCTTCCCCATAGTCAGTATAAATGGGTCCTGAAATTAAGGGGTAGAAGTGGGAGTGGCTCTTCTCACTATTACACCTAATAACTCACTCATGGAATGTTTGTTCCCCATCTTGGCAACTTTGAGCTCTGCTTGTTTGGAAATCTAATATATATATATTAGAGGCCCGGTGCACTCTGGGGGGGGGTGTCCCTCAGCCTGGCCTGCACCCTCTTGGCAGTCAGATGGCAGTCAGACATCCTTAGCACTGCCACAGAGGCCAGAGAGGCTCCTGCCACTGCAGCAGCACTCGCCAGCCATGAGCCTGCTCAGGGCTTCTGGCTGAGTGGTGCTCCCCCTATGGGAGTGCACTGACCACCAGGGGGCAGCTCCTGCATTGAGCGTCTGCCCCCTGGTGGTCAGTGTGTGTCATAGTGACAGGTCATTCCACTGTTCAATCAATTTGCATATTAGCCTTTTATTATATAGGATTTTTTATTGGTTCCAGAGAGGAAGGGAGAGGGAGAGAGAGATAGAAACATCAATGATGCCAGAGAATCATTGATCGGGTGCCTCCTGCACACCCCACACCAGGGATAGAGCCTGCAACCCGGGCATGTGCCTTGCCTGGGAATCAAACTGTGACCTCCTGGTTCATAGGTCAGTGCTCAACCACTGAGCCAGGCATGATGGTTAATTTTTGTTTGTCAACTTGACTCAGCCATGGAGAGCCCAGATATTTGGTTCAACACTATTTGGAGTGTGCCTGTGAGAGTGTTTCTGGATGAAATTAACATTTGAATTGGTAGACTAAGGAAAGTAGGTGTCTCCCAAAGTGAGGGACTCATCCAATCCATTGAAGGCCTGAATAAAACAAAAAGAATAAGCAACAGAGAATTCACTCTCTCTCTGCCTGACTGTCCTTGATCTGGGACATCAACCTTCTCCAGCCTTTGTACTTGGACTTAGACTTGGATTGGAGTTTACACCATCAGTCTCCTGGGTATCCAGCTTGCTGACTGCAGATCTTGGGACTTCTCACGCTCCAAATTACGTTAACCAGTTCCTTGTAATAAATCTCTTAATATATAAATATGTCCTTTTGGTTCTGTTTCTCTGGAGAACTCTAATACAGATTTTGGTACTGGGAGTGGAGGAATAGAATGTTAAGAATGAGTTTTCTGCCTGGCCGATGTGGCTCAGTGGTTGAGCATTGACCTATGAACCAGGAGGTCAGTGGTTTGATTCCCATTCAGGGCACATGCCCAGGTTGTAGGCTCAATCCCCAGTGTGGGGCATGCAGGAGGCAGCCGATTAATGATTCTCTCTCATCATTGATGTTTCTATCTCTATGTCTCTCTCCCTTTTTCTCTGAAATCAATATATATTAAAGTTTTTTAAAAGTAATGAATTTTGTGAACTGGTTCTGAAGTTTCTGGAATTGGTTCTCTAATCTGATTAAATTGAAAGATACTAATGACGTACTATGGAGACACTCAAAATATCTACTGGATACATAATCAACTAATAAGAAGCAAGGAGCTGGGTGACTGTGTGTATGATACTTTCAAATATTTTTTTTGAAAACTAAGGAATAGAATGAGATTGGCTGGTTGCTCCTACTGTCTCTGGACAAAGTGGTGCAACAAAAGATGAGCCCAGGGATTGGAATCCCCAGCTCAAGCACCATAAATGACTCAAAAGTTTCTAGGTGTGCCCTGAAGGAGAGCCTTATTTCCTGTAGCTGAAGGGCTGAGATTACTGAAAATCAAACCCAAAATCTCAGCACTACTGGCTTAATTACAAGGCAAGTTAAGCTCCCAGCCTCGCACTTATTGGGAAGGAATAGTATCCTGAAAGTTGGAGTGTGTATGTGTGGGAAGATCCTAATGAAGCTAGGGACACTGCGCCTTGAGTTCTAGTAAGTCCTCTTTGCCAGTGGGTGAGGCCTCAACCAGGGAGCACAACAATGATTCCATTGAATTGGAAAGTAAGAAAATTTGGATATTTTGGGCTCCTAAGCCAGAGAATCTACAGGGGAAAAAAAGGGAGAGGGGAAGTAGAGTTAATTTACTAGCTAGAGCGATTGATCTTCATTACTAAGGGGAAATCAGTTGCTACTACACTGTGGAGGCAAGGAAGATTATGTCTGCAACCCAGAGGAGTATCTGAGATGCCTCTTAGTACTTCCATGCCCAACAATAAAAGTTAATGGAGAACTATAGCAACTGAAAACAGCCAGGATGATTGAGGACTCAAACTCTTCAGGAATTAAAGTTTGGGTGACTCCATCAGGTAGAGAGCATCTGAGGTTCTGGAGGAAGGCAGGGAAAATACAGAATGGATAGTGGAAGAAGGAAGCCAGTGATGGCAATTACAACCTTGTGAACAATTACAGAAATGAGTACTATTGTAGCTTTGCTTATTTTCTTCTTGCTTGTTATATTTCTGTATTTATTTGTATATGCTAGTCGTTTTCTTTTTCTGTCTCTTTCCCATTTTGATTTTATATACGAATTGGAAATTAATTTCATCTTTAGATGCTGGAATATTAGTGGGACTATGACTAAATTTGAGGAATAATTAATATAAACAGCAATGAATATAATGACTCTTGAGATATAATTTGGGGAAAGAGTGAAACTTCCTTTCTTGTGAGAAGGGTAGCTATATCTTGTTAGATATATCTTGTAGAATTGTTTTGTTGTAGGAGAATTCAAATACGTGTGGAAGGGTGCATATGGAAGCTGAGTAATCAAACGGGTGGACTGTTCCACTTATTGATTTTTGTCTCTTGGCTTCAAATTCATCTTTTATGCCTGTTCTGTGAAAATGGCTCTGGTCCTTTTAAATGTTTTTCCTTTACCAGCTGGTACTGAAGGTTTGCCAGTAGAGGGCACTGGAAAGACATTGCAAGAAGGAAAACGGTTTTGCTTCCTGCTTCTGGTGGGCCCACTCAGCAGGTTGCTGCAGCATACACAGCTTTCTCCAGCACCGGTGTCCTGAAGCATCACAGTCTCTCCGGTGCCTTGCTCCTGCAGTGCAAGGTGACCACCAGCACCCAGTGGCCAGCAGCTTCTCCCTGGAATCTCCCATCAGACAGCGAAGCACTCACAGCTTCTCCATTTTCCCGTTTTTTGCTGTGCAAGGCAGCCAGCAGCACCCAGTGGCCAGCAACTTCCCTGACACCCTCCCTCATATATAGCTTTGTAGCAGAGTGCCTCTGATGACTCACCTTCCCATGAACAACTTTCTTTGGCACCCTAGATGGTGGATTTCTGGCAGGTTCCAGGAAGCAGATTTCCAGCCAGTTCCACCATTCAATGAGTCACGACCATAATTTCTTGAACAAGGACTGGATCTCAGCTCTGAGTCCAGGAGCAGAGGGTGGGGGCAGAGAAGGGTCTTCCTTGGGAGCCATATGTCAGTCATGCTCATGCTTTCCTCCACCTTCTTGAACATAAAGCTGTTTTGACGTTCTTTGTCTATTGGATTGATCATCTGGGTCATTTTCTATGGATTATTTTTAACTATGTGGGTTGTAGTCTCCTGTTTCTTTTCATACCTGATAATATTTTATTGCATGCCAGATATTGTATATTTTGCCTTGTTGAGTGCTGAATTTTTTTGTACTTAAAAAATTGGGGTGCTTGGCCAGTGTGGATCAGTTGATTGAGCATCATCCCATGCACCAGGTCAAGACACCTGCCCGGCTTATGGGCTCGATCCCCAGTAGGGGGTGGGGGAGATTGATGATTTTATCTCTCATCATTGATGTTTCTATCTCTCCCTTCCTCTCTCTGAAATCAATAAAACTATGTTTTTAAAAATTTGTTCTGGGACACAGTTAATCAATTTGATACTGTTGAGGCTTGCATTTAAGTTTTTTAGGGCAGGCCTGAATAACCTTTAGTTCAGGGCTAATTTGACTGATAGTCTAGAGCTAATTTGGTACTGAAGCAATACCCTTCTGTGATCCTTATTCAGTGCCTCGTGTGTTAACTGATTTTCCCACTCAGGCAGATGTTGGGGATGAACTTTTCCTGCCTCTGTGTATTGTTCCTTCTGATCCTTTTCAGTGGTCTTTCCCTGGCCTCAGGCAGTTTTCTTACATATATGTGCTGGTCCCTACTGCTTGAAGACTTGAAGGGAACACTTTCTCTGTGCAGCTCCATCCTCCATAGTACTCTGCCCTTTCCTGTGAACTCTAGCTGCTTTCAGAGTTCTCAGATGTCCAACCTCGCCTTGGGGTGAACAATTGCATTCATCTATGGTTTATCCTTCCGGTGTTTCTTTTGGCAAAAATAACCAGATCTACATCTCTATTCTTATTTCTTCTTTATTATCAAAAGATAGCACTTTCTTGAAAAAAATCCAATAGACTAAATGGCCAATTCACCAAACCATCAACTCACCTACAACACAACTGATGAAAGCTAATTTGCTGAAAGATCAATGTTCTGAATTCTTAAAGATTTGGAGATAATTTTAATTTCACTCTACTACTGGGTGGTAGGTACCAAACACCTTCAACCAAGTTAATTCACTGCTGCTCTTCTACAGCCAGAGGTAGCAACATGATTGATGGAAATACAAAATGTTGGCCATGGGGAGGGGAGAATTCCTAGGCATGGGTTGACTTGGTCACTTGGCAATTGGCACACAGGGAAGGATCCTGGGCAGTGTAATGGCCTTCTTTCCATTAGGGCTTGGGGCTGGGATGGAAATAGGGCCAAAAAGTGAAGATGAGTGGTAACAATGTTCATCTCAAAGTGGAGCTTTTCCAAGATACCAAGAGCCATGAGCTGAGGCCACCGCAAGAAGAGGCTCCAGTAAATCTTCATGACCTTGACAATGAATTCTTTTTTTCTTTTCCTCCAAATCAATACATGGCTTTTTTTGCATCTTTATTGTTTTAATGTATTTTTATTGATTTCAGAGAGGAAGGAAGAGGGAGAGAGAAAAACATCAGTGATGAGAGAAAATCATGGATCAGCTGCCTCCTGCCCATCCCCACACTGGGGATCGAGCCCGCAACCTGGACATGTGCCCTTGACTGGAATTGAACCTGGGGCCTTTCAGTCTACAGGCCGATGCTCTATCCACTGAGCCAAACTGGTTCATCTTTAAAATATCACCAAAACTAAAAAAAGAAAAGAAAGAGAAAAAACTTATGGACAGGGACAACAGTGTGGTGATTGCCAGGGGAAAGGAGTAGAGGGAGGTGGAAAAGAGTACAGTGGGGCCTTGACTTACGAGTTTAATTTGTTCCGTGACGGAGCTCGTAACTCAAATTACTCGTATGTCAAATCATAAAGTGAACGAGTGAGACACGTGATGCTGGGCTGATGTTGTGGTGTTCACTGTGACGTTCGCTGCGCCAACTAGCGGTGGGGTATCTGAAGCTGGCTCGTAACCCGAATTTTAGCTCGCAACTCAAAGCAAAAAATCGGCCAAGAGACGGCTCGTATCTCGAAAAACTCGTAAGTCGGGACACTCGTAAGTCAAGGCCCCACTGTATAGGGGAGATAAATGGTGATGGACAGAAACTTGACTTGGAGTAGTGAACACACAGTATGTTGTACAAATGATGTATTGTACAATTGTGCACCTGGGACCTGTTAACCAGTGTCACCCCAATGAATTCAATAAATATAATACTGCAAATAAGTCTGAGGAATCATTTGGAATCTTGCAGTTTCTATACCTGGACAACTTAGATCTTATTCATCAGCCTGCTGAACTGGGCCTTTTTCAGAAACATAGATACCAACCAAAATTTTTCTGATATCCTTGCTTTTAACTGCAGTGGCTCGCTGAATCAAAGCAGCTGAATTTGATACAAGTTCAATGTTGTTTCCTTCAAGAATCAACTAATCTTTCTGGGCTTGAGATACTGAACAAACAACACCTGACTTCATCCGAACCCTGTGGATGTATTTTTCACCGAAGAAATTTCTGTTTCCAACAAGAGAACCATTCTCCTGAATAACGACATTTATGGGGAAGTGAGTGTACACAGACCTCATCTTGTAACAGAAGCTCAGTGTAAAACCCTTAATCATGTTCTGTACATGGCTGCAGATAGTGAAAACGGTGGCCAGTTCCTTTCTATATCCCCATTTGTCAACCCAGAGCCTCTTTTTCTTTCCAAGGAGACTGAGTTCCACATTGATTTGATTGAAACCCCTCCACAGGGTGCCTCTGAGGCCCTTCACAATAACTGTGCGCCCCTTGAGAGAGATGTCAACATTTTCTGGGATGTTGACAGTTTGATTGCTGAGAAGGGTCTTTATCCTCACAGTAAGTGTGGCAAAGAGTGACAGTGAGTTCCTAAGTATGACATCAAAAGTACAGTCAACAAAAGAAAAAAAAAACAGATAAATTGGATTTCATAAAAATGTAAAACTTCTGTGCATCAAAGTGAAAAGACAACTCACAGAATAGGAGAACGTAATTGCAAATCTTATAAGGGTCTAGTACCCAGAATATAATAGAACTCATAATTCAACAACAAAATGAAAAACAGCCCGGTTGATGTGGCTCCATTATTGAGCATCTACCTATGAACCAGGATGTCACAGTTCTATTCCCGGTCAGGGCACATGCCCAGGTTGCGGAGGACGTGCTCTCTCATCATTGATATTTCTATCTCTCTCTTCCTCTCCTTTCCTCTCTGAAATCAATAAAAATATTTTTAAATAAGATATTTTTAAAAATTAGATTTTTTAATGGGTAAAGGACTTCAATAGACATTTCTCCAAAGAAGACATACAAATGTCTTGGAAGCACATGAAAAGATACTCAACATCATTTATCATTAGAGAAATGCAAATGAAAACCACAGTGAGATACCATCCTCACTAGGATGGCTATAATAAATTTTTTAAAAAATAATAATAAATGTTGGCAAGAATATGGAGAAAATGAAACCCTCATGCTGCTGATGGAAATGTAAAACAATTTCAGCTTCTGTGGTATGTTTGGCGGTTCCTCAAAAACGTAAACATAGAATTATCAACTGGCCCAGCAATTCCATTCCTAGGTAGATTCCCCCAAACAACTGAAAACTGGTACTCAACAAATTCCTGTACACGCATCACTATGTACAACAGTCAAAAGGTGGAAACAACTCATACGTCCATCATCAAATGAATGGATAAACAAAACGTGGTATATACATACAATAGAATATTTATTATTCAGTCATAAAAAAGTATGAAGTACATAAGGCATACTGTAATGCAGATGAATCTTGAAAGCATTATGCTATGTGAAAGAAGCCAGACAAAAAAGCTCACACATTGTATGCTTTCACGATAGGTAAATCCATAGAGACAGAACACAGATCAGTGGTTGCCAGGGGTTGAGGGATGGAGAGTGTGGGCAACTGCTTAATGGGTACAGGGTTTCCTTTTGGGGTGATGAAAACATTTTGAAACTAGATAGAGATGGTGGTTGCACAACATTGTAAATATACTCATTGCCACTGAATTGCTCACTTTATAATAGTTAATTTTATGTTTTGTTAATTTCACCTCAATGAAAAAAAGAAGGGGAGGAGAAGAAAAGGAGAAGGAGAGAGGAATGGAAGAAGAAAATCTAATTCTCTAGTGGGGCGTGGGTAAGTAGGTTTTCCTTGAGACATTCTTTTCAGCTTTATGAGATATAATTGATATATGACATTGCGTAAGTGTAGAATGTGGTGATTTTTTTAATACACATAGACATTGAGAAATGTTTACCATAATAAGGTTAGTTAGCATATCATCCACCTCACATAATCACCATTTTGTTGTGGCGGTGGTGAGAATATTAAAGCTCTACTCCCACAGAAGTTTCCTTTTGTTGTTTAATAAATGCTTTCCATTCTACTAAATCCACATGATCTTCAAGTAAGTGCCTTTACCTAAATTTTAAAGATAAGAAAATGAGACAAAGCCTAAGTCACACAGCTGTTAGGTTTGGATCTAGTAAATTTCAAACTCCGTCTGAACCTCAGACACCATACATTTTTGTACCTTCAGTGTCTAGTAGGACTCAAACATTAAATCAAGTCCTGTCATTCTTTAGCAACTACTGACCACCTGTTTTAGACCCATGGCCTTAGGTTCCATATTATAAGTCCTCCAGGAGACACCAAGGGAAAACCCACCACTTCACTTTTCTCTCTCAGCACCAGTTATAGAAGATGCAAATCCAAATGATCCAGTTATTAGTTTGTCCAACTGAATAAAAGGCATCCTTATAGGTCTTCACTCCTATTATTGATTGATTGATTGATCTATTAAATATGTTTTTATTGATTTCAGAGAGAGAAAGAGCGAGAGATAGAAACATCAATGATAAGAGAGAATCATTGATCGGCTGCCTCCTGCATGCCCCCTACTCTCTCTTCAAAGTTTCTATCTCTTTCTCCCGCTCCCTTCCTCTTTCTAAAATCAATAAAAAATATATCTTTAAAAATCATTATCAATGAGAGAGTATATGAAAACACTAGATTTTATGATAAATGATGAATGTGTGGGGAGGGTGGACACTGGGTAGATTGACAGTGATGGCGGGAAGTTTTCCACTGCACACCTTTTCATTTTTGAAGTATATGCATATTACCCACTCAAAAATTAAGTAATTCTTCAAAGTATACCTACAAAAAGACATCAATCCATAAGGACAAAAAGAATTGGAGAGGAAAATTCTGAAATGTGCATGAGTAGTAATGGATAAAGCAGACCATAGAAAACTAAATAATATACCAGCAGCTGGGAGGATGAAAGTCAGCAAACTATTGCACAGTGTAAGCCCTAACATTTGTTTTTTGTTCTCTTTTGTAATGCAAGTGCCGGCTTAAGCTTTGATTGCCTGAGACGTCCAATTCAAAGAGGCACCTACTTCCAATAAACACATTCCCAGCCACTAGACTAGATAAAAGCCAGGTGCTTCCCCCTACTTAGGCTCCTTTGTTTTAGAGATCTTGGTTGAGTTTTCTCTTTTTGTTGAGAGAGGGTATAAATTTTCATTGTTTTAAGCCACCAAGTTTATGGTAATTTACTACAGCAGCTACAAGAAACTAATACTTTTTATAAAATCCCAACCATGTAGAAGTTTTTAAAAATTTTAAATTCCATGGGGGATAATAGAAGAAGGTAAAGGGGGGAGATAAATGGTGATGGAAGGAGACCTGACTTGGTGTGATGAACACACAATACAGTACACAGATCATGTGTTGTAGAATTATATACCTGAAATGTGTATATTTTTATTAATCACTGTAATCCCAATAGATTCAATAAAAATATTTTTCTGATTGAATGAGATGATTTCAGTATCTGACCATTTGGGCTATGTGTTTGTTTTCTCTTACTGCATTTTAGATTCCCACTCTTACATTTTAAATTCACTAACAAAGAATGAGCCAGCCAAACTCTAGGCCCCTATCCTTGACCCCAATAAAAACAGAACCCCAGACCCATTCTCCCTCTCCCCCTCCTTCTCTCCCTCTGTGGCCCCAGTTGGTGCTGAGTAATTTCCGGGTCTAGTAAGTAATAAACCTGTATCTTGTCAAAGTTTCCTGATGGTTATTGCTAAAGGGCGTCTTCCAATTACAGTAAGAAACACAAGGGCAGGTCCAGACACAGCACTGGTTACGGATAGGCTGAGACCAGTACAAAACATATTGAAAGTGAAATCCCCAAGATACTTCAAAATTAACAGTACCAGTATCTCTGGGAGGAAGAGTGCATCCAAAAACAAAGATGGATTGGTTAACAGTTTATTTAAGAACTCAGACCCAAGCATCTTCTTCCCACTCCATGAGTCTGGAAGGATATAAAATATATGAACAATTAATGATTGACATATACAGGACACCACAGCCATCGACAACAGAATAAACTTTTTTGAAATGCATATAGAACATTTACCAAAATTAACCATATCAATACCTATAGAGTAAGCTTAATGAACTTCAAAGGATTGAAATTCATCATCCCCTACCCCCCAAAAATAGAAAGAGCCCTAGCCAGTTTGGCTCCGTGGATAGAGTATCAGCTTGCAGACTAAAGAGTCCCAGGTTCGATTCCAGTCAAGGGCACATACCTGGGTTACGGGTTTGGCCCATAGTAGGGGGTGTGCAGGAGGCAGCCAATCAATGATTCTCTCATTGATGTTTCTATCTCTCTCTCCCTCTCCCTTCCTTTTTGAAATCAATAAAAATATATAAAAAAAGAAAAAACAAAATAAAAAAGAAATTCATCCTCTGATCATAGTGGAAATACATGATATCCTAAGTAACAATATAAAAACTGGAAGATCTAGAAATGCTGGGAAATTAAGTAGTATATCACTAAATAACAGAAGAGGAAGTTCTCTATGTACTGATTTTTTAAAAATAAATTTTTATTGGTTTCAGAGAGAGAGAGAGGGAGAGAGAGAAACATCAATGATGAGAGAGAATTATTGATTGGCTACTTCTTGCATGCCCCCTAATGGGGATCAAGCCCGCAACCCTGGTTTGTGCCCTGACCAGAATTGAACCATGACCTCCTGGTTCATAGGTCGACTCTCAACCATGAGCCACACCGGCTGGGTTCTATGTACTGATTTGTAAAGATTTCCAGGATATCTATAATAATAAAAGAGTAATGTGCTAATTAGACTGGACGACCTTCCAGAAGAAGCCGGAGCTGTGAGGGAAGCCCAGGTCCCAGGTGCCAGAGGGAAGCCGGTGCTGGCAGCCGGGGGAAGGAAGGCCTACTCTTGCACATATTTCGTGCATCAGGCCTCTAGTTTTGTTAATAAAGCCAGACACAGCCCAGTGCATCAGTGGTTAGAGCGTCAGCCCATGCACCAAATGGTGGTGGGTTTGATTTCCAGTCAAGGTCACATCTGGATTGCAGGTTTGATTCCCAGCCCTGAGTGGGGCACGTGTGGGAGGCAACCAATCCATGTGTCTCATATTGATGTTTCTCTCTCTCTCCCTCTCCCTCCCTCCCTTCCACTCTCTCTAAAAATTAATGGAAAAAATCTTCTCCAGTGAGGATTAACTAAAAATAAAGCAAGATACAAAACAGTGTATCGAGTATGCTACCTTTTATGTAAGAAACAGGAGAATACATACTCATATTTGCTTATATATGCATAAAGAAATTCTGGACAGATACACACTAAATTAATAAAGACTGGCACAGAGGCAAACTCAAGCTCTTTGGCTTGGAATACAAGTCTTTCTAGGATATGCTTGGAAGCCAGACTGCCTGCCACTTACTTTGATATAGGACTTTGGTCAAATTACTGTTTACTCATCTGCCACATAAGGATAATAGTATCTATCCTCACAGGGCGATGAGGATTAAATAGATTAATAAAAATGTCTGGCACACAGTTAAAATTAAATATATATTAGCCAATTTATCATCACTGTTTTCTGGCTCTAGCCTACCTTTCCCCCAGTGTCCTAACCAGCTCCCCTATAGCTATGGCTCTCAAGCCCAGGTGTGTATTAGGATCATCTGGGAGATTTTTAAAAAATACTGAAAAATAGCCTGGCGGGTGTGGCTCAGCGGTTGAGCGGTGACCCAGTAACCAAGCGGTTGCAGGCTCGATTCCCAGTCGCGGGGGGGCGGTGGGGGGGTGGGGGGGTGCAAGAGGCAGCCAATCAATGATGTTCCTCTCTCATCGATGTTTCTATCTCTCTATCCCTCTCCCTTCCTCTCTAAAAATCAATAAAAACGAATTCAAAATACTGAAATATTTAAATTTCCCAGATAAATTTAAAATAAAATACTAAGACCTGGACCCCACCCCCAGACCATATCAATCAGAATCCTTACTGGAGGAGGGGAAGTGGGACCCAGGCAGTGATATTTTCAAAATGCGCCCCAGATGGTTTTGATCATTTCTACCAGATTGCTGGTTCCTTCATTGTACCTGACACGTCAGGCTCATCCTGCCTCCACTCCTTTACTCACACTGTTCCCCCTCCTCTCCCCACCCCCATCCATCCCACATCCCAGCCTGGTAAATTTCTACTCATCGTCCAAGCCCTAAGTTAGATGCCCTCTCCTCCATTAGGACCTCGCTGTCCTTTGCGCACTCCTCCCTTTGATGATTGCATGAGCTGACTGCAGGGGGAAGCCCCGCCCTCAGCCTCATCACCTGCTTCTCCCCCCCCACATATTTATTCCCTGTGCTTCTACCGCACCAAACTATTTGCCCTTCTGCAGGTGCCTTTACACCCGAACCTTTGCGCATGCTCGTCCTAGCCCCCAGTTTCAAGGATGCCCTTAGGCAACTCCTACTTGTCCTTTCACCCCTGTGAAGCCCACTCTGAGGCCCTGTGCTTTGGACTTATCTCTAGCCCTCAGCACATTGTGTTTATTGTTGTATAATGTGTCTGGGTTGCCCTCAGTGTAAGCTTGAGGGCAAGGATTGTGATTTTGCCATTTTCTCTTATTTTAGTGCAGCACAGCGCCTGCATAAAGGAAGTACTTAGAGAATGTTTGCTGAATTCTATTACCCTGTGGTGGTTACTGGCAGTCGTGGTGAAAATTGCTACTCTCCCCTTCAAGTAAAAGCCCCATAACTGAACACATAGTTTAAGACTAGTATGAACAGCCCTGAGGAAAGCAGATTATCACCTCTCATTTTAGCCCATTTCTGTCCATAGAATCTGGGGCTAAGATCTCAGTACCTTATTTACACTGCATTATCAAGCCAGGCTTTGAGGTCTAAGATCTTATTAATGTTAACAAAACAGCCTTTGAGTACCACCCCCTCAACCAATTCACTGCCTGACAAATTGCTTTGCTTACTCAATGGTTTGCATCCAAAATCCGCTGGAAAGCTTTTCAACATCCTGCTGCCCAGGCCGCCCAGCAGGCCAATGCATTAGAATCTCTGGAGGTGGGTCCCAGGCATCAATGTTTTTTGAAGTTCCGGTTGAGAGTCACTACTAGATTTAAAGCCACACAGCTCCCTCCTCAGACTCTGCACTTTTATTTTGTCCTCACTTGTCTACCATTCCTTCCTACCCTCAACTCCACTCCCTCCCCCTTGCCTGCTCTCCAGTTGCTCACAGTTGTCTTTTTTCTTTCTTTTGTAAACTGCATTTTTTAAAAAGTTTTTATTGATTTTTAAAGAGAGAAGAAGGGAGAGAGATGGAAACATCAATGAGAGAGAAACATCCATTGGCTGCCTCCTGCACGCCCTCTATTAGGGGTGAGCCTGCAACCCAGGCCTGTGCCCTGATGGGGAATCAAACCGGTGACCTCTTGGTGCATGGGACAACACGCCAACCAGTGAGCTACACAGGCTGGGCAGCACACTAGTTGTCTTGATATGACTCACAGTACCACCCAGTTGACCACAGCCTAGGCCTCTGTCCCTTGAAGGTCTCAAGGCTCCCCTTCATTCTCTGAACCTTTGTTCTTTCTTGAGTCAAATGAGAATCATAAGATGTCTTCTGCCCCTTAAGAGGCCTATGTGAGGCCCGGCCAGTGTGTGTCAGTGGTTGAGCATCAACCTATGAACCAGGAAGTCATGGTTCAATTCCCGGTCAGGGCACATGCCCAGGTTGTGGGCTTGATCCCCAGTGTGGGGCGTGCAAGAGGCAGCCAATCAATGATTCTCTCTCATCATTGATGTTTCTATCTCTCTCTCCTCTCCCTTCCTCTCAGAAATCAATAAAAATATATTTTTAAAAAAGAGGCCTATGTGAGGAGAGCACCGTGTAAGGGATATCTAGAGTTGCACTACCAACATAGGGGCCATACAGTGTTCATGCCAGTTGTGCAAAACAAGACTATATCATGTTGACAAAATACTATGAAATTATCGATCAGCTGCCTCCTGCACAGTCCCCACTGGGAATGTGTCGGCAACCCAGGTACATGCCCTTGACCGGGATCGAACCTGGGACCTTTCAGTCCGCAGGCCGATGCTCTATCCACTGAGCCAAACCGGTTTCAGCGGCTTGCTTCTTTCTATAACATTTCTAGAGAGCCAAAGCAGAGCACCGCCTGGGCTCTCCCCAGTTGTTTCTCACACCCTAATTTCTTCCTTTGTTTCGCTGCCCTCAGCATTAATAAACATACCTCCAAACCCCCCCCCCCAAAAAAATACTATGAAATTGATGGATACATTCATATAAATTTGAAGAACAAAACATATATGAACATGGTAAACTCCAAGTTCAGGACAGTGGTAACTGGGGGAGGAAAGGGGATGGGTGCCAAAGGGTATTCAACTGTATAGTTTCTGCTTTGTTTTTTTAAATTAATTTTTTACTTATTGATTTTGAGAGCGAGCGAGCGAGAGAGAGAGAGAGAGAGAGAGAGAGAAACATTGATTTGTTGTTCCACTTATTTTTACATTCATTGGTTGATTCTTGTATGTGCCCTTATCGGGGATCCAACCTGCTACCTTAGTGTATTAGGACAACACTATAACCAACTGAGCTATCCAGCCAGGGCTCTGCTTTCTTTCTTTTTTCTTTTTTTTAAAAATATATTTGTATTGATTTCAGAGAGGATGGGAGAGGGAAAGATGGAAACATCAATGATGAGAGAGAATCATTGATTGGCTGCCTCCTGCACACCCCACACTGGGGATTGAACCCGCAACTGGGCATATGCCCTGATCGGGAATCGAACCAGTGACCTCTTGGTTCCTGGGTCGACGCTCAACTGCTGAGCCACACCCGGCTGGGCAGGGCTCTGCTTTCTTTTAAAAACTCAAATCTGACAAAAAATGTGAAGATTTTATTAAATTGGGGGTGTTTTATAGTATTCTCTACTTTTCTGCACACTTGAAAAGAAGATAATAACATAACTATATACAGCATAAAGCTATAATATTAAAAAAAAATTTAAAGCAAAATGAATAAAAGGGATTCTTATCATCTTGCCCTAGTTTAGTTCTATTGTCCATGCTGGTATAGTGGCAGGAAATGATATATCTTGCAATTGACAGTTGCTTCAAATCCATTTCATAAAATAGAGATGCATAAGTCAATAACTCGATAAATTAAAAAAAAAAACTTGTCTGGCCGTCTGGTGTGCTCAGTGGATTGAGCCAGGAGGTCACAGTTCGATTACTGGTCAGGGCACATGCCCAGGTTGCAGGCTTGATCCCCAATGTGGGGCATGCAGGAGGCAGTAGTAGGAGGCAGCCAATCGATGTGCCTCTCTCATCTGTGTTTCTATCTCTCTCTCCCTCTCCTTTCCTCTCTGAAATCAATGAAAACATATTTTAAAAAACATGTCTGTTTCCCCTACCTGATCTTGGAGACATCACTGAGGACATTATATATATATATATATATAGATATATATATATATATATATATATAGATAGATAGATAGATATATATAGATATATAGATATAGAGATATAGATATAGAGATATAGAGATAGAGATAGAGATAGAGATAGAGATAGAGATAGATAGATAGATATAGATAGATATATAGATATGTATATAATTGATTTCAGAGACGAAGGGAGAGGGAGAAATAGAAACATCAATGATGAGAGAGAATCATCAATGGGCTGCGATATGCACGCCCCCCCACTGGGGATCAAGCCCGCAACTTGGGCATGTGCCCTTGACTAGAATCGAACCTGGAACCCTTTAGTCTGCAGGCCTATGCTCTATCCCCTGAGCAAAACCAGCTAGGGGTCACTGAGGACATTTTTGCATGCACTGCTCTGAGTAATAAATGCTCATTAATAGTTCAGTTCAGGCCTGGCCACCGTGCCTCAGTGGTTGAGCCTTGATCTATGAACCATGGGTTCGGGGTTCGATTCCCAGTCAGGGCACATGCACAGGTTGCGGGCTCGATCCCTGGTAGGAGGCATGCAGGAGGCAGATGATCAATGATTCTCTCTCATCATTGATGTTTCTCTCTCCCTTTCCCTTCCTCTCTGAAATCAACAACAACTATATATATATACTAGAGACCCGGTGCACAAAAATGTGTGCACTTGGGGGGTGGTCCCTCAGCCCGGCCTGTGCCCTCTTGCAGTCTGGGACCCCTCGGGGGGTGATCACCTGCTGGCTTAGGCATGCTCCCCGGGGGATCGGGCCTAAGCTGGCAGTTAGACATCTCTCTGGCAGCCTGGGAACCCTCGGGGGATGTCCACTTGCCAGCAGGGAGCAGGCCTAAGCTGCAGTCAGACATCCTTAGCGCTGCTGAGGAGGTGGGAGAGGCTCCCACCACCACCGCTGTACTGGCAGCCGTTAGCCTGGCTTGTGGCTGAGAGCTCCCCCTGTGGGAATGCACTGCCCCTGGTGGTCAGTGTGTGTCATAGTGACCAGTCATTCCCAGTCGTTCTGCTGTTAGGGTCAATTTGCATATTACCCTTTTATTCTATAGGATAAAGGCCTGGCCAGCCTGGGTGAGGGGCTGAGGGCCGTTTTCAGACTTGCCACACCTCCTTCAGGGTGGGGGTCCCTGCTGGAGTGCCTGGCCAGCCTGGGTGAGTGGTTGATGGCTGTTTGCAAGCTGCCCAAGCCCCCCAGCAGGGACCCTCAACCCATGAGGGTGTGGCCAGCCTGGGTGAGGGGCTGATGGCTGTTTGCAGGCTGGCCACAGCCCCTTCAGGGTGGGGGGTCCCCACTGGGGTGCCTGGCCAGCCTAGGTGAGGGGCTGAGGGCCATTTTCAGGCTGGCCACACCCCTTCAGGGTGGGGGGGTCCTGCTGGGGTGTCTGGCCAGTATGGGTGAGGGGCTGATGGCTATTTGCAGCCTGGCTAAGCCCCCTAGCAGGGACCCTCACCCCATGAGTGTGTGGCCACCCTGGGTGAGGGGTTGATGGCTGTTTGCAGGCTAGCCATGGCAACCAGCCACCCAAGCTCCCAGTGGAGGCTGGCTGGAAGCAGGTATCTGGGATTTATTTATCTTCTATAATTGAAACTTTGTTGCCTTGAGTGGAGGCCACAGCCGGCCAGGGCAGGCGGGAAGCTTGGCTTCCTCCATCGCCGGGGCAACCAAGCCTCCTGCTTGCTCCAGCTCCATGGCTGCCGGCTGCCATCTTGGTTGGGTTAATTTGCATATAGCCGCTCTGATTGGCTGGTGGGCATGGCTTGGGGCATAGTGGAGGTGCGGTCAATTTGCAGGTTTCTCTTTTATTAGATTAGATATTAATAGTTCTGTTCAAGGAAACAAAAGTCACAGGTGAAAGACCCAGGAAGAGCCTGAGCCTGAAGGGGGCAAGGGGCAAGGAAAGGGGACACAGGAGGAGAAGGAAGAGGGGATCATTCATCTGGATGAAATCACACTGAACTACCAGTGAGTAGCAGACATATCAGAGTCTCGCTTGTTCAGTTTTCAGCTGCAGTTTCTCCATGAAGGGGTTGAATACGCCCACCATACCACCATTCTGGTCCCTGTCGGAAGGAAATGCATTCATTGTTTATTGTTGTTTTTTAAAATATGTATATATTTATTGACTTTTTATAGAAAGGAAGGGAGAGGGATAGAGAGGTAGAAACATCAAAACATTGAAGAGAGAGAAACACCAATTAGCTGCCTCCTGCATGCCCCCTACCGGGGATCGAGCCTGCAACCAAGGTACACCCCCTTGACCGGAATGGAACACGTGACCTTTCAGCCCACGGCCCACTGCTCTATCCACTGAGCCAAACCAGTCAGGGCTACATTCATTGTTCATGGTGCTCTTTTTAAAGACAGCTGCTCAGGTTTTTCAATAATCTCAACTGATCTGGTACCCTGGCAACCACTAACTCAGCGCCTGGCACATAAGCCACAGCTTGCCCGTCTAGCACTTTCATTCTATTTAAACAAAGGTGCTCTTCTGGGCAGAGGCAACCCCTCTGGCTCACAGTGCAGCTAGCTATGTTTGGTAGAAAAAGGCACCCCATCTCCTGACTCACGGAGCCCTGCGCTAGGATGTATGGCACAGCTGCTTGAGGTTGACTTTTAGATCCCTGTTCTCACTGTGTCAGTGCAAGGTGTTCTACACAATGAACACTTGCATGACCTTGTGTATAGGGAGGTCCTGCTGGGATTTGTGATTTAGCCGCTGTCTGTCTCCAAGACCTCAGACTTCTATTATCCTAACCACACTCTCATTCACTGCTTTCCCTGTTACCTGTTTTCCACAACACTGGCCTTCACTCCTGCCCTAGCAGAAGACAAACCCAGTCCTGCCTCCGATCTCCTCCTTGCTCTTCCCTCTATACTCCTTTCTTCCCTAGACCTTTGTATGTTCGGGTTCTCAGTTCACCAATAGAGTCAATTCCTTCTCCAGATCTCCAGGTCTTCAATATCATCACAGTCCATGAGATGACTCAGTTCCCACCTGGAAAATCTCAGGGCTGTCAAAAGAATTTACCTTTTGGCCCTAGCCAGTTTGGCTCAGCGGATAGAGCGTCGGCCTGTGGACTGAAGGGTCCCAGGTTCGATTCCAGTCAAGGGCACATGCCCAGGTTGTGGGCTCAATCCCCAGTAGGGAGCGTGCAGGAGGCAGCCAGCCGATCAATGATTCTCTCTCATCATTGATGTTTCTATCTCTCTCTCCCTCTCCCTTCCTCTATGAAATCAATAAAAGTATATATTTTTAAAGAATTTACCTTTTGTTCTAGCTGACACCTAACATAGTTTCCTGACCTCCCTTGCTTAGTGTTTACTAAAAGGGACTTACAACTGTAAATTCTTCCCCTGTCCCTTTGAGATGTAGATGTATCTCCCACAGCTCCAGGGCATCTCTCTTAGTATTGGTGAACTAAGAACCGGAACATACAAAGGTCTAGGAAGGAAAGGAGTGCAGTTCTTGAACTGCAATCATCAGGAAGCCTAGGGCCTCTATCTCCCAGCCTCGGTGGGAGGATAGACTCCTCACTTCCATAACGGACCGCTCGCAGACGCAGCCGGCCGAACTGCACCTACACTGACCAACCCGTTGTAGTTTTTCACTTCCCTGACACCACTGAGCCCCTGCTTGCTCCTCTCCCTCCTTCAAATGCCCAGTCACCCCTGCACAAATGGGAATGGGGCTCAGCTTTCCCCCTACTGTCAGGAGTGACTGAATAAAATCTGTTTTGCCCAGTTGGTGTGGCTCAGTGGTTGAGCATTGACCTATGAACCAGGAAGTCACGGTTCGGTTCCGTGGCCAAGGCATAGGGAGCATGCAGGAGGCGGCCAATCAATGATTCTCTCTCATCATTGATGTTTCATCTCTTCCTCTCCCTTCCTCCCTGAAATCAATAAAAAATATATATATATATTTTTTAAAATGCACATACTAAAAAAAAAAAAAAAAGGCCCCAAGATTGGGAGATAGGAGACCTAGATTTTAGTCTCATGGTTTGTCTTGGTTAACTCATTAGTTACCTGAGTCAAATTGCTACATCAACATGGTCCAACTACTTTACTGTCTGTGTGAGCTGGGGCGAGATATGGAATCTCTCTGTCTCAGTTCCTTCATCCAGCAATTCCTTCCTCTCAGGGTTGTTGGGGGAAGATGAAAGCGGTATGAGATAAACATAATAGGTGCTCAGGAAATGAATTCCTATCTTGACCTTTTACTAGGTCTCTCTTATCTGGTCTCTTACCCAGAGCAGCAGAATTTGTGCTCATAAGAGTGAGGCCTCTGGAGCCAGAATCTCTGAGTTTGAAGTTTCGCTTTGCTCCTTAACTTTGGAAAGTGGCTTAACTTTTCTGTACTCACCCTGGCCAGATAGCTCAGTAGGTTAGAGTGCCGTTCAGATATGCCAAGGTCTCGAGTTCGATCTCCAGTCAGGGAACATACAAGAATCAACCAATGAATGCATAAATAAGTAGAACAACAAATCAATGTTTCTCTCTCTCTCTCTCTCTCTCTCTCTCTCTCTCTCTCTCTCGATATATATATCTGTCCTCCCTACCTCTCTCTCTAAAAGCAATCAATTTAAAAAAAAGAGTTAAAAAACTTTTCAGTACTCAGTTTCTTCATTTGTAAACCAAGGATGATTGTAATCATAGGGTTGTGATGAGGATTAATAGAGTAAATATCCTCACAACAGAGCCTGACATCAGTGTAAATAGTATGATTGGGCCTCAGGATCCTCATTCCTAAGAAGCATTAGGCTTTAAGTTCCCTGAAGTCTCTATAATGTCACCCCTGCAGCTGGCATACAATAATATTAGTTTCAGGTGTACAACGCAGTGATTCGGCATTTATATACCTTATTATGTAATCCCCACACTAAGTGTAGTAACCATCTGTCACCATGCAAAGTAATTACAGTATTAATGAGTATATTCTCTGTGCATCACATTCTGTGACTTATTTTATAGCTGAAAATCTATACCTCTTATTTTCCTTCACCTTTTTCACCCATCCCCCCACACCCACCCATACAGCAACCAGGTTGTTCTCTGTTTCTATGTCTATTTTTGTTTTGTTTGTTTCGTTTTTTAGGTTCCATATGTAGGTGATAGCATAAGGTATTTGTCTTTCTCTGTCTGACTTCTTTCACTTAGTATAATACCCTCTAGGCCAGTGGTTCTCAACCTTGGCTGCACATTAGAATCACCTGGGAATCTTTTTAAAATCCTGATTTCTGGGCCTCATCCTCCGGAAATTCTGTTTCTTTGTGATGGGGTGGGGTCACAACACGAGTCACAAAGAAACAGAATTTCCGGAGGATGAGGCCCAGAAATCAGGATTTTAAAAAGATTCCCAGGTGATTCTAATGTGCAGCCAAGGCTGAGAACCACTGCTCTAGGCCCATCCATGTTGTCGTTTTTATTGCCATTCGCGGTCAGTTTTAACCCCATCTCACACTAGACGGCTTCCAATCTCCTTCAGGCTTCACTTCCCTGATACATGGTCTGAAGTCACTCTTTACAGTACTTGACAGGCCCACCTGGGGTCTTCCTTCCACAGAGGTTCTTCCAGGCTACAGGGGCAGCTCCACAGGTATTTCACCACCACCCAGCCCCACCCCAAAGGACCCCCTTTTTGACTCAGAGGCCCCAGAGTGTGGGGTGGGCTCCTAGAACTAACTGGCTGGAAGACTTGGGGTGAGGTGTGGGGCAGTTACTGTCCAAGCCTAGCCTCCTTTGGGGGGGATGGTGGGGGGAGAGTGGATCTCATATTTTTTAAAATTGTTCTTTTTTATTGACTTTTTTTAAGAGAGAGAGATCAATTTGTTGTTCCATTTATTTATGCCTTCCTTGGTTGATTCTATATGTGCCCTGACCAGGGATCAAACCCACAACCTTGGCGTATGGGACGACGCTCTGACCAACTGAGCTACCTGGCCAGGGCGACTGGACCTCATATTGAGTCCCTTCTAGGACATGGAGATGTGAGGACGGGAATGAGAGGGGTTTCCTCTGGGTCTAACACACCCACTCCCTTCTGTCTTCCGGTTTTCAGTTTCCCCAAAGGACCGGAAACTGTGATCTAGTTGAAAGGAGCAACCACAGCTCCCGTCTACTTCTGAGGACTCTGCGCCCGCCCACCCAAACTTCCCCTGGCGCCCCGAACTTCTCCTCCTCCTTCTGCGACCAGGCGCCTTCACTGTGACCAATCGCTGTCACACCGGCTTTGTCAACATCCCTTTACAGTCATCCCCTATAAGGGTCAGACCGGATGGCACCGCCTGCTCTACAGGGGACTCTCCAACCTCCCTGGGAACAAGAAGTGAGCCGGTCACGCATGCGCGGACAGCATTTTCACCAAGGACAGGCCAACCCAGCCCCAAGGTCCGGTGGGGGCGGAGGACGCATGCGTAGATGCCATCCGCCGTTTCCAGCTGGGAAAATGCAGTGAGTGGGTGGTGGCGCCAAGCTGAGTCTATGCAACCCCGGCAATGCGGGCAGAACCCGCGCCCCCCGCCACCCCTTTTCTGTCCCTGGGTCTGGTCTTCCCACACTCAGTCGGGTCTATAGGACAGCCCCGTACTGGAGTCTTAGTGTGAGTCCTTCTGTTTCCGCTGGCCGTTCCTCTAATAAAAATGAACGAATGAATGGCAAGTATAGTGAATCTCAGGTGCCTTTGCTTAGAGGGGGCGCAGCCTGTATACGGATTGCCACCCGTCCTTGGTTTCACACCGGCTGCCTTTTCTTCCCCACCTGGAAGTGGCAGAAATAAAAGAGAAACCTGTCTCCTGCCTGAGACCTTTCGCCAGACACTTTGGGTCCCATCACGCCCTTTGAGGACCAGAGCCACCTTTGAACTCCACGTGATGACAGATCAGGGCCTCCCACCCCCGCCATTGGGACAGTCTCACATGGCGCAAGTGGCCTAGGGTGGAGGGCACAGCACTAGGACGCACCGCCTTTTATGGCACACAGAACACACTCTTTCTCACTTCGAGGAGGAGAAAACTGAGGCTGGGCGACCCATAGGACGTGACCCAGGTCCCACAGCCTCTCCTTCAGTGGGTGTGTGCTCAAGATTTATTCCAGACACTGCCTCTAAAGCCTAGCACCCGGAAGGGGCCCCCCACCCCCACCCCGCTGGCCCCCACTTCTAGGTGCTGCCCGATCGCACTCGCAGGAGGTTCAGGCTGACTCATACCTCGCCCCCCCCCCCCCCCATTTATTCTGTTCCAAGTCTTTCCTAATTCGACCCGGGTGGGCGGGGAGGTGAAGGATTCTCAGAATCTCTCCCTAGTCCTCCGGATTTGGGGGCCGAGGGAATGGTTAGAGAAACTAGTCTAATCCCGGGGCTGGAGAGCAAGGAGCCTCAGAAGGGCTAAGGTCCGGTGTCCCAGAAGGAGAAGAATGGTTCTGTCTGCAGTGCCTGAGCCTCCCTCCTCCCGCTCCTGTCCCCTCCCTGCGGCTGCTGTCACTCCCCGCTCTGTACCAGCTCTGGTCCCTCCCCGGCATTCCTACCTGCTTGCTGCCTTCCTCGGGCTGCCCACATCCCCTTCTCTTCCTCCCCCACAGCCTCCCTGGCTCCGGGCCCCTTTCCCTTCTTCTACCTCCATATTGTCAGATACCATCCGCTCCCTCCCATTCCTTCCCTCCCTCCAAAAACAAACAAACACCCCCAACTGGCCCTATAATGGCTTCACTAAGCCTGCAGGCTGCTCCCAGCTTTCTAGCTTTCCTGCTGGGTGAATGTGTAAACCTTGAGGTAATTCTCCCGAGGCTGTGAAGGCTGACACTGCAGTAATCACAATACTGACTGAGTCTACCGAATGATTCAGGGTTAGTGCGATGTCACACATATGCATTCATTCACTCAGCAGACACTGCCATCTGTTCTGCCCAGGGCCCTGTATGCTTACTATGGATACAGAGATCAGAACAGACCCCTGATCTCTCAGAGGTAAGTATTGGTTCAAAGGTGGACATAAAGAGCTGTGGGAGTGTGAGTGTGTGAGTGTGTGTGTGTGTGTGTGTGTGTGTGTGTGTGTGTGTGTTGAGGGGGGCATCTCATGGTCCTAAGGAAAATCTGTACGGTGGGATTGCCACCTGGTTGGGTGGCTCAGTTGGCTGAGCGTTGTCCCAAGAACAGAGAGGTTGTCTGTTGGATTACCTGTCAGGGCACATGCCTGAGTTTCTGGCTCCATCCCCAGGGGGGAGAGCAGGAAGCAGTCAATTGATGTTTCTCTCTCTTTCCCCCTCTCCCTCTCCCTCTCTAAAAATCAATAAAAATATTTTTTTAAAAATACAGGATGCCCACTTCAATGTGAATTTAAATAAATAACCAATAATTTTAGTTAATAACAATTTCCATAATAGTATGTCCCAAATATTGCACGGGAGATACTGATACTAACAATTATTTGTTGTTTATTTGAAATTAAAATTTAATTTAAAAATCATCTGGCAGCACTACCATGCATTGTTGCTGGAGAGTACAGTGTTATACAGGCTGAAGTCAGGAAGTCAGCAGTTGTGGATTATGGAGAGCCCTGCAGGTGAGGGGAGACCACTGAAAGGGTTTAAAGCGAGGAGGGTAACATAACATTTGAGTTTTAGGAAGAGACTTCTACTGGCTTCTTGGAAGGTCCTTTTAAGAGGGACAGCAGTGGGATTTGACCAGGTGCAATAATACAAGAGATTTTGGGTGTTGATAACATGAAGATGGGAAAGAGGAAGTGCCAGATACAGGGAGTATGTTGATTAGATGGAGTGAAAAAGGCATTAGCCCCAGAGTCTGGCTTTGGTGTCTGTTAAGGTAGTATTGCTACTGAGATAGAGCAAGTTTACGGCGAAATGATTGAATTTAACTTAAGACATGTGTTGGAGGTGCTGAAGAGCCACCTGGTGTGAGGGGCTAGCAAATGATGGGCTATCTCATCCTGACGTTAATGGAGAGATGAGCTGGCGGTAGAGATGGAGAAATCTTCAGCAGAGAGGCAGTATTGAAACCAGGAGATTACTGGGCTCCTCGGTGAGGGGGCAGAAGAAAAGGAACCCAGGGAGGAGTCTTAGAAAGAAGAGTCAGGGAAGTAGGAAGAACCAGGAAAGTGAGGTATCATGGAAGACAAGGGGGGGTGTCTAGGAGGAGGAACTAATCAACCATGTCTTACGCAACTAAAAAGTTCTAATTACACAGAGGCTGAACAATGCCACTGATTTGGTCCATGCTAAAGTCATCATAACCTTAGGCTGGCTCACTCGGGCTCATTCAGATGTCAGCCCTATTAAGTCAAGTGGTAGACACTCAACTAGCATGCGTCCTCAGCACACTCTCAGAGGCTCGCAGGTCATCCTCATGTCCTGCACACTGCTTCAGAGTTTAAAACATTCATTCAAATTGTGCCCCAGCTGTTCTGGCCGGTGTGGCTCAGGTGGTTGAGCGTCGTCCCATGCACCAAAAGGTCGCTGGTTTGATTCCCAGTCAGGGCACATGTCCAGGTTGTGGGCTCAATCCCTGGTCAGGGTGCATACAAGATGTTACTCTCTCACATCAATGTTTCTCTCACTCTCCCTTCTCCCCCCCCCCCCCTAAAATCAATAAAAACATATTTTTTAAACAATTGTGCCCCAACTCACTCGGAAATTACAAGCACACATTTGGGTCCTCTCCATACTCATCATTTGAGTCCCTTTATAGTTGCCAAAGTCACCTCAGAGCCAGCCAGATCCAGTACAACTCTGTCTTTAAAGGGGTAACTTTAGCCCCTACAGGGGTTAAAAGGCTTATCTTGTAGTTTTTATCTCCCAGGAGTGAAGACCACCTTTGTTTTTCTCTCATCTCCTGGTATGCCTAATAGCCCCTGGGGGGTTATAAGGTAATACTGGATGTTGCTGATTCTGGTCCTCATGCACCCAAACTGATGGATATCATTGAGTTTATCTGTTCCCGATTTTCTAATGATCTTGAGACAGAAGTTTGAACAATAAAGACTGGGCATGCTCAATGGCACAAATCCCCAAGGAAATGGGAGGGGCTAGGACCCAGGCCCAGTGGGAAGGGAAGCCCCAAACAAGACCTCTCTTCTCTGAGACCCAAGAAAAGGATAGTGTGGCTAGAGAGAATGTTGGAAGTGACAAGAGAGGAAACATTCCCCTAATGGCCTCCATTTGCTCTAAACAGGAGTTCTTAACCAAGGGTCCACAGCCCCTTTGGAGTCTGTAGAGAAAATTTAAGGAGCCCATGGATTTGGATGGGAGGGGAAGGCATCTTTATTTTTACTATCACTAACAGAAATGTAGCATGTCCTTCTGTCTTTCTGTCCTTCTAAGGGTGTAACAAGCTACATTACTATAGCAGTACCTGTGGCTTTGTCACCAATGGAAATCAGATTTTCATACCTTACCATGGTTGTTGCAGATCTCTCAAAAAAACATTATTTTGAAATCATGGTAGCCACTAAATCTGTTGATGGAGCTTTGTGTTTAATGTATTGATAAAGAAGCACATGTAAGCAGCACAATTCACCATAGCTAAGATTTGGAAACAGCCTAAGTGCCCATCAGTAGATGAGTGGATTAGAAAACTGTGGTCCATCTACACAATGGAATACTACGCTGTGGTAAAAAAGAGAAGGAGTTCTTACCATTTGCAACAGCATGGACGGACCTGGAGAACATTATGCTAAGCGAAATAAGTCAGAGAAAGATAAATACCACATGATCTCACTCATTTGTGGAATATAATGAACAACATAAACTGATGAACAAAAACAGATCCAGAGACAGAGAAGCGTTGATCAGACCATCAAACCTCAGAGGAAAGGTAGGGGAGAGTGAGGGTAAGGGAGAGAGATCAACCAAGGATCTGTATGCAAGCATATAGGCCTAACCAATGGACACAGACAACAGGGGGGTGAGGGCATGAATGGGGGGGGTAGGGGGTAACATGGGGATAAGGACACATATGTAATAACTTAATCAATAAAAACTGGAGAGCATTATGCTAAGTGAAATAAGCCAGTCAGAGAAAGATAAATACCACATGATCTCACTCATTTGTGGATTATAGAGAACAACATAGACTGATGAAAAGGGACAGACCCAAAGACTGAGAAACAGCGATCAGGCTATCAATCCCCAGAAGGAAAGTAGGGGAGGGCAGGGGTAAGGGGAAGAGATCAACCGAAGGACTTGTATACATGTATATAAGCCAAACCAATGGACATGGACAACAGGGGGATGGGAGCATGAGTTTGTGTGTGTGGGGGAGGTTGGGGGTTAATGGGGGGGATGAGGACACATTTGTAATACCTTAACTAATAAAAAAAAAGTTAATTTCTGGGATGATGATAACATCCTATATAATAAAGAGCTAATATACAAAAAATAAAGAAGCACATATAACATATGTATTTTTTTATTTTTTTTAAATATATTTTATTGGTTTTTAACAGAGAGGAAGGGAGAGGGATAGAGAGTTAGAAACATCGATGAGAGAGAAGCATCGATCAGCTGCCTCCTGCAACCTCCTACTGGGGATGTGCCCGCAACTGAGGTACATGCCCTTGACTGGAATCGAACCTGGGACCCCTCAGTCCACAGGCCGACACTCTATCCACTGAGCCAAACCAGTTAGGGCAACATATGTATTTCTTTAAAATTTTTTAAAATTTATTTATTGATTTTATAAAGAGAGGAAAGGAGAGAGAGAAATATCGATTTGTTGTTCCACTTGTTTATGCATTCACCTGGGTCTTAAATGACAGCCTCTGATTGAAATCCAATTTGCAGTGTGTGATCTGGGCTTTGGGGTTCAAAATACCTTGGATACAGAGGACAGTAGGAAAGGTTGAACTGGTGAAAGATGTTTTTGCTTCTGTATTTATGCCCCTCTGGACTTGTGTTTCTCAGCAGCTCTGTCTCCTAATGTCTCTTCTAGCTACTGTGTCTCTTAGTGGCTCTCCACACCCCTATCTATCTCTGTGATCCGGCCTGGCATCTCTGTTCCCCGAGATCTCTTCAACATATTCCTATGTACATGGCTCTCAGAATCTCCATCTTCAGCTATTCATGTCTGTGTTCCAGAATCTGGTTCTCTTACCTTCCTTTGTGTTTGTACTGTAAGTATCTCTTTTCCAACTGAATTGTGCTCTCCTGGAAGGCATGAACTCTTTATTATTCCTCTGGGTATCCCCGCTTAAAGCCGAGCATGTAAGAGTCTCTCAGCAACGTTCATACTTGAATGAAGGATTTTTCTGAGAAGTAAGGGACTCGCAATCTCCTGCTGCTCCCCGCCTCCCGCGGAGCTGGCTGTGTGGCCCTGGGCCAGCTAGAGACTTGGGCGGAGGGTGTGGCATTGTGCTGCTGCTCTTGGGTTCTTTCCCCAGGTGACACAACTCTTTGAAGGCACTTTGCCATGTCCTAACCCTCTCGGCAAGAGACCAAGAGACCAGAGCAGTCAGCACACTCCCGGACGCCCCGCCCCCTCCGCCGGCCCCGCCCCCTCCGCCATTGGAGGAGCGCGGGCAGCCGGCTCCGCCTGCTCCGTCGGCCCCGCCCAGTTGTCCGTTGGAGG
This sequence comes from Myotis daubentonii, assembly GCF_963259705.1. Taxonomy (NCBI): domain Eukaryota; kingdom Metazoa; phylum Chordata; class Mammalia; order Chiroptera; family Vespertilionidae; genus Myotis; species Myotis daubentonii. Next base: position 7,482,588 of record NC_081861.1, on the reverse strand, counting down.
AGCGCCGGCAGCCGGCCCCGCCCACTTCGCCATTGGAGGAGCGCCGGCAGCCGGCCCCGCCCACTTTCCGGCCCCGCCCACTTCGCCATTGGAGGAGCGCCGGCAGCCGGTTGGGGGAGAGGCGTGGGAAAGATGGCTGCGGCGTGTCGGAGCGTGAAGGTATCCGGGTCCTCGCCCCTGCGGCTTGCCCCGCTGAACCTGCTGGGACTTTGGCGGCCGTGGAAGTAGAGGGAAGAGATCGGTGCCGGGAAAATGGTCACGCGATTCTAGGCCCGGTATTGCGGCGGTGGGGCTCGGGAGGTGAAGGTCAACTCTCCGCAGCACGTGTATGTGGGGTGCCTGGGTGGACTCTCTCGGGATGAGAAGCGTAGAGTTGTCGTCAGTAAGGAGAGGGGCACACCTGGAGAACGGGCAGATGAAAGGGTCTGCACAGCGTAACCGTTGACGGTACCTCTTCACAGGGCCTGGTCGCCGTAATAACCGGAGGCGCCTCAGGCCTAGGACTGGCCACAGCGGAGCGACTTGTGGGACAGGGGGCCAGTGCTGTGCTTCTGGACATGCCCAGCTCGAATGGGGAGGAGCAGGCCAAGAAGTTAGGGAAGAGCTGCGCCTTTGCCCCAACCGACGTAAGTGGGGTCACTTCACCCCCCCCCAAGGCACCAACCAGGGAACCCATGGGTCCCTCCTTCCCATAGGCTGCTGTCTGTGTGAGGGGTGGGCCCGTCTCCTTTTCTTAAAAACAAAACTAAACAAAACAGTTTTATTGATTTTTAGAGAAAGAGGAAGGGAGAGGGAGAGAGACAGAGAAACATCCATGTGAGAGTGAAACATCCATCAGCTGCCTCCTACCTGGGATTGAGTGGGCCACCCAGGCATGTGCCCTGACCAGGAATCGAACTGTCAACCTTTTGCTGCACTCTACCACACCCAACCAACTGAACCACACTGGCCAAGGCAACCCATCTCCTTTTCCCTTCACAACAGTGGGGATAGGGATTGGACATGTCATGATCTCCTGGAGGGGATATGTATAGTTTGAAAAACTCATAGTGCCCTGTAATTTTATATGTTTAAAGTTGAAAAACTTTTCATGAAAAAAAAACTACAGACAGTAAAGCTTGATGCAATCATCTTAGCAGGTTGGGGCACAAGAAAGCTAGTCTGTCTTCATATCACTAATTCTCAAAACAGTGCTCTGATTCACAGCAATTGAGAATCTCCACTCATATGTGAAATTATCAAAAGAGGGCATAGATTTAAAAAACGTTTTGAAACACTGCTTTGTAGTACCTGACATTTTCAGCTTTCTCCAGTTTTCTCTTGGCCTCTCCCTTGCTTATATAATTCTGCTGCCCCTCCCATAGGTTTAGTGGGGAGTGTGTGTGCTGGGTGATGAGTCCCTCCTCCACTTCTCCTCCTGAAGGTGACCTCAGAGAAGGACGTGCAAGCAGCTCTGGCTTTAGCAAAAGAAAAGTTTGGCCGTGTGGATGTGGCAGTCAATTGTGCAGGCATTGCGGTGGCCCTCAAGACATACAACGTAAAGAGGAACCAGGCCCATACCTTGGAGGACTTCCAACGAGTTATCAATGTGAGGCCTTGGAGATTCTCTAGGCCCTAGAGTCTAGGGGTAGGAATAAGATGTGTTGGGCTGTGGGTGCTCCCAAAGCTTTTAAGGGACAAAAGCCTGCCTCTGCCTCAAGTTCTAACCATGTCTCTACTGGTCCTCTAGGTCAGTGGTCGGCAAACTGCGGCTCGCGAGCCACATGCGGCTCTTTGGCCCCTTGAGTGTGGCTCTTCCTAAGCCTTAGGAGTACCCTAATTAAGTTAATAACCATGTACCTACCTATATAGTTTAGGTTTAAAAATTTTGGCTCTCAAAAGAAATTTCAATCGTTGTACTGTTGATATTTGGCTCTGCTGACTAATGAGTTTGCCGACCACTGCCCTAGGTGAATCTCATAGGAACCTTCAATGTGATCCGCCTTGTGGCTGGTGAGATGGGCCAGAATGAACCAGACCAGGAAGGCCAACGTGGGATCATCATCAACACCGCCAGCGTGGCTGCCTATGAGGGCCAGGTGTGTGAGCAGGGGCAAGGCTTGTGCCTCCTCAGTGACCTGTTGGGGGCCCTCCCACCTATGACCTTCACTCTTTCTCCAGGTTGGACAAGCTGCATACTCTGCTTCCAAGGGGGGCATAGTGGGCATGACACTGCCCATTGCTCGGGATTTGGCTCCCATGGGCATCCGGGTGATAACCATTGCTCCAGGTAAACCCATCCCCTCCCTGCCACACCTGGGATTGGGTGGGATCCATGGGCAATTGAGAGGGGAAGCAAAGCAGCAGCAGCAGCCCTCCATCCCTGGGCATAGGGAAGCACTACAAGTAGGGCTGGGTGGGGGCGGGGGAGACAGGGTAAACATGAAAGCAAGGGCGGGCCTCTGACTCTGTCTTGTCTAGGTCTGTTTGGCACCCCACTGCTGACCAGCCTCCCAGAGAAAGTGCGCAACTTCCTGGCCAGCCAGGTGCCCTTCCCCAGCCGACTGGGCCACCCTGCTGAGTATGCTCATCTGGTACAGTCCATCATCGAGAACCCATTCATCAATGGAGAGGTCATCCGGCTGGATGGGGCCATCCGCATGCAGCCTTGAAGGGAGGGGGCAGACGAAACACACTCTCTTCCACCCATCCTTCCCCTGGCATACTATACTCCAGCTTGGGAGGAAGCCTGGTAGCCATTTTGTAACTCTGCCCACTAATCACCTTCTGTGCCTAATAAAGTCTATTTCTTACAGGAAGTGGGCAGTGCTGTGTGCTGGGGGAACTGACATGGGGGAAAAGGTGAATGGGTGAAGACTGACAGATGCACAGATCCCAGGGGTGACATGGGAAAAGCAGTGCCTCACACCTTTGGGTCCTATTCTAACACGTGGCCTTGATTTTAGTCAACAACTTTATTACCTACGCTCACAGGTAGGGGTACTGGCTCTGCTATCTTCCTCTGGGAAATGGAAGGGGATCTGCAGCATTTTCCTCAAACTGCTAACTTCTATGGGCTTCATGGGGGAGGGGGAAGGAAGAAATGACCATCTTGAACTCAGCGGCCACTGGTGTTGAACTGGAGGTTATATGGGACCGCAGCTTGACCGGTGTAAATCACTGAATTCAGGTAATTCTGCCTGTGAAAGAATTGCAGAGGCCTCAACCAATGGGCTTTCCCTTTTCCCTGTCTTTCTGGCCTTCACCATTCCTCCCTACCCCTTGGCAGTCATCCCTGCTGCCGCCCCCGAAAACTTACTGGGCTTTGTGGTCATAAGCCAGCTGCTGGTTGAAGGAGCCCAGCCCCCTTCGGAATTCAGCACATAGTTGCTTCTCCTGTTCTTCTAGCTCCATGGATGCTTGGGCCAGGCATGCGGCCTGTCTTTCCCATTCGGCATCCCGTGCTTGTTCGGCCCGGCGCTGCACCTCCTTTTCACGCCATTGCGCCGCCTGGGCTTTCTTGATGCTGGTTTGACTCTCTGGAATCACGCCCTTCCCCTTCCCGCCATAGGGCAGGATCCGGGAGGCAGGGGTGGCCATCACAGGTTGTGGGGTGATCTGGGGTGTCTCATTCACTAGGTCACCCTTGATCTGGGCATGGATGTCTTTCAAATTGGCCTCCTGTTCACGCCGATATTCTTGCAGCCGTCGCTCAGCCACCTCAGCTGCCTGGTGGGATCCCCAAATGGGAGAATTTGGGTACCCAACCTCAGGGAACTTTCAGTCACAGGGGAAGGGGAGACATGGCCCTATTCTCCATCTCAAGGGCAGAAGGAACAGAGGTATTGCATGGCCCTTGAATGACCTAAGGTGGGGAAGGGGTGGAATGGACAGAGAACTTCCCTGCCCTCTGGAAACCTTTAGGCTGAGCAGCTGGGGAAGGCAGGACAGTGTTCTGTTCTCAAGTCAGCCTGAGTCAAGGTGGGGAATGGCATCTTCTGCCCTAAGAGTCCCCTAGGATAAAGGGGGAAGTCCTCAGGTAGATGAGAGGGATGGTGTTGATTTGAGAATAATTGTGAGGAGAAGCTGTGGCTAAGACTCCCCAGGACTTTGTTCAGGGGGATAGGGACGGCTCAGGGCACTGGATGGCTCAGGCCATACCTGGGCTTTGTGGGTATTGGCCATGGCATACTTCATGGCTATGCGGCAAGACTCCTCCAGCTTGGCCAGCTGGACGGCCCGAGCTTCCACAGCTATGCGCAGCTTCTCACGGAGCTCATCTATACAGAGAAATTTGATCAGGGCCCTGTACTGGCCTGCTTCATTCTGGGTTTGCTCATTCAGCCATTTGTTCAACAAGCATAATTGGTGTGTGTGTGTGTGTGTGTGTGTGTGTGTGTGTGTGTGTGCATGTTTCGGAGTGGGGGTAATATCCTAATTGGAGGCATGTAGAGTGAGCTACTCTGTCAGGCTAAGGATAGCCAAAGCGGCAGTAACAAGGATTTCTCAAGTGCCCAACTGAAAGGTGCCTCCAGTGGACCTGGATCCCAGTGCCAGCTCTTCTGTTGCTTCTGAGCTGTGTGATCTTGGGGAGATCACTCCATCTCTCTGAGCCTCAGTCTAAGAGCCATGTGTTGGGTTCTAAGGACACCAAATTGATTTTTAGAGAGAGAGGAAGGGAAAGGGACAGAGAGATCGAAACATCGATGAGAGAGAAACACCATCAATCAGCCACCTCCTACACACCCCCTATTGGGGATCGAGCCCGAAGCCCGGGCATGTGCCCTGATTGGGAATCAAACCATGACCTCTTGGTTCATGGGTTGACCCTCAACCACTGAGTCACACTGACTGGGTTTATGGGAACTTTAGACAGTGGGTGAGAGGACGGCTCTCAAGAGGAGGTGATCCTTGAAATACAGGTTGCATATTAGCCAAGAAGCAAAGGGCATTTCAGGCCACTGGCATAACCTGAGCAAAGGTATTAACACTTAAACCTACCACACTGGTCTTACAGTTTCTAGAGCATGCCAGACACTCCTGCCTCGTGGTTTTGCAAAAGATGTTACTCTTGGCTCAGCTTTCTTGCTTCCCTCAGTCTTTGCTCAAATGTTACTGCTTCAATGAGGTCTTCCCTCTCTCTCCTACCTAGAATGACAACCTGCCTACCTCCAACGTTTATTTCCCTTCCCTGATTTTTCTCCCTAGGATTTGTCACCATCCAATATATTCTACATTTAAAATTATTTTTGCCTATTGCCCGTCTCTCTCCTCACTAGAAGGTAACCAGAGCGGGGAGCAAACCCACAGCCCAGGTACACGCATCCTTGACTGGGAATTGAACCTGTGACCCTTTGGTGCGTGGGCCGACACTCTAACCACGGAGCACACCGGCCAGGGCTAAACTGATTTTCTTGAAGGCATAGTTCTGTGGGCTTCTGGAGGGTGCCTGTCTTGTTTACTTTGGTCTTCAACTGATCATTCAGCAACGATTTATTGAGCTCCCTACACAGTGGTAGGCCCTGTACTAGGCAACTGGCATACAGGTGTGCAAATGAGACATATGGATCATCTTTAGTGAGCCAACATTTTGGGGAGAAGACTGACATCCACAAATACTTTCAGAGTTAGTTACATCTGCAAGTGGTACAACAGAACAGAATGCTGTATAATAGGGGTAACTGAAAGGTGAGCAGTATGAGTAAATAAGAGATGGTCCTTGCCCTGGAAAGGCTTACTCGAATGGAAGAGGACGACGTGGCCACAGATAACGTCATAGTAATGGTAGCTACTGGTCATTGAGCACTGACTTAAAACCCTTAAGTGATGACCTACTGCCTACACAATAAAGTCACAATGCCTTAGTTTGGTGTTCTCTCTTCCTCCGAACTCTCAACCCTGGACTGCACTGATACTAAACTGTGTGTGAATCCTAAACCAGACCATTCACAGACCCAGTGCTGCAGATTGTGCTGCACACACAGAATCTCATTTCATCCTCACGTGAGCTCTGTGCCATGGATTCATTCCCATTTTAAAGACAAGGAAGCTGAAGCACAGAGAGGAAAATTCATTTGCCCAAACCAGCTAGTAATTGGCAGAGCTATTAGGTCTGTCTTCTCTTTACTGTGCTGCCTCCAGGTAATGAAATGCTAGGATTGTCCAGCTGGCGTGGCTCAGTGGTTGAGCATTGACCTATGAACCAGGAAGTCATGTTCGATTCCCAGTCAGGGCACATGAGGGTTGCGGGCTTGATTCCCAGTGTGGTGTGTGCAGGAGACAGCCAATCAATGATTCTCTCTCATCATTGATATTTCTCTCTCTCTCCCTCTCCCTTCCTTTCTGAAATCACTACAAATATATATTTATTTACAAATATATATTTAAAAAAAAAAGAAATGCTAGGCTGATGGGGACCAATGGCTATACTGTCAGTTACTGAAGAAAGTCGGGGAGCTTGAGGTCTGATCAATCTTTCAGCAGCAGCCCTAGGGGTAATTGGACCTTCTCTCCGCCCCCATGCCCTACCCCCTCCCCGCCACCTCCAGTTCTGGTCTCCTGGGTGCTGTCCCCGACTTGGGACTTTTTCCTACCAGGCCTCAGGTCTCAGCCTGGAGGGCCCAGCTACTTACTGGTACGCCTTTCATCAGCCCTGGCTTGCTGTTGCTCCTGTATCTGCTTATCCAGGTTGTGCCTCAACTGCTCCTGCTGCATTCTTATGGTCGCGGCCCTCTCTGGGTCCTCCCCAGAGAAGTACTGTAGGCTGGATGGGCTATAGTGCGCATCATTGTTAGCGTGAAGGGCTTGAAACCCCTTCCAGAGTTGATCTGGACCCCAAAGGTTAAATTCACACTTATTCTTGAGCTGTTGTTTCTGCTCGCGAAACTCTTGGACTTTTTTGGCCAGGCGACGTGTCCGTTCTGCATCTTCCTTTTCTAGCATCTGTGCTACCATATCATAGTGGACCTGAGCGGTACCTGGGGGTGGTGGGCAGGGACATGGAGGAAGCCCCACGGGAGGGACAGAGCCCACTCAGCATGGCCCCTGCCCCCAAGGCCCACCCGGTTTGTTCCATCATCCCCAGGCCTCAAGGCCCCACTTGGAGGCAGAACTGCCTTACTTAGTCCACTCAGTCCCATTCATTCTCCTCCTTGGCAGGCCTCTGGCCTTGGGCTTTTACCGTAAGCTTCTTCCTTGCACCGCTCTCTGATCTCCCGAAGCTTCCGCTCTTCTACCTGGCTGTTCAGGGTTCCAACATCCACCTGATCCCAAAGAAATTAGCTAAATTGTGGCAGAGGCCCAGCAGCAGTCCTTACTCTGCTCAGTAATCCTGTTTAAAAATCCTCCTATAGATTCCTAATTCCTACTGGATAATAGTGTTGCACCTATAGCCCAGCCAGCATGGCTCAGTGGTTGAACATTGTCCTATGAACCAGGAGGTCACGGTTCAATCCCTGGTCAGGGCGCATGCCTGGGTTGTAGGCTCAATCCCCAGAAGGCGGCGTGCCGGAGGCAGCTGATCAGTAATTCTCTCTCATCATTGATGTTTCTGTCTCTCTCTCCCTCTCCCTTCCTCTCTGAAATCAAAAACATATTTCAAAAAAATAGTGTTCCACCATCTCAGCATGGTTCAGAAGCCCCTCGATAATCTAGCTCCTGCTCATTCTCCAACCTCATCTCGGTACCCTCTCCTCTGTCCCAACCTCAGGAGCTCCACGCTTACAGTTTCCTGCACATCTTAGTCCGTTTTGTATAGACAGCTTTTGCTCTGGCCACTTAGAACACTTTTCATCTGTTCTTTATGGAAACCTATTCATCCCTTCAGCACAGGCTTCACTTTCCTGACCCACAGGATCTCAGACCCACTGTCCGCATTATATTGAAGTTGGCCTCTCTTGGTGATTTCCTCCCCCAGACTGTGAGTCCATTAAGGGCCGAGATTAGGCCTCAGCTTTGTGTCGCTCCTGTGCAACCCACTGCTTGGCACAAAGCAGGCCCTAGGAAGTGCTGGCCAACAGGATCTTAGTCACACCACTCAAGCCTCAGCCAACCACTTACTTGGGTCAGGCACTCTGCTCTGGTTGACAGGGCTGCCACCCTAAGTTAATACCTCAACATTTCCTTTAGCCTACGAGGAGGAGCTTAGAGCTCAAAGACCTGGGACTCATCCAAAACTACACACGTAGTACACAGCAGACCTGGCCTTGAGTGAAGGTGTGGGGTCTTTTCCACAATACATGTGGCATCCTCCCTTCACCCACCCCCTAATCTATTTTTTCTTAAACTACCAATGTTTTCTCTTTATTTTGATTGTAATTCATTCATTTAAACTGTTTCAAAACTGTGCAAAGGGGAATACAGTTTAGTGAAGAATGTGTCCCTCCCATCTCTGCCCTTCAGCCTGGCTAACATTCTCTTATGTAGCCTTCTAGATAGAGTTTAGGCATATGCAGTACCAATATCCTTTGGACTTCTTTTGGTTCCATGATAGTTGTCTTTCAACAACCAGGCCTGTTGGCCCAGAGCTGACTGGAGAAGAGTCAGCTGTCACAGCTCTTCTTCCCCAAGTCTCTTCCCCTGCAACCCCAACCACCTTCCCAGGCCCTTCCTGTGCCTACAAGTGGGTGCTTTCTCTCCCTCTCCTTCCTTTCCATCCCCAGGGCCTGCTCAAATGAGGGAGGGGCCCCGACCAGTGTGCTCAGTGGTTGAGTGTTGACCCATGAACCAGGAGGTCATGGTTCCATTCCCGGTCAGGCACATGCCCGGGTTTCAGGCTCGATCCCCAGTACAGGGCATGCAGGAGGCAGCAGATCCATGATTCTCTCTCATCATTGATGTTTCTATCTTTCTCTACCTCTCCCTTTCTCTCTGAAATCAATGAAAATATATTCAAAACAAAACAAAACCCCAAAAAACATATTTTTTAAAATTCAGGGAGGGGGTAACAGGCACTGCTATGTTCCTCTCCAGGGGCAAAAGTGAGGTGGCTCTGGGTCCCAAGAAAGTCCCACTGCCCACTCACCCCCATGGTTCGGGTGCGCACATCAAGGAATCGTTTCTGTCGCTCCATCTCGCGATTTCGTCTAGCCTCAATGGCTGCCACCTCCTTGGGATCTAGTGGCAGGCTGTAAGGAAACATCTGGAGAAAGGGTGAGGTAGGATGCCCCATCAGTGCTAGACCCCACCCCCATTCCTTTCTCCCCATAGTATCTCACAGGTTGGTTAGTGATTCCTACTGATTTTACTTCCTGTTATATTTCATATTCGTATCCCCCATCTCTGCTGTGGCCACCTGAATTCAGGCCTCACAATCTGGTGCCAGTCTACCCCCACCTGCTGGATTTAGAAGAGTGTCTCCATGACCTGCTCCCCTTTCTAAGTCTCAAACTTACAACACTCTCCCTTTCACTTTATGCTTTATTGTTTTCCTCATTTCAGCAAATGGCACCACCATTACCCTTTTATTTTTATTATTCTGCAGTCAAATGAAAAGCTACAGGGCTTAAAATTGCCTGTGTCCCTTCATACTTAGGGCAGCCCATTTTGGGCACGTAGCCAGCCAAAGCCACAGCTCAAAACATTGCGCAAACATAACTCTTATCATGTCCCTCAGGCAGTCTGCGCTAAGACTGACAAAATGTGTTTCTAAGGGCACAGAGCCCTTCGGCCATTAGGAAATCATCCTAACACAGAGAGCTCAGCTAATCTGAGGCAAGAAATCAGATTTGGGGTTTTTGAAGTAGATTGGAATCTAAAGCTTGAAATATTCATACCTTACATTTTTAAAAATTTTACCGTGTTTCTCACCTGCTTAAAACACTCCACTTGCCTTCTCACTGCACTCAGAATCAGATCCAAACTCCTAGACGTGAGCTTCCAAGATCCGCTTCCTGCACACCCCTCCAGCTCATCTCATGCCAGCAGCACCCCTGCTTACAGCGCCCCAGGTGCAAAAGTGAGTGAGTCCTCTAACAACACAGCTGTTCCCACCGCAGGGTCTTTATCCACAGTTTTGTTTGGAATACCTTTCCTACAGCTAGTTCCCATCTAAAAAAAACATTGTGCCCTGGCCTATTCAGTGGTTGGAGCACTGGCCCTCGGACCTAATGGTTGCTGGTTGGATTCCCAGTCAAGGGCGCATACCTGGGTTGCAGATTCGCTCCTTGCTCCTATAGGGGTGCATGCAGGAGGTAATCAATTGGTGAGTTTCACATTGATGTTTCTCTCACATTGATGTCTCTATCTCTATCTCTATCTCTATCTCTATCTCTATCTCTATCCCTATCTCTATCTATCTCTCTTCCACTCTCTTTCAAAATCAATGGAAAAAATATCCTCGGATGAGGATTAAAAAGCACACAACCAGCCCTGGCCAATTTGGCTCCGTGGATAGAGCGTCGGCCTGCAGACCAAAGGGTCCCGGGTTCAATTCCAGCTAAGAGCATGTACCTAGGTTGCAGGCTCCTACCCAGCCTGGACTCTGGTCAGGGCTCATGCAGGAGGCACAGGAGGCAACCAATCGATGTGTTTCTCTCACATCAGTGTTCCTCTCTGTCTTTCCCTCTCTCTTAAAATCAATGAGGAAAAAAAAAAATCCTCGGGTGAGGATTTAAAAAAACACAACCATTTTGTAACTGTGAAATATTAGATACACACAGGAGAACATATATAACCTGTATGTAAGTTAGGAAGCATGATAAAATAGAGACCCATGAACCAACTCTCCAACTTAGGAAATAGAACATGATCAATATTAAGTATCTGTATCTCTTCTCCCTTATCTTTACCCTGAGATATAACCATTGTCCCAAATGTTACCACTCCCTTACTAATATGCATTCATACACTGTGTGTACCATTCCCCAAACAACATTTTAAAACATTTTCTCATCTTGGGACTTTATAGAATATCATGAAGAATGTATTATTTTACATCTTGCTTTTTTTCACTCATGTTCATTCTATCATTTAACAAATACTTGTGAAGTGCCTCACTGTCACTCTTCTAAGCATTGGGAGACATCAAGGAGCATAAGTGATAAAAAGCCGAGTCCTTGTGGAGGTTATTTTCTAGTGGGGCCAGACACACAATACAACAAAGAGTACATTAAACAGTTTGTAAGATGATGATAAGTGCTATGGGGAAAAAATATAGAGCACGATAAGGGGCAATGAAAGTGCCAAGGAAATAGAAGGGGGTGTTTCAATTTTAAATATGGACATCAGGGGACACATAACTAAGAAGGTAATATTTGATTGAATACTTGAAGAAGTTGAAGGAGTCATCTATGCAGCTATCTAGGAAGAGAACACTTCAGGCAGAGGGAAGAGCAAGTGTGAAGGCCTTAAGATGGACACACATTTGCCCAACCGGTGTGGCTCAGTGGTTGAGCATCTATCTATGAACCAGGAGGCTACAGTTCAAATCCTGGTCAAGTTATATGATGTTTCTCTCCCTCTCTCCCCCAGCCCCCAATTTTTGGGCTGTATCCACACTGTGTGTGGGGGGAGGAGGGGGGACAGTGCAAGAGGCAGCTGATCAATGATTCTCTCTCATCATGGATGTTTCCATCTCTCTCTCCCTCTCCCTTTCCTCTCTGAAATCAATAAAAAAAATATACTTAAAAAAAGATGGACACACATTCAAGGCAACAGCAGGAGGCAACTGTGTGAGCAAAGGAAAGGTAGGTAGGAAATGTCATTAGAGAGATAATGCAGGGGCTAGAGCATGCAGGACTTTGCAGACCATTGGAAGGCTGTGGCTTTTACTCTGAAACAGGGAGCCATTGGAGAGATTTGAGCAGTGGAAGTGATATGTTTTGCTTTTGATTTTTAAAGGAAAACTCTGGTTGCTGTGTTAATAATAGACTGGGATTAGGGGAGGCAAGGCTACAAGCCAGAAGACCAGACAGGAGGCTATAGCAGTCGTCTAGGCAAGAGATGATGGTGACTCACACCAGGTTGGGAATAGCAGAGGTGGTGAGAAGTGGTCACATTCTGGATTTATTCTGAAGGCAGAACTGATAAGACTTTCTGATGGATTGGATGTGAGGTGTGAGAGCAGTGTCAAGAATAACTTCAAGCCTGGCTGGTGTTGCTCAGTGGACTGAGCATCGTACTATGCACCAAGAGGTCGCTGGTTCGATTCCTGGTCAGGGCACATGCCTGGGTTTTGGGTTCGGTCCCTAGTAGGGGGCATGAAGTAGGCAGCTTATTAATGTCTCTCTCCCCATCTCCCTTCCTCTCTCTCTCTAAAACCAATAAAAACATATTTTAAAAAAGAATAACTTCAAGAATTTGGGCCTACAGAAGGATTATACATCTTTAACTCATTGCCCTCAAGTTTAGCCATATGATTTGCTTTGCCCTTTCCAGTGAGAGAATTGACATATGTCATTGCCAAGCAGAACTAAGAGCCATTAGGTGATAGCCACTTTTTCTCTTCACTCTCTGCTATGCGACTGGTAAGGGCTGCTCCTTCAGCCTGGGTCCTGGAGTGGTGACATAGACCAGAGATGCAGCCAACCCAAGAAGCAGGAGTGAGAAATAATTTTTTTGTTTTTTTTAAAATATTTTTTATTGATTTCAGAGAGCAAGGGAGAGGGAGAGAGAAATAGAAATATCAATGATGAGAATCATTGATCGGCTGCCTCCTGCATGCTCCCCCTATTGGGGATCGAGCCCACAACCCGGGCATATGCCCTGACTGGCAATTGAACCGTGACCTCCTGGTTCATAGGTCAATACTCAATAAATGTTGGTCTTTATAAGCTTTTGAGATTTTGGGGTTGTTTGTAACCTCAGCATAATTTAGCTTATCCTGACTGATATAAGGGAATCTACAGCTATAAGGCAATAGACCTCTAAGGGAGTAGTGAGTGTAGATGGATAAGAATGTCCGAGAGGAGACAGGGAGAAGAGGAGCCAGCACTGTAGGCTAAGGAGGAATGGCCAGTGAGGTGGAAGAAAACCCAGGAGTGTGGTGTCAGAGAAGCCAAGTGAAGAAAGTGCTTTTGGGAGGAGAGAATGAATGACGGATAATGGGGGTTAAGAGGAGAACTGAGAACTGTGTGTACTTAATAATATGAGGATTGCTGATGACCATGACAAGAACATTTTTGGTAGAGTTGTGGGGATGAAAGCCTGATTGCAGTGGTTTCAATAAAGACAAGGACTCCATGGCCCAAATAACCCAGTTTATTTATTTTTAGTTGCAAGAGAAAAAGAGGCGGAGGAATCTGTAGATTACAAGAGACTTATATATACAAGTGGGAAAGTTTCTGTAGCATATACCTAGAAGTGGAAGTGCTGGATCCCAGCACTTAAAGTATATTTAACTTTCAAGATAATGCTAACTTGTTTTCCGAGGAGATTGTACCAACAGTGTATAAAAACTACAGTGTAGCCTGGTCGGTGTGGCTCAGTGGTTGAGCGTCAACCTATGAACCAGGAGGTCATGGTTCCATTCCCAGTCAGGGCACATACCCAGGTTTTGGGCTCTATCCCAGTGTGGGGTGTGCAGAAGGCAACTGATCAATGATTCTCTCTCATCGTTGTTGTTTCTTTCCTTCTCTCTCTCTCTTTCTCTCTCTCCCTTCCTTTCTGAAATAATTTTAAAAACTACAGTGTATAAAAACGTAGGCACTCCACATCTTCACCAACACTTGGTATTGCAGGCTTTATAATTTTTGCCCATTTGTGCTTATAAAATTATAATTGATTTTGATTGGAATTGTCCTTATTGCTAATGAGGTTGTACATCTTTTCATGTGTATTTTGGTCATTTTTGTTTACTCTTCTCTGAAGTGCCCATTCATAGCTTTTGTTCGTTTTTTTTTATTTTTTTAAACTTTATTTTTAAATAATTATTGTTGAAAGTATTACATATGTCCTCTTTTGTTCATTTTTTAAAAATATATATTTTATTGAATTTTTACAGAGAGGAAGGGAGAGGGATAGAGAGTTAGAAACATTGATGAGAGATAAACATTGATCAACTGCCTCCTGCACACCTCCCACTGGGGATGTGCCTGCAACCAAGGTACATGCCCTTGACCAGAATCGAACCTGGAACCCTTCAGTCTGCAGGCTGACACTCTATGGACTGAGCCAAACCAGTCAGGGCTCATTTTTTAAATAATCAGGTTGTTTGCTCTTTTCTTATTAATTTTATGAGTTCCTTATGTATTCTATACAACAATCATTTGTTAATTTATATGTGGCAAACATCTCTATTTTGTGGCTGGTCTTTTCATTTTATTATTATTATTTAAAGTTTTTATTATTTAAGAAATCCCCTGAGGTCATAAAGATATTCTCCCATATATTCCTCTAAAATTTCTAAAGTTTTGCCTTTTTCATTTAAGTTTTTAACCTATTTGGAATTATATTTTGTATATGGTATGAGAGGTAGGGATTCAATTTGATTTGCCCCCAAGCTCCATTTCCTGTCAGATTGCTGTCCTTTGATCATTTTATTCCCTCAGCCTGATGATGACTGTTTCTCCAAGTTGAACTTCATTTATGGCTCCTCTTCTAGATTCTATCAACCAAACTTTCTCACTTTCTTGCACCTGTCCTAAGACTAAGACTCTTCTCAGTCTCAGGACTAACCCCAGCCTACTCATTCCATATGTCACCACAATACTTACATTGTGGTGACATATGGAATGAGTCACTGAAGGGAAGATTCCATAGATATTTTAAGCTTCTTGGACTGCTAAGGCCATGGCCTTAGTAATGAGTAGGTTTAAGGTGATAGGAAGATGAAGGGATGGAAGAGAGGGATATAAAAGATGGGGAATAGAGAGGGGGAAAGGATAGAGAGGGTAGAGTTGGGGGGCAGCGAAAGAAGGGGGAAGCAAAGGATGGGGCAGAAGGGGATGGAGAGGAGGGCATAGGATAGCGATGAGTCATGAAGAGGAAGATAGGAAGTGGGGAGAAGAGAAGGATAAAGGGTTCATACAAAATACCTTTCTCAGCAAGGACTCCCAACTTTGAAGCTCCTACTTGGGGTCCTGCTTCAGGTGCCAACAAGTGGCTCAGATCCACGTCTGCTCTTGGGCTACAGCGTCAGTCTGCGAACTCTGCTTGGAAGAACCCAGGGGGCGGGGGGGGGGGGGGTGGAGGGAGATGGGATAGGGTAGAACCTCTGGACAGCCCGTATCCCTGTCGCTTGAGTACCCTTATCCCCCTTTACACCCCATTTCCCTCCACACCTCGTCCAACCTCGAACTTCATCCCCCTCCGCCTCCGCCCACAGCAAGGGCTGAGTTCATAGAGCACCGAATCCTCCCGCTGGCCCCTCCTTCCCGTACAGTCCTTCCCGACCCTGTTCTTGTTTGAGCTTTGTAACCGGGCAGGCGGCAGCCACAGCCGATCTCCCACCTTCCTCCTGCCCCGGAGGGCATAACCCTACTGTGATTTCTGACTCGTCTCAGCAAGTTTGACTTCCGATCCCTCGCGTCTGCTTTCTCCGCTGCGATTTGGTTTGTTTGCGGCGACTCTGTTGCCGAGCAACAAGGAAGGGGGCGGGCCCTAAACGCTTGTCGTAAGCTCGCACCCTGGCAACGGGTCAACAAAACTTTCACGCCAGCCGGAAAGCCCTCCTCCCCGGTTCCGGCCAGCGCCGGAAGCCGGAAATCCCGTTTGGCCTGGACTCACGCTCGCGAGGTTTGCTCTCCGCCCGGCTTGCACCGCGGTGTTTCCCGCGCAGGCTACTCCAGTTCCTGGCGTACGGCGCGGCCATTCGTACCGCCGCCGGCGCCGCCGCCGTCATGGGTTTCCTGAAACTGATTGAGATTGAGAACTTTAAGTCGTACAAGGGGCGACAGATTATCGGACCATTTCAGAGGTTTACCGCCATCATCGGACCCAATGGCTCTGGTGAGATTACCCTGCTGCGGCCCTGCGCACATCCCGCCCTGGACCCCTCTCCAATATCATAGTACAACCCAGCCCATGCCACCTGAAATGTTGCGAACTGTAACAGGTTCCTCGCCCCTCCTTCGGGGGTACGGCCTAAAGCCGCTGTCCGGGCTGGGGGACTCTGACTTGAACCTCTTCCCTAGGTGTCAGTTGCCCGCTCTTTACGCGCCCCCCACTCCAGCCCGAGTGGTACGCTCCGCCCGGTATGTTCCCCTTTCCTCTGCCCCCCTCCCGCCAAAAGTGGTCCAAGTCCGCTGGCAGCTGGATCCCCTCCTTGTGTGAACCCTCTGGAAGGTGTGGGACTGCTGGTACCCCTCCCGTGGTCTCCGGTCCCAAGCGGTACATTTAACCCGTCCCGCCTCACATTGGTACGCTCCGATTTCGCCCCCCTTTTTTTGTGTGCTCTCTTTCGGAGGCGGGCAATTTTGAATTTGAGACCCAGCGCTGGCGTCTCCAGAGTGCTTGGGGTCTCCATCCTCCATCCCCGGCCGCCCTCCCCAGCTCAGAGGTGGATATGCCTCGTTCTCGCCCCTGTGCTAGCACTGAAACCGCTAAAAAGTCAGAACTTATTCAAGCTCACCAAATTAACCGAGTGCTTACTGTTTTATAAGGAGTTATCAGGATGCTGCGGAAATAGCGCAGAATAGAATAAGCCATGTTCCCAGGAAAGTTACGTAATCAAGAAAGAGAAAATAGGATCTTTTGCAGCTGCGATAAGCGCTGTGCCGGAAATGAGACCAGACCGGTAGATGTTATCGAGCGACTTGGGTGGCTGGGTGGCGTCAGTAGTTAACAATACTGTATTGTATATTTAAAAGTTGCTAAGAGAGTAGATCTCAAACGTTCTCATCACAACAAAAAAATTGTAATCATGCGAGGTGATGGATGTCAGCTAAACTTACTGTGGTGGTCATTTTGCAATATGTACAAATATGGAATAATTTTATTGTACACCTGAAACGAGTAACATGTTATGTCAGTTATATTTTAATAAAACGGGGAAAAAAGAAAGGGTGGTCAGGTCAGGCCACTATTTCATATCTTAACTTCCCATCTCTAAATGATACATGGTGTGTTTCACCCATCTACCCTCTCAAGAGTTTGTTTGGAATCCTGCTGTGCTACTCCAGCCTGGAGTTGCTCTAGCTAAATCATTCACTAGTCTGAGGTGGCTGCCTTTATTGAAGTAGCTCTAACTGTGGACCTCCCTTGGAGTCTTGCCTGTTTGGCTCTCAGTGGAGAGCAGGGTTTCTCAACAGCTGCACTGTTGACATTTCCAGCGAGGTGATTCTTTGCTGTGGGGTTGGCCCTGTGCATTTCAGGCTGTTTAGTGGTATCCTTGGCTTCTACCCTCTGGATGACAGTAGCACCCCCGCACCCCCAGACGGGACAACAAAGAATGTCTCCGGACATTGCTAAATGCCCCCTGGGGGTTGCAAAATCACTCCCCCTACCAACCTCTTGAGAACCACTGACTGGCTTAGAGGGCTAATGCTTGGGGTTCCGCTCCAGTGTCTTAGAATTTGGAAAGGAGGCAAGAAGCACCTCTTGTCATTTGGTCCCCTCAGCATGGGTCGGTAGATTTGTATACCCGGCTGTTCTGAAAAGGTCCTGGGCCTGACCTCCCCTCTTACCCTCATTCTTCAATGCCCACCTCCATGAGGCATTCCTCAATTCCCCTCAGTGAATTGCTCTTCTCCTCTGGCACACAGTAGGCACTTGCTACACATTAACGTTTTTCTCCTATCTTGTATTCATAGTATGTTTTTGTATCTTTGTTACTGGTCTAAGAGTGTCTCAAAGAAGACATTTCTTAAAACGTTTTGTCACTGTTCAGCTCATAATGCATGTAATAAAAATGTTTATAATATTGAATGATTGTGAGTAAGCCGGCCTTTGTGAGATGTCCTTAAGGCTGGGGAGAGCATGGGAGAAGCCCTAAGGTTACAAATGAGTGTCTGATAGGCTGACTCCTGGTCTGCATGGTGTGCTAGTCCTGCTGTGATGAGGGAGACCTTGCTGAGTCAGGCCTGTTAGAATGGGACTGCCATTTATTGAGCACCTACTGTGTGTTGAGTACTTTATTTATTGGGCCCTTTTACATTGAAATTCTCACAATGACCCTAAGAGGGAGATCCCATTATCTATGTTTTGTATATGAAGAGGCTGAGGCACTAAGAGTTGCAATCACTTGCACACTGATTCCCAGAGCCAGGGCTAGAACCTATGCTTGTCCAAGCCTGTGCTCCTGCCACTCCAATGGAGGACTATATGCCAAGGATTGTTTTAGATGTTTTACCCACGAGTCATGGTTTCTCACATTTTCCAGGTGAGGTCAGCTAAGAAATAGTGAAACTAAATACAACCTAATCTATTGGACTAGAACCCAAGCTTTTTTTTTTTTTAATCTTTATTTTTTTTGAAGCTCTATATAGATTTAAAAACTTGTTAACAACTTAATTGTTGAATGTTGAACCAAATATGATTCTTTGCTGTCTTTGTAAAAAATTATCTTTATTACAGATGCCCCCCATTTCCCCCCATTGACCCCTTTTAGCCTGCCCCTGCCCCCCCACCCCCCCCAGGCCTTCACCACTCTATTGTGTCCATGGGTTATGCATATATGCATATAAATTCTTTGGTTAATCTCTTCCCACCCCCCACCTTCCTCTGTTGTTGAAAGTATTACAAATGTCTCCCCTTTCCCCCCATTGACCCCCTCCACCCCACACTCACCCCCAAAAACATTAAAAAAACAGTTTATTGATTTTTTAGAGAGAGAAAGGGAGAGGGAGAGAAAAACATCCATGTGAGAATGTAACATCAATTGGCTGCCTCCTGCACACTCCCTACTGGGGATCAAGCCTTAACTCTGGCATGTGGAATCAGTGACCTCCTGGTGCATGGGATAATGCCCAGCCTACTGAGCCACACCTGCCTAGAACCCAAGCTCTTAATCGCTGTCTCAAACTGCCTCCTTGGAAGGACCCGGGCTACCGTTTTTATAGCTGGATCGTTTTTATAGCTGGATCGTAAATAGGTGTTAGAAATCAGAGCCACTGTTCCCTACCCCCTAACCCCAGTCTAAATTTTTTTAAAATATTTTTTTCTGAGTCTAAACTGAAGAAAATAAAAACTGTGACTTCTCTACTGAAGAGATAACCACTCGTAATGTTAATCATATTTACTTGAATAGCTAATAAATGCACATGGTATAAAATTCAAAAAAATCCCAGGGGATATACAATAAAAAGAAAATTCCATTTCTTCCCTGACCTGTTACCTACTTTCCTTTCCAGAAGCGACTACTGTTAAACTGTTTGCATTTTCATGTGGTTTTTTTCTTGTGCCTTTCCCTCTCCCCAAGTTTTTATTATGAAAATTTTC
Source organism: Myotis daubentonii (assembly GCF_963259705.1). NCBI lineage: Eukaryota > Metazoa > Chordata > Mammalia > Chiroptera > Vespertilionidae > Myotis > Myotis daubentonii. The sequence continues at coordinate 7,463,295 of NC_081861.1, read as the reverse complement.
AGACATACATGTATGTTTTGCTTAATCATTTGCAAGTAAATTGTAGACTTAATGACATTCACCTCTAAGGGATTCAGCATTCATCTCCTAAAACCATTCTCCTGTGTTACCAATATACCATTATCACACCTAAGAAAGTTAATTTCCTCATGTCATCAATCACCCAGTTCATATTCAGGCTTCCCTAATTGCTCCCAAAAATGTCTTTTGGGGGTTTTCGGGGGGGGGGACAAAATCCAATCAGAGTTCATGTACTGCCTTTGCTTATGTCTCAGTTATCTCTAGTGTTCTGGAATGGTTCTCCTAACCTTTCTTTTTGACATTGACTCTGAAAATCCCAGGCCAGTTGTCTTGTAGAATGTTCCACATTCTGTTTGTCTTAAGGTTTCCTCATGGTGTCATTTACCATGTTCCTCTAACTGCTGTATTTCCTGTCACCCTGAAGGGAGGTCTAAAGACTTGTTTAAATGCAGGTTAAATATTTTTGGGAAAATAACTTCCTAGATGCTGTGTCCTTCATATTGTATCACAATAGAATAATGCCTTTAAAAAAATTGTGGCAAAATACACACACAAAAATTTGCTATCGCAACCACTTTTATTTTTATTTTATTATTATTAAAAATCCTCACTCAAGGATATGTTTTTATTGATTTTAGAGAAAGAGGAAGGGGAGAGAGAGGGAAACATCTTGCCCTGACCAAGATCAAGCCCACAACCTGGGTATGTGCTCTGACTGGGAATTGAACTCGCGACTTTCAGTCCGTAGGCTGATGCTCTTGCCACCGAGCCAAACTGGCTAGGGCATATATTGAGTTTTGTATCTTGCTTGTTTTTCCTATTGTGGGCATTTCCCCATGTTATTAAAGGTTGTAGAATAGCCCTGGCCGGTGTGGCTCAATTGGTTGGAGCATTGGTTGAGGTGTCATCCCATGCACCAAAGGGTTGTGGGTTCGATTCCCGGTCAGGGCACATACCCGGGTTGCAGGCTCAATCCCCAGTAGGGGGCATGCAGGAGGCAGTCAATCGATGTTTCTCTTTCACATTGTTTTATCCTCTCTTCCTCTCCCTTCCTCTCTCTAAAGTCAGTAAAAAACAAAAAACAAAACACATTTAAAGGTTGTAGAACAATCTATTCTGTAAATATACCTTTTCCTTAGATAGGGTTCTAGGTTTTGGCTGCTATAAGCAGCAACTGCAGAGGGACCGTTTTTCTAAGCTTTTGACCCAGAGCTTTGGTTGGGCTGTCTTTATGAGCAATATTTTCTCCTCCTGAGTCTGAGAAGTGAGTGCTTAGGGAATATTCCTGTTCCTCTCAATATCTCCTTAATTCCTTTTCTTCTCCCCTTCTTCCTGACTTCCCCTCCTCTTTGTTGTCCCCTCCGCCCTTAGGTAAGTCAAATCTCATGGATGCCATCAGTTTTGTATTGGGCGAAAAAACCAGCAACCTGCGAGTAAAGACCCTGAGGGATCTGATCCATGGAGCTCCTGTGGGCAAGCCAGCTGCCAACCGGGCCTTTGTCAGCATGGTCTACTCTGAGGAGGGTGCTGAGGACCGCACCTTTGCCCGTGTTATTGTTGGTGAGTTAGGCTGACCAGGGCCTCTCCTTGGGTCCTGGACGTGGCTAGACTAGTTGGCTGGAGAGGAAAATCTGACCCTTGGCCAACTTGTCTTGTAGGGGGTTCCTCTGAGTACAAGATCAACAACAAAGTGGTCCAGCTACACGAGTACAGTGAGGAATTAGAGAAGTTGGGCATTCTCATCAAAGCTCGTAACTTCCTCGTCTTCCAGGTGGGCTTTTTTAACAATTATTGGCTCTCTGCTTTTTGCCAACCCTTGGGCCTGCTTCATCTCTGGCTTCCTCTCTGCCCTGAACTAATAGAGCAGCTTCCTCACTCCAGTCTTGCCCTTGTAGTCTTCAGATCAGCATCACTGGACATATTAGAAATGCACATTTTCAGGCTTCATCCTAGACCTACAGACTCGGAGACTATGGGGGTAGAGCCCAGCAGTGTGTGTTTTACCAAGCCCTCCAGGTTAGGATTGTACCCGCTAAAGTTTGAGAACCACTGCCTTAGCATGAAATCCAAACTCCTGCCATTCAGGAAACACCATCCTTTGGTTCCTGCCTACCTCACTGGCCTCATCTGCCAATGCTCTTCCCTCCACCCCTGCACTCCAGACTAATGAAACCATTTGCAGTTCCCCAAATTCACCTGCTTTCTTTGGACTGTAGGCCTTTGCACGTTAATTTTTCTCTACACGGAACAACCTCGTCTCTCCCACTTTCTTGGTTAGTTCTTCCACATCTTCCAAACTCAGCTTAGATGTCACCTTTGGGAAACCTTTCCCTGTAGACAGTCCTACCCCCAGGCTTCATTTAGTCCTTTTCTGTGCTGCTTCTTTGCTGCATTTAATACATGGTGTTGGCTTTGCTTCTGCTTCCCATGCACCTCAAAAGGCCAGGAATGTGTCCTCAGAGCCCAGTGTGAAATGCGGCACCCAGTGTGGGGAGGAGGCTCAGTGACCATTCTTCTGAAAGGTTGAGTGGTGGGAGTAGGTCGGAGGAACTGGCTGGCTAGGGTCTAAGTGGGGAGAGTGTTTTGACCTTTACTAGGGTGCTGTGGAATCCATTGCCATGAAGAACCCTAAAGAGAGGACAGCGCTATTTGAAGAGATCAGTCGCTCTGGAGAGCTGGCCCAGGAGTATGACAAGCGAAAGAAGGAAATGGTAAAAGCTGAAGAGGACACACAATTTAATTACCATCGCAAGAAAAACATCGCAGCTGAACGCAAGGAGGCCAAACAAGAGAAAGAAGAGGTAGGTGGCCAGGCTGCCTCAAGGCCCTGAGAGAGGACGGGGAGCCAGTGCCTTCCTGGCGCCCCCCCTGACTCCATGCCTCTATTTGCACAGGCTGACCGCTACCAGCGCCTGAAGGACGAGGTGGTGCGAGCTCAGGTCCAGCTGCAGCTCTTTAAGCTGTATCACAACGAAGTGGAAATCGAGAAGCTCAATAAGGAGCTGGCCTCTAAGAATAAGGAGATCGAGAAAGACAAGAAGCGCATGGACAAGGTAGAGGATGAGCTGAAGGAGAAGAAGAAGGAGCTGGGCAAAATGATGCGGGAGCAGCAGCAGATTGAGAAGGAGATCAAGTAAGAGACGGGCCTGGGCACGCAATTCATGGGAAACCAAGAGGCTGTCCTGTTTCCTAGGGCTCCTCTTGGCCTGGACTTCAGCATCCGTACTAGTTTCTCTATTTTCCTCTTGACTTGCATTTTATTTGTTATTTTTATTTTTTTTAATATATATTTTTATTGATTTCAGAGAGGAAGGTTGAGAGAGGTAGAAACATCAGTGATGAGAGAAATCATTGATCAGCTGCCTCCTGCACGCCCCACAGTGAGATTAAGCCCGCAACCCAGGCATGTGCCCTTGACCAGAATCGAACCTGGGACCCTTCAGTCCACAGGCTGACACTCTATCCACTGATCCGAACCAGATAGGGCTTGACTTGCATTTTAGACAAATAGAGTATTTAAATACTCAGGCTCTGGGTAGATAGGTGCTCAGAAGAGGGAGAGCTTGAAAGGGTGATGACTTGCCAAGTGCGAGGAAGCGATGAGAATCCCAGGCACTAGAGAGGAAGGGAGAGGGCAAGACAGAGAAATATCGATGTGAGAGAGACACATCGATTTGTTGCCTCCTGCATGTGCCCTGATTAGGGCCCGGGCCGGGGAGGAGCCTGCAACTGAGGTGCGTCCCTTTGACTGGAATCGAACCCGGGTCCCTTCGGTAGCAGGCCGATGCTCTACACACTGAGCCAAACTGGCTAGGGCAGGGACAGGACATTTTTTTTTTTTTTAATATATTTCCATTGATTTCAGAGAGGAAAGGAGAGAGAGATGGAAACATCAATGATGAGAGAATCATTGACTGGCTGCCTCCTGCACACCCCCTACTGGGGATCGAGCCCGCAACCCAGGCATGTGTCCTTGACCAGAATTGAACCCAGAACCTTTCAGTCCACAGGCCGACGCTCTATCCACTGAGCAAAACCAGCCAGGGCGCAAGGACAGGATTTTAAAAGGCCAGTTCAGATGGGGGACGGCTAACACAGAATATTCTAAGAGTTGTTATGAGGGTTCTGGCCTGGCTGGTTGAGGCCAGGGTAGCAGCTTTAACCTTATGGAGGGCCTGGAATGCGAGGCAGAAGGTCCCAGGGAATAATCAGCCCCTGTTTTGAGGATCTGTGGGGCATCAGGTCATTATTGTTAGGCAGTTCCCTGGGGCTGGCTGTGTGTGGGGGTTCAGGCATCCCTATCTTTGGGTAAAAAACCTAGGAACCCTCCTCCAACAGTGCTGACTGGTTTCCCCCCTCCCCTCTGGCAAAAGGGAAAAGGATTCAGAATTGAACCAGAAGCGGCCTCAATACATCAAAGCCAAGGAGAATACCTCCCACAAAATCAAGAAGCTGGAAGCAGCCAAGAAGTCCCTACAGAATGCTCAGAAGCATTACAAGAAGCGTAAAGGTGACATGGATGAGCTGGAAAAGGAGATGCTCTCGGTGGAAAAAGCCCGGCAGGAGTTTGAGGAACGGATGGAAGAGGAGAGTCAGAGTCAGGGCAGAGACTTGACCCTGGAGGAGAATCAGGTAAGCTCTGGGAGGGCTGAGGGGGAGGATGGGGAGATTGCTGGGCTGACATGGACTGAACGGTCAAATGTGTCCTCCTTTCCTGTCTCTAACACAGGTGAAGAAATACCACCGGTTGAAAGAAGAAGCCAGCAAGAGAGCTGCTACTCTGGCCCAGGAGCTGGAGAAGTTCAATCGAGACCAGAAAGCTGACCAGGACCGGCTAGATCTGGAAGAGCGGAAGAAAGTAGAGACAGAGGTGGGCATGTTACAGGATTGGGGTTGATGGTCCAGAGAAAAGGAAGTAATGGTAATCTTAATTGTAACGACAACAGCTAACATCGAGCAAGCACTTACTGTGTGTTGGGCACTATACGTGTATTCACTCGTTTAATTTCTGCTTTTCCAAATGAGGAAACTATATCACAGAGGTGAGGCAATTTGCCTACGGTCACTTCATTATTAAGTGGCAGAACCAGGATATGAACCTAGCCAGTCTAGCTCTAAAGCCCACACTCTATCAAGTATACTTCATTTACTGTCTTCCTAATAACAGTGATAGTGAAATAATAACAAGAATAGAAAAGTGTTATGGCCCTTGCTTGTTGTTAGACCATTGTCTGGATATGCCAAGGTTGCCGGTTCGATCCCCTGTCAGAATCAACCAGTGGCTCGGTGGATAGAATGTCAACCTGTGGACTGGCCGGGTTCGATTCCGGTCCAGGGCACATGCCCGAGTTGCGGGCTTGATTCCCAGTAGGGGCATGCAGGAGGCAGCCAATCAATGATTCTCTCTCATCATTGATGTTTCTCTCTCTCTCTCCCTTCCTCTTTGAAATCAATAAAAATATATTAAATAAATAATCAATAAATAAAAATTTTAAAAATCAACCAATGAATGCATAAATGATTGGAACAACAAATCAGTGTTTCTTTCTTCCTCTCTCTCTCTAAAATCAATACGTAAAAATTAAAAAACAAAAAAGAAAAGAAAAATTCTTATACTACCCCAAGAATTCACAGCATTCCAGGTATTCTGCTAAGCACTTCTTTTGGCGGTAGGCGTCAATATTAATAGCTACCCTATATTAAGCACTTAATTACATTATTTCTGAAGTGGCAGTTACCTACATTTCACAGATGACAAAACAGAGGTGCAGAAAGGCCCAGAAAGCTTTATCTGGCGTTGGTTTGAGCCTCTCTGAGTGGTGAAGAGAGCCCAGGCTGGGTAGAACACTGAGAGGGTCTCACCAGGCCCTTGGAGGCCTCGTCAGTTAGAGCCACACCGAGCACTGTCTGTGTATCTGCTCTTTTAAAGGAATTTTTTTATTAATTTCAGAGAGAGGAAGGGAAAGGGATAGAGAGATAGAAATATCTATGAGCGAGAAACACTGACGGGCTGTCTCCCGCACGCCCCCTACTGGGGATCGAGCCTGCAACCTGTCCATGTGCACTGCCCGAGAATTGAACCAGTGACCTCTTGGTGCATGGGACAACTCTCACCCGAGCCACACCAGCCAGGTTGTGTGTCTGCCTTTTAGTAGGCCTCCTGCGATAATGACAGATTGTCCTGGATTGTTGGGCTCTTGGATAAGCAGGCACGTAGGGGCTGTAAGCCCAGGCCCCATGGTCTTGGGAGTTACCTTGCTTAGCCCCTGGTAATGGAGTGTATTTGTCTCTCTTCCAGGCCAAGATCAAGCAAAAGCTGCGGGAGATTGAAGAGAATCAGAAGCGGATTGAGAAACTGGAGGAGTACATCACGACTAGCAAGTATGTGGCTCTGCAGCCTTCCCTCCTACTTCTGGGGCTGTTCTTATGTACCCTCCCTATCCTAACCCTCCCCTGGCAGAGGCCCCCAGAGGCCCTCTCAGCCCAAAGTATTTCCTGACCAGGCAGGGTAACCCCTATATCCCCTTTATAGGCAGTCTCTAGAGGAGCAGAAGAAGCTAGAGGGGGAGCTGACAGAGGAGGTGGAGATGGCCAAGCGGCGTATTGATGAGATCAATAAGGAGCTGAACCAGGTGATGGAGCAGCTGGGGGATGCCCGCATCGACCGCCAGGAGAGCAGCCGCCAACAGCGCAAGGCAGAGATTATGGAAAGCATCAAACGTCTATATCCAGGCTCTGTGGTAAGAGTGGAGAGAAAAAACTCATTTCCTGAGCACTTACTTTCACACTCAATCAAATCATTTTCCCAGCAGCCCTGTTAATTCCATTTTTTACAGCTGGAGAACTGATAGGTTAAATTGACCTGCCCAAGAGCACAGCTTATGAGTGAAAGAACTGCAGTTCACACCAACTTGTTCTGATTCTTAACCTCATGTTCTTTTTATCACACCAGTTGCATCTTCTGGAAGGTTTTGTCTTGCTGTGTCCACTCTTTTGTGGGAGGCAGGGAGACTAGAGAGACCCTTGGAAGGGGGAGAGGCCATGGGGCAGAAGTAGCTCTGTGCAGGCTTCAATATGAGTTCCCTTGCTATGAACCAACCCGCTCATTTGCCTGTCTTTTTCAGATCTGTAATCCCATCCCTGGGTTCAGCTTAATTGGGTTCGATAAATATTTCCTCATCTCTCCTCTAGACACTGCTGGGGAGTTTATATAGGTGAAGTAGGCTCAGGCCTTGCCCTTGAAGATCTTTCCCTTCATCTGATAATTCTTAGGGAATCATGGCTGGTTTGGAGAGAATGTGGGCAGATGAACTGGGAAAACAGGTTTCTTTTGCTGGTGCTTGTGAGAATTTGAGATAATGCATGTAGGTTATCTGATGTAGTGTCTGGAGTGGCAGCAATGTGTGAAATGGTCAAAGTGAGGTTTAGCAAGGATGATTTTGGATTCAGATATGAATGCCTGAAGTCCTTTTTGCTTTGGGGCCAGGGTTAGCTTTTTCTTCATAGCCTGGGGGCTATGTTCCTGATACAGACTCTGATCTACCCACGCTGGCAGTTGGGGTTTCTGAGCCAGCTCCCGAAAGTCTCAGGCCTTCTTTTTCTTCTGTGACTTCCTCAGTACGGCCGCCTCATTGACCTCTGCCAGCCCACACAAAAGAAGTATCAGATTGCTGTAACCAAGGTTTTGGGCAAGAACATGGATGCCATCATTGTGGACTCGGAGAAGACAGGCCGGGACTGTATTCAGTACATCAAGGAACAGCGTGGGGAGCCTGAGACCTTCTTGCCTCTTGACTACCTGGAGGTGAGGCTGGTATCAAGACTGTGTGTGAAAGACCCTCCTCCTCGCCTCCCATGTTCTGCCACCTACTGAGCTTCTTCCTACAGGTGAAACCTACAGATGAGAAACTCCGGGAGCTGAAGGGGGCCAAGCTGGTGATTGATGTCATTCGCTATGAGCCACCTCACATCAAAAAGGCCCTGCAGTACGCTTGTGGCAATGCCCTTGTCTGTGACAATGTGGAGGATGCCCGCCGCATTGCCTTTGGAGGCCATCAGCGCCACAAGGTATGGATTCCCTTGCCCAGATTGGAGCTGGACAGGCTGGCTTACTATTGGAGATTCGTCTGTTCAGCTTCTCTGTTCTCCCTTCTGTGTGTAGACAGTGGCACTGGATGGGACCCTCTTCCAGAAGTCAGGAGTGATCTCTGGTGGGGCCAGTGACCTGAAGGCCAAGGCGCGGCGCTGGGATGAGAAAGCGGTAGACAAGTTGAAAGAGAAGAAGGAGAGGTTGACAGAGGAGCTGAAAGTAAGCCACTGGCAACTTTGTCCCTGGGAGTGGGGGTCCGAAGCTCAGGCCAGCCACCTTCTTACCGCCTTGCCCTTCTTTCTTGTCCACTCCAGGAGCAGATGAAGGCCAAGCGGAAAGAGGCAGAGCTGCGCCAGGTGCAGTCTCAGGCCCACGGGCTGCAGATGCGGCTCAAGTACTCACAGAGCGACCTGGAACAGACCAAGACACGCCATCTAGCCCTGAATCTGCAGGTGGGGTCTGGCCCCAGCCCTGTTTTCTAAAGCTTTCTCTGGGGGTAGGGAACTTGTCCTGCTCCCCTCTCTCCCAGGCTGCTCCAGGGAACCAAGCATAGCACAGTCAGCCAGCCAGGGGTTCAGATCTTGGCTCTGTGTAACATTATGCAAGTTACTTAACCTATCAGTGTAAGTTTTCTTTATCATTAGCTGTAAAATGGTAGTTAGGATACTACTTGCTTTATTAGGGTCATTGTGAAGATTGAGTGAGTTAGTACATGTAAATTGCTTAGACTGATTCTTCGCACCCAGTAAGTGCTCAGTAAATACTAGGGGCTGTTATTAGCAGAATTCATTCATTTAATAAATATTTGAGCTTCTTCTAAAAGTGAATGGATAGTGAGCTATAGGCATTTCAGTCCCTGTGTGGGCTACTCTTCTAGATGTTAATGTGTTTGATCATGACGTGCTTCCCCAGACCACCCTGGAAGGGGTGTGTGTGTGTGAGTAGTTTTGCCTTTTTCTAAAATTAAAAAGTCTGAGTTTTCTAAAACTTCTGAAGCTCTGTGGTAGTTCGAGAGACGATGGAGCTTTGACTGGTGCTAAGTCACGTTCTCTCAGCGTGTGGAGAGCTAGCCCTTTGTGTCCATGGCCAGGGAACTCGGGTGGCTCCTTCCTCTAAGGAGCCTAGTCTCTTTTTAACGCTCTCATCCCCATTTCTGCAGGAAAAATCCAAGCTGGAGAGTGAGCTAGCCAACTTTGGGCCTCGCATCAATGATATCAAGAGGATCATCCAGAGCCGAGAAAGGGAAATGAAAGACTTGAAGGAGAAGATGAACCAGGTTGGTGGAGGAGCCATGCCAGCATGTGCATCGGGGCAGGGCTGGGGCTGGAAGCAGCACTCTGACCCAAAACGCCTTTGCCCTCCTTTGCTTCTGTCAGGTAGAGGATGAGGTGTTTGAAGAGTTTTGTCGGGAGATCGGTGTGCGTAACATTCGGGAGTTTGAGGAAGAGAAGGTGAAGAGGCAGAATGAGATCGCCAAGAAGCGGTAAGTGTAGAGACTGCAGTGCCTCTGAGACCCCAGCCTGATGTCCTGGAAAGTCAGATGCCATCCTAAGGCTGGGAGCAGCTCTTGGATGGGCGTTCATTATAGGTCAGCCTTAGAGAACAGGGACATTAGGGAGGTGCTGTCGCACAGTGTAGTGGGTAAGAGGGCCAACTTTAAGCGTGGTTTACCTGGGTTAAAAATCCCAGCTCCACAACTCGTGTTGGACAGTGACTTGATCTCTCTCAGCCCCTGTTTCCTTATCTATAAAATGGGATAATGACACCATGGCATTGTTGGCGGATCAGGTGAAATAATCCTTATAAAGTATTTAGCAACATACTTAGCACCTACTAAGAGCAATAAATATTAGCGTTTTATTTTTTTTATTTTTTATTTTTTTTTATTGCTTAAAGTATTACAAAGGGTATTACATATGTATCCATTTTATCCCCCCGCCCTAGACAGTCAATATTAGCGTTTTAAAATAATCCTGAGGTGTTGGGGTTTTTTTTTTAGATATATTTTTATTGATTTCAGAGAGGAAGGGAGAGGGAGAGAGAGAGAACAACATCAATGATGAAAGAGAATCATTGATTGGCTGCCTCTTACACTCCCCCTACTGGGGATCAAATCTGCAACCCAGGCATGTGCCCTGCCGAGGAATCGAACTGACCTGGTTCATACATAGGTATATGCTCAACCACTGAGCCACACTGGCTGGGCAAATATTAGCTTTTATTATTGTCATTATCTTATAGGCAATGCAGGTGAGGAGTAACAAATTTCTAGGTTAGAAGAATAGTAAGAACAAAACAACAGTTTCTCCTCTTCCCCACTTCAGTTTATTCATTTGTTCAGCAGACCTTTCTTGAGTACCTGTGTTGTGCCAAGTTGTCCTGTGCTAGGTATTGGAGGGGGTTGGGAGATGGGGATAAGGCAGATGAACATAACACAGTCTCCTTAAAGTTCATCTGCTGGCCCCTGAGCCTCAATTGGCAGTTCACGTAGCCCACAACCCATACAGTAAATATTCATTGCTCTTCTACCCCCAGGCCAAGCTCAAGGGATATAGAATTGAGTCAGAAACTGCCCCTGCCCTCAGTGAGTTGAGTTATGGAGTAGTAGGGGAGACAAACAAGTAGATCAGCAACTTCAGATTAATATGATCAATACTGTACCTTAGGTAGATACAAAATACAGAGGAAATGGTCAAGGAACTTCAAAACAACAAGAGGAAAAATCCAAACAAGAGACCCAATAGAAAACTGGACAGAGGATGTAGTTAGCATGTCATGGAAAGAGAAGTTTGAATGGCTAATTACGAAGTGATATTCAGTCTCATTCCTAATCAGAGAAATGTAAATTAAAACAATCTAGAGGTATTCAGTGAAAATAAGTCTCCGGCAGTTCTGTGACTTAGCAAAGCCACACCTGGGTATGTATCACAGAGAGTCTTGCCACAGGGTCACAGAGACACACATTCAGGGCCGTTTATCTTGTCATAATTCGGTAGTAGGATGTTGGTGCAATGTAGACTGCCATTACGAGGGAAAGTATAAGTGAAATGTGATGAGTCTACAGACTCCTGAATACTCTATAGCTGTTTAAAGCAAGAACTAGATTTATGGGCAGTGCCCTGTATAAATGTACAGCACCATGCATTTGTGTAAGTTGAAAAACAAAATGACATAAGGGTATGCATTTTAAGGCTATGTACATATGTTTGTGTATGTGTGTATATATATCTGTCGCCTTGGCGTGCATGCTCACTGTAAAGAAGAAAAGGGGAGTGAAAATCAGGGAGTGAACCAGAGGAGACAAAGGAAGGGTCTTGCACAGACAGCAATCATAAATGCGTTAGGAACTGTGGGATGTGATTAGCTCAACAGCTGTACAGGGAGGAATCCAACAAAGTGTAATAGAAACTAAGAACCTGATCACAGCCTTCGGGAAAGGTTTTACAGAACAAGGAATGATGAAATGGAGACCTGTAGAGTGAGTAGGATTTAGCCAGCCGGGCAGCAAAGTCCCAGGCAGTGAGAACAGCATGCTCAGAGGTGTGAGGGATCATGCCTTGTTCTGAAAACTAAAGAGTTCTGAATGTCTGCAGCATAGAAACGGGGTCAGGTGGAAGGCGGGGGATGGTGGGGAGGTCAGCGGGGGCCAGATCACAGAGGGCTTTATGAGTCATGCTTAGGAGATTGGACTTAAAATTGCATAGCTCAAAATTATAGAGTCAATTACATTTCATTTGGATTATAGTGACTAATAGGTTTAAACTGCCAGCATGACATCTGGCAGCATCTATGACACCACATTGGGGGTGTGGGGCTGCTGGAAGTATCTGTATGCTGGTTACATATTCTTTGAGTTCTGAAGAGATGGTGAGGAGGGCAATAGCAGGAATCTAGTATTTTCTCCATGGTTTTTTGCTACCCAAGCTCTACTACCCCTTAGAAGTTCTGGAATCTTGGCGTGGGGGGTGTGCATGTACGGACCATAGTTGGAACGAGTCAATATGAGTCGAATACCTGGCAGTAATGATGGTAACTACAATTTACTGAGTATTTAACTGGGTGCCAGGTATGGTTCTAAGGACATACATATTAACTCCCAGTAACTCCGAGGTAAGTACTATTATTATTTCCATTTTACAGACGAGGAAACAGAGGCATGGAGAGGATAACTAACTTGCCCGAGAGTATACTACTAGTAAATGACAGAGTTGGGATACCATTCCTCTTATCCCACCACACTGGACTGCACCAGTGCCATAGGAGAAGGAGCCTGGGTTTGGTGCTAGACCTGGGTTTCCATCTCACGTTTGCCATTTACTAGCTATGTGGCCTTGGGCAAAGGTCTTTTACCTCTTGGCCCAAGTCTCCTTATTTGTAACATGAGGGTAATAATGCCTAGTTGTGGAGCTGTTGATTAGAGGATTAGAGGTAATGCATGTAGAGTACACAGAAGCTTAATAAATAGGAATTATAGCTGGTGGGTTGAGGTGGACCTTTTTGTGCTTCCATCTAGGAAGTTGCGGATGGAGGGTCTGGAGTTCTCCAGTGTTTAAAGGGAGACTAATGGATTTTGGCCCGGTTTCCCCTGGCTTGTGCCATTTCCAGAAAGCTTGGCTGAGAAACTTAATTCTCCAACTTCAGGGAACAGTTTGATGTGGATGTGGATGGATGAGCTGGGTGGTGACTGAAATTTAGCAGTGACCCTGGATCCCTACGACCTGGGCCTAGTTCTCCTTTCTTCCCACAGTTTGGAGTTTGAGAATCAGAAGACTCGCTTGGGCATCCAGTTGGACTTTGAAAAGAACCAACTGAAAGAGGACCAGGATAAAGTACACATGTGGGAGCAAACGGTGAAAAAGGATGAAAATGAGATAGAAAAGCTCAAGAAGGTAAGGAAAGAGAGCATGAAAAGAACTCCCATGTACCCATCACCAAGAGTCATTAACATGTTGCCATATTTGCTTTTGCAGACTCTCTCTGTGGATGCATATTCTTATTTTTTAAAAAAAATATATTTATTTTTGTTTATTTCAGAGAGGAAGGGAGAGGGAAAGAGAGAGAGAAACATCCATGATGAGAGAGAATCATTGATTGGCTGCCTCCTGCATGCCCCACACTGGGAATTGAGTCTGCAACCTGGGCATGTGCCCTGACCGGAATCGAACCATGACCTCCTGGTTCATAGGTTGATGCTCAACCACTGAGCCATGCTGTCTGGGCTGTGCATATTCTTTTTATGAGCCATTTGAGAGTAAGTTGTCAATACGTCCTCTCTATTTGACTTTAAGATCAAAATGAAAACAAAACACTCCCCTTTTAAATAATCAGACTATAGTCCCCTGTCACTGACCACTCATTCCCAGTCCTCTTATTCTTCCCGGGGCTAACTCCATGGAATGTATATTTTCCAAACCTGCAGGTATTGATTGACTTGAATACTTCAACATTCATGTATGTGTACTCATAGAAAAAATCCACCATATTGTTTGTGTGGGTTTACAAAAAACATTGATGTTATTATATAGCTCACAACAGTAGTTTTGATGTGGAAAAGATGCTCAAGTATAACAAATCAAAAATATCAAGTTTTAATTAACAATCTAGCCTTAACTTTTTAGATCTGTCCTATAAGTAATGCTGGGAGGAAACAGGCTAAAATATTGATTGGTTATCTCTAGCTGGTAGGATTATGAGTGATTTTTGTCATCCCCGCTAAATACTTTTTCTGTATTTTGAACTTCTGTACAGTAGGCAACTGGTAAAATGGGCAACCAGATAATTTAGAATAAGATAAAAGAAGCTTGAGAGGTGAGAAGGGTTTGTGAAAGCAGAACTCATTGAAGAGAGGCTCCAACAAACTGGTGGAAAGGGTGGGGACAGAAGGAGAAGATCCTAGGAGAGATAAGGAAAGCCTTCACCTCTTGTCCTGTTCCCCCTGCTGGGACCAGGAGGAACAAAGACACATGAAGATCATAGATGAGACCATGGCCCAGCTGCAAGATCTAAAGAATCAGCACCTGGCCAAGAAGTCAGAGGTGAATGACAAGAATCACGAGATGGAGGAGATTCGTAAGAAACTGGGGGGCGCCAACAAGTGAGTGGGTTCAGGCCTGGGGTTGGGGCAAATAGGTATGGCAGGCAACCTGCTGGATTTGGGTCTCACCTTTTTCCCTGGATCTTCTTAGGGAAATGACCCATTTACAAAAGGAGGTGACAGCCATTGAGACCAAGCTTGAACAGAAGCGCAGTGACCGCCACAACCTGCTACAGGCCTGCAAGATGCAAGACATCAAGTTGCCACTGTCCAAGGGCACCATGGATGATATTAGTCAGGAAGAGGTGAGTATCAGGGTTGGTGTTGGGAGTGGGCTGTGAGCAACATTAACCAGGGATGGGGAGAAAATGTGAAAGTGGCCTGGGAGGACAGGAGAGAGAGAGAGAAAGATCATAAGGAGGGATGGCAGGGGAGGCTGTGGAGACAAAGGTAGTGGCGTGGTGTGACAGGGAAGTTGCATTGGGGGTAGAGCTGTATGTCAGTTGGTGGTGAGGGAGGTAAGCCAGGAGAACATGAAATCTTTCATTAACCTTAGGAATTGAGCTGTTAGCTCCAGCAGGTGATGGATATTGGTAGGAGCAGCAATTGAGGGACATTAGCCAAGAGGTAAGGAAGATGGAAGGTGGAGGACCTGCGGGATGATCGCTTAGCTGCAGTGAGGGAGGTTGGCCAGGAGAGGGTTGGGTAAGAGACATAGCAATGCAGAGGTGACGAAGCGTATAGGAAAGGGAGGGCCACTAGCTGATAAAAGGGCCAAGTCATTTTATCCACTGGAAGTGAGGATTGGTAGCAAGGGGTGGGAATGTTAACTGAGGAGGTTTGCGTAGGTCTTGTCTTCTACTTGGACAGGTATCTCAGTCCCACATGTCCTCCTACATCCCCTATTCCAAAATAGCATTTCACTTTAATTCAGCAAAATATTGTGAACACCAGAAATGCACCAGGGCTCAAGGTATCATGTGACGTGATTACTCCTAATCTAAACCACATCTCTGCCAGGCAGGCATTGCTCCACATTAGAGATGAGAGAGCTCAGATCCCACAGAATGATTTGAACAGAAGCCCAGTGGTTCTGTGAAGGAAGATCACACCCTTAGGCTGCGATAGAGCCCAATTTTGAACTCAGATCTTTCTGCCTTCAAAGCTGCTGTCCTGCCACAAGGTGCTTTCTCAGTCATTGAAGGTGCCAAGGAGCCCCAGCCCCTTCTAGAGGGGCCCTCTCCTGGCCAGTCTGCTCCATTCCGCTCCCTGTTGTCATTGCAGGGTAGCTCCCAGGGGGAGGATTCTGTGAGTGGTTCTCAGCGAACTTCCAGTATCTATGCACGAGAGGCCCTCATCGAAATTGACTACGGTGACCTGTGTGAGGATCTGAAGGTGAGGATCGGCCTCGGGGGTTGGGGGACATTTTCCCACTGTCCAAAGAGTAGGTCAGCTCATCTGGGGACCCTCTGGAGACCAGGGCCAGAAAGAGGGACAAGCTGGCAAGAGAGGGAGGGTCGAGTTATGATCCAGGGTCGCCCCCTATATGCACGGATACACCGGCACATCTTCCTCCCTGACCTCAAGTTGCGCCTATCCCTGCCTGCTGCTCATCTTCCCCTTCCGTGTGTGTATGTCTCAGCCCTGATGTACACACAAAGAACAGGCTCCTGCACAGACAGAGCTCAGAGGTTCCTCAGCCCTCTGTCCCAGGCGCTCTTCTCATTTGGCTTTTTCTCATCCTGGATCTTTCTTTCAGCTACCATCTTTATGCTAGGTCCCACAGGTATCTCAGATGCCAGCCCTCCTCCGCAAATCTGCCCCTTCTCCTCAGAGCCGGCCACAGGTTCAAACCAGAAATCTGAGCCTCATGCCAGATTCCCTCTCTCACTTGGCCTATTCAGTGAATTACCAAGCCCTATCCATTCTATCTCCTAAATAGCTATTAAGTCCTCTTTTTTTCCTGTTCCTACTAGCACAGGCCACTTTCACCTCTCACATGGACTACAGGAGCCTCCTAAATAGCTTCTGATGCTTTCCAATCCATCATTATAGCAGGGGGAATTGGCTTTTTAAAAACTTTTTATTGTGGATGTTCTCAAATATACAGAGAATGCTATAATGAACCCCTAGGTACCTATCACTCAGCTTCAGCAATTAGCAACATATGGTCAATCTTGTTTTTTATACCCTCCCATCTCCCCATTGGCCTATTTTATTTAAATCAAATGCCAGATATTCCATTCATAGAAGGACTCTTTAAAAAGACATAACCACAACTCTTTAATATCATCTAATACTTAGTAAATGTTTAGAGTTCCATGAACATCCCATAAATATCTTTTTCTTTTGCACAGTTTGTGTGTTTAAATCAGGATTCAAGTGAGGTCCATATGTTAGAATTGGTTTCTTCTAGTCTATAACATTTTTTTCTTCCTATTTATGGAAGAAACTGGGTCATTGGACCTGCACAATTTTCTACATTCCAAATTTGGCTGAGTATGTCCCATCATGTTATTTAACATGTTGTTCCATCCCCTGTATTTCTATAAACTGGTAGTTAAGTCTAGGGTTTGACTGGATTCAAGTTCATCTTTTATTTTTGACAAGAATACATCATAGGTGGTACTCTGTGCTTGTGAACTTCCTTTCGTGTCGCATCAGTGGACACTGAATGTCAGTCCTGTCTTTGTCATGATAAGATTTATCGTTGTTCAACGTTCTTATGAATATTCTTGCCAAAAACTCAAGGATCTGATCAAGCTTTTATAACCACCAATTATAAGAAACATGGGTGCCAGAGGAACATGTTAAATAAAAGCTCAGGCATGCGTTCAGCCAAATCCATACTGGAAAGTAAAGGACAAAAGACCTGTTCTTTTCCATATATATGGGAAGAAAGAAAATAAATACAGAGGGGGAACTTTTATCGACTATAGCAGACAAATCAACCCATTGGACTATGTGGCTCTCCCTTAAGTCCATTGCAAAGAAAAGAGAGAAAGGGGAATTTATAGATTAAATGAGATTTAAGAGACAGGTCAGCCAGTTGCAATGTGTGTACCTTATTTGGAACTTGCTTTGAAAACCTGTAAAAAAAAAAAATTTTTTTTTGGTTTGTTTTTGTTAATCCTCATCTGAGGATATTTTTAGAGAGAGTGGAAAGGAGGGAGGGTAGGAGGGGGAAAGGGAGAGAAAGAAACATTGATGTGAGAGACACACCAATTAGATGCCTCCTGCACACACCATCAGGGCTGGGGATTGAACCTACAACCCAGGTATGGACCCTTGACCAGGAATTGAACCCGAGACCCTTTGGTGCTAGGGACAATGCTCTAACCACTGAACATACCAGCCAGGGCTATAAAAAATTTTTTTATGAAACAATCAGAACGATTTGAACACTGACCAGATAATTTTTGATGCTCAGGAATTGCTGCTAATATTTTTAGGTGAGTTAATGGTATTGGATTTTATTTTATTTATTTTTTAAAATATATTTTATTGATTTTTTTATAGAGAGGGAGAGAGATAGAGAGTTAGAAACATCGATGAGAGAGAAACATTGATCAGCTGCCTCCTGCACACCCCCCATGGGGGATGCGCCCGCAACCCAGGTACATGCCCCTGACCGGAATCGAGCCTGGGACCCTTCAGTCTGCAGGCCGACGCTCTATCCACTGAGCCAAACCGGTTTCGGCTGGATTTTATTTTTAACCGTCCTGTCTTTTATAACAGTGGTTCAAAATGGAGGTGGGGTGGATTTTGCATCCCTAGGGGACATTTGGTAATGTCTGAAGATATTCCTCACACCCACTTGTCACAACTGGGGCGGAGGTTACTACTGGCATCTAGGGATGCTGTGAAACATCCTGCAGTGCCTAGGACAGCCCCTACAGAAACAATGCATCTGGCCCCAAATGTCAGCAGTGTGGAGACTCAGAAACCCTGCTTTGGGGATCAAGTTGAAGTATTTATGGATGAAATGCTATGTCTCAGATTTGTTTTAAAATAATTGAACATAGAAAGGAATTAGGCATAGATGGCAGAGTATTTGCTCCGAGTTGATGATTATTGAAGCTGGGTAATAGGTACATGGGAGTTCATTATATTCTCTGCATTTTTGTGTATGTTTGAAAAAAGAAAACAATCATGATCACTGGGTTCAGACATTGTTAGCCCTATCCATTTTCTTTTTAATCCACCTGAGGGAGTGGATTAAATTTTTTCCATTGATTTTTAGAGAGTGGATGGGAGGTGGGAGGGAGGCAGAGACAGAAGGAAACATCCATGTGAGAGAGGCACATTGATTGGTTGCCTCCCTCTTGTGCCCAGTGCTTGAGTGGCGACCTATGAACCAGGAGGTCACAGTTTCTTCTTTATTAGCTAGAATACTGTAAAGAGAGTTTTTTTCTCATCAATTGTTTGGTTACCCTGAGGTACAGTTCATGTAGGAAAGGCAGGATATATATGCTTGATTCTTTCCCTTTATTACCCTTTATAAGCTAATGAGTTCTTTCTGTGGCAATCTCAAGATACGTCCACTAAATTGTTTTCTTATCATTATGAACTTCGAGGTTTAAACACATTTGGTATGTTGTACTCTGGTGGTGGTTATTCTTATTGATCAAGTTGTTGCATCTTTGCCAGCGGGAACTCATTCAAGTTGGCTTCTGAATCATTTTGACACAGCTCTTGTAGTCTTTGATATCTTCCTTGCTTCCTGGTACTTCCAGACTCATCCTCTACATTTCCTACCCCGTGTCCTGAATTAGCCATTTCTCTGAAAAGCTCTTATCTTCTTTTAGTCGGAAAATGCTATTATTTAGTGACTACTGTCGGGACACTGGAGTGCTTATAACTGCTGGGTTGCTTGGTGCTTCTAGAACTTTTTGGTAGACTGAGGTACGAAATGTATTTTTTTCTTTTGAAGGAACATGTATCATGAGTTTATATTCATATTTCCAGTTTAAATCATAATTCTTACAGTTCAACATCATTGATTTTATGTTTGAGTCTCCATTTACTCTTGCTAAAAATCTTGGTTCCTAGCTACACTAACATAGTAACATATTTACTCTATTCTGTAATAGTTTGGAAATCACAATAAGATACTATTAGCAACAATTTAATTTTTGAATGCTGTCTAAGATTTCCTTGAGGTTCTTTTTTGTTGTTAAGCTAATAGGTCATTGGGCATGTGTTTCTGTTTTAAAGTAATTTGAAAGAATTCTCTCTTTAACCAACTTAATATATAGTCAGGTATTTTTGTTTAGTTTTTAGTTTTTGTTTTTGTTTTATTTATTTTATTAATTTTTACAGAGAGGAAGGGTGAGGGATAGAGAGTTAGAAACATGGATGAGAGCAAAACATTGATCAGCTGCCTCCTGCACACCCCCTACTGGGGATGTTCCCGCAACCAAGGTACATGCCCTTGACCGGAATCGAACCTGGGACCCTTCAGTCTGCAGGACGATGCTCTATCCACTGAGCTAAACCAGTTAGGGCTAGTTTTTAGTTTTTAAGGGATTGCTCTTTTTTTGCATTGTGATTAATTTTTCCCAACTTTAATTTTGAAAATGTTCAAACCTATAGAATAATTGAAAGGATAGTATAGTGATCATCCATATGCCTTTCACCTTAAATTCACCAATTAATATTTTTCAGTGTGCTTTCTCTCTCAGCTCGATTCCCTTCCCTCTACATTACACACTTTTTCTGTTTTTGCTGAACTGTTTGAAGGAAGCTGCAGACTTCAACTATAAATGGTTCAGCATCCTGAGAACAAGGGATCTTCCTCCATAACCACAATTCCATATTACACCTAAGAAGAGTAACAGTAATTTCATATTTCATACCCTGCCCATATTCAGATTTCTCTAGGTGTTTCAAAAGTGTCTTTTATAAAAGCTTAAACACACCAAACTATGATCCAATCATATGTTGCTTTTGGTTCTTCTGTCTCTTTAATTTCCATTACTGTGGAATATTCCCCTCACCTTTTTATTTTTTTTTCATAACTGATCTTTTTTTAAAAATATATTTTATTGATTTTTTTACAGAGAGGAAGGGAGAGAGAGAGAGAGTTAGAAACATCGATGAGAGAGAAACATCAATCAGCTGCCTCCTGCACATCTCCTACTGGGGATGTGCCCGCAACCCAGGTACATGCCCTTGACCAGAATCGAACCTGGGACCCTTCAGTCTGCAGGCCGACGCTCTATCCACTGAGCCAAACTGGTTTTGGCCATAACTGATCTTTTGAAGAGTCTGTGTGTTGCCTTTTATTTTTTTTCTATGTGTTGTCTCAAAGAATGGATATGTTAGGGGTACGTTATAGATATGTCAGTTTGTTTTCATTGTTGCTTAACTTGTTCTTCCTGTGAGTTGGGAGTTTGATCTCTTCTGGAGGCTTGACGGATTTGGGTTAAGTAATTTTTTGGCAAGAACATTTCATTGGTGATGCTTTGTACTTTGTGATCATGGTATCTCCCCTGCCAGGTAAGTATGATGCTTTGTACTTTGGATTGCGTTATGCCAGGAGGCACATACTGTCAGGATGTCCCATATTCATGATGCTAAGTTTGGTCCTCAGTTAAGGTATCATGGCCAGATCTCTCAACACTAAACATACACTTTTACCTTTGTACATAGTTAGAAAACTTTAGGGTGATTTTTTGGCATCTTGTGAACATCTTGTTCCCCAACAATTGTTTTTAATATATTTTTTGTTGAGAAATTTTAATGTTGACATTATTGCAGCTGTCCCCCCTTACTCCTCCCCTTTACCCACTTCCACCCACCCCTGCCTCTCCCTCCCTTGGCCTTCACCAAACTACTGTCTGTGTCCATGGGGTATTCATATATGTTCTTTAGCTAATTCCTTCACCTTCTCTATCTAGTCACCCCACCCAATAATTTTTTTACCCAGTGTTTTCCACATTTTGGTTGAATTCTCTTATAATTATGTAGTCTTCATATGGTTCTAAAACAAAAAGTATAGTATAAGGCACATGAAGAGAAGTTTAGCTTCCTTTCCTGTCCCCGTCACCTCTCATCCTCTCTGTAACCATTTTAATTAGCTCTTGGATTATCCTTTTTTTTTGCTGCTGTACTTTTGAAAGACAAATACATTTATATGCAAATATATTCATATTCCTTCTCTCAGATGAAAGGTAGCATTGCATTGAGTACCTTTTGTGTTTCACATATCCTAGAGACCACTTTACACCAGTATTTAGAAATCTTCACAAGGGCTTTTCTAAAATATATTTATATATATAGTCATGTCATTCCTGTGCTTAAAGGCATTTGGTGGAGCGTCACGTCTTTTGGATAAAGTCCAAACCTCTTAAATACTGAAAGGCCCTTCATCATCAGGCTTCCTCGTCTGCCTCTAGCCTTGACTCTTTTCGCAGCGTGCACGCGCGTGAACACACATACACACAGTTGCCACTTTTGCAGTGTTGACTTGCCCTTTTTGTGGGGTGGAGGGGCTTTGAATTTTTTTTATTGTTGTCGACAGTATTACAGATCTCCCCCATTCCCCCCTCCCCCCTGCCCATCTCCACCCAGTGACATTTTTAAGGTTGATTACTCTTTTGAATTGCTTCAAATTCCTTGAAGGAACTATGAGCAAACCCCTGTTTTTGCATATGATGCCCCCGTCTGCCTAGAAGCCTATTCTCTCTCCGGCCTCACCATTCAGCCTGCAGGCCTGAGCTTAAACATATTCCTAGAAGCCTTCCCTAGCTGCAGAGTCTGAGTTAGGTGACCTTGTGTGCTGACCCCACATGTCTGTTGATTGGAATCTTGTTATCACCACATAGTGTCCTGATTATGTACTTGTATGCATTCCCCTGTTAGTCTGCCAGCTCTGTGAGCACAGGAACCAAGGCTCACAGGATCTCAGGGCCCTGGTGCCTGGCACTGGAAAGGCATTCAGTAAATATTTATTGACTAAAAGTGGCAGAAAGGCACAAGCCCAGACATGCATCGCAATATCCATAAAACCTAAAACCAAACGCAAGTGGAATTTGCTCAGATGTAGTGATCTGGTTATTTATTGTACAGTCCCGGCCAGCCTGTGTGGGAGCCTCTAGGTCACCCTGGGATGGTGCTGGCTCATGGCCTGGGCTGAGAGCCAGAGAGGGGCCCCACCAGCTGCTCCTGAGAGACGGAGAAGTTGACAGGGCTGGGGGGAAGGGCTAGAGATGAGAAAGCGGCATCAGCCTGTGGTTTCTGGGGGTGGCGGGATGGTTACTGTGGGAGGAACCGAGCTGGGGAAGAACCTGAACTGTACTCAGGAGCAGGTCCCCATGTGTTCAAGCATCTCTGGGGACCTGGGCTATGGACCCTGGCCCTCCTTGATGTCATTGGGCCTGGGGTTTACAGGATGCTCAGGCTGAGGAGGAGATCAAGCAGGAGATGAACACACTGCAGCAGAAGCTGAATGAGCAGCAGAGCGTGCTGCAGCGTATCGCCGCCCCCAACATGAAGGCCATGGAAAAGCTGGAAAGTGTCCGAGACAAGTTCCAGGAGACCTCGGATGGTAGGATTTCCCCCTTTTACTTGGGCCCGAGATGAAGACAGGAGGCTGGAGGTGTGGCAAGGGCCTGTTATACATCCCAAGAGCTCCCTCCCGTTTTTACATGCTTTCTTACTTGAAACTCCCAAGAGGCCTAAACAGTAGGGGTTATCATGCCTGTTTTATAGTGGAAAACTGCTGCGGTTCAGAGAGGGCGAATTACCGGCGATGGTTACACAGCTGGTTGCTGGTAGAGCCCAGGGAAGAATCCGTGTTTATGTGGCTTCAAACCCATGTTTCTTCCTTTGCACCACGTGGCCCGTCCACCGGATACAGCTGGTGGTGGGACCCTCTTCCTGGGACTCTCCCCAGGCATTCATTTCCCTCTGTGGGGTATCGCTGCTCTGTAGATTGTCATTTGCAGGTCATTCTTGTCAGACAACATGGTCCTCAGCCTTGCAGAGCCTGGGCACTGAGGAGTCACCTGTCTTTCCCTTGTGGCAGAGTTTGAGGCAGCCCGAAAGCGAGCCAAGAAGGCCAAGCAGGCATTCGAACAGATCAAGAAGGAGCGCTTTGACCGCTTCAATGCTTGTTTTGAATCTGTGGCCACCAACATTGATGAGATCTATAAGGCCCTGTCCCGCAACAGCAGTGCCCAGGTAGGCTGGAGCTCCTTACCCAACCAGCCCCTGTCATCATCAGTTGCCCTTCCCTCAAGGCTTCCTGTCCGATCCCCGTCCAGACCCAAGTCCTCACCCATCTGCCTTCGCCCTAGGCATTCCTGGGCCCTGAAAACCCTGAGGAGCCCTATTTGGATGGCATTAACTACAACTGTGTGGCTCCTGGCAAACGCTTCCGGCCCATGGACAACTTGTCAGGCGGAGAGAAAACTGTGGCAGCTTTGGCCCTGCTCTTTGCCATTCATAGGTAAGGCTGTGTCCGCCAGCACAATTGGTGGAGAGACTGAACTTAGGTCACTGGAGACTCTGGGGCCCAAGGATCTGCAGAGATCTGCAGGGGTGACGGTGTTCTGGTGGAATTGGAATTGCGCCCCTGTTTCCCTACCTACTACCACACCTGGCCTTTGTTTCCTAGGCCCATTTTCCCCACCATCCTCATCCCAGCAGCATGCCCTCACCAGCCCCGCATGTATTCAGTCCTCCCACCAGGGTGTTTCTCACAAGATTCCTGGCTAATCGGTCTTTTCCATGCAAATACAGTTTGACCGTCACCTATCACCCCTTCGTGTCTCATTCTCCTCCTGTTCCTCTGGGAAGCCTGTTTTGACCTGAGAAGCATACCTTGACCCCTCCTGAATGCCACTTGTACTTGAATATGACCCCCACAACCTAGTGCTGGATTGTACAGTGTCATTCAGTGAGCATTTCTTGAGGACCGCTCTGTACCAGACCCTCTGGGGCTATTAATGTCACAGATGAGTCAGACATGGTCTTTGTCCTCAAGGAGCTTGTGGTTTAGTGGAAGCCAGATGTGTAAGCAGGCAGTGAGCTTGGTTTTGTAACCAGGTGAGGGTGTGTGCTGTGGATGCACAGAGGAGGGGCACCACCCACTGTAGAGAAGGATTAGGGCTGGCCAGCGAAGACTTTTGGAGGTAAAGTAGGTAACACATGAGCAGGAAATGTAAAGAATGAGTAGAGCCCAGCCAGCGTGGCTCTGTGGTTGAGTGTCAACCTATGAACCAGGAGGTCACAGTTCAATTCCTGGTCCGGGCACATGCTCAGGTTGCGGGCTCAATCCCCAGTGCGGAGCATATAGGAGGCAGCTGATCAGTGATTCTCTCTCATCATTGATGTTTCTCCCCTCTCCCCTCTCCCCTCTCCCCTCTCCCCTCTCCCCTCTCCCCTCTCCCCTCTCTCCTCTCTCCTCTCCCCTCTCCTCCCTTCTTCCTCTCCTCCCTCTCCCTCTCCCTTCCTCTCTGCAATCAATATATAAAAGAATGAGTAGAAATTGGCCAGGGAGAGAGGCGGCATTGCAGGCGGACTTTGTAGCATGTGTGCAGGCAGGGAGACATGAGAGTAAACTGCAGGTGGGCAGGGCAGACTTCTAGACAGCCTGGTGAGTATGGCCAGAGCCTAGGGCAGCTTCACCTCCCCAGCCAGCCTGGAGGCTCTGGGGAGGGCTGTGTCTGCTGATTCTACAGGATCCGGGAGCACAGGGCTGGTTGCTACGGAGGGCTCACTGGGTCTGGGCTCAGTTGGTCTGTTGGCCTTAGGGGCTCGAGGAACATGAAGGCCTGGGTTTTTCATCTCTGAAGAAGTGGAGGGGAATCTGGCCTGAGTGATGGGCCCTGGGGCTGTTCTGCCCCACCCCCACCCCATCCATGTCTCTTACCTATTGGTCCTGTCCCCTCCTCCAGCTACAAGCCTGCCCCCTTCTTCGTCCTGGATGAGATTGATGCCGCCCTGGATAACACCAACATTGGCAAGGTGGGTGCAAGGAAAGAGGGGCATCCCTAGGCTGGGGCTGGGTTTCAGGGGGCAGCTCCTGAATGTGCCCTAACTTTTCCTGCTGTTTTCTTCCTGTGTGGGGAGGCTGGGCCCAGGGTCATTCATGCCCTGCTAGTCAGTGGCCTCTTCTTAGTATCTCATCTCCCTGTACCCCCGCCTCTGCTTCTGGTACTGACTGGAAAACACAAGGTATTATTAAGGCTTCAACCCTACTGTGTGTTGGTGGTCCCTTCCACAGGTGGCCAACTACATCAAGGAGCAGTCGACCTGCAACTTCCAGGCCATTGTCATCTCTCTCAAGGAGGAGTTCTACACCAAGGCCGAGAGCCTCATTGGAGTCTACCCTGAGGTAGGGCGGACCTGGAGCCAGCCCCACTCCCTGCCTGACTCCCCGGGGCAGGACGGGAAGGCCACAGTGAAGGGGTGCCGGGCGGGGAAGCACAGAAACTCAAGTCCTGAACGGCCATCTGGGCTGGTTGGAACTTTGCCCTGGAGGCTTACCCAGCCCAGCTGGGCAGGGCCATTGCATTTGGGGACAAATGGAAAGGCCAGGCATAGGCAGCCAGACAAAAACAGCAGCAGCATGCAGAGGTGGGACTGAGCATGGCCTCTCACACCCAGAGAGAACCACTGCTTGGGCTTTGGGCAGGTATGTAGAGAGAAGGCTTGAGGCCCCCAGTTCTGGGATGCTTAGACCCCTCTTAATTCTCTCCTTACAATTTCATTTTTCTTTCTCTCTCTCCTCCTTCAGCAAGGGGACTGTGTGATCAGCAAAGTCTTGACCTTTGACCTCACCAAGTACCCAGATGCCAACCCCAATCCCAATGAGCAGTAGCAGTTCTGCCCTCCCACCCTATCTGGATCCCTAAGCTGCCCATCTGCCAATCTCTGGATATTTGGCTTCCAACCTTCCCTTACCTCCTCTCCCTGTTTGCTATTGTCATGGGATTTAGGCGCTGCTATTGAGCACAAAGAGGAACAGAGGTGATGTTAAGTCTGGAGTAAAAACTCCTGAGCTACAGGGAGCATCCTGGCCTCTGTAAGGAGGTGCTAAGCTAAACAGGGCCATTGTCTATCCCCTCCCCCCAAACCTCGCCTTCCATCGGCCCATAATCATGGGTCTGTGGGACCCCTTGCATTTTGCTTGTGTGTGGGTATGTGTGTGTACATGTGGTTGTATTTGCAAAATAATGATATGATATTGGAGACTCATTTTAGAAGGAACCTAGGTTGGCCCTGGCTGGCGTGGCTCAGTGGTTGGAGCATCAGCCTGCACACTAAAGGGTCCTGGGTTTGATTCCCGGTCAAGGGCATGTATCTGGGTTGCAGGCTTGATCCCCGCCCTGGGTCCGGGTGTGTGTGGGAGGCAACCAATCAATGTATCTCTCACATTGATGTTTCTCTCTCCCACACTCCCCCCTCCCTTCCACTCTTTAAAAATCAACCAGAAAAAATATCCTCATTTCTCCAGTGAGGATTTAAAAAATAATAATAATAAGGAACCTAGGTTGAATTTGACTCCAAGAGAGCTTTGTATGACCGCCCCCCAGAACTGGGCAAAGGTATTCAGGACCTCATAGGAAGGAGTCAGGCAGTCACATGAGACTGCCTGTATCCCCTCATTTGTGTTTTCATTTATTTGTGTATTTATCAAACACATTGAGCATGCTGTTTGTCAGGCTCTCTGATAGGAATGCAGAGCTGAGTCATGTGATCCCTCCTAAGGAGATACGTTGGGTTCAGGAGTTCCTGTGGTTAGCTGAATCATGTATAGGCACTTTGAATTTGAGGAGACCACCACCTCCAGGCTTCCTGGAGAAGGTCGGATTGGAACTGGGCATTAATAAATCGGTAGGATTTGGTCAGGCACTAGGAACAGGGCCTGGGCACTAGGAGCAAAGCCCGGGCTCTAGGGACAGACAGTTGCAGGTTCTAGTCCCGTTTTTTAAAATTCAGAGGTAGAAAAAGTAATTCCTAGAAGAAATGGGTGTAGGAAACAACAGTAGAGGTAACAGAAGGGCTCTAGGCGCTTGGGAGCGAGGAAGGTAATGGTAATGCGCTTGGGGGGGTGGGGTGGGGGGGGAAGAAGCGCAGATGTGCTTCCAGGAGGGAGAGCCCTAGTCCCATTTTTTTAGTCACTCACTCGTGTGACATTGGGCAAGTCATTTGACCTTTCTGTGCCTCACTGTTTCCTCATCTGTAAAATAGGGCTAACAGTATTACCTACCTCACATAGGTTTTAATGATGTCAAGCTTCTCACTGGAGGCCTTACCCCTGCCTGGAGCCCACTAGGTGCTGAACCCTCAGAATACAGCCTTCTCATATCTGGATCCCTGAGGGCTTCTGATCCCAATTGTTAGGAACAGAAGGAGCCTCCAAATCTGGGAGATGCTGAATGTCCTGGTTACTAGGAAAGTCCTGGGCACTGATGGGGGAGGGGTTACCTGGTACGTGGACGGCCTAAGGAAATCTGTAGCTTCAATCGTATATAA
Organism: Myotis daubentonii; assembly: GCF_963259705.1. NCBI lineage: Eukaryota > Metazoa > Chordata > Mammalia > Chiroptera > Vespertilionidae > Myotis > Myotis daubentonii. The sequence goes on along the minus strand of NC_081861.1, from coordinate 7,435,663 downwards.
TAACTGGGTGCCCGGGCCCCAACCTGATTGTGAGGAAGTAGGGAGAGGTGGCCTGGGCCACACCCTAGCCAAACACATTGATGTTCGTTTTGGGAACTAGATGCATTAACTGCAGGGACCGTGCTGGGCACAGCCCGCTGCCACGAGGTCAGTCTGCATTTGTTCACACACACCACCAGACCATCACCCTGTCCTGATCTGCATACTGCATAGTTGTTTTTGAAAAGTTAAGTCAGTTCTAATTGCTCAAGTCATCCTTGAATCCACTCTTTTTAAGAAATTAGATGATTACAAATAAAGGTAGCCCGCTCGCCGCCATTTTCCCTCCCTCCCTTAACTGCTGTTCGTTTGTTGTACATCTTTCTATCTAGACTTTAAGATTTTTACATATACTAATTCATTGGAAGTGTTATTGTGTTTAATGCAGACGATATATATGGACATTTCCTACAATTTGCTTTCTTGGCCTAATGCTTTTGAGATCAGTGCATGTTGCTAATAAATTCATGCCATCCTTTTTAATCACTGTATAGATCGCCGTCATAAGACCATTTTATGGTTTTGATATTACAAAATACATAGGAGCATTGTGTGTGTGTGCGTGTGTGTGTGTGTGTGTGTGTGTGTGTGTTTGTGTGTGTGAAAATTTACCTGTGATCAATGCCTAGAAGTTGAATTGAAAAAGTCATAGGCTATTTATATTTTTGTTTTTAATAGATACTTCCAAATTGCCCTCCTGTACCACTTACTCAATATTTTTCTTCAGTTTGTCTTAGGTTTAATATCATGAACTTCAGTTTTCATCCGAAGTAGTGATATCATGAAATCACGGGTTTTATGTGTTGTTATGTTGTTTTTTAATGCATATTAAAAGGTATAATCAAAACAAATTTGTCTGTGTTCAATCAAAGAAGTCCCATACCACCAGTGTGCTGTAGTTTGGGAAGTACTGGCATAATTATAAGCATAGTTTGGGGGTCACCCAGGTTCAGATCCCAGCTGTGGCAGCTTGAGCCTATTCCTTCACCTGCATGGGCCTCAGTTTCCTCCTGTAGGAAAGGAGCTCATAGAAGCCTACCTTGCAGCCGTGCAGGGAGGATGAAGGGACATATGTTTGAAGTACTGGCTGACACATTATCACAGGCCTTTAAAGGTAGCGATTGCTGTTCTCCCCATTTACAGAGGGGGAAACAGGCCCAGGAAGGGTAAGTGACCCAGATAACAGAGTTTGAACTCGGGCCCTCCGATTCTGTCTTGGGGTTTCTCCACTGAGGGTGCTTATTCACCTTGGATTTGTACTTGACTCACTTGTGAAGCTTCTTCCTTTTTAAAAGTCAAAGCAGTATGTACACAGGTTGGAAAATAAGGTTGCACAGAAGGGCTTATAATCAAAAGCAGTAGCTCCCTGCTGCACCTCCACAGCCGAAGACTTGAGCTCTGTGCTCTGGTCCTGCCCCTGGAAATCTTCAGTAGGGTGTGGGTAATAATCTAGATCAGCGGTTTTCAACCCTTTTTCTTTTTTAAAAAAAGTATATTTTTTACTGATTTCAGAGAGGAAGGGGGAGAGAGAGAGAGAAAGAAACATCAGTGATGAGAAAGAATGATCAGCCGCTTCCTGCACGCTCCTCATGGGATCGAGCCCGAAACCCAGGCATGTGCCCTGACAGAGAATCAAACCGTGATCTGGTTCATAGGTCAACACTCAACCACTGAGCCACGCTGACCGGGCTCAACTTTTTTCATCTTGTGGCACATAATACAACAATTTGGTGACACACAAAAAAACAGATTTTTTTTTTTTTTTTTTTGCTGAGCTGACTAAATGAAAAAGGTATCATTCACGCCGGATGGCTATTGTGTTGGCTGTTGTCATTTTTTTATTTGACAACCTAAGGGAAAAGAGGTCAGTGCCCCTGACTAGTCAGATTATTGCATGTTTTAAGAATTCATTGCGTGCTTTAAAAATTCTTGCGGCAAGCCGGGGAAATTGCTGATCTAGATAACATTCCTACCTCACAGGGTGGAAAGGATTACATGCTATGCCTTGGGCTATGGCCCTGGAACACAGGAACACAATTGCTAAAAGGATCTTACATTCTGAGGATCAGAGAAGAGATAACTTGTCTGAGATCTCAGTGTTTCAGCGTCAGAGTCTAGACTTCAACTTGATTCTTCTCTGTGCTTGCCTAGAGCCTTCCTGTTGTGCCTCACCACCTCCTATCATCACAAGGTAATGTGCTCAGTGAAGGCTGTGCTCAGAGGAGAGCAGACAGCAGAGCTGTTTTCAAGAGGAAGCTGGATCTGAGGAGCATCCTTAGGGCTCATTGGAGGACACTAGGTTGTGTCCCTTATACTCTGGACCCTGCAGCCTTGGTCTGGGGAGTTGGCGAGTACTCTACGACAGTGTCTACTTTTAAAAAATATATATTTTTTTTTAATGAGAGGAAGAGAGAGCTAGAAACATCAATGATGAGAATCATTGATCAGCTGCCTCCTGCACACCTCCTAATGGGGATTGAGCCTGCAACCCGGGCATGTGCCCTTGATCGGAATCAAATCCGGGACCCTTCAGTCCGCAGGCTGATGCTCTATCCACTGAGCCAAACCAGCTAGGGCCACAGTGTCTATTTTCAATTGGGCACTTCACTCTGGGAATCCTGGTGTTTCACACCAAGCACACAAACATGAGTCCAGTCTTTGTTGAGGAGCTCACTCTAGTTGGGGAGGCAATTCATGAAGCAGCTGTTAACCATCCAGTGTCAGTGTGATCAGTGTTCTGACAGAAGCACAGAAAAAGGAGGGGCATGTAGCTTAGAGAGTCAGGGAAGGCATCCTCTAATCTAGGAGATAATATCTGAGCTGAGTCCTGAGGGACTGGTAGGAATTAGCCAGTTGAGGAAGTGGAAGGAATTCCCAGATAGTGAGAATGGTATGCACAAAGACCTGAAGGCAAGAAACAGCAAAGCCATTCAGAAATACTGAAGCATGAGGTTTCCTGGGTTGGGGAGGAGCAGCAGGAAATGAAGCTGGAGAGGTAAGCAAGAACCAGATTTGAAGCCTCAGAGCCTGGCTACAGAGTCCAGATTTATCTCCTGGGACAGTGTGGTTCCCAAAGTGGCTGCACACCAGAAACACCTGGGGCATCCTGCACCCAGCCTGTAAAGTTCAGTTTCACTAACTGGGGTGGCACCTCAGAATCCTGAGTGCAGATGAAGGTCAGCACATGACTTTAGGGTGCAGCCAGGTTAGAACTGTAGCCTAAGGCAGGGGGGGTGGGGTGGGGGAGGGGCTGTGGAGTGGCTTTAAGCTGGGAGACTCTGGGTCAGATGGGAACTAGCAAACCCCTTTCTGGCCAGTCCGTGTGAAATGGATCCCATTAGCTGCTCATGCTGTAGGTTCTCATGGCTGCAGTTTCCCTGTTGTTCAGTTCTACAGTGGATGATATTTGCTTATTTTGTCTCTGAAGAAGCTGTGAGCATAAGGATGGGCCTGAGGTTACTGACCCAAAACAGGCACCCGGTAGATAGTTTTTGAAAGAATGAATGCATTTGTGAGGGAGAGGAGACAAGGAAATTAGTTAGGAAACTTGAAAATACCAGGCAGCCTACTCAAAGACAAGGGCAGTGGGAATGGTTTGGAAGTGATAAGGTGTGAGCTGTTAAGGGATGATGAACCAGACTTGGTGACTTGATTATTGGATGTGGAGGGTGACTGAGACGATAGAGTGAACATCCATTAATAGCCAAGATTCCTACCGTAGCCCAGTAATTCTTCATTTATCTGAATCCAGACTACTCAGTAAGTGAAATTCCTCCCTCAAGTTAGTCAAACATTTTCTGTGTGCTGTGTGGTCACCCCCTCTCCCCAGCTACAATTTATCCAGTTCAATAAATCTTGGCTAAGCACTGCCTGTGTACAGTGAGGCTCTTCCAAGCCAGGACTCTTGACTCTTTCCTACCTCAAGAGATGATTTTGAGGACTTCCCCAGGTACGACTTACACCCCTGATACAGGAATCTAGAGTGAGATGCCCAGATGTCAGACCTGTAAGGGAACTTACAGACTTTGTCCAACCCCCTCCTGAGGCCCTTGGAGGGGAAGAAACTTCCTCAAGGTCCTACTGCTAGGATGTGTTGGGGCCAGAACTGGAACCTAAGTTCCCTTCCCCCATCACCTCTAGAGCCTTGAAGGTGGTACTTATTGGCCTTGAAGATCAATATACTGGATGGGCCAAACAAAAAGCTTGTCAATTACACTGTCCCCTTCTGGAAACCCCCAGCAAACCTGCCGTGCCCACAGTTCCTTTTACAGCATTTCTTAAGTGCCGGGGTCCAACCCCAGCAGGTCCAGGGGTCCCCAAAGGTGTGGACGGAGTCGGCGAAGAAGGAAGGACACAGAGACAGTGTTCAGTTGATCAGCAGCCTAGCCAGGATCTCCAGCCAGGATCTCCAGCCAAGTTCTGGTCTGGATCTCCAGCGAAGTTCTGGTGTTTATTGTCTTGTTACATCCGTATTTATACCAGTTGATTTTAATCCTGTCAATTTCTATTACAAAGGTTAGGGCGTTTCTTATCTCCATTCCAGGGAGTAAAGATTATGTAGCTTAAGCATGATTGTTTGTAGTTAAAGTGATTAACTACCCGCCTGGCACTTAGTTAAGGAGTTTCATCCCCTCCCTGACTTCAGGGAAAAATCCCTACCTGGGGAAACAACCTTTCTCGGAGAGGTGACCTTGGTTAAAACACACAGCCCTAAGGGAAACAAACATACTAAGAACAGTATTCTATATACGCCAGGTCCCTTGAAACATATGCTGTGCAGATGTTTCTTTCCTGCAGCGACTGTGTCAAGCAGCAAGGATGGACCGGCTTCCAGCACTTAAGCATAAGTTGCTATGCTCTGTACCATGTGCCCTCACAATCCTGGCCACTGATGGTTAGGTTGGGATAATATCTGTCTCAAGAACAGCTAATTTCTAGGTTGGCCAATGGCCTACTAGATTTTTGTGCAGCAGAAGTGGTGCCAGAAACTAAACAGCAAAAGCAAGGAGGAAACTTCAGAAACCTGACATTTGTGTTATGAGATACAAGGTAGCAGAAGCGATGAAATATCAAGACAGCAATAGACCAAATGAAGCAGTAGGAGCCACGAGGAACAGAAACCATGAGACAAAACCCTGAATCCAGCCCGGCCTGTGTGGCTCAGTGGTTGAAAATTGACCTATGAACCAGGAGGCCACGGTTCAATTCCCAGTCAGGGCACATGCCCAGGTTGCAGGCTCGATCCCAAGTTAGGGGGCATGCAGGAGGCAGCCGACCAATGATTCTCATCATTGATGTTTCTATCTCTCCCCCTCCCTTGCTCTCTGAAGTCAATAAAAATATATCTAAAAATAAAAGTGATCAATAAATTTATAAATAGAAAATCTGCATATTATTTAGAGATATAAAAATAATTATCAGAAAAATTAAACAGTTATAAGTGGACTAGTAGATTTCCAGATCAAGATGGCAGACTTACCACATGTTTATCTTCACTCCCACCTGAGACCTTGCTAAAATGACAGCAAAGGAATAAAAAGAGTATAAAAACACAATGATGAAGAGAATGGGAGCAGGTCCATCAGCAAAAGAGATCTCAACAAATTTCAGGAAAATGGGAAATAAATGAAGGAATGTTGATTGATGAATCATGACAGAGGAAGCCCTAACTTGGCATATGCATGAAAGTGATACCACCAAGGAAGGAACTGATGTTTCTCTGCAGAAGTATGCAGTGTCTTGGGTCTTAACAATGCTAGTTACCATATATAGTGGGAGTGAGATGTGGGATTAAAAACAGATTAATTGGAAGGCTGGATATCAAACTGATAACCAACCCCCTTGTGTACAATTCACAACAGCCAGATATCTACCCATTAGACAAAAACCAGAGTGTTCTTGTCTACGGAAACTGAACAACCTCAGGAGAAAAATCTTGGCATTCTGGCATTTGGGGACTCTGCAGCACAGTAGTCAATTCTCCTCAATCATCCTCAAAGAAAGCCACCATGCCCCAGCTGGTTTGGCTCAGGGGATAGAACATCAGCCTATGAACCAAAGGGTCCTGGGCTCGATTCCGGTCAAGGGCACGTACCTGGTTGGGCTCATGCTGGAGGAAACAAATCAATGTGTTTCTCTCACATCAGTATTTCTCTCTGTCTTTCGCTCTCTCTTCCACTCTCCCTGAAAATCAATGGAAAAATATCCTTGGTGAGGATTAAGAAATAAATAAAAAAAGAAAGCCACCAGTCACCTAGCTCTGTCCCCCATACACAGAGCTTCCAATCAGATTTTAGTGCTACATTCTTAAATACAAGTAAACAACCATGGATCACCAGGCATTTGAGAAAAGTCTGCAAACTGAAAGAGACCAAAATAAGCAAACAGGGAAAAACAAATCCCCAATGAAATACAGTGGGGCCTTGACTTACGAGTTTAATTCATTCCGAGACCGAGCTCGTTAAGGAGCTCATTGACTCAAATTACTCTAGCAACTCAATGCAAAAAATCAGCCGAGAGACAGCTGGTATCTCAAAAAACTCGTTAGTCGGGACACTCGTAAGTCAAGGCCCCACTGTAGGTATTTCAAAGACAAGAAGGAAATATAAAATACCTCTATTTTCCCCAGAGATTAAAGATAATAGTGTACCCATTGAACAAGAATAGGGTATTACAAGAAGGAAAATTGAACATGAATGGATATTTGAAAATTTTTAAATGTGGTTGTCAATATGAAAAGAAATGCAATAGAAGAGTTGGAAGATAAAATTAAATCTCACAGAAAGTAAACAAAAACAAAAGGAAGAGATGGAGAGCTAGGAAGGTAGGGATGAGGGAAGTAGAGAACAGATAAAAACTATAAACCATCAAAACAGAAACCAAGATGGCAGCATAGGTAAACACCGGAAATTGTTGCCTCGCACAACAACTTCAAAAATACAAACTAAAAGACAGAACGGACATCATCCAGAACCACAGGAAGGCTGGCTGAGTGGAAATTCTACAACTAGAAGGAAACAGAAAAGCACACTGAGACTCAGAGGAGGTGCGGAAGTAAAGTGCAGAGGTACGGAGGCACACGCGGAAAGGGCTGGAAACTGAGGACATGGTTGTCTTTTTCAATCGGGAGGGCGTCTCAAGCTCCTGACTGCTCTGAACTCCAGTTCTGGGCGAGTCTGTGGGGACCCAGACTCATACAGGAGAAACTGGACTGTCTGGCATCGGTCGGAACTCGAGGGCAGCTTTCTCTCAGAGGTACTTGCAGCGATCACTGGGACACTGAGAAGCAGGGCCTCTTAGGGTAGGACTGAGGAGCAGCCATAGCTCTTGCTCTGCCCTGTTGATCCCCAGAGACCCCGCCCCACCCAAGCTGTATGGAGAGGCTTTTGCATATGAAAGGCCTGGCCCTTTGCAATCTGAAAATTACCTAACAAACTGCAGCTGGGTCAGAGAAACCCAGAACTTCCAAAAGAAGGCCCAAGGCCCCACAGCAGCTTGCATTGCTTCACAGCTGGGCTCCTGCTGGGTAGCCTCAGGCAGAGGCTAAATTAGCACCTCCTTAGAGATCCAAGAGACAGTGTACCCAGTGGTCAGAGTGGGACCATCCAGATTACAACTCCTCAGATCCATAGGGACACACGCAGGGGGCAGACTCAGTGAGCACCAAAGCCCCACTGAAGCAAGTCTTGCCCCAGAAGGGTGTCTCCAGCACAGAAGTTCTCCCACTGCAGAAATAGCTGATTCTCACAGCCAATTGGCCTGGAGGTCAATTCCTCCTAGTGGTCCTACAACAATCAAGGCATAACTACAACAAGACTGTGCACAAAGCACACAAGGGGGTGCACCAAGAGTGTCCATCTCAGGTAATTGGGGAGGTTGAGCCACTGGGCCCTGTAGGCCACCTAGCACAGAAAGCTACTCTATCAACACAGGGAAGCATAAAAAATGTGGAGAAAAAGAAACAGGTCACAAATGACAGAAATGGAGGAAAGCAAACTACTGGATATAGAGTTCAAAACCACACTTTTAAGGTTTTTCAAGAATTCTCTAGAAACCACCGATAAACTAAGAGAGGCCCTCAAGAAATCTAGTGAGACCCTCAAGGTTATGAAAAAGGACCAACTAGAAATTAAGCATACACTGACTGAAATAAAGAATATTATACAGAGTTCCAACAGCAGACTAGAAGATCGCAAGAATCAAGTCAAAGATTTGAAATACGAAGAAGCAAAAAACACCCAACCAGAAAAACAAAAAGAAAAAAGAATCCAAAAATATGAAGATAGTGTAAGGAGCCTCTGGGACAACTTCAAGCGCACCAACATCTGAATTATAGGGGTGCCAGAAGATGAGAGAGAGCAAGATATTGTAAACCTATTTGAAGAAATAATGACAGAAAACTTCCCCTACCTGGTGAAAGAAATAGACTTACAGGTCCAGGAAGCGCAGAGAACCCCAAACAAAAGGAATCCAAAGAGGACCACACCAAGACACATCATAATTAAAATGCCAAGAGCAAAAGACAAAGAGAGAATCTTAAAAGCAGCAAGAGAAAGAAAGTCAGTTACCTACAAGGGAATACCCATACGACTGTCAGCTGATTTCTCAACAGAAACTTTGCAGGCCAGAAGAGAGTGGCAAGAAATATTCAAAGTGATGAATACCAAGAACCTACCACCAAGATTACTTTATCCAGCAAAGCTATCATTCAGAATTGAAGGTCAGATAAAGAGCTTCACAGATAAGAAAAAGCTAAAGGAGTTCATCACCTCCAAACCAGTACTATATGAAATGCTGAAAGGTATCCTTTAAGAAGAGGAAGAAGAAGAAAAAGGTAAAGATACAAATTATGAACAACAAATACACATCTATCAACAAGTGAATCTAAAAATCAAGTGAATAAATAATCTGATGAACAGAATAAACTGGTGAATATAATAGAATCAGGGGCTTAGATAGGGAGTGGACTGACTATTCTCGGGGGGGAAAAGGAGTGTGGTGGATGCGGGAATAGACTGGACAAAAATGGTACACCTATGGATGAGGACAGTGCGGGGGGGGGGGGGAGCAGGTAAGGGCAGAGGGTCAGGTCGGAACCGGTGGAGGGGAGCTATGGGGGAAAAAAGAGGAACAGCTGTGATAATCTGAACAATAGAGATTTAATTAAAAAAACATTTAAAAAAAACTATAAACCATCAATTTAAAAGGTCTAACATCCAACTTTAAAGAGAGAAGAACATAGAAGAGAGGTATGTATCAAAGAAATAAGGTAAGAAAAATTCCCAGAGTTAAAGAACTTCAAAATGAAAAGACCTAACCAATGACCAGAAAAATGAAAGACAAATCCCCAAACCTAAACACATTAAAGGTTAGAATTTGAATACAATTAAAAATAACTATTTAAAGAGGTGATTAGAAAAACTTTTCCCTATTCCTCTCCCCAAGTCAGCTAAAATGCTAGAACATTATCTATAAACCTAAGAAGACTCTGAGAGGTGGGGAGAAGGCAAATCTGCTGGGGATCTTTTTTATTTTATTTTTTAAAAATATATTTTAATTTTTTACAGAGAGGAAGGGAAAGCGATAGTTAGAAACACTGATGAGCAAGAAACATCGATCAGCTGCCTCCTGCACACCCCCCCCACACACACACACACTGGGGATGTGCCTGCAACCAAGGTACATGCCCTTGACTGGAATCGAACCCGGGACCCTCCAGTCCACAGGCCGATGCTCTATCCACTGAGCCAGACCGGTTAGGGCTCTGCTGGGGATCTTGATGGCAGAGGAGTGACATGGTGTGAGCTCCCTGGGTTTGCTTTTCACCTCACATACCCAAGACTTGGTGCTGGAGAAGGTAACAATTAGATAATCACTCTACTCCAGCCAAACACCACAGAAAAAAGTGTGGCTCCACCAGCAAAGGCAAAGTGGGGAGCTGAGCTTTCCACCCTTTCTAGCTATAGTCATCCCAGCCCCTTCTTGCTGTGATGGTGTCAGAGAAGGTTGAGTGGAGAGCTGGAACTCCCATCCCCCGCCTAAAAGTAATGAGGAAATCCTCCCCCTAGGGCAGTGATGGCGAACCTTTTGAGCTCTGTGTGTCAGCATTTTGAAAAACCCTAACTTAACTCTGGTGCCATGTCACATATAGAAATTTTTTGATATTTGCAACCATAGTAAAACAAAGACTTATATTTTTGATATTTATTTTATATATTTAAATGCCATTTAACAAAGAAAAATCAACCAAAAAAATGAGTTCGCGTGTCACCTCTGACATGCGTGTCATAGGTTCGCCATCACTGCCCTAGGGTGTTTATAAAGACTGAGTGGAGATCCTGGACTTCCACCACCACCTGTCAGTAACAAGGCAATGGCCCCTCTTTTGCTTCTGGAACAGTGTCTGAGGAGGCAAGCTAAAACAGAATGTCTAAATAAGATCCAGAATCTGAAAACACAATACCCAAACTTCCCAGGTTTCAATAGAAAATTACTCATCATACTAAGAATCAAGAAAATATCAACTTCAGTGAGAAAAGACACAGAACAGACTCCAACATCAAGATAACAAAGATGTTAAAAATTATCTGACAAGGGTTTTTAAGGAGCTATCATAAAAATGCCTCAATGTGCCCAGCTGGTGTAGCTCAGTGCTTGAGCATTGACCCATGCACCAGAAGATCGCTGGTTTGATTACCGGTCAGTGCATATGCCCTGGTTGCAGGCTTGATCCCCAGTAGGGGGTATGCAAGAGGTAGCTAATCAAGGATTCTCTCTCATCATTGATGTTTCTATCTCGCTCTCCCTCTCCCTTCCTCTCTGAAATCAATAAAAAAGTATTTTTTTAAAATAATATGTATATATTTTTAAATGCCTCAATGTACAATTAAATTTGTTTCATTAAAACATGAAAAAATAGCCAAACCGGTTTGGCTCAGTGGATAGAGCGTCTGCCTGCAGACTGAGGGGTCCCAGGTTCAATTCCGGTCAAGGGCACATACCTTGGTTGCGGGCACATCCCCAGTGGGAGGTGTGCAGGAGGCGGCTGGTCGATGTTTCTCTCTCATCGATGTTTCTAGCTCTCTATCCCTCTCCCTTCCTTTCTGTAAAAAATCAATAAAGAATATTTTTAAAAAAAACATGAAAAAATAGAAACTGTCAGTAAAGAAATATAAAATATAAAGAACCAAATGGAAATTTTAGAACTGAAAAATACAATAACCAAAACAAAAGGGTGAGTGGATGGGCTAACAGAAAAATGGAGAGGACAGAGGAAAGAATCAGTGAATTTGAAGATAGAACAATAAAAATTACACAATCTGGACAACTGAGAGAAAATAGACTGGGGAAAAAGTGAACAGAATCTTAGGGACCTGTGAGACTATAACAAAAGATCTAATATTCATGTCTCTGGGCTCCCAGAAAGACAGAAGAAAAAGAGATGGGGAAAGTCAGTTATAAAGCAATAAGACTCAAGACTGAAAGCAACTTCTTATCATAAAAATTGGATGCTAGAAGAAAGTGAAGCAATGCCTTCAAAGTTCTGAGAAAATGACATTGAACCTCAGACTTTATAGACAAATGTAAGTATGAAATAAATATTTTCAGACATGCAAAGACTCATGAAGTCTACTTCTTACACAACCTTTCTGAGAAAGTTACTTGAGGATGTGTACTGTCAAAAAAATGGAAAAAGTTAACAAAACAAAAAAACCTGGGAACCAGTAAATAGTGGGTATAACCAAGGAAAGCAGTGAAGGAAAGTATCAAAATGACAGCCATGCATCAGGACTAGAGAAGGACTAAGTCCAGATTTGAGAAAGGGGATGGAGTGCTGCAGAAAGAAGGTCTCTTGGGTGGAAAAAGTGGGCCTAATGAAATACTTAATGTAATAGAGATCTTGAAAAGAAAAAATGGAATATATGATGAAATAGTGAAAGAGAAAAAAAGAATTAGAAACTAAGAAAAATGAAAAACTGCTAAGGAAAAATTATAAAAATATATTAATTGGCTCTGTACTAGTTATAGTTTGGTCTCGCCCTGTCAAGGCATTAGGGGTGAGTTAATTAAATGTTTGACCAAATATAGCAGGCTAATTTTTAAGTGGATAATTTTGTATGGCCCGCAAATCTATCTATATATATATAAGGCTAACTGGCCGACCGTACGTCTGTTTGACCATCCGACTAACCAACTGGCCAGTACATATGATGCGCACTGGCATTTTAAAAATAAACGTTGACTTGCACATGCACGATACATATAAAGCTCATGCTGGTGCCAATCACAAGCATGTGTTTCAATCTGTCATTGTCGATCATGAATTTGGTTGACACTTTTATTATAGAGAAAGGGCGAATAGAGATATTAAAATATTTCTTCTAATTTCCTTTCAATGTGCACAAATCTGTGCACCGGGCCACTAGTGATATTATAAATAGCCAAATGGCCCTTGGCAGAAAAAAGATTCCCCACCTCTGAAGTAAATGGATGAAAAGCACCAGTGCCGCCCTAACTGGTTTGGCTCGGTGGATAGAGTGTCAGCCTTTGAACTCAAGGGTCCCAGGTTTGATTCCGGTCAAGGGCATGTACCTTGGTTGTGGGCACATCTCCAGTAGGGAGTGTGCAGGAGGCAGCTGATCGATGTTTCTCTCTCATCGATGCTTCTAACTCTCTATCCCTCTCCCTTCCTCTGTAAAAAATCAATAAAATATATTTTTTAAAAAAGAAAAGCACCAGTGCCAGTAAAGGTATGATAGAGAGAATGAATGAATCACCCTCTGTGTCTTGGTGCAAACCCACCTGGAAGAGCTTCTGCCCTGCCCTCCACCCATCTGAAGAGCATGGCACAGTGTTCACCTCTTTTCCATTACAAGGAACAGACACATTCAGGTTAGAGATGAAGATTTATTTATTGAAGAATTCAGAGGGCAAGAAGGAAGTCAAACACAGCTCCACAGACGGCCTCACAGGAGAACTGAAACTTGAAAACGGCTCATGATCCAAAGCAGCTCTAGAGCCTGGCTTATCTCGTCACCCCCTCAGCTGCAGGCATCTGTTGCTCCCTTCTCTAGCGCTCCCAAAATAGTGACTCAACTTCTTTCTTGCTGTATTTATACTCCTACTGCCACTGACTACCTTCATTCTGTTCCCCTCTTCGCTCCCCCAGGGCCTTCGGGCCCCATGGCTTCTGGGCCTCCTGTTATGTGCAGCTTCCTGACTTCTGGGGCCTCAGTTCCAAATAGCCCAGGGCTTCTCTGTGTTGTAGCTTCTTCTTTTTTTTTATTTTTAATCCTCACCCGAGAATATTTTTCCATTGATTTTTAGAGAGCGTGGAAGGGTGGGGGAGAGACAGAAAGAAACATCAATGTGAGAGAAACACATCTATTGGTTGCCTCCCACACAGACCCAACCAGGGCCTGGGCCCTTGACCGGAATCGAACCCAGGACCCTTCAGTCTGCAGGCCGACAATCTATCCACTAAGCCAAACTGGCTTGGGCTCTGTGTTGTAGCTTCTGCTTGCTTTGTAACTCCTGCCACCTCTGTGGTTCCTGTTGCCTGCTGTCACGTGGCTCCAGCTTCCTGGTTGCTCCTGCAGTCTCATCACTTCTGCCACCTCATGGATCTTGTGTGTTCAAGCTGCTGATGCTATATGGGTCTCACAGATTGGGGAGGGGGGGGGAGGGAGGGTTGTTTTTTTAAATAATTTTTAAAATATATTTTTATTGATTTCAGAGAGGAAGGGAGAGGGAGAGAGAGATAGAAACATCAATGATGGGAGAGAATCATTGATCAGCTGCCTCCTGCATGCCCCACACTGGGGATCGAGCCTAAAACCTGGGCATGATTAGGAATCAAACCATGACCTCCTGGTTTATAGGTTGACGCTCAACCACTGAGCTGCATGGACCAGGCTGAATTCAGGGTTTTGTCTCATGGTTTCTGTTCCTTATGGCTCCTACTGTTTCATGGCTTCTGCATCCTATTGCTGTCTTGATTTTTCATGGCTTTTCAGTTTTTGAGGAAAGATGTGACGTATCTTTCCTTGGTTATGAAGAAAGAAGTATGTAGTTGGGTCACTGCTGTTAACCATCTTGTGAACATGCAAAAGGCCTACCTGCGAATGGAGCTGACAAATGGAGGAGGCAGAGCCAAGAGAATCACAGAGAAATGGAACCATAGTCCTGGTCACACCATGCCTGAATCTGCCCTGCCTGTGGACTTCTCAGGTAAGTGAGGCCATAAATTACATTGATTATTTAAGCCCGTTTGAGGTGGGTTTTATATTGCTTGCACCTGAAAGCATTCTAACCTACTCTCTGCCACTTCCCTTTAGAGAGGGAATGAGTGCATGTTTGGTTATATGAGGTTCTATATTAGGTGGAAGCATTTTTTAAGTATGGAAATGAGGGCATATGTGGATGTCGGACACCCAAAGGAGTGAACTGTAGTGGTTGCTTAGCATCTAAATGTCCACCCTGTTTGGGGGGATTCCCTGCTAGTGTAAGTCTAGTTTGGAGACAGGACCTTACTTTCAACTATGGAAACTGAAGGTGGTTAGATACTTCCTTTCCCTGCCCACCACACAGCAAGGGCTGAATGCTCTGTTCATGGCTTTGAAGGAGACAGGAACATATGAAAGTAAAAGATGGGTGATATGCCCTAGCTGTTTTGGTTCAGTGGATAGAGCCACATCAGCTAGGGCAATCACCCTGCTTCAGGTCCCAGGTTCGATTCCAGCCAAGGGCACATGCCTGGGTTGTGGGCTCGATCCCCCTCAGTAGGGGGCGTGCAGGAGGCAGCCAATCAATGATTCTCATCATTGATGTTTCTATCTCTCTACCCCTCTCCCTTCCTGTCTGAAGTCAATAAAAATATATTTTAAAAAAAGATGGGTGATCAATTAGGAGAATATAGTTGCAATGTGCAAAACTGACAAAATATTAACAACAACAAAAGGAGATAGTAAACCCGATAGGAAAACGAACAAAGGATATGAAGAGTAATTAAGAGATTTTCAACTCTGCTAATAATTAGAAGAATGAAAATTAAAATAATAGTGAGAATCACTATAAGAATGGCAAGATGTAGAAAGGCAGATATTATCAATTGCTGATGAGGATGTGAGGGAAAGGAACACTGTGGGTGGGAGTGTAAACTGATGCAGACACTCCAGAGAGTAATCTGGTAGTACCACCTGGAAGTAAGTAGAGCATTGTTTTGTTCAGCGCTGTTTTGTTATAACATAGGATGTCGTAGGATCTTAACTCCTGTTTATATCAATTAGCCTATGGTAAAATTGGTTTTCTTGCCCTGGCTGATGTTGCTTGGTGGTTAGAGCACTAGTCTGCACATCAAAGGGTCACAGGTTTGATTCCAGTTCAATGGCATGTACCCGGGTTTCGGGTTTGCTCACCGCCCCTGGTTGAGCACATGCAAGAGGCAACCAATTGATGTGTCTCTCACATCGATGTTTCTTTCTCCCCCTCCCCCCTCCTTTCCATTCCCTCTGAAAAGCAATGGAAAAAATACCTCAGGTGAGGATCAACCAAAATAATTGATTATTTTCTTATATATCATTTTACTTAAAGTCTCAGAACCTACTAATGACATTGAGGCCATACTGTGTATGTATACTCTACAATTCAGCTATCATACTCCTGGGTATATATATATATTTATATTCCAGAGAAATTCTCACATAGGTCCTTAAGGAAATAGAGTTGAGGTTGCTTGCTCTAGCTTTATTTGTGGTAGTGGAGAATTAATTTGAAGAAACCCAGGTGTCCATCACCATGGGACTGGATAAGCAAACTGTGATATCCTATATAATAAAAGCCTAATACGCAAATTGTCCCCTCAACTGGGAATTCGACCCAGAGTGCAGCTGCTCACTATGACGTGCACTGACCACCAGGGTGTGGCACGGAACATGGCAGGTGTGGGAAATGCTGCGCTGGCAGCGGGTGGCAGTGGAGGCACTGCTGGCCCAGATGGGCCCCAACAAGAGCAGGACCATGGGAGGATGGTGGAGCAGGTGAGCGGGCGGTGCCAGGCCAAGGCAGGTGTGAGCGAGGCCTGATTGCCCTGCTGATCGTCCCACAGACAGCAACCAGCGGTGGCGGTGGGGAGCGGGGCTCCTGCCGAGCTCCCAGGTGCTCAGGTAGCTGGGCGGGGCCCAATGACTCAGGTGGAGGGGGGCGCATGGGGGCCCGGGGACCCAGGTGCTGCCCAAAGCCCAGAGGTCAGCTAGGACCTGCCCTTCTACACCAGACGCTCATGCTTCGACCACTAGCCAGGTCTAGGGACTGCACCTGTGCATGAATTTTGCGCACCGGGCCTCTAGTATTCATAGAAAAGAAAATATAAAACAGCCCTGGCCAGCATGCTCAATGGTTAGAGCATTGACCCTTGCACTGAAAGGTCATGGGTTTGACTCCTGGTCAAGGGCATGTACTTGGGTTGCAGGTTCATTCCCCAGCCCTGGTGGAGGTGCATGTGGAAAGTAGCCTGCCCCTCTCTCTCTCCCTCTCTCTCTCTTTCTCCCTCCCTCCCTCCTTTCCTTCCTCCCTCTCTGCATTCATCCCTCCTTTCCACTTTCTTTAAAAATTAATGGAAAGGGGTATCCTTGGGTGAGGATTAACAAAAAATAAAATAAAAGAAAGAAAGAAAAAGTAAAACAGTAAAAAGACATGAGCTAAATTTACTATAGCCACATAGATAGGTCTCCAAAACCTAGTATTAAGTGGAAAAGGTAAAAAAATAATAGCCCTAACCAGTTTGGCTCAGTGGACAGAGCGTCGGCCTGCGGACTGAAGGGTCCCAGGTTTGATTCCGGTCAAGGGCATGTACCTTGGTTGCGGGCACATCCCCAGTAGGGAGTGTGCAGGAGGCAGCTGATCAATGCTTCTCTCTCATCAATGTTTCTAACTCTCTATCCCTCTCTCTTCCTCTCTGTAAAAAATCAATAAAATATATTAAACAAAAAACAAAATAATATTTACAGCATAATACTGTTTATATAAATGTAAAAAAACCCACTGTATATTTTCATGGATATGCATATATCTAAATAAACCCATGGAAGATGGCTTGGAAGAAGCATGTATATATATAAAACACACTTGAGCACCTCACTAAGGTGAGCAAGAGAATGGGAGTGGGGACGGGGACTGACAGGGGAAATCAATAATAGAATGAAATAAAACAGAAGAGGAGCCTCCATGGACTGAAGAAAATAATATGCCATGGATTTGGAGAGTGGGAGTAACACAATCCCGAAGTGGCCCACAAATAAACGAGGTCAGGGGGATGGTTAGCATTCAACTGCAGTGGCGTGTGATGGTAATCTAGGGGTCAAGGGGCCCGGGCTCCCAGGTGCTGCCCAAGGCCCAGAAGTCAGCTGGGACCTGCCCTTCCACGCCAACGGTGGAGGTAGCAGTGCCAGTAGCAGATGCTAACCCCGCTGTTAACAGTGTGGCCTTAGTGTGGCTTTTGATACCCAGTTCTCCAGATTTCTGTGAGCTATCTGATAACCTTGCAATAAATCCCTTTTCTGCTTAAATTAACCAGAGTCAATTTCTGTTATTGGCATCCAAAATCCTGACTGATACATCACATTTTGTTGGAAGACATCCTCAAGTTACTTTTTTATTTTAAAATATATTTTCATTGATTTCAGAGAGGAAGGGAGAGGGAGAGAGAGAGAGAAACATCAATGATGAGAGAGAATCATGGATCGGCTGCCTCCTGCACGCCCACACTGGGGATCCAGCCCACAACCCGGACTTGTGCCCTGACCAGGAATTGAACTGTGACCTCCTGGTTCATAGGTCTACGCTCAACCACTGAGCCACACCAGCCGGGTTCACGTTAATTCTTATGAAAGGTAAATGCTGCGGTCTTTGCATGTCTGAAAAGGTAACATTGTTTGACTTTCATATTTGAATCATAGTTTGTTTTTAGAATTCTATGTTAAAATCTTTTTCCCCTTGAGAGATTCGCTCTATTTACTAGATTGAAGGCTGACTGATTCATGAATTGTTGAATAAAGCAAATTAGATTTAAAAAAATATTTTTCCTCTGAATTTTGAAGGTATTGCTTTTAGTGTGTAGAGTCACTGATTAGATGTCAGTGCTAATATTATCCTGATTCCTTTGTTGGCAACCTGTTTTCTCCACCTCTGAAAGCTTATATTTTTGCCCTTAATACTTAGGATTTTGAAATATCACAACGAAGAGCCCAGAAGTGCGTTCTTCCCCATGTGTTTTGCTGGGCACCTGCTGGTTGGGCCCTTTCAATCTGAAGAATTATGTCCCTCTCCTCTGAGAAATCACTGTTTTATTTCTATGCTAATTTTTTCTCCTTTATTTTCTCTGTTCTCTTATTAGTTGGATTTGGATCTTGCATGACTTTGTCCTTTTAAAAACATATGTTTTTAGAGGAAGGAAGAGGGAGAGAGGGGTAGAAACATCAATGATGAGAAAGAATCATTGATTGATTGCCTCCTGCATGCCCCACACTGGGGATCGAACCCATAACCTGGGCATGTGCCCTGACTGGGCATCCAAGCATGACCTCCTGGTTCATGGGTCAACACTCAATCATTGAGCCACGCCAGCTGGGCTGCCTTTGTCTTTTTATTTTTTCTTACATAGCCTAGTCTTTGTTGTTGTTGTTTCCTGCATTCTGGGACATTTTCTTGACTTTATCTTCTATTGAACTTCTTTATTTTGGCAGTCATTTTCAATTGCCAAGCAATCTTTCTTATTCTCCTAAGGTGCCTTTTTCATAGCATCCTTTTTTTTTTTTAATGGATGCAATATCTTCCGTGTATGTGTGCTTAATAGAACTTTACTGGAGTCTTGAGAATAACAGATGACAATTACTAAGCCAGAAGGAAAAATTTTAATGGATATCAGATATTACCTCTCCAAGAGAATGTCACCCAGGTCCCACTGAAGGAGGTTGTCTATTATATTGGCTGTCCCTCTCCTTAGCCCCCTAGTATGATAAATACTGTGTGTGTGAAGGCTGGTTGTTTACCAACTGGATGGTTTTGGCCATGTGCTCCCTACCTGGAGTTGAGATCTCAGCTCTTACCTTGACATTAGAGAAGCGATGTTATTGTTCTGTTCACCACTCTGTATTTTCTGCTCCAGCATAACACGTTGCATGATTATTTTCTTCCTTGGACATTCTCATACCTGCCTCTCATCATGCTGACCTGGTTCCCATGGCCCACCCAAGACAATCACAATAGTCAGCAGCACATTTCAGAGAGTGGATTTTTTTAATGTTAAATAAGAATATATAGTGGAAACAACAAATCAGTCTAGTTTTTTGTTCTTGTTTGTTATTTATTTTTTATTTTTTTGTTAATCCTCACCTGAGGATATTTTTTCCATTGATTTTAGGGAAAAAGTGGTAGGGAGAGAGGGAGAGAGAGAAACATCAATGTGACATCGATTGGTTGCCTCTCACACGTGCCTCAACCAGGGTTGGGGATCGAACCCACAACCCAGGTATGTGCCTTTGACCAGGAATTGAACCCGAGACCCTTTGGTTCCCCAGGCCGATGCTCTAAACACTGAAAAGACCGGCCAGGGCCAGTCTAGTTTATTTTACCCTTTCCTCCAGCACGCGTCAACAGCAATCCAAACCTGCATATCTCTTGATATGGCCCACACATAGTATCCCTGAGAACAAAGTATTGGGGGGGGGGGATATGCACACACATCTCTCAAGAACAAATACTAATTTTCACAGAGCCATGTTTAGGATAAAAAATGAACTCAGTGGAAGCATAATACTGTTAAAGTACGCCCAAATTATGTCACTGCTCAGAACATTTAACATTTTAATCAGAGTGGAGAGCATTAGCTGAGTGCTTACTCTGTACCAGGCACTTGAATTACCCTCATTTCATAAAGAAGCAGAGCAAGGCTCCCAGGTGCCACTTGCCCAGGGTCACAGAGCTCATAAATGGCAGAGAGGAAATTGTACCAGTCCTTTCAAACCACAGCCAACCCATGTAACTGCTGCAATGTGCTGGACTGGTTTCTCCCAGCCATATTCAGGTTAATGGTGTAGCACAATCTACTCTAAGATCAGCTGGTAGAAACCTGAGATGCCTTTGTCTGAGTAAACAACCTATTCTGGTTAGTTTTCTCCCAAGTGAATTGACGTCCTTGCCTTTGGAGACAGAAAACTGCCACCAGCTTCGATTTAATTTTTTTTTCATAGAAATCATAACACGTTATTTCTAGATTTTAATTTTTCATCAAAGTAATATTTGCACACACTTAAAAAATAAGACAGTGCTACTAAAGAGCTCATACTAAAAATCCAGCAATATCCTGTCCCACTCCAACTGCAAGTCCTGCTCCCTACAGGCAGTACTTTAAACTATTTTACCAGCCTTTGGCTGTCTCTTCTGGCTTTTGCCACTCCCAACCCCCTTCTCCCTGGCCGTCTTCCACTCAGAAGAAGAAGAGCCAGAGATACGTTCTCAGCCTCCCTTGCAGCTAGAGTTGGTTATGTGTCCCCGTGATGGCCGTGAGATGCTTTCTGGGCGCCTTCTGACAAGGCTTTGCCTTTCCTGAGACACACATCTCTCAAGAACAAATACTAAGAGGCCACACTGTCCTCTTCCTTCTTCTTTCTGCTGGGAATATAGTCGTGCTGCCTGGAGAGGTGGCAGCAATCTTGTGACCCTGAGGGGATGAGCATGAGGATGAAGCTCGACACATTAAGGAATAAAAGGTTAGAAAAAGCCTAGTTCTTTTTTTTTTAATTTTTTAAAATATATTTTATTGATTTTTTTACAGAGAGGAGAGGAGAGGGATAGAGAGTTAGAAACATCGATCAGCTGCCTCCTGCACAGCCCCCACTGGGTATGTGCCTGCAACCAAGGTACATGCCCTTGACTGGAATCGAACTCGGACCCTTGAGTTCACAGGCTGACGCTCTATCCACTGAGCCAAACCGGTTAGGGCAAGCCTAGTTCTTAATGGTATCATTGAGCAGCTGAATACATGCCACACTTTTGTTGGTAATAAATTAACTTCCCGAGAAAGAAAGAAAAATGACAGAAAGCCACTCTCAGTTCATTATTTTTTGTTGTTGTTATTACTTGTAGCTGAAAGAGTTTTAACCTCAAGGGCCACCATGTTTCTATACAATAGACTATGCTACTATTTCTTTTCTTTTTAATTGTTTTATTGCTTAAAGTATTACAAAGAGTATTACATAGGTCTCCTTTTTTCCCACCCTTGACAATCCCCTGGCCTCCCCTACCCCCCAGTGTCTTATGTCCATTGGTTATGCTTATATGCATGCATACAAGTCCTTCGGTTGATCTCTTACCCTGCCCCCTCCTGCCCCCCAACCCTCCCCGGCCTTCCCACTGTAGTTTGACAGTCTGTTCAAGGCTGCTCTGCCTCTGTATCTATTTTTGTTCATCAGTTTATAATGGTCTTTATTATCCATAAATGAGTGAGATCATGTGGCATTTTTCCTTCATTGACTGGCTTATTTCACTTAGCATAATGCTCTCCAGTTCCATCCATGCTGTTGCAAATGGTTAAGAATTCCTTCTTTTTTACAGCAGCATAGTATTCCATCGTGTAGATGTACCACAGTTTTCTAATCCATTCATCTACTGATGGGCACTTAGGCTGTTTCCAGATCCTAGCTATGATGAATTGTGCTGCTATGAACATATGGGTGCATATATCCTTTCTGATTGGTGTTTCTGTTTTATTGGGATATATTCCTAGAAGTGGGATCACGGGGTCAAATGGGAGTTCCATTTTTAGTTTTTTGAGGAAACTCCATACTGTCTTCCATAGTGGCTGCACCAGTCTGCATTCCCACCAGCAGTGCACAAGTGTTCCTTTTTCTCCACATCCTCGCCAGCACTTGTCGTTTGTTGATTTGTTGATGATAGCCATTCTGACAGGTGTGAGATGGTACCTCATTGTCATTTTGATTTGCATCTCTCAAATGAGTAGTGACTTTGAGCATGTTTTCATATGTCTCTTGGCTTTCTGAATGTCCTCTTTTGAAAGGTGTCTATTTAGATCCTTTGCCCATTTTTTGATTGGATTGTTTATCTTCCTTTTGTTAAGTTGTATGAGTTCCCTATAAATGTTGGAGATTAAACCCTTATCAGTGATAACATTGGCAAATATGTTCTCCCATGCAGTGGGCTTTCTTGTTGTTTTGTTGATGGTTTCTTTTGCTGTGCAGAAGCTTTTTATTTTGATGTAGTCCCATTCGTTTATTTTCTCTTTAGTTTCCAATGTATGCTAATATTTCTTAACAATTTGAGACACTATCCCTTGACATCTTGTTATGGTAGAAGAGGATTTTATCCACTTCCACACGCACATCCTATTTTCCCTCCCTTTACTCTTCTACTGTGTTTATATCCCAATTCCTGGTAAATCAGTGGCTGTTAGAGTCAAAAAATGTACTAAGATTATTTGGATTTCTTTTCCTTTTTAAAATGTTCTTGAATTTAATAATTGCTTGGTTTTCCCCCTTGAAACGTGCCCAGCCTTAATTTTTCCCATTTGCTTCATCAAATCGTTCATAAACCTATTCACACAATTTTCACAAATATTCACACCACTCAGCTCATTGATTTAAGGAGAAACCAACACAAAGTTGATTGGTTGGGAACCTGTGTAAGGTGACCGGGTGGGGACCCGCGTATTCTGCCCCAGGACTCCTGAGTCCAGAAAGGAAAAACTTTGCTCTGAGACTGATTTCTTTGGGGAACGCTCTGTAATTTGCTGAGTGTAGATGCTTGGCTCTTGTGATTTCTACCCAGGAGCACAGGGAAGGGCAGAGCGAGGTGGGACAATCAACCGTTCCGACACCTACTTTCAATTCTCCCTCCTCTGGGGCCTCTACATCTCACTCCCAGGTCAGGATACCTTTTGCACCAGAGCTCCACCCGGATTTTGCAAGGAAGACCAAGGTTCTTCACCCAGATCCCTCCCACGGGGGGCTGTCCTCTACCTCTCCAGGCCCTGCTTTCTCAGTTACCGCCCCGCTAGCCCCTTTCTGCCAGGAAGTTGAACTCTCTTCCCCATGGATGGATCTTCCTCCAGTTTCTTTGGAGATGTGGGTTTATACACATGATTCCTTTATTCTTATTTTATGGGATGTCAGGAGGTACAGGAGAGAGAGGCATTCCACCCTCTTGAATGGAAGTTAGAATCAGAATTTTTAACAGGCCCAGATTACTTGGACCAACTTTTGTGAGCCATTGGCAATGGAAAATCCTGGGTTTGGGATTCTGATGGATTTGAGTTTGAATTGTCATTCTCTGACCTCCTTACTCAAGTCACATCCATGGGCCTCAATTTTCTCCTCTACAAAGTGGGAATGACAAGGCCTATCTGATAGAGCTCTGGGAAGATTTCCTTAGCGGCTATATATAAGCATACAACACAGGGCTTGGCAGACAGTAGGTGCTCAGAATTGGAGTGATCACTGTTTAAGGCAGCAAGTGGGAAATGTGATTGGAAAGATCTGAAGCAGGTGTCAGGAGGGTCTCAGAT
Organism: Myotis daubentonii; assembly: GCF_963259705.1. Lineage (NCBI taxonomy): Eukaryota > Metazoa > Chordata > Mammalia > Chiroptera > Vespertilionidae > Myotis > Myotis daubentonii. The sequence goes on along the minus strand of NC_081861.1, from coordinate 7,412,049 downwards.
GCCAGGACTTAGTCTTATGACGCTGAGGAACCCTGGCAGGCTTGTGAACAAGGAAGTGACTTGATCTCAAAGAATTTGTCAGATTGTTCTGTCAGTTGGGTGTGGAGTGGGATTGGCCCAGCAGCTCTTGGGTTAAAATCTTCGTCTGCATCTGAGTTATTTGTAACCGTTGTCATAGCAACAAGTTTGGCAAGTGAGCCAGTGTTGCAAGCTCCTGGCAGTAGGGAGGGGAGGGCAGTGGGAGAAGACAGAAGATTTGGAAGGTGGGGGGCGGGGGGGGGGTCATCTGTGACCAGCACTTCACTTTCCTCTTGTTTGTCTGAAGCGTGCAGCTGGAGATGAGGGTGAGTGTTCTTCAGGGAGAATCACTGGGGACTCCTGCCCAGTCTCCTGATATTCCAGATGTGACAATAGGTCCGAGAGGTCCAGCTCAAGACCACACAGGACGTCAGGGACAGGGACAGGACTAGATGTTTTTTAAAAGTACTCACGCCGAAACTGGTTTGGCTCAGCGGATAGAGCGTCGGCTTGCGGACTGAAGGGTCCCGGGTTCGATTCCAGTCAGGGGCATGTACCTGGGTTGCGGGCACATCCCCAGTGGGAGATGTGCAGGAGGCAGCTGATCAATGTTTCTCTCTCATCGATGTTTCTGACTCTCTCCCTTTCTCTCTGTAAAAAATCAATAAAATATATTAAAAAAAAAAAGTACTCAGGGTCACCTTTCCCAGTTTGGCTTAGTGGATAGAGCATCAGCCTGCAGACTGAAGGGTCCCAGGCAGACTGAAGGGTACCGGGTTCGATTCCAGTCAACGGCACATGCCCAGGTTGCAGGTTTAATCCCTAGTACGGGGCGTGCAGGAGGCAGCCTATCAATGATTCTCTCTCATCATTGATGTTTCTGTTTCTCTCCCTCTCTCATCCTCTCTGAAATCAATAAAAATATATTTTTTAAAAAGTACTCGGGGTCATAGAGCTGAAACATAGTAAACCTGAGAGGACCTGTGGAAACATTTCAGTCACCTGTCTACCAACTCACATGCTTTATTGTGATTGTTGCTCATCTGGCAAACATGGGGCCCAGGTTGGGTTAGAACTGACTCAGGGTCACACAGCAACTCCAGTGCTGACTTGAGATCACAACCCAGAGGCCTCGGGCCTCCCAGGCCTGGGTACTTCCTGAGGAAGTGGCATCTAGGGTTCACAGCTCAGAGAAGCGCTCACTGCCGACTTCAGGTAGGGCCTCCCAAGGTAAAATTGATTTGACTTCCTTGGCCTCTGACCCTCCTCAAAGTCAACAGGCATGTATTCAGGTCACATCATCCCTCCCCACACCCCTCTTTCTTTGCAAGTGTGTGTGTCCTCCTGCCCATGACAATGCTGTTGCACAAAGGATAGCCCAGCCTCACTCCACCCTGGACCAAACACACCTGCCACAGGTCTCCACCTTCAAATCACCCACAAGGCTAAGCACTTCCGGGACACACTTTTATGTGATTCACTCCTCACAATTATCATTCTCTGTCTCCCCATTTACCAGGTGGAAACCTGAAGGACCAGAGGGCCCAAGGTCACACAGCGAGTCTTAGCCTGAACCCGTCCACCTCCAGGATAGTGCTTCTGCCCCTTCTATCCCGCACTGGTTCCCAGCACTCAGAGTCATCCGCCCCCAGCCCCGCCATTATCTTTGCCTTCATCACCCCCTGGGCACTTGTGCGATAGTTTCCTCTGTGTCCTCTGCCTTATGTGCAGCCCAAACTCCCCTTCTCTCCTCCTAGCCAGTCCCTCACCAAGTGCAGCTGATTCCCCTTTCTGTCCCTCAAATCCAGCTTCTTTCCTCATCCTCTGCCATTGCCCTGTTCCAGCCTCAACACCCCTCACATGAACGACCCCAAGTCCCCTTGCTGGCAAGTCCCCTTCCTGGCTTCCGGCTTCTGGACTGGCCATCTTCAACCTACCCCTTTTGCACAGCAGCAGTGAGAGGGGAGTCACTTCCTTCTGTGACTGCCCCCCCCACACACACACACAAGGATAAAGTTCTACTACTTTTTGGCAATTAAGGCTGCCCATAGATTCGGCCTCACCAAACCTCTCCAACTGCATCTCTTGCCACACCTGGTCCAACACACTGTGCTCTGCCCACTGAACTAACCACAAGTGGTTCCTACAATCTGCCAGCTCTCTCTTGTCTAGGTGACTTTGCAAGGTGCTCTGCCCTTCACAACTCCCCAGACCTTGTGAACTCACCAAGTGGCACTTCATCCAAGTACTACCTTGATCTTGTCCTCTGGGCTCACAGCCCCTAGACCTTCCTGCCCCTCCCCATGTGGATTTCATGTCCAGGGTTCCCTCTCCTGTCAGATCAGAAGTTCCCTAAAGGCAGGGCCTCTGTCTCCAGCAAAGCCCAGCACCTGGCCAGTCCCAGAGGAAGGGTCAGCAAATATTCATTGCATGGATTCAGGTGCATGAATGATTGAATAAAGAATGAAATTTGGGTTCAGATCTGTCCTTGGGCACTCCTGCATGAAGTCAGTTGTTGTCTGGCAGGTTCTTACCTGCTCCCTGTGGTGCTTTCTCTGGGAGGGGCGTGGCTTGAGTCAGCTGACAGAGGGTGAGGCCCAACCAGCTGAGTTGAGAGCATGTAGGTGGATGAGAAGGGGTGCAGTGAGGGATAGAAAATGGGTGTGCCCACTGAGGTGGTGCTGTGCTTTTCCCTCCCCCTTATAGGTAAGTGACCTGAGGCACAGGGAGGCTTAGGTCACTTGCCAAAGCCACACAGCTAAGTAAGGTCGTGGTGGGACTCCAACTCTGATCAACTTCAAGGCACTTTCCACATTGTCCCAGCCTCTCTCACCTTCCCTTGGGATAACAGGCTTGTGGTAATTAATGGTGGAGTTATGCTTGGAACCAGGGTCTTAGAGTAACAATTGTCAAGGTAGAAGAGAGAGAGGGAAGGAATCACATTCTGAATTCGTACTATGACCTTGGGCTGTGGGGACCAAAGGATTAGTGGGGTGGGGGCAGGATATGGAGCTTAAACATTTAATAAACTGCCCTAGCCGGTTTGGCTCACTGGATAGAGCATTGGCCTGGTGACTGAGGGTGATTCCGGTCAAGGGCATGTACCTTGGTTGCGGGCACATCCCCAGTAGGGGATGTGCAAGAGGCAGCTGGTCGATGCTTCTCTCTCATCGATGTTTCTAACTCTCTATCCCTCTCCCTTCCTCTCTTTAAAATAATCAATAAAATATATATTTAAACATTTAATAAACTTCTTTCTGTTATTTGCTCAGGACTCTATACATAAACTTTCAACGCTCAAAGCAGTCCCTTTATGTGGAAATTATTAATATCCAGTTTCATCTCTGAACAACAGAGGCTCCTAGAAAGGAAGTGATTTACATAAGTTTAGGCACCTAATAAGCACCAAGGGCAGGACTTAAATAGATGTGTCAGGCTCCACAATGAAAGGGGAGAGCAAAGGCTCAGATGCAAATTGGATCTTGGCTTCTGCAAGGGGGTTGAACAAGAGTGGCTGGGGTGAGAGTGGCTTGGCTACAGGAGGGACCCATGGGGACATGTTTTGAAAGAAAGAGCTGTGTTTGGCCATGGAGAACCCAGAGCTAGAATGTCAGGCCCAGACAGGGCTCTCTGTATTAAAAATAAATATAAGACGTTAATATTTGGCATACATAAGTACATAGTTTTCTGTATGATAAAGTGAAGGGATACATTCTGAGAAATGTGTTAGGCAATTTCATTGTTGTGTGAACATCATAAAATGCACTTACACAAACTAGATGGTATAGCTTGCTACACACCTAGGCTTTATGGCAGTGATGGTGAACCTTTTGAGCTCGGCGTGTCAGCATTTTGAAAAACCCTAACTTAACTCTGGTGCCGTGTCACATATAGAAATTTTTTGATGTTTGCAACCATAGTAAAACAAAGACTTATATTTTGATATTTATTTTATATATTTAAATGCCATTTAACAAAGAAAAATCAACCAAAAAAATGAGTTCGCGTGTCACCTCTGACACGCGTGTCCTAGGTTCGCCATCACTGCTTTATGGTATAGTCTATTGCTCCTGTGCAACAAACCTATACAGCGTGTGACTGTATAAAACAACACAAAATTAAATCAAGCATAAGAGAAAATAATGTAATCAAGAAACGTGGTAAACACGAGATGTATGAGGCTGCTGCCTGAGTGACATGCATACTCTTTTATAGTAAACCTTTTTTAAAAATATTTTTTGATTGATTTCAGAGAGGAAGGGAGAGGGAAAGAGAGACAGAAACATCAATAATGAGAATCATCGATAGGCTGCCTCCTGCACATCCCTCACCAGGGACTGAGCTCACAACCTGGGCATGTGCCCTGACAGGAATCGAACTGTGACCTCCTGGTTCATAGGTCAACGCTCAACCACTGAGCCACACTGGCTGGGCCAGCAAACCTTTTTTAATAAGTAGAAAGAGTACACCATTGACAACCAAATGCTCTTTATTGGACTGTTTGGAGATGGGCAATGTCTGCCTGTAAAAGTTGTTGGGTATTTGTGTCTTTTGAAAGCAAGTTGCATCTTGGGATGTGGTACCACAGAGATTCATGGGAAGGAGCAGAATTGAAGATGAGTAGCAGTGAGGATGGCTTGGCAGAGGAGAAAGAATAATAACAGCTAATAGCTTCTGTTTAGTGAGAACTTACTGTGTGCCAAACAGTGGGCTGGGAGCTTTATGAGCATTATTTCTGACCCTACAGTAATTCTAGAAGGTACGGTGAGGTTGCCAGACTAACTACTAACTGAGCCACAGTGAGAACCCAGAGAGGGAGGAAAATGTTAAGAAAGGCCATTGAAGGGAAAAGCACTCTGGTGTAACAGGCTAGGAATCTGAAGACTGGGTCTCTGATCTCAGCTCTGCCACCCTTTGATTGTGAGATCTGAGGTGGCCACGTAACCTCTTTGAACCTTAGTTTCCTTGCCTGGCTGCCTCACAGGGTTGTTATTAGAATTAAATTAATGGCTCCAAAAGCAGATGTATAAACCCTGAAGTGCTATGCATATGAAAATGGTTATTATTTACCTGGTCTAATGAGTCTGGAGTCTACCCTTCCAACAGAGACCACAATTCTCTTGAAAACACCATTGATCTAGGTCACGGGTGGGCAACCCCTGGCACGCGTGCCAAACATGGCATGCCAGTAACTTTTGCTGGCACGCGAAACCCTCTCTTATAATCTTTCATTTACAATGTTTTTCTTAATATCGACTTTTTTATTTTTCAGATAAATTCAGTGTAGGTGCATCTTAGATAAATAATTTTACATAACAAGTTATCTTAAAGACCATAGACATGGCTGACTTTGAAATGCAGTTGATTGAATTTCAGAGTAGCTCAATTTGGAAGCAGAAATTTATTGACCTTAGAGTTGACTTGGAAAACATTGAAAAAAAGCGATTAGAGACAGGAGTACCAGAGAGAAGTGTAGAAAACGAACCATTGAGGACTTGGAATGCCATTCCAGAAAATTTTTTCTGTTTAAAAAACTTTGCAACAGCATTACTCTCCATGTTTTCATCCACGCTTGTGAATCTTTGTTCTCAGTGATGAATTTTGTTAAGTCTCATAATAGGAGTAGCCTGACAGATGAAAGTAGTAGCTCATGCATATCTCTGAAGGTCACGAAATATAAACCTGATGTAAAATCTCTGTCATCAGTGATGCAGCAGCAAAAGTCCCACTGATAATATCAAACGGAGTCATAAAGTTTTCTGTTGGACTATCAGTGTACATGTATACATTAAAAAATAAATGTATTTTTCATCATCATATACTGTGTTTTTGTCACTCGAATGAATTTTATTATTTTTTTATCTTTTATTTTTTTATTAAATCTTTATTGTTCAGATTATTACATTTGTTCCTCTTTTTTCCCACCATAACTCCCCTCCTCCCAGTTCCCACCCCACCCTCCGCCCTCACTCCCCACCCACTGTCCTCATCCATAGGTGCACGATTTTTGTCCAGTCTCTTTCCACATCTCCCACACCCCTTCCCCCCCCCCAAGAATAATCAGTCCATTCCCTTTCTATGTCCCTGATTCTATTATGATCACCAGATTATTTATTCACTTGATTCTTAGATTCACTTGTTGATAGATGCGTATTTGTTGTTCATAATTTGTATCTTTACCTTTTTCTTCTTCTTCCTCTTCTTAAAGGATACCTTTCAGCATTTCATATAATGCTGGTTTGGTGGTGATGAACTCCTTTAGCTTTTCCTTATCTGTGAAGCTCTTTATCTGACCTTCAGTTCTGAATGATAGCTTTGCTGGATAAAGTAATCTTGGTTGTAGGTTCTTGGTATTCATCACTTTGAATATTTCTTGCCATTCCCTTCTGGCCTGCAAAGTTTCTGTTGAGAAATCAGCTGACAGTCGTATCGGTATTCCCTTGTAGGTAACTGAGTTTCTTTCTCTTGTTGCTTTTAAGATTCTCTCTTTGTCTGTTGCTCTTGGCATTTTAATTATGATGTGTCTTGGTGTGGTCCTCTTTGGATTCCTTTTGTTTGGGGTTCTCTGCACTTCCTGGACCTGTAAGTCTATTTCTTTCACCAGGTGGGGGAAGTTTTCTGTCATTATTTCTTCAAATAGGTTTTCAATATCTTTTTTTATTATTATTTATTTATTTATTTATTTATTTTTTAATTAAATCTTTATTGTTCAGATTATTACATTTGTTCCTCTTTTTTCCCCCCCCATAACTCCCCTCCTCCCAGTTCCCACCCCACCCTCCGCCCTCACTCCCCACCCACTGTCCTCATCCATAGGTGCACGATTTTTGTCCAGTCTCTTCCCACATCTCCCACACCCCTTTCCCCCCAAAAAATAGTCAGTCCATTCCCTTTCTATGTCCCTGATTCTATTATAATCAACAGTTCATTCTGTTCATCAGATTATTTATTCACTTGATTCTTAGATTCACTTGTTGATAGATGCATATTTGTTGTTCATAATTTGTATCTTTACCTTTTTCTTCTTCTTCCTCTTCTTAAAGGATACCTTTCAGCATTTCATATAATCCTGGTTTGGTGGTGATGAACTCCTTTAGCTTTTCCTTATCTGTGAAGCTCTTTATCTGACCTTCAATTCTGAATGATAGCTTTGCTGGATAAAGTAATCTTGGTGGTAGGTTCTTGGTATTCATCACTTTGAATATTTCTTGCCACTCCCTTCTGGCCTGCAAAGTTTCTGTTGAGAAATCAGCTGACAGTCGTATGGGTATTCCCTTGTAGGTAACTGAGTTTCTTTCTCTTGCTGTTTTTAAGATTCTCTCTTTATCTTTTGCTCTTGGCATTTTAATTATGATGTGTCTTGGTGTGGTCCTCTTTGGATTCCTTTTGTTTGGGGTTCTCCGCGCTTCTTGGACCTGTAAGTCCATTTCTTTCACCAGGTGGGGGAAGTTTTCTGTCATTATTTCTTCAAATAGGTTTTCAATATCTTGCTCTCTCTCATCTTCTGGCACCCCTATAATTCTGATGTTGGTACGCTTGAAGCTGTCCCAGAGGCTCCTTACACTATCTTCATATTTTCAGATTATTTTTTCATTTTGCTTTTCCAGTTGGGTGTTTTTTGCTTCTTCGCATTTCAAATCTTTGCCTTGATTCTTGCGCTCCTCTGGTCTGCTGTTGGGAGTCTGTATAGTATTCGTTATTTCAGTCAGTGTATGCTTAATTTCTAGTTGGTTCTTTATCACAACATCGAGGGTCTCATTAGATTTCTTGAGGATCTCACTACATTTATCGACGGCTTCTAGACAGTTCTTAAGAGACCTTAAAAGTGTGGTTCTGAATTCAATATCCTCCATTGACAGTTTTGTCCTGTTTCTTTGTCTCCGCATTTTTTATGCTTTCTTGGTGCACCCCCTAGTGGTCTTTGTGCGCAGTCTTGTTGTATTTAAGCCTTGATTGTTGTCGGCAATACCGGGGGTGATTTGACCTCCAGGCTAACTGGCTATGAGAGTCCGCTGTGTCTGCAGTGGGAGGGCTTCTGTGCTGGATCTCTAGGGCGGTGCTAATCTAGCCTTTGCATGAGGCTATCTGGCAAATGGCTCTGCACAGGGCTTGGGCAGGGCAGGTTCCTGGGGATCTACAGGGCGGGCCAGAGCGAGCAGTTATGGCTGCTCTCAGTTCCGTCCCTAGGGGCTCTGCCTCACAGAGTCCCAGCAATCGCTGCAAACCTCAGAGAGAAAGCTGCCTTCGAGTTCCGACCGAAGCCAGACAGTCCCGCTTCTCCCGTTTGAGTCTTGATCCCCAGAGACTCGCCCGGATCTGGAGCTCAGAGTCTGAAACTCCCTCCCAATTGAAAACAACAACCGCGCCCTCCGCCGCCAGCCCGCTCTGCGCGCACTCCTCACCTCAGTATTTCACTTCAGCACTGTGCCTCCTCTGAGTCTGGGTATGGTATTCTCTTTCCTCCTAGTTGTAGAATTTCCACTCAGCCAGCCTTCCTGTGGTTCTGGATAATGTCCGTTCCGCCTTTTAGTTGTAGTTTTGATTGGTTGTTCGAGGCAGCAATCTCCAGCGTTAACCTATGCCGCCATCTTGGTTTCTCCGAATTTTATTATTTCTTCAAGGTTCTTCACATACGTACACCTTAAGAGATATCAAGTAGGCATAACATGTTCTCAAAAAATTAGGGTTGGCATGCAGAAGAATTTTGAATCAGAGATTTTGCTGGTTTTGGCACACACTCACAAAAAGGTTGCCCACCCCTGAACTAGTTTATAGGAAAACCCTGAAATCTGTGTCCCTCCTTATCCCCATGTGCCAGGGAGCTTCATTCCTTTGGCACACTTTGAGTTAGCAAATGCTACCAAACCTACCATAACCTACATTTCTTAATAACTGTGGCAGGTAGTCTCTAAGATGACCCTCCCCGCAATGATCCCTGACTCAGTATTCCCACCCTTGTGTAATTCCCTCCCTTTGAGTGTGGCTGACCTAGGGACTTATTTCTAAACAATAGAATGGGGAAAAGGTGATAAGATATCACTTAGGAAATTGGCTACATAAAGCTGTGACTTCCATGTTGCTAGTAGATTTTCTCTCTTGCTGGCTTTGATGAAGTAAGTTGCATGTTAGGAAAGTCCATGTGTCAAGTAAGTGAAGGCCAGCATCAAGCCAGGAACTGAGTCTCTCAGTCCAACAGTCCTTAATGAACTGAAAATCTGTCCAGCAACCAGTTGATCTTGGAAGTGCACCCTTCCTCTATCAAACCCTCAGATGAGACCCAGCCCTAGCCCTAGCCAACACCTTGATTGCAGCCTTTATGAGAGGATTCAGCAGAGGACCTGCACCCAGCTAAGCCCATGGAAAAACATGAGATGAATAAATATTTCGGGACACTAAGTGTGGTTTTAGCTTTTACTCAGCAATAGATAACTAGTACAGTACCCACCTTTTACATAAGCTCTTCTAATCCTCTATTCTCTCTTATATTTCATACAACTCTTCTTTTCCTACCTTGAGCCAACCTTAGCCTGCCTCTCTTCTTCCATAACCTTTCCACTGTACCCTCTGAAAACCTCATTCTGTAGTTAACAAGCTCCCCTATAGAATATAAAATATTTGAATAAAGAGATATATTTGGTTCCTGGATGGGCAGATTCAAATTAATTTGTCAATGCAACCAAAATAAATTTTAATTCACATTAAATTTCTAACTGGTATCCCTAAAGAACATAACTATTAGCATAGAAAGTATATAGATAAACATCCAGAAATAACTAGGACAATTCTGAAAAAGAAGAGTGATGAGTACCAACCGGTACATCACTCATTGAAACACATTTTATGGTTATAGGAATTAAAATACAGTACTACTGGTTCAAAACTGGCAACTAGATCAATGGAACACTATAGAGAGTTCGGAAAAAACAGTCTATGGAGAATTTAACATATTGAAAGACATTTTTTCTTTAAAACTTTATTTTTAAAAGAGAGAGAGGGGGGTAGAAAGAGAGAGAAGAGAAGAGAAATATCAATTTGTTGTTCCACTTTATTTATGCATTCATTGGTTGATTCTTGTATGATTCCTGTCCAGCGATCAAACCCGTAACGTTGGTGTATCAGGATGATGCTTTAACCAACTGAGATACCAGGCCAGGGCCTTGAAAGATGATATTTTAATTCCTTGGTGGAAGATGTATTATGCAATTAATACTGTTGAGATAATTGGCTTGTGATTTGGCAAGAAAAGTGAAGTTGGATCTCGATCTTATTTCTTACACCCAAATAAATTCTAGATGTATGAAAATATTAATGCTCAAAAAATACTCATAATTTATTCATAATCACAGAAAAGCTGGAAACAACTCAAATGCCCATTGATAAGTTGTACAATCAGAGGTTCTCAAGAAGAAATGAACTAAAAACTTGATGTGGACAAAAAAGAAGATGGCGGCATAGGTAAACACCGAAATTGCTGCCTCCTACAACAACTTCAAAAATACAACAAAAAGACAAAACGGACTTCATCCAGAACTACAGGAAGGCTGGCTGAGTGGAAATTCTAAAACTAGAAGGAAAGGGAAAAGCACACTGAGAATCAGGAGCTGCAGAAGTAAAGTGCAAAGGTACAGAGGCTCGAGCACGCGCGGAAAGGGGCTGGCTGGTACCTGAGGACGCGGCTGTCTTTTTGAATCGGGAGGGAGTCACAAGCTCCCAACTGCTCTGAACTCCAGTTCCAGGAAGTCTCTGGGGACCCAGGACTCATACGGGGAGAAACTGGACTGTCTGGCAGCGGGCAGAACTTGGAACTCAAGGGTGGCTTTCCCTCAGAGGTGCTTGCAGCAATTAAATTACCGGGACACTGAGACATGTGGCCCCTTAAGGCAGGGCTGAGGATCTGCCATAGTTGCTAGCTCCACCCTGTTGATTCCTTGAGACCCCGCCCCACCCAAGCTGCGGCAGAGGCTTTTGCATATGAATGCCCTGGCCCTTTGCAACCTGAAAATTACATAACAAATTACAGCTGGGCCAGACAGACCCAGAACTTCCAAGAGAAGGCCCAAGACCCCACAGCAGCTTGCATTGCTTCACAGCTGGGCCTCATCTGGGCACCTCCAAACTCCAAAAAAGGAAGGGGAATCTGCAGATCTTTTCGTAGCTCCTGCTGGGTAACCTCAGGCAGAGGCTAAATTAGCACCTCCTTAGATCCAAGAGCCAGTGTACCCAGTGGTCAGAGTGGGACCATACAGATTACAACTCTTCAGATCCATAAGGGACACACTCAGGGGGCAGACTCAGTGAGCACCAAAACCCCACTGAAGCAAGTCTTGCCCCAGAAGGGTGTCTCCAGCACAAAAGTTCTCCCACTGTAGACACAGCTGATGCTCACTGCCAATTGGCCTGGAGGTCAATTCCTCCCAGTGATACCTACAACAATCAAGGCATAACTACAACAAGACTGTGCACAAAGCCCACAAAAGGGTGCACCAAGAGTGTCCACCTCAGGTAACTGGGGAGGCTGAGCCACTGGGCCCTATAGGACACCTAGCACACAAAACCACTCTACCAACACAGGGAAGCATAAAAAATGCGGAGACAAAGAAACAGGTCACAAATGACAGAAATGGAGGAAAGCAAACCACTGGATATAGAGTTCAAAACCACGTTTATAAGGTTTTTCAAGAATTTTATGGAAACCGCTGATAAATTTAGTGAGACCCTGGAGGATATGAAAAAAGACCAACTAAAAATTAAGCATACACTGGCTGAAATAAAGAATAATATACAGAGATCCAACAGCAGACAAGAAGATCCCAAGAATCAAGTCAAAGATTTGAAATACGAAGAAACAAAAAATACCCAACCGAAGAAGCAAAAAGAAAAAAGAATCCAAAAATATGAAGATAGTGTAAGGAGCCTCTGGGACAACTTCAAGTGTACCAACATCCGAATTATAGGGGTGCCAGAAGAAGAGAGAGGGCAAGATATTGAAAACCTATTTGAAGAAATAATGACAGAAAACTTCCCTTACCTGGTGAAAGAAATAGACTTACAAGTCCAGGAAGCGCAGAGAACCCAAAACAAAAGGAATCCAAAGAGGACCACACCAAGACACATCATAATTAAAATGCCAAGAGCAGGACCGAAACCAAGATGGCGGCATAGGTTAACGCCAGAGATTGCTGCCTCGAACAACCAATCAAAAATACAACTAAAAGGCGGAACGGACATCATCCAGAACCACAGGAAGGCTGGCTGAGTGGAAATTCTACAACTAGGAGGAAAGAAAATATCATACCCAGACTCAGAGGAGGTGCAGTGCTGAAGTGAAATACTAAGGTGCGGAGTGCGCACGGAGTGGGCTGGCGGCGGAGGGCGCGGTTGTTGTTTTCAATCGGGAGGGAGTTTCAGACTCTGAGCTCCAGATCCGGGCGAGTCTCTGGGGATCAAGACTCAAACGGGAGAAGCGGGACTGTCTGGCTTCGGTCGGAACTCGAAGGCAGCTTTCTCTCTGAGGTTTGCAGCGATTGCTGGGACTCTGTGAGGCAGAGCCCCTAGGGACGGAACTGAGAGCAGCCATAACTGCTCGCTCTGGCCCGCCCTGTAGATCCCCTGGGACCCGCCCCGCCCAAGACCTGCACAGAGGCATTGCTGGATAACCTCAGGCAAACACTAGATTACCACCACCCTAGAGATCCAGCACAGAAGTTCTCCCACTGCAGACACAGCTGATTCTCATAGCCAGTTGGCCTGGAGGTCAAATCCCCGCCAGTATTACCTACAACAATCAAGGCTTAACTACAACAAGACTGCGCACAAAGACCACAAGGGGGTGCACCAAGAAAGCATAAAAAAGGTGGAGACAAAGAAACATGACAGAAATGGAGGATACAGAGCTCAAAACCACACTTTTAAGGTCTTTCAATAAGTTTCTAGAAACTGCTGATAAACTTAATGAGATCTACAAGAAATCTAATGAGACCCTCGATGTTGTGATAAAGAACCAACTAGAAATTAAGCATACACTGACTGAAATAAAGAATATTATACAGACACCCAACAGCAGACCAGAGGAGTGCAAGAATCAAGTCAAAGATTCGAAATGCAAAGAAGCAAAAAACACCCAACTGGAAAAGCAAAATGAAAAAATAATCTGAAAATATGAAGATAGTGTAAGGAGCCTCTGGGACAGCTTCAAGCGTACCAACATCAGAATTATAGGGGTGCCAGAAGATGAGAGAGAGCAAGATATTGAAAACCTATTTGAAGAAATAATGACAGAAAACTTCCCCCACCTGGTGAAAGAAATGGACTTACAGGTCCAAGAAGCGCGGAGAACCCCAAACAAAAGGAATCCAAAGAGGACCACACCAAGACACATCATAATTAAAATGCCAAGAGCAAAAGATAAAGAGAGAATCTTAAAAACAGCAAGAGAAAGAAACTCAGTTACCTACAAGGGAATACCCATACGACTGTCAGCTGATTTCTCAACAGAAACTTTGCAGGCCAGAAGGGAGTGGCAAGAAATATTCAAAGTGATGAATACCAAGAACCTACAACCAAGACTACTTTATCCAGCAAAGCTATCATTCAGAATTGAAGGTCAGATAAAGAGCTTCACAGATAAGGAAAAGCTAAAGGAGTTCATCACCACCAAACCAGGATTATATGAAATGCTGAAAGGTATCCTTTAAGAAGAGGAAGAAGAAGAAAAAGGTAAAGATACAAATTATGAACAACAAATATGCATCTATCAACAAGTGAATCTAAGAATCAAGTGAATAAATAATCTGATGAACAGAATGAACTGTTGATTATAATAGAATCAGGGACATAGAAAGGGAATGGACTGACTATTTTTTTGGGGGAAAGGGGTGTGGGAGATGTGGGAAGAGACTGGACAAAAATCGTGCACCTATGGATGAGGACAGTGGGTGGGGAGTGAGGGCGGAGGGTGGGGTGGGAACTGGGAGGAGGGAAGTTATGGGGGGGGAAAAAGAGGAACAAATGTAATAATCTGAACAATAAAGATTTAATTAAAAAATAAATAAATAAATAAATAAATAATAAATAAAAAAAGATATTGAAAACCTATTTGAAGAAATAATGACAGAAAACTTCCCCCACCTGGTGAAAGAAATAGACTTACAGGTCCAGGAAGTGCAGAGAACCCCAAACAAAAGGAATCCAAAGAGGACCACACCAAGACACATCATAATTAAAATGCCAAGAACAAAAGACAAAGAGAGAATCTTAAGAGCAGCAAGAGAAAGAAACTCAGTTACCTACAAGGGAATACCCATACAACTGTCAGCTGATTTCTCAACAGAAATTTTGCAGGCCAGAAAGGAATGGCAAGAAATATTCAAAGTGATGAATACCAAGAACCTACAACCAAGATTACTTTATCCAGCAAAGCTATCATTCAGAACTGAAGGTCAGATAAAGAGCTTCACAGATAAGGAAAAGCTAAAGGAGTTCATCACCACCAAACCAGCATTATATGAAATGCTGAAAGGTATCCTTTAAGAAGAGAAAGAAGAAGAAAAAGGTAAAGATACAAATTATGAACAACAAACATGCATCTATCAACAAGTGAATCTAAGAATCAAGTGAATAAATAATCTGGTGATCATAATAGAATCAGGGACATAGAAAGGGAATGGACTGATTATTCTTGGAGGGGGGGCAAGGGGTGTGGGAGATGCGGAAAGAGACTGGACAAAAATCGTGCACCTATGGATGAGGACAGTGGGTGGGGAGTGAGGGCGGAGGGTGGGGCGGGAACTGGGAGGAGGGGAGTTATGGGGGGAAAAAAGAGGAACAAATGTAATAATCTGAACAATAAAGATTTAATTTAAAAAAATGCCAAGAGCAAAAGACAAAGAGAGAATCTTAAAAGCAGCAAGAGAGAAAATGTCAGTTACCTACAAGGGAGTACCCATACGACTGTCAGCTGATTTCTCAACAGAAACCATGCAGGCCAGAAGAGAGTGGCAAGAAATATTCAAAGTGATGAATACCAAGAACCTACAACCAAGATTATTTTATCCAGCAAAGCTATCATTCAGAATTGAAGGTCAGATAAAGAGCTTCACAGATAAGAAAAAGCTAAAGGAGTTCATCACTACCAAACCAGCATTATATGAAATGCTGAAAGGTATTCTTTAAGAAGAGGAAGAAGCCGAAACTGGTTTGGCTCAGTGGATAGAGCGTTGGCCTGCGGACTGAGGGGTCCCAGGTTCGATTCTGGTCAAGGGCATGTACCTGGGTTGCGGGCACATCCCCAGTGGGAGGTGTGCAGGAGGCAGCTGATCGATGTTTCTCTCCCATCGATGTTTCTAACTATCTATCTCTCTCCCTTCCTCTCTGTAAAAAATCAATAAAATATATTTAAAAAAAAAAAAAGAAGAGGAAGAAGAAAAAGGAACTCTTAGCATTTGCCACATCATGGATGGAACTGGAGAGCATTAGGCTAAGTGAAATAAGCCAGTCAGAGAAGGATAAATACCACATGATCTCACTCATTTGTGGAATATAATGAACAACATAAAGTGATGAACAAGGACTGATCCAGAGACGGAGAGGCATTGATTGGACTGTCAGGCCTTGGCGGGAAGGTAGGGGAGGGTGGAGATAAGGGGGAAAGATCAACCAAAGGACTTATGCAAGCATATAGGCCTAACCAATGGACACAGACAACGGGGGGGGGGGCATGAGCGGGGGGGGGGGGTAGGGGGTAACATGGGGATAAGGACACATATGTAATATCTTAATCAATAAAAAATATATTTAAAAAAACTTGATGTGAAGAGATTATCCTGGTTATTTGGGTAGAACCAATGTAATTGCAAGGGAGAAAGGTGATCAGAATCAGAGAGGGAGATGTGACCACACACAGATCAGAGAGAGGGAGAGAGAGAGAGAGAGATTTAAAGATGCTTTGCGACTGGCCTTGTAGATGGAGAAGGGACCATGAGCTAAGGAATGCAGGTGGCTTCTCAAAGCTAAAAAAGGCAAGGAATTGAATTTTCCCCTAAAGTCTCCAGAAGGAACACAGTCTTTGATTTTAGCCCCTTAAGCCTCATTTTAGACTTTTGACTTCCAGAAGTATAAGATAATAAATTCCTGTTGTTTTAAGCCACTAAGTTTGTGGTTATATTTTATGACAGCAATAGGAAATCTAATGCATATAATTACAAAAATCAAAACTGTATAAATAGGTGTACACTGAGATATTTACACCCTGTCCCTATCTACCTGTTCCCCCTTGAGCCCTATATGTAACCAGTATTATTAACATTTTTGTTCACCCAATGTGTCTTTGTACCAGTATGAGCAAGTATATTTATTCCTATTCCCTCCTTTCTTACAAGGAGAGTAATATACTATATATTTTTTTCTGCCCCTTGCTTTCCCCCCAAGTAACAATATAGGGATGAATTTAACTGTATGAAAATTTAACTTCATTTTAGTGAATGACACTATAAATAGTCATATAAAATAATATAGTTTTACAGTTCTATAAATATGTTAAAATTAATTGAATTGTATACTTAAAGCAGGTGAATTTTATGCTATGTAATTATACTTCAATAAATCTGGCTTTTTAGAAAATAATAACAGCACAGAACATTCTTAGGATAGATCATATGTTAGGCCACAAAACAAGTTTTAATAAATGTAAAAAGATTGAAATCATATGAAGCATCTTTTCCAACCACAATTTTATGAAAGTAGAAAGCAAATGAAAGAAGAAAACTGGAAAATTCACATATGTGTGGAGATTAAACAACATGCTATTGAATGAGTAATGGGTTAAAGAAAAAATCAAAACAAATTTTAAAAATCTTGAGACAAATGAAAATGGAAGTACAACACACTAAAACTTATGGGATGTAGCAAAAGCACTTCTAAGAAGGAAATTCATAGCAATAAACACCTACATTAAAAAAAGAAAGATCTAAAATAAAACAACCAAACTTTGCACCCCAAGAAACTAGAAAAAGAAAACCAAACTAAGCCCAACGTTAGTTTTCTAAATAGCAAATATCAGACTGGAAGTAAGTGAAGTAGAGACTAAAAAAGTCAATACAAGAGATAAATAAAGGCTAGACTTAGCAAGAAAAAGGGAGGATCCAAATAAAATCAGAAACGAAAGAGGAGTCATTACAATTGATACCACAGAAATACAAAGGATCATAAGAGACTACTATGAACAATTCTGTGCCAAGAAATTGAACAATCTAGAAGAAATAGATAAATTCCTAGAAACATACAACCTACCAAGTCTGAATCATGAGAAAAATAGAAAAACAGAATAGACCAATTACCAATAAGAAGATTGGATTAGTAATCAAAAACCCCTCAATGAAGAAGAGTTTGGGACCAGAGGGCTTCACTGGAGAATTCTACAAAACATTTAAAGAATAAATACCATTCCTTCTCAAACTCTTCTAAAAAATTGAAGAGGGGGAAACACTTCCAATCTTAGGCCAGCATTACCCTGATGTCAAAACCAGATAAGAACACTATAAGAAAGAAAAAATTATAGGCCAATGTCCTGAATTCAACAATATATTAAAAAGATCATACAACGTGATCAAGTGGGATTTATTCCAGGAATGTAAAGATGGTTCAACATCCACAAACCAATCAATGTGACACACCACATTAACAAAATGAAGGATAAAAATTATGTGATCATCCTAATAGATGCAGAAAAAACATTTGACAAAATACAACATCTATTTTATTCATAAATAAAAAACTGTCAACAAACTGGGTGTAAAGGGAATGTACCTCAACATAATAAAGGCCATATATGACAAGCTCACAGCTAACATCATACTCAAAGGTGAAAAGTTGAAAGCTTTTCCTCTAAAATCAGGATCAAGACAAGAATGCCCATTCTTGCCACTTTTATTCAACATAGTACTAAAAGTCCTAGCTGGAGCAATTAGGCAAGAAAAAGAAATCAAAGGTATCCATATTGTAAAGGAAGAAGTAAATCTGTATCTATTTGCAGATGACATGATATTATATATAGCGATTCCTAACGAATCCACAAAAAAAACCTGTTAGAACTCATCAAGAAATTCTATACAGTTGCAGGATACAAAATCAATATACAAAAATCACTTGCATTTCTATACACTAACAATGAACTATTAGAAATAGAAATTAAAAAAAATTCTATTTATAATTACATAAAAAAGAATAAAATACTGAGGAATAAATTTAACCAAGGAAATGAAAATAAGACATTGATGAAAGAAATTCAAAAATACACAAATAAATGGAAAGATGTTCTGTGTTCATGGGTTGAAAGAATTAATATTATTAAAATGTCCATACTATCCAAAGCAATCTACAGATTCAATGCAATTGCTATAAAAATGTCAATGGCATTTTTTACAGAAATAGAGCAAACAATCTTAAAACTTGTTGGGACCATAAAAGACCCTAAATTTCCAAAGCAATCTTGAGAAAGAACAAAGCTGGAAGAGTCACACTTCTTGATTTCAAACTATATTACAAACCTGTTGTTATCAAAACAGTATGGTATTAGGTCATAAAAGTTCTTGTCACAAGGAAAAAAACAAATTTTTGTAACTATATGAGCTGATGGATATTAACTAAACTTATTGTAGTAATCTTTTTGCAATACATGTGTGTGAAGCCATTGTGCTGCATACCTTGAACTTGTACAGTGCTGCATGTCAATTATATCTCAATAAAACTAGGAAAACCAGTATGGATTTTGGCATAAATACAGACACATTGATCAATGGAAAAGAATAGAGAGACCAGCATGCATATAAGGTCAACTAATTTACCACAAAAGGGTGAAGCATATACCGGTTTCCTCTTGCTCACTCTCTTAACAACCACATACAATGTATTCAGTAATCATGTTGATTTTTACTTCCAAAATATTCTCTTATTCAGAGATTCTGCACAGGGGTTCTTGGACCCTGGAGGGTTTCAGAGAATCCATGAACATGCTAAGTTGTAGGCAAAATTTTATATAATTGTGCATATTAGCATTTTTCTGGGGAAAGTATGTAGGCCATAGCTTTATCACATTCTCAGTCATGTCTGTGACTCAACAAAAAGTTAAGCCCCGTTGTTCTAACTACATTAATTTCTCTTTATCTATCCTCCCACTCTGACCAGATGTAGTGACTACAGAGGACTATCTCTCCATGTAACAGTTTCTCTGCTCTCTTAGGGCTGAAAATAAGGAAGGATCTCGCTGAGGACATGAGCTGAGGGGACTCCTGTGTGCCATTGTGGCCTGCTTCTCTCCCCCCTTTCTGCCAATAGATCAGTTATTCTTCTTTTTCTCCCCTCCTCCATATCTCCTTCTTTGCCTTCTCCTTTTCTCTTTTCTTCATTCTCCTTCCCTTCTTCTTTCTCTGCCCCAGCTTCTCCCTCATGCTTCATGAACACACTAATTATAGGGTAATCAGATCTTTGACATACATAGCTTGAAGCCTCTTAAAATCAAGACTGGAGGCAGCATTCACCCAGATCATTGGCTCTCACTTGCAGAGAGTCCCTGATACCCCTCCACAGAAAAGGAAGGGGAAGTGGGGGGCCTGAGCTTAGAGGTGTGGGGTCATTAAGAAGGGAGATCCCAGCCCCAAGTATAGCTCTTGTGGATCAGAAGAAATATGTGGGTCATGTCAAGGAATCATAGACTTCACAAATTTTGTATTAAAACTTACAGTTGGGAAGAAATTTAACAAGGCATCTAACCTAATCTTTCTCTATTTCATACAGATAGTCTTTTTTGATTCCTTTCTTTTCCTCACCCTGTACATCCATCAATAAGTTCTGTTGGCTCTGCCTCGAAATATATCCCATTCTGTTCCATTGATCCCTGAATCTATTCTTTCTTTAATACCACTCTCTTGTGTACTGTAGCTTTATAGTTCCGAGGCTGTCTTGAAATCAGGTAGTGTAAATCCTCCAACTTTGTTCTTTTTTTTCCAGTATCATTTTGGTTGTGTGAGGTCTTTTGCTACTCCACATAAACTTTTTTTGGTGAGTGTCAATACTTTATTTTTGTGTGAAGATAGGAAGCTTGAAAATAAATACACTGTATTTAAACATTTGGCACATAAATTTTAGAATTGCTTTGTCTATATTTACAAAACAGCTTGGTGAGATTTTGACTAAAATTACATTGAATCTATACATCAGGTTGGGAAGAAATGACATTTTTACAATATAGAGTGTGGCAAAAGTAGGTTTATAGTTGTTCATATGGAAACGAATACAATAATTAATAAATAATAACAGAAGAATAAACTGTTTCGCATACTCACAACTGTAAACCTACTTTTGCCACACCTTATAGTGAGTATTCCTGACCATGAACATGGACTATCTCTCCATTTATTTAGAACTTCTTTGATATATTTCATTTGTGTTTTAGAGTTTTCCACATTTAGATCCTGTACATATTTTATTATATTTATACCTAAGTATTTCATTGCAGCTATTGTAAGTAGTACTGCTTTCTGAAAATTCAAATTTTAATTGTTCCTTGCTGTTATATAAAGGGTGTCCCAAAATTCACGCAAGAAGTAATTTTGATAGAAAACACAGGTTTATAATTAAAAATTGTAAATTTTTTATTGATTCATAAAGTATATAGTATAGGGTTATGTATGGAATAGCATATCGGGTAAATGGCCTCCACAGCTTTGCTGGCACAAAATTTGTTGAAATTTTCCTTGACCATTTTGCATAAATGTGGCTGAATTTCGATGAGGCTCATTTTCATCCTGATGGCTTGGTTAATCGACAAAATTGTCGCATTTGGGGCTCAGAAAATCCACGAGTGATTGTTGAGAAACAAACGCATCCACAACGTGTCACTGTTCGGTGCGGATTTTGGGCCGGAGGCACCATCGGACCATTCTTCAAAAATGCGGCTGCTCAGGCAATAACAAAAGAGTGCGCATGTGCCAGCAAAGCCATGGAGGCCATTTGCCCGAAATGCTATTCCATACATAACCCTATATTGTATACTTTATGAATCAATAAAAAATTTATAATTTTTAATTATAAACCTGTGTTTTCTATCAAAATTACTTCTTCCGTGAATTGTGGGACACCCTTTAGGAAAGCAATTGATTTTTGTGTATTGACCTTGTATTTTACAATCTTGCTATATATATTCTTGTTAGTTACAGGAGGGCTTTTTTTATAGATTGGGATTTTATACAAACCCACCAATTTTTATTAATTGTATTTTCATTTCTATTTCACTCAAAATCTTTAAAAATTTCTCTTGAAACTTCTTATTTGACTCATATGTTATTTAGAAATGTGTTGTTCAGTTTCTAAACATTTGGGATTTCCCAGCAAATTATCTTTTACTGATTTTTAGTTTAATTACATTGTGTTCTGAGAGCACACTTTGTGTGATTTCTGTTCTTTTAAGTTTGTTAAGATGTGTTTTGTGGTCCAGAATATGATCTATTTTGGTAAGTGTACACTGTAAGCTAGAGAGGAATGTGCTTTCTGCTGTTGTTAGATGGTATAGTCTGTAAATGCCAATGAAATCAAATTGATTGATAATGTTCAGATTAAAATATAACCCAAATCTGTCCACTTATCTTTCTCCATCATCACTATCTTAGCCCAAGCTATCATGGTCTCTTGCCTGGACCTTCTAACTGGTGAACCCATTTCCAGTTTTGCCCCACTATAATCCATTGTTCACACATCAAACAGAGCAATCATAGATAATGTCACTCCCAACTCAAGACCTTCCAATGGCTTTTCATTGTACCTTGAATAAAATCTAAACATCTTCTCTAGTTGGTTTTGCTCAGTGGGTAGAGCGTCGGCCTGCGGACTGAAGGGTCCTGGGTTCGATTCCAGTCAAGGGCACATGCCTGGGTTGTGGGTTCGATCCCCAGTAGGGGACATGCAGGAGGCAGCCGATCGGTGATTCTCTCTCATCATTGATGTTTCTATCTCTCTCTCTCCCTCTCCCTTCCTCTCTGAAATCAATAAAAATAAAAAATATATTTTAAAAAATCTAAACATCTTCCCAGGGCTGACATGGCCTTACATAGTCTTGCTTCAGAACTTCTTTCCTACCTCATCTAATAACAGTACCTCCTGCTCTCTCCAGTCAGACGTCTTCCTGAAGTCCTTTGAATAAACAAGTTCATTCCCACCCTAGGGCCTGCTGTCTGAGATGACATGACTCTAGATCAGTGGTTCTCAACCTTCCTAATGCCACGACCCTTTAATACAGTCCCTCATGTTGTGGTGACCCCCAACCATAAAATTATTTTTGTTGCTACTTCATAACTGTAATTTTGCTACTGTTATGAATCATAATGTAAATATCTGATATGCAGGATGTATTTTCATTGTTACACACTGAACAGAATTAAAGCATAGTGATTCATCACAAAAACAATATGTAATTATATATGTGTTTTCTGATGGTCTTAGGCGACCCTTGTGAAAGGGTCGTTCGACCCCCCAAGGGGTCGCGACCCACAGGTTGAGAACGGCTGCTCTAGATCTACCTAAAATGACTGCTTCTTCTTGTCATTCAACAAGCCTCAACTGTCATTCCCTGGAGAGACCTTCCTTAACTATTCTATTTAATCTTAATCCCCATCCCCACCCAATCCTAATACCTTTGCATGTCTGTTTTCATTTATTTTCAAAGCACTTTTTAAAAAATATATGTTTTTATTGATTTCATAGAGGAAGGGAGAGAGAGATAGGAACATCAATAACGAGAGAGAATCATTGATTAGCTGCCTTCTGCATGTGCCCTACCGGGATCGAGCCCACAACCCAGGCATGTGCCCTGACCAGGAATCAAACTGTTGCCCTAACCGGTTTGGCTCAGTGGATAGAGCGTTGGCCTGCGGACTAAAGGGTCCCAGGTTCGATTCCAGTCAAGGGCATGTACCTTGGTTGCCGGCACATCCCCAGTAGGAGATGTGCAGGAGGCAGCTGATTGATGTTTCTCTCTCATCGATGTTTCTAACTCTCTAGCCCTCTTCCTTCCTCTCTGTAAAAAATCAATAAAATATATATTTTTTAAAAAACTAAAAACAAAACAAAACTGTGACCTCCTGGTTCATAGGCAAATGCTCAACCACTGAGCAACACTGGCTGAACTCAACACACTTTTGATTTTTTGAAGTAATCTTGTTCATGTATCTGTTGGTTGTGTCTGTCATCCTTTCTCTAAAATGTGAGCTTCAGGGGAGCAGGGACCTTCTTTGCCACTGAATTCTCAGCACCTAGAACAGAACCTGGCACGCACATATTTACTGAATGGCTGCACTTGTGCTTGAACATTTTCAGTGACTTGGAGCTGCCTACTTTGATCCACAAGGTGGCCAATGCCTCTTTGGATTTTTTTTTAATGTTATAAATGTCATATTTTTATTGAGCTAAATACTGCATTCTTTTTTTTAGAAGAGCATTATATATATATATATATATATATATATATATATATATGTAATTGATTTTTTTTTACAGAGAGGAAGGGAGAGGGATAGAGAGTTAGAAACATCGATGAGAGAGAAACATTGATCAGCTGCCTCCTGCACACTCCCTACTGGGTATGTGCCCACAACTAAGGTACATGCCCTTGACCAGAGTTGAACCTGGGACTCTTGAGTCCGCAAGCTGACGCTCTATCCACTGAGCCAAACTGATCAGGGCTATACTGCATTCTTGACCATATAAACAGACTAGAAGAGAAAAAAACTTATGATCATTACAAAAGATGCTGAGGAAGCATTTAAAATGTAACCCCTGTTTGTGATTTTTTTTTTAAAAAAAAGAGAAGTTATTAGCACACTAGAAATAAAAGGGAACTTCCTTAAAAGGATAAAAACCATCCTCCAAAGCCCTACAGCAAACATATATAATGGTGAAACATTGAACCGTTTCCCTTTAAGATCAGTAACAAGACAGGTTTGCCCTTTAACGCCCCTTTTTTTCAGCGCTGAACTGGAGATCCTGCACAGTATGAGAAGCAAATAAAAAAACAGGAATAAGGATTTGGAAGGAAGAGACAAAACTGTCTTAAATCTACTTTCTCATATCTTTCACTCACCAGTTCTCCTTCTGTTTCCTGGAGGCCCACAGACCAAAGCTATCCCCTCTTCCGTGTGACAGCCCAGGTGTTCCTCCCTCTCTGGGCTTCAGTCATCTCATCTGTGAAATGATGGGTTGGGCATGGTTACTCTAAAACAGTGGTTCTCAACCTTCCTAATACCGCGACCCTTTAATACAGTTCCTCATGTTGTGGCGACCCCCAATTTCATTGTTACAAATTGAACATAATTAAAGCATAGTGATTAATCACAAAACAATATGTAATTATATATGTGTTTTCGGATGGTCTTAGGCGGCCCCTGTGAAAGGGTCATTCGACCCCCAAAGGGGTCGCGACCCACAGGTTGAGAACCTCTGTTCTAAAAGCTCTTTGTAGTTCCATCCTTCCAAGATTCTCTGAGTCCATATCCTTTGTCTCACAGCCTAAACATCTCAACTTTCCTCAACAGTTTCTAACAGTGATGATTTCCAAAGTCCTCCTTTCCTATCAGCACACCCTATTTTATTTTTTAAAAATATATGGTTCCCCACCCCAGGGCAGAAGGTGTATTAAAAATAGGGCACAAAAAGTAGAGGGAGTGCCCTGGCTGGTATGACTCGGTTGGGCGTCGTCCTGTGCATCCTGGTCAGGGCACTTGCTCAGTTGAGGGCTCGATTCCCAGTGGGGGGCATGCAGGAGGCAGCTGGTTGATGTGCTCTCACATCCATGTTTCTCTCTCTTCTCTCTCTCTCTCTCTCTCTCTCTCTCTCTCTCTCTCTCTCTCCCTCTCCCTCTCCCTCTCCCTCTCCCTCTTCTTTCCTCTCTCTAAAAAATCAATACAGTGTTTTGTTTTAAGTAGAGAGAGTTATACTGAAAATAAAGCCTAAAAATGAAATGGTAGAGAGAGGCAGCAGAGAGAGTGGGCTGGGCAGGCAGGGGACAGCATCTGAGGGAGGAGTTGCCTGGCAGGAGAGAGCTCCTTGACTTATTTTCCTGGGATAGGAGAGGAGTTTGTCCCCTGCACGGTTTTGGGGACAGTGATGGAAACTGACTTTGTGGTTGGCCACAAACATTTAGTGGCTCGGTCAGTCCTTCCTTACAGCTTTCCTACCTCGGCTCCAGGACCCTCCCTCCTGTAGTTGGGCTGTGGGGAGGGATATTGACAAAAACCAGCTCCGGATGGGAAGGGAAGCTGCACAGAGCTAGGTCCCTGTCCAGGAGGCAGGAGCAGCCGCCACAGTGGGAGGGAGCAGCAAGCCAACAGCTGAGTGAGACAAGGCCTGGGTTATTTTTTTTCCAGTTTGTTGGCATGTGGGTGGATTTTTCTCCTTTTTTCTTCTCTCCTGCTCTCTGCCGTTTCCACAGAGATGTGGGAGTTTGCAAATTTGTCTCAGTGGAGGGGAGCGGCAAGAGCTGATTTGGGGGGTCCTCGTCAGGGACCAGGGGAGCAGGGAGGGACACTGCAATTCTGGTAGCAAGAAAACTAAGATCCTTTCCTTGATGGCATCACTGGGACGAGGAAGGCTCTCACTCACTCTCCTCTCGAGGCTGCAGGGCTGCCTTCTCGCCTCTGCTCAGCTCTTGGCTCTCAAATCAATCCCACCTGGTGATTGCAAAAGCCTCTCCTTTGCTTCTTTCCTCGCTCTGCGATGCCAAATGCCCTTTCCTCAGGGCCCTGGACAAACTATGGGCACACTTGAGACTCTTCAAGAGACTGTTCTCCTCCGCAGGACAGGGTGGGAGGGACAGGGAGGTTTGAGGTGGGGGGCTGAGAAGCTTTCCTTTCTTTCCTACTTATACATTTAAAAGATTTAAAAAAAACAACACCCAGTACCTATGGAACATGCTAAGTATCAAATGAATGTTTCAGGCTTTCAGGGTGGGAAACTTCTGAAAGGGTTAAAGGGTGGGTAGTTTGGGCAAGATTCTTGGAGGATGTGGGACCTAGACAAAATGATGGAGTAGGGGAGGACACACCAGGCAGAGGCCAAGGGCACTGACTGTAGATCAGGACACCTAGATTCCAGTCCTGCCATTGATTTACAATGTGATGTTTTTGAAGTATATGTATTTTTATTGATTCAGAGAGGAAGGGAGAGGAGGAGAGAGATAGAATCATCAGTGATGAGAGAGAATCATTGATCAGCTGCCTCCTGCATGCTCCACACTGGGGACTGAGGCCACAACCTGGGCATGTGCCCCGACCGGGAATCGAACCGTGACCTCCTGGTTCATAGGTCGACACTCAACCATTGAACCACACCAGCCAGGCTACAATATGATGTTGAACAAGGAAGTTCCTTCCCTTCTCTTGGGTTTTCTTTCTTCATCTGGAACATGGGCTGGATCTCTAAAGCTCTACAGATCTGTGGAGCCTGATATCTGATTCCTGGCCTTGGGGGTTATGAGCCATCTAATAAGATGGTGTTTATGTATATTGAGTTTGAATACCATCAAGGGGTAGGATGACCAACTGTCCCAATTTGCCTGTAGAGGCCCCCTGGGAGGCAGAACTTCAGTGCTGAAACAATCCTGGCCAGAATGGGATAGTTGGTCACCCTAACAAGGACCATATCCACTACCTATCATTATCATTATCATCATCATTATGATTATTATTACCACTAGAGGGCAACATTCTCTTATGCCTGGGAGTTAGGTCTAACCCCACCCAAAAGATGCAGAACTGTCCCAAACAATTCCTTCCATCTTTCTCTTGTAGGAAACACTGAAGAGTAGAACAATCTGTGGATCTCAAATATCAGGGGCTTCCTTTTGGCCTTGCCAGCCCCATGTGATCTGATTTTGCCAATTGTGCCAGAACCCCAATCGGCACTCACGTGCCCAGTCTGTCCTGCTCTGGTAGAACTGACCTGATCCTCAGGGAGCTGGGGACATAGAAAGATGCTGACATGTGGCTTTGGCTTGTGTGAACACAACAGGCACTTTCACAAGGCTGTGCTGTTCGGCCTTGTGATTGGCCGTGTACACATTTGCAGGACCAGCTCCATTGAGAAAGGAGTGGCTTCCTCCTTCCTAGAGAGCTGATTTCTCTATCACCTTATACCCCTGATCACATTGAATTGTAGTTATAATTTATCTATCTAGATAACCCATTAGAATGTTGATTTAGCCTGGCTGGTGTGGCGCAGTGTTTATTTGAGCATCCACCTGTGAACTGAGAGGTCACGGTTCAGATTCCTGGTCAGGGCACATGCCCAAGTTCTGGGTTTGATCCCCAGTGGGGGGCATACAGGAGGCAGCCAATCAATGATCCTCTCTCATTATTGATGTTTCTCTCTCTCTCTTCTCTCTCTCTCTCTCTCTCTCTCTCTCTCTCTCTCTCTCTCTCTCTCTCTCTCTCTCCCCCTTCCTCTCTAAAGTCAATTAAAATTTTTTTAAACAAGAATGTTGATTTTGATATTCAACAAACATGAATAATTTACTGCTTACCTACCATGTCCCAGGCTTTTACCAGACTCTTGCTACACTGGGGAGCAAGAGACAGAGAATCTGCCCTTGTAGAGCTAACAGTCTAGTGAAGGAGGCAGGAGGGAAGCAAACAAAGATCTGCACAAATCAATATATAATTACACACTTGCTAAATTCAAGGAAGAAGAAGGACTCACTAAGAGCCTGTATCAGAGGGATCTGCCTCATCTTGGAGTGAAAGAAGGTGCCACTGATGAAGTGACATTTGAACTGAGAACTGAAGGATGAATAGGCAGTAAGTAGGCAGCGAAAAGAGCTTTCCACGCCAAAAGAACAGCAGGTGCACAGGGCCCGAGAGGGGAAGAGCCCAGTTCCCAGGAGGAGCTGTTTCCTCCTTGAGGGCACAGCCTGCCTCTTGTTCATCTCTTGCTGTAGCTCCAGGCTTGGCACACAGAAACGCCAAATAAATTGAATTGGATGAATTTCTATCATGGAAAGCTTCACAGGCTATGGGTCAAAAAGCCTAGCTTCTAGCTCCAGCCCTTCCGGGCAATTCAGTCCAATTTTCCAACTGCTTACTGGGCACCTACCATGTGTAAGGGCCTGGAGCCAGGCCTGGTTGGGGGAGTGAAAGGTAAGTAAAACTGTCCTCCAGCAGCACATGGTCCAGTGAAGTGGCTGTCAGGTAGACAGGCTCCTTCCACTCTCTGGGCCTCTTTCTCTCCAGTTCTAAAATGAGGGGTTGGGATTATAGGATCTCTAAGGCCCCTTCTAGCTCTGTCTGGACCTGCTCTCCCTTGAATAACAGCCAGTTAGATGGCAATGGGAACAATGGAGCTGATTCTTCTATTTCTACTGTTCTGTAGGAGTCACATGGACTAGGGCTGGGGAAATGCAGGCTTGGATTCTGCTTATGGACCACTTGTCCTTTACGAGAGTCTCAGGAGCAATCAGGGTTCACTGCTTTGGGTTAGAATGTTCCGGCATTCCATGAACCTTTGTTTCTTTCCTGTCCTCTCTTCCCACTCCACCCCCAGCCTTCTTTTCTACATCTAGAACTGTTTTGCATATATCAGGGAGAGTGCTTAAAATCATCTTATCTAACCCTTCCATTCAGTTTTACATTCCCTGTGCAACAGACCCTCCAAATGAGGCTGTCCAGCCACTGTTTGAAGACCTCCAGTGTGGGGAACTCACCATCTTCACTAAGCTTTGCCTGTGAGAGGTTTCTTCCCTTTGGGAATCTGTCTCCCTGTGATTTTCACCCATCACTTCTGGCTGCACCCTTTGGAACTAAGCAGAATAATTCCACTACATTGCCCCCACCCCCTGACAGCCTATTGGATATTTGAAGCCAGTAATCACATCTTCATAAGCCTGCCCTCCTCTAGGCCAAATATCATCTGTTCCTTCTGATGTTCTTTATTGGTCATATCCCCTTCACAATTGTAAATATAGTTTAGTTTATGTAAGATTTATATTCTGCCTACTTTAAGGAGGGTATTAGGCAGTTCATCAGTTGCAGCATGAAAGAAAGACAATTAGGGATGAAAATGTGGAAGAAAACAGAGCTGAGACCATGTAAAGGAAGCACGAATAGATGTTGCCAGGTACCTAAAATGAACTGGATTATAATTGGACTCTGAATTTGGCTCAAAGTTTTATGGCAGCTAGGACAAAATTGGAAACACATTGGGTTATGTGGTTTTATGTTCTGACAGGATCAAGCTTACAAATCATCTTCAGAGAGAAAATTTTTCCTAAAACGAAACTGCAGACTAGCTTATTCGGCTGGCTTTCTGTGAGACTGTTCAAGACTGACAGGCGCTTTGGCTACGTCTTGGCCCTTCCCCAGGAGAGGGAAGAGGGCTGGGAGGATAATTAATTAATTAGACAAATGCTGTCTCAGTTTTAAGCACTGCTATCTCCTTAGGGATCCCCACAGAGAGGAGGCTTCCTTTTCCCTTCCTTCTCCTATGTTTCTCACAGATGGTCAGTTTCCTACCATTCTGCTCTTTAAAGTCTGCATCCTAAGACTCTTTGGAACACCAGACCCTAGAGAATAGGCCAAGTAAAAAATTATAGCCTAGTGGTCACACAGCAATTCTGTGCAAATCATTTCTCTCCGGTCTTCAGTCTCCTCATTTGAAAAATGAGTCTGCCTAGCCAGTGTGGCTCAGTGGTTGAGCGTTGACCTCTGAACCAGGAGGTCACAGTTTGATTCCCAGTCAGGGCACATGCCCCAGTTGTGGGCTCAATCCCCAGTGGGGAGCCTGCAGGAGGCAGCTGATCAATGATTCTCTCTCATTACTGATGTTTCTATCTCTCCCTCTTCCTTCTCTGAAATCAATAAAAATATATATATTTTAAAAAGAAACTAAAAGAGGAAAACAAGTTTGTCTCTAAGGTCACTTCAGCTCTGATAGTCTGGACTGTGAACTCTTCGAGGGAAAGACCAATTATTTCTTTTATTTAATATGATTTTATTGATTTTAAAGAGAAAGGATCAAACCTGCAACCTGGGCATGTGCCCCAACTGGGAATCGAACCGACAATCTTTTGGTGCATGGGATGATGCGTAACCAACTGAGCTACACCCACCAGGGCAATGATTTCCTTTTTTAAATTTGATTTTCCCATCTCGTGTCTGGCAGCTAACAGGTACAGAAGATCTGCTTATGAGAAGAGCTGTGAGAATCCAAAGGAAAAACCAATTTGAACAGATGTCACCTTTGCCTCTGAGGAAGATATTTCATGGCTCTCATTATCATGACAAGTTCTTGTTGACTGGATACTGGCGGTGCTGAGATGCGGGTTCTCAGGGCTCTAGGGTAAGGGGGATTGGAGCAATCACACCAGGGGCCGAAGCTCCTGGGAAATGCCTCCAAGAGGCAGTAGGCAGGGAGAGAAGGTAGTGCCAGTCTCTGCTGAACAAGGTACCAGCACAAGACTCACCTGGTAGTGCATACTATTCAGTATGTACAGCACCCACATGGACCCTCTCCCCTCCTACCATGTTATTCTCTTGCTCAAAAACCTCCCATGACTTTTCATTGTCTGTAAGAGAAGGTCCAGGTGCTCCAGTTTGGCAATGAGTCTCCTCCAAACTGAATCGAGCCATGTCTTCCCATCTCTTCCTATCCCTGGTACTGTGTGTGCGCGCGCACACACACACACAGCTCTTGTACTCTCTTCAACCAAACTATATGTGGTTCCCTAAATACACACGGTCTGTTTTCCTGACTGTTCCTTTCTTCCTACTGCACATGGCTCCCTTCAACAGGTACTTCACAGCTCTGCCATTTCTGCCTATAGAAATCTTAAGCTCAGCTCAAATACCTTCACATCCATAAAGACATTCCAGCACCCAGTGCCTCCACTCTAGCGCTTGCACATTCTGTCTTGTTGGTCCTGTTTTCGACTTATTGTTGTAGCTGTCTGACTAGATTGGGAGCTCCCTGAAGGCACAGGCTATGTCTGATGCACCCAGAGCTCTCCATCATCCCTCCCTGTTCTGCTTTTCTCCATCTGTGTTAGTTTCCTAGGGCTGCCGTAACAAAGTACAACAAACTGAGTGGCTTAAAACAAGAGCAGATATGTAGTCTCTCAGTTCTGGAAGCTAGAAGTCTGAAATCAAGGTGTCGCCAGGGCCATTCTCTCTCTCTCTCTCTCTCTCTCTCTCTCTCTCTCTCTCTCTCTCTCTCTCTCTCTCTCTCTCTCTCCTCTAGGGAATAATCCTTCATTGCCTCTTCCAGCTTCAGGTGGTTGCTGGCAATCCTTGGTGTTCCTTTTCTTGGCTTATAGACGCCAGTCTCTGCTTCCATCTTCCCATGATGTTCTGTGCGTGTGTGTGTGTGCGTGTGTGTGTGTGTGTGTCCAAATTTCCCTTTTCTTACAAGGATACCAGTCATTGAATCAGGACCCACGCCAATAGAATATGATCTCACCTTAACTTGATTACATCTGCAAAGACCTTTATTTCCAAATAAGATTACATTTACAGGTGGACAGCAAGTTTTGAGGGATATTACTCAACCCAGCACAACATCCAACGTGCTCTCTATAGTCTGTTTATTGTTTCTCTCCCCCTGTGAACTCTATGAGGTTAGGGATTGTTGTCTATTTTATTCATTGCTGTATTCTTAGAGTCCAGAACAGTGCTTGACACATAGTAGATACTCAGTAAATATTTTGTGAATGAATGAATCTTTGTACCCATCTGCCCTCTACCCCACAGTGAATCTGAATGAGAGAAGCAGGGATAAGGTACAATGCAAGTATTGCCTAGAACATAATAAATGCTTAGTAAATGTTCACTGGATGAATAGAATTTTGATGGATATAGTAATTTGACACTTATGGAGCACCAATTTTATACAAAGTATGAGGAAAGGTATAAAGAAGTGAGAAGGAAACATCTGAGCATCCTGGCTATGCCTCTGTGTGACCTTAGGCAAATAATTCAACCTCAGGGTTTACTTTCTCATCTGTAAGATGGAGGTAATAACAGTAGCTATCTCCTTGGTTTGTCCTGAGGATTTTCTGAGTTTGAACATGTAAAGACTTAGGCTGTCACATGATAAGCACTATAGATGTGTTAGTTATTATTATTGTGGTTGCTGGTATGTGCTAGACTCTGTCTGTGCAAGGCTTTTGAAAAAGCCAGCTTTATCAAGATATAATTCACATACCATAAAATTCTCCCTTTAAAAATATACAACTCAGTGGTTTTTAAATTGTTGACAGTATTACAGATGTCCCCCATTTTCTCCCCTCTACCCCCCTCCACCCAGCTCCTGCCCCACCCCAAGCCTTCCCCACACTATTGTGTCTATGGGCTATGCATATATGCATGTAAGTTCTTTGGTTAATCTCTTCCTGTCCCCACCCGCCCTCTCCTCCCCTCTGAGATCTGTCAGTCTGTTCCATGTATCCGTGGCTCTGGAACTATTTTGTTCATCAGTTTATTTTGTTCATTAGATTCTCCATATAAATGAGATCATGTGATATTCCAACTCAGTGGTTTTTAATTAACGGGGCTGTACAATCATCACCACAATCTAATTTTAGAATATTTTCATTCTCCTTCCAAAAACACACACACACCATACCCGTTAGCAGTCAGTCCTCTTTCCCCAACCCATGCCCCAGCCCCTGGAAATCACTACTCTACTTTTTGTCTCTATGGATTTACCTATTCTGGAATTTTATATAAAGGGAATCATATAATCTGTGTCCTTTTGGGTCTCTTATAGCAATATGTTTTCAAGGTTCATCCATGTTTTAGCATGCATCAGTATCTCATTCCTTTTTATGGCTGAATAATGTTCCACTGTGTGGATATGCCACCCTTTATTTACCCATTCATCAATACATGAACATTTGATTGTTTACACATTTTGACTATTACGAATAATGCTGCTATGAACATTCATATACAAGTTTTTGTGTGGACATGTTTTAATTTCTCTTGGGCATATGCCTAGGAGTGGAATTCCTTGATCATATGGTAACTCTGTGTTTAACATTTTGAGACACTTACACATTGTTTTCCAAGTTGACCACCCCATTTTACATTCCCACCAGCAAAGAATGAGGGTTCCAGTTCTTCACATGCTCACCAATATGTCTCCTGGTGTGTCCTTTTTACTTTAGTTCTCATAGTGGGTGTGAAGTGGCATCTCACTGTGTGTATATGTATGTGTGTGTTTTAAGAGACTGATGTTTATTTTTCAACAACCTTATTTCCAGTTTTCACTTAAGAGCCTGTGGAAGAACAGCTTAAGACCACCCAGTGGTTGTTTCTACCCATTCAGTAACCTCAGGCTGAGCAGCAGAGAACGCGGGAGCTGAGCAGTCCATTCACCCTGAAAATGCCTCCTTGGTCACAGCCTTTTCAGCAGCCGCCTGCTCTTCTTTTCCAGTCTCTTCAGGGTCTCCAATTGCAGTGGGAGAGCAGGCATGACCTCCCACAGATGCTCATGGTAGATGGTCCCGCACATGCATAGGACTTCCTGTACCAGCATCTGCGATATCAAACCCACTGAGCCAGCCCCCTTGTTGGATGGGATGGCAACGTCCACCTGGCGCAGAGGGGCATCTGTGTTACACAGAGGGATGGTGGGCAGGTTAACATAAGACGCCCCTGTGACAGGCTGGTGGTCAGCCCTGGGATCAGTAACCACCGGAAGTCTAAACTCCCAGAAGGATGCCTGGATCTGGTTAGTGAAGGTCCCAGGGATGAGGCAGCCAGCAATAGGAGTGTCCCTGGTGGCAGAAGCAAACTTTAGCACAGTTTACTGGCCAGTATTCCTGGACAATGTGATACTGACAGCAGGGTTTTCAGGGTCAACAAGGGCACGCACAAGCCACCAGCAGAAGATCCCCACATGTTCATTTCAGAATTCTGATGCAGACGCCATCACTTTTCACTTTGGAGATGAGCTCTTCTACTTGGAAGCCAACATTGGGGCCACCTAAGTGGGTTCCTGCTGCAAGGAATTTAAGGACAACCTCCTCCATCTGCAGAACAGCAAGGGCTCCGGACATTGTGAAAGTTTCCCTTTCAGTGACAACAGGCACCCAGAAAAAACACCTTGTGGGTAGCAGGGAAAGCTCACTGCGATTTGGGTCTGCATTTCCCCGATGGCTAATGATGAGAAGCATCTTTTCATCTGCTTACTGGTCATGTGTACCTCTTTTTTGGAGAAATGTGTATTCAAGTCCTTTGTCCGCTTAAAGAAAATTGCTTGTTATTTGTTGTTGACATGTAAGCGTTCTTTACATAATCTGGACACAAAGCCCTTATCAGATAGATCACTTACACAGATTTTTCTCCCATTCTGTGGGTTGTCTTTTCTGTGCCAAATGTTTTTGCCTGCCTTCTTCCAAGACCACCCCCGTGAGGTAGATGTTCTTGATAGGGAAATGAAAGTTCAGAGAGGAGAAGATGGAGTTTAAATCCAGTTTTTGTCAGACTGTAAAACTCTTGCTTTCTCCTCTCCCCCAACCTGCTCACCAAGATGAATGAAGACATGTTTCTGGCTTTGAGGAGTTCAGGCTGGCAGAGGTCTTCAAACAAGAACACAAACGAACGCACTACAAAGCAGAGTTCCACTTGGCCCACAAATGCCATGAGGGAAGTGTAGACCAAGTGCAGTGGGAGGTCAAGAGGAGAGGGAAAAGTGAGCACCCTGGCTTGGGAAAGCATTCAGTAAGGTGGCATTTAAATCTTGAAAGATGGGTACAGTTTCCCTGCATAGAGATGATGGGCTGAATAGAAGAGAGCATTTCCAAAGAAGAGCAGGAAATGAGGGTTGAAGGAATGAATACACGGAGCTTTGATCCTAACTCTGCGATGGCTTGTTAAGATGGAGATCCTGGGACTGTCTTCGTTGGCTTGGAGGACCCAGGCACTAGCTAAGCTGGAAGGTTTCTGACACTTGGGATTGGAAGATCCAAAGGGGATGGGGAGTCCGCGGGATGCCTGGAGCTGGCGGCCGCCGGGGATGGGGCTTCTTGGGATGTCTTAGATGAGGATCTGGGGCCTGGCGGACGGGGAATGCATTGGAAGGGACTGGGATGGAGGGCTTCATTAGACTGCTTTAGGTGAGGACACCGGACCGTGGACGGTGGAAGGGAGCGATTTCCGGCAGCCCGCGATGGGGCTGGCCCGGGTGCCTGGGGCGGGTCTCGCTTCGGACGCGGGTGGCTGTAGCAGGTGGGGCGCGCGGGGGCGGGCCGGGCGGGAGAGTGGGGGCAGGGGCGGGGGGCGGGCCGGCGGCCGGGGCGGTCCCGCGCGGCCGCGCTGCGCAGTGACTCCGCAGCGGGCGGAGCGCCGTGGGCCGCGTCCTCCTGAGCCGTGGCGGTGGCGGTGGCGGCAGCCTCAGCTCCTGCTCCCCGTGCCGTCGGACCACCCAGCGCTGTCTCCCGGGCCCCCCCGGGCCCCCGGGCCCTCGAGCCCGGTGCGCGCCCTCGCGTCCCGCCGGCCCCCTCCCCCGGCTGGGCCCGGGGGAGGGTGGCGCCGTGAGCGAGCGGGAACCGGGCTCTCCTGCCCCTTCCCCTGCCCCTGGGCCGCTAGGATGGAGGCGGGGTCGGGGCCCCCGGGCGGCCCGGGATCGGAGAGCCCCAATCGGGCGGTGGAGTACCTGCTGGAGCTGAACAACATCATCGAGAGCCAGCAGCAGCTGCTGGAGACCCAGAGACGGCGCATCGAGGAGCTGGAGGGCCAGCTGGACCAGCTCACCCAGGAGAACCGCGACCTGCGGGAGGAGAGCCAGCTGCACCGCGGGGAGCTGCACAGGGACCCCCACGGCGCACGGGACAGCCCCGGCCGCGAGAGCCAGTACCAGAACCTGCGAGAAACCCAGTTCCACCACCGCGAGCTGCGGGAGAGCCAGTTCCACCAGGCGGCCCGGGACGTGGGGTACCCGAACCGCGAAGGCGCCTACCAGAACCGGGAGGCGGTGTATCGGGACAAGGAGCGGGACGCCTCCTACCCGCTCCAGGACACTACCGGTTACTCAGCCCGAGAGCGCGACGTGGCCCAGTGCCACCTGCACCACGACAACCCAGCCCTGGGTCGCGAGCGGGGCGGGCGGGATGCCGGGCCGGCGCACCCGGGCCGCGACAAGGAAGGCGGCTATTCGGCGGCGGCGGTGGGCGTGGGGTCCCGGCCCCCTCGGGAGCGGGGCCAACTGAGCCGTGGCGCATCCAGGAGCTCCAGTCCCGGGACCGGCGGCGGCCACAGCACCAGTACCAGCACCAGCCCGGCCACAACCCTCCAGAGAAAGTAAGGAATGCGTGTTTGTACCCTCGGCTCTTCCCCTCTAGTTCCCTCTCCAACTTGTCCAGCCGGTAAAGTAAGAACCCCGTGCCTGATTCCAGGTCCTCCTCCCCTGCCCCAACCTGTTAGCAGAAGCCGGGTCCCCCTCCCGCCACCGCAGACGCCCCTTGTCTAGCCACCGGGGACTGGGTTGGCCCCATGAGAGCGGTTGGCCCTTGATGCCCAGAACCGTGACCCGTGGGAGCCTCCAGCAGTCATCACCCCTCCACTTTTTCACTCCCCGCCCGGATCCTTGCGAGAGGATGGCTTTCCACTTATTTATTTATTTATTTTGGACGTGTTTATTGTCTGTGAAGGTGCCAACTCAGAACCTCAAGGAAAAGAACACCCCCCTCCTTTTTTTTTTTTTTTTTTTTTTGCCGTTGTTGTTGTTTTGCCTGTTGGGGTCTCCCGTACAGGTCCTGCGTGCAGGCCTGCTCCCCCCTCCTCTGGCAGCCTCGGCTCTATCCTTTCCCAGGGAGGCAGGTGGGGAGCAGAATGGCTGCTGGAGGCTGAGAGATCCATGTGAGGGGAACT
Source organism: Myotis daubentonii (assembly GCF_963259705.1). Classification (NCBI taxonomy): domain Eukaryota; kingdom Metazoa; phylum Chordata; class Mammalia; order Chiroptera; family Vespertilionidae; genus Myotis; species Myotis daubentonii. Next base: position 7,375,132 of record NC_081861.1, on the reverse strand, counting down.
GCAGCACAGCCTGGCCTGGGGAGCAAAGATGGAGGCCTGGCCGTTGGCTAGTTCCTCTGAGACCACCCCTTCTCCACCGTCCAGAAAAACAACACCCAGTTAAAGAGGCCACAAGGAAGACCGGTCTACAGAGCTTCCCTCTTGTTGGATCAGTGCCAGTTTCTGTGCTGGGGTCTGCGTGTCCGCCTATCTGGGACACCTTGGCATTATCTGTTGGGTTGGTGGGACATGGGCTGGGCCTCCTTCTTCCATGCAGATACCACAGTTAGCTGGGCAGGCTAAATGTCAGGCTGAGAGTCAAGGGCATGCGGGCTCCCAGGGCTGCCCTCCAGGCTCCCTGCTTTCCCTTCTGCTTGATTGGAAAGAACACTGAGCTGGGAGTTAGGAGACCTGGGTTCCCCCTCCAGCTCTGCTGCAGATTGGCTTTGTGACCTTGACTGAGTACCTTCCTCTCTCTGCCCATCGGTTCCTTTATATCTTTTTCAAAGGCAAGGTCTGCCTTGAATGCTCTTTAAGGGCCACTCCAGCTTCAATTTGATGGTTCTATGACTAATCCAGCCACACTACAGAGCAAGTCTGAAGTCCTCTAGCGAATGGACAGCCTTCCCCCTCCTCTCACTGCTCAGCTGGTCCTACCATGTGCCACAACCAGTGGAGTGTCTCTCGGAGGCTGGGCTGGGGGTGGGGAAGCCTTCTGCCTCAGGAAATCTGCCGGGAGACAGCTCTCTGCAACTCCCCCGTGGTGAGGCAGCAGACTGGGGTGCTGGGTTGAGATGGCTGGGCCCCAGGAGCAGCAGCTGCAGCTCGAATGCCCGGCTGGGCTTCACTGCAGTGCACCCTCAGCTCAGTTTTGCTGTGGACTGTCCCAGAGCACTGGGGGTGAGGGAGAGGGGCTCTCCTGCCCCGGCAGGGCTGCTGGGAGGCCACTTCTGGAGGACTGGCTGCATGTGGTGTGGGGCCCCACACGGAGGAAGGGTCTGGATCCACCGAGCACGGTCTTGGTCTTCTTTCAGGACAGGGCCATGGTAGGGTGACTGCAGGGGTACACTGGGCAGGCACTGTGCTCCTCAAGCCTGGCTGCGGACTTTGCCAGAGTGATCAGGCCCGTGACAGGGGGCAGCCTCATTATGTGTGGCTCCAGGGAGCAGAACCAGGAGCAATGGGAAAATTGGGGATAAATCAGGAAGAACTTCCTAACCTGGCTGTCTGGTGATGCAGTAGACTGCCTCTAGGGGGGGGGGGGGGCACGGGCTGGGGGTCGAGGAGAGCTGGAGAAGGCACAATTCTTGAATCAGGTGTACAGCCCAATGAAATGACCCGAGCCTCCCCCAGTTCCAGGGTTCTCTGACGTTCAGTTTCTTCATCCTGCAGACGTAGGTTTGAAGCTCTTGGCTGGCTGGCAGCCCGTTTGCTCTTGAGCTCGGTGCTTCTGCCGGCCACGCCAACCAACCTCTTGATCCCTCCCAGTTCTCATTAGATCTCCTGGCTTCACATTTCCTACTGGATTCATAAAGGGGGTTGGATAGTTCTTTGAATTTCTCCTAACCACATATTAAATACAGGCACCTCCATTATTTCCTCTTTTGCTCCTCACAACAGGCAGTGAGCATTACTAACTCCATTTTAGAGATGAGGAAACTGAGGCTCCAAGATGAAGAGACCTTGCTCAAGGTTAGGCTGCAAGTTCCTAATGGACCTGGGACTAGAACCCAAGCCCACCTGTCTCTGACGCCTGTTATTTTTCCACAAGAGTTCTCCAAACCACAGGAATCTCTTGGCCTCAGAACCTGGCTGGGTCAGGAACTGGGAGAGGCCAGGAGACCCTTAGGTATCTAGAGGATTTGAATGGGATGAGTGAGGGAGTTGACAGGAAAGGGAAGAAGGCTGTGCCTCCCTCCTTTCCACTGTGCCTCCTGGCCAGACGTCAGGAGGGCCTGTTGATGCAGTTAGCCAATGCCGCCACCACAGTTGCTGCAAGTGACTCCCCTGCCAGGCCTGTTCTGGGTTTGCAGAGTGGGTGAGAAGGCTGCCGCTGGAAGCTGGGGCAGGCAGGGTGGGAGTTTAGCAGCAGAGGCTGCAGCATTGGGGGAGGATAGGTAGATGCTGGTACAGGCTGGGCGCTCCTGGTCCCCAGGCTCCCTCTGGTGGAGGAAGAGGGGAGAGAGGGGCCGGGGCCCAGCTCCGGCTTGTTGAGGCCCCCCCTCCTCCGCCAAGGGACTTACTGAGTCCTCCCAGCGACCCTGTGCGTCCGTGTACACTGCGCATTTTACAGCTGAAGCAACTGGGGGCTCAGAGAAGTGAAGTGACACAGCAGAAGTCACACTACCCATAAGGCAGACTCCCGATCCTGTGAACTTTCCCTCTACTGCAGTTGATAGCAGCTGTCATGTCCACCCCCACCCATGTCATCCCCCCAGGATTCCCACATCCTCCCGCACTGTCTCTTCTGGACAAGTTCCCGGATGCCAGTATGCCTTCTGCTGTGCTCTGGGTGTGGCCTTTCTAGTACAGCAGGGAGCGACATGAGGCCCGACCTCCTTCTGGCCACCGGTCCTCTGGACAGGAGGGCTTTGCTTGTTTGTTTTTTTAGTAGCTGCTGGGCGCTACCAATGCTTAGATCGTTTTCCTTGAAATCCCCCCCCCTCCCCCGCCAGGTGACTAGAGAAGCGCCCTGCTTTCTTTGTTGATCTTGGCCTGGCTCCCCCTTGCAGGTCAGGCACCTGGATGATTTACAGACACGCTGGGGAGGGGCGGGGGGTGGCCACTGCTGAGCAGCTCCAGGCTGAAGCCAGCTGTGTTCCCAACGCTGTGAGCAGGGGCCCAGCTCCGGCTTTGCTGTAGGCGGTGGTGAGCTGAAGCTGGTGTGGGGGGGAACTCTCCATCCTCTGCCCCCACCCCCTGCCCACCCACAAGCTGGCCCACACTAGGGACAGCAGCCAGACGGCTGGCCTGGTGTTCTCGACAGCCAGAGCAACATCTGGTCTACCACGCAGCTGTCTCCCACAGGCCCTGGGGTGTCAGCACGCTCCCCATGCTGCCCACAGGGGCTGAGGGCACTGGGAGGGCAGGAGCAAGCCCAGGGAGAGGCCCCAGGGAAGTCTGTCTCCTGTGGGGTCTCCGGTGCTTTTCCCAGGGGGGGTCTTTCCTTTTTCTCAGGAGGGAAAACCATTTATCTTCCCCCTACTGTGTTGAGAGCATTATACTCGTGTGGGAGGAAATGATATTGTCAAGTTGAATGAGAATTAGAGGAATCTTCCTTCTCTGTCTAGATCTGGGACAAGAATGGGGTTGTTGTCATCCACAAACATTTCTTAGCTGCGTGCACACAGCAGGAGGGGCCACCAGGCTGAGCCAACGCCGGGATCTCTGCGCTTGAGAGCCCCGTCCCCTACCCCCAGCCAGACACACAGCATTCCGTGCAGGCGCCCCATCACAATGGTGCCCAGAACAAATGCACATAGCAAGGATGGTGAGGAGTGGGGGGTGTGGGGGAGCTTTGAAGAGAGTGGGTGTCTCCTGAGGGGGGTGGGAAGAAGACCGATGCAAGCTTGCCCTCCACTGCTCTTTGATCTGTCCCACCCCTGCCTGCTGTGGCTTCTGAATTGCTGGGAGCATAGTAAAGGCCTGTAGCACAGAGAAGGGGCCATGCGTGTGCTGAATGAGTCTCAGCTTTCTGCGTGCCAGACAGCACCCTATGTGGCTTTATGTAATAATAGCTATCATCTTCTTCCTGCATGCACTGTGTGTGCCAAGAACTATTTGTTCTAAGCCCTTTGCATGTATGAATTCATTCAGTCTTCAACCGAATCCTTTGATGTGGCTATTGTTATTAAATCCATTTTACAGATGAGGAAACCAAGGCCCAGAAAAGTTGGCTCACCTACCCAGGGTCACTCACTGAGTAAGGGAAAGAACTGAGAAGGAACTAGAAAGAGCCTTGGTGGTCGGGCTCCGGAGTTCATCGACAGTGTTCTTCCCCATCAGGCAGTACTGCCTCTTCTCTCATTTGCACAGAGGGAGTCCCTGCCAGGTGGGTATTGGTATTATCCTCATTTTTCAGACTAGGTAACAAGGATCAGAGAGGCGTGGTCACATGCCGGAGGTTGCACAGCTGCATGGAGCCCAGAACCATCTGACTCCTGAGTCTGTGGTACAGCTTTGCCTCCTGCAGGCAGGCGGGGTGTAAAGCCATCACTCTAGCTGCGGCTCAGGGCTTCCCCCAGCAGAGCTCCTGGGACCACTACCCCAGTCAGGCTCCCTCTCCTGGATAGCCTCGTAGTTTTTGCCCTAGTCTCCGAATAGATACCCCTCCTGCTCTTGCTTCGTCAAGCCTCTGATGAAGTGCAGCCAGGCCAACCTTTCTACAGGGTTCCAGTGGTTTCACTTTCTCTTCTGCCTGCAGGGGAATGTTCAAACTTTTCTGTCTGCCGCACACGGTCCTCTTTGGATGTGCCCGCAACTCTCTTCTCATCTTTTTACAGTGCCCTTCACACAGACCGCACTCCAGCCAGACTGGCCCGTGTGCCCCTTTGTTAGCCCTCACTCAGCCTTCTGCTAGCCTCTGGGTCTTTGCTCATGCTGTTCCTTTCTCCTGGGCTGCTCCATCCAGTTCCCAGGCTCGGCTCTGCTGTCATCTCTCCCATGTTTGTTCGCTGGTCCCTCCTGATGTTTGGTCTGTCCATGACCCTTGAAATGAGCACTTTGCCCCGTTTTATACCTTGATGGTTATTTGTTTACATCTTGTGCCCTCTCTACTAGATTGAGAGCCCCTGCAAATTTATTGAGTGCATGTTGTATCTAAGTGAGGTGCTCTGGGCATGAGTGAAGGAGCTAGAGGCTTGGGAACACATAGCATAGCATATAGTAGCTGCTCAATAAATGTGGAGTAGACAAATGAATGGCAGATTAAGTCTTGGTGCACTAATGGCCACAGGTGCCTACGTTTTTCTTCATTCCAGGACTTCTATAGAGAAAGATGACTCAACTTCAGAATTCTCTTGGCTTTTGGGTGGCTTTTTCCTCATGCTCCCGGAAGCTGTTTGACCTCTGATCTCTGTTCCCCTCATACTCACCAGTCTCCCAGTTCATAGAATGTCAGGGTAACAGAATCAGACAGGACTTGTAGATATTTGGGCACATCTGCCCATGGTTACCTCTTCATCCCATGCTATGGCCATGTCACGCCATGGTCTTGACCCTCAATGCAAGGTATTCTGTTCTAAAAGGACCAAAGAAGCTGCATAGGACCCCTGTGCAGTCCTCCATAAACTCTTTATTGGGCTCAGACTCTGGGCCAAGCACAGTGTGTTGGAGTCAGAATAAGATTCAGCCCCTCTGGCTCATTTCCTGCTTTATTTCCTGGAAGAAGAATAAACACTGGTCACAGGGAAAAAATGACGAATTAAATGACTTATTTCCTCTTTTGAGGTACCTCTTTTGAGATAAGATCATTTGCTAGTCACTCTCACTTCATAATGGCCTTGGGTCTCTCTCCAAGCACCCATGTCAAAAGCCCATTCTCACACCCTTCGGAACTGAAACTCTCTGGCAGCTTAGCATTCGGATAAAGTGTGGTGCTGGGAAGGAGGACTGAGTGACTCTAGGCACTTCGCATCACTTTCAGGGCCTCTGTTTTCTCAAGTAGGAAACAGGGATAAAACTGTGTTTTTTGACATGTGAGATTCGTGTTGCCCGTTACAAACATGTATCCGAAAATTTCCTGGCTGTCTAGCACACCCATCAGGTTTCTGATCAGGATAGAAAGCTGAGGAACAAGGATGGAAAATAATATGTGAGGCTACCCTGCCCCCTAGAGGTGGAGCGTAGCAATCAAAACAACCTAGCCAAGATCGACATCGCATTACAGCCTTTTCAAAACAAAGATGACAAGCCGGAGGTACGCTGCTGACAGGGTGACTCCTCTGACATTTTAGGAGGAAATCTATCACAGTTACCACCAGATATGTGCCATTTCAAATGCACTTATTTGTAGCTATGTGATTTTTCTGCCTTTTTTCCCAGAGATAATACCATTGCATATCTGGGCCTCGTGATTTCCTACAGGACTCCCGAATGCAGTAAACTGCGTTCACTCGAATGAAACCAGTATTTTTCTTTATATAACCACATTAGAATTGTTGTCATTCTGTCAATAATAAAAAGCACCTAATTTCTCCCTTCCCCCAAATTTCCTTATAAAACTGAAAGGCATCTCACACAACTGTACACATCTGATATGCGAGCCAATTCATAAATAACCTATCTTATGGTGTTTGGTGTGAGAATTAAATAGGATGACACATATGAAGTGTTCAGCACATAGTGTGTGTTTACTCTACGCAAACACACACTATGTGTTTGCAAAAGGGAGGTCTAGGCATTTTTATTATTAATAATAATTGCAAAATTGTGCCCTGGAAGGGCAGGCGGGAGAAGTCACATGGGAAGTTGCCACTTTCTGAGAGGCCGGTCAGTGAATTTTGTGTGCCTACTATGTGGCACACCCTTATGCTCCTGCAGGCGGGGAGTTCTGTGATGAACATTATACAGTTCCTGGCTTCAGGGTGCTCGCGGTTGGATGGAGAGGACGGTCATGGAAACAGATAATTGCAGTGGGGTGTTCTGTGTGCTGTGCCAGAGGGGAGCTAGAGGGCATGGGTATCCAAAAGAGGAACATCTATCCTGACTGTCAGGGAGGGCTTCCAAGAGGAGGTGATGTCTGTGCTGAGGCTCCGAGGATGAGTAGGAGTTAGCTAGGTGAAGAAGGATGGCATGTGGGTTGGTGGGAATTGGCAAAAGGGAGGTTAAGGCAGAGGAGACAACATGAGCAAAGGTAGAGAGGCATGGGAGCAGCAGGGTACCGGGAGAGGATGGGGCCTTTTTTTTTGAATCCTTATCTGATGATATTTTTTCCATTGATCTTTTCGAGAGAGCGTGGAAGGGATAGAGGAGGGGGAGAGAGAGAGGAACATTGATGTAAGAGAGGCACACAGACCCATCAACCGGTTGCCTCCCACACACACCCCAACCAGGACCTGGGATCAGACCTGCAATTTAGGTACGTGTTCTGGACTGGGAATCAAACCCACAACCCTTTGGTCCATGGGCCGATGCTCTAACCACTGAGAAACCAGCCATGGTGGGAAAAGTAGTTTCATCAAGTTAGTACAAACTGGAGCACAACAGGGAGGCAGGGAGCATCTGGAGAAGAGTCTGAAGAGTTGGCCAGCCTAGATCATGAGGACACTTGAATAGCAGGGTCGGGAGTTTTATCCTATTAAAAATTGAGAACCAACGTAGGTTTTTAAGCTGAGGGAAGAGGTGTGCATTGTAGAGTATGGGGTGACCTGGTGAGAGCGTGTTCTGGAGAGATCCCACCAGAGGGCAGTTTGGAAGATAGTTTGGAGGCATCCCGTCAGGAGGCTCATGTGACAGTCTCGGTGAGGGATGATAAGGTCTGAGCTTGGGCAGAGAGAGTAGAGATCATCTATTGGGGGGAGGGGGGGAGGTAGTGACAACACAATGACAGTGCTGTGACAGAGGGGAATACAGCCTACTGCGGGAGCTCAGAGGAGCAGCAGCCGTTCGTGACCAGAAGGGTTTTAATAATACCAGAATAAGCCAGGTTGGTGTGGCTCAGTGGTTGCACACTGAACTATGAACCAAGTCAGGGCACATGCCCAGGTTGCGGGCTTGATCCCCAGTAGGGGGTGCGCAGGAGACAGCTGATCAATGATGCTCTCTCATCATTGATGTTTCTCTCTCTCCCTCCCCCTTCCTCTCTGAAATCAATAAATAAAAAATAAATAAAACCAGCATAAGAGTCAAAAAAACTTGGAGCTGAAAGGGCCCTTAAAAAAATCATCCAGTCCAGACTGTTCAGTTTATAGAGAAGACGGAGGCCCAGAGAGAGAACAGACTTGTAAAGGGCCACTCAACGGGTGAGCAGAGGAGCTCTGATTAGAAGAGCCACTCTCACATGAATGCCAGTGATCAAAGCATCGTTCCTTAAACGATTCTTTTATGCCTTGAAATCTTATGGAGGTTGCAGGGATCATTATCTTTGTGTTGTACAGATTAAAAAAACTGGGGCTCAAGGAGGCTGGGTGTCTTGTGGGGGAGGAAGCGATGAAGAGGAGGCATCACCGAAATAAAGGCTTTCTTGCTTCCACGGCAGACAAAACTCTCTGGTCTGGTTCTGCCCTCAGACATCAGATCTGCTAGATTCATGAGGAAACTGTGGTCTCATTTCTTCAACTCAGGTCCAGCCTTCTTTCTGCTTCTCTCTGCTGGAGGGGTCCTCACTTAATGTAATGGAGGCAGCTCAGAAGCAGTTTCTGGCCCGACAGCCAGGCCTGTCATCCTGCCTGAGGCCCCGTGGTATGATACGTACAGAATGAGCTTTGGAGACAGACACACCTAAGTTTGAATCTAGGCTCTGCCCAAATCCACTGGATGACCTCAGCTAGGTCATTTTGCCTTCTCTGAGCCTTAGTTTCCTCATTTGTAAAAGGGGACAACAATGCCCAATTCTCAGGATTACCCAAGATCATCGGAGGGTACTCCCTGGTACTTTCAGATGCTCAATAAAGAATCATTTCTGGGGGGAAGAAAACCAGTGAAATAATCCTTGATGGTGCCAAAGCGTATGCTCTTATACCTCATTTTGTAATCATGATATTACCAGGGATTCTTCAGTTTTGTTTTTTTAATCCTCACCTGAGGATATGTCTTTATTGATTTTAAAGAGCAAGGAAGGGGGAGAGAGAGAGAAAAAAAATCAATGTGAGGGAGAATAATTGATCCATGTCCTCCCGTACACACCCCAACCAAGGATTGAACCCGAAACCTAGGTGTGTGCCCTGACCAGGGCTTGAACCCACAACTTTTTGGTGTCTGGGATGATGCTCCAACCGACTGAGCTATCCGGCCAGGGTGGATTCTTCATTTTTTTTATAGGCGATAACATCCAAATATTTAAATAGCATATCATTAAAATAAGACGAAGTTGAAACAAAACAAAATAAAACAGTCATTTCCTTCTCCTTCATGAAATCTCCCATGGACAACGAATTGAAGAATTTAGTGCTCGGCAAAGATTTGCTTCTCTTGAAAACTGGTACATTTCCTCCGTCCTAATGTGAGGCTGTCATGGCTCACTGTATCTTGCTTTCTGCATCAGCTACTGGTTAATTTGAAGAACAACTCTAGTATCTTGTTGATCTTTTCTGAGTTCTTATTTTCTAGTTTAATTTTTTAAATATATTTTATTGATTTTTTACAGAGAGGAAGGGAGAGGGACAGAGAGTTAGAAACATTGATGAAAGAGAAACATCGATCAGCTGCCTCCTGCACACTCCCCACTGGGGATGTGCCCTCAACCAAGGTACATGCCCTTGACTGGAATCGAACCTGGGACCCTTGAGTCCACAGGCCGATGCTCTATCCACTGAGCCAAACCAGTTAGGGATCTAGTTTAATTTTTATCCTTCCCTTATCTGTGTTATTGGAGTAAGCTCTCAAATCCTTTCTGACTCAGGCGGGTATAAATAACTAATGGGTGTAAATAGTTGAATGAATGGAAGGCAGGAGAGGCTGGACTGGCCATGGAAGTGTTGGAAGAGGACCAGAGGGCGGTGCAGGCTGGGGCAGCTGAGAGTCTGCATCTGCATGGATGACTGTGGTCCTGTGAGGAGTTGAAGGATTAGTTAGGGAGGAATCAATCCTTCACTTGCCTGCCTTGCTACTGCTGTAAAAAGAAGCGTGGATTGGAGAACAGGTTCTCACGTCACCTCTCCCCGGAATCATCAACCTCCCCCTTAAATATGTGCCATGTGGAAGACTGAGGTCCAAAGAAAGAGGAGGGACTTGTTTTTTAAATTAACCCGGCCAGTGTGGCTCAGTGGTTGAGCATCCACCCAGGAACCAGGAAGTCACCATTCAATTCCCAGTCAGAGCACATGCCCGGGTTGTTGTTGTGGGCTCAGTTCTCAGTAGGGGGCATGCAGGAGGCAGACAGTCAATGATTGTCTTTCATCATTGATGTTTCGGTCTCTCTCTCCCTCTCCCTTCTCTCTGAAATCAATAAAAATATATTTTAAAAATACGTATTTAAAAAAAAAAGCCCTAGCCAGTTTGGCTCAGTGGATAGAGCGTCAGCCTGTGGACTGAAGGGTCCCAGGTTTGATTAAGTTCAAAGGCACGTGCTTGGGTTGCAGGCTTGAGCCCTAGTGGGGGGCGTGCAGGAGGCAGCCGATCAATGATTCCCTCTCATCATTGGTGTTTCTATCTCTCTCTCCCTCTCCCTTCCTCTCGGAAATCAATAAAAATATATTTTAAAAATAAATAAATAAAATTAAGTCAAAGCAGTACATTTACACAATTTTAAAAGGCAAATAGTTCACAAGGACATATATAGTAAAAAGCCAGTGTCTCATGCGCCCACTTCTCAGCCCCCAGCAGGAGCACTTTTACCATTTAGGATTTCTGGTGGTAACTTCATATCTCTAAATAACATGCCCCAATGGTCATTTCTTAATTTATCAGCTTTAAACATGATCTATTGACTTCATCCTAGCATGACAAATGAGAATTTCACTTATTTATAACACTTGGCTCTTGTCCCCCTCCTAAATTGTCATAATATTACTATTTTGGTTCCTCTAGTTACCTTTATAACTTTATTAATACTATTTTAAAATGTGATTTCTTATTCCATCAATTTTCCACAGTGTCTCTTGACCACTCAGTTGGTAAGATGTGGTTACTAGTGCCCCATCCTTCCTCCATCTCGTGTCTGCCCTTTTCCTCCCACTTTTCTGTATTCAGTCATTGTTTGTGTTTTGTTAATCCTCACCCGAGGATATTATTTTTCCCCCATTGATTTTTAGAGAGAGTGGAAGGGACAGGGAGAGACAGAGACAGAGAAAGAAACATTGATGTGAGAGAGACACATCAACTGGTTGCCTCATGCACCGGCCCCGTCCAGGGCCAGGGATCAAGCCTGCAACTGAGGTACGTGCCTTTGACCAGAATCAAACCTGCCACCCTTCAGGTATGACCTGGCTGACGCTCTAACCACTTAGCAAAACCAGCCAGGCCTATGTTCAGTAGTTTTGGTTTCCAGTGCTTTATCTAGACAAATTGGTTTTAAAAGCTGACCACCGACACACTGTATGTGATGGTGACTATGTCAATAGTATTCATTGCAGGACCAAATAGTGTACTGTAATTGCACATCACTTCCCACAGGTCCTTGTCACAACCTCTGTACTCCCGGGAAAATGTTTCTAGCTTCAAGAGCAAATGAATTTTCCTTTTTTATGCTCTACAAATTGCTCACAATCATGCCACTTTTTCTTTTCTTTCCTATTTGGACCAGAACTTTCTTTCTGCCCCCTTCCCACCCTCCTTCCCTTCCTTCCCTTCCTTCCCTTCCCTCCGTCCCTCCCTCCTTCCTTCCTTCCTTCCTTCCTTCTTTCCTTCCTTCCTTCCTTCCTTCCTTCCTTCCTTCCTTCCTTCCTTCCTTCCTTCCTTCCTTCCTATTTATTTGCTTGGTTGCTTACTGTTGTGTAGAGTTCATGAATCCACAAGATAATCATAACACATCTTCTGGGGACATTTGACTTGGACATTTTTAGGAGAGGTTTTTGGGGTTTTTTTGTAAATTCATACTGAAATATGCATATAGAAAAGTACTCAGATCACATGAATAATTTGGTCAGTTTTTACAAGCCAAACATTCCTTATGTAACCAGCACTTAGCTCAAGGTCTGTTTGTCATTCACCCCACCTGGTACTCAGCGAGCCCTTGCCATTTGATGCACTATTTTTTCTTATATAATTTCTTGAATCGTTTCCTCCCCCTCATTTTCTCTGTTTTCTCTTTCTGGAATGCCTGTTAGTTGGATGTTGAACTTCCTGGATGGGTCCTCCAGGCCACTCATCTTTTCTCTCATCTTTTCCATTTGATAGTTTATGAATGAGTTCATAGATGTTCTGAACGAGATGTCTGTCTATCCAAGGCCGGTGTGTTCACTCACTGGCTTTATTTTAGAAATATATTTTTTATTGATTTCAGAGAGGAAGGGAGAGAAAGAGGGAGCTATAAACATCAATGATGAGAGAGAATAATTGACCGGCTGCCTCCTGCACGCCCCTTATTGGGGATCAAGCCTACATCCCAGGCATGTGCCCTGACCAGGAATCAAACCGTGCTCAACCACTGAGCCACTCTGGCTGGGCACTGGCTTTATTTTAGGTGAACCACCAGGGAGCTGGCTGTTAGAATGGGTGTCCCCCAAAGGGCAAAATAAAAAGCACTTTATTGGGGGGAATCAACGTGTGACTAGGTGCCTTAATCCATCCCAGATAGTTTAATTTCTTTAGGCAAAAGCCCTCTGATATTTTGCCTAAGGGTGAGTGCCAGACAGTCTCTGCTCTGGGCAGGTGAGGAGTCTTGGGGAACGGGGTGGGGGCGATTTCATGTATTTACCTTCAGATTATCCCCATTTTCAGCCCTTTCCTCCTACCTCCCATCTCCAAGTCTGCAGTCTCTCTGGGCCTCTGGTGACCCGACTGGCTCCCTCCCCAGCTGCAGCTCCCTGAGTGGTGTCCTTGGCTCTCCTGCCACTGTGAACACTTCCTGTTGTTTTTTGCTTCCAGAAATTTGTGGAAATTTCTCACCCATTGACATCACCCTCTCTCTTACATCTGCTTCACTGTTATGAATTTATACCTTATTTTATTCCTTTATTCCTTCACTTTCATGCTAGAGATCCTGGGAAAGAGGGGAGATATAAACATATGTGCTCTTGAGGTCCAAACCAAGCTAAAGCTCCTTTTTTTGTGTGGTTAATCCTCACCCAAGGATATTTTCTCCATTGATTTTAAAGAGCGTGAAAGGGAGCAGAAGAGACACACAGAGAGAAACATCGATGTGAGAGAGACATTGATTGGTTGCCTCCTGCATGTACTCCAACATGGCTGGAGATAGAACCTGAAACCTAGGTACACGCCCTTGACTAGAAATCAAAGCCACAACTCTTCAGTGCTCGGACCAACACTATAACTACTAAGCAAAACTGGCTAGGGCACTACTTTTAAAAATAGTTGGTTTCCTCAAACCAGATTGAGAATGGAAATTATTAGTAAACCCCTCCCCCCAAATACCCAACTCTGGATGGCCTCATTTTGGCATGTGTTGCCCCTGGCTCCAGCCCTGTCCTGAGCATTCCCGTGGCAGCCTTTGGAGCACCCCTTTTTCCTTTTCAGCTGTCTAGAGCAGTGGTCGGCAAACTCATTAGTCAACAGAGCCAAATATCAACAGTACAACGATTGAAATTTCTTTTGAGAGCCAAATTTTTTAAACTTAAACTATATAGGTAGGTACACTGTTATTAACTTAATTAGGGTACTCTTAAGGCTTAGGAAGAGCCACACTCAAGGGGCCAAAGAGCCACATGTGGCTCGCGAGCCGCAGTTTGCCAACCACTGGTCTAGACCATGCAGTCAAGAGAGTCTTCAACTGCCCAGCCAGTGTGTCTCAGTGGTTGAGCATCAACCCATGAACCAGGAGCTCACAGTTCGATTTCCAGTCAGGGCACATGCCTGGGTTTCAGGCTTGGTCCCCAGTGTGGGGCATGCAGGAGGCAGCTGATCGGTGATTCTCATCATTGATGTTTCTATCTCTCCTTCTCTCCCTTCCTCTCTGATATCAATAGGTAAATATATATAAAGAGAGTCCTTAACTGAGGGACTAGAGATCCGCATTCTGACCCCTGCTTTGCCACTGCCTCCTGCTGCCCCCCCCTGCCCCCCCACCCCCACCCCCACCCCCGGCTCAGCCACTCCACCTCTCAGGATGTCCTTGCTGTGATGGGGCTGCTGTGAGCTGTGCTTTGGCAGGATTCGGGTGGGTGCTTGGAGAGCAGCCCAGCCTCCTTCCTCAGGCAATGGGGAGCAGGTGGGCCAGCGATGGGCCCCTAGTGCAGAGGAGGGGGATTTGAGGCTGAGCTGAGGCTTCTGCAGCAGCAGGCTGCTCTAGCTGCTCCCCCTTCCGCCCACTCTCTTCCCATCATGGCTGAGCCTCCATCCCTCTTCCTCCAGCAGAGGGAGGTAAGAAGGGATGGCTGCAAAGCCAGTTCCATCCTCCTGTTCTCTGTCACAGTGCTAAGCTGTGCTGCGCTGCAGTACCTGTGCCTAACTCCACCTTGTCCTTCTTGTGCTCTCCTCTCCCATCCTTGAGTGATTATCTCTTCCAGAAGCACTCCCTGAATGCTCATGGCGTGGGGGGCCTTGGGTTGCACTGTGTGGAGGAGCGGGGAGGGAAAGAGGCCAAGCTTATGGGCTGATATGGAAGATGAAGTGCCGTTTAGCTCTGGTATGGTAGAAGGAAGCCACAGCTGTAGTGATAAAAGCATTGGTTTTGGAGTCAGACAAAAACTCAGACTTGAATCTCAGCTGCACAACTTATTAGCTCTGTGACTCTAGGTAGATCACATTGCTACTCTGAGCCTCAGTTTTCACAGTTATACAGTGTGAAGAATAGTAACTACCTTGTACAGCTCGGCCAGTGTGGCTCAGTGGTTGAGCATTGACCTCTGTATGAACCAGGAGGCCGTGGTTCAATTCCCCATCAGGGCACAAGCCCGGGTTGTGGGCTTGATCCCCGGTGTGGGGTGTCAAGAGGCAGCCGATCAATGATTCTCTCTCATCATTGATGTTTCTACCTCTTTCTCCTCTCTGAAATCAAAATAAATATATTTTTTAAAAAATTACTACCTTGCACAGCTGTTATGAAGATAATACAAGCCTGGGACCATTGTAGGTGCTTAATATATAGTCACTTAATTCTTTTTGGGTTATTAGAAGGCAGAATATGCTAAGGACCAAATAAACCCTGCTTTGGTGATTGAAAGGAATTGGGGTTAGAGAAGACAGCATTTGGCCTTATCACCCCTTGGGCTGAGCCCCCCAGAGGCTCCCCAGCAATTACACAATGAAGTTCACACTCTTGCCTGGTGTTGAAGGCTCTCTTCGTTGTAGTCTCTGCCTGTCTTTCTTCTCTTTAAACGGAAAATTTGAAGTGATACTTGCCTCTTTATTTCCTGAAAGAGAAATTTAAAAAGTGATAGAAAGATCTTTCCTTTGAAGTATGGAGCAGTCATTATCATCATCATCACCATCCTTTCCATCCCTGAACTTGTCCAATGAGTCGTGGTAACAAGCACTATAGGAAGAGTAATCAGAAGCAAAAAGCTTTTGAGTCATAATCATGATTCCATTATATTCTGATTGACGTCCTGAGAAAAATGGTTCCCTTATCCATAAAATGGAGATGAATATACCTATGTATTTTGGGTGACAAAAATAAAAGGAGATTATAGACACAACGTGCTTAATACATATTAGATTTTTCCATAGATGTTGGTTTCTTCTTTTGGTATATGGATAATCAAGAATTAAAAGTTTTAAATTGGAGCGCACCCGGAAGGCCAGGCCTGCGGGGCAAGATGGAGTTCCTGCAGGTCCTGAGGCGAGGACTGCAGCAGGTCAGCGGCCACAACGGCCTCCGAGGCTGGCTGCGAATGCTCTTCAGGGCAAATGATGTGAGGGTTGGTACATTAGTGGGGGAAGACAAATATGGAAACAAGTACTATGAAGACAACAAGCAGTTTTTTGGCCGTCACCGATGGGTTATATATACTACTGAAATGAATGGCAGAAATACATTCTGGGATGTGGATGGAAGCATGGTGCCCCCTGAATGGCACCGTTGGCTTCACTGTATGACTGATGATCCTCCAACAACAAAACCACCTACTGCTCGTAAATTCATTTGGACAAACCATAAATTCAACCTGAGTGGCACTTCAGAGCAATATGTACCTTATTCCACCACTAGAAAGAAGATTCAGGAGTGGGTCCCACCTTCAACACCTTACAAGTAAAGACAGTGAACAATTTAAACATGTAAAATATGAGGCTTTTCATGTCATTGCACTTTTGCTGCCTACTGTTAATTAAAGTTATTTGATTAAACAAAAAAAAAAGTTTTAAATTGCAAAAAAAAGGAAGAAAGAAAAAGAAAGAAAGAATGAATGAAAAAAAGAAAGAAGCAAAAAGCTAACCAGTAACAGAAACTCCCTTTGTAATACTTTAAGCAATAAAAAATAAAAAATAAAAAGAAAGAAACAACTGTGGCCTTCATTTTGCATCCCCACCACCATCTTGGCCTTGATGTGTGGATCCATTGCTGAAAGCAGTTACATTATCCAATAAGCTTTTTGATTTGTCCTGCGGTTCATCTAGTTATTCTTCCCTTTTAATAAATCTTTATAAGATTTTCTTGCATGTCACCATTACCTCATCCATCTGACTTCACTACCTGCCTACTTGTCATTTCTAGGTCTGATTCCTGATTCAGATGGGCCCCTTAGAAAAGGTTTTTACTTTCACCTTCCACATGGTTGTGATTTAGGTGGCACTTGAACTTGGGAGGCAGCTTTGCTTCTCCTCTAGTGCTTTTCCACTTCCTAGCGACCATGAGTAGGTCTCCACAGCACTTATGGTCCAGGAATGCTCTTATGTGCACCTTTGGGTCAGACCACAGTCCCACACACCTTCTAGCCATTCTGTTCCCTTCCTGACCTTGCACTCCAGTTGTACTGATCTGTCTAGGGTTCCCTAATCATAGTGGACTTCTTTATGCTTCCATGATTATGGAACAGTCCCAGCTGTTCTCCTAGCCAAGGATGCCTTTGTACCCCTATCTACATGGCAGATAGCTGTTCCATTGCTGAAGAACATCTTCACACTGTTCCAGGCACTGGGACACAGTGAACAAAACCGACAAAACCTCTGCCCTGAGGAGCAGACATTCTAGTGTGTGAATGTAGGGGGCAGGGACAGAAAAGAAACAAACAAGAAGATACAGAATATGTCGAATAGTGGTAAGTGCTATGGAGACAAATAAGGCTGGATGGGGGCCGGGGGGGGGGGAGGGCGGGAGTGCAGAAGCCCAGTCAACTCCACCATAGTCAGTATTCACAAGATCATTATTAAGCAGCCTTTTCTCATTTAAGCATTTTCCAATGTTATTACATATTCATTACAACCATAATCCTTTCAACAACTTTATCGGATTAGTGGTTTTATTACCTCTATTATATTGATGAACAAACTGTGCCTTAGAGATGTAAAGCACATAGTTAGGAGGGGCAGAGCTGGGATTTAAACCCAGCCTGTCTGACCCAATGCCTGTACTCACAGCCACTAAACCATTGTGCCCCCAGCAAGCCTCACAACAACTCTGTGAAGTTGGAATTACTATACCTATATTATAGTTGGGGAAATTGAGGGGCAGAGAGGGGAATGGACTCATCCACAGTTACACAGCAAATAAGTTGATTTGAACCCAAATCTGTCCACCACTCAAGGCTAGGCCCTTCTACAGACCCTGAGGCTTAGGAGGGATCCATGGACTTGCCTGCCTCTGTATTTCTGGGTCCCAGGCAAGGTACAGTTGAGGCCCTTGGTCCTTCACCCTTCTCTTTCCACATGTGCTTCATGTGAAACTTTGAAATGTGTATGGACACCGTAGGCCACATCCAAGCCCCATCTATTTCTCCTTCCACTTGGCCACCCATTAGGCCTAGCATATGGACCTGGGTAGTAAGACCATACAATTCCTACAAGTAAGCTCAAGAACTATAGACAGGCAATTCTGTGGTCCTGGGTACCTGGAGTGCAGTCTGGAAGAGAGACGGCCAAAGATCCTGATGGACATATTCCCTTTGTCCCACAGATCCTTTACCTCATGGAGGAGGGCCTCCAAAGTTTGGGGTCCAGTGTAGGGGCCTCTGTTTCCCAATACAGCCTCTGACATTGTGACTTGTCCTAGGCTGGGCTCCATGAGCCTCTTTTAGCTTCCTGCGCTGGGTCCTGCTTTGCAGTGAGGATGGGGGTGGTGTTCAGGGTCTCTGGCCAGTGAAGAACGGAGCCTTCCCAGCAAGCACTGCTAAATGTGCACACATACCCTTAGGTCCCCTTCACAGTAATTTTTGTTCATAGCACTCTCAGGATAGTTATCTTCCTTTTTTAAAAGAGCCTTTCAAAATTATAATTTAATGTATTCTTCCATTAGAAAATTTTAAAAATCTTGGAAAAGTGGAAGAGAAAACCATTACCCGTCATTACAACACACAAAGGCAGCCACTCTGAACATTTGGTGTATTTCCCTTGTTCTCTGCATTCTTTTCATATAGTTGAAATGATTCAGCATTCAAGAAAAAAAAATGATTCTTGCTTTTTTTGTTTGAGCATTTCTCTTTGTCACTGCATATTCTTCAAAAGTAATTGTTTTTAATGACATTTTTAATGGCAAGGATATACCATATGTACTTAACCATCCTCTGAATGTAGTCTGCAGAAGATGAACCCATTTTTTTTTTTACTAGTTTAAATCAGGCTACAGTGGGCATCTTTGCACGTACAGCTTTTCAGGGACTTACAACTTTTAGGGAACTGGCCTTGTATAGGAACAATTGCATTCAGCTTATTTCTCTTTCTAGATAGTCCCTCTGGCTGTTCTGATTCATTCTTATAGTCGTTCATTTATTCATTCATCCCATCGCCTCATATTTGCTCTGTACCACTGTGGACCAGATGCTGGGAACTGAGGATATGGACATGACATAAGACACAGCCCCAAACCAGCAAGAAGAGTCTGCAGGGAGAGTCAGGCATGGAAATGGACACTTTCAGAACAGTTTGATCAGAGCTGTGATAGAGTCAAGCAAAGGATCCCATGGGAGATCAGAGGAAGGGCTCCTCGTCCAGCCTAGGGACATTAAGACAAGCTCCCTGGAGGAGGTCCAAATAAGTCACTGGAGGAAGAGTAGCAGTTGGCTGCAATAAGAAGGGGAACTTCCGCCCAAACCGGTTTGACTCAGTGGATAGAGCGTCGGCCTGCGGACTCAAGGGTCCCGGGTTTGATTCTGGTCAAGGGCATGTACCTTTGTTGCGGGCACATGATCGATGGTAGGGAGTGTGCAAGAGGCAGCTGATCGATGTTTCTCTCTCATCGATGTTTCTAACTCTCTATCTCTCTCCCTTCCTCTCTGTAAAAAATCAATAAAATATATTTAAAAAAAATAAATAAATAAAAGGACATACACAAAAAAATCAAACAGATTAGTAATATGAGCATCTACTTTAGAAATATGAACACAAATTCTGAAAAAAATAACTAAAACAGTTGAAAAAAAGGCCATTATTTTTGTTAAGATCCTTTTACAATTTGACTTGTCAAGCTACTTCACATGTCACTTTAATAAAATTAAAAATAATTTTGAAAGTCATAGAGAGGGCCAAGAGTGTTCCAAGTAGCAAGTACCAAATGCACTTAAAAAAAAAAAAAAAGTGGCCCGTCTGTGTGACTCAGTGGTTGAGCATCGACCTATGAACCAGGAGGTCACAGTTCGATTCCCTGTCAGAGCACGTGCCAAATTTGTGGGCGCAATCCCCCAGTGTGGGGCATGTAGGAGGCAACCGGTCAGTGATTCTCTCTCATCATTGATGTTTCTATCTCTCTCTCCCTCTCCCTTCCTCTCTGAAATCAATAAAAATACATATTTTTAAAAGCAGATGGAAGGGCAGAGTGAGATTTAGAGCTTTGGAGAGCCTGGGCTTGACCAGCAGTAATGTTGATGGGAAAATTACTGAATGACAGAAGTAGAAGAACCCTATCAACTGGTTTGCACTTTAGAGAAGGGAGTCGTCCATTGAAGAGACTTGCAGTTAGATAAACTGATGTTTGGAAGAGGAGCCTGGCTGTCCCCAGGACTGGATCTCAGCTTTTGGAGAGACCTACATGATTCCTGGGTCAGTCTACCCACTTCTTTCTCCTCGGGATACTTCTGGGAGGAGCCCTGTTCACAGTTGCCTTTCAAGTCTCCTTTAAAAAAATCTACTGTCATTGGTGTCCGATCTCCTTTCACGTTTTTTTAGACATGTTACTCAAATCTTGGCTTAAGGACCAGTCTCCAGTCTGTTTCTTTAAAAAAAAAAAAGTTTTTATTGACTGCAGAGAGGAAGAGAGAGAGAGAGAGAGAGAGAGAGAGATATCAATGATGTGAGAGAATCATGGATCGGCTGCCTCCTGCATGCCCCACACAGGGGACCAAGCCTACAACCCGGGCATGTGCCCTGACGGAATGAAACTGTGACCTCCTGGTTCATAGGTTGACGTTCAACCACCGAGACACACTGGCCAGGTCAGTCTGTTTCTTTCAGGTAACTTTGCATATCTTGTTTCTGAGGCATTTTATGTTTTTTTAATAAATAGTTTAGTTCCCAGTGGACAACCTTATTTATCTAATTCCAGAGGGCCTTATAGTTTCCCCAGGTGCTGCTGATAAATTACTTAGAGGATCACAAACCAGAGACAGGGAATCCAGCCAGGAGGTGAGGCCAGAAACCCCAAAATGAATATTGAGGGCCTACATTCTGCCCTTGTCATCCCCGTAAGTTCCCAAAAGGTTCAGGAACTTTCTATATCTTGCCATTTATTCTTCCATCTTCCAGATTGTCCCTTGTACCTGGAAGCAGCAATATCAAAATCCTTGGTCAGGTTACATGCCTGAGTTTTGGGTTCAGATAATACAGTCACTATACTTATAGGCTTCAATATGTTACTGTTCAGTGAGCATCACTTCTGAGGATGAGAATTCGCATAGCTGAGTTTTGAGAAGGCTGGGGTCCTAAGTGGCCTTTCATTAGAGAAGTGTGTTGGACTAGCAGGAGAAATCCATTTCTCCTGATGTGGATTGATAAAGGGAGGCCTGCTACCTGGGTCTTTGCTTTATGTACACAGCTGACCATGTTGATAAAAGAGAGAACTTTGGGATTCTGAAGAAACTGAATGTTTTAGGTCCTGAAAATTGTTCAGAACTCAACTAACACAGCCCCATTGTTTTGTAGACGAGGAACCAAGGTCCAGAGAGCAGGTGACTTGTCAAGTCTACGTAGGCTGCCAGTTAGGGAAGGAGCCATAATAGAACCCAGTATTCTTTCTATGAGTCTGTGCTGACCCCCAAAAGAATGGCAGCCCAGCCCTAGCCGTTTTGGCTCAGTGGATAGAGCATTAGCCTGCGGACTGAAGGGTCTCAGGTTCCATTCCGGTCAAGGGCATGTACCTTGGTTGCAGACTCCTCCCCGGCCCGGACCCTGGTAGGGCTCGTGCAGAAGGCAACCAATCAATGTGTTTCTCTCACATCGATGTTCCCCTGGTGTGGAAGCACCCCACATTGAGGGTCATATGACACCATATACCCCCAAACTAATAAAAATCAGTCCACAGTGAGGAGAAAGAACTGGCTAATTCACTGTGCGTCACTGCTGGAACGGAGATCTTTTGCTCCCCCTAGCTGCCATGTTGAGGACTAGCATCTCTCAGAAGAAAGGGCCCTGGAGAGGAAGGGTCTATCTTGACATTGGGGAACCAGGATAAAGAAAGCCACCTTAACTGCACGCAATTGCCCAGCCCTGAGCTACTGGTACAGTGGAGCCTGGTGGTAAGAGCACAAGCTTTGGGGTTCACGCCAAGCTCCCCTTACTTGTGCGACGTGGGGTGAATCATTTCAACTTATTTTAGTCTCAGTTTCATCATCTTAAAATTGGATGGGTAACTCCCATTTTGCAGGATCAAAGGAAATAGTGTACAAGAAGAGACAGACACCCTGCCTGGTATGCAGTAGGTGCTGAGTGTTCCCATGAGAGTGGAGATGAGTACCTACATCGCTCTACAATAGATTGGGGCAGGGGGCCAGTCTGTGAGCTCCTTGAGTGTTTGTATTCCCGGGTCAGGACCTAGTTACAGTGGACTGCATAAGTGTGTGTTGGGGTGGGATAGCGGGGAGACCGGCCTGCCTGGAGCAGAGGTTTAATGTTAGGGACAGAGGCTGAGGGGCTTGGCTTCCATTCTGTTGGTAGTTGGGGAGTCACCGAAGTGATGCTTACCTGATACATGCAAATAATTGGACCAGGGCTCAGAAGCAATCTTGTTGCTGCAGAGTCAGATGAAAAGGTTTAGTGTAAAAAGATGCTCTGTGGTCCTGGCCCTCCATCCCTTTAAAAAGCTGTGAAAGCTAAAGGTTTGACCCATGGTCCTGCACCCTGTACCTGGCACTGCACTAGGCCTAGCCTCACAGCTCCACCCACAAGGGGCGGGAGTCTTATCATCCCCACCCCCATTTCACAAGTGAGAAAGCTGACGCTGGACAGAGGGAGTGCCTTCCCAGGATTTTGTGGCTAGTAAGTAGCAGAATGAAGTACTGAACTCACCCACTCTCTGAGCTCCGGCACCCTGATGCTTGCCTACCTCACCTCGCTGGGTGGTGTGCCATTCACTCTCCCAACAAATATTCTCTTCTGAGGTCTACCTGCTTCCTGGGGGTCCCTCTCTCATGTTATTTATTTTTTAATATATATTTTTATTGATTTCAGAGAGGAAGGGAGAGAGAATCACTGATCAACTGCCTCCTGCACGCCCCCAACTGGGGATTCAGCCCACAACCCCGTCATGTGCCCTTGACCTCCTGGTTCATAGATCGACGCTCAACCTCGGAGCCACGCTGGCCGGGCTCTCTCATTTTATACTCAGCATAGCTGACGCTCCCCTCACTTAAGGTTGCATCATGGTTCTCTCACCTAAGGACAGAGCCTGCAATGTGTTCATCTCTGTCCCCTCTGCAGTATGTCATGGTTGGGCGAGGAGGTAAAGAAGGAGAAAGAAGACAATAGGGGATGAAGAAAACACTTCCCATACTGTCCCACTTTTTCCAAGTTCCCTGGTCCTTCTTCCTGCCCTTCCCCACCCCCAACGCATCAATGCACTATGTTCCTTCCTAACTCCCTTCCCCTGCACATAGGCGAGGAGGAGCAGCGGAAGGGTGTGGTTCAGATTTCACTCATCCCCTCATTTCCCTCAAAGCTGTCCCCACTCCATTCTCTTTTGTCGCCCTTCCGTTGCCTCTGAGGGGGCCTCACAATGAAGAAGGCAGACCAATGTAGTAGAAAGGAGCTCAGCAGCTGACTCACCCTCTCAGCCTTATTCTCTTCATCTGGAAAATAAGCAGGTTGGACCAAGCAATTGGCAAAGCCTTTTCTATGTTGTTAATAATACCTGGCATTTGTCTGCTGGGTTCTAAAGGGCTTAATCATCCCAACAGCCCTGTGAGACTTGGCCTCATGTTACAAGTGGGGAGACTGAGGCTCAGATTCCGAGAGGGGAAGGGCTGGTACGTGGCAGAGCTGATATCTGAAGCTCAGTCTATTGTTCAAAGCTTGGACTTTGCCCCTGCCCACAGCTGTGGCTGCCACTCAGCCACTCTGAGGAAGGCCTCACTCCTCACCGTGACCCACCAGGCCCACATGGTTGGTTCCTGGCATCTCTCTCTCTCTCTCTTTTTTAATGTTTTTATTGATTTCAGAGAGGAAGGGAGAGGGAGAGAGAGATAGAAACATCAATGATGAGAGAGAATCATTGATCGGCTGCCTCCTGCATGCCCCCTACTGGGGATCGAGCCCACAACCCGGGCATGTGCCCTGACCAGGAATCAAACCACTGAGCCATGCCAGCCGGGTGGTTCCTGGCATCTCTTTGACCTCACCTCCAACCACTCTTCCCCGTACTCACTCCACCTCAGCCACACTGTCCTCCTCCCTGTCTCAACAACTGGCCAGGCCCTTTGCCATCTCAAACCCTTTGTACCGGCTCTTTGCTCTTCCTGAAATACCTTACTCCTCATTTTCATGATGCATGTTAGCCTTCGAGGACACTGCATAGGGCAGAGGGAGAAGAGGTGAAAGCATATGCTGACTGTCATTTTCTTTCTCTGTTTCTCTTTCAGATCGGATGGTGAGAATTCCAGAACAGTCAGGTCAGTACCTCCTTTCTTTAATAGTGATTGGGACATGGGACAGGGACTGGGGTGGGGGCCTTTGGTTTGTTACTTCGGGATCCATGGGCAGAAGTGGGGACCAATTCCAAGGGTTTTGTCCTGTTGGTATTAGAGGTGCTGTGGAGTGGGGTGGAGGGCTGGCAGGTATGGGGAAGGGGTTGAAACTGTTCGTCAGACTTTCTAACCCTAGCTGATTCAGGGCTGGGCTGAACCCCCAAGGGGTTCATGGGAGCTGCCCAGATGGGAAAGTTGACCCGCAGAGAGTTCAGCTCTGGCCCTGGGACCTTCTCAACCTTCTCCTCCCCGGAGAAGAGGGCACAGTACATGTGGGGCTTCCCTGGTCTGGCTTTCATGCTCCACCCTGAACAACTCCAGCCCTGAGTTAGTGGCATTTGGATGGACTTTTGATGTGACACATTTGACATATTAGAAATATACATTATGGTGACAAGCGCACAGTGTGTGTGTGTGTGTGCGCTTGCTAAAAAGGTTTGCAAGCTTCAGTAAGTTCTCAGGTGTGATAAATCTGCCACTTCAGTAGGTGGGAGTAAAACTGGGTTAGAGACAAGGGCTATTTGTGCATTTCCCAGGCCTTAAGCCATCAGAAGCTTCATGAAGACAAGTGTTAAGTGAAGGGGCTAAGTGGGAATGATGGGGGTTTCAGAGGAGGGCCCATTACTGTTAGTATTCAGGTAGGGAGTGATGGGGTGGGCCTCTGAGATGAGATGGGCCCAGATGACAGAGGCATGGATGGGCACTCCAGGTCCCAGTCAGGGCTGTGACCAGCATATATAACACCTTTGGGAAGAGTAGAATCCACTGAGTGGATCAGTTGGAGGAATGTTCCCTTTCCACGGGGCTACTTTGGCCCATCACCAGGATTTCTGGCTCAGTGAGCAGAGCACAGATTGGATTCAGCCCCCACTCATGCCCTCTTGGCTGTGAACCCTTGTGCAGGGCACAGCTTGCCCAACCATATGCAGCAGCCCTGGCCTGGCATCCAGGCAGTGGATGTGGGAGAGGGCAGAGGAACCTAGCATACAGACAGAGGTGCAGAAGAACACACTGTTACTTAGTATCCCAGGCAGAACGGGGGGGGGGGGGGCGGGGTGGAGTGAGCACACTGATGCCCAAGGCCAAGGCCGGGGCTGTGGAATGGGACAACACTTGGGCCATCAGGAAATCAAGGGGAATGTGATGTCTGCAGTCGGGCCCAGTGAATATGACAAGACACACTTAGCCCTGACTGGTTTGGCTCAGTGGCTAGAGCGTCGACCTATGGACTCAAGGGTCCCAGGTTCGATTCCGGTCAGGGGCATGTAACCTTGGTTGCGGGCACATCCCCAGTAGGGGGTGTGCAGAAGGCAGCTGATCAATGTTTCTCTCTCATCGATGTTTCTAACTCTCTATCCCTCTCCCTTCTTCTCTGTAAAAAATCAGTAAAATATATATTTTTTAAAAAGACACAGTTAGACTCTGCAGTGCATGCAGTGAAGGATATGGCATGGGCATGGCCTATCTAAGCATTTATTATTATTTTTTAAACATATTTTTATTGATTTCAGACAGGAAGGGAGAGGGAGAGAGAGATAGAAACATCTATGATGAGAGAGAATCATTCATCGGCTGCCTCCTGCACGCCCCACACTGGGGATCGAACCCACAACCCGGGCATGTGCCCTGACTGGGAATTGAACCATGACCTCCTGGTTCATAGGTCGATGCTCAACCACTGAGCCACACCAGCCAGGGGCTCCTAGCATTTAAGAAGGCACTGGTCTCAGAAAGGAGCCGGGTCCCACTGTCCCACTGTGTGCTTAGAGAAAGACAGTTTGGGCTTCCTGTTGATGTGCCTGCTTACTTGTTGAGGGACAGATTGACAGTGTCTCTCCCTCTGCTCTTCCCAGCAGGGGAGTTCCCGGGATCTGGAGCTCAGGGTATTTAGTAATTATCATAATCATAAGTCATATGGTGATATAAGTTGGGCCTTTACAGCTTACTGAAGTTGTCAACGACTTTCTTTTGTTTGATCCTCCCAGTGACACTGTAGGCGGAACCTGAGCTGGCCTTATCATCATTGTTTTACAGTTGAGGCAACTGTGGCTCAGCCTGGTTTGCCCAAAGCCACGCCACTAATATTTGGCTGAGCCTGGATTCAAACCCAGGTCTGCCTGGCACATAGCCCAGAGCCCGGCCCACGTCGTCCCTGCGGGAGCTGTGGGAAGCCTTGCAGATCATAGTAATCCTCCTCAGCCTCCTCCTAATATTAAGAATAATAGCAGTTATCATTTGCTCTTCGCATACTAAGAAATCTGAACATGTTCTTATTTCATGCTCACAACAGCCCTATTAGACATGGATTAGGATCCCTGGTTTACAGATGAGGTTCCCGAGAGGGTCGGTGATGCCCAAGGAAAGAAGAGCAATGGGGCTGGAAGGCATCTCTCTGACTCACACCCTGGGCTGTCTGGTTCCAAAGACAGCGCCTGCATTTGGGCCCACAGTCAAGGAAGCTACAGGGCCCTTGAGGACTCAGCAATTGGAGAAGCAAGGGTCAAATCTGGGTTGTCTAAGGGACCTGAGACATAGCATTTGTGGGGCATGATGATGCAAACACAGTGGGAGCCGGGGCTAGGTGGGCTGTCTGAGGATGCTCTCAGTACCTGCATGTCAATTTTTTAAAATATATTTTATTGATTTTCTACAGAGAGGAAGGGAGAGAGATAGAGAGTTAGAAACATCGATGAGAGAGAAACATCGATCAGCTGCCTCCTGCACATCCCCCTACTGGGGATGTGCCCGCAACCAAGGTACATGCCCTTGACTGGAATCGAACCTGGGACTCTTCAGTCCACAGGCCGACGCTCTAGCCACTGAGCCAAACTGGTCAGGGCTGCATGTCAATTTTTTAAAAATATGTTTATTGATTTCAGAGAGGAAGAGAGAAGGGGAGAGAGAGAAAGATAGAAACATCAATGATGAGAGAGAATCATTGATCAGCTGCCTCCTGCACACCCCACACTGGGGATGGAGCCCACAACCCGGGCATGTGCCCTGACCTGGAATTGAACCAAGACCTCCTGGTTCATAGGTTGACACTCAACCACTGAGCCACACTGGCTGGACCTGCATGTAAATTCTTGAGCTCACTTCAGTTATGGGTCAGGGATGGCTTCCGGGAGAAGGTGGCTTCTAAGCTGGGCTGTGGAGGACAGACACGCAGACTCTGCATATAGAGGCATTGCTGGCGCTGGAACCAGCATGCCCAGGAAATGAGGGTGGACTTACAGAAGGTGGCAGTCAGTTGGGCTAAAACAGATCTGGGCAGGAAAGGCTTAAATGTTCAAGATCAGAACGCTGGTCAGGGCTGGGTCACAGACGCCTTCTGTCACCAGTGAGGAGCCGGGGAAGTTTGGATAAGAGGCTGGGCTCCCCAGCAAAGCAAGGGAAGCAAAGGGCTCCATTTATGGTCAGGTCACTTTATAAATATGTGACTTCTTTTTTTGTTTTTTTATTCTGCACCCGAGGCTATTTTTTCCATTGATTTTTGTTTTGTTTTGTTTGCTTGTTTTTAGAGAAAGAGAAGGGGGAGGGAGGAAGGGGGAGAGAGAGAAACATTGATGTGAGAGAGAGACATCGATTGGTTGCCTCCCACATGTGCCCCCCCTACCGGGTCCTGGGATCGAGCCTGCAACCGAGGTATGTGCCCTTGACCAGGAATCGAACTGGTGACCCTTCGGGGTCTGCAGGCTGATGCTGTAACCACTGAGCAAGTGCGCCAGGGCTAGATACGTGACTTTGGACTACTCTGTTCATCCCTTGGAGCCCCAGTGCCCTCCTCTAATGAGCAGTGTGTGCGTGTGAAGGGGAAAGGTTAGGAGGATAGCAGGAACACCGAGGAGAGGGATTAGGCCGCGGCTTTGTTGAAAGTAAAACAGCAAGGAATGAGCAGCATCTGTGGATTGAAAACACCCCACACACACACACCCTGTGGCAAGGCTCAGGCCTGAGGGCTTCCAAGCACAGAGTGCCAGAGGAAGTGTGGAGTCTATCTAATTAGAGCTGAACAGCTGGTATCTCGGGAGGGCTGTGGGTAGAAGGTGCCTGGACTTCCTGCAGATCAGTGAGAAGTTGTCAGACCTCCAGGCACCTTAATAAGCCAAGGTCCAGAGAGGGACTGGCGATGGCTCAAGTTCCTGAAGCTAGCTCTCAGCAGAGCCTGCTTTCTTGCTGTGTGTTCTTTGTGAAGCCACTGAACTTCTCTGGTCCTTATTTGTTTCCTCAACGGTGAAATGAGGATAATGATTCTGACTTCCTTGGGTTGGTGAGGGAACTTACAGTAAAGCGATGCTCAGCACCAAACAGTGGCTAACACATTGGAGTGCCCTCTGCCTTTTCCTAACCTAGTCCACTGTCAGTGCTGAATAAGGAAAAAGGTGAAGTGTAGAACTTGAAAACAGAGGGGCAGGAGGGGCCCCAGGCCTGGAGGCACTGCCTCTGCACTTAGGGTCAGACTGGAATTGGGGAGTGAGGGGGGGGGAGATCAGGGACTAGGCTGGGGTTGCTAGGCACGCAAGATGGAGAGCTGGAGGAGGTGGCCTGTTGCTAAGGAAGGAGGGAGGGGGAGGGGAGCTGCTGACACCCTTGGAGCTGGGATGTCCCCATGGCAACAGGAGCCGCTGCAACCTCGGGGAGGAGAGGTGGGAGGAGCAGCCATTGCTGGCTCTGCTCCCAGAGGAGTCCTCCCACTCTGGGCCTCAGTGCCCCCATCTGTCCAGCGGGACTTTGGATTAGATTATCTCTAAAATTCTTCCTTGTTTTGACCTCCTGGTAATCTGGGGTGGCTGAGACCTCACAGAGGACTTTCCGTGGTTCCTGCATTCACAAGTGCAAGACAGCGCCAGTGCCCAGAGCTGCGCTGCCTCTTCCCTCTCATGCTGTCTGCTGTTCGCTGCTGCCTGGGTGCCCGCCCTGTCCAGCTGTCTCTTCCCACTGCTTCCTTTGCCTGGAATCTTGTCACTTACTGCCCCACCCGCCCAATGCGCTCTGGGGCCCAACTCCAGTCCTGCCCATTCTGGGAAGCCCTCCCTCCCTGCCTCCTCCCTCCTGGGCTTCTTCGGGTTGAGCTCCTGCTGCCATCCCTAGCAATCACTGCTGCAGCTCATCAAGCCGCTTCTAGGAGCTGGGCTCCACGCAGGACACTTGACAGGCTAAAGCCTTTACAGTAGATTGATGGTGTCATATGGCAGATCCCATTTTACATGAGAGACAGTGCCCTGAGAGCTTGTGACTTGTCTGCGATTCTCTGGGTGCTGTGTGATGGAGCCAGGCCGGGAATTTGGCTCTGTAAGTGCTGCCACCACCCTCCCCTCCCGCCCCGTTTGGCTTCCCCCTGGGCCTGAGGTGGGTGTTAGCAACAGCACTTTCTAGGTGATCGCTAAAGCTGTGCTGGGCACCATGCTGGGTATTTCATCTATTCTCTCATTGAATCCTCACAACAATCCTATAGGGCACATATTCCTGTCATTTTACAGATGAGGAAACCGAGGCTTAGAGAACTAAAATGATTCTCCCCATGCTAGAACTAGAATAGGAATCCAGACCATCAGAGTTGCAGCAACCACACTGTACTATAGCGGGGTTAACCCAGTCATGTTCCAGAAGCACCGCAGAGCATCCCCTATGTACCAGGCCTGTGTTGTGGGATCCTTGGGGTGAGAGAGAGAGGGTTACAGAAGTGGGGTACAGACACAGATGAGCTGGCTCTGGCAAGCCCCAATGGGAGTGTGGTGCCCAGGAGAACCCGTGGTAAGGATGAGAGTCTGGAGGGGGCAGAGTTAGAATCTGACAGTGGGACAGAAGAGGAGGGAGGTGGGGGAAGTTGGGAAATTTTCCCAAAGAAGGCACCTTTCCAGGAAGCTCACAAGAAACAAGAACGGATAAGAGGGTCCTCCCCCCGCCCCCCCCCCCGTTCCTGTCTGCATTCCTGTGCCCCCGCCTGGCCCAGCTCCAGGAAGTGGGTGACCCCTAAACTGGCTGCGTGCCTGGTTGGCACCAAAATAAACCTCTCTCTTCCCCTCCCCTCACTTCTGTCCCCTCTGTCCTGGCTTTAATTAGCAGCCCTGGGGATGAGTCACTTGGTAGTTGGGGAGGGAGGCTGCGCAGCACCCAGTCAAACCTCCAGTCCTGGCCCCAGCCTTTCGGGCAGCGCCACTGCGTTCATGCATGTGGGTGCTCCCTGCCCCTGCGTTCCTGCATGTGGGTACTCCCCGCTCCTGCGTTCATACATGTGGGTGCTCCCTGCCCCTGCATTCATGCATGTGGGTGCTCCATGCCCCTGCGTTCATGCATGTGGGTGCTCCATGCCCCTGCGTTCATGCATGTGGGTGTTCCCCGCTCCTGTGTTCATACATGTGGGTTCTCACTGCCCCTGCATTCATACATGTGGGTGCTCCCTGCCCCTGCATTCATACATGTGGGTGCTCCCTGCCCCTGCGTTCATGCATGTGGGTACTCCATGCCACTGCGTTCATGTGCATGGGTGCTCCCTGCTGGCCGGCCGGCCCTGTCCATATGATGTGAAGAGTGCAGCGGCAGTGCTGCATGCTAGCACAGCCATGCATGTGCGGGTGTCCACATAGGAGCATATTTGGTTGTCGCTGCCTTTGTTTCTGTGTGCCACTGGACGTCAGTGTGTGCGTGTGTGTGGCTTCAGCGTTTGTCTATGGTAGAAAGTGTCAGGAAATGAGGGAGCATTAGGGTGAACAAACACAACTGCTTTATCATTGCATTCACCCCGCCCTACATAAGTGTTCTTTTTTAACATATATTTTTATTGATTTCTGAGAGGAAGAGAGATAGAAACATCAATGATGAGAGGGAGTGAGTCATTGATCAGCTACCTCCTGCATGCCCCACACTGAGGATAGAGCCCGCAACCTGGACCTGTGCCCTAACTGGGAATCGAACTGTGACCTCCTGGTTCATAGGTCGATGCTCTACCACTGAGCCACGCCGACCTGGCCATAAGTGTTCTTTATGCGTTTTTGCCTGTGCAAGCCCTGCACTTATATGCCCAATTTTCCCTTCTCTTGACCTGGGTACATTCTGTTGCAGGGAACAGAAACCCACTCAGACTCAGTCAAGAATAAAGGGTAGAGGGACCTCTTGCAAAGCTACATCTCACGGAATCTAAGAACAGTATATGAAGTATACATGAAGTATAGCCAGGCCACACGCCAGCTGGAAGTGGGTCCAAGAAGTCAAGGACCAAGATTGTGTGCTCTCTTTCTGTCTCTCTCACTCTCCCTTCTATCTTCTCTCTCTCTCTCTCTCTCTCTCTCTCTCTCTCTCTCCATTCCTGGGGCCTGTGTCTTGGCTCTCACCTCTCATGGCTTGCCTGGTCCCTGTCATCTCTTTGTCATTGACTCCTCTCTCTGGCCTGGCTTCCTCTGCTTTCACACACAACCTTCCAGCTTCAGGGTCCACCCCCATATGACCACAGCATGTCTAGTCTATGGTCACACGAGGTGGCAAGGGGCTGTAGGTGGGAGTCAGTTCTCTTTGAAGTGGGTAAGGGTAGAGAGATCAAATGCTCGATACTTGGTCTTCTACAGTGACCACAGCTTTTATGTGTCCACAGTGAGATTGGAGCCTGGGTAGCAGTCAGCTCAGGGACCCACCCACAATATAAGATTGCTCATTCATCAGGGTTTGGGTTCCTACTGTAATGCAAATAGATCTGTGCTCACTACGCTTTCACATAGCATGCTTTTGCATCAGAACACCCTGTTTCACCAAAAAATTTCCCCTTATTACCGCGGCTCCCAGTATGTGGTGATTTTCATAGCCTCAGAATGATGGGCATAATGTTACCCATGGTACAGCTGCTACCAAGTTCTTGGTTGCTTCAGGAATTTTTATATTTTATTAGTGCAGGGACTGAATTTATAGTTACCTGCAGTATATAATTACAAGCGCACATTATCAATATTATCAGCTTGATGCTTGAGTTTAGTTTTCCATGAATACAAACCCTGCAGTTTTTGCATTAATTACAGAGGGAATTAATGACCCCTTAGACAAGTTTTCACCTATGAGTAAAGAGTTTGGAACCAGCGGTGCCTGTAATGACTGGTCTCCAGACGCTGGGGCAATGCCTGCAGCTCTGACCTCGGCCCTGGCCTCAAATTCTCTGGCTGAGGCTAGAGGCTGCGCACCTCCTCCTTGGGAGCCTCCTGTTTCTGCTCTGTCACATAGCAGATGCTGTCATTATTTCTAGTAAAAATGATACTGTTTGCCCGGTTGGTGTTGCTCAGTGGTTGAGTGTCAACCTATGAACAAGGAGGTCACAGTTTGATTCCTGGTCGGAGCACATGCCTGGGTTGTGGGCTCAATCCCCAGTGTGGGGCGTGCAGGAGGTAGTGGATCAATGATTCTCATCATTGATGTCTCTCTCTCTCTCTCTCTCTCTCTCTCTCTCTCTCTCTCTCTCTCTCCCTTCCTCTCTAAAATGAATAATAATAATAACAAAACAAATGAACTAAGAAAACACAGTGAACATTAAAAAATGATACTTTTCTTATTGTTGTTAAAACCATCTTTCACAAGTAAATGGTAAACACGAGTGGGTGAGATCATCCCCAGCTCCAGGCAGAGTCTCCTTCCCTCCCTTTTTTCACTATTCCAAATATTAACAATTGTTTTGATTCCAGAAATGTCTACTATGTGTCAGGCCCTGTTAGCACTCAACACATATTATCTTTAATCTTCCTGGCCGCCCTACTAAGTTGTGGCGATCACATCCACTTTATGAATAGGGAACGAAAGAAAACTAGAGAGGTAAAGTCACTTGTTAGAGGTCATCCATCCATTCATCCATCCCTTTATTCAATCATTCACTTAAGGATGATGTGCCAGGCAGTAATGTGCTAAATTAAACGCAGTTGGTCACAATGATGAGTAATAACAGAGTCCAGAGTCCTCCTCTGAGGAAACTCACTGTCTTGTAGGGAAACAGGCAAGGAAACAGACAATTACAGACAATTACAGGGAAGGGCAGGATGCTGTGGGAGCACCTCGGAAATATACCCAACCCAGCCTGAGGGTCAGGGCGGTTTCTCCAAGCTGACATCTAAGCTGAGCGTTGGAAGATGAGTAGAAGTTAGCCAGGTGAGCTGTGGGGGTGGGGGTGGGGTGAGGTGAAGTGGCCAGGGTTGCAGACAGAGCAAAAAATGTATGCTAGGGCTGTGGGAGGGGTACTTGGCATTGCGTTTGTGAATTATAAAGGTTGTGTGTGCAGTGGGATGGCCCTGCCCTGACAAGTGGTGTGGAAAGGGGGAAGAAAGTGAATCGGGGCTGGAACGGGGACCCTGATCAATGAGGCCCAGAACTGAGGAGCAGCAGAACCCAAGAGCAGTTTCCGTGCTTCAGGGTTCCTAGAGACAGGAAGTTTGCATACCAGGCCCTGGAGCCCCGCCTCGCCAGCGTCAGGCCTGGATTCCAGAGGCCACAGTGCCCTCTAGTGTCCACAAGCCCATCTTGCAGCCTCCATCTCTGTGGATTGTGTCTCCTACCAACACCTTACTGACTTGTGTGTCTGGGTGCCCTGTGTTAAACTATGGGGACACAGATGAATAAGACAGAGCTCCTGACCCAGAAGAGGTGACAGACAGTGCTGAGAGAAGTACAGGGTGGGAAGGACACAGGGGAGGGGTCAGAGCAAGTTCCCAGAGGACCACAACGTTGGAGAACATGGGGGAACTAAAGAGGTGGGGCGGTGGCCGTGGGGGCGGGGTGGTGGGGAAGGGCCTTTTGAGTGGAGGGAAGGCACAGGCAAGGATAGGCTGACAGCGGAGTGACAGAGAATTGCAAGCACTCCTGTCTGGGTGAAGCACAGGGTGAAGATGGGGGAAGGCTGAGACTAGCTGGAGATGGGAGGTAGGGGCCGGCTCACAGAAGGTTCTAGGATGCCTTGCAGTTGCTCAGCTTAGGCACTTTTGAATATTCTCATAGAAAGAGCTTCTCTGTTCTTTGGGGATCACAAACCCATCTGGGATCTGATGAAAGCTATGCTCTCCCTGGAAACATGCTGTTACGCATTAATATTTGTCATACAGCTTCAGGGGCTTCTGGGACACCCGTATGCCTATCCATGAACCACAGGCTGCCAAACTGTTCTTAGCATACATACTAAAACTTTACTGTGGCCTCCTGCACGATTGGGCCCTTGCCCACATCTCTAGTCTCACCTCTCTTCTCTTTGCTTTTTCCATTCAGCCCCTTTGGCCTCTTTGCAGTTCCTGGAAATACCCCCTCAGGTCCTTTGCCCAAGTTGTTTCCTCTGCCTGGAACATTCTTTCCTGCTACCTCCGTTTTTGCCCAGCTTAACTCCATTAGTTGTTGAACATCTGTTTCCTCTCACTCGAATATAAGCTCCATGAGATCAGGACACTGACTACCCTTAGTCACTGCTTGTCCAGCCCCCAGCCCAGTGCCTGGTCCTCAGGCTCTGTGAACAAGTGAATGAAGGCCTGGCCAGTGCCCTGTGGCCAGGTCAACGTCCTCACCCGTAATTCCTTCTTCCCTTCAGTCTCTGGCGGGTCATCACAAGTCTACCCAACATGTTCACATAGTCTGAATTCCAAGAGTGGCCTGGATTAAGAGAGATTTCCCCAGCCATTGTCCCACCCCCGAAACAAACAGCCTTCCCATGGGTCTCTCTGGCGTCTCTGGGAGAAGGGTCAGTCTAAGGCTTGAGCTGAGTTACTTCCTCATGTGCTAATTCATCTCATAAGAACCCGTGAGGCAGAAATAGCCACTTGTCTTTTATAGATGAACTAGGGGCCCAGTGCATGGATTCGTGGACCAGTGGAGTCTCTCAGCCTGGCCTGCAGGGATTGGGCCGAAACCAGCCAGGTGCACGGATTCGTCCAACACATGTCTGGCCTGTCTTGCCCAGTCCTGATCAGCCAGACCCCAGCATCAAGCTAACCTACCAGTTGGAGCATCTACTCCCTGGTGGTCAGTGCACGTCATAGCAACTGGTTGAACGATCAAACGAACTGTCAGACACTTAGCATATTAGGCTCTTATTATATAGGATAAATTGAGCCTCAGAGGGGTTACCAGCTGAAAAGTGGTTGACCTGGGACTTGTACTCAGCTCTCCCAGGCACCAAAATGAAGGCTCTTGGCCTCACCAGAGAGGGGAAGGGACTTGCCCAAGGTCACACAGCATCAGCTTTAGGGCCAGGACTGCAATATCTTTCTCTCAGCTCCTGCTAGGCCAAGAGGCGGGTTGGGCCAGAGGTGCAGCTCTTAGCACAGTAACTGCAAATGGGCACCAGGTGCAGCTACGTCAGGAACTAGAGTTGCTGAAGGAGAGAGAAAAGAACAGACACTGAGTCCAGAGAACCAAGGATCTTTAGGGGTGGGCAGAGGAGGCCACAAAGGGCCTATAGATGCCAACTTTGTGGTGGTTTGGAGGGCCTATCTCTCTCAGCAGCTTTGGCTTTCTTGAGAGGAACCAGCTGCCCCAGCAGGGAGGCAGGAAGGCTGGCCTGTTGCCTGTCAGCTCCTATTCCTTCTAGATCACTGGCCCCCTGGCCCCTCCCAGGGCTGCCTTCTGCTCAGAACAGCCAGGGGCCTGGGCTCTGGGGCAGTGAAAGGACAGGGATACTCTGAGCTGGATCTGGGGTGCTCCTCAGGAGCCCCGCATCCTTCAAATCCTCCACATTCTCTCCTTTGGCCAGCCCCGCCCATTCTGTGGTAGGTAATTGGGGAGTCAGGGCCTAGCTCAGTGATGGCGAACCTTTTGAGCTCGGCGTGTCAGCATTTTGAAAAACCCTAACTTAACTCTGGTGCCGTGTCACCTATAGAAATTTTTTGATATTTGCAACCATAGGAAAAGAAAGACTTATATTTTTGATATTTATTATATATATTTAAATGCCATTTAACCAAGAAAAATCAACCAAAAAAATGAGTTCACGTGTCACCTCTGACACACGTGTCATAGGTTCGCCATCACTGGCCTAGGTTCTAGTCTGCCCAGCTGTGGGAACGTCAGTAAGACTCTTTCTTCCCCTCCCCAGGCCTCTTCCCAGACCAGGTGGGGCCACTTCCTTGGAAAAACAGCCTCTTGATTGTGAAGGGCATTTCTTCTGATTTTTGTCCTTCTGTGCAGGGAGCTTTTCTCTCAGCCAGCCCAGAAAGCAACACCCAATGAGTGAGGACTTATTGCAGTGGTCAAGAATATTGGCCAGGGCCAGTCCGATTTCCCAAAATGAGTGATTTGAATTTTACGTGATCCGGAGCATCCCAGAACAACCAAATGGTCTCTTTAGCTGTGCTCAAGATGAGGGTATGGGAAAAGGCCTCTATGGAAAGGTTGCTGTGTTCACAAGGCAGCAATATGGCTGAAGGGACAGATTCCAGGTTTGGAAATGGCCAAACCAGGTCCTGATCTTGGGATTCTGCCACCTCCTGGCTGTGTGACCTGTGCCGTGTTGCCATCTCCATTTTCTCTTCAGAACAGTACTGTTGACACATACTTGACAGGGTACTTGGGTGGAGGTGCACATAGGGAGCCCAGCCTGGGGTTTGGCCCATCGGAGCCACTGTGGGCTCGCAAACCTGCTTCCTCTTACCAGGACTTCCCAGCCCTCCTGGGGAAGCAAGGGAAGGAGCAAAGTTTCCAGTTGCAGTCTGGCCTACAGCCCAGCTGGCCTGGCCCCGCCTCTTTGGTTCCTCCTTCTAGGGAAGGGCTGGGGAGGAGGGTTTGGTGACACGGTGGAGGCACCGCCCAGGGCCAGGGGGCCTGCCCTCCGGACAGGTCCGGATCCATGGAGCCCCCCGGGAAGAGTAGCAGGTAGGAACCTGGGTCCCCGCAACCCCTGCAGCCTGACGCCGTCCCTTCCTGCTCAGGCCTGGACCTGGTTCCTGGGCTGCTGATTCAGCAGCCTCCTGGCTTCCTGGTTCCTGGCTCCCCTCTTGGACTCTTGGAGGCCTTTGGCTTGGGGGAGGGAGCCAGCTCCAGTGGGTAAGCCCATGGACATCAGGGTGCCCAGCACCCTAAAGACCCTGGAGGCCCATGCAGCACAGTCTGTGGCCGGGAGGGGTGTGATT
This sequence comes from Myotis daubentonii, assembly GCF_963259705.1. Classification (NCBI taxonomy): domain Eukaryota; kingdom Metazoa; phylum Chordata; class Mammalia; order Chiroptera; family Vespertilionidae; genus Myotis; species Myotis daubentonii. The sequence continues at coordinate 7,338,042 of NC_081861.1, read as the reverse complement.
GGTAGCTGATCTGGGGTGCTAGCCTGGCCCAGCACTGCAGGGCTCCAGATAACTGCTGAGATTCGTTGATAGCAACATTCCAGCAGCTGAAGAGTCTCTGAGTCTCAGGATTAAGGAGATAAGGAGCCGAGAACTTGGGCGGGTGACTGGCACATGGGTAGCAGTTGAGACTGTCATTCTGGCGCTGACGATGATTCAGAGTCTCTGATAAGAAGAGTCGCAAATTCCAAGATTCTAAAGGTTCTAAGATTTGGGTGTCCTCCAATGTGCAGCAAGTGAGATAGTGGGCAGCTGGCCTAGCCTGCAGCCACATCTTCAGGCCTTTATTTGGGCTCTTGAATGCCAAGCTCTGACCACAAGCAGCCTCCAGGGACTTATGGGGGGCAGGGGCTGGCTGACCAGGAAAGGCCAGCTCCACTACCAGCATCTGCCCCATGCTGGGTAGGGGCGGGGCCAGACCCTCAGCCTCACCACTCCTCTCTTTTCATTCCCTGGACTTCAATCATGGGAAGCAGGAGGCAGAGGGGCCTTTGGACCCTGCTGTAGGGGTGGGGACACAGTGCTGGGGGGCGGAGTGTGGGCCCTGCCCAGGGCTGGGGGTGCAGCACTGGCCTGGGAAGCTAAGACTTCTGCTCCTTGGAACTAGCCTGTCCTCTGGCTAGCTGGGCCCCACTCGCCCGCTCACCCCCTAGTCCCATCCTGTCACCAAGACCACTGAGACCTTGTCAGCTCTCCTCCGCCCTCTCCTCTCCTCTCCTCTCCTCTGGCGCTCTCTGCCTCTCCCTGTCTTCTCTCTGTGTCCTTTGTCTCGCCCTTTCTCTGTCTTCCTCTTTCTCTGTCTTTCTCCAGTTCTGTCTCACCCTTTCCTTGTCTCTTTCGGTTTCTCCCTCTGCTCCTACAGTGTTTCCTCCACCCACCTGGCCTGGGCTCTTCCCCCTTTGGACCCAGAGCTCCTCCTCTCTCTATCCCTCCCCTTATCGTGAGGAGTACCCTATAAGGGGGAGCCCCCCTACATATTTTGCCTTTCTCTTTCACCCCCCTCCCCCTCCCCCTCTTTCCTACTCGTGTGGCGTCTGGTGTGAGGAGGGCTCCCTTCCCCCTTCCCTGCTGTGGTGTGCCAGTGTCTCCGTGGCCAAGGTCCCCACGGAGTCACCTGGAACACAGGAGGCCCAGCCCAGCTCTTTTGTCTCTGCTGCCCCCTGTTGTCGTTGTGTTCTGTTTGTGGTTCGAGTGCCGTCCTCTCTTTCTTGACTTTGTGGTTTTTTCTTTTTTTCTTCCTTCCTTCCTTCCTTCCTTCCTTCCTTCCTTCCTTCCTTCCTTCCTTCCTTCCTTCCTTCTTTCCCTCCCTTTCTCCGTTTCCTCCCTCCTTTCCTCCTTCTTGCCTCCTTCCCTCGCACCCTTCCTCTTCCATCCCCTATCCTCCATCACCCATGCCTCTCATCTTCCCTTTCCCCCTCCCCCACTCACTCACCTCACTGTCCCCATTCCCCATCCTGCCTCTCCCCCACCCTCCCTTGTCTCTCTCTGTCTCTCTTTCTCTGTCTCTTGCTGTCTCTCAGGTCCACAGCGTCTCATACTCTACACCAGTATTGCTGTCCTACTCAGGTCCTTGACTCCATGAAGCTTACCCCCTCAGGCAGGCTGGCAGAGAGCAGGTAAGAGCTAGACCCATCCCTCCCCCAATCCTTCACGGTGCAGACAAATAGGCAAAAACATTGCCACACCCTCCCCTTATCTCCCTCTAGCCCCTGGAGTGACTGTGGCATGGGTGGCAGAGCGCATGTGAGGAGAATGATTGGGGGACCAGGTTAGGAGACCAAAGAGGACATTCAGCACCTGTTTATAGTTTGTCCTGCCTTAAAAATTCTTCCCTAGATACCTGTCACCAAAAGCGGGAGTGTTTGGCCCTAGAATATATAACATTTGAACTGTTTTCAAAGGATGAGTAAGAGTTTGCCATTTGGATAAGATAGGGAAGGGTATTTAGGCAGAGGGAACAATCTGCCCACACCTTGGGAGAACATTAGTTCCAAGTTCATTGGAAAACACATTTTATGTTTTCTAATTATAATGCAATAAAATGAGATATTAATAGCAATGGCAAAAAGGCTAGACCCATTTGAAAGTTTAAAAATAATTATGTTAAAGAGTAAAGAAGAAGGGAATTTATGGACTATTTAGAATAAATGCCAATGAGAATACTATATATCAAGGCCTATGGGATATGACTATGGGGTTCCCGGAGGAAAATGTGTGGTCTTAAATGTTTTTACCAGAGAACAAGACAGTTTAAATTGAATGAGCTAATTATTCCACTCAAGAATGTAGAAAAAGAACAACCAAGTGAAAGCAGAATAAAATAATTACTGTAGATAAAAACCAGAAATTAGTGAAATAGAAAACAAAAGATTTGATTGACTAAGAGGTAGGATTTGAAAAGGCCAGTAAACTGGACAGATTGTCCTCTGGCAGATATGTTTGAGAAAAGGCAAGAAAACATAAACTAATCTATGATAAAAGCAATTTAACCACAGATTCTGAGGAGACAATAAATGTCATAAGAAAATGCTTTGTATAATTTTATGCCAGTAAATGTGAAAATCTAGATGAAATGGGTGGTATTGTAGGAAAATATAAATTACCAAATGACTTAAGAAGTGGCAGAAAACCTGAGCAGAATAGAATAAGTTTAAAAGATGGCCAAAAAGAAGTTTTCTCCTCAGAAATAGTACCAGGCCCAATTGGTATGGAAGTTCTATAGAATCTTGAATGATTGAATGATAATAGGAAAAGACTGACAGCTTCCCAGTTCATTCCAGAAGGGTGTGTGTGTGTGTGTGTGTGTGTGTGTATGTATGTATATATGTATACACATACACACACACACACACACACACACACACACACACACTCTAGAGGCCCAGTGCATGAATTTGTGCACCCGTGGGGTCCCTCGGCCTGGCCTGTGGGATGGGGCCTGAACTGGCTCTCCGATATCCCCCGAGGGGTCCCGGATTGCGAGAGGGTGCAGGCCAGGCCGAGGGACCCCACGGGTGCACGATTGGGGCCAGAGAGGGACGTGGGAGGTTGGCCAGCCAGGGAGGGAATGCAGGAAGGCTCCAGGGTGTGTCTGGCCCATCTTACTCAGTCCCAATCGGCCGGACCCCAGCAGCAAGCTAACCTACAAGTCAGAGCATCTGCCCCCTGGTGGTCAGTGCACATCATAGTGAGTGGTTGAGCAGCCTTAACATATCATTAGCACATTACATTTTGATTGGTTGAATGGCCTATTGGTCAACCGGACACTTAGCATATTAGGCTTTTATTATATAGGATATAAAAATAATAAACAAATAAAAATAAAGAGAAGGCTAGTATAATTGGACAGGTTTAGACAAAAAGAGGAAAACTATAGTCTAATCTCACATATTAATAGAGTAACAAATATTTTAATTATCAAACTGAATCCATCAGTGTATTAAAAAAAGAATGTGTCATGACAAAGGAAGGCTTGTCCTAGTAGTGCAGGGATTGTTCAACATTGGGCAAGATGTTATTGTAATTAATTGCATTAATAGATTCAAGAGGGAAGATCCTATAGCTATCTCCATAAATGCTGGGAAAAATCATTTGGTAAAATTACATATTCCTTCCTTCCTTCCTTCCTTCCTTCATTTATTTATTTATTTATTTATTTATTTATTTATTTATTTATTCTTTATTGATTAAAGTGTTACACATGTCTCCTTTTCCCCCCATTGACCTACATATTCATTCTTGATTTAAAAACTCATAGTGTCTTAGTTATCTTGTTGTATTGGGGTAATTTGTTACACAGTAATAGATAACTAGTACAGTAAGCTAGGAATCAATTAAAACTTCCTTAACTTGGTAAAGAATTTTTGTCAGAAACCAAAGACAATCATCAAATGTAACAGGGAAGTACTAGGTAAATTTCCATTAAATTCAGGAACAAAATAAGGATGACTGCTATAACTGTCATTAGCCATTGTTTTTCTGGAAGTTAAACCAATGGGATTTTTAAAAAATAAGTGGTATAAATATTAGAAACAGAGTTGTCGTGATTTGAAGATCATATGGGCGTCAACTTAGATAAACAGAATAAAGCAAAAAATTATTATAACTAATAGGAAAATTCGGTGAGATAGGTAAGATACAGGATAAACATACACCTAAACCACTTCTCTGAATACTAACAATAACTGATTAGAAGACATAATAGAAAAAGACACAATAGCAAAAAAAATTTATAAAATCCCTAGGAATTTACAAGAAATGTGAAATCGTTTTCTATAGAAAACTATAAAATTTCACACATACACCAAAAACCCCCCCAAAAAAACCAAAAAACCCCACAAAACTATAAAATTTCATCAAAGGCTGTAAGGAAACTTGAATAAAACAAAAGTCCTATCCTATTCCTGGATGGAAAGATTCAACACAGTAAAAATCACATTTTCCCCACAATTTGGTCAAAAGGTTCAATGCATTTCTCATTCAAATTTCAGTGGTATTTTCTTTGAGAATTGGGCAATTGGATTTTGAAGTTCATTTGGAAGAGTAGATGCCCATGAATTACTAAGAAAAGTTTTTAAAAAGAACAATGAGGGGGCACTTGCCCTAGTTGATACAAAAAGTTCACCATAAAACTGCAGTAATTAGAAATATATCTTCACAGAAACAGAAGAATACATAAATGGAACAAAATAGTTTAGAAACAAATCCAAATGTTTATATGGGAATTTAATTTAGGATAAAGAACACATTTCAAATCAGTGGGATGAGTCAGTAAATGGGATGGGATTATTGGCTACCACTTGGAAAAAATTAAATTAAACCCTTACCTCATACATAAACAAATACAAAAAATAAAGCTGTAAAGCTGCCAAAGGAAAATCCAGATTTTTTTTTCACATTTTGTCAATGTAGGGATTTTATTTTTTGCCTCCATGTGTTCTTTTTTTAAAAACTTATTTTTATTGTTAACTCCACCCAGCCGCCACCCCACCCCCTTACCCCAGGCATTCAGCGCACTATTGTCTGTGTCCCTGGGCTATGCATATATGCATATAAATTCTTAGGTTAATCTCTTCCCGTCCCCCCCACACACACACACACACCCCATTTCCCTCTGAGATCTATCAGAATATTTAGTATCAGCGTAGAAAAGCCTTTCTGAGCATGACTTAAAAACCCATAAGCCATAAAGTGAAGAGCAGTAATTTCAACTACATTAAGGCTAAGAACTTCTGTGTGGAGAAGGATGCTATATACAAAGTTGAAACATAAAAACAGGCTAGGAGAAAGTATGTGTTACATAGATATCAGGCAAAGGTTCCTATTTGTCTGTATCTATATTGTCTCCTGGAAATCAATAAGAAAAAAGGTGTGGAACCCATTTAAAATGGAGAAATAACATGATTTGAAAATTCAGGGAAGAAATAGACCATTAGCTAATGAATGAGAAAGAATGTTCAAGCTTACTGAAGCCAAAGAAATGTAACTAAAACAACAATGAAGCGTCAATTTGGAAGGGCTAAAATTTAAAATATTGAAAGGGTTGTGAGGAAACAGAACTTCTCACCTTGATTGGAATGCAAACTGGTACCATTGTTTTAATGGGATAATTTTATTAGTTGCTACCAAAATCCTAAATGTCATATACTTCCAAGCTAGGAACCATGTCTTAAAGCTAGATTTCTCTAAGGTTTTACTACTGTATGGACCCAAATTTGGCTAGCAGAGAGAGGCCTTTCCTGAAATACCTCAATTCCAACTGCAACTCTAAGCCATACTTTATCATATACCCTTATAGGATAGCATTCTCAACCAACTCTTTTTAATTAAAAAAAAAATGTTTTTCTATTGATTTTGAGAGAGGAAGGGAGAGGGAGAGAAAGATAGAAACATCAGTGATGAGAGAGCACACTCCCTCCCCCCCACTGCCACTGGGGATTGAGCTGCAGCCAAGGCATGTGCCCTGACCAGAAATTGAACTGTGACCTATTGGTTCATGGGAAAACGCTCAACCACTGAGCTACACCAGCCGGGCTTAACCAACTCTTAATGAAAAGCTTGCATGACATATGCTTCTCAAGATAAAAACTGGCTTATATTAGCAGGAATACTCTATTTGTATTTAGTCTGTAAAAGTGTTAAAGCAACAGAAATAACTTTTTATCTACATTTTAAACAAAATGTTCATTCCTTTGGCCCAGCAATTCAATGTTTAGGAACCTATCCTTCAAAACTACTTCCAGACATATGCAAAGATATTCATTGCAGCATTGTTTATAATAGCGAAAAATTAAAACAACCTGAATGTCCATCACTAAGGAACAGCTTTTCCTTCATGATCCATCCATATTATGGATTACTCTGTAGCAAATCAAAAGAAAAAGATATATCTCAATATACTGGCATGGAAAGACCTCCAAGATTTATTATTATATGAAAAAAGCAAGTTGCAGAACAGGGCTTATAGTATGTTCCCATTCTTGTAAGGAAAACAAAATCCCCATAACAACAATGACAGCATGTTATACGCACCCTGTCACAATTTCAAAAGCACTGGACTATTTCTTTGGTGCCATTTCCTTGCTTTTACTAATTCATTTCCCTTCTCCTCTATATCTTTTTCCTATATCCACTGTTCAGCTCTTGCTTCTCCTTTTAATAACTAGCTGAAAGACCACCTCATTCATTTAGCAAACGTTTGTCCTGTCTGACCTTGGTTAGGCCTTGTGCTGAACCTTGGTTGGATATGGGAGTGAACTGTATCTAGTTCTACCGTTAGGGAGTTCAAGTTTTAGGAGGGAGAGAGACACATAGACAATTACAGTGGAGTGTGGTTTGGGATGGGACAGAAGTAGGCTTAGAGGGCTGCCAAAGGATGGGCACCTAACCTTTCTATGTCCTACAGGAGGGGACATGTATATTGAGTGTTGAAATAGTAATAGCTTTCCTTCCCCCATCCCTGCCAAAAATAGTTGCCCACTTTTGGCTCTTCCAAGTGGGATGACCTAATGGGGGAAAAATGGTTGAGTCAGTACCTTTATTCAAGTCCAAGTTTGGCCACTTACACCAACTCTATGACTTGGGGCAAGACATTTAACCTCTGAACCTCTGTTTCCTCGTCTGTGTAATGAGGATAATGCCTACTTACCTCTCAGGGCTGATTGGAGATGATACAAGTAAAACTCCTGGGTGACTATCAACTCTTGAAGGGCAGAGACTATCTGTGTCTTGTTTTCCTCATGGTCAAGTGTGTAGCATTGGATTAGAATGGATCTAAAATCTGTATGTGTCTGGGGATGGTTCTGGAGAAAAGGATGGCCTGACCATACTGGGGCTTTGGAATGAGGCTGAAAATAGTACATGGGATGGAGGGGATTGTGCCAAAAGATGAAAGAACCAGGTACCTGGCCTTGCATGAAGGTGACACAGGAGGGAAAGTCAAAATAGGTGGCTCTGGGAAATGGAGCCCAGGCAGGGCATTCTGGCCTTGGGTCTTGGTCCTGTTTTGTTGTTGTTGTTGTTGTTGTTTTAATATATTTTTATTGATTTCAGAGAGGAAAGGAGAGGGAGAGAGGGATAGAAACATCAATGATGAGAGAGAATCATTTATTGGCTGCCTCCTGCACACCCCACACTGGGGATCCAGCCCACAACCCTGGCATGTACCCTGACCGGGAATGGAACCGTGACCTCCTGGTTCATCGGTTGACACTCAACCACTGAGCCACGCCAGCTGGGCTGTTGTTTTTTGTTTTGTTTTTTCTTTGCTGATGCCATCTCTCAATCTCACAGTCCAGGGCAGGGAGGCATGGTGGACCAATACTTGCATTGGTGCCAACACATCTCAATTTCAATCCCAATTCTGTCACTCACTAGCTGAACCACTCACTTCACATCTCTTAGCCTACCTCCTTATCTGTTAAAAAGGACACAATACCAACAACATCATGGGGTTTGTTTATTGAAGAGTAGATGAGATCATAAATAGAACTCACCTTGCTGAGTGCCTGGCACACAATGGGTACTCAAAACAGCATAGCAGTTGTTAGTATTCATTTCAGTAGACACTTATGGAGTTCTGCTGTGGCTACAGGCTGTGCTGGGTAATGGTTCTTGCCTCCCACAAGTTCCCAGTCAGTTGCGGAGACTGAGAAGGGCTATAAGAGAGGAGAGCACAGGGGGCTGTGGAAACCCAGAGGAAGGGATCTGGCTCCAGCTAGGTCTGGTGCAGGTCTACTCAGCCTAAGAGCTAAGCCTTAGAGGATGAGTAAGAGTTAGCTAGGGACAGAAGGGTGAAGTGTGGAAGAACAGTCCAGGCAGAAGGAACAGTATATGCTAAAGAACGTGGATGTTATTGGGTAGAGCCAGAGGTTCTTAACCTGGAGTGTATAGACCCCAGATGGGCTTCAAGTGGCCCATGAGCTTCCTGAAACTGAATGAAAAATGTTGTGTGTGTATACCTGTGTGTGTTTTTTGTCAGGAAGATGGTTAATGACTTTCATTAAATCCATAAAGGGTTTGTGTTTCTCCCAAAAGGTTAAGAATCCGTGTTTCTGGTGACGAACTGTCATGTGAATGGATTATAAATAGGAGAGGAATTTAGTAACATTTGTCATTTCGAAACATCACATTTGCAGTATGAAAAATGGATTCTGTGCATGGAGGACAGCTGGAAGGCCCAAACTGGAGTGTTAGCATAGAAGAAATGGATTTGAGCAGGGTTACTGTTGCACTACTTCAGTGAGCACCATTCACACAGAAGCATTTTAACCTCAAATTATGGAATCTAAATCCTTTGAGAGTTATTAATGAAATAGCACCAATAGAAGTTGAGGGAAAGAGACGAGTCAAGGATGAATCAGTGTTAGCAGAGGTCCATGGGGACAGAGTCCAGGTAATAGTGCAGGAGAAAAAGGGAACCCCTAGTAGTGTTAACCCAGCCACAATAGTCTTCGGTCCCAGACACAATTACTACCTCCCATCCTACTCCTGATACTTGGAGATCCTGAGGGACATTGGAGACACTTCTCTATGGATTTTGGAGAGGAATTACTTCTGGTTTGTGAATTTTCTGAAGAAAGTAGTGTTTGAGCCAGTCATTTGAAGTTCATAAAGATTGTGAGAGTGCCCTAACCGATTTGGCTCAGTGGATGGAGCGTCAGCCTGCGGACTGAAGGGTCCCAGGTTCGATTCCGGTCAAGGGCATGTACCTTGGTTGCAGGCACATCCCCAGTAGGGAGTGTGCAGGAAGCAGCTGGTCGATGTTTCTCTCTCATCGATGTTTCTAACTCTCTATCCCTCTCCCTTCCTCTCTGTAGAAAATCAATAAAATATATTTTTAAAAAACAAACAAAAAAAAGATTGTGAGAGAGGTAGAAGTGGGAGAGGATGCTCTGAGCATGTAAACCAAGACCTGGAGGTAAGAAATGGTGAAACTAAACATTGGCGTGTGTAGAGATTAGACATGCTTCAAACAGCTGTCTGGGGAAGCCAGGCTTCTTTTTTGTGGTAGGCAGCTGGAGAGCCATGAGCAGTTCTTGAGTAGGGAAAATGACATGATCAAATGAATACTTTAGAATGAAGGGAAACTAGGGAGGAGGCTGTTGAAGTAACCCAAGAGAGAGAGAAGCTAAGGTAGTGGCAATGGGGAAGGTGCAGAGGAGATGGATTTGAGAGGTAATTGGAAAGAAGAGAGGACCAGAGTTAAAGACTAACAAGATAATGGGTGAGGGTTGGAGGTGGAGATGACTGAGGGTGGAGTTCAGTTGTAGTGTTCAGAAATGGCAATGCATTCATCCTTTTGACAAATATTTATTGAGCCCCAGGCACTGTGCTGGGGATTAGGGATATAGCACCGAACAAAACAGATGGATGCCTGTCTTGATAGATCTTACAGTGGGTGAGACAGATAATTCATAAGTAAACAACTAAATATATAGTAGGCTGTGTCTGGTGCCACACCTATCTTGGGGAAGAATATCAGTGCAAAAGCCCTGAGGCAAGTGCGCTCATTATGTTTGAGAGACATAGAGAGACCAGTATGATTGGAGAATGAACAAGGAGCAAGAAGAGTAGAAAATGAGGTGGTAGGGAGCAGGTGATGTATTCATAGCTTTTGGGATCTATTTAGCAGGTAGAATAAACAGGATTTGGTCACTGGAATTGCTGAGGGAGCAGGAAGAATCTAGGGTGACTCCCAGGTGTGTTCTGGGCTTGGGCAACTGGATGAATGGTGGTGCCTTTGGCAAGGTGGGAAATGCAGGAGGATATGTTTGCAGTGGTAAGATGGTGAGTTAGAGGTGAGCTCTGAAGGCCCTAAGGGCCATCCTGGTGGAGCTTCCAGCAAACCTTAGGCAAGATGGGTCTGGGACCCAGGAGAGAGACCATGCTAGAGAGAGAGCAAGCTGCAGGGGTCCTCAGCGATACCTGATGTTATGCAATAGAATGAGATCAGTGACAGAGTGTGGAATGAAAGAGAAGAGCACCAGAGCAGAGCTGGGTAAGAGGTACTAACACATAAGGAATGGGGAGAGGAAGAAGAGCTGGGGTGGGCAGAGAAGTAGGAGGAAAACCAGCAGGGAGTGGGCTCACTGAAGCAGAGGAAGGAAAAAGCCCTCTGTGCACTGGAGGGGCTTGTTAAGAGTGGCAAATGTTACAGTTGGGGAAGTAAGATGAGGGTGGAAGAGAGTCTGTTGGCTTTAACCACTAGGAGGTCCTGGGCGACCTTACTAAGAGCAGTTTCCATGGCGTGGTGGGCGCATGAGGCAGATTGCAGTGGGTTGAAGAGCTTGTGGGAGGTACTGAAATGGAGATGGCCAGTGTAGACGAATTTCTCAAGAAGTTTAGCTGTGAAGAGGAGAGAGGGGCAGTAAGTGCTAGAGGGAGATGTGGGGGCAGATAGAGAGTTTTTTATTCCCAGATGGGAGAGACTTGAGCTTCTATAAATGTTGGTAGGAAGGAGGCACCGAGAGGGAGAGGTTGAAATAAAGAAGGGAGAGGGGATGATTGCTGCGGAGGAGGTAGCAGGGGTGGGCTCCAGAGCCCAGGTGGAGGGACTGGTCTTAAATAGCATAGGGAAGGAAAGCAGAGGTGGTGGTGATAGTGGGGCGGGGGAATACAAGGGCATTGAGAGAATTGGTGAAAGAAATGCTTCAAGAAAGTTCAAAGCAATAAATGGAGATTCCTGGACAAGGACATGGATGCTAGAGCTAAGAGGAAGCAAATACTTTTGGTTGGGAGTCAGGGAGGGCTTCCTGTAGGAAGCAGCATTTGAGCTGGGCCATGAAGTTCAGATGGGATTTCAATAGGCAAAGATCTGGGCAGAAGGAAGAAATAGAATTAGCAAAGGCATAGAGGTGAGAAGAGACGGGGCATACTGATGGAATCATGAACAAGCTAGTTGGATAAAGGCTGGGCATGAGTGAGCAGGATAGCGTTGATGTCACTGATAATGACAGTAATAATAAGTTACCATGTATGAAGCACCAGACCTAGCCTGTGGTAGTGCTTTACATACTTGAATTTATTTAATCCCACCAAGCCCTGCAGGATAGCTATTTCCTCATTTTGCAGACAAGGAAAATAAGTCCTAGAGAAGTGAAAAAATAGACCCAAATTCATCCAGCTAGAAAGTGGTGGGCTGATAATTAAAACTCAGGTCAGTCTGACTTTAAAGCCTGAGCAATGGGGAGCCAAGGTAGGTGTCTGAGCAGAGGAGATTCATGGTCGAAGGTGGGCTTTAGGAAGGCTAATGTGGTCCAAGAGGGTAGGAAGAAGAAATCAGGAAATGGCTGCAGTGTCAGGGGGAAGGGTAGCAGGGGTGTGGCCTGGATAGGAGGGAAGTGAGCAGAGGGCCTGGAAGATGATTTGTTCCTCATGACAGCCTTGAGAGATGTGGAGCCTGCTTCTCCTTTTATAGATGAGGAATGGGAGCCTCAGAAAGGGGGAGCTATGTGCTCGGGACTTGAGCCCTGGTTCATGTGATTCTGTTGACTCAGGGGCTCTGTGGAACAATGTGTCAGAGGGAATTCTGACTACAAGGAGGGTGTGTGTGCCTGCGTGCGCATGTGTGCGTGTGAGCGTGCTGCGTGTGAGTGGGTGCGTGCCTGCGTGCGCATGCTTGTCTGTCTGTGAGATGGACAGCAGTGCCTTCCCTTGCCTATCCTCTTTCCTTCCCACCCCTTCCCAATCCTCCAATTTCCTGGATTCCATACCTACTGCCTCTCCCAAGCCAAGGGGTCCGGGAGTGGACTCTCCACAGATCAGGCTTTTCACTCCCAAGGCCCTGGGTCTCACAGCCCCGGCCCCTAGCCTTCCTGTCTGTCCATCCACCCCTTGAAACTGTCGTGCAGCTCCAGTGACTGCCACATGCAGACTGGCCCCTGGGACCACTCCGCAGTGCTCTCAGGACAGGCGTTTATTCCTTCAATGACTCCTCCCTGTCCCTGTGGCACTTCTGTGTGGGTGCAAATGGCCACCCTGGGAATTACATTCAGCTCATGAGCAGTGAACAACCACCACCACCACATCCCCATTGCTCTTCTTTGCCAGGCACTTGACGTATGTTCCAGTCCTTTCAACAAGGCAGTGGGGTTGGCCTATGAGCCCCGTTTTTTACAGATGAGAAAACTGAGGCTCCAAGAGGGGCGATAATATGCTTGAGGACAGTCTGGAAGCACTTGAAGAGCTAGCATTGCACCCAGGTCGGTTTGCATTCAAAGCTGTGAGCTTTCCACACTCCATTTCTAAGCATCTCCCTAGTTTCCCAACTCTGAGCCTTCAGGAAATACAAATCTTGTCCTTCAGGGGCAGGGTGGATTTCTAGAGCTAGTGCCAAATTCATCAAAGGCCCTAGAGCAGGGGTGGGCAAACTTTTTGACTCGAGGGCCACAATGGGTTCTTAAACTGGACCGGAGGGCCAGAACAAAAGCCTGGATGGAGTGTTGGTGTGAACTAATATAAATTCAAAGTAAACATCATTACATAAAAGGGTACGGTCTTTTTTTTCAATAGTTTTATTCATTTCAAACGGGGCGGCTGGCCGGCCGTAGTTTGCCCACGGCTGCCCTAGAGGGATGAGTCTGAGGCTTAGAACTCCAGGTTTACATCCCTACTGTCTGACATCCTGACACTAACTCACATCCAGGTATGTGGCCTGGGGCAGGTAATCTACCCTCTCTGAGCTTCAATTCCCTTATCTCTAAAATGCAGAGTTGTTGCAAGGGGAGGTGGGGGGAGTTAAATGAGGTGAAGTACTGCAAAGTGCTCCAGAGGGCAAATTGCTCTATTTATATTCAAATAAAAGTTGGGTGTCAGTCTGGTCTGCATTGGAGTTTGTATACTCTTCCTAAAACCTGAGACTGAGCCCTAAGGGTGTGGCCAAGCACAGTCCGTCTGGCTGGCCTCCCCATTCTGACCCTCATCCTTGCCCCACCTCCCTGGTTCCAGCCCTTCATGTATCTCCCCTGCTCTGCAAACTAATGCCTCTGCCTCTCTCTGTCACCCGCCGCCTGTGGCCTCTACCCTGCCCTTCCTGGTCCCAGGGAAGAGGAGGAGGAGGAGACTGAGGAAGAGGAAGAGGAAGACGCTCATCAGTTCTGCTGTCCAGCCTCCGAGTGCAGCAGTCCCTCCTCTCGGTAACTGAGAGGACAAGGGCCATTTTCTATGCAGAAGCAAAAGCCTTAACCAGCCCCCTTCCCCCCTCCCCGCATCCCCCATGGCACCCCATTCCTGCTGCAAGAACCAGATGGGCAAGCATAGTGCCCCTTCCCTCCCCTACCTCCTTCTTGGAATTTCTACCCCCACTGCTGTCTCCCCTGGACTCCAGCCCCCCGAATTATAAAGGCTGGAGCCTTAGATCTGACTAAAATGTGGGAGCAGCAGAGCTTGGAGCTTGGAACCCGGACCCTCCCACACCTGCACCCCCCTTCCCAGGCACCCTGGAGCCTGCCACTCCTGGAGAGGTCTCCAAATGACATCCCAAGGACCTACCTCTGTCCTCTGTGAGCACAAACAGAGATGCAGGGTGCCTAGGGCTCAGAGGACCAGACGGGGGCGGGCCCGGACCTGACGGGGGACCTGCCGGGGAAGGGACCTGCCGAGTTCCCCGTCGCTCTCCCTTGCTGTGGCCATTGCTGCCATCTCTTCCACTGCTTGAGGGCTTTGTTTCATGCCCCCTGCCACTCCCATAGTGCTCTGTAAATATGATCAGGAAGAAAAGGCCTTTCAGAGTGGGTGTTGCTGTGTACAAAGGAATTTCCATCAATAAAAGCTGATCTCTTCTCTCTGTCTGATGTATGTTCCACCCCACCCCTGCTTCCCTCTCCCTATCCTCACCAGGGCCTTACCTGCTTTCTTATCCAAGGCTGGGAACAGTGGCTGGGAGAGAGAATAGGGTTTAATTTGAGGTATTGTCAACACCGCAATCATGAATGAATGGTGTGGTGTTCTCATCACGTGCAAGCCTATTGCCTTCTCCAGCCCCTCAACCTGAGGAAGAGTGAGCTGGCCAACTTAGATGTGTCACTTGGCCTCTCTGCTACCTAATTTCCTCATGTGTAAGAGGAGGAGAGAGGTTTGACCAGAGGATCTCCAAGGGCTTCTCCAGCCCTGATATTCTGTCAATCTGAGATGCCACAATTATAAGAAACTGTGAATTGAAGATATGATCATTCAGTGATACATTTCATGCAATCCTGTAGTTTCTATTCCTACAGCAATTTTGGATTCTCCAGTCTCCTGTGGTTTTAAAATTTCATGATTCTGACATTTCAAAAAATTTCTGATGGTGGGATTTAAATATTCTGAGCTGTTCAGAGTCCTTGATTCTATACTTTCAAGATTTTGATTCTACAGTTTTAGGGATCTCTGGATCTGGGGGGAAGCCATTTCCCCCAGGATACAATGATCCTAAATGTTTCCTGCATCTGCCAGAAGCTGATTCTAAGAATCCCTGGAGGCTGTCAGCAGGAGGATGAAAGGTGTCCTTTATGGGATATAGGACCCACATCTTCTATCATGTGTGTATGTTAGGAGCAAATCCAGGAGATCCCCAAGTGGGCACATACCCCAAGACTTTCCCTTTCTGTGCCTTTGGCAGTAGATGACTCTGAGTTTACCTCTGGTTCTGCTGCTTATTCTCTGTGTAAACTGGAGCAAGGATTTTCTTCTTGTGCTTCATTTTCCTCCTGAGTACAGTGAGAATATACCTCTCTGGGTTGTCATGCAGATTAGCAAGAAAACACAAGGAGCCCAGCATGGGGTCTGGTGCATGGTTGGGCAAGTGTGCAGTGATTGGTAGCTCTTGTTTTGATTAAGGCTCAGGTGAGAATCCCTCCTCTCCTTTCTTTCCTCCTTCCCTTCAGCATCTCGGAACACATTGATCCCATAGTTTTTCCAGAGGCTTACCTCATTCTCTCACTCATTGCTTCACTCAGTCTCTCAACTCATCTATTCATTTATTCATTCATACTCTCATTTATTTCTTCCCCCCTCTCTTCCTCTCTCCCTTGTTTATTCTTCCACCTATTGTGTGCAAGGCTTCAAGCTAAATACTGAGAGGGATCAAAAGTAAGACAGTAGCTGTGTTCTCCATAAGTTCTCTATCTCCCAGAGTAGATGAAAACTCTTTTGGGAAAATAGGCAGGCTGTGAAGAGTTGAAATGATTGAGCACATATGGCTTCAGTAATGAGCTAAATATGTTCTTGGCCCAAAGAGAGAGAGATGTCAAGGTGGGCGAAGGGGTGGTGTCCGAGAGAGCTTGCTGGAGAAAGAGGGGCAAGAGTGGAAGGCTGGGAAGAGTTTGAATAGGTGTAGAGAGGTGAGAAGGCATTACAGGAGAGAGAAACCGAATGGACAAAAGCCTGGTGGAGAGCTCTAGGGTTGTGTTGGGGAATGGTGAGTAGATTGCTCTGTTTGACTGACTCTCCAGGGCATGTGGGCCTAGGTGACCCATATCTGGGAAGTGGGAGAACATTTGATTGGATATAGAAGGAAGTAGGGGGGCTAAGGGTCCAACTAAATGAAGAGAAGAGGCAAGTCAAGGTCAGATGGCCAGCGAGGGAGGTATGGTGTAGACTCGTGTGGGCGACTGAATTGGCTGAGGTCCTGTGCTGTGGAAAGGGGGTAGGTTTCTATCAGTTGTGATGGAAATGTGTGTGCCTATGCATATGTGTGCATGTCTTTGCATGAGGTGGCAGGTCTAACAGGAGCAAGACATCTGAGGGAATGTGATTGTGTGAGGCTGGGTGTGAGGAATTCTGAGTGTGTGAGGTCCTTTGTGTGAGGTGGCGACTTTCTGTGCCTGGTGGAGATAATCACAAGACTGCATGTGGGTGGCTTTTGTGCATAATGGGCTGTGGCTTCTAGAGGGATAGTCGTCAGGCAGAATGGTCACATGGACACACATGACTACCACCTGTGCTCTTAGGGTACCAAGGTGGCTGCTTGCTGTGTGCTGGGCCTGAGCCTGGAGTGCTGGGGTCCAACCCCAGCAGGTCCAGGGGTCCCCAAAGGTGTGGACGGAGTCGGCGAAGAAGGAATGACACGGAGACAGCGTTCAGTTGATCAGCAGCCTAGCCAGGATCTCCAGCCAAGTTCTGTTCAGGATCTCCAGTGAAGTTCTGGTGTTTATTGTCTTGTTACATCTGTATTTATACTAGTTGATTTTAATCCTGTCAATTTCTATTGCAAAAGTTAGGGCGTTTCTTATCTCCATTCCAGGGAGCAAAGATTATGTAGCTTAAGCATGATTGTTCGTAGTTAAAGTGATTAACTACCCACCTGGCACTTAGTTAAGGAGTTTTATTCCCTCCCTAACTTCAGGGAAAAATCCTTACCTGGGGAAACAACCTTTCTCGGAGAGGTGACCTTGGTTAAAACACATAGTGCTAAGGGGAGCAAACATATTAAGAACAGTATGCTATATACGCCAGGTCCAGCAAGGATGGACCGGCTCCCGGCACTGGAGGATCCACAGAGGTGACTCACACAAGCCAGTGCCCTTGGGAAAGAGGAGCAGGGTGGGTGGTGGACACTTCAATAGATAACCACAAGTTAGCTGGAGATGAGGACCACTGTGACAGGAGTACACAGGATACAGGGGGGAGTAGCTGACCCTGTCAGGTACTGAGTCAGAACCAACCTCCCAGGAGGGCTCGCCTATGTGGGGTGCTGCAAGATGCAGATGAGCTTCCCCAGACCAATGGAGTCTGCAGGTAAAGGGGAGAGGGAGGGCACCCCCAGTGGAAGAAACCAAGGAAGAGCATGAGCACAGGTGTGGCGATGCCCATCAGCTCGATGCCTAGGAAATGCAAGTAGCCTGCTATTGCCTACTGTAGGAACTTAAAGGTTGGGGAGGGGGAGGCTGGACAGATTCAGCTAAAAAGCAAAAAAGGGGACTTGGTTTTTTGTGGTTGTGTAACGTGGTTTATTTCCCCTCATGCAGAGAAGGGGACTTGGATTCTCATCCTGTGTGACCCTGGGCAAGTCACTTTGCATGTTGGGACCTCATTTTGCATCTGTGGGATTGTCAGGTTCATAAAGTCCATCCTAGTTCTGTGGATCTTCTACCCTCAACCAGCCCAACCCATGAGCCATTGCTTTCACAGCTGGCACTTCTGCTTTCTCACCTCAGGCTTTCCTTGTTCCTCCTGGGTTGTTTCCTCACTCATGCACTCCACAAATATTTCCCAGCCTCTAGCCCTCCGCATGCCCCTGTGGGAAGGCAATGGAAGCTGGAAAATGCAGGACTCTATCTTGGAGGAGCTACTCAGTGCGTGGTGGTAATAGCAGGAGCCTTGATATGATTCCTGGCTCCACCACTGCTGAGCTTTGAGACTGTGAGTAAGCTCCTTCATCTCTCGTTCCCTCAGTTTCCTCATCTGTGTTATCCCCTTCAGGAGAACAACCCAGACCTTGCGGGGTTGCTAGGTCTAGCAAAAAGTAGCTACTCAGCACATGACAACTATTATTTTTAGGGCTGCAAAGAAGCGGAGCTGGGATTCATACCCAAGTCTGTGTGCTTGCCAGCCCGTGTTTGCCACTCTCTATCCAGGCTTCCTTCTCCCCTGCCAGCCCCTATGCCAAGCCAGGCTGGCCTCAGGTTTGGGATCTCTGTGTTGCTGGGATTGGACACACAGTTTGCAGAAGTCTTCCTCCAGAGACCGGTGCCCCTGGCCTCATCTAGGTGCACTGACCTCCTCATCTTGTTTTCTCGTCTCTCACTTCCACGCCCCCCTCCTTCCAGCCCAAGTTGTCATGGGGATAGTCTTCAGCATCCCTGGCTTCCTCTTGCCCTCATCTTATGGTATCTATAGCAACAGCCCCCATTCATTTCCATGGCAACTGCATCCTGATCCCATCCCCTGCTGGCTGCCTGGCTCCGGGCAGTGCCAATAAAGGGAAGGAGGGAGAGAGACCTCCCATTCGTAGCAGCAACCCGGGAGGGTTGGCACTTCTGCCACGGGCAGGCTACCATGAATCCACACAGAACGTCCTTCCCGGTTTCTCCCCATCTTAGTGCCTTGACTCACAAGGTCCTTCACTCCTCATCTCTATCACCTCCCCTTAGCCAAGTCCCCATTCAATAGCTTCTTCCCCCAGGAGGCCTTCAGGCAGCAGAGGAACTAACAGGGCTCTGGGCTTGGAGTCCCTGTTCTGTCACTTGCTGAGTGAGACCTTGGGCAGTCACTTCCGCGTCCAGAGCCTTTTTGCTCACATTCAGAATAGGGATCCGAATTCTTCCTTCACGTTTGCCTTGCAGATTAAATAATGTGCAGAAAATGCCTGACACAGGGAAGGTGCACTGTAAGTGCGAGTTTATTTTTATTCGCTCAGCCACCCCCAAACAGAAGGAATCTTTCTCCTGAGCTCCCCCAGCACTTCCTCTGTTCACCAGCCCTGAGAACTTTCAGCTTTGTACTGTGGTTATTTGTGTAACGTGCTTTATTTCCCCTGATGCAGAAGATGCTTTCAGTTCCCCCACAGAATAGCCCAGCAGAGAGTGCACATGGGGCACAGGTGTGTGTGTGTGTGTGTGTGTGTGTGTGTGTGTGTGTGTGTGTGTGTGTGTATGTGTGAGAGAGAGAGAGAGAGAGAGAGAGAGAGAGAGAGAGAGAGAGAGAGAGATTTTCCATCTGATCAGCCTGTCTGAGAGCAATGCCCCCAAGCATTGCCCTTTTTGCCAGGCCCTCTAGGGGGAGCCTGAGCTGACAGCCTGACCTCCCTGCCACTATTCTCTTTGCAACCAAAAGAGGGTGTGGAGCTCCCAAGGGGGTAATTGCCAGAGAGTGGAGAGTCAAGGGCAGCACCGAGCTAGAAGTGGGGAGAGACAGCGAGATGTCATGAAAAGACAGCCTGGGCACAGCCATTGTGGCTCAGAGGTTTAGCATCAACCTATGGATCAGGAGGTCATGTTCAATTCCCAGTCGGGGCACATGCCCAGGTTGTAGGGCGTGCAAGAGGCAGCTGGTAGATGATTCTCTCTCATCATTGTTTCTATCCCTCTTTCTCTTCCTCTCTCTGAAAAAAAAAAAAAAGAGTCTGGCCCCTAGATTTGCATCCTTTCTCACTTAATAGCTGTGTGACCTTGAGCCCATTTACATCACCTCTGAGCCTCAGTGTCCTCATCTATAAAATGGTGCCTGCCTCAGTAAGTTATGAGGCTTCAATGCACTAACTCAGTGGTCGGCAAACTCATTAGTCAACAGAGCCAAATATCAACAGTACAACGATTGAAATTTCTTTTGAGAGCCAAATTTTTAAAACCTAAACTATATAGGTAGGTACATGGTTATTAACTTAATTAGGGTCCTCCTAAGGCTTAGGAAGAGCCACACTCAAGGGGCCAAAGAGCCGCGGTTTGCCGACCACGGAACTAATGCCCTTGTTTTAAGGATTGTGGTGACTAGAGGGCCCTATGGCAGCACAAAGAAGGGGCCTGTAAGCCAACCTGTGTGGAGGGCGCGGGCAGGCATGGAAGGGCAGACCTGAGCTAAATGTTGGAGGGTGAGCAGGAAGTTGCCAGATTGGAGTATTGGGGGCAGTGGGCACAAGAGGCAGAGATCGGGTCAGGAGAGCCATTCCATGGCTATGGTGAAGAAGTTGGAGGTTGTCCCATGGTTGATACTTCCTGAAACACCTGTTAGATCATGTCCCTCCTCCGTGCATCTCAATCAGAGCAAAAGCCAATCTTTATTGCCTCAGTGGTCAGAGCATCAGCCCGCACACTGAAGGTTTGTGGGTTCAATTCCCAGTCAAGGGCATGTACCTGGGTTGCAGGTTTGATCCCCAGCCCCGGTGGGGATGTGTGCAGATCGATGTGTCACTCACATCAATCTTCCTCTCTTTCTCTCTGTCTGTCTCTCCCCCTCCCTTCCACTCCCTCTAAAAAAAAAAAAATCAGTGGAGTCCTAACCAGTTTGGCTCAGTGGATAGAGCATCGGCCTGTGGACTGAAGGGTCCCAGGTTTGATTCCGGTCAAGGGCATGTACCTTGGTTGCGGGTACATCCCCAGTAGGAGGTGTGCAGGAGGCAGCTGAATCGATGTTTCTCTCTCATCAATGTTTCTAACTCTCTGTCCCTCTCCCTTCCTCTCTGTAAAAAATCAATAAAATATATATTTTTAATAATCAGTGGAGCCTGCTGGCATGGTTGAGCGTCAAACTATGAACCAGGAGATCATGGTTTGTTTCCTGGTCAGGGCACATGCCCAGGTTGTGGGCTCAATCCCCAGTGGGGGGCATGCAGGAGGCAGCCAATTGATGATTCTCTCTCATCATTGATGTTTCTATCTCTCTCCCTCTCCCTCTCCCTTCCTCTCTGAAATAAGTAAAAATATATTTTTTTAAATGAATGAAAAAAATATCCCCGGGTGAGGAGTAACAGCAACAAAAAGTCAGTCTTTATTGCGGACTCAATGCCCTCATGATTTGGCCCCTTGTTACCTCTCTGATCTTATCTCCTATCACTTTCCTTACTGTCACTCTGCTCCAGCTACACTGTTCCTCAATCAATCATGCCAGGCACAGTTCTACCTCAGGGCCTTTGCACTGGCTCTGCCCTCTGTCTGCACTGCTCTTGCCTCAGACAACTGCACAGCTCACTCTTTCACTTCCATCAGGGCCCTGCTTATATGCCCTTTCTTCAAAAAGACCTTCCCTGGCCACCACATCTAAAACAGCACCTTTTACTATTGTGCTGCAGCTTCCTTCCTAGCATGTATCTCTACCTGAAATGATAGTATATATTTATAGTGTGCTTCTCCCGCTACAGTGTCATTTTCCCGAGGGAACAAATCTGTGTCTTGTTCGCTGTTATGTTTGCAGCCCCCAGCACTGTGCCTGGCACAGAGAGAGTGTTCGTTCAGTCATTGTTTGCTGGTTGAGTCATGAGGAGCCACGGAAGTGTTTTAGTGGGAGAGCAAAATACTCGGGTTTGTACTTGGGAAAGCTCTGTGTGGCCACAGGATGGAGAAAGGATTGGACATTGTGGTCAAAATTTAGGTGAGCCCTAGCTGGTTTGGCTCGGTGGATAGAGCATCAGCCTGCGGACAAAAGGGTCCCAGGTTCGATTCCGGTCAAGGGTACCTGCCTGGGTTGCGGGCTTGGTCCAACCTGCAGGAGGCAGCCAATCAATGATTCCCTCTCATCAATGTTTCTCTCTCTTCCTCTCCTTTCCTCTCTGAAACCAATAAAAATATTTTTTAAAAAATTTAGGTGAAAGGCCCTAGCTGGTTTGACTCAGTGGATAGAGTGTTGGCTTACAGACTGAAGGGTCCTGGGTTCGATTCCAGTCAAGGGCACATACCACTTGCGGGCCCAATCCCCCGCCCTTGAGCCTTGGTCTGGCGCATGCGGGAGGTAACCAATGGATTTGTCTCTCTCACATCGATGTTTCTGTCTCTCCCCCTCCCTTCCACTCTCTCTAAAAATCAATGGAATAATATCCTTGTGTGAGGATTAACAAACAAAAAATTTAGGTGAAAGGATTTACCTGTCCTCACAGCTAATAAGCCTGCCAGAGCTCATTCACTAACTCCCTTACTCTGGAAGTTTTTATTGAGCACCTACTCTGCTCCAGGCCTTGTACTCTATGTTCGTTAGGAGATTACTAAGTTCTCTTCTTGGGCTGGGATTCTGGGAGTCATGACCATAAGTAGCTGTCACGCTTTGCCAAAACTAACCTGCACCATAAAAAGGGGGAGCTCAGCCTCACCAGTTTGGCTCAGTGGCTAGAGTGTCGGCCTGTGGACTGAAGGGTCCCAGGTTCGATTCCAGTCAAGGGCATGTACCTTGGTTGTGGGCACATCCCCAGTGGGAGTGTGCAGGAGGCAGCTGATCGATGTTTCTCTCTCATCAATGTTTCTGACTCTCTATTCCTCTCCCTTCCTCTCTGTAAAAAATCAATAAAATATATATTTTTTTAAAAGGGGGGGGGGGGCTCAGAACAGGATTAGGCATGGTTTCTGGCTGGAGGCGGGCTCCGGGAGGGCTTCTTAGTGGTGGCATATGACCCGAATCTTGATGAACGGGGTTGTGGGGGGGGGGGGTTCTCAGATTGCAGATGGCGGAGATGATAGGGCCTGCATTCCAGGTGAAAGGTACTGTATGCGCAGCTTTGGCGGTGGGAAGCAGAAGGGTATTGGGGAGAAACAGGATCCGGGCCAGGCTGGAGGGAGGGGTGGCTGGGGGAGGGGACTGGCAATCAACTCTGCATGGCTTAATGTTGAAGAGTGAGCTCTGGAGTCTGACTGCCTGGACTTGGATCCTGGCTCGGTGAATAGCTGCGTGTGATCACAGATATGTTCCTTAACCTCTCTGGGCCTTGGTTTCTTGATGTGTAACATGAGGATAAATAACAATACCTATTGCATAGAGTTGTTTGGAAGAGTAAACAAGTTACTAAATGTGAAGTCGTAAGAACAGTGGCTGAACATGCTCTGAGCTCTCTAAGCATTAGCTGTTACCTTGGGAGAGAACTCCAGTGCCACAATAAGGAACTTGGGCTATCTCTTGTGAGCAGTGGGAGCTATGGATGGTTCATGAACAAAGGCAACAGTTTATCGGAATTGAGCTGGGGTTGTGTACTGGGAGACAGGGGTTTGAGAGGTGGTGGGCAAGATTCTACAGTCCTAAGGGGGAGGAAAGGAGCATCTTAGATGCCTGGGGTAGGAGCCAGGGGCTGGGCAGAGTCTGACTCCTGGAGGGGGACTTCCCAGGCCCCTGAGGTCCAGGAGGAGAGAGAATTTGGGGTAAAAGGCAGCCCCCCAGTTTGTTTCCTCCTGGCCCCTAGTAGTGCTGCAGACTGCTGCTTGGGAGGGAGGAAGGTAAACAGTGGGCGGGAGCTAAACCCCTGCAGCCCAGGACCTGGCCTCGTGGGTGCAGCTTCCCCACTGAGCCCAGCACCCAGCCCAAAGTGCTCTTCTGCGGAGCTGCCAGGCCTGCTGCAGCTCCAGCTCCTGCACTGGTAGGGAGCCTGCCACACCCACCTCAGCTCTCCTCAGCCCTGTACCCTGGCCTTTGCCAAGTAGGGGCTGGGGAGTAGCCCTTTCACCAGCCAAGAGCCCCCTCAACCCTGTGCCTGCCCAAATCAGACCATTACCTGGGCCCAGCCACACCCATTTCCCCCAACCACGACCCTCTCCAGGCCTCACCAGATCTTACTCTTAATTCTCCCCCGTGTTGGCCAACCTCTGTGGCTCCTCACAGTGTCCTCTGGGCTCTGAGCGGCTGGGCTCTGTCGCCACCTGGGTTCCCTGGCAGCCTGGTTGTCATGGCACCATGGAAGCAGGTCTGGAGGAACAACAGCTCTGGGTAACCAGGGCAGGCAAGGCCCAGTGCCTAGCTCCTGCCACTCTTCCGCCTTGAGACCCCTGTGTCCCTCCCCCAGCTGAGCAGAGAAGGCCATGAGGAGAAAAAGGAAGCTGCCCCGGAGGGCAGCTCTTTACCTGTGAGGATGCTGCATGGGAAACGACTCCCACTGTCACTGAGCCCTGTGCCCTGGCAGCCAGGAAACTCTGGGAACTGGCCAGGCCCAAGTCCAGGCCTCTAAGGGCAGGGGTGAGGCTTCAGGGGGCGGGGCGGGGCAAGGAGGGGAGAGCGTGGATACCTGGATGCCAGGAGTGGGCCTGGGGCTGGGACAGGGCTGATCTGGGGTGGTGCTGAGGACAGACCTGTGAGGGGAAGAGGTCTGGGGGGAGGGGAGCTATAAGGGAAATGGCCCATCAAGGTGGATTTGGAGGTGGAGCTGTTAGGATAGGATTATTAGGAAAAAAGGGGGCTTATGGGGACAAGACCAGGAAGAAACAAGTCTGGTAAAAAGTCTGGGGGGGGGGGGGTGGACGTGGCCCTGAGGGGACCAGGCAGTGAAGGGTGAAATGGGACTGCAGACAAGACTGAGAAGACCACACCCTAAGGGAAAGGAGTCGAGGATGGAGCTGTGAGCGGGGATAGGGGCTGTGAGGGGAGAGGGCCCCTGAAGATAGAGCTGTGAGCAGATGGGGCTGAAGTGGAATGAGGACAGGGCTGTGAAGGCAAGGGGGCCTGAAGGGAAGGGAGCATGAGGGCAGTGAGGGGCAGGTAGGACTGCTTTCTGGCCTTTAAGTATTGGGGTCCCTGTATCTGAAGAAGCCGAGGGGGATGGGGTTGCGGAAGGGATTTGGTCCACATGCTCAGTCTGGCCCAGCAGGCATCCTTTGTTCCCACATCCTGGCTTATCTTATCTAATCCCCACAGTGTGGAGGGTGATGCCCCAGGCAGTGACCTGAGCACAGCGGTTGATAGTCCTGGGAGCCAACCCCCCTACCGGCTGAGCCAGCTGCCCTCCAGCAGCAGCCATATGGGGGGTCCCCCTGCTGGGGTGGGCCTTCCCTGGGCTCAGCGGGCTCGCCTCCAGCCAGCCAGTGTGGCCTTGAGGAAGCAGGAGGAGGAGGAGATAAAGCGCTCCAAGGCCCTGTCGGACAGCTACGAACTCTCCACGGACCTGCAGGACAAGAAGGTACAGAGGACATGGGTCTGCTTGGGAGTGGGAGTAGGAATGGGGCTATGAGGGGACCAAGGGAGGGGTTGGGATGTGGCACTTGAGGGCGATATGCTTAGAGGGATAGTGAGACTGGAGGGGGAGAAGACTGGCTCCAGGACCCTTCACCCTATTGGGGGCTCATTCACCACCTATTCACCAATTTCTACACCCTCAGCAGATACTGATTCAGCTCCCTGCTGGGCACTGGAGATGTAAAAATGAATGGGACCTGGATCCTGTTCTCAAAAATCTGTCTGATGGGAGAAGCACACACTTAAGTTGACAAATTTCAGAAGAATATGCTACAATATATCACATATACCACACAAGGTATTGCTTAGCTAAAGGGAAGGGCACAAAAATACTACATATAGAAAAAAAAAAACCTGGAAGGACATATACTAAAATCTTATTTGTGTTTATGCCTAGGTGTTGGGACTTTAAGTGAGCCAGCCAACCTTCCTTCCTTCCTCCCTCCCTTCTTCCCTCCCTCCCTCCCTCCCTCCTTCCATCCCTTCCTCCCTTCCTTCCTTCCTTCCTTCCTTCCTTCCTTCCTTCCTTCCTTCCTTTCTCCCTTCCTTCTTTCTTTCCCTCTCTCTCTCCCTCCATATCCTCCCTCTCTCTCCTCCCTTCTCGTTCTCTCTCTCCCTCCTTCATCTCCTTCTTGCTCTCAATTTCTTTCTTTCTTTCTTTCATTTTTATTGAATTTATTGGGGTGACACTGGTTAATAAAATTATAGAGGTTTCAGTTGTACAATTCTGTAATACATAATCTGTGTGCTATATTATGTGTTCACTACCCCAAGTCACGTCTCCTTCCGTCACCCTTTATCCCTCCTTTACCCTCTCCTATCTCCCCCAGCCTTTCCCTCTGGTAATCACCATGCTGTTGTTTGTGTCTATGAGTTTTTTTGTTTTTGCTTTTTGCTTAATCCCTCTTCCTTCCCTTCCCTTCCCTTCCCTTCCCTTCCCTTCCCTTCCCTTTTCTTCCCTCCCCATTCCCTTCCCTTTTCTTCCCTTCCCTTCCCTTTCCTCCTCTTCCCTTTTCTTCCCTTCCCTTCCCTTCCCTTTTCTTCCCTCCCCTTCCCTTCTCTTTCCTTCCTTCCCTTCTCTTTCCTTTTTCATTCCCTTCCCTTCTCTTTCTTTTCCTTCCCTTCTCTTCTCTTTCCTTCTCTTTCCTTCCCTTCCCTTCCCTTTCCCCCTCTTCCCTTTTCTTCCCTTCCCTTCCATTTTCTTTCCTTCTCTTTCCTTTCCTTCATTCCCTTCCCTTCTCTTTCTTTTCCTTCCCTTCCCTTCTCTTTCCTTTCCTTCCTTCCTTCCCCTTCCCTTCCCTTCCTTTCCCTTCCCTCCCTCCCTCCCTTCTTTATTCCTTCCGTTTTTGGCTTCTCTGTTTTTTCTAACTTTTTGGTATACTGACTGTCTACTTCTTGTAAATAATAAAAGAAAACCACAACCCAGTCCCATGTGACAAGCAGTATCTGAGATTAGAGTGGAAAGGATACTGAGCGCGCAGCCTGGTGCCTTCAGGCAGCTGTAAGCAGTTCGCTGTGTCTCCGTAGTGGTGTGGTTGAGGTCCAGGAACATGAGGCTTTTGTGAGTCTGACCTTGTTCCCCTCAACCCTCCCCTGCCAGGTGGAAATGCTGGAGAGGAAGTACGGGGGCTCCTTCTTGAGCCGTAGGGCTGCCAGGACCATCCAGACGGCCTTCCGCCAGTACCGCATGAACAAGAACTTTGAGCGGCTCCGCAGCTCAGCTTCGGAAAGCCGCATGTCCAGACGGATCATCCTTTCCAACATGCGGATGCAGTTCTCCTTTGAGGAGTACGAGAAGGCCCAGAACCCTGCGTACTTCGAGGGCAAGCCTGCCTCGCTGGACGAGGGTGCCATGGCTGGTGCCCGGAGCCACCTGCTAGAACGGGGCCTCCCATATGCAGGCTCCTGTGGAGGGGGCATCGATGGTGGGGGAAGCTCAGTCACCACATCGGGAGAGTTTTCCAATGACATCACAGAGCTGGAGGACTCCTTCTCCAAACAGGTCAGCATCCCTGAAAAGGGCCTTTCCTCCCTATCCCTATGCTCTGGCTACTCCTCCGACTTTTTACCTATACTTCAAACTGAAACATGTGGCCCGACAAGTATTTAAGAACCACTCGCTGCCATGAGTAGGGTCTGTGAGAAGAACGACAAAGAATTGGCAAGACAAAAAATTATATTGTAAAAACAAGCAAGTTAAAAATCTGGGTTTATAGAACACATAAGAACTTGATGCACTGTCAAACTAAGGCCTAACAAACAGTGATGAGCTCCTACTGTGTGTGCTTCATAATGACCTGTGAGATGGGTGGGACACCCCAACTTCACAGAGGAGGCAACTGAGGCTTTGGGACCCTGAGAGGTGGAGTGACTTTTCCGATATGGATTGGAACTCAGCTTTGTCTGGTTCCAAAGCCCACGCCCTTTCACTTACTTCACACTACCACGGGCCAGGCTCTGTGCTGGGCGCCATGAGGGAGACAGCTGAATCACCAGGATCCTTGTTCCCAAAGATCTTCCAGCCATTAGCTCTCAAGGATCTAATGGCCGACACACAGGCACACAACTGTCTTCGGAAATAGAGTGTGCTCAGAGCCATGAGAAAGGATCACATCTAGTACCATGGGAAGCCAGAAGAGGGAGGAGAAACTTTCTTCTGGGGGGATCAGAGAAAGGTTTTTTGAGAAAACAGACAAATAACATTTAGCAAGTTAGAGCTAGTTGGCAGGGTGTTGCTTGCATAGGCATTGCATCAGCAACAGCCTGGAAGGGTAGGAATGTAGCAGGCACTGAGGGTAGTGGGTCATCATTCTAGGCTTGGGTAAGTCAGCACAGCTATTCACGTGCACATTCCAGCTCTGCCATTTCCCAGCTGTGGGACTTTGTACAAACTGTTTAACCTCACTGAAACATGACAAATAAAATAGAGGTAAAACTTTCCTTTTAGAGTTGTTTCAGAGATTCAGTTCAGCTAGGTAATGTATATGGAAACACCTAGTATGTGGTAGCTACTAAGTCCATGTTAGTTTCTTTCCTAAAAACCAAGAAGGTAAATTGTTTAATGAATTAATGAAGCTTTATAAGAGAAGAAATCACTCTGCTCTAACCTCTGTGATGTGGCCCTGTCATCAGCCTGGGTATGCCTCTCTGGAGCTAGCGAAGGCGGGTGTGTTGGGTAGGGTGGGTAGAGGGAAAGAAAGAAGTATTAAAGAAAAATCTGAATCACTCATCAATTCACTCATATAACAAACATTAATTGAACATCTCTTCTGTGTCAAGAAATGTGTTGAGCTAAGTTAGAAAGACAGAAACTAGGCCTGGACCCATCCTTCAAGGGGGAGTGGAGGGAAGAGGTTCATAGTCTGGTAGAGAGATCAAAGAACCAGGCCTAGGCCCAGCTCTCAGTGTTATCCAAGTCTGATGGGGAAGTGTATTAGTTACCTATTGCTGCATAGCAAATGACTCGGGGTCTCTCATAAGGCTATAATCAAGCTTAAGGTGGGGTCGAAATCTCAGAAGACTTGACTGGGGCTGAGAGGTCTGCTTCCAAGCTCACTCCCTTGGCTGTTGGCAGGAGGGTTCAGGTTCTCGCTACATGGGCCTCTCCATAGGACTGCCCATGGCTTCCTGCAGAGCAAAGGGTCTGAGGGAGAGAGAGCACAAGCAAGCGGGCGTACTCAGGACAGAAGCTGTAGTCTTTCATAACCTAATCTCGGAAGTGACACTCATCACTTCTGTCATATGCTATCAGTCCCACAGACCAACCCCAGGACAGTGTGGTACACAAGGGTGTGAATACCAGGAGGCAGGAATCATTGGGGGCCAGTTGAGAGGCTGAATACCACAGGGAGGTAGAGTTACCAGCCATGGTCTGGCTTTTCACGGCTAAATCATATGGGTTTCCTAAGGTAGAAGGAGACAGGGTTCTGGAAGCCTGGAGGAAGCTGGGGCTTTGGTTCACCCAGGGGATGGCAGAGGCAGAAATGTGGATTGAATGAGAGTGGGTGGCATTTGACTTAGGTCTACATGGGCATTGAGGAGGTATTGGGATATCTGAGAGGGGAGCTTGTGGGCATGAGTCCCACTTCCTGTGAGCTCACAATGGCTCCCTGGGAGTTATTTCATATACTGCAGAGAACCTGTGGGGGGAGGGGAATCCCTTTTCTTGGCTGACCAACCAGGAAGTGCTCCCTATTCCCTTCCCCCTCCTCCCTCATTCCCACCCTTCTTCCATCCCTCCAACCCTCCCTTCATCTTCCCTTCCTTTCCCTTTCTGTCCCTCCTTTCCTGTCCCTGCAAACACAGGTAAAGTCTCTGGCTGAATCCATTGATGAGGCCCTGAACTGCCACCCATCGGGGCCCATGTCTGAAGAGACAGGGTCAGCCCAACTGGAGAAGCGAGAGTCGAAGGAACAGCAAGAGGACAGTTCAGCCACGTCCTTCAGTGACCTTCCCCTCTACTTGGATGACCCAATTCCCCCACCATCCCCTGAACGACTGCCCAGCGCAGAGCCCCCACCCCAGAGCCGGCCTGAGTTCTGGGCACCAGCCCCTCTCCCGCCAGTTCCTCCACCAGGGCCACCAGGGACCCGGGAAGATGGGAGCCGTGAGGAAGGCCCTCGAAGGGGGCCTGGGTGCTCGGAGTGTCGGGATTTCCGGCTGCGGGCCGCTCACCTTCCCCTGCTCACCATTGAGCCTCCTAGTGACAGCTCTGTGGACCTGAGTGACCGCTCAGATCGCGGCTCTGTCCACCGCCAGCTGGTGTATGAGGCCGATGGCTGCAGCCCCCATGGAACCCTAAAGCACAAAGGGCCACCAGGCAGGGCCCCAATCCTACACCGCCACTACCCAGCCCCAGAGGGCCCAGCCCCAGCCCCACCAGGGCCCCTGCCACCAGCCCCCAACAGTGGCACTGGGCCCAGTGGTGTGGCTGGGGCTCGGAGGCTGGGGAAGTGCGAGGCGGCAGGCGAGAACTCTGATGGTGGCGATAACGAGAGCCTTGAGAGCTCCAGCAATTCCAATGAGACCATCAACTGCAGCTCTGGCTCCTCTTCGAGGGACAGCCTGAGGGAGCCTCCAGCCACCAGCCTGTGCAAGCAGACTTACCAGCGAGAGACAAGGCACAGCTGGGACTCACCAGCCTTCAACAATGACGTGGTGCAGAGGCGGCATTACAGAATCGGCCTCAACCTCTTCAATAAGTATGTGCTTCCTATTCCTGCCCCCCTTGCCCCTTCCTACCCTGCCACGGGGCACTTCGAATCCCTGGGGCTGAACTCCAAGCAGTAATTTGCTTCTGCCAGCTTTGCATTTTGTGGATGGTGCTTCTCCCCAGCTGTTTAGTGAAGAAGATTGGCAACAGGGTGGCAGAGGAGAGAGTCCCCCAACACACCCATCAGAGGCACTTCTACTCCTAGCACTGCCTCTTACTGGCTGTGTAATCTTGGGTGAGATGCTCCCTTCTCTGGGCCCCAGTTTGCTATCTATAGAATGGATTCTGAACTTGGGGTCCTTAGCCTCCCCTATTTGGTGGGGAGCCAATGTGGTATATAAAGAGCCCTGCTCTGAGAAACAGGACACTGACTTTATCCAGACTCACTGTGTAGCTCTGGGCCAGGTGGGTTCCTTCTTTGGGCTTCAGTGTTTCCATCTATCCACTAGCAGGGTGTGTATATTTGTGGCACTGTGGGGCAAGGTGGAATGCTGGACTAGTCAGTAAGCAGGACCAAGCTCTTTCTAGATATCTGGTCCTGGGCCTGGTCCTTAGGAGTGAGGGGTGAGTGCGACATTTGATTTGAAAACAGTTAGAAAATAAATGCCTTTCATGTGTAGCCTATTAGACACTGCCACCTATATTTAGTTCTCAGAATAACCTGGCAATCTGGGTGGGACTGTCCCTATTTTTTAGAGAAGTAACTGAGGCTTGAAGAAGCAAAGGGAATTGTCCCAAGTCACGCATGGTAAGTGATGGGTGTGAGACTCCTGTCACGCTAAAGTCTCTTCCAATTTTAGCCTCGTGAGGTCTTAAGGCTCTGAGATTCTGAATGTGGGATAGTTCAGACCCAGAGTTGGCCCAGTGGGAAGTAGGAAACACCATGTCTATGGAAACGCTCAGAGGCTGGGTGATGCCTGTACAGGTGGGCCTGGGCCTGGGCCTTGGAAAGGAGGGCTTAGCCTGGAGCTCGGGCCCTCTTCCAGGACTCCTCAGTGCCTGCTGGGAATAGCAAAGCTCCTGGCATAGAGCAGGCTCTCACTAAATTTTAATTTTCTTTCCGTTGTAGTGTGGCTCCAGTGAAGGAGGAAGTTGGGTTGAGGATGCCTTGGAATTTTGAAACTGTGAAATGGGAAAGTGGCCTCAGTTTTCTGAAGGGATTGGACCAAATTATGTATTTGACTTCCTTGGTTCTCCGAGGTCGTGATTGGGCCCAAAATTAGTTCAAGCAATGGGACAGAGGGCCAAGTTCTAAGAGGATGGTCATCTCATCTACCTCCCTTCTTTCTGCAGGAAGCCAGAGAAGGGCATCCAGTATCTGATTGAGCGGGGCTTCCTGTCAGACACACCGGTGGGAGTGGCTCATTTCATCCTGGAACGGAAAGGCCTCAGCCGGCAGATGATAGGGGAATTCCTGGGGAACCGGCAGAAGCAGTTCAACAGAGACGTATTGGAGTGAGGACCCTGGCATGGGGCAGGCTGGGCCAGGGATTCCTGGAAAAGGAGGGCTGGAGGTGGGGGGCAGCCTGTCCTTTCTGCTCAAACTTGCAAAATGGGATGAATGGGCCTTCCTTATCCCATAACCCTCTGCACCAAAAAGGCCTGATCTCTCGGCCCTATTCCTAAAGGCTTCTGCGTGGCCCCAGGTAAGGCACGCTTTTCCTATGGTCTTTGGGTCTCAGTTTTCCCATCTCTGAAATGAGTGCGTAATGGAAAGAACTCTTAGTAGCCACGTGTCTGGACCTGATTTTCTGGGGTGGATTCAATTTCAGATGTTCTGCCCTCACATGTACTTACTTGGGCCATGGGTCCATATTTTGTGGATGTCTATCAATGGAGGAGTTGGTCCATTTGAGCAGGCCAGGGTGGGTCAGAGGTTTTGTGCAGAGGAATTGAGAGTGCCACACTCCCTCCCTCCTCAGCTGTGTGGTGGATGAGATGGACTTCTCCTCCATGGATTTGGATGATGCACTCCGGAAGTTCCAATCCCATATCCGGGTTCAGGGCGAGGCCCAGAAAGTGGAGCGACTCATCGAAGCCTTCAGGTGCGCCTGCTTCCCACTAAAGCTACGTTTCCCTATTTCAGGGGGCAGCATAGTGTGTCTACAGATCACCTCTCTCAGCTTCATACTTTCCTCATCAGAAAATGGCAATTATAAATCTTACCTTGTGAGGCAGTTAAGTTGTGAGGATCCGAGGTAATGTGCTAAAAGTATCTAGCTTGGCATCTGGGACGTGGGACTCCCATAAGTGATGACAACATCAGCAACAATAGCTAGTGTTTGTTGAGCTCTTACCAAGTATCAGGTGCTGAGCTGGGCACTTTATATTATTATTTCACTGAATGCTCACAACAACCCTATAAGGTAGGTGTTTCTATTATTATTTCTGTTTTACAGATGAGAAATTAGTAGTTTAGAGAGGTTAAATAACTTGCCCAGAGTCATACAGTGAATACACGGTGGAACCAGGATTTGAACTTCAGTTTGTCTGACTCCATGTCCCTTAACTCTTTTTTTAATCATCACCCAAGGATATGTTTTTATTGATTTTAGAGAGAGGAAAGGGAGGAGAGAGAGAGAGATGTGAGAAACATCAATCAGTTGCCTCCTGTATACTCCCCTATTGAGATGGAACCCGCAACGTGGGTACATGCCCTGACTGGGAATTGAACCTGAGACAACAGGACAACACTTCAACCAACAAGTCACACTAGCCAGGGCATGACCCTTAACTTTTATAGTCTACTATGAATGCTGCGGGGATCAGGTAGACCTGGGTATAAATCCTGGCCCCACCACTTTGGAGGTATTTAGAGGAGAACGAGAGTTGTTGAGAATTTGTTTCCCATAATGGGTGAAGTTTTCTTTGCAGTCAGAAAGATATAGATTTTCATGCTGGCTTCCCCATTTACCAGCTCTATTACTTTGGGCAAGGTACCTTTCCACTGGGGGTCTCAGTCACTTCATCTGTAAGATGGGGCTGCTAATAGCTACCTTGCAGGACTGTGATAGGACTACATAGGACATGTACATAGACCCTCTGTAGGGTATTTATGTATGAAGCTGAGAGAGGTGATCTGTGGAGTTCAGTAAAAGGTAGTGATTGTGAATTTTACATGCTAGTCTTGGGGAAACTCTGAAGAAAAAGGACACACCCAAAGGGTTTGGGAGTACTTGTTAAAGGAGAGAGTTGGTGGTACCAGACTGGGAGGATGGTGGGTAGGTGGAGATTCCTGGTGCCTGACCCTGGCCCTGGCCCCTCCTGCCCTGCAGCCAGCGGTACTGTGTGTGTAACCCAGCCCTCGTGCGCCAGTTCCGGAACCCAGACACCATCTTCATCCTCGCTTTTGCCATCATCCTCCTCAATACTGACATGTACAGTCCCAGCGTCAAGGCTGAACGCAAGATGAAACTAGATGACTTCATCAAGAACCTGAGAGGTGACCCCAGACCTCCCTGTCAGCTTTTCCTGTCCTTCCCCTGAGAAGGGAATGTGGGCAGGATGGGAGGGTGGGTGAGGAAGGTTCCTTGGAAATTAACCTGTGATGCTCTCACTTTCTACTAAGGCTGGATATTTCTGGGGCATTCATTTATTAATTCATTCGGTCGTTTGGCCATCTACTCATTCCCACACTGAATATTGACTGAGCAAGTCCTAAACAAGAGAGATAAAAGCCCGAGCGTATACTGGCACCCATTCATTCATGTGTCCATTCACCCATCATTCCCTCCTTTTCTCTCTTCTTTATTTATGCCCATAAATACTCAATTATTTTAGTGTCCTTTCCTCTCTTTATGCTTTTATTTTTTTAAATATATTTTTATTGATTTCAAAGAGAGAAAGGGAGAGGGAGAGATAGAAACATTAATGAGAGAGAATCATTGATCGGCTGCCTCCTGCATGCCCCCTACTGGAGATCGAGCCCGCAACCCAGGCATGTGCCCTGACTGGGAATCAAACCCTGACCTCCTGGTCCATAGTTCGATGCTCAAATGCTGAGCCACACTGGCCAGGCTATGTATTTATTTTTTATCTCAACCAGTCAGCCAGCAAGTTGACACTAACCGAGTGCCTCGTGTGCCAGGCACTATAATGGGTGCTAAGGACAGTGGAAGGGCTTCTGCAATAGTCCCTGCCCCAAAAGAGCTCCCCGTTTGTGGGAGAGACTGACTTACAGCACCAGAAACACGACACAAGGAAGAAAGCAAGTGGTGATGTCAGCCTATGATGTCAGGCAGGTCAAAAGGACAGTCAGAGCTCAGGGGAGGGAGAGCTCACCTCCAGAGTGCTTGCTGGAGAATTCATTTTAAGGTGGACCTTGCAGACACAGATAAAGTAGGACTTGACTTACCTGGCAGTAAGAATAACAAAGGCACAGAAGTAGGAAAATCTAAACTTGCCTGGAGAATAATCGAGATGGGATGATCCAGTTGGAAAGGTCAGCTGGAACCAATATACGAGGGCCTTGAGTGCCAGATTAAAGGTTTCACCTTGACCTTTTGTCTTGGTTTATTGTATTGATGTCAGGCCCTGCCTCTCACCAAAGGGCAGCCTCCTAAAAATGGCTCATATGTTAGGATTATTGAAACACAAACAAAAGAGGGAAACAGAATTGTGGCAAAACAAGCAGACAAGACAAATTTGCTGACCTTCGGGGTTTGCACAGTCGATGAGCTTAAATCACTCTGACAGCTGAAGTCAAAAGGCAGTGTGAGGAAGGATGTTCCTTTAGCACCTGGAAAACATTTTCTCCAACAGAAGGTTTAGAGAGAAGAGTGAGTGGGTTTGCTCAGCAGACAATCAGAAATGGAGAAGGATGGTAAACGGGAGGAGCGAGACAGATCAGAGGCCATCTGGAGCTGTCTCCCAGAATCCTTCATTAGTCATTTGTTCATTCATTCATTTGCCTCTCTCTCTCTCTCTCTCTCTCTCTCTCTCTCTCTCTCTCTCTCTCCCCCCATATGTGTGTGTGTTTATATGTACATATGTGTGTGCTTATATATATTTTATATAAAATACATATAAAATATATTTATAAATACATATTTTTATAAATATATATAAATATACATATATATTTTATAAATATATATTATTATATAAAAATATATATTTATTATATATTTATTATTATATATATTTATTATTTATTTACCTATTAAGTAAATAAATAAATGAAATGAATACCTGCTCACTGCAACTTTGGAAAGTAGAGAAAATTAGAGCATTTCTTTTAATTACCTAAAATTCTGCCCCCTGGAGGCAACCATTGTTGATATTTTAGGGTAGTCTAGTGTTTTTTCCTATGCTTATGTAACTTTTTATAAGGTAAAGATCATATATGCAATGTATCCTGCTCTTTTCACTTAACTTGCTACAGTAATGTTTTCATGCTTTTTATAAACATCCGGTTTTTAATAGCTGTAAATTATTTTATTAAACAGATATACTCAGCTCTATTTAGCTGTTCCTCTATTGTTAGAACTTAGGTTATTTTAAAAATTTCCCCTCAGTAGCACTTGTACATATGCCTTGTACAGATTTCTGAGTAATTCCTTAGGGCAGATTCCTACAAGAGGAATCACTGAATATTTATGCTCTTGCCAAATTACCTTCCAAAATATTTAAGTTAATACACTTGCCCGCTTCTTTGCACTCTTAATAACACTGGATATTACTTAACATTATTTTTGCTAGTTAGAAAGGCAAAAAAAGCGTCTAATTGTCTTAATCACAGTATGATCTGAGTTTAGATAAAATCCCCACACTGGGGGTGAGGGGAGGGGTGGGAAAGCAACTGGTTATCTGGTTGAAGGATGCCTCTTGTGGCTGATGCTGACCGAAGGGTTAAGGGCTCCCACTCCTTCTAGACCTGGCTGTTGTTATGACCTAGGCCTGTGTGTGGGGTGCTGTGGAGAACCCCTGCCACCCACTCCCCACATTTATGCCATATATCTTTGTTATTCCCCCCAACCAGGGGTTGACAATGGTGAAGACATCCCTCGAGACCTCCTGGTGGGTATCTACCAGCGAATCCAGGGGCGTGAACTTCGGACCAATGATGACCATGTGTCCCAAGTGCAGGCTGTGGAGCGCATGATTGTGGGCAAGAAGCCAGTAAGTGATTTGTGAAGCTTCAGAGGGGACAGGGTTGGGTCGGCCTCTGCCACCAAGTGGTAAGTCAGTGTCCCTCTCTTGAGCTCTATGCCCACCTCACTTGCTGAAGAGAGTGGGTAGAATGCGTTCCTCAGGGGTCCCGGTGCACAATGAGTGTGACCTCTATGGCAGTGCATCTAGCACACTGCAAGGTACACAGTGGGGTGCTGTATAAATCTCAGCATCCTTCCCGCCTATTTGCCTGTCCATCCCAAGTGGGGAGCCAAGCCAATCGTTGATAACCAAAGTCAAGAACATATTCTAGTCTTTTAGTCAACAAACATTGATGGATGCTTTCCACTGAGCCCAACATTTCACTGGGCACCAGGGATGCAGATATGAATCAGATGTGGTCTCTATCCTTGGGGGCTCTTACAGAGCCTGGGGGGGGTGGTATCAGACACAGACACAATACTTCTGCCTTCCAGTTAGTTTAGGGGCACACAAAGGAGGGAGAGGTCATTTTCAGTCCGTGGAGAGCAGGAATGGCTTATTGGAAGAGATGACACTGGAAGAGTGGAATGTGGCCATATGGAGCTGAGCAGGAAACGCATTCCAGACAGGGAGCTACCAGGACAAAGGCAAGGCAGCAGACAAGCCCAGGCCTTAGTTTCTTAGGCTTATTGTATCTGAGCGACAATGATATGTATCCGAGATAAACATCCTCTTGCGGTCAATGTTAAGGTGCCTGAAGCTGCTGTGCTGGTCTTGCTGACACCTATTTCTTTATATATTTTTTTAATGCTTTTATTGATTTGAGAGAGAGGAAGGGGGAGGAATAGATAGAAACATCGATGAGAGAGAATCATGGATCAGCTGCCTCCTGCATGCCCCCTATTAGGGATGGAGCCCACAACCCCGGGCATGTGCCCTCACCAGGAATCCAGCCATGACCTGCTGGTTCATAGGTGGATGCTCAACCACTGAGCCACACTGGCTGGGCTGACACCTATTTCTTTTTTTTAAAATATATTTGTATTGATTTCAGAGAGGGAGAGAGAGATAGAAACATAAATGATGAGAGAGAATCACTGATCGGCTGCCTCCTGCACTCTCCACACTGAGGATAGAACCTGCAACCTGGGCATGTGCCCCTGACAGGAGTCGAACCCAGTACCCTTCAGTCCACAGGACGATGCTCTATCCACTGAACCAAACCAGCTAGGGCCTGACATCTATTTTTTCATGCCTATCTAGGTACTGTCTCTTCCTCACCGTCGACTGGTTTGCTGCTGCCAGCTCTATGAGGTGCCAGATCCAAACCGCCCCCAGAGGCTAGGGTTGCATCAGCGGGAGGTCTTCCTCTTCAATGACCTCCTTGTGGTAAGAGCGCTGTGAGAGGCGATGGAGAGGAGGTGGTGAGCTGGGCCCCTGTGTGCTTTGAACCATGTTAACATTAGTGGTGGCAATATGGTAGGTGAAGTGTTCTGCCACGTGATCTGTGCGGTCTTGGACAGGTATAGGCCACCCCTGCCCTTCCTTTACCTCCTGGATCCTTTTGGAGGTAATGACAGCCACATGGGGGCAGAAAATGTGAGGAACATTGGAGATGATAGGCTTACAGCCTGGGAAGTGGTAGGAATGTCCTGGTCCACTTCAGTAGCCTGGAGGGTTAGGTGGAGGGAGGTGAACCTATGACCCTGGTTCTGTCTGGAACCTTTGGGTGGCCAGGGTGCTTATGATTTTTAAAACCAAGTTTATCACCAGTGTCCATATGCATGTTTCAGAGCTGGGACTCTGAGGAGTCTGCAGGTGGGAAGGGAATTTCAGGGTCTCCTGTCCAGCCTCTCACCCACAGCAAGAACTGGCTTCCTACATGGCCCCCTGCTTGTGTGACTTCCAGGACAGAAGGCTGCTAAAATCTGTCTCGCAATGGGTTTCTTCCAGCAATTGTCACTCAACCCTTGGGATCACAGGGAAAAGATCTCTCTCTGCTCAGGGATTTGAGGACAGTGATCCCCCTTGATCCTCTCTCCTTCAGAGCAGGGTCTCTCAACTTTGGTGCTATTGACATTTGGGGCCAGATAATTCATTGTGGTGGGAGCTGTTCTGTGCATTGTAGGATATTTAGCAGCATTTGGTCTCTATCTACTAGATGTCTGTTGCATTTCTTCAACCAAAAATGTCTCCAGACATTGTTAAATTTCCCCTGGGGGTGGGCAAAGTCACTCCCTGTTGAGAGTCGCTGCTTTAGATGAAGTCCCTCCAGTGCCCTCTCTGAGCTTTAATTTCCTACTCTGTGAAATGGTGCTACTCCCTATCTCATATGGTTGTCCTAAGGATGAAATAAGAGGTCAGGTATGGAATAGCGTAGCCCAGAGGAGTTCCTGGCCCATACAGTGGTTGAATAAATGTTTCAACATCCATCACACACTGATCCTTGTGTGTGTCCAGCCCCATGCTAGGTACTGGGTGCACAGAGATGACTGAGACTCAGTCCTTGTTCTTAGGGAGAGAGAGAGAGAGAGAGAGAGAGAGAGAGAGAGAGAGAGAGAGAGAGAGAGAGAGAGAGAGAGAGAAACATCGATTGATTGCCTCCCATACGCACCCCAATGGGATGGAACCGCAACCTAGTTATGTGCTCTGGACAGAAATCGAAACTGCAACCTTTTGGTGTGCAGGACGACACTCCAACTGACTGAGCCACCAGGCCAGAGCCAAATAATTTGCTTTTAAACACAAAGTGCAGATTGCTCTGCTTGAATCTGTGCGACGCATTCACAGCCTACGTTAGTTGAGGCCAGAGTGCCCAAGTGCTTGATAAAGACCTTGGGTGGTTGAGAGGAAGGTGTTAACTGTATACATTGGGTGCTGGGGCCCATGGGTGGGTGAAATACATGAAAACCAGACTCCTCTCTCTTGGTGCTCCTGGTCCAGCAGGGGGCGATCACACACTCAGAGTGCTCCCCTCAAGCCTGATGATAGTGAAGGCACAGAATCAGCAAGCACTCTGGAGGTGGGGGTGGATATGTGTGTGGGATGTTAGGACATGCTTCCTGGGGGGAGTAGCATTCAGTTACTTCCTGTGAAATTGTAAACACCTGTTTGTGCAACATCATTACATCAGGAAGTTGTATTTTCTCCTGTGTCTCCTGTTGTGCTCCTCAAGCTTCAGTTCTCCCCAGTTTGTGGGCATGTGTGTTTGTGTGTAGATGTCTATCAGTGGCAGTGGGAGGGGCGGGAGGTTATGAGAAATAGGTGCCGTTTGGAAATCCCCCACCCCAAACCCTGCCTCTCGTCTTTTTCCCATCCCTACCAAAGGTCACCAAAATTTTCCAGAAGAAGAAGATCTTGGTGACGTACAGCTTCCGTCAGTCTTTTCCCCTCGTGGAAATGCACATGCAGCTCTTCCAGAATTCATGTGAGTCCCTCCTTGGATCCCATCATCCCAAGAGTCTATGCTATGGTCCCCATGCTCATCCTTCATTCACTCTGACCTCCAGTTTGGGGAGTCCTTTATAACTGCACTGAGGTCACCTACTTGGTCCTGGGATGTAGGGCCGGCCAAGGTGGAGTATGACTTGGGTCTGTGCCCTAGGGAGCTCATGGTCCACAGTGTGTATGTTTTCTGGTGGGCCGAGGAGATGGTGATAATGCTGCACTTTGAAGGACTGAGCCAGAGGAACTTTGTTGGGTGGCCTTCTGGGCAGAAGAAACAATGTGGGTAGAGGTAGAGGATTAAAGGAAGGGTTCTAGAAGGCAGCTAGAGTTCAGTTTGCCCTTACATCCCAGAGTAGAGGGAGTAACATGGCCGTGACTCCCAGGAGGCTCTTGGAGACATTGGGGACCAAGGGGAGCCAGAGTTGGACATTAGAAATATTATTTTGCATATGAGCCACCTTGCTTCAGTCCTGACAAAGGGGCCCCACTTCCCCTTGCCCCACAGATTACCAGTTTGGAATCAAGTTGCTGTCTGCAGTACCTGGTGGGGAGCGGAAAGTCCTCATCATTTTCAACGCCCCCAGCCTCCAGGATAGGCTGCGCTTTACGTCTGACCTGCGCGAGTCCATCGCTGAAGTGCAGGAGATGGAGAAATACCGCGTGGAGTGTGAGTAGCCCCGCCATGTCGCCTATTTCCCATCCTGATACGGTGCCCTGTCGACACCAAGCATCCTGTCCTCTTAAAAAATCTCAGAGTTGAGGGTTAGCTTGCCCAACCTTCCTACTCTCATTCCAGGAACCCTTCAGCCTCTGCTTGAATACCTTCAGTGACTAGGGGCTCATTACCTGCCAAGCTCTGATTATTATTCCAAGCCCTAATTATGAGCAACTCTTGTTTCTAATGAAAGGCATCAGGGAGAAGAATCAGGGTATTGGAGGCAGGACGCTAGTTTCAGATCCCAGGTATGCTACTTATTATCTGGGTAAGCTGGAGCAAGTCGTTTGACTCTCTGAGTCCCAATTTCTTCCTACGTGAATTGAGATAATGAACTCCTTCACAGAGCAGGGGAGATTCAATGAGATAAGGCCGATGTAGTGTCCTCCATGCTAGTAGGACACAAGTGTTGAACATCCTAAGTGACCAACCAGTGTTAGCCTCCTTCCCAGCCTTTCCTCTCCTGTCCCCACATGCTAGCTCCTTGGCTGATTCCAGTGTCCCATCCTCCAAGCTCCAGCGACCACACCAAATCATTTTGATTGTATATAATGGAAAATAGTGATTGCATCTCATTCGTCTCAATGCTGTCCACGTTTTTTCTCCTCCAGACTAAGCAGTTACAGTTAAGTAACATGGTATTAAGGAGAGAGAGAAACATTGATGTAGAGAGAGAAACATTGATTTGTTGCCTCCCATATGCACCCCAACTGGGGATAGAACCCACAACCTAGGTATGTGCCTGGATCCTTGAGACCCTGGGACATTCAAGGAGAGGGATACGTGTACCAAGATGGGGTGAGGGGATAGAAGGCTTCATGACCTCCGCAAGGGGCAGGGGTATAAGGAGGCCAAAGAGCACGGGCTTCGGACTCATGCAGATCTGCTTCCAGAATGTTGGCTCCCCCGTTTACAGCTGTATGACCCTGGGCAAGCTCTGAGACTTCTCAGACTCTCAGTTTCATCCTCTGAAACTGTGGATGATAACATTTACCTCGGAACTCTTGTGAGGATGGAGAGAGATCAGGGACATGTAGTGCCCAGCATAGTGTGGGCACATATCAGAGGGCACGATTCCTGCCCTTCCAGGAACCCTCTGCTCTGGAGCAATGTATCTGAGAACTGAGCGGACTCTGGAACGATTGCCCTTTGCCAACATCTAGAAGGGCCTTTGTGCCCCTCCTGCAAACCAGCCATTGGGAAGCTCTGTTTGGAAGGGCAGGGCTGGTTTAGGAGACCAAACTGAGAGCGGGCAGGGCCAGGGAAAAGTAGGAAGAGCAAGAGGAGGAGGAGCAGGAGCTGAGAGGGAGGAAGGGAAGACCAAGCCAGCGGAGACAGCATAAGACAGGACTGGAGACTGGGCGCTGCAAGGGGCTTGGGAGATGTACCTGAGGGTTGTGGGGCCGTGATGGAGGTCCAGGGGTGCTGACATTGGATTGCTGTCTCCTCCCTGCCACCCAGCGGAACTAGAGAAGCAGAAAGGTATGATGCGGCCTAATGCTTCACAGCCCGGCGGGGCCAAGGACTCAGTGAATGGCACGCTGGCCCGCAGCAGCCTGGAGGACACGTATGGCGCAGGCGATGGGCTCAAGCGGGGCGCACTCAGCAGTTCCCTGCGAGACCTGTCAGATGCAGGCAAGTGTCCTGGGGCCCTGCCCTGGCTGGGGAGACGTGGGACCTGGAGTCCTCTTCGCCTCCTTTCACTGACCACCAGCCTTCCCTGCACCCGCCACACATGCACACCCCCTGCCTTCATCCAGGGCCCTGGGTGCTGCGCTGCAGGGGGGCCTGGGAGCCAGGTCAGAACAGGTGGAGCCCAGGGTTTGGGCCAGGGAGTGTGAAGTGGGGCCACAGTCTTAGCCCCTCTCTGCTGCTCCACCTCTCCTCCTCTCTTTCCTCTTCTATTTCTCTGGCACCACCTCTCCTCCTCCTCCATGTCTTCCTCCTTCTGCTCCTCC
This sequence comes from Myotis daubentonii, assembly GCF_963259705.1. Lineage (NCBI taxonomy): Eukaryota > Metazoa > Chordata > Mammalia > Chiroptera > Vespertilionidae > Myotis > Myotis daubentonii. The sequence goes on along the minus strand of NC_081861.1, from coordinate 7,295,528 downwards.
TTCTCCACCTCTCCTCTTCCCCACCCCACCCCTCTTCAACGGGGGAAAGGGAATAGGGGTGTTGGTCCCCGGGAGGGGCCCAGGCCTGGTGCCCAGCTCAGGAGCCCAGCAGGGTGGGGAGCGGGGGTTGCCACTCTGACGCTGGGCTCCTTGCTTGTGGGTGCAGGGAAGCGGGGGCGGCGTAACAGCGTGGGATCGCTGGACAGCACCATCGAAGTAAGTGCCAGCTCCCACCCAACTCGTCCTCTGCATGAGCCCTGCCCTGCGTGCACCCCTGCACCCCGGAGGAGGAGGGGCCCTATTGCTCCCCCTTCCCTGCTGGGAACCCTGCGGCTGCCTCTCCCAGCCAACTACTCTCTCCATCTGTCCTCAGCTCTGTCTGTCCTCACTCTGCCTGTCTCTCAGTCTGTCTCCCACACTCCCGGGCCCCTTCTCAACCCCTGGGCCACCTCCAAGTAGCGAGGCCCTTGGAGTTGGGCCTCGAGGAGCTCCTACCTCAAGTCCTGCTCTTGGAGCCTGAGCGAGTCACTGTCTCTCTGGGTCTAACACTGTCTCCGCCTACAAAAGGGGGATGAGATGGAGGGCCGCTCACTCCCTCTCCCAGCGGAGGCTCAGAGGAGATAGTGGATGTGATGCACCTGCTGGGGGCACCGCAGGCACAAGGACAGGACTGTTATGTGATCGCTTTCCATGATGCTGCGGGGGCTTCCTGTCTCCCCAGCTCCAGCCCTCAGGGCCCAGGGGAACTTTAGGGTTGGGGATTTAGGGCATCTAGGCTGGCCTGACTCGCCCCCCTCCCCCTTCCAGGGGTCCGTTATTAGCAGTCCGCGCCCTCACCAGAGGATGCCACCTCCGCCCCCACCCCCGCCGCCAGAGGAGTACAAGAGCCAGAGGCCCGTCTCCAACTCCTCATCCTTCCTGGGCTCCCTATTTGGAAGCAAGCGGGGCAAGGGGCCCTTCCAGATGCCACCGCCGCCAACAGGCCAGGCCTCTGCCTCCTCTTCATCTGCTTCTTCCACCCACCACCACCACCACCACCATCACCATGGTCACAGCCACGGGAGCCTGGGGGTGCTGCCCGACGGGCAGTCCAAGCTCCAGGCCCTGCATGCCCAGTATTGCCAAGGACCAGGCCCCGCCCCGCCTCCCTACCTTCCACCCCAGCAGCCCCCTCTGCCCCCTCCTCCTCAGCAGCCCCCACCCCTGCCTCAACTGGGCTCCATTCCACCACCTCCCGCCTCAGCCCCACCTGTGGGGCCACATCGCCATTTCCACACCCACGGCCCAGTCCCAGGCCCCCAGCACTACACGTTGGGCCGGCCAGGCAGAGCTCCCAGACGGGGCGCTGGAGGACACCCTCAGTTCGCTCCACACGGCCGCCACCCCTTGCACCAGCCCACGTCCCCATTGCCCCTGTACAGTCCTGCTCCCCAGCACCCTCCAGCTCACAAGCAGGGCCCCAAGCACTTCATCTTCAGCCACCACCCACAGATGATGCCAGCAGCAGGGGCCTCTGGGGGCCCAGGATCCCGGCAACCAGGGGGCTCCTACTCCCACCCGCACCACCCGCAGTCACCATTGTCACCACATTCGCCCATCCCACCGCACCCCTCCTACCCACCCCTGCCCCCTCCTTCTCCCCACACCCCGCACTCACCCCTGCCACCCACCTCGCCCCATGGCCCCCTGCACGCCTCTGGGCCCCCTGGCACGGCCAACCAACCCTCTGCAAACCCTAAGGCCAAACCAAGTCGGATCAGCACCGTGGTCTGATGCATGGAGAGAGGGAGCTGGGGCCCAGGGAGGTCCGGGGCAATCCACAGGAGAGGGGCCTTGCACCCTCTCTGCTTCCCCAGTTTTTCCAAAATACACACACACAGAAGTGTCCTCCTCCCCACTTCCTCCCTGCCTTGGGACCCCTCCTCTAACCCCCAATGGTTGCCATGGGGTTTCCTTCCAGATTCGAGGATCTTTGCCACTTGAAGCCTGGGCATGGCTCAAGCTCTGGGGAGTGTTGAGGACCTTTTGGAGATCCTCATGCTCCTTCTCCTCTCCTCATCCTCCCTCCTCCCCCAGGTCTAGCTGGGTGACCTCAGACCTCCCCGCCAGTGTGAGCTTCCTGGCTGGTAGGGAGGGCCAGATGTCAGGGGCTCGGAGGGAGCTCCGTAGAGTTGTGGCCAAACCTTAGTGCTCGGCCCTCTCTCTGACCTCAGGGCCTGGCTCCACATTTCCATGTGACTCCGCCTGCCCTACCGGAGGACACGGACTGTCCGCACACTAGGTGGATGGGCCCCCACTTATGCTGCCCCCCCAACGGGGCAGTGCTTCCTCTCCAGAGCCAGTCTGTGCCCCAGCCCAGACGCTCAGCTTCAGGACCTTGCCTCTTCTTGCAACGTTCTTATCCTGATCAAAGTCCAGACAGGTTGGGCGGGGGGCTCAGGTCTGGGATGAGAAGGGCACTGCCCTCCCTCACCCATATTGCATGCCCCCCCCATCCCTTACACCTCTCCCACCTACAACCGAAGACAGTGCACTTTACAGATATGACCCACACACCTCGCTGGGACAGAGCGCCCAGCATCAGCCCTGGGGAGAGGCTCCCAGAGAGCCACCATGAGCCCAAGATGTCCTTCCTGAGGCAGAGATGGAAGCCATCAGAGTGGGGGCTGGGAGCCAGGATGCCCAAGTCCTTCTGTTCATCAAAATCCTCTGCTGCCTCTCCAGCCCCTTTCCAGCCCTGTTTATTTATTATAAATATATTTTTTACAAACTCCAGCTCCTCCTCTTGCCCTGCAGATCCAGCTCCTTTCACAGCCCCTCCCACCCTCCCACCCCCCTCTCTACCATGGGCTGCAGTGGACAAACAGGCCTGGCTGGCTGAAGGGCCAGGGACCGTGGAGCCTGGGGGCAGGGGAGGGCAGCAGCGGGAGGGGCTGTATGGAGAGGAGCTGGGGTTTAGGCATTGTCTTTTTTCCTCCTTGTATATAAGAATGTATATTTGATGCCTCATAAAAGACCTTGTGCTCACCTCCCGCCTCTGCCTCCTCCTTATGCCCCCTCCCCCAAGGTGAAGCCCAGGAGAGAGAGGCCTTAGCCTGGGTGAGGTGCTTCAATTGGGTGGGAGGTGGGGATGAGGGAGGTTTTCCTATCACATTAACAGTCTGCATGAGAGAGTAGTGAGACTCGGTGGTGGAGTTGATCCAGTTCAAATGCTGGGGGGGTTTCCTTGCTGGGTACGCACTCTTGGGAAAGATACCCTCTCTGAATTGTTATCGCAGTTGAAAACTTGGGGTGATGAGCCCTTGCCACACAGAGGTAACATGTCAAGCGTGGAGTAGATGCTCAGCAAGTGAGTTCCCCTCTCTTCCGTTCCCAGGCTGGGTACTTCCTTCTCTTGTGGCATCTGTACTCACCCTTCCTGTGGCTGGTTTGGCTTTGCCCTGGATCCTCTCCCCTCCCCACAGCCGCCTACATTTCTGTTCTGGAAGGGGGGTGGTGACTTGGGCCAGGAAGCCAGGCGCTAGATACATTAGAAGAGCTCTGTGTATATACTTAGGATGTTAGATAACAAATAGCAGGACTCCCTTTAGTTTACAGAAGAGGAGGCAGGCCCAGGCAAGCAAAGGATATTTCCCAAGGCCATAAAACAGTCCCTCAAACAGCCTCCCTATGAAATGGAGTTTCCAGCACCACTGATTATGTCCTGGGCCACACCAGAGCTCAGGAGGAATGGGGTTAGCAGGGCCCCAGAAGCAGCAGTCAGGAAATATTTTTGGTGCCTTTTTAGAGTCTGGAATGGCCTTTAAGAAGGCCTGGTTTAGATGGCCCTACTCTTTAGCATCTTTAAAATACATACACACGTGTGTGTGTGTGTGTGTGTGTGTGTGTGTGTGTGTGTGTGTGTGTTGGTTTCAGGGAGAGGGAGAGAGGGATAGAAACATCAATGAGAGAATCATCAAACAGCTGCCTCCTGCAACCCCCCACTGGGGATCAAGTCTGCAACCTGGGAATGTGCCCTGACCGGGAATCCAACTATGCCCTCCTGGTTCATGGGTTAACACTCAACCACTGAACAACACCTGCTGGGTTACTCTTTAGCATCTTGAATCAATGTTTTCTTCCTCATATGCACATTTAAGCAAAAGCTGCAGCTGGGGCCATTTAAGCATTTGATGCCTCTCTGAGGACCAGACCTAAGCGTTTGAAGAGCTTAGACCCGGAGGGTCAGGAATGAAGTCCAACCAGCACATTTTTGTTTCTTTCCTTGTAGACCAAGCTGCACTGCCTTTAGTCATGCCCCTCTTCTCCTACCTTCAGTTTGGTGCTGGTTTTACCTTCCCAAAGCTCAGTTTTAGCACTCAAATCCTGGCTCAGTCGCAGACTTGACTGTGTTGCTTTTGGCAAGTCACCTACCCGGACACTCAAAGCTTGGTGTTTCCCCTGTAAAATAGGGACAATAATTTTTCAGGGCAATTGTTAATAGATGCATGTGAAATGCCCACCTCCTGCCAGACACACAGTAAGCTATTTTCAACCACCTACAGAAAGATGTGTAAACTTGTCTTGATGTTGGAGATTCACCATGTGGCGCCAGCCGATCTCTGGAGTCCTCTCATTCCTCGCCCACATTGTGGATATCCACTCACTCCTCCCTGAAAAGGCCTGTAATTTCCAAACTCAGTACAGTTGACCATTGAATAACAAGGGTATGAACTGCATGGGTCCATTTCTATGTCGATTTCTGATCTACGGTGGGTCAGCACCCTTACCCCTCTCCTTAACATTGTTCAAGGGTCAACTGTTTTTTACCTGTGCCTTTCCCCTTGCCAGGCATGCTCTCCCCAACATCTCTGATGAAGTTTTTCTCTCTTCTGTAAATTGGGCTTAAAGGACCCATCCCTCACAGAATGTGCCCTTGGTCACATCTTCTGAGATGCCTCAGATCATTATCTATCTCCCCCCCTCCCTAACCTCCCTCAGGGTATAAGTGGCTCAAGAGTGACACTGGTCTGAGTGATCTCTGTTCAGAGCATTGTCCCCGGCAAATGCTCGGTACATCACAGATGACACTAAAATATGGCTAATTTGAATGAATAGTTCTTTCTATGCCAAATCTTAGAGTAAGTTGTCTTTGGTTGAGTTATTGATTGATGTTCCTGTGCCCCAAACTTTGGGGCCCCCTTGGAACATCCTCCTGTTTCCTTCAGCTCTTTCTGATGTTCTCCTCCTCCCCTCCTCATTGCAGTCCCAGCACTGGGTTGTCCGGGCCCCACCTTCCCACTCTCCCCTGGAGGCTTACCAATCAGAGCGGGGAGGGGTAGTTCAGCTCCTCCTCTGAAGGGTTCTACTGCCAGTCTTTCTAAGGATGTGAATGGGGAGGGACAACACATAACAAAGGACAAAGGTCCTAGAATCTCACAGAGTTCTTACCATTGTCCTAGACCGGTGCTGTCCAATAGGTCTTTCTGTGATGGTGGAAATGCCCTTTAACTGTAACACCTAGCCACATGTGGCTACTTAAAATGTGGCTAGTACCACTGAGGAATCAAATTTTTACATTTAAATTTAAATAGCCACATGTGGATAGTGACTACCATATGGGACAGGGCCGGACAAGACCTTGAGGAGTCGACAGCCCGGTGGGGCTATGTCAATACAATATAATAAATACGGGCCCAGAAGTAAGCATAGCATGCCTGGGGGCACAAAGAAGGGGCAAACCCAACTTGGGGTGGGGTAGAGTGGGTCAGGGAAGTGTTTCTAGAACTGCCCCTTTCACTGAATTTTGAAGGATGAGTAGGAATTGGCCTGGGAAAGAAGGGCATTTGTCAGAGGGAGCAGCATATGAAAAGGAAGTGTGGGAGTCTGCAATGTATCGGTGAAATAATGAGAAAGAAACAGGAGCCAAAACCGGTTTGGCTCGGTGGATAGAGCGTCGGCCTGTGGACTGAAGGGTCCCAGGTTCAATTCCGGTCAAGGGCATGTACCTTGGTTGCGGGCACATCCCCAGTAGGGGGTGTGCGGGAGGCGGCTGGTCGATGTTTCTCTCTCATCAATGTTTCTAACTCTCTATCCCTCTCCCTTCCTCTCTGTAAAAAATCAATAAAATATATTAAAAAAAAAAAAAAAAGAAACAGGAGAGGGCAGCTCGGGGATGACGGCACAGAGGTGGGCAGTCCATGTATCTTCATTCCTCTGTTGCCACAGGTTTTCTCACCTGGGCCTCAGTAGGAGCTAAAGTAAGGTGATACATTGGGCCACATAGTGTCTCCAAGTCACCATTTTCCCCTTTGTAATTGATGAGCATCTTGTGGAGAGATGTATTGAAACTATGTAAATATCCTATTACTCCTCAAACTTTCACCCACCAGTTTTAGCATTTACGGATGATTCTCCAGGTAGCCAAATAGTGATTTTCAAATACCATCATTCTTTTTACTTGTATTAGTTGGCTTTCCACTATAACGGAGAGCTCTCTCCTCTCCTACATTGATTTATTTATATCCTCATGGACTCGTGGTTGCCTATTTTACTCAATGGGTTATATATAACCCATTAATGCCATTCTTTATTTTGATGCTCATATATCCCAGGTTTGGCCATCCAGAGGTGCTCCAAGCTGGCGCCTGTGTCCTTTTGGCAGATCCTCATCTTTCCTCGAACACTTGCTGTTTTCTGGCACCACAAGATGTTCCAGGCCCGTCTTGTACTTTTCCTGCTCCAACCCTGGCATCAGGCATTTTTTCCAAGAAGTCCTGGTTCTTTGGATTAAGAATGGCACTTAGGAACCAATATTTGGGCACTAGGTGTTATAGCCGCTTTAAGAGTTTGCTTTTTTATTTGAAAAAAGTTTGAGCATCTATTGACGATTTTCTAACTCCATCATTCCTTTAAGAAAAGAGCTTTCCCTTTTCCCTCATTTGATTTATTTATATGTGTGGAGTTATGGATTTTTATTTTATTCAATGAGTTATAACCTACTACTATTATAATTCATTTAGAATTGTCATTTTAAATATATATTTTTATTGCTATATGTATGTATTAAGCACATTTTATATACATATATATATAGAGAGAATATAATATATATATATATATATATATATATATATATATATATATATATCCACACAGATGCCTTGATAAGCTTGAGGAGGCTCTTTTAATATAGGCTAGAGATAGTAAATGGCTCTCACAGGAGTAGATTAGAAAATGACATGGCGGCAGGGGATGGATTCCAGAACTCTTTTTAGAGTCAGAACTCACAGCTGACACCTACTTCAGAACTGGAAGCGACCTTATTTTACAAATCAAAAAAGTGAGGCACAACATCACACTCATCCAGTTCATTCCGAAAACATGGGTAGGGTGAGTGTGGTCGAGAGCCCCACCAATCCTTCTAATCACAGACCCTCTCTCCTAGGGGGTTCAATCTTTCTGGAATATGATTCCTCATCTACAAAATGGATAAATTGACTTAGATCTTCCCCAAAACTGTTGCAAATATTAAGGGAGATAATTGGTATGAAAGAGCTATGTGGGCTGTTCGATGCATACACATATGAGAGGCTAGTGATTTTGCTGTTGTTAGCATCATTTTCCCTAGCTTTCTATTTCTCATCCAGACAGTTGTCCATTTGGGTCATTCACCTGTATTTCTGGAAGAAAGGGGCTGAGGTTCCTCTTGACACCTAGAAAACTAGGAATATGTCACTTTCTATTTGTATTACTTGGGACAAGTTTCTTCACAAGCCAAGTGAGGATAAAGATTCCAAACATTCAAGGTAATATAAGGATTTAGGTGATAAATATATGAAATCACTAGGCACAATGCTTGGAAAAAAAGAGATTCTTAATGAGATTTGACATATTGGTTGTTGACTTTCAGAAATAAAAATAACAGTCAACACATACCAAGGGCCTTCTATGTGCCAGATACTGTACAATAGTTCTGAAAGGTAGGTATTATAATCCTCATTTGTTTCACAAGTTCGGACTTGCCCGAGGTCACATAATTAGAAAATGGCAGAGAGCTGGTGGGACTAGAAGTTGGCCCTGTCTGACCCCAGAGTGGAGCTCCTACCAGTGTGCCCTACTCCTGCAGATCTACTGTTCTGAGTCCAGTCCTGAAGCAGGCAGAATGATGTGCATAACTGGGACATGGTATGTGATTATGAACAATTAACTTAATGAAGGAATGACACTTCCTACCCCCTTCAAACATATTCAACTGTATAGCAGATGCTTAATACAGTATACACAAAATGTTTGCAAAGAGTTTATACAACTGCTCAAAAATATATATTCATTTTTCTTTCGTTTACTCAACATTAATTTATTGCTTACCATGCCAAGTGTTAAGAATGTATAAGGCAACATTGTCCATGCCTTAAGGAATTGAGTCTGATTGGGGGGAAAAAATAAGCACTTAATTAGCATGTATACAAATACTCTGATATGTGCACAGCAGATGTTCAAACTGTATGCAGCAGGCCCACAACTGTTGAATAAAAAGACGATCCTCAAATGCAGTAGATCAGTAGATGCCTAACGTATGGGCAAAGCACTCATTTGAAGTAGTTACAATAAACCTATTCAGAAACTGCTCAATGAACATGTACACAATAGAAGTAGATGTACACACACTAGGGACTCATATGACAGGGGCTATACACCATAAATACAATCCATGAACACGGATGTTTGGTAAGTACACTGTAGGCTCACAAATGCACAGTGTTTCATATGAGAGGGGCTGATGGGGGATAAATATGCTGTTGCTAAATATCCAGTAGTCAAAATATAAACAGGCTTATTTTGTAGGAGTACATACCACAAATGTGCACACAATAAAAGAGCATACAGAACAGTGGAAAGTGTTCATTAAAATGCTGACAATGACTCTGGGGGTAAGAATGGAAGCCCCATCTTAGAGACGACTCTATGCATAACCTTGGATGAAATATTTCCTTCCTTTCATTGGGTCCCAGGATTCTAAAAATCCATAACCCCTGGGGAGTGAGCAGCCTTCTGCCTTCCTTCCTTCAAAGCTCTAGGTATCAGTACCTAGAACTGGGAGCTCCTTACATCTCGCCCCAAACTGCAGGCTAGCAAAAGAGGTCGCTTGCTATGGCTCACGACGTAAAGACCAAGGAAGATAGAATGTTGGGGCGGGGCTCCCTCCCGGACTGAGGTCATAGAAGGAGGGGGTGTTAGTTTCAGCCTACCGCCCACCAACCCCTGCTCCTCTTCCGGTCTGTCTTCATAACGCGCATGCGCACCACTGGCCTTTAAACGTGCACCGCTGGTCCATCCGGAAAAAGGACCCGGCATGTTAATTACAATTTTGCTCCTCCGCCGCTGAGAAGAACTATTTGACCCCAGGCTGGTAGCTACTTTTGAGTTCCCGCTTCCAAATAGGGAACGCACGCCTGCCGATTCTGCTTGGTCCTCACGGGCTGAAGGCTTCCTAGGGCTCAGCCTCATACCAGCTATACGAGGGTCGGAGGAACACCCCGCGGAGGGATTCGGTTTGTTGTGGTGTGGGAAGGGGGAGGACGCTGACAAACCAAGATGGCGGCGGCAGCGGTGAAGGCCGCGGCGGTTGGGAGGTAACTGTGGTGGTGAAGGCTGCGGAAGTTGGGAGGCAGCAGCAGAGTTTGGAAGGAACGGAGCAGGACTGAGAGGCGGCAGCAGGAGGGCCAGCCTTTGCCTTTCAGAGCGCGGCACTCAACACGCCCCCTTGGCCCCCGGCGGGCGGCGGCTGCCCCGCTTAGGGCCTAGTCTCCGAGCAGTGCCTCGGTTTCATACAGCGGCATCCGCCATGAGTCCTTAAGGGCTGCCCGAGCCCTCCAGTCCTAGGGTCCACCATGGAGCCGGGGTCTGACGACTTCCTCCCGCCGCCGGAGTGCCCGGTGTTCGAACCTAGCTGGGCCGAGTTCCGAGACCCTCTTGGCTACATCGCGAAAATCAGGCCCATCGCCGAGAAGTCCGGCATTTGCAAGATCCGCCCACCCGCGGTAAGGCTCGGAGTCGGTGGTCCCCGGCTGTGTGGTCGGGGATGAGAAACTAGGGTAGCCAGCGGGGGAGTCTTGGGCGCAGGGCAGCCGGAGATGGGGAGAAATGGGATGGCTGGGACCGTTGTGGATGCGGCGCGGGTCGGAGGAAGGATGCTGGGGCCAGGAGTCCTCGTGATGTGAGGCCCCCAAGTGATCTGGGCTCAGAAACCCACACCCACTCCCATCTCGCCTTTCAGAATCACCCGGGTAAGGGTCCAGACAGCGATGCCTAGGCGGCCGGGGAGAGTTCACAGGGAGGCGCACGCACATCTCTGAGTTACCCCGGACCACCCAGGTCAAGGCTGCTCTAAATAAGGCCTTTCTGCCATCTACTGTCATCACTTCTCTTAAGGCAGGCGGTGTGTCGTAGTGGGAAGATCACAGGTCTGAAAGGAGACAGGCCGAAGTTCAAAACCCCACTCCGCAGCTTCCCAGCTGTGTGACCTTGGACAAGTAACACAATCTCCCCAAGTCTGTGAAAGGAGCCTTATGAGTAGTTATTTCAGAAATTCAATTAAACTAGATAGCGTCGATGTGTAGTAGGCACTACATAAGTGGTAATTATTGTGCCTGCAAAGGTGTTTGATGTAGTCATTGGTTTGCTCCTATGTGAGTTGACTCATATTTACTCACACCCTGCCAGGCAAATCCATCTATGATCATATCCCAGCCTGGTAGCCCAGTTGGGAATCAGTCTCATGGGGGATGTTTTATCTGGTTCCCCTGAGGTGGGTTCAGGGAATTGTCTCCTTTTCCTAGTTGACAGCACCATCCGGGCCTTCCCTGCACATCACCCCTCCCCAGACTTGACTTCTATGGAGAGGTTTGGACCAGTCGGCTTGGGGGTGGGGTATGAGTCCTTCTCAGAGGATTTCTACTCTGCTGTGTCCCAGGATGTAGGAGGTCCCAGAGGATAGGGTATTCTTGGACTCCCACACAGAATGGAACTGTGGAAGCCTGCCTCCTTTGGAACACTTGATTCCCAGAGGTCAGCGACAAAGGGCATATCTTTGCTCCCAGGCCTGGCTTCAGGCCAGGAGAAGTCCCCCAAGGGCCGGGCTAGTCTGGCATGGAGGAGAAATGATGATGTGTGTGTTCAGTCACCCCTTGGGATTCTAAGGGCAGGAATTCAGTTTATCTGGACTAGGGTGTTTTTGAGTGGGTGTCTCTGGCCGAAACGGGTTGGGAAGTCGCACTGCCACCTGAGGAGGGCACCACAGGCCTTCTTATTCAACTCGGTGTTTTCTGGTGCTCTGCCACAGATCTAGGCTGGTTTCAAATGGATCCTCTGGGAGGTGTTGGGTAAACGAATTTCTTCCTTGTTGGAGCCTGGCCACAGATCTCTGAGGTATCCTTGGCCATGGTGAGGGAGTGGCCATGAGGAGGGAAAGGTCAGGAAGGCTACCAGAAAGGAGAAGCAGGAGTGTTGGGCAGCCTCAACGAGGCAATGTCTGACGTAGCGGGTAGTTGAGGCCTGAATTTCCATTTTTCTGTCTTGGATTTATCTGGGCAGCCGGGCCTTGTACAGGTGTTGTTACCCTTCCTTGGGGGGAGGGAGGCAGGGGGTGACTAGGAAGGGGGAAAGTGACATGTCCCTAGTGTGTGTGGGGGTGGCATGGGGGGTTGTTCTTTGTTATGCTTCTCTCCTGTACCTCAGTAGTGTGCTTCTCCCCAATTCAGGAGACCTGACTCTGGTTTTGTTCATGTGTTTTTTTGTTTTGGTTTTGGGGGTTTTTCCTTCCTCTAGGGCTGCTCCTAGGCCATCTTTAGGCAGCCAAGCCTTCTGGCTGGAATTTGAAGCACTCGCCCAAGTGGAGCTTGGGCCCAGGGTGGGAACCTGTGTACGGGTGGGCGCTTGGAAGTGGACATTTGCCTGAGGAAGGGTGATTTGGGTTCTGAATTGCTTGACAGGTAACCATTACTTTGGGGGAAGATGGGTTGGAGGAGAGTGTTGGTACCCTGGAGTAGACCCAGGGGAGCTTGAAAGGACATTGCTTACTGCATCCGGGAGCCAACCTTTTCAGCACCATCCCGAGAATCCTGACATACTGGGTGTTTGGCATACGGGAGTGTGGGACTGAAGGCAGAGTGAGGGAGCTCATAGGTCCCAGGAAGAGCCAGTCAGAGAGGTTTGCTGGACCTCCCCCCGCTATCTGTTGCGCCCACAGCTCCTGCTCTAGAATTTCGGTTCTGCCATTTCCTGTCAGTTTGCTTGATGGTGCTTTTTCTTATCTAGAACTCAATTCAGCAGGAAAGAAGGGTGCCTGGAGTGTGGGGTTTGAGCCTGGGTTACCTATGTGGAGGAGAATGCCCTGCTAATGGGAGGCAAGAGGGCATGGGAGTTTATTTGGGCTTGAGCCATAACATTTTAGCCTCTTTTTAATTTTTTAATTTTTTTTTTTATTTTTGCCCCTGCTTTACTGAGCCCCAGGTGTTTGCTACCTGCTTGGAGTTGGGGGAGGGGGGGGCGTATATGCGTGGGTGCAAGTATGAGGCCCCTGGCCCCTTCTCTAAAAGTATGTGTGCAAAAGAGGCCAACAGTCTTTTCTTTTCTTTACTGTCCCTCTCCCGACTTCCATATGTAGGCATGTGTATACGAACAGTGGTAGTCTGGTGGAGTGCAAAGGTCCTTGGACTGGCAGTCAGAAGACGTGGATTCTAGTCTTGCGTCTACCACTAACCCAGCACGTGATTTTGGAGAAATCACAGTTCTTTGCCATTCCTAAAATGAGGGCATTGGTCTAGGCTCCTCTGGGTTCTTTTTATCACCCCAGCAGGAGCCAGGGCTTCGGGGAGGAGAGGACTGTATGGGAGGGCATTGGGGAGAGGGTTCTCCACAGCCACTTTTTGGGCAGGACACAACAAGCTCCAACTTGGCAGGGCAGAGCCTTCCCCACTTTTATTATCTTTCTCTGACTTCCCTTCTCCTCCCACACTCAGCCACCATAGTTGGGTATCCCTGCACTTACACCCTCTCTCACCCCCGGGCTTCCTCCCCTGCCTCTTCCTGCACCAGGCAGGTGTTTGATAGAGGACCCAAGGAACCTTCTAGGTGAGTGATGCACATTCTTGCTCCCTGTTCCTTGCAGTGCCTGTCTTGGGCCCTTTAAACTGAGAAAACAGACATTAAGGCCCAGACCTTTAAATCCTGCCCGAATCAGAGCCGATCTACCCTGCATGTATACTGGGTGGCGACGTCAGCCTTAGATGTCAGATCTTCATGATGGCATCTTTGAAGAACATTTTCATTTGAAAACCACTTTAATTTGCCATTTTGGTCTTGTGAGGAAGCTAGGGCAAGAGTTCATATTCCTGCCTTACAGATGGGAAAACATGTACAGACAAGTAAAATCCTATAGCTGGTAAGTAGTGGAGCTAGAACGTGAACCTAGGTCTTCTGACTCCAAATCCTGTGTGCTTTCCAGTACTTTTGAACTGAGTGGCCTACAACACATGCCTAGGGGGTGAAGGGTTAATGTGGGTATAGGGACAGTTTGGGGTCAACTGGGGCTCCATCTCTCACTTTCTTGAAATCCTAGCACACTATACTGTTGGGAGGGACTGGGAGAAGTTTCCCAGGGCCTGTGCATGGGGCACTGGGTGTGAACTTTAGGGGCTGCTAAGGCCCTGCTGTGACTTCTGTGTGTGGTGTAGTGGGTTGGGTGTTTGCAGGTTAAAAGGTCTGGGAAGGTGCAAATGGGGTGTTGAGCTGCTTTCGGTGCCCTCTGGTCTTGCTGGAATAACCCAACTCCCTTTCCCCTCTGTGCCCGCTCAGGACTGGCAGCCACCCTTTGCTGTAGAAGTGGACAACTTCAGATTTACTCCCCGAATCCAGAGGCTGAATGAACTAGAGGTAAGAAGACTAACAGCCGGTGGGGTGGTGGGGTTGGCAGAAGGGCTACCTGAGCTCTGCCCCACTTCCCTCATACCTTCTCTGGCTAAGATACATTACTGACTAGGTCTTTATTTTCTCTCCTGGGAAGTTGCATGGAGGAAGCTTTAGGGCTTGGAATATAATCAAGAACATGGGCACTGAGCACTTCTGATCTGGTGGCCCAAAGGCTGGGGATATCCCTTTCTCATAAGGGTTTGCTACTTCTGAAGTTCCCCTGCCAATCCCCGACCCTACCTGGCTCAACAAAAGGGAAGTGTGGGGGCTGACTGAGACCCTTTCTTGCTTGGCCAATTCATTCACAGCCCTGTGCTTCCTGCTTTCCTTCCATGGTGCTTGATGAGGCGATGGGTGGGAACAACACAAAAACCTGTCTGTGTGGAGGCTAGAATGGTTACAGATTGGGGCAGTGGGTCAGACAGGTAGTCTTTTCCCTCAGCCTTTTGCTCTGTACAGGAAGTCCAGGCCCTTTGCATGGTAGGTGAGGTTTCCCCTAAGGGCTTCAGACTGTCCAAGGATAAATGAGAATAGTTGTCCTGAAGCCAGTTCCAGGTAAGATCCTGGAGTTTCCCATGGAGGATGGAGGTGAGAAATATGCTACCGCCCCTCCAAAAATAACAGTTGTATATCCACAGGCCTTACTAATGTCCTGGGGGGATATTAGACCCAACTGAATACCCATGACCTAGACCATTGTTTTCTAGACCATGGTTCCTCAACCTTGGCTCTATTGACATTTTGGCCCAGATAACATTTTTTTAAAAATATATTTTTATTGATTTGAGAGAGAGCGATAGATAGAAATATCGATGAGAGAGACACATCGATTGGCTGCCTCCTGCACGCCTCCCTCTGGGGACTGAGCCCGCAACTCGGGCATGTGCCCTGACCAGGAGTCAAACTGTGACCTCCTGGTTCATAGGTTGATGCTCAACCACTGAGCCATGCTGGCCGGGCATCTCTCAGTTCTTTAGGCCATTCTGTCTCTGGCGTGCACTCTCACCCTTAAGCTACCATGGGACAAGTTTCATGGTGCATACAAAAATGTGAGTTGCTCTTTTGGAACCTTCATTCTCTGAACGTGCCTGGAGCTTAGATGAAATTCTGGAGTTTCCAGAGGGCCTCATTGTTCCTCTCGTAAGTCCATCCTTCTGGGGTGAGTGGACTGGGCACTTATTCCCCTTTTGTAATTAGAAAATGGGGATCCAGAGAGTAAAATTGATTTGCTCAAGGCTGTTCAGCAAATCAGTAGCAGGGAAAAAGCTGAAACTTGTTATTTGACATTTAGATCTCTTTTAGTAAATTTGACATTTGTAGCATTGTGTAAGTTTAACATACAGCGTATTGCTTTGATACATTTATATATTGCAATATGATTGCTGATGTAGCGGGGTTTATCACATTACATATTAGAGCAGTGGTTCCCAACCTTTTTTTTGGCCATGCCCCACCTAAGAATCTCTAAAATCCTGATGCCCCCTTCCCCCGTGACATATAATTCTTATTATTCAAAAAGTGAACCCCTGCCGTAACCGGTTTGGCTCAGTGGATAGAGCATCAGCCTGCGGACTGAAGGATCCCAGGTTTGATTCAGGTCAAGGGCATGTACCTTGGTTGCGAGCATATCCCCAGTAGGGGGTGTGCAGGAGGCAGCTGAATCAATGTTTCTCTCTCGTCGATGTTTCTAACTCTCTATCCCTCTCCCTTCCTCTCTGTAAAAAATCAATAAAATATATATTTTTTTAAAAAGTGAACTCCTGCCCTCGCCAGTTTGGCTCAGTGGATAGAGCGTTGGCCTGCAGACCAAAGGGTCCCGGGTTTGATTCCGGTCAAGGGCACATAACTTGCTTGCAGGCCCCTTCCTGGCCCAAGCCCTTGTTGGGGTGCGTGCAGGAAGCAACCAATTGATGTGCTTCTCTCATATTGATGTTTCTCTCTGTCTTTCCCTCTCTCTTCCACTCTCCCTAAAGTATCCTCAAGTGAGGATTAACAACAACAACAACAAACTCCTATTCACGTGGAGGAATCCTAAAAGGCCATTAACTTGGTCTAAACAAGCTTCCAAAGAACATGGCATCCATGAAAGAGGAAAAATAAAAGAACGAAAGCATAGTTGAAGTACTGAGGAAGAAATCACTAAGAAATTGTTAAAAAAAAATAATAATAATATGAAGTGATATGAAAAAATAGCAAAGTTTCGGAACATAATAGGGAACTGAAATGCATAAATATGTCATAATATATATTTATATACTGTATATGAGGCCCCTAGAACCATAAGAAATGCAAAAAAAAAAAATCACCATTAACTCTTTCTCGAATTGCCCCCCTTAAAAATCAAATTGCCCCCCCTCTGGGGCGTGTGCTTTATCATCATACTGACATTTCGATCTCTTGGTACCTGCTGTGTGACTTGAGGACACGGGTTCTCTGTAGAAGAGATGATGCTACTCATCCAGCCCGGTCAAGGACACTGAGAAAGAGTATGTAAAGCTTTGGCTGTTGTGACCCGACCCTCTCCGTTTTGAGACCTGGGGCTTAGCCTACTGACTAGAAGGTGGCAGAGATGAGCGAGTGGTGGGCTCACCACTGCTTAGAGTTTGAGATCCACTGGGCCCTAGGTAGTGGGCTGCTCTGTACCCTCCCTCCCCTAAGGTTAGATCAGAAGACAGGAGTCAAGTGAAGGGTCAGCCTCTTTGAGCCATTTCTTTTCCAGGCCCAGACGAGAGTGAAACTGAACTACTTGGACCAGATTGCCAAATTCTGGGAAATCCAGGGCTCCTCCTTGAAGATTCCCAATGTGGAACGGCGGATCTTGGACCTCTACAGCCTCAGCAAAGTAAGAGCAGGTTTTTCTCAGACCCCCTCCTCACCCCATACCTTAATATCCTTGGTATTCTGGGGGCTCCTTTCGTTTGGATATTGGATCTCTAGGCTGCAATGGAAGGGGCACAGCCTGGTAACACATACGCTATCAGCAGAACTTCTGGGCACCTCTTGCTGCAATTTGAGTCTTCGTGGTGGCGGTAGGAGGAGGGGTAGCCCCCAACGCAGTGAGGGGCGGGAGTTGTCCTCCTCGCCCTTCCTGCAGGCCTGCTCCCTCATGTACATACACACAGCACCTCCACGTCCCTTCCTGCTTGTCCCTGCAGATCGTGGTGGAGGAAGGTGGCTATGAAGCCATCTGCAAGGACCGTCGGTGGGCCCGGGTGGCCCAGCGCCTCAACTACCCACCAGGCAAAAACATTGGCTCCCTGCTACGCTCCCACTATGAACGCATCGTTTACCCCTATGAGATGTACCAGTCTGGAGCCAACCTGGTGGTAAGGATGCCAGGCCGGGGTGGAAGGAGGCTTCCCCCTCAGACACAGATTTTCACACTTGCTCTTAATGAAACTGGTTCAGTGGACTAGAGACCTGGAAGCTAAACTCCACTCTTTTCCAGTGGTGCCGTTTCCCCCACACTGCCCAGGGCCAAGGTCCTGGAGTTATCCGCATGGCCAGCCTGCTATCTGTTATGTGACAAGGTTTTAACAGATAAAAGAATTCAGAGGAGGGAGAGATCTTTTGGGCTGGAGAGGTCTGGGAAAAGATGGAATCTGATTTCATTGGGGAGATGGTTGCGGGGAGGTGGCTAGAAGGAAGAATAGCATAAGCAAAGAATGAGAAGAATTCCCAGAGGGTATGCCGGCGCCAGTGGTAAACACCAGTGGAGCAGGACCTAACATGCGGGTTAGGGAGGTGCAACCACAGCTTCGGTTGCCACTGGGTAAGGGTAGAGGAAGTCCTTGCTGTTGGGGGCTGGGACCCCATGCCCTGACCTCTACTCCTTACTTCTCACCAGCAGTGCAACACACGTCCATTTGATAATGAGGAGAAGGACAAGGAATACAAACCCCACAGCATTCCCCTGCGACAGTCTGTGCAGCCTTCCAAGTTCAACAGCTATGGCCGACGGGCCAAGAGACTGCAGCCTGATGTGAGTACTTCCCTTCTGGTTATGGCTTTGGAGCGGAGAGAGTCCTCTCCTTCCCTCTGGCCACGCCTCTGTTCCACTGTCCCTTTTCTCAGTTCTCCAGTTCTGAGCAGTAGTGTGTCTCTCTTTGAATTCACTCTTGCTCTTCCTCCCCTCTCCACTGAGCTTCTGAGTTGGGTCTTGATCTATTCATAAAGTATCTTTTCTGTTTCTGCCCTTCTTCGTTCTTTTCCTGAGTCACTCCACTCATAGGGGCAGAGCTTCTTTCTCCTTATATCTGTATCCCAGCTTCAGGCTGAAGCTTATATGCCAGGTGTTCTTCTAGGCACTGGAAATACAACAAAGAACAAGAGAGTCACTGTCCCTGGACTCACCAAGGCACATACTTTAGAATCATATTAGTCACTGCCATTTATTGGTAGTGGCAGACACTTTTAGATTTCTTTATTTATGTAATCCCCAAACCTTGTAACTTTAAGGTAGGAGTTAACATTCTCAATTTTAGAGGTGGAAAAATTGGAATCCTGTGTTAATTCATTTCCAAGAGAGGGCTGAAGAGAGAGCTCACTTAATCCCTTTCTCCGAAAAGCAGCTCTGAATTCTTGCCCCAGCCCGTCCATGCTTCAGCCCCTGGCATAAGCTCAGATGATGTATCCTCTAAGCCAGCGGTTGCCAACTTTTCAGACTTTGTGGACCACCAGTGGTCCGCAGACCACTGGTTGGCGACCACTGCTCTAAGCTATTGTTCTGTTAGGATGGGGCAGTCTTGATTCATTTCCTTCCTTCTTCCAGCCGGAACCCACAGAAGAAGACATTGAAAAGAACCCGGAGCTGAAGAAGCTGCAGATCTATGGGGCAGGCCCCAAGATGATGGGCCTAGGCCTCATGGCCAAGGACAAGACTCTGCGGAAGAAAGGTGAGGCCTGAAAGGGGCAGTGTGAAGGATGGCCTCCCCTGGGAGAGAAGGCAGGGCCTGATTGCTCACACCTGTTCTTTAGAGCTGCTCTGCTCTCTCCCAGATAAGGAAGGGCCTGAGTGTCCTCCGACTGTAGTGATAAAGGAGGAGTCAGGCGGGGATATGAAGGTGGAGCCGGCCTCACCCAAGACCTACCTGGAGAGCAAGGAGGAGCTGAGTCACAGCCCAGAGCCCTGCACCAAAATGACTATGAGGCTGCGGAGGAACCACAGCAATGCCCAGTTTGTAAGGACCCAGCCCTGACTTCCTAATGCTTTGCTTCTTGTCCCTTCAACAAGCATTTCCCCAACATGGCACTGGACTGGGTTGCACTGAGCAGAAAAGTGGGTATGGTGGGCCCTGCCTTCAGGTTGCTCACTTAATTGGGGAAACAAGGCCAACTCACATGGAACAAAGAACCAGAAAAGGTGATCAAATACTGTCAACATGAAGTGCAGAAAGGGTCCAGAGAAGGCTGTCCCCTCTCCATTATTCCAAGATAAAGGCTAAGCTCATTACCATGCGTGATCCAGTCCCTGCTGACGTCTAGCCTTGTTCCCCAACACTGCTCCCTCACTCTGTTATAGACACACCAAACTTGTAGGCATGTTCGGTTTTTTCCCTGACACACCATGCTCTCTCCTTTCCCATCCATTGCACATGCCAGTTCTTCCGCCTGGAAAAGTTTCCCCTTGCACTCTGCCCGTTGCAGTTGGCTTTCAAGTTTCAATTTCAGCTGTTACCTCTGCGGTGGAGTGCCTCCTTATCTCTAGCTGATTTGAGTACTTCCTTATCTAGGCTCCCACAGTACCCTCTATGGGCCACTCTTGGCAGTTTCTGCACTGCCCTTGAATTTTTTATTTTTGTTGGGTTTTTGTATTTTTTTATTTTTTTTTTGCCCTTAAGTTTTTATGAACCTGTATCTCTGGGTTACTGTATGCCTCTAGAGGGCAGATGCCATGTCATATTCATCACTGACCTGCAGAATCTGTCTTACTGGAGAACACACAAGTGTTGATTGAATGAAAAAAGCGGGGGAGGGTTAGGATTGAATGAGAAAGACTCTGCTTTGCTTTCACTACTCGACCAGTGTATTTGGGGAGGTGGTGCATGCATACAGTTAAACTCCAGACTGCGTATGACTAGCCTGTATAGGGCCATGAATGATCCAGCTAGCGAGCACTGCAGCTTGCTTTTTTGTTGTTGTTGATCCTCACCTGAGGATATTTTTCTATTGATTTTTAGCAAGAGTGGAGGGGGAGAGGGGGGAAGAAACATCGATGTGAGAGAGACACATCAATTGGTTGCCTTCTGCACGTGCACCCTCCCACCCCCCCCACCCCCACCCCCAATCCCCATTGAGCCTGCAGCTGATTCCCCTTGACCAGAATCAAACCTAGGACCCTTCAGTCCACGGGCCAATGTTCTATCCATTGAGCCAAACCAACTAGGGTGCAGTGCAGCTTTCTGATGGAGACTGCTGGACCTGGGTCCCTCTGGAGGAGTCTGCTGTGTAAAGGCTGGACAGGGCTTAGGTGGATGAACTACTGCCTCCCTCCCCTGGCAGATTGAGTCGTATGTATGTCGGATGTGTTCCCGAGGGGATGAGGACGACAAACTCCTGCTATGTGACGGCTGTGATGACAACTACCACATCTTTTGCCTGCTGCCTCCTCTGCCTGAGATTCCCAAGGGTGTCTGGCGGTGCCCAAAGTGTGTCATGGCGGTAAGGCCTTCCCAGCCACAGTCCATGTCTGCCTCATAGGCTATCTTTGCCTTCCTTCATCTGGCTTTATTGTGAGCAGCATCCTAGCTCAGCCACAGGCTTCTGATTTGGGTCCCTGGAGTGGGGGCTAGGCTGGGCAGAGCTTTGGAAAAAAGAGGAGGTGGAGACAGCCTTCGTCTGTGTCTTCTGGGAGCTCCCAGACCTCGTGGGGAGAGTCCTGATTAGACAGATTGTATGTAATGGCGTGTAATCAAATGCTAAATTGTGTGTTAGAAACTCGGAGGTGTAGAAATTCTAAAGAGAGGAAAATGACTAAGGGTAGATGTCAGGATTGACATTTGGAAGACAGGAATATGAAGCAAAAATTGTTCTTTTGATTTCCAAGTATTTTATTCTTTGTTTTTTTTTAGAAAGCTTAGAATATAGACAAATTACCTCTCATTTCATCACCTAGACACAACCATTGTTAATAGGCTGGTCTATTCTTGTCTTTTTGTTGTTGCATTGGGGAATCTTACTGTATATTTTCATTTGTTACTTTTAATCATTTTTCTGTATTAAATTTATTCATGGGTATGATTTGTTTTTCTTATAGGGGGTCCATCATATGGGTATAATACTTGTTTTCCTTCTGTTGTGATATTAAAATCAGTTTGCAGTGATGTAGACTTTCAGTAGAAAAGGCGGGCAGGAGTTCTAGACTGGGGAGCGGAGGAAATGCCAAAGCAACGGTGTATGGGGAGAAGTTACCTAGTGCAAGAGGGGCAGTAAGGAGAGCGGCTGAAGCAGCTGTGAGGGCTCAGCAGCCTAAAAAGTCCGCCAGGTCTGTTCCACGAGCTTCCTACCTTCATCCAAATTCTCTGCTCATCTCCATTTCTCTCTGGCTTTCTGGAGAGCAGATACTGATAGTCTCTCTAGCCTTATCGCAGGGACTCAGCTGAGGTCGCAGAGACCAGGTGTGCAAGTGCACACACACGCACACACCCAGATGATGGAGGAGACCCTGGCAGTGCAAATGAATGGGCCTTGGTAGTGGTGGAGATCCCTTTGGGGAGGAGTTTGGATACCAACAGTATCCCAGACGGCCAAGATTCTCAGCTCTGCTTGGCTCTGTCAGTGGTTGTGGACCAGATTGACATTTACTTCGCAGACACGAGACGAGTGTGTGTCTGATTCTGGGATACACACACCTCTCATCTAAAATCAGGACTGTAGGTACAAAGTGAGGTCGACCGGCATCCAATCTTTTGAGAAAATTTAAAGAACAGGAACAGTGTAGGTTTTGGCACTGTGAAAGCTAGTGCCTTTGTCTCCCATCCTCCAAGCTACTAGAATATTCACTGCTCATTTCCCAGGCCTTTAGTTCCAATCTGGGCATAAAAAAAGCTTTCCTAAACATGCTGTATAAACCCGTATTTTATTTATTTATTTTAAAAATATTTGTATTGATTTCAGAGAGGAAGGGAGAGGAAGAGACAAACACCAATGATGAGAGAGAACCATTGATCGGCTGCCTCCCACATGCCCCCCACTGGGGATCGAGCCTGCAACCCTGGCATATGCCCTGACTGGGAATTGAACCATGACCTCCTGGTTCTTAGGTCAATGCTCAACCACTGAGCTACGCGGGCCAGGCTACATCCATATTTTAGCTCAAGAGAAAAAAATGGTGGCAGAAGAGCATCGGATAGCATATTGAAGTCAGAGCCCATGGTTTAGATAGTAAAGTCCTCAAGCAAGAGAGGAGCAAAAGCATGGATGGCAATGAGCAGGTGAGGAATGAAGACTCGTTGAGCTAAGGTGCTAGGAGGAAAGGCGGAGCTATTAAATGAAGCTGCCTCGGAGCCCGAAGTGCAGATCTAGGCCTATTTTCCCTCCCTGCCTGTACCCATATTCCAACTCCGATTTGGAGACTTCTCCACCACTTTGCCCCTCCCTTGTGACATGTTCTCCTTTGGGTTTCAGGAGTGTAAGCGTCCCCCCGAAGCCTTTGGCTTTGAGCAGGCTACCCGGGAATACACTCTGCAGAGCTTTGGAGAGATGGCTGACTCCTTTAAAGCCGATTACTTCAACATGCCCGTGCACGTAGGTGATGGAGGACTGGGGTAGTGTCAGGGCTAGGGTCATGGGTTGCTGGTGTGTGACGGTCTTAACTCTCCCGGGTCAGTGGGGCTAGGATGTGACGGGCCCCAGTCATTCGCTACCCCTGTCCCCCAGATGGTACCCACAGAACTTGTGGAGAAGGAGTTCTGGCGGCTGGTGAACAGCATTGAGGAAGATGTGACGGTTGAGTATGGGGCTGACATCCATTCCAAAGAATTTGGCAGCGGTTTCCCTGTCAGCGACAATAAGCGTCACCTAACCCCTGAGGAGGAGGTGAGTGGATGACTCATGGTTATATGTTAGCTCTGTGAGCTTAGGCAAGTCTTTTAGATTCAGTGGCTCTGTGGGATTTACATGAGACGAGATGTGTGGAAAGATCATAGCCTGGTAACTGGGATGGCATCTCCAGTCATGAGATTGACTAATTCCTTGTCTATAGAATGGGAATAGTATCTACATTACAAATCTGTTATAAGAATTAAATGAGAAGATGTATGAAATGGGTGCCTGACTTGTTCATAAAAAGCTTAGGGAGTAAGATTGTACATGCAGAAAATAATGAGGGCCCAGACCCTGCATCAAGGGAAGGGTGCGTTTTGGTTCAGAGCAGGAGCTTCTAACTTGCAGGAGAATACCTATACTATTTCTTAGATGTTTCAAAAAGGTCTATGACCTCAAAATTAACATTCCCTGGGCTAAAGATCTCAGTTCCTTATCATAACCCTCATCCCCTTCCCACAAATACTTGACCTGATAGGAGTATGCTACCAGTGGCTGGAACCTGAATGTGATGCCAGTGTTGGAGCAGTCCGTACTGTGCCACATCAATGCAGACATCTCCGGCATGAAGGTGCCCTGGCTCTATGTAGGCATGGTCTTCTCAGCCTTTTGCTGGCACATTGAGGATCACTGGAGTTACTCCATTAACTACCTCCACTGGTGAGTGGGGACCCAGGGACCTGGGAAAGCAGGCTGGACGCCCTCAGGACCATGGATGTGACCACTCTATATCCCCTTTCCAATTGGACAGGGGTGAACCGAAGACTTGGTATGGGGTACCCTCGCTCGCAGCAGAACATTTAGAGGAGGTGATGAAGAAGCTGACACCTGAGCTCTTTGATAGCCAGCCTGACCTCCTCCACCAACTTGTCACCCTCATGAATCCCAATACCCTCATGTCCCATGGCGTGCCGGTGAGTGTCCAGGAAGCAGGGACAAGGAGTATGAATGATTTAGCAACGTCCTTTGTAATGGTTGTGGTCATTGTCTGGAATCTACCCCTCCCCCTTTCTCATTCCTGTTGTATCTTCATTGGGCTATCGGTTTGACGGCTCTAACAGAGACCCAAAATAACGGTTAGATATACAATGTGATGGTGAGCCTTCTGGGCCACGTGTTTGAGGGCAACACCTTAGGGATGGCTTCTTATCACATCTGCATTCCAGCCAGTGCAAGAGGGAAATGGGAGAAGGACAGAGCAAGATGGTTCTCTTTACTTTTAAGGGCAGACATCATTTCTATTCATTTCCTGTTAGTCACAACTTAGTCACATGGCCACATTGAGCTGCAGGGAAAACTGGGAAATGTGATTTTTGTTCTGGATGGTTCCGTACCAGCTACAAATTGGAGGTCATGTTACTATGAAAGAAGGTGAGAGATTATCAGGGGACAACTAGCAGTTCTCTGCCATACTTTCCATACTATAACCCTTGGAGCAGTGTTAGGTCTTTTTACTTAATTAACAGGTGTGAGGTTCAGTGGTGGCAATTACTTTGCGATATATAAGTCTATCAAATCAATATGTTGTACACCTTAAACTTACACAATGTTTTATATATCTCAATAAAGCTGGGGTGTAAGGTAACCTTTTAAAAAAAGTGCTAATATCTTTCAACATTTAAAAAAAAAACGTTGAACCCAGAGCCCTGGCTTATCCTATCCTCCTGTGGGCCTCTATCAAACGCTTTGCTAGGTATAAGCCTGGCTTACCTATAAGAGACTTTATATTCCTGGGAATTTCCAGCATTAATTAGCATCAGTTAGTCTCCTGGTGTGGATCTTAAAACAGCCTGATGAATAGTCCTGTAGGGACAGGGATTAGTGCATTCACCACCTTTGCTTTGAGTTTTATTCTATACTCCTCCCTTCTCCCTTCTATTCCCCACCCTTACCTGCCTTGCCACTTAGTCTAACGCATGGGGTATGGTAGGCAGGCAGTACGTATTGAATCAATGTCTCCTTGAGATCCCTGGACATTAGTACAGTAGGGCTTTGGACTGGGTCAGTGGTTTTCACCCAAATTTCTTCTTGCCTTCACCTTGTTTTGATATACTGCATACCCTTTGAGTAATATTTTTTATTTTATGTTGTAGTGATCTTTAACCAAGGATTGAGATATCTAGGGATTAGAGGAAGCATCTACAACAGTTCAGGCAACCTTCTTCTACTTAGAGGTGGAGTATCCTTTTCTGTCTCCACCTCACCCCATTTAAGAATTACTGGAGTTGAGATGTCCAGTTGATCAAAGGGCCTTCCAGTTCTCTTCACAACTAGACATTGGGTCTGACCTTTCCTCAAACCTTGCCTACAATGTCAAGGAAAATTATAAAAGTAGAGGTGGATTCTCTTAAGGATTCAGACAGCTAAGATACATATATAGCCCTGGCCGGTGTTGGTCAGTGGATTGTGCATCGTCCCTTGCACCAAAAGGTTGCTGGTTTGATTCCTGGTCAGAGCACATGCCCGCGTGTGGACTCAATCCTGATAGGGTGCACGAGGTAGCCATTTGATGTTGTGTTCTTATACCGATGTTTCTCTCTTTCCCCTCTCTAAAAAAAAAAAATCAATTAAAAAAAAAGATGCATATATATGTAGCTGCTTAGTTCTTACCTCTTTTTAAAAAAACTTTATCACAGACTTTTAAATATGTGCTCTTTGTGGCCATAGCATTTCTCTTGCTCATGGCAGTATCCCTCAATCCAAGGCATCTGTGATTTTCAGATTCTCGTGTTGGCAGGCTGCAGTTTATCCATTTGGAGCTCCCCCAGAGCTATCTTTAGCCTGCCCCCTCCTTCCTCTTTGGTGAGAAAAGGCCATTTCTTTTTATAGATATATAGTATAACTATTATTTTCATTATAAAAGAAACATGCCCTCTTCCCAAAAAATGAAAATAGAGAGGCCATCCTTATTTCGTTCACATTTTTTATTTCCATCTGTTGTTTTTTCTATGTAAATTTTGACATAGCAATAATCAGTGTGTAGATTTTATAATCTTTTCTTGTAAGTTTAATGACCTAGAATGGCACTGTCTAGTTTGGTAGCTACTAGCCACATGCGGTCTCTGAGCACTGGAAGCATGACTAGTCCTAACTGTAATGTGCTGAAAGTTAAAACACGTTGGATTTCAAGACTTAGTACAAAACAATATCTCACTAATACTTTTGTATACCAATTACACATTAAAATGGTAATATGGCAGCTATATTAAGTTAAATAAAATATATTGAAATTAATTGCATATGTTTTATTTTTTTAATGTGGCTACTAGAGAATTTAAAAGCATATGTGGCTGGCATATTGGACAGTGCTGGACTGGAATGATTTTTGCTTCCTTACTAAGAACTGTTTATAACCACCTTTTTAAAAATAGCAAGTCTTGCCCTGGCCAGTGTGACTCAGTTGTTTGGGCCTCATCCAGTGCACCAAAAGGTTGCCAGTTCAATTTCTGATCAGGACATATGCCTGGGTTGCAGGATCATCCCCAGTAGTGGGCGTGTAGGAGGCAGCCAGTAGATGTTACGCTCTCATATACATGTTTCTCTCCCCTTCCCTTCCTCTCTCTAAAAATCAATAAAAAAAATATCGTCTTTTTTAAAAAATAGCTTTCTTGCAGTACAATTTACATACCATAAAATTCACGCATTTTAAGTATACAGTTGAGCAAATTTACAGAGTTGTGTTACACCATCGCCACAATCCAGTTTTAGAACATTTTTATCACCCCAAAAAGGTACTTCATGTCCATGTCCTTTTGCAGTCAATCTCCATTCCAACCCTTAGTCCCAAACAACCACTAATCTGCCTTCTATTTCTATAGATTTGTCTCTTGTAGATAGTTTATATAAATATAATAATATGTAGTCTTTTGTGTCTGGCTTCTTTCACTTAACATAATCTTTTCAAAGTTCATATTATAGCCTGTGTCAGAACTTTGTTTCTTTTTATAATGGAACTAGAGGCCCGGTGCATGAAATTCGTGCACGGGGGCAGGGGGGGGGTGTCCGTCAGCCTGGCCTGTGCCCTCTCACAGTCTGGGACCCCTCAGGGGATGTCCGCCTGCTGGCCTAAGCCGGCAGTCGCACATCCCTCTCGCAGTCTGGGACCCCTCGCCCCTTACCTAAGCCAGCAGTCGGACATCCTCAGTGCTGCTGTGGAGGTGGGAGAGGCTCCTGCCACTGCTGCTGTGCTTGCCAGCCGTCAGCCCAGCGTCTGGCTGAGCAGTGCTTCCCCCTGTGGGAGCGCACTGACCATCAGGGGGCAGCTCCTGCATTGAGCATCTGCCCCCTGGTGGTCAGTGTGTGTCATAGCGACTAGTCGTTCTGGTTGTTCCACTATAACGGTTGCTTAGGCCTTTATACAGATAATTTTCCATTGTAGAGGTATACCATGTTTTGTTTATCATTCACCAGTTGATGGACATTGCCAACATGAGGGGGTAGGTTGAGACAAAGAGTTGGGAGCATTAGGTTCTATTTCTGGCTCTGCTATTTGAGACTTCTCTGGGACTCATTTTTCACATCTTTAAAATTAAGGCTGGAACTAGATCATTCAACAGATACTGCTAGAACTCCCTCTGTGTGCAAGGCCTCTGGTTATCACCCCAAAGGTAGATAATCCTGTCCCTGCCCTACGGGTATGCACAGATGGGTGGAGGACAGGTAACAAGTAGGATAAAATGTTAGAGGTGCTACAAAAGAAAACAGACTGGGTCCTTAGGAAGGCGGTCACAAAAGCACAAAGGAAGGAAGAGGAAGAATTTGCCTGTCTGGCCATGGCTCTATCACGTGGAAATGGGGATTCAAGTGAGGGCTTCTCAGTAGGGTCAGATTCGCATTTTTTGGAACTTCTAGTGGTTGATAATGGGGCCCAGTGCTATAATACAGGCAGGAAATGCTTATGTTGCCTCTAAGTAGGGATAGATTTAAGAAGAAAATGTATGGGAGGTGGGGGTTGATGCGTGACCTGAATAAATATGTAGGTGTTTTCACTAATGGGAAGATTCAGTATTGTTAGGATATTAATTCTCTCCACATTAATCTAGAATCCTAGCAGAGGAATCGTTGGATTGAAGGATATAAACATCTTAGGTTTTTGATATTTGTTAGCAGTTTTGCTTTCTAGAGAGTAGAGGTTATTTGTCCCCTCATTGACACTGTACCTATTTCACTTTGTCTTTATCAGCATTGAATATTCATCTTAGAAAACTTTATGAGACTTCTCGGTAAAGATGGTGAATTAAACATAAAGATGGATACTTCCATTCTATACTGAAACTCCACTAAAATGGCACAGAGGGTTTTTATTTAAGGTAAAAAAAAACAGATGGAAAAACAAGAGAGAAGACAATGATAAACAAAATGCTTGAAACTAGAAAACGAGAAAATTCATTCTTAAGTCAGTACTGGTATATCTGAGAACCAACCTGATTTATACCTCACAATCCCCCAAAAGTTTAATAGTTGGTGGCACCAGGCATTCTGGGAATAAAGAGAATGAGGTGAAAATAAGGATTGGTTCATGTCTCTATAAGAAGCTGTGAGATACCCTCCCATTCTGGGCAGCTGGAAATACGACCCTCCCTCACTCCAGCAACAGACAGGAAATTTAATTTTGAAGAGGTTAAAATAGAAGATCTCTGGATTGAGATATTCTAGGTACAGTTGAGGGTTGAGGTACAGTGAAAATAATAGGAGTTCTTGTTGTGTACAGACTGGATGCTGAGGTTCCCAGCCATATTCCTCTACTTGGCTCTCAGAACACTGGCAGTCACACTTTTTTCCCTCAGGAATCTGGCCCAAAAGGAAAAACCTAGAGTTTCCCAAACTGAATGGCTCAGCCAGATCACCCTACAATGAAGCTCACAGTTGACAAAATTAACAACTATGCTTTCAGAGTTTCTATTCATTTTTTTCATTTCTTACTCTTAAATATAAGTAGCCACAAATTAACATACAATCAAGGAAACTGTAGAAAACAAAATGGAACCAAACGGGGAAAAAGCAACCTGGAGAAACAGCATAGGCAGGGAGAAGTAAACTTTAAAAAGGAAAAGAAAATAAACCTCATTAGTAACTTTAGAGATGAGCATATATTGCAAACATGAAATAAGAACAATTACTATTTTAAAAGAGCATACGGAGAACAAAAAAGAGCTCTTGGAAATTAAAATTATGCTAGCAAAACTGAAAAATTAAAAAAAATCAAAAAATGTTAGAAGATGAATAATTAAGGAAATCTCCCAGAAAAAAACAAATAGGATAAAAAGATAAATATGGACAAATGTAGAGAAAATTACAGAATTTATTTAGGAGGCTCTATAAATAATAGGAGTTCTGAAAAGAAAATACAGAAAAACTGAAAGGATCAAGTCGTTAATGAAATCATTGAAGAAAATGTCCCTGAACTGAACGACTGAGTTTCTGGAATCAAAGGGCCTACCCAGTACGTGAATGAAAATGGACCTACACCAAGGTATATCTGGTGGATTTTCATGTTAAACACTGGGACCAGAAAAATCCTACAAGCTTTCTGAGAGAGAAAACAGGTTTAATTCAAAGCATTAGTAATCAGAATGGCATCAGAGTTTTCAAAATAATACTGGAATCTAGAAGACTAGAGCCATGCCTTCAAATGATTTTCAACTTAGGATTCTATATGCAATTTAAAAAAACAAAAACAAAAACAAAAAAACTCTTCCCATCGTTTCTCAGTAAGCTAGAGAAGAGAATGTGCTCAAGCACAGCAAAGGAATAAATCAAAAACCAAGAAAGAGGAAAACGTGGGATCTGGGAACACAGGTGATCCTTCACAGGAGAGTGATAATCCAGGAGGGACAGCTGGTCCAGATTGGAACAGATCATAAGGCTCCATGAGAGGCTTACAGAAATGTGAAAACATAGAGAGCAGAGTTGGACACTTGTCCAAAAGGTAGGGATTAAATTACTAATACATGCGTAGAAAATTAAGCAAATTGAGATGTAGGCTGTTTTTGATTTAGCCTAGAGGCATGTTGTTCAGTATTAAAGTAAGTGCCAAAATAAGAAGAGGTGAAAGCAGTTGGCTCTGGGGAGTGGAGAATGGCAGGGTCTAGTGGTTTTATAACAAACGCCGTAGAACCATTTGGCTCTTGAAGCTGCATATATGACTGATAAAAATATTCTAATGAAAAAACCTTGACTAGCTTAATGAAAGGTGATATTTTAAATTTTTATAAAAATTACTAGTGAGGCTGAAATATTTTGGTGTGTACAGTTCTTACTTTTAACTCCAATTTTCCTGTCATCTGTCAACACAAAACCTTGAGATCTAGAGACCAATGGTCAGTCCTTTCACAGTTTGAGGGTCTGGGAATCTGTTGTCAGACTGTGTTCCTCAGGCTTTCCTTTGTCTCCATAAGTACCCTGCACTTACTATAGATCAGGTTTCTGCAGACGGTGGAAAACGTCTGTCTCAGTGATTTTGGCCTTGCTTTCTCAGGTTGTCCGCACCAACCAGTGTGCAGGAGAATTTGTCATTACCTTCCCTCGCGCTTACCATAGTGGCTTCAACCAAGGCTACAATTTTGCTGAGGCTGTCAACTTTTGCACTGCTGACTGGGTGAGTCCGGAGTGTGGTAGGCTGGAAGGGAGAAGCAGGAGGAGGGTTATGGGGAAGCTGAGGCACCGAGGGTCTCCACATTTGGCCAAACTCAACTTTGAACCTGTCCACAGTTGCCAGCTGGGCGCCAGTGCATAGAGCACTACCGCCGACTCCGTAGATACTGTGTCTTCTCCCATGAGGAGCTCATATGCAAGATGGCTGCCTGCCCAGAGAAGCTGGACCTGAACCTGGCAGCAGCTGTGCATAAGGAGATGTTCATCATGGTTCAGGAGGAGCGGCGTCTACGAAAAGCTCTGCTGGAAAAAGTGAGTGGTGGGGAGAGTGCCCTGGATCAGACACCCTAGCATGGCAGAGTGGGGGGAAGGAGGGGTGGCCCCAAGAAGTAACTGTAGCTTCTATTCTCAGGGAGTAGTAAAAAGAGCTAGATGCATCTGGATGGGGAACTGCATCCCGTTCCCTGCTCTCCCATTTACCAACAACCACAAGGGAGTTAATTTACTTCACTGAATATCAGAATCCCTGTCTGAAAAACAGGGATTATAATAGTGCTTATCTTTTTGGTTTGTTTTTATTTTTAACTAGAGGCTTGGTGCACAAAATTCATGCACCCGGGGGGGGGGGTGGCCCTCAGCCCTGTCTGCACCCCTTCGCAGTCCGAGAGCTCTTGGTGGATGCCCGACTGATGGCTTAAGTCAGCCGTGGGCAAACTACGGCCTGCGGGCCGGATCCGGCCCGTTTGAAATGAATAAAACTAAAAAAAAAAAAAAAAGACCGTACCCTTTTATGTAATGATGTTTACTTTGAATTTATATTAGTTCACACAAACACTCCATCCATGCTTTTGTTCCGGCCCTCCAGTCCAGTTTAAGAACCCATTGTGGCCCTCGAGTCAAAAAGTTTGCCCACCCCTGGCTTAGGCCTTAGCACTGCCTTGGAGGCAGAAGAGGCTCCCGCCACCGCACTTACCAGCCTTGAGCCTGGCTCAGGGCTTCTGGCTGAGCGGTGCTCCCCCTGTGGGAGCGCACTGACCACCAGGGGGCAGCTCCTGCGTTGAGTGTCTGATGGTCAGTGCACGTCATAGCAACCAGTCATTCCACCATTTGGTTGATTTGCATATTAGCTTTTTATTATATAGGATGTTTTTATTGGTTTCAGAGAGAGGAAGGGAGAGAAAGAGAGAGGGAGAGAAACATCAATGATGAGAGAGAATCATTGATTGGCTGCCTCCTGCATGCCCTCTACTGGGGATCGAGCCCACAACCCGGGCCTGTGCCCTGACCGGGAATCAAACCGGCGACCTCTCAGTTCATGGGTTGGCACTCAACCATGGAGCCACACCGACTCAGTGCTTACCTTTTTGAAAGCGGTGTAGATTAAGATGTATATTAAGTAACTGAGCCATAGCGAGTGCTAGTATAGCTGCTATTCATTATTATTTAAATAACCCAGCAAGGAAGACTGGCATATGCGGATTGGCTGGATGGCCTTTTCAAGTCACTTAACCTCTCATAGTCTCACTTTCCCACACTGTGAAATGGAAATAAATACTTCACTTACAAGGTGGTAAAGCATGAGTAAGGTGACTTATGTCAAAGCATCTGTAGTAATAGCATCTGTAGCATTTGCTATGTAGCAGCTGCTGCTATTGGTAATATTAATACATGAAGAAAATGGTTGAAATGTGGAACACTTCTTAGGAAATGCCATTTTATTACATTCAGATGGTTTAATAGCTCACACTAAGGTAAAATCACCAAGTAGAGGGCAGCCCTCCTTGAATAGATTTCTCATAAGCATGTGTCAGTTGTGTGTGTAGATGAGTGTAGTTCAGCTGCCTTCTTAAAAGCACCACACTTGCCCAGTTGAATTGTTTGTTTTTTGCCATTGAGTTGTATATTTGTATCTTTGTATATTCTGAATATTAACCCTTTATATGGTTTGCAAATATTTTCTGTCATTCCATATTTGGCTTTTCATTTTGTTGATTATATTTATTTTTTGCTGTGCAGAAGCTTTCTAGTTTTGGTTTAGTCCCACTTATTTTTGCTTTTTATTTGAGCTTTTGGTGTCATGCAAAAAAATTGTTGCCAAGACCAGTGTCAGGGAGATGTTTTTCTTATGTTTTCTTCTAGGATTTTTATGGTTTCGGGTCTTCTGTTTATGTCTTTAATCTATTTCAAGTTACTTTTTGTGAGTGGTGTAAGATAGGGTCCAGTTTCATTCTTTTGCATGTGATTATCTACTTTTCCCAGCACCATTTATTAAAGAGACGATTCTTTCCCCATTGAATAGTCTGGGCTCCCTTGTCAAAAATATTAGTTGACAGTATATATGTAGGGGTTTATTTCAGGGCTCTCAAGTCTGTTTCATTGGTCTATGTGCCTGTTTTTATGCCAGTACCATGCTGTTTTGATTACTATAGCCTTGTAGTATAGTTTGAAATCAGGAACTGTGTTACCTCCAGCTTTGTTCTTCTTTCACAAGATTGCTTTGGCTATTTGGCTTTTATATGGTTCCACTTATTCTAAGTGTTAAGATACTTTTCTAAGTCCTTAGTTGCTTTATCTTTGTTAATCCTCATAACAACCCAATGAGACTGGTACCATTATCTCCATTTTACAAGACCTAAAGAGGTTTAAATAATTTATTCAAGATCACACAGCTAATAAGTGGCCAAGTGGGATTTGTAATATGCACTGGGCATCATATTTTGTGTAAAGAATAGGTGTTAAAAAAATATAAGATAAAAACTGTTAAGAATCCAAATGTCCTTTTAAAATCCCTGAAATTGCCCATAATGGTAGCGTTGTATTATCTTTCAATTCCTCCCACTAAGCCAGCTTGTCCTCTATTTTTTGGAATGGATTGCTTTTTCTTCATCTGAGCAACAGATGAAGTCATTGCTTATTAGGTTTTGGGGAAAAATTGTATCTTTAAACAGTGGAGACAGGCACAGGTTTTATTTCTGGAACTTATGTATGTGCACGCAGTGAGGCCTGCCTGCTAAGCTGCCAGCACAGTGCCTGGAACACAGTAGGCGCTGAGTGGCTAGAAGCCAGCCTCGTTCCCCAGTGCATGGCCTTTCTCCTGCCTACTCCCACACCTTGCCACCTCTCTGGCGCCTTGGTTACCACTTTCCTTATGTTCTTCCACCCAAAAGGCCCTTATAGCTGATGCCAATCGTACCTAATTGTTCCGCTCAGCCCACACTGATCTTCCCCTGGGCCGTCTGATTCTCCCAGCTGTGAGAGTCTGGACTTCACAGAGGCAGGGTGCTCCTTGAAGTCTGAGCTCCCCCCCAGCTCTCAGCATAGCTTGGTTTCTAACACGGGGCTCAGTGGTGGCTGAGATGTGGGCCCTGTTCTGGTTCCATATAATAAGCGTGGGTCGAACTGCCCCCAGGGCATCACTGAAGCTGAGCGAGAAGCTTTCGAGCTGCTCCCGGATGATGAGCGCCAGTGCATCAAGTGTAAGACCACGTGCTTCCTATCAGCCCTGGCCTGCTACGACTGTCCAGACGGCCTTGTCTGCCTTTCCCACATCAATGACCTCTGCAAGTGCTCCAGTAGCCGGCAGTACCTGCGGTGAGCAGGGGGGCCTACCTGGAGGAAGTGGGCCGAGGAGGGAGATGCAGAGCGGGGCGAGAGGTGCTCTTCTCTGCCCTCTTCCTCCAGGTATCGCTACACCTTGGATGAGCTCCCTGCCATGCTACATAAGCTGAAGGTTCGGGCTGAGTCCTTTGACACCTGGGCCAACAAAGTGCGAGTGGCCCTGGAGGTGGAGGATGGGCGGAAGCGCAGTGAGTGATGGGGGGGTCGGAGGGACTCCACAGGCAAGTTCTACTCCCTTTTCTTCTGTGCCCCCACCCTCTTGCTCTACCTTTACTCAATGCTGCCTACTCCTTGCTGCTCTCATTCTCTCTCCAGGCCTTGAAGAGCTGAGAGCACTGGAGTCTGAGGCCCGTGAGCGGAGGTTCCCGAACAGTGAGCTGCTGCAACGACTAAAGAACTGCCTGAGTGAGGCAGAGGCTTGTGTGTCCCGGGCACTGGGCCTGGTCAGCGGCCAGGAAGCTGGGTATGGCATCATGAGGTGTTGGGCGCACGTGGCACCTAGGAAAAGTGCTGCGAGGGATGGACTCTGAGTACCACCAGGCAGGCGACAGCAGTAGGAAGCTGACAAGTTCAAGGTGGTCTGGGAGGTGATGGGTGAGGGCAGATAGACCAGGCAATTAGAATGGAGAAGAGTATCTCGGTCCTAAGAAAGCTAGAAATGTTCCTTTATTTCAATACCTGGGGGAGATCTCAGACAGCTGAGGGAACATGTGGGCAGGGAGGACTGGTGGGAGGCTTAGGGGCTTACTGACAGCTCACAGTAGAGGATGGATTGAAAAGTCCAGCTTTTGTGACCATCAATGAATTTCCAAGCCCCCCCTTCCCAAATGTATCCTATATTCCTCTCTTATCGTTGTTAATCCTCATAACAACCTAGTGAGGATAGTACCGTTATCTCCATTTTAGAAGGTAAGGGAACAAGTGTTCTCCTCATATGAATGCACTTGAATCTGGGAACCCTCCCTCCACCCTGGGGAAGCTAAAGCATGAGAGGTCAAGGTGGGAAGTTGTGAGGAAAAGTGTTAGGTCTCAGCAAAGACATGGAAGGAGGGGACTTGAAACCCCACATGTGAAACTTCACAGTCCCCACAGGGTAGCTGATGTACAGATGACCCTGGCCGAGCTCCGGGCCTTTCTGGACCAGATGAGCAACCTGCCGTGCGCCATGCACCAGATTGGAGATGTTAAGGTAAGTAGAGGTGGTCTTGGAGTGCCCCTGAATGCTCAGGCGGGTTGAGGGACCTGGGCAGCCGGCCACGCTTGGCTCCCTTAAAAGGCATCAATATTTAGGCAAGACATGTGAGAAAATAATGGGAAGCAGGAGGCCAAAGCTCTTGTGACTGCCTCTTAGGGCTGGGATGTGAGGGACAGGTGGCAAAGGCATGAGTATAGAATGCAAAATCAAGGGAAGGTTTCCTGGTGGAGGTAAAAGAGGAAAAGGAGGAAGTACGAGGGTGTTTGTGAGCCTGGGGAGCTGAGTCAAGCTGAGGAAGGTAAGAGTGGGATGGAGAAAGCCATGGGCACTGGTGTGAGTGGAGGGGCTTGTGAGGGCCAAGCATAGCAGAGCGAGGAGGGTGTCCTGGCGCTGTACTTCAGAACCCTCTAGGGACTTAAATAAGCAGAGACTCTTCACCAGCCCCTATTACGAATCTTGGGGTGGGGCCCAGGAATCTGCATTTTTAACAAATCCCCCAAGGGTATTCACATAGGCAGTGAGTGTTAGGGACCAGTGTCTCGGGGCACGGCGAGGGAGGGGAGCCCAGCTCATGTTAGGTTGTCTTCCCAATACTGAAGGGTAAGAAGGTAGGTAGGCGGGGGATCTGGTGGTGGGACCTGGAAGCGAGCCCAGCTGAAGGGTGTGTTCTTCATCTGTGTCCCGGTAGGGTGTTCTGGACCAGGTGGAGGCCTACCAGGCTGAGGCCCGTGAGGCCCTGGCCTCACTGCCCTCCAGCCCAGGGCTCCTGCAGTCCTTGTTGGAGAGAGGGCGGCAGCTGGGAGTGGAGGTGCCCGAGGCCCAGCAGCTCCAGCGGCAGGTGGAACAGGCGCGGTGGCTGGATGAGGTGAAACGCACGTTGGCCCCCTCAGCCCGAAGGGGCACCCTGGCTGTCATGCGAGGACTGCTGGTGGCGGGTGCCAGTGTAGCCCCTAGCCCCGCTGTGGATAAGGCCCGGGCCGAGCTGCAGGAGCTGCTGACCATCGCCGAACGCTGGGAGGAGAAGGCCCACCTCTGTCTGGAGGCCAGGTGAGTTTCTGGTGCTGGGACCAGCCTCTTCCCCTCTCTGCCCTTCCCCAACCTTCGGAGTTAGTAGAGAAGCTGAAGATGATTCCTGTGGGTGGCCTTGGGTACCAGGCTCCTGTGTTGGTGTATTGACTCTCCTTCCCTTTTTCGTTCTCTATCTTATCTTTAAAAAACAAAACAAAACTCTGTATACACATAGAGGCAGTCTTTGTGGGGAAGCAGAGGTGGACAGTCCGCGTGTACGGAGGACTCCCTTTGCAGGTGCACACGAGCACAAGCACCGACAGGCAGATGGACACACATTGGTAGAAAAACATCACACACAGGGCAACCTGACAAAGTACAGCCCAAGGTTGTGTGTGTAGGCGCTGCCAGCAGTGACTGGCAGCCACCCGTAGGCACAATACATGCAAGTAGGCCCACGTGGCAGCCCCAGGGGCTCACACCGCTGTATCTGGTAGTCAGGCTGGGTTTCTGATCAGACAGACCACCCCAGACTGAGGTCTCTTTTTTCCCTACCTTCAGGCAGAAGCATCCACCAGCCACACTCGAGGCCATAATCCATGAGGCAGAAAACATTCCTGTTCACCTGCCCAACATCCAGGCTCTCAAGGAGGCTCTTGCTAAGGCCCGGGCCTGGATTGCTGACGTGGATGAGATCCAAGTGAGGACCGTGTCACCTCCCTCTCCCTCCACCCCAGACCTTCAAGCCAACCAGGAGCGATGCCATATATTGGGTTGTGGGTGGGGTTGGCTTGGCCAGAGAGAAGCAAAATGTGCTTAGTGAGCAGCCTGAGGAGGGGTTGTGAGACTGGCCTAAGAGAAGAGAGGAGGCAGATGAGGGTGAGAATGGTGGGGGCAGGGCAGGTAGAAGAGGCAAAGCACAATAAAAGAACTGGTGGGCCTGGGGGCGGACTGGATATGTGGGGGCTGAGCCACCGGCTACAGGAGTTCTAGGGAGAGCCACGTGGGTGTGCTTGTCTTAGGTTGAGCCCGGTTTTATGCTGCCTCTGCATTGTGACGTCTGCTCCATCTTCCCAGCTCAGGGCCGGACACCGGGCAGCGTCAGTAGATGTTGGCATGTTGAATTGAGCTTTGTCTTGCCCCTGTTCCAGAACGGTGACCACTATCCCTGCTTAGATGATTTGGAGGGCCTGGTGGCCGTGGGCCGGGACCTACCCGTGGGGTTGGAGGAGCTGAGGCAGCTAGAGCTGCAGGTGCTGACGGCACACTCCTGGCGGGAGAAAGCCTCAAAGACCTTCCTCAAGAAGAATTCCTGCTACACGCTCCTGGAGGTGAGGCGGGGCCTGACCCCAGCTTCCCCACCTCTGGCCTGGCGGGCATGAGAAGAACATGGGGGCTTGGGGGTTCTGGGGAGGGAAGGGCAGGGCGGGGGGGCGGGGGAAGCCCATCATGCCCCCTCTGCCTGCCTCAGGTGCTCTGCCCATGTGCAGACGCCGGCTCGGACAGCACCAAGCGCAGCCGGTGGATGGAGAAGGAGCTGGGGCTGTACAAGTCTGACACAGAGCTGCTGGGGCTGTCTGCGCAGGACCTCAGGGACCCAGGCTCTGTGGTAAGGAGCTTTGGCCGGATGGGGAGAGCTGGGTGGCCACAGGCAGACCACTTGCACCCGGGGCCTAGTTCTCCCGGTTAGGGGTGGGGTGTTTATGGCATCAGACAAGGGAGGGGCTGGGCTGCTGACC
The DNA here is from genome assembly GCF_963259705.1 of Myotis daubentonii. NCBI lineage: Eukaryota > Metazoa > Chordata > Mammalia > Chiroptera > Vespertilionidae > Myotis > Myotis daubentonii. Next base: position 7,257,383 of record NC_081861.1, on the reverse strand, counting down.
TGTTCTCTCCGTCCTGGGCACGGCATGGCAGATCGTGGCCTTCAAGGAGGGGGAACAGAAGGAGAAGGAGGGCATCCTGCAGCTGCGACGCACCAACTCTGCCAAGCCCAGTCCCCTGGCGTCATCGACCACGGCCGCCGCGGCAAACTCCGTCTGTGTGTGTGGGCAGGTGCCAGCCGGGGCGGGAGCTCTGCGGTGTGACTTGTGTCAGGACTGGTTCCACGGGCGATGTGTGTCGGTACCCCGCCTCCTCAACTCCCTGAGGCCCAGTCCCCCCTCATCCCCACTGCTGGCCTGGTGGGAGTGGGACACCAAATTCTTATGTCCGCTGTGTATGCGCTCCCGGCGGCCGCGCCTGGAGACCATCCTGGCCCTGCTGGTAGCCCTGCAGAGACTGCCCGTGCGGCTGCCTGAGGGCGAGGCCTTGCAGTGCCTCACGGAGAGGGCCATCAGCTGGCAAGGCCGTGCCAGGCAGGCTCTGGCCTCTGAGGACGTTTCTGCCCTGTTGGGACGGCTGACTGAACTGCGCCAGCGGCTACAGGCTGAACCCAGGCCCGAGGAGCCCCCTACCCTCCCTTCAGCCCCTGCCTCTGACCCTCTCAGAGAAGGCAGTGGCAAGGATATGCCTAAGGTGAGCTGCCCAGCCCAGCTATTGTCCCCAAATTCCTTTTTCTAGCCCCCACCCCTGTGTAGGCTCCAACCCTGTCCCTGATCTCTGACCTTCCACCTCCCTTGGCCCACCCACCCTGCCCCATTCTATATTCTGTCCAGATGCCTGGACTGTTCCCCGCTGGCAGCCCGTGTCTGCCTTTCCACTCCAGGAGTGGGGAGCCCCAAGTGTCGGGTTGTGGGGAAGAACGGAGCCTGGTTCTTCAGTTACCCTTACCCACTCTTGCTCTCCCTGCCAGGCCCAGGGGTTGGAGAACGGAGACAGTGTGACCAGTCCTGAGAAGGTAGCCCCGGGGGAAGGCTCAGGTAAGAGAGGTAGGTGTAGATGCGGGCAGGCTGTGTACTGCATGTCAGCAGACTTGACTCACGTGGTCCTGGGCTCTGTCGTGGTGGTGGGGAGGCAATCAGGGGCAGCCTCTAACCCAGCCTGTCTCCACAACGCCCCCAGACCTGGAGCTGCTGTCCTCGCTGTTGCCACAGTTGACTGGCCCCGTGTTGGAGCTGCCTGAGGCAACCCGGGCCCCCCTGGAGGAGCTCATGTTGGAGGGGGACCTGCTTGAGGTGACCCTGGATGAGAACCACAGCATCTGGCAGCTGCTGCAGGCTGGGCAGCCTCCAGACCTGGAGCGGATCCGCACACTTCTGGAGGTGAGGAAGGGACTGTGGGCAGGGCCAGGAGGTCAGGCCAAGCAGCCAGGGAGCCCAGGCCTGACCACTGGCCCACACCTCTTTCTGCCCATCTGTGATCACAGCTGGAGAAGGCAGAGCGCCATGGGAGCCGGGGCCGGGGCCGGGCGTTGGAGAGGCGGCGGCGGCGGAAGGTGGATCGGGGTGGGGAGGGTGATGACCCAGCCCGAGAGGAGCTAGAGCCAAAGAGGGTCCGGAGCTCAGGGCCAGAGGCCGAGGAGGCCCAGGAGGAGGAGGAGCTGGAGGAGGAGACGGGGGCTGAGGGTCCTCCCCAACCCCTGCCCACCACTGGCAGCCCCAGCACCCAAGAGAACCAGAATGGCTTGGAGCCAGCCCCAGGGGCCAGTTCGGGCCCCTCAGCCCCTTTCTCCACTCTGACTCCACGGCTGCCCGTGCCCTGCCCACAGCAGCCGCCTCAGCAACAGTCGTGACAGTGGCTGAGCCTGGCACAGACCCTGACAGAGACCCCCCCCTTGGCCTCAAGGATCCTCTTTCTGACCATCAAGCCTGCTTCTTGGGAGGTGGGCGAGTAGGGGGGATGGCCACCCCCCACCTCAGCCCACCCCTGAGTCCCTTGACTTTTATATTCTGACTCCAAGGTATTGTTTAGACCTCAGCTCCTGGGGGCCGGCCCCTGGAGTCCCCCTCCCTGGTAGCCTCTAACCAGCATTCCCAGACACCTGAGGCAGATGGACAGATGGATGGGCAGGGGGACCGGGGGTGGCTGAGGCTGGGCCAGCACCATTCCAGAGACAAGGCCAGTGCATATGCAAACTGGGGGACTCTCCTCTCCCTCACCCCAGTTCCAGCCCTGGCCAGGCCAGGCTACACTAACCTCCCCTCCCCCTCACTCTCCCCTTGCCCTTCCTCACTTTCCCCTCGCCTTCCTCCCCCTTCTCCTCCCTTCTCCTGACTGATCCACCCAGGAGGAGGAAACCACATAGCTGTGCTCACAGTGTCTTTTAAATGATTTGGTCGGGGAGCTAGCAGGGCTCCCTGCAATCTGAAGAAAGCTTTTGGTGCTTGTCCTCACAGCCACCGGATCTTCCCTCCCCGTCCCGCCCCGCCTCCTTTCCTCCTCCTGGGTTCCTGTTGTAATAAAACAAGATTGTTGGTGTGTAATTAATTTGTTCAAAAGAAAACAAAAAGCAAAACAAGAAACTTGGTTCCAGCTGAAGCCTATTTTAATTTTATTTTATTATTTTCCTCTTGTTAGAAATAAAACCCTTAGCAACGTTTTTTGGAAACATGTTTCTGAAGTGCATTTCTCTTCGAAGGGGAGAACAGTGAGTCCTCCATCGCCCGTCAGTGGAGCAGCTGCCTGGCTGGCTGCTGGGCTCTGGAACCGAGTTCCACCAGGTTCTCCTTACCTGGAGGGAGGACATCCCCAGTCTCCCCACTTCCCCCAGCCAGTCTCCCCACCTCCCCGCAGATGGCCCTGCACCTCTCGCTTAACTCCTGCCGTTGTCTGTCCTCAAGCCCCAGAGTGATTTTTTGGCTTTATTGAGGTCTCATTTACACACCCTAAAATGTACTGGCTTTAAATGTACAATTCAGTAGATCAGAGGGCTGTTTCTAAAGCGCAGATCTGATCATGTCACTCTACTGCTTAAAACTGTCCGTGATGCTTCATTGCCCTGAAGACCAAGATTATATATATAATCTCATTCTTTCTGGAATGCTTCCTGGCCAATCCATACGCCAGTCAGGGACCCTGCCCTGATTTTTCTCCGCCCTCAAGGGTTCTTTCTGCCCCTTGAATGGGACTAAAGCTCAGATGTGTGGTCATTTGCAACCTGAATGCACTTTTGAAAAACAGCTTTATTGTAATGTAATTTACATACTGTGCAGTTCACCCACTTAAACTATACAGTTCAGTGGCTTACATTCCAGTTGTGCAACCATCATCGCAAGAGATTTTAGAATTGTTTCATCGTTCTAAAAAGGAATTCCACACTCCTTGGGCATCCATCCCTCCCCCCCCCCCCCCCCGTTTCCCATTCCTAGGCCACCAGTAATCTCTATGGATTTACCTATTTTGAACATTTTATATAAACGGAATCATACAATATGTGATCCTTTGTGACTGTTCTTTCACTCAGCATATTCGAGCCGACTTCACTTTTAAATGTAGATATTGATGGCGTCTTTATTTGGGGCAGATGTTTTCCCCTTCTGGGCCCCAAAGTGAAGGTGGTGGACTGGACTAGGGATCATCACAGGAGGGTGTTTACATGTTTATGTGGGGATTTGCATGCATGTTCTGGCAAGGAGACTAGCCAGCTTGCATCCCATTTATAAAGGGGTCCTTTTCCCTCCAAAGGCAAGAACGACTCTGGTCCTGAATATTCTGTGTTCACTCTGCCCATGAAGATACAGGAGAGGAAGCCAGAGCAATGGGGCTGCTTCGGGGGGGGGGGGAGCTCACAAGCTTCCTGTCGGGCCTGCTTCCACAAGGGCTGTTCCTCCTGGGGGGCTGGGCACTGCACCAAGGGCTTAAAGGCTAAAGATTGATGCCTACCTAGCCCAGGAGCCCAGCGCACTGCCACTCTGGCCTTTCTCGTGGGAATACTCAGTGGGCTCTCTCTGCTCCACTTGTCTTGATAGGAACCTGGTGGTGAAAGCCCACCTATTCTGGCAGCTTTGATTGATGGGAGGATTGGGCTCAGCGCTGCCTCCCTTCATCTTGTAATTGGGAGGCCCTGGGCTGGACAAGTAAGGGAAGCAGGGACCCCTGGACAATTCTGTCCTGGACCCAGTTTGACCCCAGGCCCCAATTCAGGGGGGGGGGGAGGTGCCCTTTTGTCTGCCCACCTATATGGGATTGACCCTGAAAGAGGGTTGGAGGAGATGACTTCAGAAGAGACAGGCATGAAAGCTGAGACAGGAACAAGAAGTGGCCTGACGGGAGGAAGAGGGTGCCTACAACCTGTAGCAGTTCCCAGGCTGGAGCACTGCTGGGCCCTCAGCAGTTTCCAGACTTTCCCATCTTACCACTGCCCTCGCCTCAGGATATGCACGCCATGAGCTCTGCAGGAGAGGCCCTAGCCCCCATTGTGCAAGACCCAGATCAAATGTGACCCCTTCCAGCCCTGGCCATTTGGCTCAGTCGGTTGGAGCATCATCCTGTACACCAAAAGGTGGGTTCGATCCTCAGGGCGCATATAGGAGGCAACCAATTGATGTTTCTCACGTCGATGTTTCTCTCTAAAATCAATAATAATAAAAATGTGACCCCTTCCAGAGAGCTTGCTCTGGTTGCAGATCTGTTCCTCTTTCCCAGACACTCCCCGAATGACTCCTGGGGTAGGCGTGGCGGGGAGCAGATGAGTGGGAGGTGAGGAGAAAGGATCAGGAAGCAGAGGGTACCTTCAGTCATTTTCTACCATAGACACTACCTTGCTGCTATGTTCTTCCAAGTTTCACACCCCACCCGTCCCCCTCCCCCCGCCCCAGTATAGCTCCTGAGTCCGCAGGTGATAAGGGGATGGGAAGAGACATCACTTCTAACAACTAACCCAACTAACCCAATGCCTTCTCTCAGGCCCAACCAACCCCTCCCTTCCCCCTCCCTAGTGCCTCCACTGTGTCTTGTGGCATCTGAAACACTCTAGGGTTAACAGGTCTGTCTTTCCCATCCCCAAGCTCCCCATAGTGGGAGCTGCTACAGGGAAAGCAAGGCCCAGGCCTGCGTCCTCTGTCCCCACTTCCAGTCAGGCCTGCAGAGTCTGGGCTAAGAAGGGGAAGACCAGAGCAGTTGGAACCCCACACTGTGCATGTGAACTCTGTTCGTTGCATAAAGCTCATTGGTAAGGGTGCTCCCCCATGGGAGTGGGTTATAGGATCTGAGACCTATGGTCATTGGAGTCCTGAAGGGGAGACAATGGCCATGCTTCCCAGAAGTCCTGAAATTGTGATTGAAGAGGGGTTGCAAGGCAGAGACAGGGTCCCTGCTCCTGGGACACTCTGATTTCAGGAAAGGGAAGGGAGCAGCCCCTTGTGAAGCCCTCCTGGGCACCAAATTCCACATGAGATACTTGATGAAGTTCCTGTCAGACATGCAGGAAACAGACTCCTCAAAAAGCAGACCTGGCCCAGGCAGATCAGCCTGGCAGAGCTGGGATTCCCACCAAGTCTCTGTGAACCTACAGCCTGTGCTGCGTGACAGAAGGGGTTCAAGGTAATCATCCTGCTCCCTAGGAAATCCTTCACAGTGGGGCTCCGTGCTGCTCTCTGCTGTGGCAGGTGGCAACTCTGGTGCTATAGCCAGATTGGCCTTGTTAGGCAAAAGTCCATATTGTTGAACTTGGGCATAACCTCCATGCCGGCCTATACTCCTTATGTACTGCTGTGTAACAGATTACTTCAAAACCTTAGTGGCACAAAACAATGAGTATCCCACAGATCCTGTAGGTCACAAATCTGGGCACAACGTAGCTGGGATTCTATTTCAGGGTGTCAGCTGTGCTGTAGTCGTGTATCTCAAGGCTTGACTGGGGAAGGATCTGCATCCAAGGTTACCTGGCTCTCACAGAATTCAGTTCCTTGTGGGTTGTTGGACGGAGAACCTCAGTTTCTGTCTAGCTGTTGGTGGGAGGTCACCCTCAGTTTCGTTATAAAGTGGACCTTTCCGTAAGGCACCTGATAATATGGCTGCTTGCTTCATCAGACCAATCAAGTGAGGAGAGAGAAAGAGGAGAGGGAGAGGGGGAAGTTAATTGTGCATCTGCAAGGTGGAAGTCACAGTTTTTATAACCCAATCACTGAAGTGAGATCCAATCACTTTGTTTTTTACCCTAACTCTAACCCTAATGCTAACCCTAACCTCAAACTCTAACCTTAACCTCTAACCCTAACCCTAACACTAACCATACGCTCTAACCCTAATCCTAAACCTAAGATATAACACTAAACCTAACCTCAAACTCTAACCCTAACCCTAACTCTAAACTCCAACCCTAACCCTAAGCTTTAACCCTAAGTCTAACCCTAAGCTCTACCCCTAATCCTAACCTCTAACCCTAACCCTAACCATAACCCTAAGCGCCAACCCTAACCCTAACGCTAACCCTAAGCTCTAACACTAAACCTAACCTCAAACTCCAACCCTAACCCTAAACTCTACGCTCTGACCCTAAGCCTAACCCTAAACTCTAACCCTAATCCTAACCTCTAACCCTAACCCTAACTCTAAACTCCAACCCTAACCCTAAGCTCAACACTCTAACCCTAAGCTGTAACCCTAATCCTAACCTCAAAACCTAACCCTAAGCTCTAACCCTAACCCTAACGCTAACCCTAAGCTCTAACCCTAACCCTAACGCTAACCCTAAGCTCTAACCCTAACCCTAACGCTAACCCTAAACTCTAACCCTAACCCTAAGCCCTAAGCCCTAACCCAAACCCTAACGTCTAACCCTATCCCTAACCTAACTCCTAACTCTATCCCTAACCCTAACCCTAACCCTAACCCTAGCCCTAACCCTAACCTTAACCTTCCTAAGCCCAGCATGGCTGGCCTGCCCTACCCCCCTGGTCACCTATGAGTTGTTCTCTGGGCCAGGCACTGTTTCCCCACAGCACAAGAAACAGGAAAGCAGGAACATGCTCGTTCCACAAAGAAGTGCTGTGCGAAGAAGCACGGGGTGACATGGGGGGGGGGGCCAAAAACCCACAGGGACCTCACCTGGGCAGTCATTCTGGATGGCCCAATCCCCTCTTCCCACTCCAGCCCCGCCACAGCCCCGTGGACCCCAGTGGTCCAGGACAGCAGACCAATCGCTTTGACATCCCATCACTCGCTTTGACATCCCATCACTTTTGCAATATTCTACTTATTAGAAGCAAGTCACCAGGTTCAGAGCACACTCAAGGGGAGGGGATTACACATGGCTGTGAATACCAGGAGGTGAGGATCATTGGGGGCCAACTTGGAAACTGACTACTATCATTCATTCTCTGACCCCAATGATTCGCATTCCTTCCACATGCAAAATACATTCACTCCTTCCCAAGGTCTGTAAAAGCCTCATTCTATTTCAGCATTGCCTCAAAGTCCAGAATCTCAGGGGTGAACAAGGCTCCTTGGGTGTATTCCTTAAGTATGGCTCCTTAAGTACTATTTTTCTCCATCCATAGATCTATGAAACTTAGACAAATTACCTGTCCCCAACACACCCAACATACAATGATGGACCAGGCACAAGATAGCTGCTATAGGCATTCCAGTTTAAAAGGGGGGAAATGGGAGACACAAAGGAGTCGTTGGTCTGTAGCAATTCTGAAATCCAATTTGGCAAATGATGTTCCTTGATTAGTTTTCAAAGCTGGGGATAATTCTCCATGGCTCTTGGCTCTGTTTTCTGGGCTCTTGGTTTCACCCTTGGTACCTTCCTTTCTTTTTTAAAAAAATATATTTTTAATAGAGGCCCAGTGCATGAAATTCATGCACTCGGAGGGTGGAGGTGTCCCTCAGCCTGGCCTGTGCCCTCTCACAGTCCAGGAGCCTCGCAATTTATTGCCCCAAAGAGGTAGGCCCCGCTCACCCTGCTGGGGCTCTGTGATCAATCACCCAACCTGCTGCAGCCTGCCGGTCAGTGGCCTGGACCTCCCTCTTTGGGGCCATTGCAAAGCCCTCCCCCCTGCCCGATCGATCGCTCCGCAGGCCAGGGGTCTGGGCCTCCCTCTGCGGGGCAATCATGGGGCGATGGCAGGGCCCCCCGGAGCAATCACATCGCACCTGCCTTGGCTGGACTGGCACAAGTGTGTGTCATAGTGTGGTTGTCTGGACGGTCATTCTGCTGTTCAGCCGTTCGGTCGATTTGCATATTATGCTTTTATTATTATAGACTAGAAGCCCAGCATGTCAAGTTGCACAGCCCCGCCCACCTGCAATGGTCTTTGGTTGTGAGGCGTTAGGGCCACAGGCCTTTTATAATATAGATTGATTTTAGAGAGGAAAGGAGAGGGGAGAGAGATAGAAACATTAATGATGAGAGAGAATCATTGATAGGCTGCCTCCTGCATGCCCTTTAATGGGGATCAAACCCAAAACCTGGGCATGTGCCTTTGACTGGAATTGAACCCAGGACCCTTTAGTCCGCAGGCCAACACTCTATCCACTCAGCCAAACCGGCTATGGCCCTTCCTTTCTTTTTCATGAAAGGTAGCACATGTTTGCTGCTGAATAATTTTCCCAGTCTGCTTCCTGACAGTACAAAACTTGAGGGTCCAATGTACTGTTTCTGTAAACAGAAGCTGCCACTGGACAATTATTCCATAGAGGTGTGTTTCTGTCTTATTGGCAGGTTGGACACTCAGTAGTGGCTACAACCAGATTGGCATTGGTGGAAGTCCATATTGTGGAGCCCATGCATACCACGTCTACCACCATGGCCATTTTTGTTCAGGAGTCCATTGAGTAAGGAAAAGGGTATCAGAGATAGACGTTGACTGACATCAACAGAATGGGGCATTTGTCCATCTGATGGAGATCCTCCTTCACAGTGGATTCTCTCTGGTGCTCCATGTATGTGGGATGTGAATATTCTCACACTCTGTGCCCATTCCAAGAGGGATATGTCTCTCCATATGTCTCTCCCCCAGACGTTATCAACAATATTTCAACCCAGTTCTAAGTCATTGACAATCCAGCCAAATCATTGGAAACTGCACGAATCAGTGGAGATCTAGGCCTCTATCTTTGCGACAGACCAATCTTTCTGCTGGGGGAATTTCCCTACAGGATGAACCCTAAGTGAGGCTGTAACACCGCAGCTAGCTACTACCAGCTGGTGGCAGCATATCATGCAGAAGCATCTGTAAACCAAACTTAAATATTGGATCCCTTAGTCATCTGGTCACAGAGAAAGCCCCAGGAGGCCTGAGTGAGAAAGGGATGGCAGTGCAGCTGGTGGGTGTACGATCCACCTGCTCAGGCAATGTACTCGTGTCTTCTAGACCTGCTTGTGTAAACCTATTCTAATTGGCGGTGGAGTGCTGCTGCACAGAGACAACCTCATGGCTTGATGTGATAGTTTAACACACAGCTCACTTTTAGTGTCCTATGCTCAGGCATTCATTCACAAATCAGATCTGTTTTTCAATTTTTATTTTTCTCTTCTGCTGAGACTCCTACTATCACGATGTGGCCACTTCTAATTTTACCTCCATTTCTTTGAAAAATATTTTGTATCTCTTTATACTTTCCTGTTGATCTTTCCACTCACTAATTTGTTGTTCAGCTGTAGCCCTCCTAACCTCTATGCCATCTATACAGTGTGTGCTCCAATAATGTGTCCAGGAACTAGGGAAATCACCACAGGATGGGACTTAGGATTTCCTTGGCCCAAAAGGAGAAGGACTTAAGCAGATACTTAAGTGGACCACAGTGACAGTCTAGGTCACCAGAGATTAACATTAACACAGAACCACTATCCAGTCTCTTTAATTTATTTTATTTTTTTGTTAATCCTTCATTGATTTTTAGAGGAAGTGGAAGAGAGGGGGGAGAGACACAGAGAAAGAAAGCTCGATTTGAGAGAGACACATCGATTGGTTGCCTCCCACACGAGCCCTGACCTGGGCTAGGGATTGAGCCTGCAACCAAGGTACATACTCTTGACTGGAATCGAACCCAGGACCCTTCAGTCTGCAGGCCAACACTCTATTCACTTAGCAAAACCGGTTAGGGCTCCAGTCTCTTTTAAAACATCTAGATATTTCCCTGTCCCCAGGGCACAAATAAGCTGGCTGCAGGTCCCTATGGGAAAAGCAAGAAGGGAGACTTTGCCATATATACTTGTAAAAAGTGTAGCAAGGTCCCTCTTGAAATGGACCCTCCCCTTCATTCAAGGGCTCTACTTCATGAACTGCAAGAGAGGCTAGGACTCTACATTTTGAGGACTAGATTAGGAATCCATTTGCTAGACTAAATTTTTTTTTGTTATATAAATCAAATAGGACCTTATCAGGCTGTTCATCTATTTTAGAACTAGGGAAACCATGTTAATTAGCAACCACTATAGATCCCCATAAGTCAACCACTATAGATCCCCATAAGTCAAACCATTCCGATTACTCCTATGGCTCTGCTGTTCATTATAGGAATGAAACCCAACATTTGTCTTTGGGCATGACCCTCACATCCCCATTGAAATCAGGGACCCATTATCATGATTACTCACTGTGACAATGACTTACAGAAAAAACACTTGCCCAGACTGTGTGGCTCAGTGGTTGAGCATTGACCCATGCACCAAGAGATCACCTGTTCGATTCCCGACACCCACCATCAGGGCACATGCCTGAGTTTCTGGCTCAATTCCCAGTGGGGGCCAGGCAAGAGGCAGACGATCCATGTTTCTCTCTCATCATTGATGTTTCTATCTCTCTCCCTTCCTCTCTTTCTAAAAATCAATAAAAACAAATTAAAGAACACAAAACAACACTGCAATGCTTTTTAAGAATGCTGATGCTCGCCCTGGCTGGTTTGGCTCAGTGGATGGAGCGTCGGCCTGGGGACTGGAGGGTCCCGGGTTCGATTCCGACCAGGGGCATGTACCTTGGTTGCGGGCACATCCCCAGTGGATGTGCAGGAGGCAGCTGATCGATGCTTCTCTCTCATCGATGTTTCTGACTATCCCTCTCCCTTCCTCTCTGTAAAAAATCAATAAAATATATTTTTAAAAAAAGAATGCTGATGCTCACTCATGTTAGTTAAGGTAAAGTTAGCTTCTGAGACAAAAAAACAACAACAACACTGTACTTTAAGGCAATAAAAGTTTACTTCTTGCTCCTGTAATATTCCAAAAGAGATTAATAGTTGGGTTTCCCTCTTCTAAGGTGCCTGGGCACCTTCTGTCCAGAAGGTCTTTCATCTTCAAAATGGGATTACTATAAAACTCTTAGAAGAAAACATAGGGTAAGTCTTCATGACCTTGGATTTGGCAAGAGGTACTTAAGTATGACACCAAAAGCAAAAGCAACAAAAGAAAAAATAGATAAATTGGACTTAATCAAAATTAAAAACTTTGTGTACCAAATAACATTATCAATAAAATAAGAAGATAACCCACAGAATGGAAGAAAATATTGCAAATCATATATCTGATAAGGATTTACAATCCAGAATATATATAAAAAAACTACAACTCAATGACAAAAAGACTAATAAACCAATTTTAAAAATGGGCAAAGAATTTGGAAAGACATTTCCCTAAAGAAAGTATAAAAATGACCAACAAGCAAATGAAATATTGCTCAACATCATTAGTTATTAGGAAAATAAAAATCAAAACCACAATGAGACACCACTTCACACCACTAGATGGCAATAACAACACAAAAAACACTGAAAAGGATGTGGAGAAATTGGAACCTTTGCACATTGATGATGGGAATGTAAAATGGTGCACCAATGTGTAAACATTTCGTCAGTTTCCCCAAAAGTTAAATAGAGAACTACCATATGAACCAGCAATTCCACTCCTAGGTATATACCCAAGAGAATTGAAAACAGTACTCAAACAGATACTTGTATAGCAATGTTCATTGCAGTATTAGCTACAATAGCCAAAAGGTGGAAACAACTCGTGTTCATCAATAGATGAATAAACAAAATATGGTATATACATATATTGAAATATTCAACCATGAAAAGGAATAAAGTTCAGACACATGTTACAACATGGATAAACCTTGAAGACATTATTCTAAATGAAATAATACAGACACAAAAAGACAAATACTATATGATTCCACTTATATGAAATATCTAGAATAGGCAAGTTCATATATATAGAAAGTAGCTTAAAAGTTACCAGGAACTGGGAGAGGAGGTTATATACATGTCTGATCACCAGGTTGCACACCTGTAACTAGTATAATATTGTACATCAACTGTAATTGAAAAATAAAAATTAAAAAATCTGTGATGGCAAAGAATTGGAAGCAATCTGAGTGGCCATCCTTGGTGGGTAGATAAGAAAAATGGGAAGCTTTCACACCATAGAGTGCTATGAGGTAGTTGAGGTTGATGGAAGATATACACATAGCCTCTTGAATATATCTGCCATTATTCATGATAGCCAAAAAGTGGGAACAGCACAAATGTCCAAAACTGATGGATGGGTAAATAAAAGGTGGTAAAGCCATACAATGGACTATTATCTATACTAATAAATGGGTAATATGCTAATTAGACTGAACATCTTCCGGACAAAGTCATGGTGGCAGGGGCCGAAGCAGAGGCAGTTAGGGGCGACCAGGCCAGCAGGGGAGGGTGGTTAGGGACAATCAGGCCAGTAGGCAGAGGCAATTAGGGGTGATCAGGCCAGCAGGCAGAGAGGTTGCAGGGGTGGGCAAACTTTTTGACTCGAGGGCCACAATGGGTTCTTAAACTGGACTGGAGGGCCGGAACAAAAGCATGGATGGAGTGTTTGTGTGAACTAATATAAATTCAAAGTAAACATCATTACATAAAAGGGTACGGTCTTTTTTTTTTTTAGTTTTATTCATTTCAAACAGGCCGGATCTGGCCCGCGGGCCGTAGTTTGCCCATGGCTGGGTTAGAGGCAAGCAGGCAGGCAGGGGAGCAGTAGGGTTATCAGGGAGGCATGCAGAGTGGTTAGGGGCAATCAGGCAGGCAGGCAGAGTGGTTAAGAGTGATCAGGCCCTAGCTGGTTTGGCTCAGTGGATAGAGCGTCAGCCTGCGGACTCAAGGGTCCCAGGTTCGATTCCGGTCAAGGGCATGTACCTTGGTTGCAGGCACATTCCCACTGGGGAGTGTGCAGGAGGCAGCTGATCGAAGTCTCTCTCATCAATGTTTCTAACTCTCTGTCCCTCTCCCTTCCTCTCTGTAAAAAAAAATCAATAAAATATATTTTAAAAAAAGAGCAATCAGGCAGGCAGGCAAGTGAGTGGTTAGGAGCCAGCAGTCCTGGATTGCAAGAGGGATCCCAGATTGGAGAGGGTGCAGGCCAGGCTGAGAGCCCTCCCCCCGCCCCATGCACAAATTTCGTGCACCGGGCCTCTAGTTTAGCAATAAAGGGGGTGAAGTACTGACCCATGCTATAACATTAATGAAACTTGAAAACATTATGCTAAATGAGAGAAGCCAGACACAAAAGACCACATATTGTATGATTCCATTTATATGACTATCCAGAGTAGGCAAATCTACAGAAAGTAGATTAGTGGTTGCCTAGGAAGGCAGGGGCAGTGGGGGGAGATTGGAGGGAAATGGAGAGTGACTGCTAATGGGTACAGGTTTCCTTTTTGGGGTGATGGAAATATTTTATTTTTATTTTAAAATGTTTTTTTATTGATTTTAGAAAGAGAGAAAAGAAGGAGAGATAGAAATATCGATAGACTGCCTCCTGCATGTTCACTATTGGAGATTGAGCCCACAACCCTATTGCATGTACCCTGACCAGGAATCAAACTGATGACCTCTTGGTGCATGGGATGACAATCCACTGAGCTGTACCGCTGGGCAGGGTGATGAAAATATTTTAAACTTAAATTGTGATAATGGTTGAACAATCTGTGAATATGCTAAAAGACACTTTAAATGGGTGACTTGTGGGATACATGAATTGTATTTCAATAAAGCTGTTATATATATTACTAGGGGCCCAGTGCACAAATTCGTGCACCTTGAAAGGAACTGTGGGCTCGAGAGGCTGCAGTAGGCACAGGGGCGGGTCTCGGTCCATCCTCCACGACTCTGCATGGCTCCTCCCACTGCCCCCACTCAGTCCCTGTCTGCTGGCAGCATGCTCTGACGGCACTGGCCCCGCTTGCACCTGCTGACAGCATGGAGCGATTGGGGCCAGCGCTGTCAGTTTGTGCGAGTGGCGGCTGCTACCCCAATCGCCCCTCAGGAGCAGGGGGAGGTGGAGAAGCCCTCAGGGGCAATCAAGGCCAGCAGCCGCCACTCGCACCTGCTGATGGCACCAAGTGATCAGGACCAGCGCTGGGCACCAGCAGTGGGTACGAGTGGTGGCTCTGGCATCGGCTGCGGGTGCGAGTGGTGCCGGTGCTGGCAGCAGGTGCTAGTGCCGGGTGGGACCACGGTGCATTGGAGCAAAGAATTTTCAGTAACCACCAGAGGCTCACCCCGATGACAGTGACAGTGACTGGCTTCCTGCCTTGGTCTGGCACCCCGGCTCACCTGTTCTACCATCCTGCCATGGCCGACACCCACCATGTTCCGCACAAGCTCCCTGGTGGTCAGTGCACGTCATAGCGACTGATTGTTCGGTTGTTCATTTGTTCGGTCATTCTGGTTGTTCCGCCATTCAGTCTATTTGCTTATTAGCCTTTTATTATATAGGATGTATGTATATCTCAATAAAGCTGATATACATATAAACATATTGCTGATAATATAAAACATCACCAGTCATCTAAACATGTTGCTGCCTCTTTGGAGAAACAGTTGATTCCAGGGATGGGACCAGAGAGTTAGAAAAGGTTTAAAAATGAGAGAAACATGTCAAAAGCACACAGGAGCCAACTTAAAGGATCCCCCAATGGCTAAATCTGGGACAACTTGAGCAACAAAATAATGGATGTAATAAATTATAACCCATAAAATGAAATAAGAATTCATGAGCACATACAGCTATAAATGAATGAATGAATGAGAGAGAATTTAAAGCCTTCATTACAGTCAAAGTCTAACTAATAAAGTCTAATAAATGTAGAAGAAATGGTGGAATCAGAAAATCACTATTTGGCAAACACCCACAGTAATAATTGTGTGAAGCATGAATCATCAGTGGGTGCTAAAATTAGTGGGTAAAAGCTTGATGAAAAACAGGATGTTTGCTTATATACTTTGACTATCTCCTCACAATTCAGTTCATCACAAAGGTAAAAATAGAACTTGACAGTGGCAACACCACCTAATCAAGTGATGAGGATTAATATCATCATCAATAAGACATTTAGACATAATATAACACATTATGATGGACTGAGAAGGATACATTGCACTGCTTCTGTAAACATGAGAGAACATCAGAAAAGCCCAATTCAGGGATATCCTACAAAATAACTGGCCAGTCCTCTTCAAAAGTATCAAGGTCATGAAAGACGGAAGGACTGGGGAACTGTAACAGATGAGAAGATACTAAGGAGGCATGACAACTAATTGTAACATGGGATTCTAGAACAGAAAAAGAACATTAGGGGAAAATCTGGTGAAATCTGAATAAATTTGAAGGTGAAATTTGAATAGATTAATTAATAGTATTGTATCAATGTTAATTTCTTAGTTTTGATAATTGTACTATGATTATGTACGACAGTAACATTTGGGGAAGCTGGGTGAAAGGTATATGAGAATTCTTTGTATTAGTTTTGTAACTTTTAAAAAAATTGATTTCAGGGAGGAAGGGAGAGGGATAGAAACATCAAAGATGAGAGAGAATCATTGATCGGCTGCCTCCTGCATGCCCCCTACTGGGGATTGAGCCTGCAACCCGGGCATGTGACCCTAACTGGAATCGAACCCGGGACCCTTCAGTCCACAGGCCGATGCTCTATCCACTGAGCCAAACCAGGTAGGGCATAGTTTTGTAACTTTTTATAAGTCTGATATCATTACAAAACAAAAGGTTTTTTTAAATTTTAAAAATTAAAAGCACATATTGCTGTGTCACTCAAGTAGGAAAGAGAAAATATACAAGATAACACCCTTAGATATATTACAAATACATGCAAACAAAATGCTTTGCCAGAACACATACAAAGGTTATATCTTTTAAAATTAGCTTGATTCCCTGAGAATGGCAAATGGGAAAAAACGGAATCGACCAACTAGTCAAGTCATCATATGAAGAAACCTAAATTGGACCCTAGAAGTTTTTTCTGGAGGAAGTGAGATTGGATTTGAACTTTGCAGGAGGGTGGAGGGACTTGGAGGAATTAAGGGTGGTCTAAACAGGTAATAATGGCAAAATGTGGGAGAGAGCTAGATGGGGCTTGGCGGTAGTGCCAAGAGTCTGCCTTGGTCTAACCAGAAGGAACTGACTAGTCCAGAGGGTTGGGAGTTGAGGCTGGCTGTAGAGGGATTCAAGATGCCCTCAGGGCCGGTCTCCTCTCAGGATATTCTATCCCCTCAACTACTGCCAGGGGGCACTGTTGGGACTGAGCCCTTTCCTGCCCTTTACCTGGTTTGGGGGCCTAATTCTCTTCTAAGGACCTCCCTGACTCCTGGACGATGGCATCTGCTGTGTTGTCCCATAATCAGCTCCAGACATGAGGGTAAGTAGAAGGCCAAACCTTTCCTCTCGACTAGGCTTAGGGTCAGGCTCTCTTTTTCCCCCAACTGTAGTCAGCATCACCATCTGAGCTGTCCTGCTGTGTGACTGCTGTGGTCACCTGGTCAACCTGTAGTTTGGCCTGGCGCAGCCCTGGTAGCCTCCACACAACTTACCACTGCAGAT
Source organism: Myotis daubentonii (assembly GCF_963259705.1). Classification (NCBI taxonomy): domain Eukaryota; kingdom Metazoa; phylum Chordata; class Mammalia; order Chiroptera; family Vespertilionidae; genus Myotis; species Myotis daubentonii. The sequence goes on along the minus strand of NC_081861.1, from coordinate 7,240,572 downwards.
GAAAAGCTGATTCCAAGGGGAGCAGAAAGGGGCCCAGAAGGAGTGGGCACATTGAGGGTACTCAGGGGGGGAGGAGCTACCTACCCAGGGGCTGCAGAACTGCCTGGGTGCAAATCCTGCTTCCATCAATTGCCTGCTCTGTGGTTTTTGGCAAATTACTTAATCTCTTATAGTCTCAGTTCCTGCATCTTTATATTGAAGGATAATAGAATAATAGTACTTACCACAGATGGTTATTATGACAATTAAATGAGATTACATAGTGTCTGGCATAAATTAAACTCTCAATAAACATTAGCTGCCATTATTATTACACTAGAAGCCCGGTGCACGAATTCGTGCACCAGTGGGGTCCCTTGGCCTGGCCGGTGGGATCGGGCTGAAACCGGCTCTCCAACATCCCCTGAGGGGTCCCAGATTGTGAGAGGGCACAGGCCAGGCTGAGGGACCCCACCGGTGCATGATGGGGGGAAGGGGAGAGAGATGTGGGAGGTTGGCCAGCCAGGAAGAGACCACGGGAGGGCTCCAGGGCGTGTCCAGCCCATCTTACTCAGTTCAGATGGGCCAGACCCCAGCAGCAAGCAAACCTACCAGTCAGAGCATCTGCCCCTGGTGGTCAGTGCACATCATAGCAACTGGTCAATGAGTTGGCTATCTGCTCCCTGGTGGTCAGTGCATGTCATAGTGAGCAGCTGAGTGGCCTATGCATATCATTAGCACATTATGCTTTGATTGGTTGAATGGCCGACTGGTTGACTGGACACTTAGAATATGAGGCTTTTATTATATAGAACTATAGGCCCGGTGAGGTCCCTCAGTGCGGGGATTGGGCCAAAACTGGCTCTCTGACATCCCCCGAGGGGTCCCGGATTGCAAGAGGGTGGTTCTCGGGTGACGTATCCCAGAATCAGGCTCCCTCCTCTCTGGTTCCGGGTGCGTCATCTGAGAACTACAGCTGCCAAATCACTGCAGCTCAGCAGCTCCTGCATTGAGCATCTGCCGCCTGGTGGTCATTGCGCATCATAGCTACGGGTCAGATGGTAGGATGGTCACTTAGGCTTTTATATATATAGATGTTCTCAGTCCTGGTTCTTGGGCTCCCAGAGCTGGAGCAAAACTACCTATAGCTCAGAGGAGATAAGTAGAGCCTGGCAGTGGCTCTGGCTCTGATTTGGAGGAGGTATGTGGGTACTGCAAGGGTGACAGAAAGATAGCAAACCTTTAATTTGTATAACTAAATAAACTATTTTCACATTTTAATGACACACGTGAGCATCTTCTGTGAATGTACATTTTAGCTTAAGATTTTATGCTGAAAATGGCTACATACAATTCCTGATCAGGACTTTTCATTAATGATCTCTTCAAAATCTTGATTGTGGCTATTAAAGAGAAATGCTTTTTTTTTTCTCAAGTAGGTGGTGGTAAAAAGTTAAGGATAATTTGTTTTTTTCCCCCATTAGCCAGAATTTCTATTTCATTCTTAAAATCATTTAAATCCAGTTGAAAAATTTAAGTTTTTAGATGGCTATTCTTTTCCTCGGGATATACACAGATGATACTCTAATCCTTTAATCCAAAGTATACCACCAACATTATAGAGAAGACAAGCAACAGTGAAAACTGATCAAATCAAAGCTGGTCTTTGAAAAGACTAATAAGGGAGACAGACCTCTGACAATTTCAAACCCAACACACAGAATGAAAAGGTAGAATAACTATAGACAAAATAAATTTTTTTAAAAGAACAAGTGAATCTTTAAAAAAAATTTTTTTAATGTTGACATTAGAGGTGTTTCCCCGTTTCCCCCCCCCTTTGACCACTTCCACCCTCCCTCCCTTGGCCTTCACCAAACTATTGTCCATGTCCATGAGATATGCATACATGATCTTTTTAAACCATAGAGGCAATTTCCAAGACACAGTCCAACATAGGACTGTACTTCTTTTTGAGGTATGAGGGTTTGGTCTTTTCCTCTTGTAGGGATACCAGTTTAGTCTCCTGCTTTCTCTTTTTAAAAAAATTAAATTTATTGGGGTGACAATGGTTAATAAGACTATATTAGTTTCAAGTGTACAATATTATAATACATCATCTGTATATTGCACTGTGTGCTCATCACCCAAAGTTTAGTCTTTCTGTCACCATATATTTGACCCCCCTTCCTCTCTGTGAACCTCTCTATTGGTTTTCAAGTTTTATTGCGAAATGGGCTGATAAGCCAAGGGCTGCATTTGAAATCCTTCAGGAATGCTGGACAGCAGAACACAGATGAAACTTTGGAGAAATGACCACTCAGAGGGGCCTTCAAAATCCTCCACCTGGGAAAACCTTCTGTAGCAACCATTTACTTGATTATAATACTCTTTGCAGTATTCATGTGATTTGGTTTTATACAGATTGATTTTGGACCAATCAGATTTAGTAAGGTTCAGCTTCTTTATCACATTCAATATTCTGGTGCAGAAGGTAGAGGAAACTGTACTCCATGGTCACATAATTATCTTTGATAAGTAGAATGTATATGTTATTTATTTACTAGAGGCCCAATGCACAAAATCCGTGCATGGGGGGGAGGGTTGTTCCCTCAGCCCAGCCTGTGCCCTCTTGCAATCTGGGGCCCCTCGGGGGGTGTCTGATTGGGCCTAAACTGGCAGTTGGACATCACTCTCACAAACCATGACCCCTTGCTCCTAACTACCCACCTGCTTGCCCCTTACCGCCCACCTGCTCACTTCTTACCACTTGGCTCGCCGCTCCTTACTGCCCACCTGCTCACTCCTTACCACTTGGCTCACCACTCCTTAGCACTGCTGCAGAGGCGGGAGAAGCTCCCACCACTGCCATTGCATTCACCAGCTGTGAGCCCCACTTCGGGCTGAGCAGTGCTCCTGCTGTGGGAATGCACTGACCACCAGGGGCAGCTTCTGTGTTGAGCATCTGCCCCCTGGTAGTCAGTGAGTGTCATAGTGACCCATTGTTCTGGTTGTTCCAATCATTCTGCCATAATGGTCGCTGGGCTTTTATAGATATAAATTTGTGCATCCCATTTTCTCATTCTCCACTCCCATTTCCAACCCTCTCCCTCCATAGGCAGGTATTCTGATGTGTTTATTGTGATTATCTTTGATTCTATGTGTTCAGTCAGTTGTACATATTATTTGGTTTGAAAATTGTGTTTCTGTTAAAATTTTAAATACACTGAACATATGGAACAGTTTCTAAAACTTGTACAGTTTAAGGAAGAATAATAAAATTCCCATCTACCTCCCAACCATGCTAAGAACTAGAACATTAAAGTATTTTAGAACCCTCCTGTTTCCCTTCACATACCTCTTCCCCTGCCCCAGAGGAAACCATTATCCTGACCTTGATGTTCTCTCTCTCTCTCTCTCTCTCTCTCTCTCTCTCTCTTTTTTTTTTTTTTTTTTGCTTTTCTTGAATTTGCTTCCTGTGTAAGTATCCCTAAACAATATATGGTTTTGTTTTGAAAACCTGAGTGGCGAGCACACACCCCACTGGTTACTGAAGTTACTCCTGGGTGAAGCTGCCCAGGAGAGGAGGAGCTGAACAGAACCTCTCAGTCACTGTCTGGCTTCAGCTTCCCGAAGAGGTTACAGAGCCCCTTCTGGGGAAGTCAGTGGGTGAGGTCACACGGGAGTCCAGGGAACTAAACACGTGGCTCCCCTCAGTCAGTGCACCGGTGGGGTTGTTGTGTGGACCAGAATGAGTTGTCTGATAACAATATGGGTTGACGGAGTGGGGCCATCTATCTTCTTCTAATCTCCCCATAATCCCCTTTGCCCCCCAAGAGTAGGTGACAGCAGATCACTTCTGTGGGGTGGAATGCCTGTCCGCTCCGGAGCTGGGCTGCTGCTGTGCTTGGAGGGAAGGCTTGCAGGAGCTTTGGCAGCACGTGGTCAAGGTTAGCTAAGTACAGGTACTGTGAGTCAGGCTCACCTGGGCATTCTGTCCTCGGGTTAACAGACGACAGGTGGTGTTGTTTTCTCCTTAGCGAAGAGCAGATACTAAAGGATGAATGTCATGGAGTGGGTGACCTAAGACAAGGGAATATACACTTTATTTTTTCTTTCACCCTTTCTTGTTTATTCCTTATTATCCACATCCCCATCCCTCCCCAAGCCCTGCCATATAGGTATGTCTTTGAATGGGTTTATTCCACAAATATTTATTGAGCATCTACTAAATATTACTATGCACTGTTTTTGGAACTGGGGATACAACAGTGAACAAAACAAAAGGCCCTGCTTTGTGGAGCTTACAGTCTATTGGGGAGAGACAGACACTAATCACAATAAATAAATATGAAATATTTCAGGTGGTGATCGGTGTTTTATAGAAAAACATAAGACAAAAAAAGTAAGATAAGGGGATAGACAGTGCTGGTGAATGAGACCAATTTAGATATGCTGGTCAGGTGACATTTGAGAATACTGGATGGATGGGCAAGTCATCAGATTATCTGGGTAGAAGAGTGTTCCTGGCAGTGAGAACAAGTACAAAGCCAATGAAGAGGGCGGGTACTTGTCAGTTTGAGTAACAGCAAGTAGGCCAGTGTGGCTGGAGAAGAGTGAGTGATGGAGAGAATGACAGGAAATGAAGTCAGAGAGGGGTTGAGGTCCAGAATGTGTAGAGACTTTTGGGACATGGTGAGGGCTATGGCTTTTATTCTGAGGAGCTGGGAGCCATGGGAGAGTTTTGAGCAGAGGAGGGACATCATCTGGTAGGGATTTTTAAAAAGAATTTCAGATAAGAATTAGTAATAGGTATTACAACACTAGGCAAAGAAAAAAACAGACAACTACTAAGAAAACAAAAAGGTATACAACAAAGGATATATAATCAGAGCATACTCTGTGGTTTGATATGAACAATATTTACAATGTCATACTTATGCAAACAGTGATCATTGGTTGAACAAAAATTGTATAAAATCTTTAAAGAAACAGGAGATGCAACCACAAAGATGAGCAAGCAACGAGAGATTATTAGGGTTGAATTAGAAAGTGAAATATATGGAGCTTATACAAATGAAAAATGCAACTGTTGAAACAAAAAACTCAGTGGACAGATGAAACAACAGATCAGACACAGCTGAAGAGGTAATTGGTAAAAAGCTGGAGAAATTGCCCAGAATGAAGTGCAGGAAGAAAAGGAGACAGAAAACATAAAAAAGATGTTGAGATATGGAAGATATAATGAAGAGGTAAAAAATATGACTAACTGGATTCTGAGAAAGAAAATATATAAATAATGGGAGAGGGCAACATTTGAAGAAATAATGGCTGAGAATTTTCTAGAAATTCTGAAAAAAAAAACCCCAGAGGCATAAAGCAAGTGCATTTCTAAAGTAGAATAAATGAAAAAGAAATACATGCCTAAACATTTTAGAATGACACTGAAGAGCCCCCTGTACATCTCCCTCTGAGAGAGAGAGAGAGAGAGAGAGAGAGAGAGAGAGAGAGAGAGATCTTAAAGGTAGCCAGAATATAAGAAAACAAAAACACCTACAAAAACAGCAATTAGACTGGTAGCAGACTTCTAAATACCTATAGCACTGTCATTTAAGATGAGGATAAAATTACATTTACATGTAACAAAGACTGGGACAATTTAACACCAAGAGACCTGTACTAAAAGAGCATCTAAACACTGTATTCATAATGAAAGAAAATGATCCCAGAATGATGATCTGAGATGCAAGAATGTATGCATGAAAATCCAAACACTATGCACATAAAATTATACTAATGATAATGTAGAATTTATGAGGTTAGAAAAAAGGAACAAACTCAACACAATAGCATGTGGTCAAGAAAGAAATGCCTACAGTTGAAGGTTCCTGTGTTCTTGAAAATGGAGGTTAAAATACTGTTTAACTTTAGACCTTATAAATTAAACATGCTTGGTAAAATGTCAAGGATAACCACAAAAAGAATAGAAAAAATGTAAATTCCAAACAGTAGGGAGGAAAATATTGCATAAGAAAGCAAACACTACAAATCTTAAAGCTGAAAAAGCAAGCGAAAGAAAAAAAGAAAGAAAATGAAGCATAGAAAAAATTTTGATAGGAAATAGAAATAAAAAAGTATAATGGTAGAAACAAGCCCAAATATATCACAATAAATGTAAACAGATTAAACTTGCCCGTTAAAAAACAGAGATCACCAGATTACCTTTTTTTAAAAAAAAGGTCCAGCTATATGCCATTCCCAAGAGGTATAATTGAAGCATAAGAGCATGAAAATGTTGTAAAGTAAAAGGTTGGAAAATTATATGCCACATAAATCCTAACAAGAAGAAAAGTTTGTGTTGTTATATTAATATAAGGTAAAATAGACTTCAAGGAAAAATGCATTATCAAGAATAGAGAGGGTCATTACATATTTATCAGGAATATCTAACAATTCTTATTTTGAATAGTCCTAATAAAATATTCTCAAAATATATAAAATTTTAAAAAAGAACTACAAGAGAAATAGACAAATCCACCATCATAGTTGAATATTAATACACCTCTTACAATTACTGCTATATAGTGACACCAAAAAATCAGTATAGATATAGAAAATTTGAACAATACAACTAACAAGCTTGATAATAGACATATGTAGAACTCTGTAATCAACAATTAGAGAACATACATTCTTATAAAGCACACAGGAAACATTAAAAAATATTGATCACGTACTAAGCCATAATCAAGTCTCAATAAAATTCAGAATTGTTATCACACAGACAACATCCTCTGACCATAATGCAATTAAGATAGATTTCAATAACAAAGAGATAAAATTAAAAATCACCAAACATTGAGAAATTTAAAAACATACTTTTATATAACTCACAGGTCAAAGAAGTAACCATGATGAAAATGTTAAAGTACTCGGAACAGAACAATAATGAAATAGGACATGTCTGAACTTATAAAAGAGCAGTATTTAGAAGGCAATTTATATCCTTAAATGCACAAATCAAAAAACAAGGAAGGCTGAAGATTAATGAGCTCAGTATTCAATATAAGAAATTAGAAAAAGAACAACAGAATAAATCCAAAAAATGTGGAAGGAAGGAGATCAAAAAAGATAAGAGCAGAAATTAAAGAAATAGAAAACAAAGACATAATAGAGAGAAGCAACAAAGCCAAAAGTTGGTTCTTCGAAAAGACTAATAAAATAGACAAACCTCTGGAGAGATTGATCATGAAAAAAAGTGAGAAGGCACAAATAACCAATAACAGCAATGAAAAAGGAGACATAACTACAGATTATGTACAGCAGAGAATCAAAAATAAGGGAAGTTGATGCCAATAAATTTGAGAATGCAGGCAAAATAGACCAATTCCTAGAAAACTTTAACGTACCAAAACTGACTCAAGAAGAAAAAGAAATCCTGAATAGTCCTCTATTAAAGGAATTGAAGCAGCAGTTAAAACTCTTTCTACCAAAAATAAATGAATGAATGAATAAATAAATAAATAAACAAACAAATAGCAGAAGGCAGAATTTTCTAGTTGATATGTAGATTACAGATAAGTAAAGAGATACTGATTCCCTCAGCCCTAATGGTGTCCATGTAGAACCTAAGGCAGTGGAGACCCTAGGCAGGCTGCCTCTCTCTATGGGCAGCCTCCTGTGGAGATCCTTAGAGGGTGACCCTTAGTGAAATGTGGTCTGACAAATCCCTCTCCCGTACCTGCAGGAGGTGAGCACGAATGAGTAACATCCAGCACTCAGTTACTGCTCTGTGGTTAAGTGTGTTAAGCAGAGCCGAGCTCAATCACATGGACAGCCTCTTCAGTAGACAGTTTCTGTAGTCTTCTGCTCACTGAGGACAAGGGATCTGTGGAGCTGCTGGAGGAGTCTGTGTTCCAGTTGCCAAGAAACACCATACACAGCCAAGATGTGACTAGTTGGGGTGGGGTTGGGTGCAGGAAGGCCAAGCAGGGGCTTCTAGAGAGTGTAGCTCCTGGTAGAAGCCCTGAAACTCTGTCTTCATGAATATCAGATACTTTTATTCATTTGAAGCTGATGAGCCCTTTTAATGGTGTCCAAGCTAGCTGCGGGGCTAACAATGATGGATGTTCTGCAAATAAGAGCTTCATCATTATTTTGAAATAATTTATATGAAAGAGTTCAATTGTTTTGAAATCTAATCACATTATCGCAAGAAATTTTAACAATATATTCTTCAATAAAACAGAAAGAAAAGCTGTCAGATACCATTTCAGTTGTTGAACATTTTTGAAGACTTTAAAAATTGGTTTTAAATACTTTATCAGCTACTTGTACATAAATTTTTCTTGATCGTGACTACTGAAAATTTGAAAGAACACATCATTAAAAAGTCTTGGTCAGAATTTGGGTGTATCCATTTCAAGCATAAACCTAATATAAAAATAAACATGTTATTCAAGCAGTTTTCAAATTTTTCATTTAAAAATCTGAAAAGACTCCCAGTCAAGGCACATACCTGGGTTGTGTGTTTAATCCCGTGTGGGGGGCGACCGATCAATGTTTCTCTAGAACATCAATTTTTTTTCCCTCTCTCTCCCTTTCCTTTCTCTAAACATGTCCTTAGGTGAGATTTAAAAATAAATAAATAATGAAAACAAGAACTTAAAAAAAGTTGGCAGAGAACTCAGGGTCCACATACAGGGTGGGGAAAAAGTAGGTTTAGAATTTTAAGTACGTAAAAGTTTATTTGTGTATTATTACATTATTTTACATATGAACAACTGTGACCTGCTCTTGCCACACCCTGTAATACAGGGAATACAGAATTCACAAGTAAAGGGCAACAAGAAAAATAACAACAACAACCACACATGCACAACCCAGAACAACAACAAACTTTGAGGGTGGAAGAGTCTGATACCAGAGTTGTTAGAGTATCTAAAATGACCAGTTTTTTACCAAAAAAAAAAACAACCCAACAACTGTGAGACATGCAAAGAAACAGTAAATTATGTTACATATATGGGGAAAATAGCAGCCAAAAGAACATGTCCCCAAGGGGGCTAATATTTGGGACTTAATAGACAAAGACTTTAAATTAACTATTATAAACATTTTCAAAGAACTAAAGGAACCCATATCTATAGAATTAAAGGAAAGTATGAGAACAATGTCTTATAAAATAGAGAATGTCAATAGAGATAAAAATCATAAAGAAGAATCAAATAGAAAATCTGGAGTGAAAAGTATTACAAATGGAATGAAAAATACATTTTGAGGGGTTCAACAACAGATATGAGCTGGCAGAAGAGAAGGGTGAAGTTGATGATAGGTAAATAGAGATTATCCATTATGAAAAGCAGAAAGAAAAAAGAATGAAGAGAAAGAAACAGCCTCACAGACCTGTAAGACTACATCAGTGTACTAACATAAGTATAACAGAAATCTCAGAAGGACAAGAGGAAGACAAAGGGGCCAAAACATCACAAATTTGATGTAAAATATTAATCTATACATTCAACAACCTCAAGTAGAATAAACTCAAAGAGATCCATACCTAGATACGTAGTGAAACTGGTCAAAATCAAAGACAAAAAGAAAATCTCAAATGCAGCAACAGGAAAATGACTTATTGTGCATAAGGAATTCTCAATAACATTAGTAGCTGATTTCTTATCAGAAACCAGAGGACAGAAGACTGTGTTGCAACATCTTCAAAATGTTGAAAAAAAAAGACTGTCAAAGGAGAATTCCACATCTAACTAAACTGTCCTTCAAAGATGAAAGAGAAGTTAAGATAAACAAAACTGAAAGAATTCATTGCTAGCTTCAGGCTGAAATTAGAGGACACTAGATGGTAACTTGAAGGTACCTACATGGGTATGGAAAAAAATAATTTTTGTAACACTTTATTTTCCTATCTGTTATAAAAGATTGCATAAAGCAATAATAATAAAATTTGGTGATGGGCTTATCCTATATAATAAAAAGGCTAATATGCAAATCGGCTGAATGGAGGAATGACCGGTCGATATGAAGTGCACTGACCACCAGATGGCAGATGCTCAATGCAGGAGCTTCCCCCTGGTGGTCAGTGCACTCCCACAGGGAAAGCACCGCTCAGCCAGAAGCCAGGCTCATAGCTGATGAGCACAGTGGTGGTGGCGGGAGCCTCTCCTGCCTCGACGGGAGCACAAAGGAGCAGTGAGCCCAGCGGTAAGGAACAGTGAGCAGGTGGGTGGTAAGGGGCAAGGGGTCCTGGACTGCAAGAGGGATGTCCAACTGCCAGCTTAGGCCTGCTCTCCAGTCAGACATTCCCCAGGGGCTCTGGACTACAAGAGGACTGGGCTGAGGGACCCTCCCCAAGTGCATGAATTTCGTGCACCAGGCCTCTAGTAATGTATAAAGAAGTAATTTGCATGATAATACTACAAAGGAGGGGAGAGGAAACAGGTATGCTGGAGCAAAAGTTTTTACACACTATTGAAAGTAAGTTAGAATTAATCCAAAGTGGAATGTTTCAAATTAAGATGTTAATTGTAATCCCCAGAGTAACCACTAAGAAATTAACTCAAAAAATATATACTTGATAAGGAAATTAAAAAGTTAAAGTAGAAAATATCTACTTACCACAAAAGAAGAGAGGAATTAAAGAACAACGGAACCGAAGACATAAGATGTACGCAAAGCAAATATCAATCCTTCACAAACTCATCCAAAAAAACAGAAAACACTTACCAATTCATTTTATGCAGGCAGTATTACACTAACACCAAAACCAAAGACATCACAAGAAAACTACAGACCAATATCCCTTATGAATATACAGATGTAAAAATCCTCAGGAAAATACTAACAAACCAAGTCCAGCACCATAGAAAAAGTGTTTTATAACATGATGAATTAGGATCTATTTCAGAAATGCAAGGTTAGCTTATCATCTGAAAAGTAATCAATATAATACACCATATTAATAGAATAAAGCATAAACTCCACATGATCATCTCAATAGATGCAGAAAAGGCATTTAACAAAGCCCATTCATGGCAAAAGCACTCAGAGAACTAGGAGTAGAAGGGAACTTCTTCCACTTGGTAAAAGGTAAAACCCACAGCTAACATCATACTTAATAGAGAAAGAATCAATACTTTACCCCTAAGATCAGGAACAAGATAATGATACTTGCTGTCATTACTTCCAGTCAGCACTGTACTAGAAAGTCTAGCCAGGGCTATTAATCAAGAAAAAAACAAAACAAAAAAGCACCCACATGCTGGCCAGGTAGCTCAGTTAGTTATAGCATCATCCAGATAGGCCAAGGTGGCAGGTTCAATCCCCAGTCAGGGCACATGCAAGAATCAACCAATGAATGCATAAATAAGTAGAACAACAAATCAATCTCTCTCTCTCTCTCTCTCTCTCTCTCTCTCTCTCTCTCTCTCTCTCTCCCTCTGTCCCTCCCTCTTTCCTTCTCTCTCCCCCTTCCTCACTCTCTAAAATCAATAAATAGCCCTAGCCAGTTTGGCTCAGTGGATAGAGCGGTGGCCTGGGGATTGAAGGGTCCCAGGTTCGATTCTGGTCAAGGGCACACACCTTGGTTAGGGGCTTGATCCTCAGGAGGGGGCATGCAGGAGGCAGCCAATCAATGATTCTCATCATTGATGTGTCTATCTCTCTCTCCTTCTCCCTTCCTCTCTGAAATCAATAAAAATATATTACAAAAATAAAATCAATCAATAAAATTTTTTTAAAGCATCCAGATTGGAAAGAAAATGTAAAACTATATTTGTAGATCACATGATCTAATATACAGTAAATCCTCAGGAATCTACTAAAAAACTATTTGAACTAATAAACAAGTTCAGCAATGTGGCAGAATAGAAGATCAATAAATAAAAATCAATTGTATTTCTACACAATAGCAATGAATAATCAGCAAGTGAAATTAAGAAAATAATCCCATTTATAATAGCAGCAAAAATAAAATACTTAGGCATAAATTTAACAAAAGTGAAAAACTTATATACTGAAAACACTTCCAAAAGAAATTAAAGACAATCTAAATGGAAAGACTTCTCATGTTCACAAACAGGAAGACACAATATTGTTAAATGGCAATAATTCCTAATTGATATATATATTCAACACAATCCCTATAAAAATTCTAGCTGATTTTCTGCAGAAACATGGCAAACTGATCCTAAAATCCATATAGAAATGCAAGGGACTTAGAAGAGCCAAAACAATCTTGAAAAAGAACAAAGGTTGAAGATTCCAATGCCTGTTTTCAAAACTTACTATATGCAACTATAGTAATCAACACAGTGTAGTCTGGCATAATGACAGACATAGATCAATAGATTAGAATTCAGAGTCCAGAAATGAACCTTTAAATTTATTATTTATGGTCAATTGATTTTTCACAAGGTTGCCAAGACAATTCAAGGGGACGGACAGAATACTCTTTTCAACAAAAGGTACTGGGACAACTAGATATTCACATGCAGAAGAATAAAATTTGGACCCCTACCTCACCACACACAAAAATTAACTCAAAATGGGTCATCAACCTAAATGCAAGAGCTAAAAATCATATAACTCCTGGAAAAAAGCACAGGAATAAATCTTTGTGACCTTGGGTTATTGACTGGTTCCTTAGATATGACATGAAAAAGTCAACTGACAAAAGAAAAATAGGTATGGCCTGGCCAGAGTGGCTCAGGTGGTTGAGCATAGTCCTGTGCACCAAAAGGTTGCCGGTTCAATTCCTGGTCAGGGCGTTGTGGGTTTGATCCCCAGTTGAGGAGCGCAGGGAAGGCAACTGATTGATGTTTCTAACATCGAGGTTTCACTCTTTCCCTTCCTCTCTCTAATCATTTCCTCGGGTAAGGATTAAAAAAGAAAGAAAAAAAATATATAAATTGACTTCAAAATTTAAAACTTTTATGCATCAAAAAACTCCATCAAGAAGGTGAAAAGTCAACCCAGAGAAAGAGAAAAGATTTGCATTTTATATATCTGATAAGGGACTTGTCTCTAAAATACATAAAGAATTCTTACAACCTGTCCGGCTGGAATGGCTCAGTGGTTGAGCACCGACCTATGAACCAGGAGGTCACGGTTCAATTCCCGGTCAGGGCACATGCCCAGGGTTGTGGGCTATATCCCCAGTGGGGGGTGTGTAGGAGGAAGATGATCAGTGGTCCTCTCTAATCATTGATGTTTCTATCTCTCTTTCCCTTCCTCTCCGAAATCAATAAAAACGTATTTTTTAAAAAAGAATTCTTACAACTCAACAATAAGACCATCCCTTCCACTCTCTCTAAAAATCAATGGAAAAAAATATCATCAGGTGAGTTTTTTTTTTTTAAATATATCCCATTGATTTTCCACAGAGAGGAAGGGAGAGGGACAGAGAGTCAGAAACATCGATGAGAGAGAAACAATGACCAGCTGCCTCCTGCACACCCCCCATTGGGGACCGGAATCGAACTTGGGACCCTTTAGTCTGCAGGCCGACGCTCTATCCACTGAGCCAAACCGGTTTGGCGTCAGGTGAGGACTTTAAAAGTAGTTTAAGGAGGAGGAAAAGAAAGTGTCTGGGAAGGGCAGTTAGAGTGAGGACACCTACCCCCATCTCCTGACCTCCTGGTAAGAGGGCTATGCAGGAGCTGCTGGAGGAGCAAAGAGCTCAGGGGAAAGCTAGATTTCTATTCAAGCAGTGGTTCTCAGTGGCGGGGGTCTGGACAATCAAGGGGTGTTTGGGGGCATTTGTTATTGTCACGATAGTTGGAGATCACTGGTGACATTTAGTGGGCATGGACCAGGGATGCTCAGCTGCACAAAATAGCTCCACACAGCAAAGAATTGAACCACATTCCATACAACTTTAGAATGTCCCACCAGACAACCATGTAGGTAAAAAGCCTGGTTATTCATTCATTCATTTACTTAGTCATTCAACATTTACTAAGGGAGCCTACTATGTGCCAGGTAATAGGGATGCATCAGGGTGCGTGCGCGCGTGCGAGCACGCACGCACGCACGCACGCACGCACACACACACACACACATCTGCCCTATTTTTTTTTAATATATTTTATTGATTTTTTACAGAGAGGAAGGGAGAGAGATAGAGAGTTAGAAATATCAATGAGAGAAACATCGATCAGCTGCCCCCTGCACACCTCCTATTGGGGATGTGCCTGCAGCCAAGGTACATGCCCTTGACAAGAATCGAACCTGCAGACGTTTCAGTCCGCAGGCCGACACTCTATCCACTGAGCCAAACCAGTCAGGCAATGTCTGCCCTTCTAGAGCTTACAATTGAGTGGGAGAGTCGGACATAAAAAAAAAATGTGAATTTTGCCAAAACCGGTTTGGCTCAGTGGATAGAGCGTCGGCCTGTGGACTGAAAGGTCCCAGGTTCGATTCCGGTCAAGGGCATGTACCTGGGTTGCGGGCATTTCCCCAGTAGGGGATGTGCAGGAGGCAGCTGATCGATGTTTCTCTCTCATCGATGTTTCTGGCTCTCTATCTCTCTCCCTTCCTCTCTGTAAAAAATCAATAAAATATATTAAAAAAAAATGTGAATTTTATATTCTGTAAGAGGGTGAGGAACACTATGAGAAAAATAGATCAGGGTATGTGCTAGTGGAGAGCTGCAATTTTAAAAAGGATGGTCAGGCCCGGCTGATGTGACTCAGGGGTTGAGTGTCGACCCCTGAATGAAGACATCTCGGTTCGATTCCCTGTCAGAGCACATGCCCGGGTTGCAGGCTTGATCCCCAGTATGGGGCATACAGGTGTCAGCCGATCGATGTTTTTCTCTCATTGATATTTGTATCTCTCTCTCCCTAAAATCAATAAAAAGCATATTTTTAAAAAAATAAAAGATAAAATAAAAAGGATGGTCAGTGTAGGCCTCATTGAGAAAGTGACATCTGAATAGAGACCTGAAGGAAGTGAGGGCATGAGTTGTGTGCAAGAAAAGCATTCTAGGTACAGGTGATGGCCCAGTACAGACCCCTGAGGTGGAAGTGAGCCTAATATGTTCAAGTAGCATAAAGAAGGCAAGGATGGGTGGCATAGAGAGAGCAAGTGGGGAGAGTGGTAGGATATAAGCCCAGAGAGGTTATGAAGGCCACATCATAGATTCTAATATACTAGTATACTGACTGTTCCAGAAATTCTACAACTACATAAATTGAGGCAAGACTGCACTATGCTTTGTTTAGAACTTTATGAAGAATTGCTCATCATCTAGGAAAACTGCATCATCCTACCTGCGGTTTCTGAGTCATCAATCAACACACATGTATGTAGCTGTCACATTCCCAGGTTTAAGTATCATTATATGCAAGACCATTTCATTATGACTTCTAATAGAATTACATCCCAGGCTTTACTTATTAAAATACATATTGTTTTATTATAAATTGCTCTTCCTTTACTTCTCATTTATATTACAATTAGGACATTATATTGGTTTGGGGGGATTATATGTGTAGACAGATTCTATTATCTATGCACTTCATTTCAGAATAGTGAAGAGGCATTTCAAAATATACACTGTAAAAATGTAGTGTTGGGTCCAACAGGTATGAGAACCTCTAAGGAATGGAAAGAAAACTAAGACTCTTCAGAAGCCAGGGTGAGAATGGAGGGGATTTTGCTGATAATTGAAGGTGAGTTCCAGAAGGCCTGGTCAAAGGATTTCAGGGAGGGGACAGAAGGACTGTATGGGGATGTAACTAGGAGACCCTTGGTCTTCTTGTGTTGACTAACATAAAGGGCCTGATCCACTTTTTTCATTTAAGTTGCTCCTGCCGAAACCGGTTTGGCTCGGTGGATAGAGCGTCGGCCTGCGGACTGAAGGGTCCCAGGTTCGATTCCGGTCAAGGGCATGTGCCTGGGTTGCGGGCACATCCCCAGTGGGAGATGTGCAGGAGGCAGCTGATCGATGTTTCTCTCTCATCGATGTTTCTAACTCTCTATCTCTCTCCCTTCTTCTCTGTAAAAAATCAATAAAATATATTAAAAAAAAATAAGTTGCTCCTCACCCTAGGGGTCTCTACCTGATTAACACAGGAGGCTGGGGAACAAAGAGGATCTCTCTTCAATGAAGCCAGAAGCATCCCAAGTCCAGGCTCTTTTTTTTTCCACACAGAACAGTCTAGAGCCCTTGGCTAAGTTCACAGTTGCTCTTAGGCCAACCTCATTGCTATAAACAATGCACCTTTAAGCTATTTAAGAATGGAAAAGAGACAGGTAGAAAGAGGAAACACAATAACAGAGGAAGAGAACCAATGAGGTTAGGCTCAGAAACAGACAGGGAGTAAACAAAGCCAAAGACCAAGAGAGAGAATATTCTTCTCAATCACGACCGTCATTTATTGAATATTTTCTAGGGGCTGGGTATTGGGCAAAGGGATGCACAAGTATTGTCTCAGGTGGAGATGATTAGACTTCCATTTCACAGATGAGGAAAACTGAGGCCCACATCCATGAAGTAGATGGCTCAAGGTCTCATGGCTAGTTTTAACAGGATTCAGCCTTCTAGGTCTAGGTTGTTTAGTATGTCTCAGAGAGGGAGAGAAACAGAAAGATAGAGACAGACAGAAAGATGGAGATAGAGACAGACTGCGAGAGGGAAAGGCGGGGCAGAAAGAGAGGAGACTTACAGACACGCACGCAGACGATCATGTGAGCTGCAGACCTGCACAGAACGGCTTTCCAAGAGATTTGGGGGGAGGGGGCGGGAAGGTGGGCACGGGCAGTGGGCTACGCAGGGTACTCACCTAGTCGCAGTCTGGGGTCGCAGGGGCCCTCGCCCTCCCTTTGCTACCTGCGGGATCCTCCGCAACCCGCTGACCTAGGGTTGAGAGGCCGCCCAGGTAAAAGCTCACCCAGGCCCCACCCCTCACGCGCTCCCGCCCGGCCTCTTTCCCCCACGCCCCCCACCCACCCCGGTCGTTACAGCCTCTCACCGGACAACCTCCGCCGTACAAGCCACGTGTGAGCAGATTCCAAGATCCCAGGAACCGAGAGCTGGATCTCGAGAATACCCAGGAGGTATCCCTCCCGCAGGCTGAAGCGCGAACAGGATAGCTAGCTCCACCGCTACCTACAGCCTCGGGCTCCCATTGGAGGAGTGCCCTCCTGTCGGCCCTGGGATTGGCTGGAGATGGAAACACTTTTTTTTACCCGCTTCCCCCCCAGGCCCGGATCCAGGAGGAAGAAAACCCCGCCCCTTCGGGGTCTTTGATTGGCTGATTAGCCAAGCCCACCCTTTAAGAGGATGAAGATGAGGACTCATCATCCTCTTTTAGCGGGTCTATTAGACTAGCTGGAAACACTCAGATTCTAAGCCCAAAGTGGGGCCTGGCGCGAGTCACCCAATGATCAGATTTCCTGACTTCTTTTTTAAAAATATGTTTTTATTGATTACAGAGAGGGAGAGAGAGAGAGAAACAGCAATGATGAGAGAATCATTCATTGGCTGCTCCTGCACGCCCCCTACTGGGGACCAAGCCGCAATCCCAGGCATGTGCCCTTGACTGGAATCGAACTTGGGGCCCTTCAGTCCGCAGGCTGACGCTCTATCCACTGAGCCAAGCCAGCTAGGGCTGGCTTTTTTTTTTTTTTTTAAATTTAATACATTTTTATTGATTTCAGAGAGGAAGGGAGAGGGAGATAGAAATATCAATGATGAGAGAGAATCATTGATCAGCTGTCTCCTGCACTCCCCCTACTGGGAATCTAACTGTGACCTCCTGGTTCATAGGTCGATGCTCAATCACTGAGCCACACCAGCCTGGCGATCCTGTCTTCTTGACATCTTACTCTGTAAGTCCTTTTGTATAAACCACTGCCCGGTTAAGAGATACGACACTGGCCGGAATTTCCTATAGCTCTACCCTCACTGCAGGGATTTCCGAGCTAGATTTCTATCGCTCAAGATGAGTGTAGCTCCTAATTTGATCCATGGAGGAGGAAGGGGTTATGAGGGTGTGGCTAGTTACCCACCAGCCCCTGCTACTTACTGAGACATTGGTCAAGTGATAACCTCACTAGGAGCCTCAGTTCATCTGTGAAATGGGAAGACAGTTTAAAAATCTCGCCTGAAAGGTGGGGGCGGGGGGGGGGCGGGGGCGGAGCAGGTAAGAGATCAACCAAAGGACTTGTATGCATGTATATGAGTATCACCAATGGACACAGACAGGAGGAGGGTGAGACCATGTGCTGGGGGTGGGAGTGGCCGGGAGAGGTCAAGGGAGGAAAAGGAGACATATGTAATACTTAAATAATAAAGAATTTAAATTTTAAAAAAATCTCACCCGAACCTTGTATGCATATATGCATGGCCCATGGACACAGAAAATGGGGCGTTGAGGGCCTGGGGCGGGGGGTGGGAGCTTATTGGAGGATGTCAATTGGGGCAAAAAGGGGACATATGTAATACTTTCAACAATAAAGAGTTATTTTAAAAATAAATAAATAAAAATCTCACCTGATACTATCATTGTGAGGATTAAATGAAAGAATATAAAGTAATTGCCCAGAACATTAATAGTTAAGGTCTCCTGTCCCAATTCTTGCTTTTCCCATTGTTTCAGACTGAGGGAACTATGGCCCAGAGAGGCAAACTGATTGGCATGATGGTACACAGCAGTAAGACCCAAAATAAAACCCAAACTTCTGCCCTCCAAACGATAGCTGTTTAAGAAGGAAGGAGAGACAGGAAGGTTCTTAATTTCAGACCTCCAATTGAGTCTGGGGACAGGGTTTGGAGTAGCCCATGAATTTGTATGGGGGGAAAATTACATCTTTATTTTTCACTCTCCTCTTGTTGAAATTTAGCTCTTTTTTTTTTCCAGCAAAGAATGTAACTAGCCACATTAGTCACAATTACTTGTGACTGTCACCAACAGAAATCACAGAGCTTTTCATATCACATTACAGTGGTTGCAGTTCAAAATAATGTCGCAGATCTTTTGAAATATCATGCAACCTCTATTTTAAAATCATGACTGTCATTAGACCCTCCATTGGATCTTATGATTTAGTGAATTAACGAGGAGCACATATATTATTATAGCACATATTTGCTTTTGCCATATTTTAATAATTATATTTCAATATAATCACTTTCTTTTGTAACCAAAGGTATTTTATTTTATGCATTTAAAAGATAGTATTTTATGAAGTTCTATAAGCTTCACCAGACCATCAAACAGATCCGTGTATACAAAGAGTTAAGAATACTTGTCTTACACAGAGAACCTGGTGGTTGGGGGGGGGGAGAAAGGGGGGGAGTAGAGGACTAGGTTTTTGAAAGATGGGAGGGGGCATAAGAAATATAGTCAACAATATTGTAATTAACTATATATGGTGTTAGATGGATACAAGATGTATTGGAGTTGCCCTGGTCGGTGTGGCTCAGTTGGTTGGTTGGGTGTCATCCCATGCACCAAAAGGTTGCTGGTTTTTTTCTGGTCAGGGCACATGCCCAGTTGTGGTTTTGATCCCTGGTGGAGGGCATGAAGGAGACAGCTGATCGATGTTTCCCTCTCACATTGAAGTTTCTCTCTCTCCCTCTCCCTTCCTCTCTCTCTAAAAATCAATTTTAAAATCTTTAAAAAAAGATTTATTGGGGTGATCACTTAGTTATATAATGTCCAATCACTGGGTTATACACCTGAAACTAATATAATATTGTATGCCAAATGTAATTGAAAAAGTAAAAGAAAATTTTAAATCAAAGTAAAAAAAATTACAGTCAAGGACAAAAAAAACAAACAAACCACACAAAAAACCTTGTTTTTAAACTCTGGGCTCCAGGAGAGTCTGTCATGTTTCCTTGTTATATCTCTATCACCCAGTTTAGTATCAGGCATACAGTAGGTGCTTAATAAATGTTTACTGGATGAATAATAGGATTCCTTCCTAACCATCCTACACACCCCCAAACGAGGGAGCCAGTGCTGGCCCTTTTGATGACCTAAAAAGGAGGGATATTCCTGAATCTAGTTTTGGTTAAATTTTGCCAGTCTTTGGCTCACAGCAGTGAGTGGCATTTTAAAGGTCTGGCCCCAGGACATTCTGGGGACTTCATGCACAGGAGCAGGGCCCTCAGCTGCAGAGGAATGGGGTGAGCTGTGAAGGACACAAAGACAATTAGCTTCAGCATGGGAACAGGCCCTGGGGTACATTGGGTCCACAACTCCCCCTTCTCCTCCTGGTTTCTGTTTAGGGCCTGTATTTTCTGGTCTTCAGCAAAGACTATACTTTGGAGTTGGACGTGGCCTTAAAGACCTTCTAGAACAGTCCATTGGTTTTGGAGGCCGAGATTGGGCAGGACCTGAAGCCATACCATACACCAAGGAGTGAGGGCACAAGGAACAACAAGATGTCACTCTAGGCAAAGAACCTCTCTCCCATGCCTCAGGCCAGGGCATGAGCACCCTGGTTAAGTACATTAGAATCCCATACTTGGCCCCTAATAGTGCCCCTGAAGCCAGAGGCCCTCTCTGACAGAGTGGGTGAAGCAGAGCCTCAAATTCCAAGATGAGGGCCTACGGATTTGATTAGGAAGACAGAGAGGAATCAGGGAAGAGTATGATGAAGGCGAGGCTTCACAGGTCTAATTTGGGGCTGGATTCCATCTGGAGAACTTAGGCAGGTTACTTCTTCTGGGCTGATGCCTAAGCTTGCAGATGGGAAAACTGAGGCCCTCTACAGAGGGCGAGGGAGTCATGTTGTGAGGTAGAGCAGATTGAGGCAAGGGTACCCAGGCCATCTGTCAGACTGGCTGGGATCTTCTTGCCAGGCTGACCTTTCCTGGCCCACTCCAGGCCTTTGCCCCTGCTGCTTTCTCCTCCCCTTCACTTCACCACCTGCTCACTGGGACTGGCTGCAGATATCGCACATAGTTGTCTCAATGGACTGTTCTAGAAGGTCTTTAAGGCCACATCCAACTCTAAAATATAGTCTTGGTCTTGACTCAGGATCCTACACTCTCAGCTCTGGCTCTGAGGCAAAATGTTCCCTTTTCTGGGTCAGAGTTTCCCCTCCCCACTTCTGACAGTGTAGTCCCAGGTCAGAACTAGAGGGCATCCAAGCCCCCATGCTCTTCCCAAAATATTTATCAGAATCATGGAGTATGTTCAAGGTCTGGTGTTCCAACCATTTCATAGAAGAGGCCCAGAGAGGAAGGGGCCTTGCCAAAGGTTCCACAGCAACCTGGTAGTCATCCTTGACTTCTCTCAATCCTTCTTTTCCCATATCTAAAGCCTGTCAGTTTCTGCCACTCCTGGTGCTGCTTGTGTGCACATCTGGTGTGGACCTGGTACCTCTTTTGTGAAGCTACAGCTGAGAAGACTCCAGTGCTCACCATGACTGACAAAAGGCCCAAAGAAGGAGTCAAGACTGAGAATAATGGTCATATTAATTTGAAGGTGGTGGGGTAGAATGGTTCTGTGGTTTAAGATTAAGAGACATACACACTTGCCAAAACCGGTTTGGCTCAGTGGATAGAGCGTCGGCCTGCGGACTGAAAGGTCCCAGGTTCGATTCCGGTCAAGGGCATGTACCTGGGTTGCGGGCACATCTCCAGTAGGAGATGTGCAGGAGGTGGCTGATCGATGTTTCTCTCTCATCGATGTTTCTAACTCACTATCTCTCTCCCTTCCTCTCTGTGAAAAATCAATAAAATATATTTTTAAAAAAAGACATACACACTTAGTAAACTAATAAAAGCCTATTGTGAACGACAGGGTTTGTCAATGAGGCAGATCAGATTCCAATTTGATGGGCAGCCAATCAATGATACAGACACACCTGCACAGTTGGAAATGGTGAAGATACAACTGATGTGTTCCAGCAGCAGACAGGAGGTGTCTGCTAAAAAGGGAACCTGCTATTTACTCCAGAACTCTGTTCCTCCAGACCAAGAAGACATTCTCAGTTAGAAAACTGCAATTTGGATCCACTGCATCCTGACTATTACAGTACAGTTTTCTCTGTTCTTTCATTTTCCCCTTCCCTGCTCCTTTATTGTACATAAATTAACTGATGTATGTGCACAAGCATTTGCATGTTTTAAACTAAATGACCAATGGTATGTTTTGATTGACATGAGATGGGGAATGGAAATGAGATGGGGAAAAAGACTGGTTCGGTGAAAATACCCCCTTTTCTTCAGTGGAAGCTCATTCAGCTCTTATCTCCTATTTAAGTAAGTTATTTTACTTCTCACTATTGAACAACAACAACAACATAAAAGTCCTTGCATACCTTGTTCAATTGGAGAATTTTAATGTTTTTCATTTATCATTGTAAACCCAAGGACAGTTTTTATAACTTTTTTATACACAGACAGCTGTTACATGTAGGGCAACTGTCTTTATGTAAAGGTAAATTACTCTAAAAGAAATGAATCCTAGATAGTTTCTCCTTCATGCCCAGCATCTTGTTGTTTAAATAAACTTTTTGTTTAAACTGGAAAAAATAAAGCCTGTCAGTTCCAGCATCTTAAAAGCTCTCATAGAACAGATACGTTTATAGTGTGGGACAATGCCAATTAGTTTATGTAGACACTTCGCCCTCAGGGAGATGGAGCATAACCCTCCACTCCTTAAGCATGAGCTACCCTTAGTGGCTTCCTTCCAAAGCAGTGTGGAAAGGGGGAGGAGTAATTTTACAGCATAGAGATCTGACATACACTACCTCAGCCATGACAGCAATGTTAGCATGGACAGTAATAAGGCATATTGATAGCACACACCCTTGATATGATGCAATGAGAACAGGACTTTATTTCTGTGGTCTTCCTTCCCCAACCTCACAACCCCACTCTAATCATGAAGAAAATATCAGACAAGTCCTAATTGAGAAAATTATACAAAATACCTGACCAGTACTCCTCAAATGTTGATGACCCCAGGCCATTAAAAACAAGGAAAGTCTGAGAAACTGTCACAGCCAATAGGAGCCTACAGGGACATGATGACTAAATGTAAGGTGGCATCCTGGAACAGACAAAGGAAATTAGGTAAAAACTAATAAGATATGAATAAAGTATGGACTTTAGTTAACAATACAGTATTAATACTGGTTTATTAATTGTGACAGATGTACCATACCAATGTGAGATGTTAACACTAGCAGAAACTGGCTGTAGGGTATATGGGAACTCGTATTACCTTAGCAATAATTCTGTAAATCTAAGATTTTGAAAATAAATTTAAAAAGCCTATATCCACCCCATCACACCTCTCAACTTAAGGTATAGCTTTGTTCACTGCTCTCCCTTCCTCCAATCCATTCTGCTGGCAGCCAGCAGAGGGCATTCTCTAAAACACAAATCTGAATCCTTCCAGCAAAATAAGGGCGTTGGATGGAAAGTTCTGGAGGTATCTTGCAGAACACTGACCCTGATGACTACATTGGTTGCCATTATGATCCAGAAAGAATCTGGGTGTTATTGCCGATGTCTCTTGAAATAAAATTACTGTATTCAAAATTTGAAACATCTCCCAGATAGAGCCCGCCTTTCAGACTCCCAACTCACGACTCCTCTCGCCCTCAATCACGCAGCTACATAGTAATTTCCTTTTGCTTTGCAAACTCCTCGACCTGAGCCATCTTTTCTTGCCTTCTCTCCCAGACCCAGTGCCAGGGACTCTGCAACCCCTCCCTAAGACGGGAGAGCATCCCTGCATTATCTAACTGATGTTTTTTCTACCACATGCGAGAAAAATGGATTCCTCTGGCTCATTCCGCCCCCGCTCAGCTCACACTAGGCCCGAAGAAAGGTTTGACGCAAGATAAATTAAAAGATGAATCACTGAATAAATGGATGTTCTAGGGCGCAGAGCTTTTCTGCACGCATGCGCGAGGGGAAGGCGTGGGAAGCTGTTTGATACCTGGCTGAGGCCACTGCAGCAGCCAGGAGAGGGAGGGGCTTCCTCAGCCTCGTCTTGCCATTGGTCAGGATGGTCCGCATTGGCCTGACGCCACAGCTCTGCAGTCCCGCAGAGATCGACCCCCTGCCGGCCAAATCCCCCCCACCCTAACAACTCGCAACTACCATCTCGCAGGCCAGTGGCGTAGATAGGCCTATAGTAAGGGGGGCTGCAGCTGTTGGGAACTGGGCACCGGGCGGAACAAAAGACTCAAAGCAGCACTTTGAACTTGCTGGGAATTTTATTAGGATTACCAGGGTTCACAGGGAATGAACTGGGCTTCTGGGGGGTGGGGGGCAGGAATACCGCAATGGCGAAGCGGCCTTGCATAGACACCGATGCGGGCTAGCGGGCACAGCAGGTGGAAAAGTGAGGGGAAGAGAGAGACTTAGGACAACTGGGAGGCAGCAGCTCTCCCAAGGCCACAGCAGCCCTCCCCGCTTCGGGATCAGGGGTGTTCACTCCAAACAGCACGAGGAGGGGGATAGAGGGGCCGTGGCCAAGGCATCACAATAAATACGTAGCAGCACACAGAAGCCTGCGAGGGAGGAGGGCTGAAAGAAGGGGGGTCCCCCTTTCCCTCCCCCCAAAATAAGAACTCTGCAATTACTAAACCATAAAAATAAACTTCAAACCCGTGTACGAAGTGGTCACCCCCCAGAAGTGCAATGTGGGGCCTCAAGGCCCTAGCTGAGGGGGAGGGCAAATGGGACAGAGGGAGAGGGACACAGAGGCAGTAGCCACAAGGGCAAGGGTGAGACATTTGTTTATCCGGTTTTGCCCCTCTTGCGGGGGTTGGCCCAAGCATTCTGGGCCTGAAGCACCTCCTCCACGTCAGAGTCTTCCCAGTCTTCTTCGATTCCTTCCTCCTCCTCATCTTCCTCCTCTTCCTCACTTCCTTCCCCCTCATCGCTGTCCTCATCTTCTGGCAGCACAGGGGAAAGAGGGGAAAAACAGAAAATGGAGGAGGGTGGTTAGATGGGCAAGAACATGTCACTCCTAATGGAACACAGCCCCTAATTAGGGCGGTTGGGGGCCAGAGACCACTTGCCAAGCACCTCTGCTTGGAGCAAACAGCCAAGTGTGTGTGGGGGGGAAACAAACAGGAAGGTAGGGTGGGCTCCTTGCCTCTGTCCTAACAAAATGGATACATATCTGAAAGCAGCTTCTCCTCCTCCTGTATGTAACAATGTGTGTGTCTTCCTGAGCTGCGATCTCAGCTGAATAAACCTATTCATCCCCAGGCAGCTCCCTCACTCCTTCTCCATAGTCTGATGCAAACAGGCCCAGTCTGTCTTCTTCAGCCCAACCCCCACCCCCACTCCCACCCTAGGGCTGGGCAGATAGCGCTGCCTCTCCTCCTCCAAAAGAACAGGTGTTATTAGATGGGAGGGAATGGGGCCAGCAACTCCCTCAATTTCCCTAGGCAAGCTGAAAATTTCGAGATTGACTGTACTCATTCACTCAATGCCTCCTTCCTTGGTCCCCTGCCCTCAATGGAACTTTTTGACTGTGAGGTCAAAACTCTGAGTGGTTGGTCTTCCCCCAGAGGCCTGCCTTATGTCCTCTGTGTTTCTCCCTGCATCCCATCATTCTCACCACCATGCCCTTTCCCTTCCCAGAAAATGGTTCACTTCTCCAGTCATTCAAGGCCAGAACCAAACCTGGAAGTCACCTGAAATACCATCTTTTCCCTCAAACCCCATACTCATTTCTCAAAAGGCATTCTTTGGTGAGAAAAAATGGCTTCTGAGGTCAAGAAGCTTGAAAAATGCTGGGTTCTATGAAGTTTAAATAGGTTTCTTAAGCAGGACTTCTCAGAGCCTTTAAGGTGTTAATGTACATGTGACTACATGAAGATATTCATGTATGCAGTATTTTCCCCGACATATGCAACCACTGAACCTTTTTGTGAGAAGCAGCTTTCAGAACTGGTGAAGGGTCCTCAGAAGACAATTTGGTAAACTGTGCCCAACATATGCATTTTCACCCTTCCAGGTCCTTGTTCATGTGATCCCTTCTACTGAGAATGCCCCATAACACCCCTTAAGACGAATGCAGCCTCCAATTCAAATGTCAGTTCCTTTATCTAGTTCTCCCCTTCCTCATTCTTGAGGTACAATTAGCTGTTCCCTCCCCTGGGCTCACAGAGCATAATGTTCACTTTGCCCCCAGCTCCCCGAACAGGACTGGGAGTTCCCAGAAGGCTAGGGCTGAGTACAAAGTGTACTGAATTATAATGTGTTTGCTGCTTTATTTCTCTCTCTCTCTTTCTCTTCTCTCTCTCTCTCTCTCTCTCTCTCTCTCTCTCTCTCTCTCTCTCAGCCAGTCCTTAATTTCGCACAGACTCTCTCCTATATCTTCCCTCCTCTTTGTATTTTGCTGTTGCAACCTATCTACCCATCAGCTAGAACTGAAATGTATTTCTTTGGTTTTGTTACATTTGTAAGTTAAATGTTCCTGGCCTTGATTTGTTTTGCAAGTTGCACAGATGCTTTTTTCTTTTCACCACAGGGCAGATTGTGCTCATGTCTCCATTCCCTGATCCTGGCCAGCTTTTCCCTGAGGGAAGAGAAAGGAGGGAGGACAAGAGGGGGTCCAGCTCACCTTCCTCACTGCCCTCCTCATCCTCCTCCTCGATTGACGATTCTTCTTCAAAGATGTCCTCTACCTCATCCGCATAGTAGCCCAGGTTGCTGATGTTAAGCTGATTCTTCTGAGGCTCTGCAATGGCATTCTCATAGTAACCAATGTCTCTGTCATCATCATCACTGCCTTCATTGTCACCTTCATTGCCGTCATCATCACTGCCTTCATTGTCGCCTTCGTTGCCATCATTATCTTCATCATCACTGGTCTCATTGTCTCCGTAGTCACTGTCGCTGCTGTCAAGGTTGTTGCCACAGCCGCCACCTTTGGAGTTCTCACCACCATAAGTGTGCTCATCAGCACTGTCACTGTTTTCGGTGGTGAGGTGGCGGTCTGGGCTTTCACAGTCATAGACGCTCTCACTGTCACAGAAACTCTCACTGAAGTCAGTTATCTCGTTGTCCGTGGTCTCGAAGCAGTCGGTGGTCTCCATGAAGTCAGAGATCTTGATGTCGTGAACAGTCTCATTGTCAGTGATAAAATCACTGTCTGAGGTCTCGCCAATAATGTCTTGCATCAGTTGATAGTCATCAAAGTCATCCATGATCACCAACTCATATCTGTTCTTCTTTTTAATCTGGGAAAACCTGTGGTTGAATATAAGTTTGGGGGGAGGTACAAGATAGACACTGAAAGATGGGAAGTAACTGGGAAGGCAGTAGGCTACAAGGGCTCCCAGGGATGAAGCTAGGGTGGGGGGAGTCCCATTTCTGCCCCTGACTGTGTAACCTAAGGCTAATCACACCCCATCTCTGGGCATCATTCCCACTTGTAAAACATATTGGACTGAATTGTCTCAAATATCCCTTTTGGCTTTATAAACCCTGTGTGATACTAAAACATCATCTCTCAGCCTCTAACCCCCCCATCACCTTTCTTTCTTTTCTTGCTTCTTTCTCTTTGCTCGGTAGCCAGCTTCTCCCATCATGTAGTAGCGCACAGGGTTGACCCACAGGTCATTCTTGATAATCTGTTGAGAGAGGAGAAAGGAGAGAACAGAGCTATGAGTACAAGCCCCAGAACCTACTCCCAGCACCTAGAGGCAAGCCCAGCAAGGCCTTCCCAGGAGGGACCCCACCTCAGCAATCCTGTCAGCCTCTGGGAGGCTGTGATTTGAGAACCAGCTGAAGAAGCTATAGTTGGTGTCCTGGTTCCTTCCCTTGTGAGCCTGGGGTTCCTGGCCCTGGTGCCAGCGGATTGGGGTGGAGTGAGACACCAGCCGGCCTAGGGAAAAAGGAGGCTGTGAAGAAGGCACTGAGCAAGGGTAGGTGTGGGTCCCATGGATTTGCCCTGGGGACTGTCTCTTACCTGATCGGTTGCGCTGGAACTCCTTGACAATCACCATATTTGTGAAATAGGGGTTTGTCTTGAAGTACAGCTTCATTTTGTAGCCCATGGAGATATGTCTGAGGTCCTGTACCTGCTCAGGGTGGGGGTAATGATGGAATCACCACCCCACCATTTCCCCCACCTCACCTTGAAGGACCAGATTCCTTGGCTGGTCTTAGTAAAAACATCTCTTTGGCCTGACCTGCAGATTGGTCAAGTAGCGGAAAATGTCTTCATCGCGTTGACTGATCAAGACTGAAATTTTGGGGTGGTTGAGGAACTGCGGGAGGGAGCGGTTTAGGTTAAGGAGTGACTACTCTTTGAGAGGAGGGAGGGAAGGCCACGCAAGTCAGGTCAGGCAGGGCAAAGCAAAAGAGAAGCTGGAGCAGAATTCCTTCTGTGTGCTTTTGATATGTGTGGAACAAGTGGGTCATGGGACATGACCTGTACTTCACTATATTTCCATGATACTATGTGGTGAGAGCTTGTGTTTATGCTTTGTAAAACCTCTATTAGGTGGCCTTGCCATGGTTCTTACTTGTTGTGTCTGGGTGCTGAGGGTCTATGTCCATGTGATTGTGTCTCTGGATGCTGAGGGCTTGTGTTCACGAAACATTGTGTATCTGGGGGCTGAAGGCCCATATCCAAGTAATGCTGTATCTGGTTGCTGAGGACCTATAGTCACTATATTATATATTTAAGTGTTATGGGTCTTTATCCACATGCTATGTATCTAGGTCTGAGGGGTTCTGTCCAAATTAAATTGGGTACTGAGGGTCTGTGATCATGGATCCTTTGTATGGGAGTGTCAAGGATCTATATCTATGTAATTCTGTGTTAAATCCATGTGTTCCTAACATGTTGCATGTCTATATGTGTGTCCCCCAGAGATGGGGTTATCACTAGTGAATGTGATTTTTTTTACTCCCCTTTCCTTCATTTAACTCCTTGATATCTATTCCTAGGTATTCCTTCTCCTGATCCTTTAGGGGCTCAAGTCCCTTTCTAGCCCCCTTTTCTCCAGCCAGGATTAGGGTCTCCGTAGCATCTAAGCAGACACCCAGGCTTTAAGAGCCATGTGTGAGTTAGGCACCCATTCTGGGCAATTTCCCCATTATGGAGCCCATTACTATCTCAGAGTCGGTTTATTTTCTGTGTACCCCTCCCTCCTCCTTTCACCATTTATGGTCCAATTTTTCTATGTGCCCCTCTACTACCCACCCCTTTTTACCGCCTGTGATCCATTTCTTTCTTTTTTAATTCTTTATAGTATTATATATGTGTGATCCATTTCTTTATGTTATGCTCTTCATCTTCACCCTTCCCCATGTGGTTCAGTTTTTATGTTGTGTGGCTCCTCCCCCCACCCCCCCCATCTCCAATCCAGCTTCTCTGATGTCTCGCCCCCCTCCTTCCCTCCCTCCTCCACCAAACGTAGTCATTCTTTCAATAGAGGCCCGCCCCCACACACTTTCACCCTGTCTCCCTCCCCCCATCTCCTCCCCTTTCTGTCATGGGCTCGTAGCCCATGGAATAGGTATCAAGGATACTGCTTTGACCCAGAAGCCTGGGATGTGCTGGATGATAAGATCTCTGCGCTCCAGGAAGGGTCTCCGCATCTGGATGAACTTGCGCTTGAGGCGGAGGAAGGCCTTGCCTGCCTTGACGTTCACCGCCTCCAGGTCTAGCTGAACGCTTTCTAGTGCCTGCAGGACGTACTGTATCTTCTCGGGATTCACCTCTCTGCTTTGCCTCTTCACCTTCCTCTGCTTCCTCCTCCTCCTCCTTCTCTTCTTCCTCACATTCTCCTTCACCTCCTCCTCATCATCTTCTACTATAATGATGGCCTCTTCCTTCCCCTGTAGACCGGCTAACACCTGGTACTCCCGTCCCCCTATGCTACAGGTATCTATGGCCTCTCCACTAAAGCCGCTCGGCTCCGGCTCGGGCTCCAGCTCCGGCTCCGGCTCCGGCTCGGTAACCTGAATGTCGATCTCCAGGCTTCCCCCCGCCACCTCCTCAGGAGAGAATGTTTCAAGGCTCTCCGCGGGAGGGGGCGCCTCCCCATACCCAGACTCGAATTCGGGATCCCAGTAGGAACACCCGGCACCTAGGGTGAAGTACGCGCGCACTCCCCCCTCCTCCAGAATAACATAGGGGGGCGGCGGGGGCAGAGTGGGGCCCAATCCCACCCCCCTCATGTCAGCCAGCACCTGTGCCGCCTCCGTTTCCTCCCGGAGCCTCGGGCGCTGCTCCGGTGGAGGCAGGGGCAGTCGCATGAGCGGCGGTGGCGGCGGAGGCGGCGGCGGTGGCGGCGCGTCATCCTGAGAGGGCTCGGAGCTGCTGAGGCGGCGGGCCTTGGCAGGAGGCCCCTCATCCGGGCGGTCCATGCTGACTGCGCTTAGGGCACCGAGCTCGCCCCTTCCCGTCTCAGACAGGCCGCTGCGGCCAGTCAGGAACACCTGAAGCGAGACCCTGCGCCTGCACACCACCCGCACCGCTCGCCGCTCCGCTCCGCTCTGCGCTCCCTCCCCCGGAGCCTGTCCTATTCCCTCCGCGCCAACGGCTCAGGTCCCGCCCCTCGCTGACGTCAAGAGCCTATTCTGCCTCGCCATTGGCTGTCAGCTGCAGGGGCGGCACTTACGTTTCCCAGACCGCTGCCCGCTCTCACGCAATCTGCTTGCCAACACCCCACCTCATCACTTTCCCATTGGCTCCCCTCAACTCTGCCAATCATGGAGCTGACGCCCCCGCGCGACCTGAGGGAAAGCTGAGGGGCAATTGGCTGAGAGAAAAGCTTGGGGAAGAAGCCCCCTCTCCCTCACCCTTTCGCGTTTTATCCAATGGGAAAAGTACCAGTG
Source organism: Myotis daubentonii (assembly GCF_963259705.1). Lineage (NCBI taxonomy): Eukaryota > Metazoa > Chordata > Mammalia > Chiroptera > Vespertilionidae > Myotis > Myotis daubentonii. The sequence goes on along the minus strand of NC_081861.1, from coordinate 7,209,788 downwards.
TTGTTTTTTTTTGTGTGTGTGTGTTTTTTTTATTGAATCACAGGGTATGGGGGGAGGGGGGGATAAATGGCGATATTAGACTTGGCTTGCGGTAGTGAATGCCATACATTATACAGATGTATTATAAAACCGTACCCCTGAAACCGATGTAATTTTATTCATCAATCTTACCAGTGGTTCTTAAGAACAAAAAATCAAAACAAAAAACGAAGGCAGGCGCTGAGCACGACGTGCTCGAATCAAATTGGAGAGCCTCGCTGTCGTTCATCCATCCCCCCTCCTCCGCTTCCCTCCCCTCCTTTTCCCTGCCGCAACTACGCACTTCTTAAATCTGCCTCGTCTCCAGCCCCTGCCCCCAGCTTTTGCCATGCAGCAGACAGCAATGAGGCCCCCTGCGGATTCAGGTTGCTCTAACCCCGAGCCGGTACTTCAGTGGAGACCTAAGGACTTTGATTTGAGGCCAGGATTTGACGTGGCGTTTTTCATCTCTGCAAAATGGCTCTAGAAATAATCACGCAAAAAAAAAAAAAAAGTAACATCTATGCGTCACTAAAATGATGTGAATCAGTTCGTATGCTAGATTTTTCTAGGTCTTTCTCATCACGTACTCAATACTTCTTCCCCTCCCTTCCTCTCCCTTTCCTCGGTGTAGACTGTATTTAATTGTATTTGAAAAAAAATTTTTTGGCCAGATGGACAGGTCTCTGATGAAGCGTGGTAGGGTTCTGGCTTTGGTAAGGATTCAAATCAGGGGTCTATTCCCTCACTTTGTAACTCTGAGCCTCAGTTTCCTCTCCTCTAAATGAGGTGTCCTTAAAGAGAAGTGTAGGAAACTACCCATTGCAGCCTTGTAGTAGAGAACTGGAAGCAACCTAGAGACCCATCTCCAGGGGAATGGCTAAGGAAAATGTGATATATGTGGATAAGATGACAACTAGAATGAATTAGATCTACATACAGCAATATGGCTGGATCTCTCAAAAACAGAATGTTGAGTGAAAAAAGAAACAACAAGATTTATAGTACAATACTGTTTATGTAAATTAAAACACATAACAATACCATATATTTTTTCACAGATACACATATATGTAAATAAACACATGAATGGTAGATTGGAAGGACATATGTTAAATACACGAGAGTGGGTGCCTATGTGGGAGGGGGATGGGATCAGGGATGGTTGATGAAGGGGATAAAACAAAACAAAATAAAGACTAAAAGGACTTCGCATGGATCAATGATGATATAGTTGTGCCAAGAACTGAGGAGCATGGTCACCTCAATTCTGTGCACCTGAGAGAATAAGTAAATAAATAATAATTGAGTGCCCAGGCAACAGTCTGGTTGGGTAGACTCCCAAGCTTGGGTTCCCTCCTGTGACATCCCTCCCTCTGAATTTAGGCAAAGCTTACCAAAGTGCCAGCTGCATAAAGTGGATCCTTCAGAAGATCTCCCATCCCAGATTGAGCAGGCCCTCCAGAAGCCATTACTTTGTGGGGGGCATTTCCTAACCCCATCAGCTCTCCCCAAGTTGGATCCCTAATTCCCAGTCCCCATTCTCCATGGTGGTCCAGTTTCAGGAACACCTTGTTTGGGTTTTGGAGAAGAGGCTGACTCAGGAAGTTGAAAGTGATACCTGGGGGCTCCGGGCTTTGGGAAGAGAATGGGGTTCTCAAGTATTCTGTCTGCCATGTTCAGAACCTGGGCCAAGGGAGGAAGATCTGATGAGATGGGAGTCTCCATCTTGCTACATGCATATGTACTTTTCAAGTTCTATCTCACTGGCCACTCTACTTCCTGCTGCAGGCACATACTGTAGTTTGTCTCCTCTCAGTTAGGTGCATACATGTATGTGTGTGTGCATGCCATATATGTCTCTACATACAGGCATTTACTCACGCATGTGTAGCAGGCAGGGGTGCCTCCCCATAAAAAGTCACACAAACACACTGTCTCATTCAATCATACTTCCCCACATGTGGTCATGCAGACAGGACACACAGACACACAGACACACGCAGACAGACACACACACACACACAGTCAGAAAGAGAAAACATCCAATATAGCATTGTTCATTTCAGTTTTCCATTTACAAAATCCAATGGTGAATCCAGGCAGTTAGAAAAAAGAAATGGAGGAAAACCCTCCTGAATGTACCCTATTTACCCCACCCCCGTGGCCCCCCCACCCCACCCCCTGGAAAAGGCACCCCCATCACTATCACTGAGAGAACAGGTACCCTCCCACCCCCAGCCTCTCAGCCACTCTGGCCTGCCTTTCCAGGACAACTCCACAGCCAGGCTCATTAATGTCTCTCCTGCCTAGAGTGCCCTCCCCATTCTTCTGGGGTCAAGGCTTAGGACTAGGGTTTCAATAGGGAAGGAAAAGGGGGTGGATAAATACAGATCTGCCCCGCCCACAGAGAACCTGGGCAAGACCAGGCAAAGGAGTGCCAGCTTGGATCCCCAGTCCACAAGAACTGTCCTTGGTGTGAACCCAGAGTGGACTCTGCCCTGGGAGGGAAGCTTGGGATCACCCACCTGGGGAATCTGGCTACAGTCTGTTCCACTTTGGGAGAAGGTAAGGGTGGAGGGTGGCAAGTCGGGAGCTGAGGACCCGGATGACCAAGGGCTACCACGGAGGGGCTTGAGGGCCCTGAGGCTTGAAGAGGACGAAAAGAGGTTGGATAGGGATGGATTCAAATCCACAGTGCCTTGGAGCTTATCCACTATGAGATACCAAGCCCTCCCCCGCCCCCCAATTTTCATCTTTGGGAGAGTAGTGTGAACCCAGGAGACAATTCTGGGGCTGAATTCCACTCTGATGCCAGGCTCTGGGATCCAGCTACTCTGGGGAGTTCAGCTCTCTCCCTATACTTCCGGGGGGGGGGGTGCTCCTGCCTGTATGGCACCCACATCAGCCCTAGTGGAGCTGGAGTGGATTTCCATCCTTAGAAAGAAGAGCTGGGGGCTGGGGATCCAGGAGGCAGCTCAAGAGAATACAGTCAAGCTCACGTCTCTTCATCTCCAGGCGTGCAGCTCACATCCTGATCTTCACTAGCCTGGGCCCATCCTGAGGGCCCTTCTCCCTCCCCTCCTGGCTTCTCAGATGCTCAAGAAACACTTGGGATGTCTGGACATGGGTAGCAAGAGGAGACTGGGCTTGGGACCAGAGTTAGCCTAAAACAACATTGCACACAACATAGCAATTAAACATCCCTGCTCCCTGGGGACCCTGCACCCCCTTTGGTCCCTCTTGTCAACAGATCAGTTTCCCCCTAAATATCCAGGCCTTGCTAGAGGACTTGGAAGGGGAGGGTGCATGGGAGCAGAGGGGGCCAGAAGAGCTCTGAAAGTCTATTTTACAGGACAAATTTCCCCATTCTAGACAGTGTCAGAAGGAGAGACATTAAAGCAAGAAAGCCTGACTCCTCAGCTGATAGTAGAAAAACCTGCATTTTCACTTTTGTTTTCTTTTTCAGAGAGAGAGAGAGAGAGAGAGAGAGAGAGAGAGAGAGAGAGAATGAGAGAGAGAGGAAAGAGATTGTAGAAGTGGAAAAGGCGGCAGCAGAGACAGGCCCTAGAACTAGAAACACCTCTTTCCCAGTCCCCCACCCCTGGGGAGGTGTTGGCAAAGGTGCCTAGATTCCGGGTGGTTTGAGGGGCTGGGGCTGGAGCTCAGAAAGAAAGGCTCCTGCATGGGGCCCTACCCCTCCCTTTCTGTTAGCCCCATCATGGTGGCCATGACCTTCACCCTGTCTGTCTGCCTATCAGCCTGCTTCACATGACACAGTAGGGTTCTCTGGGAGCTGGGGCACCTCCTGTGCCCCAGCAGGGGGCGTGAGTCCTCAGGCACTTCTTGAGGTCCTTGTTGAGCAGGAAGCAGACGATCGGGTTGACGGCAGCCTGGGCGAAGCTCATCCAAACAGCAGTGGCCAGGTAACGGTGGGGCACAGCGCAGGCTTTAACAAACACTCGCCAGTAGCAGGCCACGATGTAAGGTGACCAGAGGAGCAAGAAGAGCAGTGTGATCGCGTAGAACATGCGGCCCAGCTGCTTCTCACCCTTGACCTCGTCCATGCCCAGCAGCCGCCGGCTGGCTGCATGCCCATTCTGCCGGATACCCAGCAGGGTTGGTGGCATGGGCCCACGGCCAAAGCCAGCGATCCAGTTGGCAGCAGCCTGGCCGGTGGCCCCAGGGCCATGGAATGTCCAGTTCTGGCTAATGGCTGGCACCATCTGCACTGGCTTCATCTTGCGGTGACGATACTCAAAGAGGAGCAGTTTGCCATAGACAGCATGTGTGGCTGCCATGAGCACGGCCAACATAAGCATGAAACCCAGCGTGTCATTGGCCTTGAAGTAACGATGCTCAAAGATGCACTGGTCCTCCTCACGGATAAACTTGTAGGTGCCCACGTCGAAGACGGGTGGGAAGGCCATGGCCACAGACAGGGTCCAGGCCATGCAGATGACGGCTGCACATGTCCAGAGTGTCATGCGTTTGGCATAGAAGCGGTGGTGGGCGATGGCCATGTAGCGGGTGACGCTGATGCAGAACAGCATGAAGGCCGCATGGAAGCAAAAGAGCACAGCCATAAAGGCCACAATCTTGCAGCTGAGCGCACTGAAGGTCCATGAGGAGCCGTGGCGCACAGAAGCCAGCACAAAGGGAAAGCAGACGGCAGAGCGGATGCCGTCGGCCAGGCACAGGTCCAGGAGAAAGTAGTAAGGAGCCTTGTGCAGGGCACGCTCCTTGAGCACCAGCAGGGACAAGATGGCGTTGCCCGCCAGGCTCACGCACATGATCAGTCCCAGCAGCACCAGCTTGACATACGCCGATGCTGATGGTGGGGACAGAGCACCGCTCACCTCCTCGGGCTCTCCAGTGGTGTTGGCCATAATGAAGGGCAGGGGGTGCTCCCAACCCTATGGAGTCAGCCAGCCCGGTACTCGATGGGCTCTGGGGGACTCCATCAGTTGTCCTGCTGGGCTGCACCTGCAAATGGGGGTAGTGGGAGAGACACAGACATAGAGACAGAGAGATGAGGGTAAGAGAGAGAGAGAGAGAGAGAGAGAGAGAGAGAGAGAGAGAGAGAGGAGAAAACACACAGAGGTACAGAGAAGGAGTGAGAAAGGATAGACCAAAGAGATGGAAAACGGCAACAAAGATTTAATGGGTAAAAAATTGAGACAGAAATGGAGGGGATAAAAAGAGAGAGACAGAAAGGGGAAAAGAAGGTGAGAGAGGGACAGAGAGGGAGAGGGACAGGGTGATAGGGGAGAGGAGGAGAGAGGGAGAAGAGGAGAGAGGGAAAAGAGGGCGGGAGAGAAACAAGACAGAGACAGGAAGAAACAGATGCAAAGAAAAAGTGAAGAAGAAAAAGAAAGGGCAGTGTTAGCGTGTCTGTGTAGCCACCTCCCCATGTCCCCACCCCTGCTTACTCCCTGGCTGGTGTCAGGCCCTGTCCCTGGCCCACTGCTGCTTCTATCCTGTCCTTGCTGAGTGAGGGCACTTCATATCTTTAGGTGTCCTTGGTTACCTGTTTGCTATGTTGATGGGTCTGTGGGGCAGGGATGTTGATGTGGCTCTTTTCCCTTTTTAAAAAAACACACAAACATTTTTATTGATTTCAGAGAGGAAGGGAGAGGGAGAGAGAGAAACATCAATGATGAGAGAGAATCATTGATCAGCTGCCTCCTGCATGCCCCACACTGGGCATACAGCCAGCAACCCAGGTATGCACCCTGACCGGGAAGCAAACTGTGACCTGCTGGTTCATAGGTCCATGTTCAACCACTCAGCCATGCCAGCCAGGCTCTTCTCCCTTTTTTATTGCCATCCACATTGCAATGCAGCATGCACACACACACACACACACACACACACACACGGCTGAATCAAAAGTTTCACAGAACAGTACTGAGTCTATGTCTAATATACTCTCATTAGTTTCTACTCTATTTCATTCTTTTGGTTGTTTTTTGTTGTTCTTGTTAATACTGGTAGCCACTCATTAAATAGGTGTATTTATTCATGATCAGGAATGCGCTTAGCCTGCTTAAGGAGCAGTGGGAAAACCCAGTGTGGTTGGAATAGGGCAGTAATAGAAAGTAAGGTGGTAGAGGTGTCCAAGGCCAGGTCATGGAGGGCTGTGGGCGATGACGAGGACTTGGGTTTTTAGTTTAAGTAAGGCAGATACTGTGTGAATATAAAGATGTAGATATGCTTGTGTGTATTCCTTCATTGAAAAACCATTTATTGCCCTGGCTGGGTCGCTAAGTGGTTAGAGCATCATCCCAATAGGTCAAGGTTGTGGGTTTGATTCCCAGTCACAGCACATACAAGAAGCAACCAATGAAGGCATACATAAGTGGAACAACAAATCAATCTCTCTCTCTCTCTCTCTCTCTCTCTCTCTCTCTCTCTATCTCTCTCATAAATAAAATATTTTTTTTAAAAAAAGAGAAACCGCCGAAACCGGTTTGGCTCAGTGGATAGAGCGTCGGCCTGCGGACTGAAGGGTCCCAGGTTCGATTCCGGTCAAGGGCATGTACCTGGGTTGCGGGCACATCCCCAGTAGGAGATGTGCAGGAGGCAGCTGATCGATGTTTCTCTCTCATCAATGTTTCTGACTCTCTATCTCTCTCCCTTCCTCTCTCTGTAAAAAATGAATAAAATATATTGAAAAAGAGAGAGAGAAACCATTTATTATCTATTGTGTGCCAGGCATGGTGGATGCAGCTGTGAACCAGAAAAGGATCCCTGCCCTTGTGGAGCTGACATTCTAGATTAAAAAAAAAAGAAGATACATGGATGAAGTATAGTAGGTCAGATAATGATAAATTCCTACAAATAAAAAAGGAGGAGAGGGGGATAGGACGTGTTGGGGGGGTGAGATGCAATTTTTGATGAGGTGGACAGGAAAGGTTTTATAGAGGTGTCATCTGAACAATGATCTGAAGGAGGGGAGAGAGTTACTCATGTGGGTATCTGGGGGAAGAGAAGTCCAGGCAGAGGGAACAGCCAGAGCAAAGGCCCTGAGGTGGGACCACAGATGGTACGTTTGAAGAAGCACAGAAGGCCACTGTGGGTGGAACAGAGTGAGTAAGGGGCAAGTGATGTGAGGTGCGGTCACAAAGGTGGCAAGGCCAGATCACGTAGGCATGGTGGGAACTTTGACTTCTATTCTGAGTGAGGTGGGAGCCATAGGAGGGGCCGTGAGCAGAGGTCAGATATGATATGACTAGGGATTGAACGGGATCCTGCTTGCTGCTATGAGGAGCACAGACCATGAGGACAAGTGTGGAAGTTGGGAGACTAGTTAGGAGGCTCCTGCAGTAATCTGGGTGAAAAATAAGAGCACCTCCATGCCTTTTGCCCTGCTTTAGTTCTTTTTCCTAGAATTTATCTTTTAAAAATACATATATTTTTATTGATTTCAGAGTGGGAGAGGGAGAGAGAGATAGAAACATCAATGATGAGAAAGAGTCATTGATTGGCTGCCTCCTGCACACCCGCTGCTGGGGATCGAGCCCACAACCCAGGCATGTGCCCTGACCCAGAATCTAACCAGGACTTCTTGATTCCTAGGTCGATGCTCAACCATTGAGCCATGCTGGTCAGGCTAGAATTTATCTCTTTTAACACACTGTATTAATTTACTTAAAAATTTTATGTTTTTATTAATTTCAGAGTGGAAGGGACAGAAATATAGAAGCATCAATGATTAGAGAGAATCATTGATCAGCGGCCTCCTGCACATCCCACACTGGGGCTCGAGCCTGCAACTCAGGCATGTGCCCTGACCGGGAATTGAACTGTGACCTCCTGGTTCATAGGTTGATACTCAACCACTGAGCCATGCTGGCCGGCTTAATTTACCTTTAAATTTTGCTTTATTGTCTGTCTCTCCCTATGAGAACAAAAGCTCCACAGGGCAGGGCTTATAGACTCACACACTCTCCAATTGACTGAGGGACTAAATGGGCTGGTGGCTCAGGGAGGGCTGCTTGGAAGCATCCAGGTAGTATTTGCTGAGAGAGCAGCCAATCAATGATTCTCTCTCATCATTGATGTTTCTATGTTTCTCTCCCTCTCCCACCCTGAAATCAATACAAATATATTTATTTTTAAAAAGAGATAACTTCTAGGAAAAGAACTAAAGCAGGGCAGTGCATGAGTGGGAGGGCACAGGCAACACTGGGCAGGAAACAGGTAGAATCCTGGTGTGTGCAGGCTGGGGCAGAGGGTATGGGATTTGATAAGATAACAGGGAAGGTTCAAGAGGGAAGGTTACAAGGCAGACACTGGAAAAGACCAGAGTTACTTTTGAGGCTGGGATGAACTTGAGGTTGGTAAAGGCGGGACTTGAGTGGGTGTCTTTCTAACCCCTCCTCTCTCAGGAAAAAGTGTCCCATCTGCATTGTTTTCCAGCTCAATCCAACCTGGTCTGCCACAGCTAGCCGGGGCCAGGCTTGTTGATGGCACCCGGAAGTCTCAGAACCAGTGCCAATCGGCCACAAGAAGGTGCTGGGGCAGGGACACAGGGGAAATGCGTTGACAGGTCCCTTTCCGTTGGCCCTCAAGGCCTGATAGTTCCCATAGAACTGTGGACCAGCCAACAGACAGCTGGCTATGTGTAAATGTGTACATACATACACACACACACACACACACACACACACACACACACCTACCTTAGCCTTGAGAGGAGATAGGGTAGGAAGTTAAAGAGACAAAAATGGAGTGTAAGAGAGAGTCAAAGAGCCGCATGGAGTAACAGAGAAGAGAAAGAGATAGGAGCAGAGAGAGAGACAGAGGGAGAGGAAGGTGGGGGGAGAGAGACAGAGACAAAAGAAAGGGGAGACAGCCTTACACACAGAGAGGAAGAGATAAAAAGAGAAACAGAAAGGGGAAGAAGAGAAAAAGGGAGTGAGACAAAAGAAATAGAGGTACACAGAGAGAAAAGGAAAGAGTGGGAGAGAGATAAAAAATAAAGACAGAGATAGAGATACAAAAAATAGAGATAGTGAGGGAGAAAGACAGAGATAGAGAGAAAGAGACAGAAAACAAAACAAAACAGAAACAGCCAGAAAAGGAGGGACAAAGGGAGGGAGGGAGAGAGATAGGTAGATATTGAGGTAGATAGATAGCAGGGGAGGGAGAAAACCAGGAAACAAAGAAAGATATAGAGAAATAGAGATGGGGTGGGGGAGTGAGAGACAGATGAAGAGAGGGGGGTGGAGATAGAGGCAGAGAAAGAGAGAGGCAGCAATAAAGATGAAGATACAGAGAGGGGGACATGGAGACATACTAAGACCAAGAAGGTGGATAATGTGTACATAGTCCAGAATGAAAACAAAAGCAAATGCTAAAATAAAACAAAAGAAAAAAAGAATAGCAGTAAAGGAACAAAACCCTGGTGTTGCTTGGAAAGCTGGGGCACTTATATAAGTCACTGAGGAGAGAGTTCTTCTGAGCACAGACTCAGCCTGGTGCCCAGACGTCTTTAGACACAGATACACAAGACACCTGCACACTCACACTGACACACAGCCTACTGCAATGGAGACCCATGGACAGCAACCAGCTCACACATAGGGACATCGTGCCTGCGCGCGCGCGTGCACACACACACACACACACACACACACACACACACACGGAGGGCGTACCATGTACGCTGCCTTAGTCGCACAGGTACAGTGTACCCGGCCTAAACGCCAGTGCTTCGTCCTCAATTGAGGCATTACTGCCCCCTAGGGGACATTTTCGAAATTTGTAGGTGCATTTTTGGTTGTCACCATGCTGGGGTGTAGGGTGTCATTCTAACATTTAGGGGTACCAGGTGAGGATACTGGCGATCCAACAATGTGTGGGGCAGTCCCACACAGCCAACATATTGTCCCGTATCCCCCAGGACTTTGGATTTGTAAGGAACTGAACCTAGAATCTACCTCTATTTCAGAGATAAACACAATTTCCCTCATTTTTAATATACAGTAGGTCCTCGAATAAGGTTTCATTCAATGTTGTATGGTTATAACGTTGACAAGATGCATTTAGGAACTTAAATCTTGTTTACATCAGTCAGCCTGTGGTAAAACTGGTTTTGTTATATGTCATTTTGCCACAATTTCAAGAACCCATTGATGATGTTAAGCGAGGATTTACTACACTCAGAATGATCCAGGAGTGTGGCTAAGTTCACAGGAGACTGTATTTTGTTTTGTGGAGCACTTTCCTTGAGCTGTTTGATATTTCAGAAAAATCTTAGCCCTAAGCTTTTGCCTGTCATTTTCCTGCAGTTTTTACAAGGGGCAGCTTCTGATTTCCCCCTTCTTAATCCATGTAATCAGTGTAAGATGTTACATACCTCTAACTACTTCTTTGAATCTCCTGGGGAGGGTTTATGGCCAAGCACTTACATATTAAAATACAAATTATTTTCTTATAAACCACTTCCTTTTTATTTCTTATTTATTTGTACTAGAGTTAATACAATATGACTATTGTATAAAATACTATATGGATTTTCTTTTGAAAGTGTATGTGGAGAAAGATTCTATTATTTAAGAACTTCGTGTACAGATAGTAAAGAGGCATTGCAAAATGTTACATAAAAGAGGGTGTTGGGTATAAGAGGGCTGAGAATTACATACACAGTCAGAGACACTCACACATATACTTGTGCAATGGTTCATAAACCCACAATTATAACCCCCCTCAAATACACACACGTGAACTCTCAAATCCTGACAGATACACACCTGTAAACCTACTCACTGTCACACATAGACTCAGATATTCCCTTTGTATCAATGTACCTGCTTATTCAAATCCTCTCACATATCCAGACAAGCTCTTCCAACACAGGTATGCAACCAGTGGCATACCTATATCGTCACATATACAAACACTATTACACACATTAACAGTCAGCTTCAAAGTCACTTACACAGGCCACCATGCTCACATGCACTTGAACCTTGCTATACACATATACAAAACACAAAGAGAAAAACTGCCCATGTGTACAATCATACTCACAGACATGTGTACACACACAAACTTGCTCACAATGCACATACACTTACATGATATACACATCTTGCAACAGGTATACACCAAGAGGTAGTCCTGCTCATGTGCAGACAAGCCAAGCCCTGCACACGCAAGTGGAAACATTAGCAGATCTGCCAGGCTGGTGGGCACCTGCCACAGCAGGGGGCCAGAACAATATGTGATTCTTGTTCATCTTCAGTGAGGTTTTATTGGTTTTCCCCATAAGTATACAATGTTTGTTTTTCTTTTAATTTGATCGCATTTTTATTGTTTCACAACTATTTTTCCTACAGAAATAGAAGGGTTGTGTGATTGTTGCTATTATTACTATTATATGGTATTAGGTGTTCCTAAGAGGAATATAATTAGCTTGCTAATTTCCTTCATCGTTGCTTCTTTATAAAAGAAACTGTTTTCTTCTAGAACATTTGAGACAGAAAAAAGTAGAAAGAATCCTGTAATGAACCTCAGTGCACCTATCACCCAGGTTCACCAATGACCAACTCATAGGGTCTTATTTCACCTATAACCTCACACACTGCCCCCACTTACAGAATATTTTGAAGCATATCTATTATACCATTTTATTCATAAGTATTTTAGTATTTTTAAAAGAATACATTTAAAAACATTAAAATAATACCATATTGCCAAAACCGGTTTGGCTCAGTGGATGGAGCGTCGGTCTGCGGACTGGAAGGTCCCAGGTTCGATTCCGGTCAAGGGCATGTACCTTGGTTGCAGGCATATCCCCAGTGGGGGATGTGCAGGAGGCAGCTGGTCGATGTTTCTCTCTCATCGATGTTTCTAACTCTCTATCTCTCTCCATTCCTCTCTGTAGAAAATCAATAAAATATATTTTTAAAAAATAAAATAAAATAATACCATATTTTTATTATTTCTTAGAGTATTCATTTACTTGCTATTGGCTTTTAATACTAACAATTAGCCAAATCTGATTCTTGGTGGAATGTCATAATTAGTTATTATCCTTTGTTTTTAGATAAAAATATTTGTCAGTAAATGAATGAAGCCTGACTGTAGTTGAATGGAATTGATTCATTAAAGAGAAAGCTAGGCTTTTATGGCTGCTTTCTTAACACTGCAAAGGACCTAAAATTTGTTCACTGAAAAACTCAGTTTTCAGAAGTCACAAAGCTCGGCTGACCCCTTCAATATTTTATTATATATATATATATATATATATATATATATATATATATATATATATTTTAAGAGAGAGTGGAAGGGAGAGGGAGAGACAGACAGAGACATCAAAGTGAGAGAGACACATGGATTGGTTGCCTCTTTCATGTGACTGGACAAGGATTGAGCCTGCAACTGAGGTACATGCCCTTGACTGGGAATCAAACCCAAGATCCTTCCATCTGCGGGGCCAACGTTCTATCCACTGAGCCAAACTGGCTAGGGCTCTTCAATGTTTTATATTCAAGTAAATTCAATTGTTAAGAAATTTTTTCCCCCATCGTGATGGACTTTTTTTTTTTATTATTAAAGCTGGAAAATCAGGAGACTCACAGGACAAACACAGGAATTTCCCATCCCCAAAAAATCCGGGATGTCCATAATTTAAGCAATCTACCGAAGATTGTCTCAAATTTGCATTTAGCTGCCCAATTAGTCCTTTCTTTCTCAGCCTAAATGTCTGATTTGTGTGGAAAAGTTATCAAAAGAAACTTCATTTCTTAGTAGGCTATGTTGGTCAACTGACCACAAAACATTATCACACAGAGAAAGATCTGGACTTCTTAAAGCATCTGGAAGTGCAAATTAAGAAACCAAGGCTCATTTATGAGATGGATTAGAACATTTTTAGATAGAGCTCAACCAGCTAGTGACAGGGTTACAAGATTAGCAAGTAAACCTAAGATGCCCTTCCCAGTAGAATCTCACATGTTAGCAGTCTGCCAGGAAATTGTCCACACTATACTTGAAACCCAGGAGGTAAAAATAGGAAAGGGGCCACTTTCAATGATTGCTATTAGGAGATAGTGTAGACAGGTCAAAGGACATCAAGATGACATTAACCCAGAAGACTACTGAATCAAAGAGTTTTCATTTTACATTGATGCATCTCTGGATGTTAACTAATTGTCATGGTTCAGAGGATTAGTCAGAAACCCTGAAGAGACATGCAAGAAGCACTGAAAAAACTAAGGTTGAAATTCAAGGTGATACATATTTTGAAATATTGTGGAAACTACATATGTCTGTGAACTGGTGCTGTTTTTGTGATGGCAGGAAATTTATATCTGGAATTTGTTCTGAAAACACTGAGATTCATTCACCGAGGAGCCCTTAACTTATAAAGCTTGCCTGTAGCCCGATGGTGTGGGTCAGTGGTTGAGGGTCGACCTTTGGAACCAGGAAGTTAGGGTTTGATTCCGAGTCAGGGCACATGCCTGTGTTGCAGGTTTGATCCTCAGTGGGGTGTGTGCAGGAGGCAGCCAATCAATGATTCTCATCATTGATGTTTCTCTCTTTCCCTCTCCCTTGCTCTCTGAAATCAATAGAAATTATATATATATATGGTTGCCTATAGGTTTAATGTCCACAGTAAATGATCCTAGGTGAATTTAATTAAATTCAAAGCACCACCCACCTGCATGTCAGCTTTCTGTGAAGCAGTGGGATCAGTACACCCCTCTCTATTGCTTTAAACCTAAGTGTGTAAGGATTTGGTAAAAGATTTATGAGTCAAAAGAAGGTTCAGCATTTCTTTGTGAACGATCATCACGTTGCAGATTTGATGCTTACTGGTTTAAACAAATGGCATTTTGAGCACATGAATAAAATTATATAAAAATTTTTAAGACGCTAAAAAATATGTAAAGGTGTACTGACAAGGTTGCTTTTTTTAAAAGTACAATGACAAGGTTTATGGATTCAAAGCCAAACTTCAACTTAGAAGCAGTAAGGTCAAGCATGGCTCCCTGGATGATGGTTAGTTGGCATTAGAAGCTGAATACTAAAAAGAGACTTATTAAGACAAGTGGAGTAATGTCTGTGTCTACTTAGGGGGGAAGCTTCATGATTATTTTGAAGTACTCAAAATGAAAATTTTCTGTTGGATTCAAAACTTATGAGCATTCCTTGCAAGAAATTTCAACATTACATTTGACTGAAAGAAAAGAAAAAGGCATTAGATTTAAAGGCATTTGTGCTTTAAAGCCACCTTTGAAGCACAAAATTCAAAGACTACGAATTATCCAAGTTCTGCTTATTGATGAGAAAGGAGTTTTAACCAATTAAAAACATACTCTTCAAAAAAGATAGAAAAAGAAAAAAAGAAAGAAAGAAAGAAAGAAAGAAAGAAAGAAAGAAAGAAAGAAAGAAAGAAAGAAAGAAAGAAAATACTATTTCACCTATTTGACCATTTGCTGCCACCTACTTAATGCAAGCAGTTTCCTGTTGATGGTGACTACCAAGAGATAGAAGCGATCATGTAGCTATTTTGGGCATAAAACCTGGGTTTCTGCCTGGCCATGGCAAGAACAAGTGAGTTATCAAAGGGAGGTGAAATGAGGAGGCACGAACAAACAATTGTTCCATTTCTTTGGAAAGGTTGGTATCATCAGCCATATTCAACACTAGAAACTGCATCTGATGCTTCAAAAATGGTACTTGATGACTCCAAAGTTCATGCCTTTGAGGTGAGCTTTGCTGATCTGCAGAACTACGCACTTCGTTTCAGACATTCAAGCTAATTATTGAGGGCATTGGGGCAAATTGTGCCTGAGCATCCTCCATGGAATGGATCTTACCTTCAACAACATGCCTTCCAAGATCAAGGAGTGGCAGGCCATGATGGAAGCTTATATCCATGTCAAAACTGGTTATTTTAATTTATTTGGGGTGTGTGTGCGTTTACCAAGAAACAAAATAACTTAATGTAGATCTATGCTCAGCACCAAGTGATTTACCAATCATGATAAAAATGACCATAAATGAATTAAATGACCAAAAAGTAAATCAAGGCCATCAGACCAAAGTCTCAGAATTATGTTGACCACTACTAATTTGCGTGAGGGAATAAAAAAGTTATAGTTCCAGAAGTGAGTCAAGTGTGCTATGAGAAAATTTCATTTCAAAGTTGTAATCAAATTTTATAAATTCCCTAAAACGTTGCATTTTTGTTTTTCTTACCAATTTACAAATTAATAATATCAAGAAAATGTAAGGAATTTATTTTCATCAAACCCCAGTACCCCTAAATTAAATCCTCTTCAGTTTACTCCAGTGTGCCATATACCTATTTCACCTTCTCTGTGTGCTGGGTTACTAATGCCCTAGCACATTACATCGAGTCACATTGCATAGACACACTAGCATACACAGACAGATACATGCACACAGGCACATGCGCACACGGAGATTCAAATTTGCATTCCCTTTCAGACTTATATCAGCCAATAAGTGCAGCGAAGTGCACACACACACACATACACCCTTCCATAGAAATATAGGCGTAGGCAGAGACACATTCACCATTCACATGGACATACGTGCAGACACATACACCTACAAACCAAATCGTATGGACCCACACGCTGTCAGACATAGTCATGAATGCACGGAACTGACATTCATTTAGACACAGGCAAGTCCTGCTCACATCCTCCAGATCCAGGCCTTCCCCCACCTTATGCTCTTACGCTAAGGTATTAAAACCCACTCTCTTGCCGAAACCGGTTTGGCTCAGTGGATAGAGCGTCGGCCTGCGGACTGAAAGGTCCCAGGTTTGATTCCGGTCAAGGGCATGTACCTGGGTTGCGGGCACATCCCCAGTGGGAGATGTGCAGGAGGCAGCTGAGGCAGCTGATCGATGTTTCTCTCTCATCGATGTTTCTAGCTTTCTATCTCTCTCCCTTCCTCTCTGTGAAAAATCAATAAAATATATATTTTTTAAAAAAACCCCACTCTCTTATACAAACTCTGCCCTCCCACACATACACATACACATACACATACACATACACATACACATACACACAGTATAAAAATTGCCCCTGGCACATATACATACAGTACAGACATGCTTGCACATACAGGCACATCGCTCAGGCTCACTGCTACACACACAGAAGCAGGCAGGCATGGGGAGCAGTGCAGACTCATGCATTTATACCCACAGAGCCACTCATGCTTATAAACACAGATAGGAACAAACTCTCTGATGCACACACCCATTCACACCTACACATACACTCACACAACAGAGATACACATATCCTAGCACATGGCCAGATAGGCACAAATCTTTTACACACACACACACACACACACACTTACATCATCACATATAAGCGTGGATACCAACATTCTTACATTTATAGACCCTCACAACAGAGATTCATAAGCACACATTTACATTCTAACCACTACAAACATGTTTACATATTCAGATAAAAAGACACTCTCACACATGCACACACACATATGCAGGCACATCAGCAATGAAGGTAACACCTGCACTCACATGGACACAACACTGCCACAAATACAGGTGTGTGCACTCATACACCAGATGTCCGTGCACTGGGAAATACACACTCAGGACCATACCCCTGCCATCAACCTACTAGACACACACTTCCTTCCTCATACATCCACAGTTGTATACACACACACTGCGACACATAAAAGTACAAACCTAGTTTTATGTACAAACACTCTCACATATACACAGGATCTGCTCATTGTGTCATACATACACATGGATACAGGTGTATAAAATGTGCACACAGAAACAATCCCATTCACACTCCCAGGTGGACACATAATGTTACTTACACATCAGCACATGTAATAATTACAGCACGGGATAACACCCTATTTGGCACAGAGGACTCATTATGTGCCAGGCACTGTCCTAAGCACTTTTCAAATATTAACTCAACCAATCCTCCCCCCCAGAGACAGGCTGTATTATTACCCTTACTTACAAGTAAGAAACTGGAGCTTAGTTGAGGTTAGGTGACTTGCCCAAAGCTGCACAGCTAAAAAATGGCAGAACTAGGATTCAAACTCAGAGTCTGGCTCCAGAGACCTTGCAGATTCAATTTATTCATGTGTAGAAATGCATTCACCTCATGCACATATACATATACACACCATCCTAGCACAAGTATGTGCACACACAAGCCATGTACCAACATGCTCAGGTACAGATGCTCACACATACGCATGTATGTGCTCACAGACACTCCAGCGGAGGTATAGATGCCCTAGGAAAGATTTATATATATATATATATATTCATACACACACTCACAATCACACATACAGACACACCCACACTATCAAACACACAAAACACCCAGATACACCACCTACACAGCATCCAGATAAGTCCACATTTACATACAGATACACCCGCATTTTCAGGTACTTCCCCACCCAAATACACCAAACACTTTTATACAAACTAACCATATTTGCTCACAAGCACACCCCCTGACCTAGTTACATTCACACTCACACACCCTGCACAGATTTAGCTATACACTCTCTCTTTCACGTACCCAGATAACCTGATCTCTTTCTTATACACCATCCAGAAAGAAACCCACATATCCTGCTTAAATATACCCATTCTCATACACCCTGATCCAGCTAGGTGCACATTCTCACACACGCTATTCAGATGCACTCACTTTCACACGCATACTCAATACCGATACAGCTATACTTTCTTGCACACATCCCATCTCAACACACCCACTCTTATACACACACACACACACACACACACCTCAAATACACTTATAGTTACAGACACTCCACCCAGATACAGCCACACTTACACAAACTCCAAACTCAGTATATCCACACTCTTACATACAATATTAAGATACACTCAAACACACCCCCCATCCCAGAGCCCTCATATCCGACCCAAGCACACCTACAATCTCTTACAGACATTATCAAGACACACCCAAAATGAGACACACACCATTCAAAGACACTACACTTACACACACCCGACCCAGACACTCACATTCACAAATTCCCAACTCAAATACATTCACACACAGATACCCACCTACATATAATCCAGAGACACCTACTCACACACAAATCCTATCCATATACATCCAGACTTTCTCATGTTGTTTCTCTGTCTCCTTCTTTGTCTCTCTGTTTCTGTCTGTCTGTCTGTCTTTCTCTCACCCACCTCCCATCAAACACAGCTCTAGTCACATGGCTCTACCCAGATCCATCCACCCTCTCACACACCCTCCAGATTCCTCCCATGTGGACCATTGAGATATAATCACTCCCTACACACATAATCTAGATACACTCCACTACTGTTTATACATCTGCATTTACACACATCCCACTGAGATATAGCCAACTCTCACACATGCCATCCAGGTGCACATCTCCAGACACTCCACTGCCTAGATCCATCCAATGCTCTCAATTCCTCAACACCATCCACACACACCAAACACAAACTTCCCACCCAGATATGCCCCCAAACTCTCTTTCACACCCGCCATCCAGTTATATGCACACTCACATACATACCCAAGTACATACATACCCAGATACAAAACCAAAGCTCTCACACACAGCACACCATCTAGATTACCTTAGCACACGCTCTGCCACCCAAACATACCTGTGCTCTCAACCACCCATCATCCAGATACACTCACATTCAAACACATTCCCTCAAAATACACCCACATACTTTCTCACACACAGCCTAGGTGTACTCATCATCCAGATACACCCACTCACACCCTAATACACCCACACTCACTCCAACCCAATTAAACCCAAACACACCCCATCCAGATACACTCATACACTCCTCCTACCAAACACATCTGTGCTCTCAGACCCCCACCACACTTAGAAACACCTACTCTCTCTTACACATACACACAATCCAGATCCTCCTCCTCCTCTTAATCACCATCATCTAGAATACTCACAGTCCATACACACAATGCAGATACACCCATTCTCTCTCAATACACCCCTACACACCATCCATAGTACCCTCCAATTATATGTACATTCACATACGCCCCCATCCTCACCAAGATGTGCCCAAATTCTCTCTCTGACACACATACACCCCCTAGATATATTCCATCATACACTTTCATTGCCTAGATACACTTGTGCTCTCACCCACCTATACATCATCTAGGTATGCTCTCACTTGAATGCCCCCATCCCATTACACCCATACTCTCTCATACACATACTCTACCCCCAAACACCCACATCCTCTTACACATACAACACAGGTATATCCACATTACCAAACATATATATATATATATAATTCAGATACTCCCACTCTCTCTTGCATCATCCAGATACATCCATCCTCACATACCCCATAAATATACACATCCTCACACATGTTCCCACCCAGCCACACCCAATCGCTTACTCATACGATCTTCCACCCAAATAGGCTGATACTCTCAGAATACCTTACAAACACACCATTTACATACATCCACACTCACATTCATCCTTCCCAAATAAAGGTTTCCCCTTTATCCAAAACTACAGCATTCCTATGAAACCTTTTGTAAGTCGAAATGGTGTAAAGTCAGAAGTATCTCCCTCTTTCTGAAAGTTTGCGTTATGCCACTTTGCTTTTATGAAAAAAAGCCATTACCTTACTAAAGTAGGTCTTTCATGAAAGGGAAATGGCTTAATGAGAACGTTTGGAAAGCGGAGTATACCTGTACACCCAAATATCTCACATATACACCCTAACCAGAAACACCAAGGCTCTCTCTTACATACATACAATGCAAATACTTTCTCTCTCCCTCTGCCTCCCTACTTTCCCCAGATATACTTTCACTTACACATACACATTCACATCTAGATTTCTGCCTGGATGGCATAATTTGGGTGCTTTCTGTGAAAATTATTTATATAGATAAGTATATTCACACACATTCACACATGGGTGTACTCACACATATAAACACTCAGGTGTGTACATACTTGTCAATGAGATGATATATTCATATACAGACATTCTAACACACATAGACTTACACACACAACTGAGCATGTACACCTGTGAGCATATTCACATGCACACAGATTTGTACAGCATTCATTTCTCTCTGTACACAATCAGGCATAAATATATTTAAAAAAAACACACAAATCACAGATGTGCACATCATGCATGTTCCCACATGTTCATGTATCCATATGAGAAGTATGTAAACAAAAGAAGATTCATTTACACTTACATTCCCGGATAGACTTGGACACAAAGGTATGTCCGCACACATGCACACAGGGAAGAAAAATAACATATTCTCACATACTTGTACATCTGCAAAAGAAGAATTGGTAACACTCATCATGACACACACATGCAAAGTCATCCTCATACACACACATACACACTTATAGGCCAATAGTGGCATGGACACACATTCATTTACACTGTTCCACAACATATGTTCCAGAACAAATGATGGTATATAAGCACAACACACATATGCAAATAATTAGAACTGTGAAAACTGGTACATTCACATATCTGTACATTCAGCTAGGTACACACACAGGCATATTCACACACACACACACACTTAGATGTGCATGGGCACAAGAAATATTTAATGCACAAAATATTCACTCAAATGCACACACGGCCAGATGTTAACACATACTAACATAGACACATATATACATTCAGTCACATATCCACCCTCACACTTAGAAATTCAAACAAAACATGAGACATGTGCACTCAAGTATTATGAAATGTAGTTATTCAAGCATACCACAATCAGACATGCACTCACACATAACAGCATACCCACAAACAATGAAACATATACACAAATGCATCTATTCACCTTGCACACAGCCTTTTGTGCAGATATATACAGGTGTACACCTCCCCCAGCCCTACCCATCCATATACATAATCAAATGGGCACACACAAAATATATTTCCATGCACAAAATATGTTTTCACACACTCACCCTTACCCACACAATTAGTTCTCCTTATACTAATGTGGCCATCTACACTAACATTTCCCAATCAGATGTAAACCCAGAGGGCTGTCTACAAACAAAATGTACTTAAGCATGCACACAGACATATACACAATTAAAAATACTGGAGAATCCACATGGACATTCACATACTTACATATGAGGCCTACTCATACATATACATGGCAGACACACCCACATAGAAGCATGTGCACACACATACCCTGTCATACATTCATGGACATATAAACATGCCTTACACTCACAAACATACCATTTAGATGCACCTACACACATATGCACACATGGGCACATACAGATATACATGATCAGATAGAACTAGGCATTCACCTATTTGGACATGTAGTCCCAGACATTCTGAAACCGTCACACTCACACACATACACTCAAAGACAAATTGATGCCACACTCATACAACCAGACATTCAACAGGCTTACCTACTCAGAGCAACACACCTTCATCCAGACTCAGAATCACACATGCCCATTTGCTTACCCAGAGAGACATGCAAAGTCATACCCACTCCCCTATACACACACACACAAGCCTACCCAAACATGCACACACTTGCACACACCTTCACGTGGCCTGCTCACAGACACAGACTAATACACATCCACAGTGCTCATGAACAGACACACAAACACAAACAGACTACACACACAGCCACATTTTCAGTTGCACATACACACCCACACTGAGGGCCAGATGCCTCCGGACCGCAAGCTGGGTCCTTTCCCTTCTGCACCAAATGCTTCTTCAGAAAAGTCTACTCTAGACCTCAAAGCCCCACCCTTCCCTGCCCCCACATAGGGCATTTTCTGGGCCTCAGTCTTTCTCCTCCTCCTCCTCCCCAGCCTTGAGGACCCTTCTCCAGCCACCAACCCTTCACCTAGTGTTCCACCACATGTCCACACCCAGAAACCAGCCAGCAGACCCCACTGTTTCCCCAGCCCAGGCTCTAGGTTAGCAACTCTCTGGGACCCGTCCTCCACAGGTCTGACTGCTGCATGGGCCACACCCCAGCTCTACCCAAAGCCCTGAGATCTCAGAAGCTTCAGCCTTGTCAATAGGCCATGCCAACCACTGACCACAGGCCAAACTCTTGCCAAGTCTCCCCTCAACAGGGAGACGCATACATCACCAGGGCCAGGAATGCTGCAGGCTGCAAGCCAGGCCTCTGCTAGACCATAGGGGGGAGGGGGCAGCTCAAGCCTGTGTGTGTGTGTGTGTGTGTGTGTGTGTGTGTGTGTGTGTTTCTGCACAGACAGGGGACTGGGCAAGTGCAAGAAAAGGAGCCTGGAGTGGGGTGGGGACAGGAGGCTTTGCTCATAGCCACCACTTATCACTCCCTACAAATGAGGAGCTATAACACAGAGCTGATCTGCCTCCACTCTACTACTCCCCATATGTCTACCTGCTGCCCTGTCCAGATCTCTACCAAGACCCTGGAGAAAAGGGGTCAGCCTCTCCCCTGAATAATCAATAACAATATTAATAATGAATAATCAGCAACAGTATTGACTATGAGCTTTGCTGACACTGCTTCAGAGCCACTTCTATACACATCTTTTCTTTCCATGCACCAACTCATTTAGTCACTACACACACCCATGATGGAAGGGTCACCAGTCTCTTTGTCAGATGGGAAAACTGAGGTTTAGTAAGAGGCCCGCTTTCACTAAAGTTGCAGTTAGAGGAAGTGCCCCTGGAGAATCCATGCTCTCCATGTACCAGGCTTTCTTGCCCCTCCAGACATAGAGAACACTGGCCACTATGCACAAGGCTATAAGATCTTGGGGTCCCAGACACAGCATGCATGTCTGAAACAAAGACAGACAGCCTTGAGATGGAGGCTGGGGTCCACACTGTGGGGACAACCATGTTGTGTCTGGCCCCTGCAGGTTGATGTGTGGTGTGGTCCTTGTCCCCACAGAGCCATTAGACAGCCTAGGGCCTGGAAATGCTCCCCGCCCCCTCCCTCACCTTCCTTTTAGCCCTACAGTGTGGCTTCCTCCCCCTATCTTGGAATCGCAGCAATATCTTCGGTGGTGAGTGAGCAAAAGTCTACTACCTGTGGGGAAAAACAGGGGAAGAAGGGAAGGAAGCAATGGAGGGAGGGAGGGAGAGATGAAGGAAAGAAGGAGTGGGGGGTGGTCTGGGCTGGGAGCAGCTTCTCTATCATGTCTACCCACTTGCCTGCTCACACAGACAGGCAGACAATATGCATGCAGGCCAAGGAACCTGGAGGAGAGTGGAAGAGGAGGGAGAGGGAGAGGAGGCAGCTGCAGGAGGCTGAGCCTGCTTAGGGTGCAGGCATTGTGAGGAGAGCACCACCGGCTCCCAGGCATGCCTTCCACAGCTAGCACACAAGGCAATGTTAGCACAGCCTCTTGTCCAAATGCGACCATGATGATAACAGACCCCGTGCTGGGGAAACAGGTGGTGGTACCCTTTCTCATGGGACATTTGGGATTGGGAAAGATGGGGATGGCTAGAGGAATCTCCAAGCTTGGGTGTCCAAGTAGCCCTTGTGATGGAGCAGAAAGAGAGAGAGAGACTAACAGTCAGAGAGAGAGAGAGAGAGAGAGAGAGAGAGAGAGAGAGAGAGAGAGAATGCAGTGATGGAGACTCTGAAATCTGTGTGGGGAGACAGAAGAGAAGTCCCAGCCCCCATCCTTGGTGGAGGGATGCTGACTACTTACCTGGGCTCCTTTCAGCAGGGCTGTCTTGGAATCCAGGGAGGGAGCTCAAGCTGTCTCACCCAGGATAAATCACATCCCAGGCCACATTGTGGGACCCTCCGTGATCTGGCGGCCAGTGACACTCCTGCTTCTGTTGCCGTGGATACAGCTGGGCTGGTCTAAATCGCAGACATCAGGGGAAGCAGGCACCGGAGGGGTGCACTGAGCAGGGCTGGGGGTGTTAGGGAACACCAGGTGGGCAGCACACAGCCTTGGGGTGCCCAGCTAGCTGGCAGGTGGGGGTCCGGGCAGGTGCTTCCCCCACTACACACTCCCACCCCCATCTTCATGCCACCGCCAAGCTGGGAGGGGGCCAGCGCTGGCCCCTGCTACCCGTCTGCCCGTCTGGCTGCCGGTCCCTCCGCCACCCCCCACCCCCCCTGTCTGCCTGCTGGCCGCCGCCTTTTGTCCTCAGAAGACACGGTCCCCGCGGAGCCTCTGCCAAGCCTCTAGCAGATGCTCAGGGTCCGGGGCTCCTCCCTGGGAGCACTTGGGCCATGGCCTGGGAGAGCCCCAGGTTGAGGGGGCTCTCATCCAGGTTCCCCCTGCTCCCTGGGCCTGGAGGGGATGGGGAAGAGGTGCAGGTCCACAGCCAGAGGCAGCAGCAAAGGTGGTGTTGGGGAGGGGATGGACGCCAGAAAGGGGGGTTGGGGTGGAGAGAGAGGCTGGCCTGAGAGCTGTGTCCCGGGTTTTAGATCCGGGTTGAGGAGGGTGGCTCAGAGCATCCGAGGGGGGGTCCTGGTGCAAAACGGGGGCACCACGGGCCTGCCGGAGGGACCCTCCAGGTCTGGGAACCACCGCAGCTCACACAAATCCAGGTTCTAAGATTCCGGGACACTCAGCCTGAATAGAGCATCAATGGGGAGCCCAGGGCCCTCAGCTGGACCCCATCCTGACTGTCCGTCCCCCCTCTCCTCGATTTGCACGGTCCCTACCTCAGGGGCGGGCGGAGGGAGGGAGGAGGGAGGGAGGCAAGGAGAGAGAAGGAGGGAAGGAGGGAGGCTGAGCCGGCAGGGAGACTCCCAGCCGCCAGCCTGGTCCTCCCTGGGGCGGGGCGGGGAGGGGGGGGGGCTGGGGAGGCCGGGAGCAGCCGGCTGGCTGGCTGGCCGACTGGGTGGGGATGCTGGCGTGGCGGCTGTGCTGCCAGGACAATAGCTGGCTGGGGAAGTCAGACTCGGGCTTTTCTGAGATGCTCGAGAGAGGCATGTGTGGAGGTGGGGAGAGGTGGCCAAAAGGCTGCTGAGAGAGAAACTCACAGGGGCTACAAGTGCAGAAGGGACAAGGGTGGGGGCTCTGAGGTTGGGGAGGGGCAGAAAGGTCCTGTGGAAGTTTTGCAAAGGCTTGGGGATGGGAGGGATGCTTAGAGCTCTGAGAGGTGGGGTAGATAACCTTATTTAGAATGGATTCTATGGGCACTTTCCCAGCCAAAACCTAGAGGTGGGCTGGGGGTGGGGGTGGGGGTGGGGGTGGGCAGGGCAGGGAATGCTGCCCAGCTCTGAACAACCCCTCTCAGGAAATCTCCGGTACCACCCTTACCTTCTTGGGGCTGCTAGACTGGCAGGCACCCATACTTAAGTCCATGTTCCAGGACAGCAGAACGGGACAGGTGAAGAGACAGCCTGGTTGGCAGAGATTTGAAGACAAAAACATATTTCTGTGCTGAATGGACTAAATTGGGACCAAATGATGCCATAGTGGATCCCCTAATTTATAGCTCTCAAGAATCCCAATTCTCTCAATATAAGCAATTTCACTTCCTTTCTCCCCCAACCCATTGGTTCACCCACTTTTTAAACATGCTTTATGCTAGGCCCAGGGGTGGCTACTGACAATTTTGGGTGAATCAGACTTGCTCTCTGCCCAACTGTGGTCCTGCAGCCCAACTGTGTCTAAATCCCTTGGAGAGCTTGTGAATGTGGATCCCCAGGCCTACCTCCCAGAAGTACTAATCTAGGAGGTTTGGGATGAAACCCTATTTTGACAAGGTCCTCAGGTAGTAGCTTTTATGTCCACTGAAGTTTGGATACCATACTTTGAAGAGGGAGGAAAACCCATGAGTCAAAGATAAATTCACAATGGAAATTAAAATTTATTTATTTATTTTGAAAAAATATATATTTTATTGACTTTTTTACAGAGAGGAAGGGAGAGGGAGAGTTAGAAACATGGATGAGAGAGAAACATTGATCAGCTGCCTCCTGCACACTCCCTACTGGGGATGTGTCCACAACCAAGGTACATGCCCTTGACCGGAATCGAACCTGGGACCCTTCAGTCCACAGGCCAACGCTCTATCCACTGAGCAAAACCGGCCAGGGCTAAAATTTATTTTGAATTGGCAGTTAATAAAAAGATTACATCTGAAATCCTGTGGATACTCCTCAGGCCATGCTTAGAGAGACATTTATTGCCTTACACTTATATGTTATTATTTTTTAAAAATATATGTTTTTATCGATTTTTAGATAGAGAGGAAGGGAAAAGGAGAGATAGAAACATCAACGAGAGAGAATCAGTGATTGGCTGCCTCATGCATGCCCCCTACTGGGGATTGAGCCTGCAACCCAGTCATGTGCCCTGACCAGGAATCAAACCGAGAACCTCTAGGTCCATAGGACGATGCTCAACCCACTGAACCACACTGGCCAGGCTATATATTATTTTTTATATGAAAATCCATCTCAAGAAGTTAGAAACAACAAATTAAACTTAAAGAAAGTAGAGGAGAAAAAACAACAGAGATAAGAACAGAAATCAATGAAATAAAAAAAACAGAACTATAGCAGAGAGACTCAACAAAGCTTAAAGTTTTTCTTTGAAAAAAAAAATAGAAAAAATGATAAATCCCTGAGACTGATCCAGACACATAACTAGTATGAGGAACACTACAGGGGGTACTACAATACAGGTCATAGATACATTAAAATATATTAAGACAGTATTATGAAGAACTTTATACCTTCAATTTTAAAAATTTTGATAAAATGGGGAAAAATGCAATTCACTAAAACATAAGAAAAAATTTAAATCAGAACAGTCCTATAACTATTAAGTTATTGAATTTATAAGTAAAAAGCTTTCCACGAAGAAGCCTCCAGAGGCTGTCAATGGTGCACTCTACAAAATATTTAAAGAAAAAGATAACACCAATTTTCTAATTTTGCACAGAATTTTTCAGGGTATTGGAGAAAAATTATATGATCATTTCAACAGGTGCAAAAAAACTCACCATGACAAAAAACTTAGCAAACTTAAATTTGCGATAAATATATGGGAAATTCCTGAATTTAACATACATTACCTACAAAAAACCTGTAGCAAATACCATATCTAGTGGGGAAATCTTGAACACTTTTCATTTAAGATTGGAAATGAGGCCAGGATGCCCACTATAATGACTTTTCTTCAAATTATACTGGAAGTCCTGGCTAGTGCACTAAAGCAAGAAAAATAAGTAAAAGACATAATGACTAGAAAGGAAGATATAAACATGCAACTTCATTTGTAGGCAATGAAATATAATATAAAATCACACTCACTAGAGTGACTAAAAAGAAAAAGACAATACTGAATGTTGGTGAGAATGTGGAGTGGCTGGAATTCTCATACAATGCTGATGAGAGTATAAATTGATATAACCCTTTGGAAGCTGTTTAGCTATATCTACTAAAGGTGACCATATACACGCCTCATAACCCAGCAGTCCTACTCCTAGGTATATGCCCAACAGAAAAGCTTACGTTTATCAAAACATATGCAATAATGTTCATAAAAGCATTATTTGTAATAGTCCAAACTGGAAACAACCCAAATGCTATAAACAGAAAAATGCTAAATTGTGGCATAGGTGCACAGTGGAATACTATACATTGACTAGAAGAAATGTGTCGCAATTACATACAAGCATAAGGATGAATTCCATAAACATTGCACTGAGCAAGATAAACCAGACATAGAAGAGGACATACTATATAGTTCCACTGAGATAAAGTTCTAAACCAGATAAAACTAATCTAGGGTGATAGACATCGGAATTGTCTTTGGCGCCTGAGTAGGAGGTCCAGGAGACTTTCCAGAATGCTGGAAATGTTCTGTTTCTTGATTTCTGAGGTGATTACATGGGTGGTTACTGAGCAACAATTCATTGGGAGTTGTGTGCTTAGGCCTGGCGTACTTTTCTTTATGTGTATTATACTGCAAGAAAAAAAATTTTTTTAATGAAAAAGTCAAATAAGCGGTCAGATTGTTTCATCATAATGGGAGACAAAAATGGCAACTGGGAGCTGTGGGAGCTTAGGGATGTCAGGGGTCATGTGGGCAGAGGTAGGGGGAAGTGGAAGTGAATTAGAAGATGTTTAAGAGGCAATACAGCGTAGCCGTTAAGAACATGGACTCTGGCTCTAGGCTGCTTTGGTTTTGAATCCATGCCTCTTCCTCTCCTTTCCTTTCAAGTTCCTTCTCTATTAAATGAGGTCATAATAGAGCTTACAGTATAGAGCTGTGAGGATATATGAGGTAATTTTTGTCAAGTGTTCATAATAATGTCAAGCCATATAATGAGTACCATGCACATCTTGATTAAATAAAAATGATGCCTACGTGAGTGAAACAGCTCATACAAAAGCCTGGGGGTAGGGTGAGGGTTCCAGAAAGCCAGATGTTTCTGGCAATTTGTTGTGGTCTGGGTGAGGCATGCTCCTCCGGTACAGGCCAGACCCGGAATGACAGGCTAAAGATCTCAGACTTTCTCTCAAAGATAGTAATATTTTTCTATCTTTGAGACTCCTGCTATCTTGGTTTTACCCTCAGTTAGCTTCCAACCCACGTCTTTCTAAAACCCTTGGGAGAAAGGATTGTTCTGGTGAGATCCTTGGAATGGCAAGGAATAGCAATGAGGAAAGGAGGGCAGCAGAGGCCAGCTAGACTCAAGCCAGTCACCCTACCCTCCACCCTGAAGCAACTTTCTTCCCTTGGCAGGGGGAAGAGAGGGTTCTCCAAAAAGGCTTGTCTCTGTGAGATAAGCACATAGGAACTAATAGGCACAGCTGTAGCGGGAGAAGAGAGGGGAAACTGAGTCATGCATTTGTAGCCACAGCCCCTTATTTTGAAGCAACTCCAACTTTCTAGGAATGGGAAATCCTTGGTTCTCTTTTGCCTCTGCCCCTCTATTTACCCGCCTGTACAGGTGGGGAGATAAACCCATTTGAGAGGATTTTAAAAGTTTCTTATTTCTTCCTGTTTCTTTCTCTGAAATGACAGTACTGCACCACCTTTGTGGGGCTGCTGTGTTCTATTTAACCAGTCCAGGTTGCATTGAAGTGGGAGAAAGAGTGCCATGTTTTAGCATTCAATTCAGCTTTTAAAAAAATAACATTTTCAAGTGTGAAATGTAATATACAGATAGAAATGTGCATAAGATTTATACATGCAGATTAACAAATAGTTATAAACTATACACCCATGTAACCACTGTTCAGCTTGTAACTGGAACCCAAGTTCAGCTGCCTGCCACCACAAAAACCAAACTCATGAGACAGATGCTAGAGAAAAAGGAAAGAGATTTATCCAAGTGTTTGTTACCTGAGGAGATGGGGAACTCTTGTCGAAAAGCCCCTCTCCACATCTTGGTGCAGGCAGAGGATTTTATAAGAAGGGAGAGGGAAAGCAGAACAAAGAAATCAAGGGGAGGGTGTTGAAGAGTTCTCTACGTGCAGGCCAGCACAATCCATTCTGATAAGGATCTCAAACTGGTCAAGTGATGGTCTGCTGTGCATCATCCTGGTCTTCATCATTCTGGTTCTATGCTTGAAGGTCAGCAACTCCCCTAGAGCTGGGATGACTAAAGGTCAGAGTCTATATTTTCTCAAGTTAGTTCCTAGGATTCTTATACAAAAATGCTGTTTATCTACAAGCTACGTATTACTCACAGTCAGCATTTACAGAAACCATGTCAAAAGATGGCGGGGGGCGGGGTACAATTCCCTGCTGTTACAAGCTCAAAAGATAGATATTAACAATATCCAGAAGCTCGTAGATTAAAGATTCTTTTATTTTAAAAGACAAAAGACTACATTTTGATCATAACGAATGTCCCAGATTGGTGTCTAAACAGCTGGGAATGTTTGGTACACTTCTCACCCATGTTTAACTGTCCTAGTTACTGAATCTAAACAAGGCTTTTACCTCAAGCTTGAATAAAAATGCTTGAATAATTTCCAACTTATTCTGGAATTTTTCTTAGTCAGGGCCCCCTTTCATTCTCTCAGCAAACTAATTTTTTTTATTATGAACATTTCAAACACACAGAGCAGAGAGGAGTAGCATGAACATGCATACCTACCACCACCATGATTGAACAAGAAATAAGATTCTACCATATTTGTTTCATCTATTCCATTTTTCCTTTTGTTGCAGTATTTCAAAGCAAATCGCAGTTACCATATTGCATTCCTATATACTTAAACATGAATTTATTAAAAAGGACATAATTTAATAAAACCACTATGCCATTACACTTAAGCATTATTATATCTAATAATGTCCTTGGTAATGTTTAATAATAAGCAAGTCCACAATTACCCAATTGTCCTCATAATCAAATGTCTTTTTTAGACATTTATATATACACATTAGAACAAGTGGGCTTGTTCTAATCAGAACACACTACATTGTTTGATGTCTGTTAAGAGTCCCTTAATCTAGCCAAAACCGGTTTGGCTCAGTGGATAGAGCATCGGCCTGCGGACTGAAGGGTGCCAGGTTCGATTCCGGTCAAGGGCATGTACCTGGGCTGCGGGCACATCCCCAGTGGGAGATGTGCAGGAGGCAGCTGATCGATGTTTCTCTCATCATCGATGTTTCTAGCTCTCTATCTCTCTCCCTTCCTCTCTGTTAAAAAAATCAATAAAATATATATTTTTTTTTAAAAAAAAAGAGTCCCTTAATCTAGAGCAGGTCCTCTCCTCTCAGGTTTTGTGGCATGCCCTTGACTTGTTGCAGTTACGCTTTAGAAGAACTCATCTCCTGAATTTGTCTGTTTGCTCCCTTGTGGTATCATTTAACATGTTCTTTACTCCCCATCTTTCCTGGATAAGGAAGTTAGTGCTGAGGACTTATTGCATTCAGGTTATTTATTTATTTATTTATGTGTGTGTGTGTGTGTGTGTGTGTGTGTGTGTATGTATGTATTTTGCAAGAACACTTCATAGGTGGTGCTGTGACATTCCTATTTCATCACACCAGGAAGCATATAATATCTTCTGGTTCTGTTTTTAATGATGTTAAGATTCATCAGTGGGTGGTAATCTCTTGATCCCTTCATGGAAAATTTCCCCATACACCTTTCATCTATTGATGATTATTGCCTGAATCAGTTATTTTATTAGGACTTGCAAAGTGGTAATTTTTTTGAAATTGTATCACTTTCCCACATTTATTAACCAACATTCTTATATAAGTAAAAACTTTCCTTCATCAGTTCAGGCTACTCAAAATACAGTTCATGCAGGAAAGACAAGATAAAGATGTAATGCTGTCATTACAAATGCCAATATTAGAGGATGAAATTGATGCCCTATGGGTCCAAAGTTTCAAATGAGGTTATTCTTGTTCTTAGTGTCATTATGAACTCATGCTTTTTTGTTTGTTTGTTTTGTTTTTAGTTTTTTTAAATCCTCACCTGAACATATGTTTCCATTGCTTTTTAGAGAGAGAAATATCAATGTGTCTCTCACATCAATTGGCTGCCTCCTGCACGAGCCCCAACGAGGGCCCGGGCCGGGGAAGAGCCTACAACAGAGGTATGTGTCTTTGACCGGAATTGAACCTGGCGCTCTATCCATTGAGCAAAACCGGCTAGGGCTATATATACTTTTACATAATATTTATACTTTGCATTTCCCCTTTCTTACTCAGAGTTAGTGGGCTGGATATACTGTTTTACACTTTCTGCAAGCCTCTATCGAGTGCTTATTATGTTCCCAGCACTGAGCTAAGGTACTCAGGCAAGAGCAATTCCACTTATCACCATGTTCTAGTGTGTTTTTCGGTATTACAGTTAATTAGGGCTGCTGCTCTTATCTCTGTCTCTCAGGAGACAGTGCTCCTGGGTGTCGCTTCAGTGCAAGTTATTTATCTCCCACTATCTTGCAGTGAGCACTGACAGTGACAAACACTTGTCCCTCAGCATGTCAAAAGAATAAACATATTTTTAATTACACAAGTAATGCATGAAAGCATGCATATTGCGAGATGCCTGAATGACACAGAAGTGTGTGGAATAACAAGCCATGGCTCGCCCTCTCTCTCACCCAATCCCACTGCACTTGACTGAAGCAATTATTCTTTTGGTGGTTGCCAGATGGTGATTTTCTAATCCCATTATTCCTTCTACATTACTTCATCTACAATAAAGAAGAGCGTTCTCTTCTCCTTCATTTATTCATTCATATATTTAGTTTTGTCATGTGGGTTTGTGGATTCTTACTTTATTTAATGGGTTATAAACTGCTATACTCATTACTTATTTTGATGCCAAAATTGTCCCAGAATTTGAGAAGGGGAATCTTTCAAGCTCGCTTTTGTGTCCTTTTCATAGGCCCACTGTTCTTTGAGTACTTCCTTACTTTCTGGAACAGTGAGGTATTCCAGGTTCATCTTGTACTTTTCCTGTCCCAGCTCTGGAATCAGCCATTTCTCTAAGAATCCAGCCTTGGTTCCTTTTGATAGAGATAGCAAGATATAGGCACTAGGTGTGCTCAACTTCTGCAACCAGGAGGTCATTGCTTCTAGGCCATCTCAGTGAACAAAGCTTAATGCATTTCTACATATACATATACACACATTATCTATCTATCTATCTATCTATCTATCTATCTATCTATCTATCTATCATCTATCTATCTACCTATCATCTACCTAAACTCTGTATCATCTTTAAAATGAGTTCATACTGGTACTCCAATTCTAATCCCAAACCACAAGGTTCATTCTAGCCTTCCCCTTTTCCCTTCTCTGACAGTGAGAAACCAGATTATCATTATCCACAATATATTTACTTATTTGTTCAATACTAGGATATGCATTCAGTAGTTTCAGAACTGCCAGCACATACCATTGTGAAAAATAAAGGTACTAACTAGGGTTTTAATATTTGTTTACAGTTCTTTTTGCTTTCCCCCTTCAGTGTAATGTTATTCATTTAAAATAGGTTCATTTATTTTGTTTGTATTCCATTTAGTTCTTTCTCCATCCTTGTTGATTGATTATGTAAAACATCAACATGGTTTTAAAAGTCAAAACTATATAAAAATTATACCCAAAGAAGTGTCACTTGACCACCCCCTGTACCCCATTCTCATTCTCTAAACCTTCCCCCACATCCCCTGTAGGTAGTAAATCCCACTCATTTCTAGTTTACCCATACTGTGTTTCTTATTGCACAAACGAACATAAATATTTTTAATTTCTACTTCTTTCTTACACAAAAGATAACAAACTGCAGATACTCTATTGCACTTTGCTTTTGTACTATTATCTTTACAAATATGTCTTGAAATCTATGTACTTATAAAAACATTTTAATGGTAAAATAGAATATCTAGCCGAAACTGGTTTGGCTCAGTGGATAGAGTGT
Organism: Myotis daubentonii; assembly: GCF_963259705.1. NCBI lineage: Eukaryota > Metazoa > Chordata > Mammalia > Chiroptera > Vespertilionidae > Myotis > Myotis daubentonii. The sequence goes on along the minus strand of NC_081861.1, from coordinate 7,176,280 downwards.
CGGTCTGTGGATTGAAGGGTCCCAGGTTCGATTCCGGTCAGGGGCGTGTGCCTGGGTTGCGGGCACATCCCTAGTAGGAGATGTGCAGGAGGCAGCTGATCGATGTTTCTCTCTCATCGATGTTTCTAACTCTCTATCTCTCTCCCTTCCTCTCTGTAAAAAATCAATAAAATATATTTTAAAAAATAGAATATCTATATATATAAAAGCCTAAGCAACCTTTACAACTGAACAACCAGAAAGACGAGTCGGCCAGTCGCTATGAGAGGGAAGGAGGACGGGGGGGCGGGGGGGGGGGAGCGGGGAACCGCATGGTGGCGGGGCGCCAATGTGTCTGGCATCCATTCCTTCTGAGCCCAGGCCAGTGACCGTCCCCTCTTCTCCCGACCCCACCAGGGCCTTTGGGCCCCGGGCTGGGACAGGAAACCAGGGGTGGGTGGTGGTGGACATGGCTCCTTTCTCGGAGGGGGGGGGGGGAGCTGAGGGCTGGCTCCCTCCTTGGGCCAGTGGCCAACCTCCCACATTCTGTCCCCCCCCCCCCCGTCAGCAGGGCCCACTGTGGTGGTGGCTACCATTGCCTCCTCTCCCAACCCTGCTGGGGCCTTTGGGCCCGGGCTAGGACAGGGAACTGGGGGTGGGTGGTGGTGGACATGGCCCCTTTCCCAGGGAGGCTAAGGGCCAGCTCCCTCCTCAGGGCTGCCGGAGAACCTCCCGCACCCCATACCTCTCCCTGGCTGGCAGGCCCCGATCGGCCCTGATCACCAGCCAGGCCTAGGGACCCTACCCATGTACGAATTTGTGCACTGGGCCTCTAGTATATACATAAAAGTACATATATTCACTTTTTAAGAATAATCATAATTTTTTAACCTTTTTATTGAATGTATTGGGGTGACATTGGTTAATAAAATTATGTAGGTTTCAGGTGTACAATTCTATACCTCATTGTATTGTGTGTTCACCACACCAAGTCAAGAGGAATAATTATAAACATCGGTATAACTACCACATAGATTAAGAAATAGAACATTATTAGCACCCTAGAAGACCTTAGGTGACTTTTACTAATCATAGCTCCCTATCATCCTGAATTTTATGATATTTACAGGCACACCTTATTTTACTGAGCTTTGCTTTATTGTGCTTCGCAGATTTTTTACAAATTGAATTTAAAACCCTCTGCCATGATAAAAAAGATCATGACTAGCTGAAAGCTCAGATGATGGTTAGCATTTTTTAGCAATAAAATATTGTAAAACTAAGATTGCCTCTTTAAACATAATACTATTGCAAAAAATAAACATAATGCTATTGCACACTTAATAGATGACAGAATAGTGTAGCCATAACTTATATGCAGTAGAAAATTAAAAATTCGTGTGACTCACTTTATTTCCATATTCACTTTATTGTGGTGATCTGGAACAGAACCCACAACATATCTGAGGTATGCCTGTACTTCCTTGCTTTTTTTCAATGGTTAACTATTTTAGTTTAGTTTTTCTTTTTTTAAAAATATATTTTCTTGATTTTTTACAGCGAGGAAGGGAGAGAGATAGAGAGTTAGAAACATCAATGAGAGAGGAACATCGATCAGCTGCCTCCTGCACACCCCCAACTGCGGATATGCCCGCAACCAAAGTACATGCCCTTGACTGGAATCAAACCCAGGACCCTTCGGTCTGCAGGCCGACGCTCTATCCACTGAGCCAAACTGGTCAGGGCAGTTTAGTTTTTCTTTATTCAAGTATAGAACACACAAAAGTGCACAAAAATTATGGGCAACTTGCCCAGCTGGTGTTGCTCAGTGGTTGTCAAATTTATCTCTAAATATTTTGTATGTTGTAATACTATTACAAGTGGTAATTGTTCAAATTCTAATTGCTAGTATATAGAAATGAAGTTGATTTTGAATATAGACTTTCATTTTGTAACCTTGCTACACTTATTTGGTAGGATTTTTATAGATTTCTTAGAAAATAAAGTTATATGTGAAAAAGACAGCTTTTACTTATTCCTTTACAATCTGGATACCTGTTATTTTTTTTTACCATAGTGCAAGGGTTAGAACCTCCAGTACCTTGTTGAAGAGCGGTAGTGGGGTGAGACATTCTTACTTTATGGCTAATCATAAAGAGAACGCATTCAGTCTTTCTTCCATAGAGTATGATGCTAACTGTAGGTTTTTCAAAGATGTTCAACATCACTAATCATCAGGGAAATGCAAATCAAAACCATAATGAGAAATAACCTCACTCCTATTAGGATGACTACTGTTATATATATGGTAACAAATGCTAGAGAGGATGTAGAGAAGGCGGCATCCTTGTATATTGTCGATGGAAATATAAACTGGTACAGCCACTATGGAAAACAGCATGGAGATTCCTCAAGAAATCAATAACAGAACTACTATATGATTCAGCAATCCCATTTCTGCATATATATCCAAAGGAAATGAAATCACTATCTTGTAGAGATATCTGTACTCCTATGTTCATTGCAGCATTATTCACAATAGTCAAGGTATTGAAACAATTTAAGTGTCTGTCAATAGATGAATGAATAAAGGAAATGTGATGTATATGTACACACACACACACACACACACACACACACTGAAATATTCAGCCTTTAAAAGGAAGTTCTGCCATTTGTGACAACATGGATGAACTTGGAGGGCATTATGCGTGGCATCACTTTACGTGGAACCTAAAATCAGAGAGTAGAATGGTGGTTGCCAAGAGGTGGGGCTGGAGTGGGGGAAATGAGAGAGGCTAGTGAAAGGGTATAAACTTTCAGTTATGAGGTGAATAAGGTCTAAGAATCTATCATTGAATTTGTTAAGACAGTGGAATTTGAATATTCTCACAAAAAAACAAGGTTAAGATGTAAGGTGATGGATGAGATGGTGGGATCACTTTTGCCATGTATATTTATGTCAAATCATAACATTGTGTACTTTAAATACACTACAATTTCACTTATCAGTTACACCACAATAAAACTAAAGAATGTTTTTTATTCCTTTTATTTGATTTATATATATAGCATATGTCTACAATTTATCACAATATATTTTAAGTAATGTTATACCACTTTGAATAGAGCATATGGATTTTATTTTATCCTCACCTTAGGAGTGAGGATATTTTTTATTTTAGAGAGAGTGGAAGGGAGGGGAAGGAGGGAGAGAGGGAGGAGGAGGGGGAGGAGAGAAAGAGAGAGAGAGAATGAGAGAGTGAGATATAGAGAAAAATTGATGTGACAGAGACACATCAACTGGCTGCCTCCCACACACGCCCCGCCTGGGGTCCAGGATCAGACCTGCAACCCAGGTATGTGCCCTTGACTGGGAATCCAACCCTCCACCCTCTGAGGTGCAGGCTGAATCATCACTGAGCCATGCTGGCCAGGGCTAGAGTATAAGAATTTTAAACTGTATAATACCATTTTACTTTTTCTATCCAGGACCAGAGGAGAGCAGGGTTGGTCAAACCATGGCCAAGCCCAGGAATCAGCCACTCTCAGAACCACAGCCTCAGAGCCCACATCCCTGGACTGAACCTGCCCTCCTTACAAGGACATGGTGGTGACAGCAGACAGTGGGGACTGCAGTACCCCAGGCCTTTCACCCACACAGTGGAATGAACAAAGACTCCCTGTCACTGCCCATACGGAAGCTCTGAGCTGTGATTTGAGGCTCTGTGTTCCTGGGTGCAGCCTGTAGACCCTGAGGGGAGCCATGTGACACCTATGAGTGAAGGGGCCCTGTGACCTCGAGGACCAGACAGGGAAGATGCGTTCAGCTGAAAGGGGCTGGGGATGGGGTTCTTCCTTGGAGCAAACGGGGAGCTCCTCCCCATACATCAGTGACCTGAGCCTCTGGCCTCTGAAAGGGGTGTGGGTCTTCTCTGCTAGAAATCCTCCATGGCTCACTCAGAGTCCGTCCAAGTCCTCCCCGTGGCCCAGAAGGCCCTACGTGTCCGGTCCCCATCACCCCTCTGCCCTCACCTTCTACCTCTCCCTTCATCATGCGGTCCCAGCCACACCAGCCCCCACACTGTTCCTTCCTCATACACCTTAGCCTGAGTTCCACTCCCACTCTCCCACTGGCTCTTACTCCCCCTGGGATGCTCTCCTCTAGGTTTTGGCTCAAATGTCACGAGCTTAGAAAAACTTTGCTGGACCACGCACTCTAGAAATACTCCCCTCCCATTTACTTCTCATCGCAGCCATTACAACACCTGGCAAATTGCTGGCATTTTTGTGCTCTCTGTCCCCATAGAATGTCAGCTCCGGGGGTGGCGGGCCAGGTTCTTTCTCTTTCCACACGGCTCTCTTCCTAACTCCCATTATAGTGCCTGACAGAAGCTGGCGAGAATGAATGTGAAGATGGAAAATAAATGACATGGAATGAGCATTGCTAAGAAAGTCACTTAAAATAGAGTCGGAGCCTAATAGGGAGGCGGGGCCCAGGCACACCCTGTGCCTCAGTTCTCAGAGCTGCTATGAAGGGGCTACCCCGATGCTGAACAACTGCTGTAAGAACACACATGGGCTCGGCCTCCTTCCTGTAGTCTGCCCTCTTCCTGTGCATACTGTGACTGAGCAACCCCTGCTAACCTAGCCAGCTAGGGTTCATTTGCATGAAAGAATTACACTTTGTGGGGTTTGCTTTGTAAACCCCGACTTTCTCTGTTCTTTTCAGGGTGCAGTTTGGGTCGCTACCTAGATCTGCATCTCCGGGGTGGCCGCTCTTTCTGCTCAAACACATGCTTTCTGCCCTTGACTGAGCCTGGGCCTCTCCTTTGGTGAACAAATGACTGAGAGAATGAATAAATAAATGCAAAGGTGTGGCAAGAGGCATAGCTAGACAGGCCCAGGATTCTCCTAGGGAACGTGCTCAGGGGTGACAAGATGGTGACAAAGCCTGTGTCCTACCTCACTAATACGGGGTGGGAGATGGCCCCTGGGAGATGGCCACTTCCCTAACCAAACCAAACATCCTGCTGTCCTGCTGTCCGTCTCACCTACTACTGACAGTTAAGGACGAGGCCTGCCCCACACCAGGCCTCTGGCCCCAGGCAGGCGCTCAAGCCCTCCTGCCCCTTGGGGGACTTTGGCTGCGCCCCGCCCCCCCCCCCCCCATAGATTCTGCATGATCCAGGGAGGCACAGGCCCTCTCAGTGCCCAGCTCACGGGAAACACTGGTCCGGCCCCTGTTATCCTGCTGGCCCCTGCGGGAGGCAAACTTCAGGTCAGGAAGGCTTCTTCAAGGGCCCCACCCGCAGCGGGGTTCTCCTCCAGACGGCCCAGCTTACAGTGGTCCATGCAGTGGTCGGCAACCTCATTAGTCAACAGAGCCAAATACCAACAGTACAACGACTGAAATTTCTTTTGAGAGCCACATTTTTTAAACTTAAACTATATAGGTAGGTACATGGTTATTCACTTAATTAGGGTACTCCTAAGGCTTAGGAAGAGCCACACTCAAGGGGCCAAAGAGCCGCATGTGGCTCGCGAGCCGGGGTTTGCCAACCAGGACATCTCATCTGCATCCACGCGCTTTCCCGGTTCCCACCACCGAGGGGCGCGCGAGAGGGGAGTCCCTTCCGGGGAGCTATCCCCGCGAGGATCGGAGGTAGGACAGGCAGCTCCGGAGCCACCTGGGGGGAGGCTGCGCCCGTCCTTTTCTCGCCTCCAGCTCCACCCCCGGGTCCCCGCACGTCACGTCCAGCCGGGCTGGCGATTGGCTGAGAGACTGCTTCCCAGCTGTGGGGGCGGGGCCGGGGCCGTGCTGGGCGGTGATTGGCCTCCGGAGGCGGAGGCTGGAAGCCCTTCCAGGGCTCGGACCGGCTGCCGCTGGACCCGGGTCCGGGCCCCTGTGCCCCCGCCGGTCCCCTGGCCCTCGGTCTGGGCCGCGAGGTGGCGGCAGCGCCGGAGCTGAGGGTGAGGCGCGTGGCGTGGCGTGGCCTCTCAGATGTCGGATTTGCTCCGAGTTGGACCGCTCGCCCACCGACTGTCCGATCTCGGCCTACGTGGCGCCGGGTCAGCGGCGAGGATCGGTGCCGCTGGCCTGTGGCCCGGGTCCGAGACCGGGCGAACGGGTGACGGGCTGTCTCCACGTGAGCCCCGCAGCCTGGGCTCCCGTCCCTCCGTCGCCCGCCTGGAGCGGCGCGCGGGGCACCGCAGCTTCGGTCCGCAGAGGCCAGCACCTGAGGACCCGGAGGGCCTCCGCGCAGGTTGGGTGCGTCTGCCTGGGAAGCAGGGCGTCAGGCCTTCGGGGCGGGCCTCGCTGCTGTGACTGCCCGGGCGCTGCCGGGTGCCGGTGCTCTCCGAGCCTCGGGCCGGTGACGAGTGGGATGTTGGGGTGGACTGTGTGCCCTGGTCTGAGCGCCTCCTGGGCCCTGTGTGCCTGTGCACCTGGTGTGCACCTCCTGCGCCCGGGGCATTTGTGTCCGAGGGAGCCCTCGGAGCGGGTGTCTCCACCCCAGGGTGTGAGGTCTCCAGCAGCTTGTGACTCCGGGCCCAGGATGTGATGTCGCTGAACTGGCTGGGGGGGGGGGGGGGGGCTTCACCCTCAGGCATCCAGGCTCTGAGCTGTTTGGGGGTCTGTGTCCGGGTGCGGGTTCTCTGGTCTGTCTGGGGACCCTGGCGTAAGGGCCTGGCGTAAGGTGTCAGTTATTTGAACTTCCGTCCTTCTGTTTGCGCGGTCCTTGAATTAAGTTGGGGGGTGTCTGCTGCTTGGGAGTCTGTTCTAGGAAGCGCAGGGTCGCAGTTTAGTTTCCTGGGCTGAGGACTTTGGTCTTTCGGGGCGGATTGTCTCAGTGCGCATGGTCTCTGCTCTGCTGGGGAGTCTGTGCCTCCCGTGGTGAGCTCTTGGACAGGTTTTTGGCGTCTGCTCTGGTTGTGTTCAGTGAGCTGTATTTGGTGTCCCTGGGTCTGGGAGTGTGTGGCTCTGCTAAGTCTGTTCTCTTTGGTTGTGAGGTCTCCGTCCAGGAACTGGGGGCGTTGGCACCTGGCAGGGATGATCCCGAAGCCTGGAGCCCCAAGTCCTGGTTGCGTGTCCTTGGGCGCGTCACTTGTGTCCTCCAGCCTCCATATGGATCATAATCAGTACAATGAGGCCGGTGCCCATACCAGAGGGTCCTGTCCATCCTAGCAGTGTGTGTCAAGAGCCCGGGGCGCAGTCCGTCTTCTGAGCACGGGCTATGTGTTCCAGGAGTTGGGGGTACAACGGCGCAATAATTGGCAAAGTCTCTGATTTCATGGAGTTGTCGGTAAACCTGTCACATCGGTGAGAGTGAGCAGTGTTAAGGAGCAAGATAAGGCCAGGTGAGGGGGAAGAGTGTTTTATTCCGGGTGGTCGGGGAAGGTCTCCTGGAAAGGTGGTGCTGGAGCAGAGACCGGGAGGGAGGGAGGCAGAGCCGTAGATGGCCTTCGGGAAAAGCATGCCAGGCACAAGGAGCAGCAAGTGCAACAGTGCTGAGGGGGACATGCACGCGGCCTGCTCCTGGAGGTCCAGGAGTCCCGTGGCCCTGGTAAAGTGCCCCGCGCTGGGATTGACACACAGCGCGCATGGGAGGTGCCTGGAGTTGCGATCTCTGTTTCTCCTCCGGCCCGTGAGGGGGTTGGGGTCGCGCTCATCTTCCAGACGAAGGACCTGAGGCTCCAGGAAGTAGCCTGTGAGCTTGCCCTCCTGCTCACACCTGAAATGGCTAAAAGAGGAGTGAAACTTTCAACTCCATCATGAGAGGCAGAGGGCTTCAGCGTCGGAGCTTCAGGGAGAACACCGTCCACTCTGAAGGTCAGCCAAGCGGCCGATGCGATGATAGTGCAGGAATCACGCCCAGGATGACATTTTCCGCTGGATGGAGGGAGGATGTTGTGAATGAGAGAGGACCTGAGCAGAGGAGAGGGGCAGGAAAGGGAAGCTGGAGACCAGTGAGAAAAAAGTCAGGCTTCGTAGTGTTGCCATGCTTGGGCCCGATTCACCTGAATTACCTGATGGCCCTAAATGTGCTCACCTTTTGCGCTTCCCTCCCCTTTGTCTCGCGTCCCTTCCCTTTTGTGCCAGAGCAGTTCTGTCCTGCAGCTACCATATCAGGTGCAGCAGAGCAAGGAAGCAAGTTGGGGGTCAGACCCCAGCACGGGGAGGAGGCGTCCACACTGGGGGACAGGCTGCAGGGGTGAGAGAGCCCCAGGCGGCCGGGAGGCTGTCCCCCAGGGTTGGGTGCTGGAAGGCTAGCTGGCTCAGGGATGCAGTGCTGAGGGGTTGCGGCGGTCGAGAGCAGGGGAAGGTTCAGCACCGCGTGTGAGGAGGGCTCTCTGTGGGGAAGGGCTGGCTTACGTACATTGGGACCCATCAGCTGGGGAAATGTACAGGGCGATGGGAGCCAGGACTCTCGCTTGAGAAAGGGGAGTTCCCAATGGGGCAAGAGGCAAACCAAACAAACTCGGAGGTGGTATGCTGAAGTCAGAGGCCTCCATGTGAACTCATGGCTTTAGTATGTGTCCACGAGAATGCGTGGGAAGGGTGACAGAGATGCGTATGTTTGTGTGTGTGCGATTGTGTACATGCGTATGTCCCAGTACTGCTGGATCCAGCAGCATTGCAATGGCACTAGTACACCTAGCCCCCAGGTCCTGGCTTCTAAATACCATTCGCCACTCAAGGATTGGCGCCGGCGCTTCGGGAGGGCGAGGAGGACAGAATCCGGCTCAACTTCTGGTGTCAATACTAAGAGTAAGTTCAGGGAATGATTGGAGTATCAGAGGGCACAGAACATGGCTGGAGGGATGCCCACTTGACGGGGGGGTGGGAGGGACGACAATGTTTTTCAGCTTTGACATATCAACGTGTAACACATGTACGTTTAGAGTGTACAGCGCGATGATTTGATACACATTTATATCATGAAGTGATGGCCACAGTAAGGTGTGTTAGCATCTCCATCCCCTCACATAATTACCATTTTGTGTGTGTGACGATAACATGTAAGATCCACTTGCTCAGCTACTTTCAATAAAGAACACAGTGTTGCTAATTAGAGTCATCGCGGGGTACATCAGATCCCCATGACTTATCTCATAGCTAGAATTTGGAAAATTTGCTCAACATTTCCCCCATGCCCTGACAACCACCATTCTAATCTGTATTTCTATGAGTTTGGTTTTTGAGTTTCCACATATGCAAGAACATCCAGTATTTGTCTTTCTCTAAGTTACTTCACTCAGCATAATCCCGACAAGTCCACCTGTAGTTGCAAAAAGCGGGATTTCCCTCTATTTTATGGTCGGATAAGGCCGTGTGTGTGTGTGTGTGTGTGTGTGTGTGTGTGTGTGTGTGCCACTGCCATGGATGCCCAGGGTGGCTCTGTACGAGTCGTGGCTCTTGGCTCCTGGAACGGGGCCTTCTCTGTGAGAACAAGCCCTCTCCAGGCTAGGCCACCAGAGGAAGGGACCAGGCTGGGTCCCTTAGCTGCTGGAGAAGCTGTCTGGTTTGGGACTGCAGCTGAGATCAGGGAAAGGACAGCTGAGAGCAGGAGAGGGAGAGAGATCTCCTCAGGTCAGGGTCCGTGTCTCATAGTTGAAGGAAAGACATTTGCCCAAGTGCCGGTGGCTCTAGGCTTGTGGGAATGGAGTTGGGTGCAGGAAAGGACCAGAGGCTGAGAGGGTAGGGATAATGCGTCCTATAATCTCACTTCATGGGTCTTGCATGGTCCCGGAGAAAAGCCTGTGCCATTGTGGCGTCTAAAATGTCATCTCCTGTGCCTGCCTCCACCCACCGGCCATGAAAGAATGGATTGGAGGTACAGTGCACCCTTCGGGGAGGAAGGCCAGTGGGGTTGTGAGTTCGTCTCAAAGGTCCCCTGCCCTGCCCTTGGCTCTCGTGTTCACTATGTTCTCTGCCTCTGAGGTTTCCGGTTGGTCTCCTCAGCCGTGTGTCTCACCGGAAAGAGTCAGCGCATTAGAGACCGGCTGGCTACCAAAGGATTTAATAATGTTCCTGAGAGTTTCCTGGCAGAGATTAAAATCACTGTTCCTAGGGCACTGTGGTGGCCACACAAAGTGGGATTCCCTGGGTGTGGATCACAGGGGGCGCATTTTTCACTTCCTGGGTTCCCACGTATGTGGACAACTCGTCTGGGAACTAGTGGGACAGGGCAACGGTCTTGTTCCTGCTGCCAGGCTGCCCTGTCCATTGTGAGGATGTAGAAGTGACCACCGTCTGGCCTTCTGCGATGCACAGACCCAAGGCAGCACATTCAGGCCAGAGGCTGCCGTGCTGTCGGCTGGGCTGAGGAGGCTCTCAGAGCGTCATTTCCACCAAGTGTCCTGGTCCCAGTGCTGTCAAGCTCCCACCTAAAGGATTTCCGTTGCAGTCAGCTGCCTATTTACTGTGCCGTCCCATGCTCCAAAATCAGTCTGTGTTCCATGTGAGCTGTAAAGCGAAATCCTCTGCAGTGGCCACTGGATCTTAGCCTTGATGCCACAAACCCGCAACACAGTGAGTTTCCCACAATGCCTCCAGGCCCGCGGCTCCTCACGTACTGCTGGGCGACACTGAGCAGGGCGTTACCATGGCCGGTCATTTTGCATCCCATGTCATATCTGGATGCATGAATGCACTGCTTTTCTAAAACCCTGCGTGTAAGCCATCAGTGTTTGAGGTCTCGGGGTGTATTACCCTATTTAACACGCAGAAGGATCCAGGAGGTAGGGCTCCTTACACTCCCCATTGTGCAGCTTGGAAACACAGGGACAGGAAAGGGAGGATGAATGGTGCTGGGCTTTCCTTCTTCTTTCACCACCATGTGTTGCAGTCGAGGTTCATCGGGCTCTTTGGGAACCTTCTTCACCTTCCTGTCCAGACCCAAGGGCTGCCTGGAGCTTTGAGCAGGGACTAGGCCTTCATGGATCGACTCCAGGACGCAGCTCAGCGTTGATTTCTGCATCTTCCCCGATGGCCTCAGAAGAGTCTTCCCGGGAAGTCACGGCAGCCTGTCCTCCTTCCCTCCCAGAACTGCCCATGGGGCCTCGGTGACGGGAACCCCAGTCCTGGCTCCACCTGCCCTGCCCCTCTACCAGAGGCTGCTCCAGCAGCGGCACCAAGGTGAGGACACCCTACAAGAGAGGCCCTGGGAAAGGTCAGCGACCCCTCAGAGCAAAAGCATTTCTGGGACGCCTGAGACGGAGACATGTTGGTCCCGTGGCCCCTTATCGGGTCAGAGGGAAACCGGAGTCTCTTCCTCAGGTGGGAGAGATCAGAACCGATTTAGGTGTGAATGTCGGTACTGCCAGAGCCACGGGCCGCATGTGGGTGGGATGCCTGCGGGGAGGAAGGGGGCCCCACTGCCTCCTGCGGGGAAAGCCTCCTACAGGACCTGTGGGCTTGAGGTGCAGCCTGGTCCCTATCGGTCCTGGCCTTTTCTGGGGGGAGTGGGACCGCCCTGCGGCGCTCCGAGGCCGGGAGGCGCCCAGCAGTGGTCCTCAGCTCCTGTGTCATGGCTCCGTAACGCATGCAGTCACTTTGACACCCGGTCTCTGTGTCCTCCCTGCGCTGCTCTCCTTGGACAGGAAGGCTCTCTGCAGTGCGAATGCCCCACGATGCCCAGGTGCTTCTTGCCATTGCATTCACTGCCTCCGGGCAGCAGCCCAGTGAGTGCTCCCATGCACGTGTGCTAATATGAGGTTGCTTTCACGCATCTCTCTTCAGTAAATGGGGATGGGAAAATGGACAGGTACATGCAAAAAAAAAACTAGACCACCAACTTACACAGGCACTAGAATAAACTCAAAATGGATAAAGGACTTCAGTGTAGTCGTGAAACCATAAAAATCCTAGAAGAAAGCAATGGCAGCAATCCTGTCAGACACTTCACTTAGCAATATTTTCACTGATACAACCCCTAGGGCAAGAGAAACATGGGAAAACATAAACAAGTGGGACTGCATCTAAATAATAAGCTTCTGCACAGCAAAGGAAACCAGGATCAAAATCAAATGGGAACACACTGTAAGGGAGAACATACTTGCCAATGATACATTGGATAAGGGGCTAATTTCCAAAATATATCAAGTTCTCATACAGTCAACAAAAGGAAGACAAAAGAGTCCAACCACAAAATGGGAAGAGCACCTAAAGGGACACTTCTCCAAAGAGAACATAGAAATGGCCTAGAGACATATGAAAAAATGTTCAGCATCACTAATCAGCAGAGAGATGCCAATTAAAACGACCATGAGATACCACCTCACACCTACCAGATTGGCTACCATCAGTAAATCAACAGACGACAAGTGCTGGTGAGGATGTGGAGAAACAGAAACCCTGGTACAAGCTCTGCAGAAAACAGTGTGGCGTTTCCTCAAAAAATTAAAAATGGAACTTCTATTGGACCCAGTGATCCTCTTCTACAAACATATGCTAAGAAGCCTGAAACACCAGTCAGGAAGGATATATGCACCCCTGTGTTCCTAGCAGCACAATTTACAATAACTAAGATCTGGAAACAGCCCAAGTGCCCACCAGTAGATAAATGGATAAAAAAGCTGTGGTACATTTACACCGTGGAATACTACGCAGTAGTATAAAAGAAGGGTCTCTTACCCTTTGAGACAGCATGGAGGGACCTGGAGAGCATTATGCTGAGTGAAATAAGCCAGTCAGAGAAAGACAGGTATCACAGGCTCCCATTCATATGAGGCATCTAATGAACAGGATAAAGTGACCAACAAAATAGATCCAGAGACATGGAAGCATGTAGCAGACTGAGGATCCTCAGAGGGAAGGAGGGGGGAGAGATCAATCAAAGAACTAATAAACTCTGCATAAACCATGGACACAGACAATAGTGGGGTGAAGGCCTGGGGAGGGGCAGGAGTGGACAGGGGGCTCCATGGGGAATAAAGGGGCCTTCTGTAATACTTTCAACGATAAAGACACATTTTAAAAACAAGAAAGTGTGGAAGGGGGGTGTGGAATGGGAACGTGGGGGTGCACCATTGTGGTCTTTGCCACAATGAATAGGACCCCAATGCAGGCAGATGTTCACTGCTCCCTCTCACTGAGTCGCACTCCCCTAGGACAGTGGTTCTCAACCTTCCTAATGCCGCGACCCTGTAATACAGTTCCTCATGTTGTGGTGACCCCCCATTTCATTGTTACACATTGAACATAGTTAAAGCATAGTGATTAATCACAGAAACAATCTGTAATTATATGTGTTTTCCGATGGTCTTAGGCGACCCCTGTGAAAGGGTCGTTCGACCCCCAAAGGGGTCGTCGCTACCCACAGGCTGAGAACCGCTGCCCTAGGAGGAGTTTCTGATGGATAACTTCCTCCTGGCACCCAATAAAGATACGAATTAGGGGAGAACCAAGATGGCGGCATAGGTTAACGCCGGAGTTTGCTGCTTTGAACAACTACTTCAAAAGTGAAATCAAAAAACGGAAGGGACATCACCCAGAACCACAGGAACGCTGGCTGAGTGGAAGTCCTACAACTAGGAGGGAAGAGAAACGCATACGGACACTCAGAGGAGGCGCAGTGCTGAAGTCAAATTCTGAGGTGCGGAGTGCGCGGAGCAGGCTGGCGGCGGAGGGCGCAGTTGGTGTTTTCAATCTGGAGGGAGTCCCAGACTCTGAGCTCCAGATACAGGCGAGTCTTTAGGGACCCAGACTCAAACGGGAGAAGCGGGACTGTCTGGCTTCAGTCAGAGCGAGTGCAGCTTTCTCTCCGAGCTTTGCAGCGGGTGCTGGGACTCAGAGAGGCAGAGCCCCTGGGGACAGGACTGAGAGCCGCCATAACTGCTCTCTCCGGCCCACCCTATTGATCCTGTGCGACCCGCTCCGCCCAAGCCCTGCACAGAGGCATTTGCCGGATAGCCTCAGGCAAAGGCTAGATTAGCACCTCCCTAGAGGACAGAAGTTCTCTCACTGCTGACACAGCTGATTCTCATAGCCACTTGGCCTGGAGGTCAAACCCTCCCTGGAATTAGCTACAACAATCAGGATTTATCTATAAGACTGCGAACAAAGACCACTAGGGGGTGCACCAAGGAAGCATAACAAAATGCGGAGACAAAGAAACAGGAAAAAATTGTCAATGGAAGATATAGAGTTCAGAACCACACTTTTAAGGTCTCTCAAGAACTGTTTAGAAGCTGCCGATAAACTTAATGAGATCTACACGAAAACTAATAAGACCCTCGATCTTATATTGGGGAACCAACTAGAAATTAAGCATACACGGACTGAAATAACGAATATTATACAGACGCCCGACAGCAGACCAGAGGAGCGCAAGAATCAAGTCAATGATTTGAAATGCGAGGAAGCAAAAAACATCCAACCGGAAAAGCAAAATGAAAAAGAATCCAAAAATGCGAGGATAGTGTAAGGAGCCTCTGGGACAGCTTCAAGCGTACCAACATCAGAATTATAGGGGTGCCAGAAGATGAGAGAGAGCAAGATATTGAAAACCTATTTGAAGAAATAATGACAGAAAACTTCCCCCACCTGGTGAAAGAAATGGACTTACAGGTCCAAGAAGCGCAGAGAACCCCAAACAAAAGGAATCCAAAGAGGACCACACCAAGACACATCATAATTAAAATGCCAAGAGCAAAAGATAAAGAGAGAATCTTAAAAACAGCAAGAGAAAGAAACTCAGTTACCTACAAGGGAATACCCATACGACTGTCAGCTGATTTCTCAACAGAAACTTTGCAGGCCAGAAGGGAGTGGCAAGAAATATTCAAAGTGATGAATACCAAGAACCTACAACCAAGATTACTTTATCCAGCAAAGCTATCATTCAGAATTGAAGGTCAGATAAAGAGCTTCACAGATGCCGAAACCGGTTTGGCTCAGTGGATAGAGCGTTGGCCTGCGGACTGAAAGGTCCCAGGTTCGATTCCGGTCAAGGGCATGTACCTGGGTTGCGAGCACATCCCCAGTAGGAGGTGTGCAGGAGGCAGCTGATCGATGTTTCTCTCTCATCGATGTTTCTAACTCTCTATCTCTCTCCCTTCCTCTCTGTAAAAAATCAATAAAATATATTAAAAAAAAAAAAAAAAAAAAAAAAGAGCTTCACAGATAAGGAAAAGCTAAAGGAGTTCATCACCACCAAACCAGGATTATATGAAATGCTGAAAGGTATCCTTTAAGAAGAGGAAGAGGAAGAAAAAGGTAAAGATACAAATTATGAACAACAAATATGCATCTATCAACAAGTGAATCTAAGAATCAAGTGAATAAATAATCTGATGAACAGAATGAACTGTTGATTATAATAGAATCAGGGACATAGAAAGGGAATGGACTGACTATTCTTGGGGGGGAAAGGGGTGTGGGAGATGTGGGAAGAGACTGGACAAAAATCGGGCACCTATGGATGAGGACAGGGGGTGGGGAGTGAGGGCGGAGGGTGGGGCGGGAACTGGGAGGAGGGGAGTTATGGGGGGGAAAAAAAGGAACAAATGTAATAATCTGAACAATAAAGATTTAATTTAAAAAAAAAGAGAAAGAACAAAAAAAAAAAAGATACGAATTAAAGGAAACTAAGTTTAGCATTGAGATTTCCTCACCCACCGTGGCCTGTTCTCTGTCAGATCTGGGACCACCACATTCCAGTCCCCGAGCAGCAGATCCCAGTTTATCACCAGGAGCAGATTGGGATGGAGCGGAGGGAGGGCCCAGAGAACACGCACGTCACTCTTGGGGACCCTGCAGCAGGACCAGCCTCCGATCCTCTGGGCAGAGGCAAAGGAAGAGTGTCCTGCAGGGCAGGGAGAGCTGGAGCAGAGGGCGTGCCCACAGGAGGGCCCTGCGGGTGGTGCTGGTGCCCCTGGCCTCAGGCTCCGGGCCAGGCCTTCTGCCTGGTGTCCCGGAGGGGAGCGGGAACAGCAGTTTCCTGCTGCTGCAACAGAGGCTGCACGTCATAGAGTTACTAAGGGTCGGGATTTGGGCAGGATGCATTTCATTTCGGGAGGCACGAGTGATTAAATCTCGCCCCCACCCTGAACCTGATCCTGTCTAGCGAGGAAGTGACCGTGTTCCACTGGAGTGAAAATGAATTCTGCATTCTCTCCCTGTGCTTTCAGGTGGGCCCAGAGCTGTGTTGCTGCACACACGTCCGCGTCTGCAGACAGAAGTGGCTTGAGAACAGGTGCGTTTATTAGATTCTGAAGCTATGGCCGCAGCAGAGAGCGTGGGAGCTCCCTGGAGCCCGGCAAGCTGGTCCCACAGCCCCGGGGAGAAGGTCAGTGAGGCAGGGCGTGTCCCTCTTGAAACACAAGGGCCTGACTTCAGCCTGGTCATGTTGGGGGGGGGGCGGTGTGAGCAGGGGAACGTGGCATTTCGCTGTCATGGGTTCCTTACTAGGTGTCGCACCATATGCTCCATGCTTCCGCATGTCAGCTGACTCCCTCTTTCCCACAGACCCACCCTGGAGCAAGATTCCCGTCCCCGATGTGAGGTGGCGCGCAGACTACAGAGAAGGCGGGGTCCGTGCCCAGAGGTCAGACCGGGATGGCCTCACTCCAGCAGCCACATCAGGTCAGTCCTGCCAACCACAATCCACCGTGTGCCCTGGAGACGGCTTCCGTAGTATCCCCTTGCCTCGCCCCTGCGTGCTAGGCGGGCTGTTGGCAGGGGGAGGAGGAGGAATGGCAGTGCCAGTCCCTGCCCTGGGCAATGAGCCTTTTCTCGGGGAGAGGGATCTGACACCCATGCATGTGGTGGAGAGCGCCTCGAGCGCCCCTGTGAGGCTTGTGGGGCAGGAGAAGAGCGGGGTGAGCAGGAACAGGGTTGGGTGAGGTGGCATGGGGCTTGCTGCGGGTGGTGCTACCGGCCCACCTCTCTACATGAGGGCGCACAGAGAAGGGGTCAGCAGGGGTAACGGGGAGTCAGCGGCCCCCCCCTGTCTCCCCACCTAAAGGCCTTGTCCTCACGCCCACGTGTGGGGTACAGCAGGAGACCCGGGGCCCCCTGTGAGACGGGATACGGTCCCCAGTTACAGACTAGGGGCCAGAATCCAGTGATGTGCACACACGTCCAGCATGTCAGGTTCCAGGCCAGACATCAGAGGCGCCAGGAGGCAGGGAAATATTGGGAGAGAGTGGGGGTAGCGTAACCACGAGTCAGTGTTTTCCAAATGCCAGAAATGGTCCATTTAGACAGAAATTAGCTGGCCGCTGGCCTGGGCCCGGAGGTGGTCGTGGAGATGGACTGCGAACAGGAACACGGGGTCTCTTTGGGGCGATAGAAAGATTCTCAAACTGGAGTGTGGTGACGGTGGCAGAACCCTTTAAATTTCCTACCAGTCCCTGCTGTGCACCCTAACTGCACATTACACCTCGGTACGGGTAATTGCGAAATGCACTGCGAATGCCCCAGCCATGGAGGCCAAGCTGTGCCATCGCTTTCATGACGCCAACGACTCCCCTGCCTCTTATGTGTTCTGTGTTCTGGGTCCACCATCCCTGTCTCCTGCAGTGTCCTCCATGCTCCACCAGAGGGAGGCACTGTGCAAAGGCCAGGAGGAGAGCTGGTGAGTGTGCAGGCCGCCTGTCTGCCTGTGTGTCCCTGAGTGTTCCTGCGCAGGCGCCCTTCAGGTGGACATAATGGTCGACTCATAATTCCACCGCCCAGGGCCGGCTCCCATAATCCACCCCGCGTCTGCAATTCCACTTCGGGTTGCCTGTTCTTCACGCCTCCCACAGACCCAGCTGCAGTTTCCCTGGCAACCAAGCTGGGCCCTTAGCTTCAGCCTCTAATCACAGGAAGGCACACAGAGTGGGGAGGGGTGTTGTCCCCGTCACAGAGCGCCCTCCCCAGCTCGGGACCCAGTGGGGATGCGCAGCAGAGCCGTAACCAAGACGACAGAGTGCAGCTGCCTTTCCAGCAGCCAGCCTTCTCCCTCCTCTCCGCCTGCCTGGTGTCAGGCAGCCAAGGGCAGGTGTGGCGTAAACACACGCCTCACTCCCAGCAATTGTTCTGAGTGTGAGTATAGGGTAAAGGAAGTATTTCATAGACAGCTCTCAAAAGGCAAGACACATCACAGCGGATTAGCAAACCTGGCTGTAAGTCCAGGATGGCATTTGAAAGCAGCACAGGTGGGGCACTGCGGTGCTTAGGCTTCCCCACCACAGGGTGCCTCCACTGCCCGGGAGCCTCTTTAAAAGAGCGGGCCCTGGGCACCCCCTCCCCCCGCCCAGAGGCTGAGTCAGTAGGTCTGCATGTGGCCCCTGCAGGAGCCTCACTGAGTCCTTCTCCCGTGAAAGCCTGGATTGCTGTCCTGGAAACACCTGCTGGGGTCCAGCCGCGGGGGTCCAGGGGTTCCCAAAGGTGTGGACGGAGTTGGAGAAGAATGTTTTACATGGAGACAGCGTTCAGAGCTCTCTAGCTCTCTTTAGTCTCCGTGGATCTTCCTGCACCTGGCTGAGGCCACAGAGAAAGATCCCAAGGCAAACAGCCTTTATTTTATAGTCAGAGGTAAACAAGGTAGTGGTTACCATAGTTACACTGTCCTTGTGATTTTCACTTGTTTTGACCATAGTTACACTGTCCTTGTGAGTTTCACTTGTTTTGGCCACTTGCTGCACCTCCCTCAGCCCATCAGCTTCCCAGATCAGATCTAGGGAGCGTCATAAGGTCAGGCCTCATTATGCTAAGAGGACTGTGCTTCTAAGCTGGGACTTGTTTGTGACTTTGCCGACAGGTCAGTCCGAGGAGGCTGAATCGTATATCGGCTCCGCACAACAGCCATCCTTACGGAGGAAGCCTAGCCCTGGGCATGGGAGACTTCCTTCCAAAGGAAGCGGGCTCTCCTCATGACCTGCCGCGCTGGCTGACAGCTCACTGGGGATGAGGGGGGGAAGCCACGTGCCCAGGTAACTGTGCTAAAGCCGGCATTGTCCTTGCTCTCCTCCGTGGTCCTGGAACCAAAAGTGTGAAGTTGAAACCTTGCCTTCGCTAACCGATCTTACTGCTTTTCATTTCCTTTCACGATCCCGTGTGCTTAGTTACTTTAAAAGTTTGTGAGACCGTGTACAGAGGCCGTCATGGGGCAGAGCACAGGAGTTCTGTGGGAAGTACAGCGAGCTGAGATTTTATCCGTCCATGCGAAAGACCAGCTGTCATGCTTCTCCGTGACATTCGCTCAGGGGCATTTTCACTTTTTTTTTTTTTATCGTTGTTGTTATTGATTTCAGAGAGGAAGGGAGACGGAGAGATAAAAACATCAACCATGAGAGAGAATCATTGATCAGCTGCCTCCTGCATGCCCACTACTGGGCATTGAGCCCGCAACCAGGCATGTACCCTTGACTGGAATCGAACCCAGGACCCTTTAGTCTGTAGGCCAACACTCTATCGATTGAGCCAAACCGACTAGGGCAATCAGGGGTTTTTTTGTGTGTATTTTTTTTTAATAAAAGGAATAAAAGGCAAAATGTGCTGAAGAATTTTACTTGCACTTTTTACTTGTAACAGCAACAGAAAAAGTGTAAGTTGTTCAGAGATAAAAACACAGACGTACCAGGACTTAGAAGTGGGATTGTAAAGTGTTGGGGTCCAGCCCCAGCAGTCCAGGGGTTCCCAAAGGTGTGGACGGAGTTGGAGAAGAAGGAATGACAGGGAGACTTTCAGTTGATCAGCATAGCCAGGTTCTCTAGCCAGGTTCTCCAGCCAGGTTCTCCATTTTCACTTTTTATGATCATGTGTTTTCACATTTATGCATGCTCTCCGGGACAGACCATATAGGCCAGGATGTTTATGATGAAAACAAAGAGTGAGCCAACCCATGTTTCGTGCACAGCCGTGGACACTTGCCACAGCAAACATTCTCCTCCAGCCACGATGGGCACTGCTGCTATGGCCTGATCCCTGGAGTTCAAACAGCATCTGTGGAGTTCCTGTAGGAGGTGAGCATCCCAGTGGGTCGGGACTATTACAGGGTGCAGGTTCCCCTTGGACTTCCTGTAGCGGGCCCAGCCAAACCAGGACATAGGCGCCATCAGTGACTGGGAAGAGGGAGCCCTCACATGGGGAATTTACCAACATCCGTGGGAACATGAAGATCATGGTTTAGTCTTTTCCAGAGCAGGGCCAGGGGAGGCAGGGGGTAGTGGAGGTCACACCGAGCGGCATTCCTAGGATTTTGGTTTAAGGACATGGGTAGATGGCAGAGCCCGCCCATGAGACAGGGCACATAGGTTTTGGGTCCCCTGGAGAATTGCAGGGCTTGTGTGACATCTGAGGGGAGGAGCCCACAGGTCTCGGCCTGAAGGGGCTCTGCGGTGCAGCTGAGATTGCTTAGGTAGACCTGGTGATGCAGCAAGCCGTCAGCACACAAGGGGATACAGATGAGAACCAATCAGGTGGGAGAGATAAGAGAAAGGAGGGCGTTGAGAGAATGCAAAGTGCTGACTGTGTCCGAGACAGCATTGGGTACTTTGTTTGCCAACATGGAGCTCTTTGGAGAGGTTCGCAAGGGAACATCCCCTGGATGGGGGACACGGAGGAGGATCGAGAGGTGACCAAACAAACAGGCTACTGGAGTCTACACTCCCAAGAAGCTTGGTTTCCAAGGAACCCAGACATGGGCATTGGAAGCACAGGTGGGTGCACTCCGGGTGTGCCCTTTGAGGGTCTGTCCCCCATAACAAGGGGCAAAATCACAGGACGCAGGTACCAGGAACCCTGAGCGCCCTGAGGCCGTGGTGTGGATGACAGAGTCAAGGAGACACTGGATGAGCTCAGGGGGGATGCTTGAAGGTGAGGAGTGCACAGCAGGGGTTTCATGCAGCCCTGGGTCTGCAGGAAGACACCATCCTCACTCCCGCTCCCGTTCTTACATCTGAGACCCGTGCAGCTATGTGTGGGGAGTTACAGCAGCTTCCAAGTCAAAGGCCGCAATCCGTGGTATCGGGGAGAACACGATTGAGTTAACCCCGGAAAGGGGAGAGAATTGGACATTTGGGCAAAGGTGGCTTAAGAGGGAAGGTGAGTTGTACGGGAGGACCAGACAGCAGTCCTGTATGAGGGCAGTGGGTGCAAGGGGCTTGAGATTGGGGTGACGGCAGGAGCTGGTCATGGGCACTTGAATGGCCACCAAGTTCAGACAAAATGTCTCTGCAGACACTTCTCCTGGCAGGACCGTAGAAGCCCAGGAAGCCAGGAGAGCTAGGAGAGGTTTGCCTTGTCTGGGCCCTGGATGCGGATGGATTTGAAGCATCTGTAAGGCTAAGCCCTGTGGATGAGACTGGCCTCGGTCACTCACACCTGCTGGTGATGGGGCTGTGCTCTGGGGTCCCTGAGAAGAGGAACAGCGGGGTGGGCCATGGGGCAGTAGAGAGGAGCTCGCTTGTGGTTCTGGTCCCTGCGGAGGTGGGTATCCATCTCCCCACAAAGGGCACGGTGCGTTGTTAGAAGGGCAGGGAGAAACATGACTCAAGTCTTCAGCATCTTACCGAGGGCCACAGGTCTCAGGCCACCATGAGACAACTGTGAGCCTGTGCTCTTGGGTGAAGGAGCCGGGTCGAGGCCCTGAGATTTCTGCCGCTGCTACCTGGGCACAGCCGGGCACTCTAACCACTCAGGGTCTTTGTGCAGGAGTCCGTGTTTTCCCAAAGCTCTTCACCCCTGTGTGGGGGTGGGGGAGGGGAGGACCAGAGCTGAGACAGCAAACGATGAGGAACGGGGCTGAGGCGGACCATGACGGAAAATGGAAGAACCACGTCCTTCCTACAAATTGACCCTTCCAGTCACCAGGTTGAGACAACAGGATCCCAGTGGCTTCTTGGGGACAAGTCCCTGGTTTCCCCTTGAGAGACTCTAGGGCAGCGGTTCTCAACCTGTGGGTCGCGACCCCTTTGGCGGTCGAACAACCCTTTCACAGGGGTCGCCCAAGACCATCCTGCATATAAGATATTTACATTATGATTCATAGCGTAGCACATTACCAGTTATGAAGTAGCAATGAAAATAATTTTGTGGTTGGGTCACATGAGGAACTGTATTTAAAGAGCTAGAAGGTTGAGAACCACTGCTCTAGGGCAGCCGTGGGCAAACTACGGCCCGCGGGCTGGATCCGGCCCATTTGAAATGAATAAAACTAAAAAAAAAAAAAAGACCATACCCTTTTATGTAATGATGTTTACTTTGAATTTATATTCACACAAACACTCCATCCATGCTTTTGTTCCGGCCCTCCGGTCCAGTTTAAGAACCCATTGTGGCCCTCGAGTCAAAAAGTTTGCCCACCCCTGCTCTAGGGTCTCAGATCCTTCCTGTCCCCTTAAGAAGAAGGGGGTAGAGGGTACGATTTTCTGAGCTGCAAGAACCCAGTGAGGGAAAGGGGATGTAAATGCTTCCTAAGTCACATGATCCCATGTACAGGGACCCCCAGGTGTCCTGTACAGTGGACACTGTTTCTGACATTTACTTGATGGTTTTGCATTATTCGATGGGCTCTCCTCCGTGGAAAACAACCAGAGGCCAGGGTACTTGAATTGCCCAGAAGTGGAGACCTGAGATCTGCCCATCACTAGGAGGGTTTGAGGGCTGCTCCCCCTGGACAAAAGGCTGTGCTGTGCTCAGGGCCGGGATGTGTAGGACACAAGGGCCAGGTCCTCCTTGAAGAAGAGATTGTCCAAGGACAGCGGGCTGGGCAAGACATCCTGGGAGATGCTCTGGGTCTGTCAGCAGCTCTTGTGATACTCACCCAGGCCTCAACTCAGAGAGGACACTGGCATGATTCACCTCCCAAAGAAATAAGGAGGAAAACAGCGCCTTCTCCTAATAAGCATACTGATGTTCTGCACCTTCCCCAGGCTTCCTTTCCTGGCTCTGGAACCCTTTTTCTGCAGCCCAGCTCCAGGACGCCGGCCTTGCAGGGATGGCCCGTGCTGTTACAGGAGAAGGAGCCCGGCATGGCCTGTGGAGGCGAGGACGGCCTGGAGGAGACCCTGCTGCCCTCAGTGACACCCTCATCGGCTCCTCCTCTCGGTGAGTCTGTCTGCGCCTCTCCGCTTGCTGTGATCCGTCTTAGGGTCCGTTCTTGGCAGGCTACACGCTGTCCTGGTTAAAGGCAGGGGGAGGCAAGGACCCCCAGGTCGCCTCTCACAGGGACAGACTGGGTGGCGGGCACAGGAGCACCCGTGGGGAAGGTGTGCCCACATCCCAGATTCACAAGTGCTCCTCTGACTGCACCTGCACTTGGGTTATGCCTTCTGCCCGACTGTGCTGATCTTGAGCAGCAGTGCCCGCCCTCTGACCGGGAATATTCGTGAGGGAGAAAAGGCCCCTGCCTTGGCTTCTAATCTGCTAGCTGAGCTAAGATGCAGCATGTGCGTGGTCCATGTGTACAATGCTCAGTGACCTCAGTGAGAATGCTCACTCTCAGATCTCTACCCCACATCTCCAGGTCTTCCCC
The DNA here is from genome assembly GCF_963259705.1 of Myotis daubentonii. Taxonomy (NCBI): domain Eukaryota; kingdom Metazoa; phylum Chordata; class Mammalia; order Chiroptera; family Vespertilionidae; genus Myotis; species Myotis daubentonii. Next base: position 7,152,833 of record NC_081861.1, on the reverse strand, counting down.
ATTGGGAAGGAGCACGCGTGGCTTGTGAGTCTGTGTGATGATGCGGGAAGGGGATCTGTGACACCTCTATGGCTCACAGTGTCCCAGGTGGTCTCTGTGGAAAGGACACCTCTTTAAAGTTTATTTTTTTAATGACAGTTTACATTCCACATGACTCTGTATTAGTTGCAGGTGTACCGCATAGCAGTTAGACAGTCATATACTTTACAAAGTGTTCTCCCAATAGTCCCAGTACCTTCCTGGCACCATAAGCACTTATTACAACACTAGAGGCTTGGTGCACAAAAATTTGTACACTCGGGGGGAGGGGGTGTTCCTCAGCCCGGCCTGTGCCCTCTGGCAGACTGGGACCCCTCGGGGGATGACCACCTGCTGGTTTAGGCCTGCTCCCTGGGGGGATTGGGCCTAAGCTGACAGTCAGACATCCCTCTGGCAGCCCGGGAGCCCTCGAGGGATGTCCACTTAGGCCAGCGGGGAGCAGGCCTAAGCTGCAGTCGGACATCCTTACCTCTGCTGAGGAGGCGGGAGAGGCTCCCACCACCACCTCTGTACTGGCAGCCTTCAGCCTGGGTTGTGGCTGAGCAGAACTCCCCCTGTGGTAGCACACTGACCACCAGGGGGCAGCTCCTGCATTGAGTGTCTGCCTCCTGATGGTCAGTCAGTGTGTGTCATAGTGACCAGTCATTCCCAGTTGTTGTGCTGTTCAGTCTAATTAGCATATTAGCTCTTCATTATATAGGATTATTAACTATAATCCCTACCCTGTACATTATAGCCCCGTGACTCTGTTGTAATGACCACTTTGTACTTCTTGGTCCCTTCTCCATTTTCACTCAGTCCCCACCCCCTCTCCTTGGCAACCATCTGTCTTGTTCTCTGTGTCTATGAGTCCGTTTCTGTTTTGCTTTTTCATTTATGTTGTGCTTTCGAATCCATATGTGAGTGCACTCCTATAGTAGTTGTCTTTCTCTGACTTATTTCTCTGAGCATAACACCTTCAAGGCCCATTTACTTGGAGCCTCTCTGCACGTCTTGACTCACCTCCCTTGTCTGAGCTGTGTTGCTTTCCCGTCTCTGCTTCTGTGGGCCGATCTCCTGTGACTGCAACAGACACTCTCTTCTGGGGCTTGTCTTTCATGTTCAGAAAACGTGAACATTAGTGGTGGCTTTGAGTAGACCAGTTGCAGTGGAGTGATAGGCAAAATAAGTCGTATTGAAGGGGATGGAGGAGCAAACGGTCTCAGGAGGAGTTGAAGCAGTTTGGCTTTGGAATTAATCCATCAACGTGCCAGTAGCTGCAAAATGACATGTGGGATGGAGGCGGGTTTCCCCCATTTGTTGTGGGGTGGTCCAGGGTACAAAGAGCAGGTGATACTTTAGGAGACGGCTCATAAGTATAGGTGGAAGGCATGGGATCCTGAGCACAGGTGAGGGCTGGCTGCACTCAGGAGCAGGTATGCTCAGGGGAAGCAGAGTCACAGGAAAAACAGGTCCATTGAGTTTGGGAAGCACTGAGGAGCTGGACCTCATTGCTTCTGTGTGCTGCAGGCCATAGTAGGGGAGGTCAGTGAGATGAAGTAGGATTGCTCGTGAGTGAGGTAGTGGTGTAGGTAGAGTGAGAGGGAAAGTGAGAAGCAACCCCCCTGGTTATGCAGTTAAGATAAACAGTTCAGTAAGGTTTATATTTTTCTCATCAAAGCTCAGGTGCTCAGGCACAAGCAGGCTGTGTCCCTATGGGGGCACAACAGGAGAGTAGGAAGGTGGTGAAAGGAGCAAGAGAGTTGTTTTGGAGCAGATTATATACCCCGGGGACGGCTGTAGAGAAGAGGCCTGGTGGAAAGTGGGGGGGTGGGGGGGCGTGGGCTCTACACTGGAGGCAGCAGAGGGGTTCAAGGCTGTCTAAGCAGGTGCATTAGAAGGGACGGAGCTAGGCATCCAGGGAAGGTGTTGAAGCGACAAGAGAGGGTGGAATGGGACGGCATGGAGGGCCCCGAGCTTCTGATACCCAGGGCATGACATTGGGCAGGGGGTGCTCGGCTGGGTCGCGGGAGAACCTTCTGGACTGCAGAGGGGTTCCGAGTTGTCCGTGCTGGGCTCCTGTGCCCTGAGTCCCAGGAGGGTTCTGCGGAGTGAGGTCTGAGAGGACCGAGAGAATGACAGGAGACCAGTGTGCCCACAAGCTGGGGAGAGGCCGTAGGGTGACGACCAGGGGCGGTACCAGTCCTGCTGGTGGGGCAGAGCAGCGACTAGGGCCGCGGGGCCACAGGAATCTCAAAACTCCTGTCCAAACCCGCAGCCGATCTTTGCAGCAGGATCCGGACTAAACCTCCAGCAGATGCTGGCAGAGAAGCCGGCAGAAACCTCACTGCGCACCAACGCGCATGCCCAGGACCCGCCAATGAGCGCGCAGAACCGGCCCTTCAGCACGTCATTCCTGTGCGCCTGTCCCGCCCGTGTCTGTGTTGAGGGTTCCGAGGGCCACTTCCCTGAGTTCGTCCGCGTTCCCTCCGTTAGGGGATCCTCCTCTCCACCCAGTCAGCCTTCCCCGGTCCCGGTCCCTCTGGCCCCGCCAGCAACTCCGCGGGAAACAGGGTTTTCCCTCCGAGATCGGGGCCCCGGTGTCTCCGGCCAGCAGAGGGCAGTGGAGGGCCGTGCGCGGGGCAGCCCCCTCCGCCCCGCCTTTCGGGCTTGGAAAAAACACGGGAGCAGAGAGCAGGGAAAAGTCCTAACCGCCTTTGCACAGCGGCCCGCACACTCTTCCCGCAGCTCCTGGGCACGGTGGTTCATTCCTGCAGTGGCTAGTGAGCGGTTTCCTCTGTGATCAAAATCACTTGCTTTCCAAATGGACGATTCTTCCAAAGTCCTTCCTGGGTTCCTTAGCAACTTGCAGTCCCGCGACTCTGAAGGCCAGACTCACCGGCTTTCCCCAACTGTTTGGGGTTTTCTGGGCCCTTTCAATACAGTGTTCAATAATGACAGTCACTCAGACCTCACTAGGAAACATAGTAATTCAAACGACAGCCCCATCACCCAATATTGACCATTAGGAATATTTTGTGATCAGTTTCTTAGAGATCTTTCATCAAACACCAGGTTCATTTTAAATATACTAAGGGTCATTTTTGCATCAGGACTTCACCTCCTCTTTTTGAACTCAGTTATTCCTTTTGGAAAGTCATTTTTAGATTGTTAGTTATATTACTGAAAAAATAAGGGAGACATCTTGCAAACTGTTAGAAGTGTCTGTAAATCTGAAGTTCAACATGCAATGATCTATGATCCAGAAGCAGCATAGTATCTGTGTGAGAGCAGGGGCTGCAGTGCTGGCGGTCTGCACTCTTTTCTCTCAGCACCAGGAAGAGTACCAGCAGTTAGTGGGTTCTCAGTAAATATCTTGAGATGAGAGCCCCAGTACACAAAATTCGTGCACAGGTAGGGTCCCTAGCCCTGGCTAGTGATCAGTGCTGACCAGGGCCTTTCAGCTGCCGGCCGGGGCCTCCTTTCCCCAGCTACCAGTTTCTGGCCAGGGCCTTCCTTCATTCTGTGCTGCCCACTGTTGTTCAGCACACGTCATAGTGAGCAATCGAACTCCCTCTCTCTTGGTCAAACTTCGAGGGGACGTTTTGCATATTAGCCTGTTACATATATAGACTAGTGGCCCAGTGCATGAAATTCGTGCACATTAAAAGGGGATTAATTAGAGGAAATATTTTAATATTGCTATTTGCCCTTTCTCTATAATAGAAGTATCAGAGATGAAAGAAAATTAGTAAAACATATATGAAAATCTACCTCCTGTCAGAGTCTGGGGTGCACCACGGGACCCCGAGTCAAGTTCCCACCCACCCAGGTGCACCTCAAAATCGCACGAGTCTGAAACCGGTTTGGCTTGGTGGATGGAGCGTCGGCCTGCCGACTGGAGGGTCCTGGGTTTGATTCCGGTCAGGGGCATGTACCTGGGTTGCGGGCATATCCCCAGATGTGCAGGAGGCAGCTGATCGATGTTTCTCTCTCATCAATGTTTCTAACTCTCTATCTCTCTCCCTTCCTCTCTGTAAAAAAATCAATGAAATATATTTTTTTAAAAAATCGCACGAGACCCAGACCCAGTTGGACCCCCCTCATTGGGCTAGATACAGACCTGGCCAGTCCCACCCTTGTCAAGTCCCGCCGGGTGGGGGGGCGCAGCCTCAGGTCCCCTGGCCTGGCGCCAGGGGTGGAGGGGGGCGCAGCCTGCCGTCCCCCAGCCTGGCCCCAGGGCGGGGGGTGCGGCCTCAGGGTCCCCTGTAAAGCCCCGCCGGGTGGGGGGCACGGCCTGAGGTCCTCCAGCCCAGCACCAGGGCAGGGGGCGCACCTTGAGGTCCCCCATCAAGTCCCGCTGGGTGGGGGGGCGGCGCAGCCTCAGGTCCCCTGGTCTGGTGCCAGGGTGGAGGGCACAGCTTCAGGTCCCCTGGCCCGGTGCCAGGGCAGGGGGCATGGCCTGAGGTCCCCCGGCCTGGCACCAGGGCAGGGAGTGCAGCCTGAGTTACTCTGTCCTGGCGCCGGGGTGGGGGGAGCAGCCTGAGGTCCCCTGGCCCAGCACCGGAGTGGGGGGTGCACCTTGAGGTCCCCTGTCAAGCCCTACTGGGCGGGAGGGGGGGCACAGCATCAGGTCCCCTGGCATGGTGCTGGGGTGGGGGCACGGCCTCAGGTCCTCTGACCCAGTGCTAGGGTGGGGGAACACGGCCTGATGTCCCCCGGCCCAGCACCGGGGCGGGGAGCGCACCATGAGGTCCCCTCTTAAGCTCCTCCACGGTGGGGGCATGGCCTCAGGTCCCCTGGCACGGAGCCGGGGCAGGGGTCATGGCCTGAGGTCCCCCGTCAAGCCCCACTGAGCAGGAGGCGCGGACTGAGGTCCTGTGGCCTGGCACCAGGGCAGGGGGCATGGCCTGAGGTCCCCTGTCAAGCCCCATGGGGGGGGCGCGTGTCCTCAGGTCCCTGCTGATTGCTCCTTAAGGCTCATTATGGGAACTCAGCCTCAGCTGTGGGTGCAGCCATCCTCGTGGCAGAGGGACAGTTAATTTGCATGTTTCTTATTATATAGGATGTTTTTAAATTTCACTTTACTGGTCCTTTCTCTCTCTCTCTCTCTCTCTCTCTCTCTCTCTCTCTCTCTCTCTCTCTCTATATATATATATATATATATATATATATATATATATATATATGATGTCCCCCGGCCCAGCACCGGGGCGGGGAGCGCACCATGAGGTCCCCTGTTAAGCTCCTCCACGGTGGGGGCATGGCCTCATAGAGAGAGAGAGAGAGAGAGAGAGAGAGAGAGAGAGAGAGAGAGAGATTGTATGTGTATGTATGTGTGTGTGTATGTGTGTGTGTGTATATATATATACATATATATACACACACACACACACAATCCATCTTTTCCTAGTCCTGGATTATAATATACAAAGAGTTTTCTACATTTATTTTTATTAGACCTTTTCAAGGTCAGGATTTCTCTATGTCATTGTTATTTCTTAACATCAGATTTGATTACCTTAGCCAGATTTGAAGACCATTTAGTTTGTTGGTGACAGATTCAGGACAGAACCTAAGTCTTTCTAGTTTCTAGGATCTTTCCTTCATTCCATAAAAATTTTACTGGGATTTAACAAGAAATAGCACCGAATGGCCTTAGTAGACATGGTACATCTTTCATTGTTGCTCCCTGTTTTCATCAGCTTTCAATGTGCTGGGAGTCATTCCACAAGAATCCTGCACCACAGCATATTCACTTCATAGAACTTTGATTCTGCAATGCATCCTTAAGTGATTTGGTCCAGTGTTTAAAAACTACAGTCACCGTAGCCGGCCACATTGGGGGGTTGGTTTGGGTCATGCAATGAGTGTCAGGTGCATAAAGAAGAAAACGCTGCGCATGAACTAAAGGGCCCAGTGAATGACATGCTATTAGGATTGGGAACGTGGTCATCTGACAGAGAGCAGTGTGCATGAAGCCAGCCCGATCTGACTGCAAAGGTCTTTCTCTCCCCAAGTCCCCGAATGCTTCTGCTTCTGCTTTGGAAGGCCTCTCATAACTGAAAAAGTCCCACATTTCTTACCAAAAAGTCCCATTTTAAAGAGTAGTGTGCGCAAATAATTGAACTCATGTATACTGACAACTTCTTTCCCAAAGAGGCTACTTTTGTTTTCCTTTTTCTACGTGAAATGAGAGAGGGTGAGGGGGGCTACTTTTGATTGGACATGCCGTTCCTCCCTAATATTTCTTTCTGTAGGTCTCCTGGAGGGCCTTGGGCCAGGGCTCCAGAGAATGCCCTCCCAGTTCCAGCTCTACCAGCCTTCCCCATTTCCCTAAGTCCCTTTGCTTTCTGGGCCTGCTGTTTCCTCAGTCTTAATAAGTGAAGCCCTACCCAGTTTTGGTCAGTGGTTAGAGCGCTGGCCTTCTGACTGAAGGGTTTTGGATTTGATTCTGGTCAAGGGCATGTATGTACCTGGGTTGCAGGCTCAATCCCTGGCCCCCACAGGGGTGTGTGCGCGCAAAGCAACCAGTCAATGTGTCTGTGTCTCTCACCTCTCTCCCCTTTCCACTCTCTCCTAAAAAAATCAATGGAAAAAATATCCCCAGGTTGGGGGTAGGGGGGGGGGGTGGGAAGAGAGAGAGAGAGAGAGAGAGAGAGAGAGAGAGAGAGAGAGAGAGAGAGAAGTCAGGCTATGTTATTGGTTGAAGAGGAGGGCGCATCTAGGAAAGGGTGTGGTGAGAGAGCCCCTGCTCCTGGTATAGAAACTCCTCTTTTTTCTTGTCTGTATTGGAATTCATTCCAGGAAAGGTTTAATTTACTTTGACAGAGTTTGATATCCCCTGGACTACATGGTCTCTCAGATTTCCTCTGTGCTCAGTTCTGCAAACATGAAAGGGAGAATGGAGAGGAATGAAATTATAAATATGAATAGACTGGGCCATCCTCAGGAGTACCACACACTAAAAATAAACTCAAAGCTTAGGTCCCCAACACTGTCATGTTATTATACCTGCTCTTGTGTTAATGAAAAAATTATCTCTCATGATAATTTTTTTAAATTATAATTTTAAAGAAAATTGTCTTTCATTATCTCTAATGAAAGAGAAACTTCCATCTTTTTAAAGCGAATGTATTTTTGCCCTCTTATTCAAAAGACTAAAATGTACCTGTTATATAAGTGCAATAACTGCAGAATCACTAAATAATGAAACTATAGAAATTTGAGTTCTTTTTTGTTAGCTCCTTGAGTCTTCTACAAAATATCTTTTCCAAAGAACAAGTCATAATCTTTCCTATACTTATTAACTAATGGCATGTGTAGTATTATTTTGGCACAAACATCCTTTGTTTTTAATCTAAGAATGTAGGGAAATTACTTTTTTCAAAAAAATATACTTTTATTGATTTCAGAGAGCTAGGGAGAGGGCGATAGAAACATCAACGATAAGACGGAATCATTGTTTGGCTGCCTCCTGCATGCCCCACACTGAAAATCGAGTGTGCAACCCAGTCATGTACCCTTGACCAGAATCAAAACTGGGACCTCCAGTCCACAGACCGACACTCTTATCTACTGAGCCAAATTTGCTAGGGTGAGAGAAGTTTTTGTAGGCCTTGTTTTTTACATTTTGAGGGTTATAGGAACTAAAAACAAAGATGTAACTGGGAAGAGAAAAAAAAGTTTAAGGAGACAGTGCTTGAAGCAAGGAAAACTGGGATTTATTTTAATTAATCTATATTGTCTCCTCCTAGACAAGGGGAACTCATGAAAAATCTGAAGACCTTTCATCAGTTGATTCTTTTTTATTTCAATCTTTATTGTTGAGAGTATTACTGAGGTCCTCTCTTTATTTCCCTATTGCCCCTCCCACCGGCCCTATAAGCCTTCACCATCATATTATCTGATTCCATAGACAAAGTATACAGCATATAGATCAGGGAACAGAACAGAGAATCCAGAAATCAACCCAAGGCATTATGGTCAATTAATATTGGACAAAAAAAAAAAAAAAATTTGACAAAGAGGCAAGAGCACACAATGGAGTAAGACAGTCTATTCAGCAAATGGTGTTGGGAAAAGTGGACAGGCCCATGCAAAAAAAAAAAGAAAAGATAAACTAGACCACCAATTTACAACACACACAAGAATGAACTCAAAATGCATAAAAGACTTAAATATAAGTCGTGAAACCATAAAAATCCTAGCATAATACATAGGCAGCATAATATCAGACATCTTTCATAGCAAAACTTTGCCTCCATACATCCCTAGGGTAAGAGAAAAAGCTTTTTTTCAAAGAGTAAAGGACGGGATGCACTGTGCAATCTCTGAAACAAAGCGCCATTTGGTGTAGAAAAATTGCCCTTCCATTTTTTCTAAGAAGGAAGGGCGGGGGAGTGGTGAGCAGCTCGGATGCATGGAGCAACACTGCCCCCTGCTGACCAGAGAAACGGAACGGGACCAAACACACAATAAAAACACCATTTCCACGACATTCCCGCGCGGAGCCTGGGGATGCGTGGCTGAGCACGCACCGGACTACGGAAACAGCGCAGAAAGGCACAGAACACGCTCAGGGGTTCCAGGGAACCAGCCCCCACAATGCCACTTTCATAGTCCCGCCCAAGGAACCCTAGAAACAAAGACAGGAAGTCCCTTGGACGGAACAGGAAGCTCCTGAAGGCGCTGCGCACTGATTGGCCAGTCCTGCGCATGCGTAGGATATACCAGTGAAGTCCTTGCCAGTACTCCGCCTGCATATACAGTGCGAGAGGTTTTCTTGTACACTGTGATGGAACTTCTGGGTGAGGATCCTGACTAGTGAGGCCCAACAACGGCAATCGCCCCGCTGCTACACGTACAGTTCCCTTAACCACTCCCCTCGCCATCCTGCTCGCCCTGTCCCTAGCCATGACAGCTCTTCCTGTGCCACAGGCTCAGCCCTCACAGGAGACCCTTGCCTCTCACTGTCACCCTGCTCCAACCTCCATCACTACCTCACTCACCAGCACCCTCTTCCATTTCAATGGAGAAGACAGAAGCAATGAGGGTGACTTCTCGCAGGTCCCAAATCCAACCGACCGGGTCTCTGCCCTGACAGTCCCTGCTGCGCCTGGGCATACCTGCTCCCGCCTGCAGCCAGCCCTCACGCGTGCTCAGGATCCCATGCCCTCCGCCTGCTCCTGCACTTACCATCACTCCTCTCCTGCACTGCCGCCGAGCAGGAAGGGAGAGGAAAACAAAGGGGATCTATAGAGCCTACACTGTACGTGGCTTCCAAGGAATCCACACATGGGTATTAGAAGCAGAGGGCTGTTTGCTTTTCGATATGTTATTTGCCACCCCCAAACAAGACAACACCCCAAGACGCAGGTAGCAGAAAGCCCTAAGGACCCTGAGGACACTGGCAAAAGGCAATGTTCCAGAGCTGGCATGAACCTCAGAGGAGATGCGTTAAGTGAGGGCGGATGATCAGGGGTTTCAAGGGGCACTGGGTCTACAAAAAGACCACGTCCTCACGCCTGCTCCCATTCTTTGTCCTGATCTAGGACGAAACCTTCAGTACACTCTGGCAGCGACCTCACTGGGTTCCTGTGCTCATACCCCAAACCCGGCAATATGAACACAGCACTAGGTGCTCTTAGCAACTTACCTGATTCCCCTGGACTTCAGACCCCCGGTACTGTGGTTCCGAGAGGTGCACTAGGGAAGTACTCTTGTTGGGGCTTTTAAGCAGGTTCTTTCCATTTTACTGATACCTCACCTGTTTGACATCAGAAGCTGGGCGGGGGGGTGTCAAACCTGGCTGGGCATATCTGCTCAGCAGACTGCTGTTACCTACAGTTTGCAGCCTTCGGTTTCTCTGGACAGTAGAGGGCAGTGGTGCATCGAGTTCCACGCCAGGCCTCCTCTCCCCCGCCCTTTGTGTCTGAAAAAACGTACCTGTGTCTTTTCCAGAATTGGTAGATACTTTCTCTGTCCCAGCAGCTTCGCTGGCTTAGCAACCACCTTCACTAGATTGCTCCTTCCGGAGCTTCACAGGTGAAACTTCTAATCTGCAGGCTGGAACACTGTGCCTTTCAGATCGCCTGTTCTTCTAACCTGCTGCCTGGGTTGTTTAGCAACATTTATTTCTGCTTCTCAGAAGGGGATCCTCATTGGCTTTCCCCAACTCATTTTGGGTTTTATGAGCCTTTATGCATACACTAGAGGCCCTGTGCACGAATTTATGCACTGGTGGGGTCCTTGAGGGTGGCCTGCAGAGATCTGACATCTGGCCCCAGCTTGCGCCAGGAGCCCTGCAACCTAGCAGCCCCAGCCCAGCAGCCCCACCTGGCACCCTGCCTTGACTTGATGCCACCCGCTTGCTCACCTGCTCCACCATCCAACTATGTCCTGATCTCCTCTGGGCCCATCAGGGCCAGCAGTGCCTTCACTCCTGCCCACTGCCAGTGCAGCTTCACCAATGCCCGCCATGTTCCACGTCGCCCCCTGGTGGTCAGCGCACATCATAACAAGTGGTCGAACTCCTGGTCTAATGACCATCTGAGGGGGTAATTTGCATATTAGGCTTTTCTTATATACCATAATTCAATGATGGCAGTCAGTCAAACCTCACTGCAGAAAATTGGAGGGGGGAAGAATAAAATGTAATAAAGCTATTCAATTGACAGTCTGATCCTCCAAAATTGACCATTAAGAGTGTTTTGCAATCAATTTCTTAGAAATTTTTCATCAAGCATGAGGTGCATTTTATTTATTTTTTTAAAATATATTTTATTGATTTTTCACAGAGAGGAAGGGAGAGAGATAGAGTTAGAAACATCGATGAGAGAGAAACATCGATCAGCTGCCTCTTGCACATCCCCCACCGGGGATGTGCCCGCAACCCAGGTACATGCCTTTGACCGGAATCGAACCCGGGACCCCTCAGTCCGCAGGCTGACGCTCTATCCACTGAGCCAAACCGGTTTTGGCAAGCATAAGGTGCATTTTAAATATACTAATGGTCATTTTTGCATCAGGACTTCAACGTCCTCTTGTTAAACACAGGTATACCTTTTGGACACTTGTTTTTATATTTTTAGTTATCTGAGAAGTAATAGAGACATCTTGCAAACTGTTGGAAGTGTCTGTAACTGTGAAGTTGAAGGTGCCGTGGCCTATGATCCAGAAGCAGCAGAGCCCGTGTGTGAGAGCAGGGGCTGCAGTGCGGGTGGGCTGCACTCTTCCCTCAGCGCCTAGGAGGAGGACCACCACTTAGCCGGGCTCAGGAAACATTGGGAGATGTTTCCAAATTTTACTTTTCGGTCCTTTTTCTTTAAATATGTATAACCCATCTTTCCCTAGTACTTGATTATAATGCACAAAGACTTTTCTACAGGGTGTTTTATTTTTTCATTTGGCCCTTGGCACATCAGCATTGTTCTATGTCATTCCCATTTCTTAAAGTCATATTACCTGACCTCAGCCAGGTAAACTCCTGAGTCAAATGCTGGTGAAAAGCAAAGTGGTCCATTGAGTGTGGGACACCTGGGAAAACAGGGACTCTTGTCTCAAAGCCCATCGCCACATGACCCCATCTCAGTGCAGGCAGGGATTTTACAGGCAGAGAGAGGAAAGCAGAACAAAGACATCGAGGGCAGGGGTTGCAGAGTGGTACGTGGCGGCCAGCACGGTACGCGCCGATAAGCATCTTGAAACCTGTCAAGTGATGGTCTGGTGTGCGTCACGCGGGTCCCCATCCTGCTGCCTCTAGGGCGGAAGGTCAGCAATTCCCTGGGAACTGGGAAGACTGAAGGCCACACTCTGTATGTTTTCAAGTTAGTTCCCAGGATTCTTAGACAAACATGCTGCTTATCTACCAGCTGCATTTACAGAAAGAATGTGAAAAGAATGGTGGGTGGGTTACCGCTTCCTACTGTTGCACTCCCAAGCGACTATAATCTGAAGAATTTCCTTTACACCCGGAGGGAAAAGTAATGGAGTGGATATGCGACGGATCATTTCGGTGGGATTTGTAAACTCCCATCCCCACCCAACAGGATCAAGGGAGCAGTTGGCCATCCCTGTGGGGCCAAGCCAGGTTGGGAGAAGACACACACGACAAGTGGGTTTCATGCAGGCCTTGTCTGCCTAACTCAAGTGCCCTTTAGTGTGGAAATGGTAGAACAAGTCTGGTCAGTGGGAACTACCACCGTCTTGTTCTTTGAAGTCAAATCCTGTCTTACCTGCCCTGCCCAACCCCTCCAACCCTTGCCCCTGCCATCGGTTCTGAAGACGAGTTTTGTTCCCACAGCTGCCAGGTTCTTTTCTTTGAAAATACTTTGCCTTTATGTGTGGAGTTTAAAATAATCTTCATGCTTGGGCGACCTTCTGAGTCGGAATCTGCGTTAGAACATTTGAGGTAAGAGAAAGCTAAAGCCACAATTGAGGGAGAAGCTTATAGAGGAGCACCTACGGGTGCCAATACCACTAGTCCATAAGCACAGAGGAAAGGTCCATTAGGGGCCTGGGAAGGAGAAATCCTCTCTGGTGTGTTGGCTGCTGTGAAGTGTCATTTGTTCGGGGTCTCCCCTTAGTTGGAGGTAGGCAGGGGAATGGAGTTCGGAAGATAGGGATGAAAATAACAGGACAGGCAGATTAGGAAGGGCCTTGTCAGTTTTGTACCAAAGAGCGAAGCCACGCAGGGAAAAAATGACCCTGTAGATATGGCTACATAAAGTAAATTTATCCCGGCATCTGAAAGCCACAGACATAACTAAAAGGCAAACAACAACACACACACACACAACAACAACAACAACAGGAAAAGAACTTGCACCATATATGACAGCATGGCAGTCTCTTTCTATTCATACAACTGTTAAAAGAAAGGCGCTCAGTATTTTCAGAACACAAACAGGTTCTGGTGTGAGCATGAAGGAACAAGAATTCTCACAGAATGTGGGTGGCAAGGAAAGTGGATCTGTGTTCCTTGCAGTGCGCACCAAGCCTGTTGCGTGTTTACGCCTTCAATCCAGAACTGTACTTCTGAAAATCTATTCTAAACCACCCGAGGCGGTTCACATATGCATGCACCACCACATGCTTTTCACGTTCCAGGGGGGCAGTCTTTGAGGAAGGTATCAGTGTGCTTTCCTCACATATATCCTCTTCATTGAATCTCCCTCCAAGTCACTGTTGAGTCTTCCTCCCACAAAGCAGAAGCGGCCAGTTGAAGTCACCTGCTGCATGTAAGTTATGAGAGTGCCTGCCTTTTATCACACTTGGGCTTGTGGCTGGAAACCCTGTTCCGGCTACACGCATTACAGCGAATACTGCAGATAGCACCAGCAGTGGTCCCATGACATCTCCAAAGGCCCAGATCCGCCCTGTTGGGGGATTTATGCTGGCCACCACCCCGTGAAGCACAGGCTGTTCCCGCCCTCATCTGATACCTGTGGAAGCTGGCACACAGTCAGGGGTCTCAGGGCTCCTCGCAGAGGGCCCCAAAGTTCAGTCTGACGCTACAGATCGCACACTGCTTTGCAGGATGCCTTCCTGCCCCCAACACCAGAGGCTAATAAAAGACTCACTGGGGAAGAGGGTAAAAGAGCCGGCGAAACCTTTCAGAGCATGTATAACATAGTTACTGCTCACAATCGAGTCCTCAATGGAAAGGAGGAGGGGGAAGCCATGTAGGAGGTGTTTCATACATATCATCCCAGTATTAGGGAACAATTCAGTATTTACAAAGAAAAGAACCTGAAAGAATTCAATAGGTGCTCATTTCTTTTAAAAAAGTGTACTGAGAACACACTGCTTTCCCCTCAGTTTTATTGAGAAAGAATTGGCACACATCACTGTGTGATTTGACGGTGTACAGCATGATGGTTTGGTTTACATATATTGTGAAGTGATTGCCACAATAGGGTTAGCTAACCTCCATCTTCTCCTGCTCACATAATACTGCCATAACAAGCAAATAGAGAACAGTTTTCTCCCTGTGGTGAGAACCTTAGGATTTATTCCCTGAACAACTTTGCTATGCATCGTGCAGCAGTGTTACCTACAGTACTCCTGTTCACATGATATCCCTCGCCCCTTTTTATCTTATAACTCAGGTTTCTACCTTTTGATCACCTTCCTCCAGTTTCCCTTTCCCCCACCCTCCGCCTCTGGCAACCACAAGTCTGATCTCCTTTTCTAGGACTTTTCTTTTTGTAAAGATCCCACATATAAGTGAAATCGTACAGGACTTCTTTTTCTCTCAATTATTTCACTTAGCATAATGCCTTCAAAGTCCATTTATATGGTTGCAAATGGTAGGATTTATTCTTTTTAATGGCTGAATAATATTCCAGGGCTACAAACTTTTCCCACTTATCCATCAGTGGACACTTAGGTTGCTTGCATATCTTGGCTATTGTAAAACACACTCCTGTGAACATGAGGGTGCAGATATCTTCTTGAGCTTGGGTTTCCTTTTTTTCCTTTGTTTTTCTGCATATATTCCCAGAAGCAGAACTGCTGGGTAATACGATACTTCTATTTTTAATATTTGGGGGACCCTGCATAATGTTTTCCATAGTGGCTGGAGCATTTAAATTCCCACCAACAATGTACAAGGGTCCCTATGATGCACATCCACACTAGCGGTGTTTTGTTCCTTGTGATATAAAAAAATATTAACATATAGTTGATGTGCAATATTATGTGAGTCTCAGGGGTACAACATAGTTATTCGATATTTATATGCCTTAAGAAGAAATCACCACAAAAAAAGCCAAGACTGATCTTTCTTTACCAGACTTCGTTCTTGCCTTTTGGATGGCAGACACATTAACAGGCATGAAGTGACATTTCATTGTGGTTTTGATTTGCATTTCCCTAATGGCTACAGATCTTGAGCATTTTTTCATGTATCTGTTGGCCTCTCTTATAGCTTTTTGGATAAAAGTCTATTCGGGTCCTAAGCTGACTTAAAACTGGGTTACTTGGATTTTTGCTAATACTCCTGTGAGCTCTTTCTATAGTCTGCATATTAATCCCTTGTCACATATGTGGTTTGCAAAGATTTGTTACCATGCCTGAGGTGGTCTTTTCACTTGGTAGATGGTTTCTCTTGCAGTGGGCACTTATTTCTTGACCTCTTGAAACTACAGGCGTGAGCACAAACAAAGCAAAAATATAGCTCTGGTCTTTGGGAAAATGACAGGTCAGGTGGTCCTTTCTGCTTTTTATGTCAGCCTTTAGATATAACTTTTAGTCTTTTAGACTACGTGTACTTTTAGGAAGAGAAAGGAATTTTAAAATGTTAAAGTCTTTTCAGATGATTTCTCCTAAAGGTAACTAATGTGAAAAATCTGTTTAATAAAAGATGTTGAATTGACAAAGCAATATGAATTTTACACAAAGCACCTTAATGTATGAAAAGTCTCTATGAAAATTCATCACTAAGAATTGTTCATGGTCATTGATGGGTGATGGGACTGTGGTTTAGATGACTATATTTCATCGGTCCTCCAAATTTCTACAGTGCGGTTTGAGTGACTAATGGATCTGAAGAACATAATGATAAAGGGTCAAAACAACTGGGGGAAACCACTGAGGCCCATTCAGAGAAGGAGAAATAAAAATTGAGGAACCAGGCAGCACCACGTTTCCACTAGAGAAACGTCCTAAGGTAGCAAAAAGCCTCAAGATCAGTGAGGCCAGGTAATCTCAGAGGCCGAGCTCCATTATTTGCAGAAAGATGTGTCCTATCATCGTTCCCCGCCGTTTTTTTAAAGAAGGAAGGGCGGGGGAAGAGGCGAGCAATCGTGGTGCGTGGAGCAACACTGCCCCCTCCCGACCGGAGAAACGGAACGCCATCATCACACAACAAAAGACTCCTTGCCGCGAGTCGGGGGTCTGTAGGACCGCAGAAGCATCACGGAGGGGCGGGACCGCGAAGACAGCATAGAAAGTCGCAGAGCCCTCGGAGAGGTTTCAGCGAAAGGGCCCCAGGAAAGGCATTTCCACAGTCCCGCCCTCGGAACCCAGCAACACTGGCAGGAAGTCCTGGCACCCGAGCAGGAAGTTCCTGGACAGACGCTGCGCACTGATTGGCCAGGCCTGCGCATGCGCACGCGATTCCGGTGAGGCGCCTGCCAGTCCCCCCGCCTGCGGGTCCTGAAGGTTGTCCTGCAGACCGTGTTGGGACCTCGGGCTGAGGAGCCCGATCTGCGATGTCCACCCAGGTGCTATGACCCGACTGCTGCAGCCGCCCCGCCGCCACACGGCAGGACCCTTACCCGTGCCCTCGCCGTCCTGCTCCTGTTCCCACTGTCCCTAGCCATGAACGAGCTCTGCTAACCTCGGGTCCAGGAGCCTGACCTGGTCAACCTGAACGCGCTCCAGGAGGGCTACTGCCCCTCCTCACGTGTCCACCTCCCCACGGCCATGCCCTGGACGTCAGGAAACCCTGCGCCGCTCCGTGACGTCCCGTCCAGCTCCGCTCCGGTCACTTCTGAGCACCTGCCCTGGTCAACCAGCTTTCTACTCCAATGCCTCTGCTAAGAGAGCCCTCAACCCTTAGGGGCGTCCGGTGTGGAAGCCACAGCCCTCCTCGCCGTCCACCGACTGGAAGGCTGTCTCAGCGGAGGCATTAGAGGAAGGGGGCTGGACAGACGGGACATGCTTTTGAGGTGAGGGAACAGGAGAATTCGAGAAAGGGATATGATGGAGTGGCGCGGGGCTCCCTGCAGCCCAGGCGTGATCCTGGGCTGGGGGGCAGTGGGGGCATACAGGATGGAAGCGAAGAATATTCCTGAGGACGTCTAGGCTCTGTGTTGAACTAGTCTGGCTCATGGGCCCCTGAGGTCACCTGCATGCTTCCAAGTAGTGATGACCAAGGGAGAACTTTTCACAGCACTGGCCTGTTCAAGACTACGGTGAGGGGCGGGTAGAGGGGGCCGGAGGAGGATGAAGAGGGGATTGGTACCGATGCCAGAGGTGGGGCTCTGGGGTGCCTGGGGCAGTCAAGGGATAAGACCTTGACAACACAGGTCCTATCAGTAAGCTGGATAGGTTGCAGCCTGATCCTGGACAAAACCTCCAGTGGATGGGTAAGGGGAGACTGGCTGTGACATCACTGGCCATCTTTGCGCATGCCCAGAAACAGTCAATCGAAGCGGGGCAGCAGTTCTTGGGCAAAGCTGTCCTGGTCGCCTGGATTTCAAAGACTCTGTAGATGTGGTTCACTGAGAGGAACCAGGAAAAAGACCTTGCTGAGGCCTTTTGGGAAGGTTTCTGTCCACGTAGTGATACAGTTATCATCCCTGTTGACGTAAGCAGCCAGGCGGTTTCTGACCTTGTACTTTATGTCATCAGAGAAGGATTTTCCCTACAGTTTGCGGCTTTCTGTTTCTCTGGACAGTAGAGGGCAGTAGTGCATCGTGTTCCAAGCCAGGCCGCCTCTCCCCCGCCCTTCCTGCTTGAAAAAACTGGCCTGAGTCTTTCCCATAATTGGTAGAAACTTTCTAGGCTTCTGCAGCCTTAGCAGCCACCTTCACTAAATTGCTCCTTCTGGGGGTTCAGAGGTGAAAACTTCTAATCTATAGACTGGAACACTTAGCCTTTCAAATCGCCTTTTCTTCTAAGCTACCTCCTAGGTTGCTTGGCAACATTTACTTATGCTTCTCAGAAAGGGATCCTCAGTGGCTTTCCTCAACTCATTTTGGGTTTTATGGGCCTCTGTGAATATATACTTCATTTATGGCAGTCACTCAAACCTCACTGTAGAAAATTTGGGGGGCAGATAAAATATAATAAACTAATTCAAATCACAGTCCCATTCTCCAATATTGACCATTAATAGTGTTTTCTGACCAATGTCTTAGAGATTTTGCACCAAACACAAGGTACATTTTAAATATACTAAGGTTCATTTTTGCATCAGGACTTCACCTCCTCTTTTTAAACTCAGTTATTCCTTTTGGAAAGTCATTTTTAGATTGTTAGTTACATTACTGAAAAAATAAGGGAGACATACTGCAAACTGTTGGAAGTGTCTGTAACTGTGAAGTTGAAGGTGCCGTGGCCTATGATCCAGAAGCAGCAGAGCCCGTGTGTGAGAGCAGGGGCTGCAGTGCGGGTGGGCTGCACTCTTCCCTCAGTGCCAGGAGGAGGACCAGCACTTAGCTGGGCTCAGGAAATACTGGGAGATGTTTTCAAGTTTTACTTTTGTGATCGTTTTTCTTTATATATATAATTCATCTTTTTCAAGTCCTTGATTATAATATACAGTTTTCAACATGCTTTTATTGTTGTTTTTTATTTTTTATTTATTTATTTTTTAATATATTTTATTGATTTTTTTTACAGAGAGGAAGGGAGAGAGATGGAGAGTTAGAAACATCGATGAGAGAGAAACATCGACCAGCTGCCTCCTGCACATCTCCTACTGGGGATATGCCCGCAACCAAGGTACATGCCCTTGACCGGAATCGAACCTGGGACCTTTCAGTCCGCAGGCCGATGCTCTATCCACTGAGCCAAACCGGTTTCGGCATGTTGTTTTTTTCTTTAGGTCCTTTTGGAGTCAGCATTTCTCTATGTCATTAGCATTTCTTAACATCAGATTTTCTGATTTAGGCCAGGTCAGTTGACTAAGTGAAAGCCATTTATAGATTGTTGGTGACACATTCAGGACAAAGCCCAGGTCTTTCCAGTTTCAGCCCTGTTTCCTTCATGGTATAAAAAGTTCAAGTGAAACTTAAGTGAATAAGAATGGCCTTGGTGGAGATGATACATCATTCATTGTTGCTCCCTGTTTTCATCAGCTGTCAACATGTTGGGAATCTTTCCAGAAGGATCCTGCCCTGTACCATATTCACTTGGTAGAACTTCAGTTCTGCAATGCACCTAAGGTACTTTGGTCCAGTGTTTAAAAACTACAGTCACCGTAGCCGGCCACATTGGAGGGTTGGTTTGGGTCATGCAATGAGTGTCAGGTGCATAAAGAAGAAAACGCTGCGCGTGAACTAAAGGGCCCAATGAATGACATGCTATTGGGATTGGGAACGTGGTCATCTGACAGAGAGCAGTGTGCATGAAGCCAGCCCGATCTGACTGCAAAGGTCTTTCTCTCCCCAAGTCCCCGAATGCTTCTGCTTCTGCTTTGGAAGGCCTCTCATAACTGAAAAAGTCCCACATTTCTTACCAAAAAGTCCCATTTTAAAGAGTAGTGTGCGCAAATAATTGAACTCATGTATACTGACAACTTCTTTCCCAAAGAGGCTACTTTTGTTTTCCTTTTTCTACGTGAAATGAGAGAGGGTGAGGGGGGCTACTTTTGATTGGACATGCCGTTCCTCCCTAATATTTCTTTCTGTAGGTCTCCTGGAGGGCCTTGGGCCAGGGCTCCAGAGAATGCCCTCCCAGTTCCAGCTCTACCAGCCTTCCCCATTTCCCTAAGTCCCTTTGCTTTCTGGGCCTGCTGTTTCCTCAGTCTTAATAAGTGAAGCCCTACCCAGTTTTGGTCAGTGGTTAGAGCGCTGGCCTTCTGACTGAAGGGTTTTGGATTTGATTCTGGTCAAGGGCATGTATGTACCTGGGTTGCAGGCTCAATCCCTGGCCCCCACAGGGGTGTGTGCACGCAAAGCAACCAGTCACTGTGTCTGTGTCTCTCACCTCTCTCCCCTTTCCACTCTCTCCTAAAAAAATCAATGGAAAAAATATCCCCAGGTGTGTGTGTGTGAGCGGGGGGGTGGGTGGGTCGGTGGGGGGAGTCAGGCTATGTTATTGGTTGAAGAGGAGGGCGCATCTAGGAAAGGGTGTGGTGAGAGAGCCCCTGCTCCTCGTACAGAAACTCCTCTTTTTTCTTGTCTGTATTGGAATTCATTCCAGGAAAGGTTTAACTTACTTTGACAGAGTTTGATATCCCCTGGACTACATGGTCTCTCAGATTTCCTCTGTGCTCAGTTCTGCAAACATGAAAGGGAGAATGGAGAGGAATGAAATTATAAATATGAATAGACTGGGCCATCCTCAGGAGTACCACACACTAAAAATAAACTCAAAGCTTAGGTCCCCAACACTGTCAAGTTATTATACCTGCTCTTATGGTAATGAAAAGATTATCTGAAAGAGAAACTTCCATCTTTTTAAGCGAAAGTATTTTTGCCCCCTTATTCAAAAGACTAGACTGTTCCTTTATATAAGTGTGTAGACTGCAGCATCACTAAAAAAAAAAAAAATTCCTAGAAATTTGAGTCCTTTTTTTTTTTTTTTTTGCTCCTCGAGTTTTCTACAAAATATCTTTTCAAAATAGCAAATCAAACTTTTTCGTATATTTGTTAACTAATGGCATGTGTAGTTGTATTATTTTGGCACAGACATCCTTTGTTTTTAATCTAAGAATGTAGGGAAATTCTTTTATTAAAATATATTTTTATTGATTTCAGAGAACAAGGGAGAGGAATTGAGAGATAGAAACATCAGTGATGAGAATCATTGATAGGCTGCCTCCTGCACTCCCTCCACTGGGGATTGAGCCCAAAAACTGGCCTGTGCCCTGACCAGGAATCGAACCATGACCTTCTGGTTCATAGGTTGAAGGTTCAACCACTGAACCACGAAGGCCGGCGTGAAATTCTTTAGTCATCCTATAATTATGATTCCAGAGCTTGCGCTCTTAGCTGCTGAGATGTATTGAGAATACACTATGTGTTAGGCACTCCAATAAGTCCTTTGTATATTATGTGGTGTCATTTATGACAAAAACTTTACCTGTTAGGTTAATATAATTATCCCCATTTAACAGATACGGAAGAAAATTGCTACTTAGAGAGATCAGTACTCAGGGGGTCTAACATGAACCCTATGATGACCGAGGGAAGAAGTTACCCTGGAATCTCATCATTAGGAACACTGGTGCCTTGAAATGTTTGTATTATCCCAGTGGTTACTATAATTCATTAACTGGACCTGTAGAAGTCTTTGCTTTGGATGGTCAAAAATCGGGGTCAGCCCTAAAAGGTTTGGCTCAGTGGCTAGAGCGTCGGCCTGCGGACTGAAGGGTCCCAGGTTCAATTCTGGTCAAGGGCATGTACCTTGATTGCGGGCACATCCCCAGTAGGGGGTGTGCAGGAGGCAGCTGATCAATGTTTCTCTCTCATCGATGTTTCTAACTCTCTATCCCTCTCCCTTCCTCTCTGTAAAAAATCAATAAAATATATATTTTTTTAAAAAATCGGGGTCAAGCCCTGCCTGACTGGTTTGGCTCAGTGGATAGAGCGTCGGCCTATGGACTCAAGGGTCCCAGGTTCAATTCTGGTCAAGGGCATGTACCTTGGTTGCAGGCACATCCCCAGTAGGGAGTGTGCAGGAGGCAGCTGATCAATGTTTCTCTCTCATCGATGTTTCTAACTCTCTATCCTTCTCCCTTCCTCTCTGTAAAAAATCAATAAAATATAGTTTAAAAAAATAAAATAAAAATAAAAATCGGGGTCAAATTAGTGGTAGAACTTAGGGAGAAAAAACCTAGTAAAAGTGACTCAAGTAGAAGTTAATGGCTTCATTCAGCTTATGCTTGTCTCCATAAGACCAGGTAACTCTGAGCTGAAGCAGAATGGATGTTGTACAGGGGAAGGGGATGAGAGGACCATGTATAGGGAAAGAAGACGGGTTCATGACTGGTATTGCTCAGGTTTCAGTTTCTTGTAACTATCCCAAAGGTATGGTTTGAAAGGCTGGGAATTAGTTCAACTTGCCTGTTGCTTGGATACTTGGTACAATTCCATTCCAGCAGCAGAGTTCTTTGAGACATGTTTTTGTAGGCCTTGTTGTTTTTTTACATTTTGAGCGTTACAGGAGCTACCAAAAAAGGTACAACAGGGAAGAGAAAAAAGTTTAAGGGGCAAGGCTTGAATCAAGGAAAACTGGGATTTATTTTAATTAATCTACATTGTCTCCTCTTAGACAAGAGGAACTCATGGAAAAATCTGAAGAGCTTTCCTCAGTCCCTTCTATTTTATTCAATCTTTATTGTTGAGAGTATTATAGAGGTCCCCCCTTTCTTTCCCCATTGCCTCTCCCACCGGCCCTGCCCTCCCCAGGGCTTCACCATCCTATTATGTGTCCATGGGCAATGTATAGGGCATGTAGATTATGGAACAGAACAGAGAACCAAGAAGTCGACCCAAGGCATTATGGTTAATTAGTATTTGACAAAGAGGCAAGAGCATACAATGGAGTAAGACTGTTCAGCAAAGGGTGTTGGGAAAAGTGGACAGGTCCATGCAAAAAATGAAACCATACTACCAACTTACACCACAAACAAAAGGCATAAAAGACGTAAATATAAGTTATGAAATAATAAAAATCCTAGAATAATATGTAAACAGCAAAATTTCAGACTTCTCTTGCCCTAACTGGTTTGGCTCAGTGGATAGAGCGTCAGCCTGCAGACTGAAGGGTCCCAGGTTCGATTCCGGTCAAGGGCATGTACCTTGGTTGTGGGCACATCCCCAGTGGGAGATGTGCAGGAGGCAGCGGATCGATGTTTCTCTCTCATCGATGTTTCTAACTCTCTGTCCCTCTCCCTTCCTCTCTGTAAAAAATCAATAGAATGTATTTAAAAAAAAAAAATTTCAGACTTCTCACATAGAAAAACTTTCCCCCATATATAGGTCAGGAGAAGAAAAACAGTCATTTATTTCCCAAAGAGTAAAGAACCCACTGCGCAATCTCTGAAACAACGCGCCATTTGGCGTAGAAAAATTGCCCTTCCATTTTTTCTAAGAAGGAAGGGCGGGGGAGTGGTGAGCAGCTCGGATGCATGGAGCAACAGTGCCCCCTGCTGGCCAGAGAAACGGAACGGGACCAAACACACAATAAAAACACTATTTCCACGACTTTCCCGCGCGGAGCCTGGGGATGCGTGGCTGAGCACGCACCGGACTACGGAAACAGCGCAGAAAGGAACAGAAGACGCCCAGGGGTTCCAGGGAACCAGCCCCCACAATGCCACTTTCATAGTCCCGCCCAAGGAACCCTAGAAACGAAGACAGGAAGTCCCCTGGACGGAACAGGAAGCTCCTGAAGGCGCTGCGCACTGATTGGCCACTCGTGCGCAGGCGCAGGATATACCAGCGAAGTCCCTGCCATTACTCCGCCAGCATATGCAGTGCGAGAGGTTTTCTAGTACACTGTGATGGAATTTTGGGCTGAGGGAACTGAACAATGATGCCCAGGTGCTGCGGCCCAAGAACCGCTGCTGTGTCCCAATCCCCTCGACATCCTTCTCCTGCTCCCCCTGTCTCTAGCCATGAGAGAGTTCATCCTCTGACACAGGCTCAGCCCTTATTCCTGGGAACCCTCCTGGTAACCTCAAGGTCCAGGAGCCTGACCTGGTCAACCCTGACACGTTCTCAAGGAGGTTTTACTGCTCCTTCCCTTGTTGTGTCCACTTCCGCATAGACCTGCTCTGCACATCAGGAAATCCAGCGCTGCTCTGTGATGTCCCTTCCAAGCATTGCCTCTCTGATCACCTGTGCACACCTTGGTAAACCAGCTCTCTTCCTCTAATGCCTGTGGTTAGAGAGCATTCAATCTTTGGCGAATTCAGTTTGGATCCCACAGCCCTCCTCACCACCCAGTAGGCCCCTGCTTACCCAGTATACCTAGGCCAGTGGTCGGCAAACTCATTAGTCAACAGAGCCAAATATCAACAGTACTTCTTCAAAATAGACTTGCCAAGGTCGAAAACCGACTTCTGCGCATGGGCCGCAAAGTTTCAATCGCACTGTATGCGCGCCCACACATGGTATTTTGTGGAAGAGCCACACTCAAGGGGCCAAAGAGCCGCATGTGGCTCGGGAGCCGCAGTTTGCCAACCACGGACCTAGGCCTATAAACTCCCCATCTAACAAAGCTCTCTTGCTCCTTTCTCCCCCCCCCCACACACTCTCATGCTGTGTCCCTGCCTGTATGTGAGCACCTGAGCATTGATGACAAAAACACAAACCTCACTGAATTGTTCATCTTATATGCATCACCAGGAGACTCTTGCCTCTCACTGTCACCCTGCTCCAACCTCCATCACTACCTCACTCACCAGCACCCTCTTCCATTTCAATGGAGAAGACAGAAGCAATGAGGGTGACTTCTCGCAGGTCCCAAATCCAACCGACCGGGTCTCTGCCCTGACAGTCCCTGCTGCGCCTGGGCATACCTGCTCCCGCCTGCAGCCAGCCCTCAGGCGTGCTCAGGATCCCGTGTCGTCCGCCTGCTCAGGGACTCTGCTCCTGCACTTACCATCACTCCTCTCCTGCACTGTTGCTGAGCAGGAAGGGAGAGGAAACCAAAGGGGATCTATAGAGCCTACACTGTACGTGGCTTCCAAGGAAGCCACACATGGGTATTAGAAGCAGAGGGCTGTTTGCTTTTCGGTATGTTATTTACCACCCCCAAACAAGACAACACCCCAAGACGCAGGTAGCAGAAAGCCCTAAGGATCCTGAGGATGTTGAATAGATAACAGTGTTGGGAAGTTGGGATGCACCTCAGAGGAGATGCTTTAAGTCAAAGAGGGAGAAGCAGGGTTTTCAAGCAGTACCAGGTCGCAGGAAGACCCCCATCCTCACTCCTGCTACCATTCTTACCTCAGTGACCCACAGAGCTACCAGGTTGAAAGACGCAAGGTCACCCAATTCAAAGGCCTACATCAGTAATATAGGGGGAGAGAACAAGATTCAGTGAACTAAAGAAGGGAATCCTGGAAGGAAACAGAAGAGTTTTGGGAAAAGTGGCATAAGAGGGAAGGTGAGTTGTACGGGAGGACCATACAGCAGTCCTGTATGAGGGCAGTGGGTGCAAGGGGCTTGAGATTGGGGTGACGGCAGGAGCTGGAGTCATGGGCACTTGAATGGCCACCAAGTTCAGACAAAATGTCTCTGCAGACACTTCTCCTTGCAGGACCGTAGAAGCCCAGGAAGCCAGGAGAGCTAGGAGAGGTTTGCCTTGTCTGGGCCCTGGATGCGGATGGATTTGAAGCATCTGTAAGGCTAAGCCCTGTGGATGAGACTGGCCTCGGTCACTCACACCTGCTGGTGATGAGGCTGTGCTCTGGGGTCCCTGAGAAGAGGAACAGCGGGGTGGGCCATGGGGCAGTAGAGAGGAGCTCGCTTGTGGTTCTGGTCCCTGCGGAGGTGGGTATCCATCTCCCCACAAAGGGCATGGTGTGTTGTTAGAAGGGCAGGGAGAAACATGACTCAAGTCTTCAGCATCTTACCGAGGGCCACAGGTCTCAGGCCACCATGAGACAACTGTGAGCCTGTGCTCTCGGGTGAAGGAGCCGGGTCGAGGCCCTGAGATTTCTGGCGCTGCTACCTGGGCACAGCCGGGCACTCTAACCACTCAGGGTCTTTGTGCAGGAGTCCGTGTTTTCCCAAAGCTCTTCACCCCCGTGGAGGGGGTGTGGGAGGGGAGGACCAGAGCTGAGACAGCAAACGATGAGGAACGGGGCTGAGGCGGACCATGACGGAAAATGGAAGAACCACGTCCTTCCTACAAATTGACCCTTCCAGTCACCAGGTTGAGACAACAGGATCCCAGTGGCTTCTTGGGGACAAGTCCCTGGTTTCCCCTTGAGAGACTCTAGGGCCTCAGACCCGTCCTGTCCCCTTACGAAGAAGGGGGTAGAGGGTATAGTTTTCTGAGCTGCAAGAACCCAGTGAGGGAAAGGGGATGTAAATGCTTCCTAAGTCACATGGCCTCATGTACAGGAAGCCTGCTAAATTAAATTCTGATATTTAACTGATGGTTTGCATTATTCAATGGGCTCTCCTCTGTGGAAAACACACTCCAGTGACAATGGGCACCCGAGTTGCCCAGAAGTGGAGAACTGAGACCTGCCCATAACTAGGAGTGTTTGATGGCTGCCATTCATGGACAAAAGGCAGTGCTTATGCTCAGGGCTGGGATGCATAGGACACAAGGGCAGGGCTCCCCTTGAAGTATAGATTGTCTGGCCCTGGCTGGTTTGGCTCAGTGGATAGATCATCAGCCCAGGGACTGAAGGGTCCCAGGATTCAATTCTGGTTAAGGGCACTGTCTGGTATTCGCTGGCACCCTGCCCCGGGGGCGAAAGGACCCCCTCCCATTCTTGGGCCGGTGAGAAGCTGACCTGTCCACACTGACGTCTGGAAACCACCCCACCCTGGTGAAAAATTCCTGCCGGACAAACGGCTCCCGGACAATGGCTAAACCGCAGGACAGACCGCAGGTTTCACCTGACCCTGGAAAGCCCTGACTGCCACCAGTTTCGGCCAGCAACAATTGCCTCAGAAAAGCATAAAACCTTGCCCCTGCCCAGGTTGGGCGCGGCTTCTCCGGCTCCCCTCTCTGAGCCGGTGAACCAGTCCGGGTGCTCCCAATAAAGCCTGTTTAATCTGGTCTCTGTTTGGACTCACGGTTTTTCCTTGCGGCGGCGTAAAACCTAAGAGGCACATGCCCGGGTTCCTGGATCAATCCCTGTTATGGGGTGTGCCAGGAGGCAGCCAATCAATCAATGATTCTCTCTTATCATTTATGTTTCTATCTCTCTCTCCCTCTCACTTCCTCTCTAAAATCAACAACAATGTATTTAAAAACAAAGAACAGATTCCCTGAGGACAGTGGGCTGAGCAAGACATCCTGGGAGATGCTCTGGGTCTGTCAGCAGCTCTTGCGATACTCACCCAGGCCTCAACTCAGGACACTGGCATGATTCACCTCCCAAAGAAATAAGGAGGAAAACAGCGCCTTCTCCTAATAAGCATACTGACGTTCTGCACCTTCCCCAGGCTTCCTTTCCTGGCTCTGGAACCCTTTTTCTGCAGCCCAGCTCCAGGACGCCGGCCTTGCAGGGATGGCCCGTGCTGTTACAGGAGAAGGAGCCCGGCATGGCCTGTGGAGGCGAGGACGGCCTGGAGGAGACCCTGCTGCCCTCAGTGACACCCTCATCGGCTCCTCCTCTCGGTGAGTCTGTCTGGGCCTCTCCGCTTGCTGTGATCCGTCTTAGGGTCCGTTCTTGGCAGGCTACACGCTGTCCTGGTTAAAGGCAGGGGGAGGCAAGGACCCCCAGGTCGCCTCTCACAGGAAGACTGGGTGGCGGGCACAGGAGCACCCGTGGGGAAGGTGTGTCCACATTCCAGATTCACAGGTGCTGGCTCCTGTGACTGCACTGGCACTTGGGTTATGCCTTCTGCCCGACTGTGCTTATCTTCAGCAGCAGTGCCTGCCTTCTGAACGGGAATATTCGTGAGGGGAGAAGAGGACCCTGCCTTGGCTTCTAATCTTCTTAGCATGGTTAGATGCAACATGTGCGTGGTCCATATTCTTCTTGACTCACCTCCCTTCTGAGATGTCTCATTTCTGACTGCCACTGGTTCTGTAGTTTGTTGCCCCATTGACTGGAACAGATGCTCTTTCCTTGTTTTCTCTCACGTTGACTCAAGATGACCCATATTTATGCTGGTCAATGGGGCATACTGTGGAATGTGTTCCTTGTTGAGAACAACAGGAGGTTAAAAGAGGAGGGTCAAGTCCTGATGCAAAAATGAACCTTAATACATTTAAATGCATCTTGTGTTTGATGAAAAAATCTCTAAGTATCTGATCACAAAATATTTTTAATAGTTAATATTGGAGGATGGGACTGCTGTTTGAATCACTTTATTATATTTTATCTGCTCCGCTTCATCCCCCCTCCCCCCAATTTTCGATAGTGAGGTTTGAGTGACTGCCATAAATGAAGTATATATTCACAGAGGCCCATAAAACCCAAAATGAGTTGAGGAAAGCCACTGAGGATCCCCTTCTGAGAAGCATAAGTAAATGTTGCCAAGCAACCTAGGAGGTAGCTTAGAAGAAAAGGCGATTTGAAAGGATAAGTGTTCCAGTCTGTAGATTAGAAGTTTTCACCTCTGAACCCCCAGAAGGAGCAATTTAGTGAAGGTGGCTGCTAAGGCTGCAGAGGCCTAGAAAGTTTCTACCAATTATGGGAAAGACTCAGGCCAGTTTTTTCAAGCAGGAAGGGCGGGGGAGAGGCGGCCTGGCTTGGAACACGATGCACTACTGCCCTCTACTGTCCAGAGAAACAGAAAGCCGCAAACTGTAGGGAAAATCGTCTTCTGAGTGGACTTTCCAAGCCAGATTAAGGTGAAGAGATATGATGATGAGTATCACTAAATGAAAAAGAACCTGCTCAAAAGGCCTCAGCAATGCCATTTCTGTAGTCCTGCTCTGGGAACCAAAATAATTGGCTGAAGTTCACTTATATTTGAACAGTTGTGTCCAAAAGCTGGTGCTGTGCTCAAACTGGTTGGTTCTGGGCATGCGCTCTGGGAGCCAGTGAGGTCGCTGCCAGTATTGAGTCCTGAGGTTTCCTCTCAGATCTAGCTGCAACCTATCAGCTTATAGGATAGGACCTTTGATGTCCAGAATTTGTCCGAGAAGCCAAGCGGCCCACCAGTGGCATAGGTACCAATCTCCTCTTTATCCTCCTCCTGACCTCTCCTCCCCCTCCCTAGTCTTGGAACAAACATGTTCTGTGGAATGTTCCCCCTTGGTCATCACTACTTGGAAGCCTGCAGGTGACCTCTCGGCCCATGAGCTGCACTAGGTCAACATTCAGTCTAGAAATTCTCAGGGCCATTCTTCACTTCCTCCACGTCCTGTATGCCCCCACTGCCCCCCAGCCCAGGATCACGCCTGGGCTGCAGGGAGCCCCGCGCCACTCCATCATATCCCTTTCTCGAATTCTCCTGTTCCCTCACCTCAAAAGCATGTCCCGTCTGTCCAGCCCCCTTCCTCTAATGCCTCCGCTGAGACAGCCTTCCAGTCGGTGGACGGCGAGGAGGGCTGTGGCTTCCACACCGGACGCCCCTAAGGGTTGAGGGCTCTCTTAGCAGAGGCATTGGAGTAGAAAGCTGGTTGACCAGGGCAGGTGCTCAGAAGTGACCGGAGCGGAGCTGGACGGGACGTCACGGAGCGGCGCAGGGTTTCCTGACGTCCAGGGCATGGCCGTGGGGAGGTGGACACGTGAGGAGGGGCAGTAGCCCTCCTGGAGCGCGTTCAGGTTGACCAGGTCAGGCTCCTGGACCCGAGGTTAGCAGAGCTCGTTCATGGCTAGGGACAGTGGGAACAGGAGCAGGACGGCGAGGGCACGGGTAAGGGTCCTGCCGTGTGGCGGCGGGGCGGCTGCAGCAGTCGGGTCATAGCACCTGGGTGGACATCGCAGATCGGGCTCCTCAGCCCGAGGTCCCAACACGGTCTGCAGGACAACCTTCAGGACCCGCAGGCGGGGGGACTGGCAGGCGCCTCACCGGAATCGCGTGCGCATGCGCAGGCCTGGCCAATCAGTGCGCAGCGTCTGTCCAGGAACTTCCTGCTCGGGTGCCAGGACTTCCTGCCAGTGTTGCTGGGTTCCGAGGGCGGGACTGTGGAAATGCCTTTCCTGGGGCCCTTTCGCTGAAACCTCTCCGAGGGCTCTGCGACTTTCTATGCTGTCTTCGCGGTCCCGCCCCTCCGTGATGCTTCTGCGGTCCTACAGACCCCCGACTCGCGGCAAGGAGTCTTTTGTTGTGTGATGATGGCGTTCCGTTTCTCCGGTCGGGAGGGGGCAGTGTTGCTCCACGCACCACGATTGCTCGCCTCTTCCCCCGCCCTTCCTTCTTTAAAAAAACGGCGGGGAACGATGATAGGACACATCTTTCTGCAAATAATGGAGCTCGGCCTCTGAGATTACCTGGCCTCACTGATCTTGAGGCTTTTTGCTACCTTAGGACGTTTCTCTAGTGGAAACGTGGTGCTGCCTGGTTCCTCAATTTTTATTTCTCCTTCTCTGAATGGGCCTCAGTGGTTTCCCCCAGTTGTTTTGACCCTTTATCATTATGTTCTTCAGATCCATTAGTCACTCAAACCGCACTGTAGAAATTTGGAGGACCGATGAAATATAGTCATCTAAACCACAGTCCCATCACCCATCAATGACCATGAACAATTCTTAGTGATGAATTTTCATAGAGACTTTTCATACATTAAGGTGCTTTGTGTAAAATTCATATTGCTTTGTCAATTCAACATCTTTTATTAAACAGATTTTTCACATTAGTTACCTTTAGGAGAAATCATCTGAAAAGACTTTAACATTTTAAAATTCCTTTCTCTTCCTAAAAGTACACGTAGTCTAAAAGACTAAAAGTTATATCTAAAGGCTGACATAAAAAGCAGAAAGGACCACCTGACCTGTCATTTTCCCAAAGACCAGAGCTATATTTTTGCTTTGTTTGTGCTCACGCCTGTAGTTTCAAGAGGTCAAGAAATAAGTGCCCACTGCAAGAGAAACCATCTACCAAGTGAAAAGACCACCTCAGGCATGGTAACAAATCTTTGCAAACCACATATGTGACAAGGGATTAATATGCAGACTATAGAAAGAGCTCACAGGAGTATTAGCAAAAATCCAAGTAACCCAGTTTTAAAAGTCAGCTTAGGACCCGAATAGACTTTTATCCAAAAAGCTATAAGAGAGGCCAACAGATACATGAAAAAATGCTCAAGATCTGTAGCCATTAGGGAAATGCAAATCAAAACCACAATGAAATGTCACTTCATGCCTGTTAATGTGTCTGCCATCCAAAAGGCAAGAACGAAGTCTGGTAAAGAAAGATCAGTCTTGGCTTTTTTTGTGGTGATTTCTTCTTAAGGCATATAAATATCGAATAACTATGTTGTACCCCTGAGACTCACATAATATTGCACATCAACTATATGTTAATATTTTTTTATATCACAAGGAACAAAACACCGCTAGTGTGGATGTGCATCATAGGGACCCTTGTACATTGTTGGTGGGAATTTAAATGCTCCAGCCACTATGGAAAACATTATGCAGGGTCCCCCAAATATTAAAAATAGAAGTATCGTATTACCCAGCAGTTCTGCTTCTGGGAATATATGCAGAAAAACAAAGGAAAAAAAGGAAACCCAAGCTCAAGAAGATATCTGCACCCTCATGTTCACAGGAGTGTGTTTTACAATAGCCAAGATATGCAAGCAACCTAAGTGTCCACTGATGGATAAGTGGGAAAAGTTTGTAGCCCTGGAATATTATTCAGCCATTAAAAAGAATAAATCCTACCATTTGCAACCATATAAATGGACTTTGAAGGCATTATGCTAAGTGAAATAATTGAGAGAAAAAGAAGTCCTGTACGATTTCACTTATATGTGGGATCTTTACAAAAAGAAAAGTCCTAGAAAAGGAGATCAGACTTGTGGTTGCCAGAGGCGGAGGGTGGGGGAAAGGGAAACTGGAGGAAGGTGATCAAAAGGTAAAAACCTGAGTTATAAGATAAAAAGGGGCGAGGGATATCATGTGAACAGGAGTACTGTAGGTAACACTGCTGCACGATGCATAGCAAAGTTG
Source organism: Myotis daubentonii (assembly GCF_963259705.1). Lineage (NCBI taxonomy): Eukaryota > Metazoa > Chordata > Mammalia > Chiroptera > Vespertilionidae > Myotis > Myotis daubentonii. Next base: position 7,121,371 of record NC_081861.1, on the reverse strand, counting down.
TTCAGGGAATAAATCCTAAGGTTCTCACCACAGGGAGAAAACTGTTCTCTATTTGCTTGTTATGGCAGTATTATGTGAGCAGGAGAAGATGGAGGTTAGCTAACCCTATTGTGGCAATCACTTCACAATATATGTAAACCAAACCATCATGCTGTACACCGTCAAATCACACAGTGATGTGTGCCAATTCTTTCTCAATAAAACTGAGGGGGAAGCAGTGTGTTCTCAGTACACTTTTTTAAAAGAAATAAGCACCTATTGATTTCTTTCAGGTTCTTTTCTTTGTAAATACTGAATTGTTCCCTAATACTGGGATGATATGTATGAAACACCTCCTACATGGCTTCCCCCCTCCTCCTTTCCATTGAGGACTCGATTGTGAGCAGTAACTATGTCATACATGCTCTGAAAGGTTTCGCCGGCTCTTTTACCCTCTTCCCCAGTGAGTCTTTTATTAGCCTCTGGTGTTGGGGGCAGGAAGGCATCCTGCAAAGCAGTGTGCGATCTGTAGCGTCGGACTGAACTTTGGGGCCCTCTGCGAGGAGCCCTGAGACCCCTGACTGTGTGCCAGCTTCCACAGGTATCAGATGAGGGCGGGAACAGCCTGTGCTTCACGGGGTGGTGGCCAGCATAAATCCCCCAACAGGGCGGAGCTGGGCAGTTGGAGATGTCATGGGACCACTGCTGGTGCTATCTGCAGTATTCGCTGTAATGCGTGTAGCCGGAACAGGGTTTCCAGCCACAAGCCCAAGTGTGATAAAAGGCAGGCACTCTCATAACTTACATGCAGCAGGTGACTTCAACTGGCCGCTTCTGCTTTGTGGGAGGAAGACTCAACAGTGACTTGGAGGGAGATTCAATGAAGAGGATATATGTGAGGAAAGCACACTGATACCTTCCTCAAAGACTGCCCCCCTGGAACGTGAAAAGCATGTGGTGGTGCATGCATATGTGAACCGCCTCGGGTGGTTTAGAATAGATTTTCAGAAGTACAGTTCTGGATTGAAGGCGTAAACACGCAACAGGCTTGGTGCGCACTGCAAGGAACACAGATCCATTTGTCTTGCCACCCACATTCTGTGAGAATTCTTGTTCCTTCATGCTCACACCAGAACCTGTTTGTGTTCTGAAAATACTGAGCGCCTTTCTTTTAACAGTTGTATGAATAGAAAGAGACTGCCATGCTGTCATATATGGTGCAAGTTCTTTTCCTGTTGTTGTTGTTGTTGTGTGTGTGTGTGTTGTTGTTTGCCTTTTAGTTATGTCTGTGGCTTTCAGATGCCGGGATAAATTTACTTTATGTAGCCATATCTACAGGGTCATTTTTTCCCTGCGTGGCTTCGCTCTTTGGTACAAAACTGACAAGGCCCTTCCTAATCTGCCTGTCCTGTTATTTTCATCCCTATCTTCCGAACTCCATTCCCCTGCCTACCTCCAACTAAGGGGAGACCCCGAACAAATGACACTTCACAGCAGCCAACACACCAGAGAGGATTTCTCCTTCCCAGGCCCCTAATGGACCTTTCCTCTGTGCTTATGGACTAGTGGTATTGGCAACCGTAGGTGCTCCTCTATAAGCTTCTCCCTCAATTGTGGCTTTAGCTTTCTCTTACCTCAAATGTTCTAACGCAGATTCCGACTCAGAAGGTCGCCCAAGCATGAAGATTATTTTAAACTCCACACATAAAGGCAAAGTATTTTCAAAGAAAAGAACCTGGCAGCTGTGGGAACAAAACTCGTCTTCAGAACCGATGGCAGGGGCAAGGGTTGGAGGGGTTGGGCAGGGCAGGTAAGACAGGATTTGACTTCAAAGAACAAGACGGTGGTAGTTCCCACTGACCAGACTTGTTCTACCATTTCCACACTAAAGGGCACTTGAGTTAGGCAGACAAGGCCTGCATGAAACCCACTTGTCGTGTGTGTCTTCTCCCAACCTGGCTTGGCCCCACAGGGATGGCCAACTGCTCCCTTGATCCTGTTGGGTGGGGATGGGAGTTTACAAATCCCACCGAAATGATCCGTCGCATATCCACTCCATTACTTTTCCCTCCGGGTGTAAAGGAAATTCTTCAGATTATAGTCGCTTGGGAGTGCAACAGTAGGAAGCGGTAACCCACCCACCATTCTTTTCACATTCTTTCTGTAAATGCAGCTGGTAGATAAGCAGCATGTTTGTCTAAGAATCCTGGGAACTAACTTGAAAACATACAGAGTGTGGCCTTCAGTCTTCCCAGTTCCCAGGGAATTGCTGACCTTCCGCCCTAGAGGCAGCAGGATGGGGACCCCCGTGACGCACACCAGACCATCACTTGACAGGTTTCAAGATGCTTATCGGCGCGTACCGTGCTGGCCGCCACGTACCACTCTGCAACCCCTGCCCTCGATGTCTTTGTTCTGCTTTCCTCTCTCTGCCTGTAAAATCCCTGCCTGCACTGAGATGGGGTCATGTGGCAATGGGCTTTGAGACAAGAGTCCCTGTTTTCCCAGGTGTCCCACACTCAATGGACCACTTTGCTTTTCACCAGCATTTGACTCAGGAATTTACCTGGCCGAGGTCAGGTAATATGACTTTAAGAAATGGGAATGACATAGAACAATGCTGATGTGCCAAGGGCCAAATGAAAAAATAAAACACCCTGTAGAAAGCTCGCCGTAACTGGTTTGGCTTAGAGGATAGAGCTTCGGCCTGCAGACTGAAGGGTCCTAGGTTCGAGTCTGGTCAAGGGCACGTACATTGGTTGCGGGCACATCCCCAGTAGGGGTTGTGCAGGAGGCAGCTGATCGATGTTTCTCTCTCATCGATGTTTCTAACTCTCTGTATCCCTCTCCCTTCCTCTCTGTAAAAAATCAATAAAATATATATATATAAAAGAAAACTCTTCGTATATTATAATCAAGTACTAGGAAAAGACGAGTTATACATATTTTTAAAAAAGGACCGAAAAGTAAATTTTTGAAAACATCTCCCAGTATTTCCTGAGCCCAGCTAAGTGCTGGTCCTCCTCCTGGCGCTGAGGGAAGAGTGCAGCCCACCCGCACTGCAGCCCCTGCTCTCACACACGGGCTCTGCTGCTTCTGGATCATAGGCCACGGCACCTTCAACTTCACAGTTACAGACACTTCCAACAGTTTGCAGTATGTCTCCCTTATTTTTTCAGTAATGTAACTAACAATCTAAAAATGACTTTCCAAAAGGAATATCTGAGTTTAACAAGGGGAGGTTGAAGTCCTGATGCAAAAATGAGCCTTAGTATATTTAAAATGCACCTTGCGTTTGATGAAAAATCTCTAAGACATTGACCCCAAAACACTCTTTGTGGTTATTATTGGAGGATAGGAACGTGGATTCAATTACTTTATTATATTTTATCCCTCCCCCATCCAATTTTCTACAGTGAGGTTTGAGTGACTGCCATCATTGAATTATCTATAGTAATAAAAGCATAATATGCAAATTGATTGAACAAAGGAACAGCAGAAGGAATGCTTGGATGACCCTCTGCAGGCGATTGATGGTGGGACTCTGCCATCTATCGCCCCAAAAAGGGAGGCCCAGGCCACCTGGCTGGCAGCCACAAAGGGAGGCCATGGCCACCAGGAGGTGGCTGGAGGCACTGTCCTGTGTGGGCGGGGCCTCTGTCTGTGTAGCAGAGGGAGGCCCAGGCCATTGGTCAGCTATGGTGTGGTGTGTGAGGCTGGCCAGCAATCGCCCCACAGAGGGAGGCCCAGGCCAGCCAAGCGATCACACCCCATGTCTGTCACCCACAGAGGGGGGCTACAGGTGGCGGGGGAGTGGGGGGTAGCCCTGCACAGATGACAAACAGTGGCAGCAGTGGGGGCGGGGCCAGCTGCTGGCAGCCTGGGGAAGGAAAGCCCAGATAGGCCCTGATTGCTGGCCAGGTCTAGGGACCCTACCCGAGGAATCCTGGATTGCAAGAGGGTTTCCCAGGATTGCAAGAGGGCGAAGGCAGGACTGAGGGATAACCCCTCCACCCCCTGCAGGAATGTCATGCACAGGGCCTCTAGTGTATGCATAAAGGTCCATAAAACCCAAAGTGAGTTGGGGAAAGCCAATGAGGATCCCCTAATGAGAAGCAGAAATAATTGTTGCTAAACAACCCAGGCAGCAGGTTAGAAGAACAGGCGATCTGAAAGGCACAGTGTTCCAGCCTGCAGATTAGAAGTTTCACCTGTGAAGCTCCTGAAGGAGCAATCTAGTGAAGGTGGTTGCTAAGGCAGCAAAGCTGCTGGGACGGAGAAAGTATCTACCAATTCTGGAAAAGACACAGGTACGTTTTTTCAGACACAAAGGGCGGGGGAGAGGAGGCCTGGCGTGGAACACGATGCACCACTGCCCTCTACTGTCCAGAGAAACCGAAGGCTGCAAACTGTAGGTAACAGCAGTCTGCTGAGCAGATATGCCCAGCCAGGTCTGATCTCCCCAGGGTGCTTATGTCAAAGGGGAAGGGGAGGGGCTTCAGTACCTGCTCAAAAGGTCCAGCAAGACTACTTACCTTGTAGCTCTGGGAACCACCATAACAGGGGCCTGAAGTCCAGGCAACTCGGAAATTTTCTAACAGGCCAAGGTGCTGCATTCCGATTGGCGGCTTCTGGGCACGCGCACAGGAGTCCAGTGAGGTCACTGCCAGTCGCAAGCCGGTCAAACTCGTGGCCTTGTGAGTCTCGTCCTAGATCAGGACAAAGAATGGGAGCAGGCGTGAGGACGGGGTCTTTTTGTAGACCCAGTGCCCCTCGAAACCCCTGATCATCCGCCCTCACTTAACGCATCTCCTCTGAGGTTCATGCCAGCTCTGGAACATTGCCTTGTGCCAGTGTCCTCAGGGTCCTCAGGGCTTTCTGCTACCTGCGTCTTGGGGTGTTGTCTTGTTTGGGGGTGGTAAATAACATACCGAAAAGCAAACAGCCCTCTGCTTCTAATACCCATGTGTGGCTTCCTTGGAAGTCACGTACAGTGTAGGCTCTATAGATCCCCTTTGGTTTCCTCTCCCTTCCTGCTCGGCGACAGTGCAGGAGAGGAGTGATGGTAAGTGCAGGAGCAGAGTCCCTGAGCAGGCGGACGACACGGGATCCTGAGCACGCCTGAGGGCTGGCTGCAGGCGGGAGCAGGTATGCCCAGGCGCAGCAGGGACTGTCAGGGCAGAGACCCGGTCGGTTGGATTTGGGACCTGCGAGAAGTCACCCTCATTGCTTCTGTCTTCTCCATTGAAATGGAAGAGGGTGCTGGTGAGTGAGGTAGTGATGGAGGTTGGAGCAGGGTGACAGTGAGAGGCAAGGGTCTCCTGGTGATGCATATAAGATGAACAATTCAGTGAGGTTTGTGTTTTGTCATCAATGCTCAGGTGCTCACATATAGGCAGGGACATAGCAGGAAAGTGTGGAGGGGGAGAAAGGAGCAAGAGAGGTGTGTTAGATGGGGAGTTTATAGGCTGGAGTAGGCTGAGTAAGGAGGGGCCTGTGGAAGTGAGGAAGGTTGTGGGTTCCTAGCTGTAGGCCCCCATGACATTGAAGGTTATTTAAGCAGAGAGATTAGAAGCCTTGCACAGTGGTGAGGTGTTGACAAAGGGGAATGCTAGAAGCGGACATCATGGCAGGGCAGGTGGTTTCCTTTGAATGTTCAAGGCATGATCCTGTGTATGCTGATGCTCAGGTGATCATATGGAAAATAACACTGAGGTGAGAGTCTCCTTGGTTGTTGACCTAGTTAGGCTCCTGGGCCCTGATATCATCAGGAAGTTTCTCAAGAATGAGTTCTGAGATCAGGTAGGTGGTAGTTCCAAAGGACCAGCCTGTACAAAGGCTAGGGCAGGCACAGGGTGAGCAGGGAATTGGCACAGCCCATTAAGTGAGGTGGCTTGGGCAGTCAAGTTACAAGACCTGGACATCACAGGCTCTATCCATCAGCTGAAAGTTTGCAACAGGTTATCAGGAGAAACACGTAGCTGAGAGAGGCTCAGAGACTTCCACTGCCCTCTCTTTTCCTCCAGGCCTAGAACCTCCAATGGAAATGCAGCCCTGGATCCTCTGGGGTTGGCTCTGGGACCAGACACTTCATTCTAAATTCCTCAGTTCTGAGGGTGGGAATATGGAAGAGGTGGTGCTGGTGTTGTTTTACAGGCGTCCCTTGAGCTAATCTCTGCTTTTTCTGACCATTACTGTCATCAGGTATGTTTTTTGAGACATCCTCTGTTCTGTTATTTTGGAAATCTAAGGGAAAATGGGAATTTTATTGCAAGAATCATGGCTCTGAGTTTCTCTGGTCAGTAGGTGGCAGCATGGAGCCACGAAATCCTCTCTCTCCCTCCTTTTGTGTTTGGAAAAAATGCTGGGAGCCATTTCTGGAAGAATTGCTCAATTGTTTCTGAACAGGAGCTGGCTGGTTCCTTCCTGGGGCTGAACTGTTCCATTCTTGGCAGTCCTAGTGAAAATGAGGTGCCTTGGTTCCTTAGCCTAATGTATTTCTGATTTTCTGAATGGTCTTCCCATTGGCTTTGAACCAGTACATTTTTTTCAGTTAGCCCTAAGCACGCAAACCTCAATGTAGAATATTTGGGAGACTGATAACATATAATAAAGTTATCTAAACCCCAGTTTTATCACCCACCGATGACCATTAATAATGTGTAATCCATTTCTTTAGAGGTCTTCCCATCCATAAAGGTGCATTGCACACAGAAGGAGATTCTTATTACATTGTGACTACAACATATTGTATTAAACTCAGGTTTTTCCTGTGAGTTAGCTGTTCTAAAAATAATTTGTAAGGACTTGAATAATTTTTATTCCTTTTTCTTCTTAGTAGCCTATATACTCTTAAAGAGTGAAAATGTGATATTTGATAATGGAGATAAAAAAAACAGAAATAGACTTCAAAAGTGAAACTAAAACACGGAAGGGACATCACCCAGAACCACAGGAACGCTGGCTGAGTGGAAGTCCTACAACTAGGAAGAAAGAGAAACGCATACAGACACTCAGAGGAGGCGCAGTGCTGAAGTCAAATTCTGAGGTGCGGAGTGCGCGGAGCGGGCTGGCGGTGGAGGGCGCGGTTGGCGTTTTCAATCGGGAGGGAGTCGCAGACTCTGAGCTCCAGATCCGGGCGAGTCTTTAGGGACCCAGACTCAAACGGGAGAAGTGGGACTGTCTGGCTTCGGTCAGAGCGAGTGCAGCTTTCTCTCCCAGCTTTGCAGCGGGTGCTGGGACTCAGAGAGGCAGAGCCCCTGGGGACAGGACTGAGAGCCGCCATAACTGCTCTCTCCGGCCCACCCTGTTGATCCTGTGCGACCCGCCCCGCCCAAACCCTGCACGGAGGCATTTGCCAGATAGCCTCAGGCAAAGGCTAGATTAGCACCTCCCTAGAGGACAGAAGTTCTCTCACTGCTGACACAGCTGATTCTCATAGCCACTTGGCCTGGAGGTCAAACCCTCCCTGGAATTAGCTACAACAATCAAGATTTATCTATAAGACTGTGAACAAAGACCACTAGGGGGTGCACCAAGGAAGCATAACAAAATGCGGAGACAAAGAAACAGGACAAAATTGTCAATGGAAGAAATAGAGTTCAGAACCACACTTTTAAGGTCTCTCAAGAACTGTTTAGAAGCTGCCGATAAACTTAATGAGATTTACACGAAAACTAATAAGACCCTCGATCTTATATTGGGGAACCAACTAGAAATTAAGCACACACGGACTGAAATAATGAATATTATACAGACGCCCGACAGCAGACCAGAGGCGCGCAAGAATCAAGTCAATGATTTGAAATGCGAGGAAGCAAAAAACATCCAACCGGAAAAGCAAAATGAAAAAAGAATCCAAAAATGCGAGGATAGTGTAAGGAGCCTCTGGGACAGCTTCAAGCGTACCAACATCAGAATTATAGGGGTGCCAGAAGATGAGAGAGAGCAAGATATTGAAAACCTATTTGAAGAAATAATGACAGAAAACTTCCCCCACCTGGTGAAAGAAATGGACTTACAGGTCCAAGAAGCGCGGAGAACCCCAAACAAAAGGAATCCAAAGAAGACCACACCAAGACACATCATCATTAAAATGCCAAGAGCAAAAGATAAAGAGAGAATCTTAAAAACAGCAAGAGAAAGAAACTCAGTTACCTACAAGGGAATACCCATACGACTGTCAGCTGATTTCTCAACAGAAACTTTGCAGGCCAGAAGGGAGTGGCAAGAAATATTCAAAGTGATGAATACCAAGAACCTACAACCAAGATTACTTTATCCAGCAAAGCTATCATTCAGAATTGAAGGTCAGATAAAGAGCTTCACAGATAAGGAAAAGCTAAAGGAGTTCATCACCACCAAACCAGGATTATATGAAATGCTGAAAGGTATCCTTTAAGAAGAGGAAGAGGAAGAAAAAGGTAAAGATACAAATTATGAACAACAAATATGCATCTATCAACAAGTGAATCTAAGAATCAAGTGAATAAATAATCTGATGAACAGAATGAACTGTTGATTATAATAGAATCAGGGACATAGAAAGGGAATGGACTGACTATTCTTGAGGGGGAAAGGGGTGTGGGAGATGTGGGAAGAGACTGGACAAAAATCGGGCACCTATGGATGAGGACAGGGGGTGGGGAGTGAGGGCGGCGGGTGGGGCGGGAACTGGGAGGAGGGGAGTTATGGGGGGAAAAAAAAAAGGAACAAATGTAATAATCTGAACAATAAAGATTTAATTAAAAAAAAAAAAACAGAAATAAACCATGACTCCTATCTCAAAGAGAAACACTATACCAGGGGTGGGCAAACTTTTTGACTCGAGGGCCACAATGGGTTCTTAAACTGGACCTGAGGGCCAGAACAAAAGCATGGATGGAGTGTTTGTGTGAACTAATATAAATTCAAAGTAAACATCATTACATAAAAGGGTACGGTCTTTTTTTTTTTTTTTTTTTTTTTTTTTTTTTTTTTTAGTTTTATTCATTTCAAATGGGCCGGGCTGTAGTTTGCCCAAGGCTGCACTATACTGTTACCTTCCTAAGGAAGGGAGCTATCTTTTTGGCTTTGTTTTTGCTTAACATTGTATTTTCAACATAGGAAATCCACTTGTTTTGTCTGTCCTCCAGCATCCTTAGTTTATTATCCCCATGGTAAGGGCCAGCTGCTCTCTGCTTCTGTCCAGTGGGCCTGGGGATTTACAGAACCCACTGAAATTTACCATTTAGTCACTCCATTATCTTCCCCTCAGGCCCTAAGGGAAATTGGTCTGATTTTAGCCATTTAAGAAGACAGAGAAAAGACAAAGGAAGAATAATCACCCACATCCCAAGCACTTTCAACATGTTTTGCATATCACTTTCATTTTTACAGTCATTGTGAAGTTTTTATGGTTGGTAATATGCTATTCCTGTATATTCTTGAAATTCAACTTTGCTGATACTGAGCCAAATGTTTTGTCCACTCCACCTACACGGTTTTAGAAATATAAACAATACTGGTATGAAAACTTTTTGAATAAATACACACCCACATTTTAGACAATTTGCCTTGCACAGGATCCTACAAGTTGCTACATATTGCTCCATTCCCTTACCCAGGAATGTAAGTCAGAAAATCAGATGTTAAGAAATGCTAATGACTTAGAGGAATGCTGATCCACAAAGAGCCAAATTAAAAAAAAAAGCAAACATGTAGAAAACTGTTTGTACATTATAATAATTGAGGACTAGCAAAAGATGGATCTTAGATATATAAAAAGAAAAACGATCACAAAAGTAAATTTTTGAAAACATCTCCCACTATTTCCTGAGCCCAGCTAAGTGCTGGTCCTCCTCCTGGCGCTGAGGGAAGAGTGCAGCCCACCTGCACTGCAGCCCCTGCTCTCACACACGGGCTCTGCTGCTTCTGGATCATAGGCCACGGCACCTTCAACTTCACACTTACAGACACTTCCAACAGTTTGCAAGATGTCTCCCTTATTTTTTCAGTAATGTAACTAAAAATCTAAAAATGACTTTCCAAAAGGAATAACTGAGTTCAAAAAGAGGAGGTGAAGTCCTGATGCAAAAATGACCCTTAGTATACTTAAAATGAACCTGGTATTTGATGAAAGATCTCTAAGAAACTGATCACAAAATATTCCTAATGGTCAATATTGGGTGATGGGGCTGTCATTTGAATTACTATGTTTCCTAGTGAGGTCTGAGTGACTGTCATTATTGAACACTGCATTGAAAAGGCCCAGAAAACCCCCAACAGTTGGGGAAAGCCGGTGACTCTGGCCTTCAGAGTCGCGGGACTGCAAGTTGCTAAGGAACCCAGGAAGGATTTTGGAAGAATCATCCATTTGGAAAGCAAGTGGTTTTGATCACAGAGGAAACCGCTCACTAGCCACTGCAGGAATGAACCACCGTGCCCAGGAGCTGTGAAGTATGGTAGCAATCATTTCAGATTGAAACTATAGTTTAACTCTAACCCTGTTGTTTGGCTTAACAATAGAAAAGTTACTTTGATTTTCTAAATTGCATAAGTCATCCCATTCGATTGAATGCCTTATCGATTGAATGACTATTCCATTGATTGTTATCATACTGGTCTTAGCACATTCTACTGTACCTGGAAACAGGACAGCTCAATTACCCTAAATTGTTTTAGTGGCCACAGGTGGTGCTTTCCAGCTGCCTCAGTGGTCCCGAGACCAGGACAGCACAATTACTCTAAATTGTCCTGACAACTCAGTGGTCGGGAGACCCAAGGGCTCTAGATAATGTGTTTCTATCAACTCAGTGACCCTGAGACCCAAAACTGTAATTAACATGCTTAATTCTGCTTCTGTAATCTGCTTTATTGGGAGCCAGGTGCCACATTCCAAACCCTGGGATGTAATCAATACCTTTGTGATTTTTGCCTATATAAGTCTGGTTTTGCCACAATCTTATTGCTATGAGATTTGGGACTGCCCCCTCATGGTCCCGGATTGCAATAAATGTGACTCTTTAATTCGACTTCTTGAGGCGTCCTTCTGTGATTCGCGGGGTACATTACAATAGCTGCGGGAAGAGTGTGCGGGCCGCTGTGCAAAGGCGGTTAGGACTTTTCCCTGCTCTCTGCTCCCGTGTTTTTTCCAAGCCCGAAAGGCGGGGCGGAGGGGGCTGGCCCGCGCACGGCCCTCCACTGCCCTCTGCTGGCCGGAGACACCGGGCCCCGATCCCGGAGGGAAAACCCTGTTTCCCGCGGAGTAGCTGGCGGGGCCAGAGGGACCGGGACCGGGGAAGGCTGACTGGGTGGAGAGGAGGATCCCGTAACGGAGGGAACACGGACGAACTCAGGGAAGTGGCCCTCGGAACCCTCAACACAGACCTAGGCGGGACAGGCGCACAGGAATGACGTCCTGAAGGGCCGGTTCTGCGCGCTCATTGGTGGGTCCTGGGCATGCGCGTTGGTGCGCAGTGAGGTTTCTGCCGGCTTCTCTGCCAGCATCTGCTGGAGGTTTAGTCCGGATCCTGCTGCAAAGATCGGCTGCGGGTTTGGACAGGAGTTTTGAGATTCCTGTGGCCCCGCGGCCCTAGTCGCTGCTCTGCCCCACCAGCAGGACTGGTACCGCCCCTGGTCGTCACCCTACGGCCTCTCCCCAGCTTGTGGGCACACTGGTCTCCTGTCATTCTCTCGGTCCTCTCAGACCTCACTCCGCAGAACCCTCCTGGGACTCAGGGCACAGGAGCCCAGCACGGACAACTCGGAACCCCTCTGCAGTCCAGAAGGTTCTCCCGCGACCCAGCCGAGCACCCCCCTGCCCAAGGTCTTGCCCTGGGTATCAGAAGCTCGGGGCCCTCCATGCCGTCCCATTCCACCCTCTCTTGTCGCTTCAACACCTTCCCTGGATGCCTAGCTCCGTCCCTTCTAATGCACCTGCTTAGACAGCCTTGAACCCCTCTGCTGCCTCCAGTGTAGAGCCCACGGCCCCCCACCCCCCCACTTTCCACCAGGCCTCTTCTCTACAGCCGTCCCCGGGGTATATAATCTGCTCCAAAACAACTCTCTTGCTCCTTTCACCACCTTCCTACTCTCCTGTTGTGCCCCCATAGGGACACAGCCTGCTTGTGCCTGAGCACCTGAGCTTTGATGAGAAAAATATAAACCTTACTGAACTGTTTATCTTAACTGCATAACCAGGGGGGTTGCTTCTCACTTTCCCTCTCACTCTACCTACACCACTACCTCACTCACGAGCAATCCTACTTCATCCCACTGACCTCCCCTACTATGGCCTGCAGCACACAGAAGCAATGAGGTCCAGCTCCTCAGTGCTTCCCAAACTCAATGGACCTGTTTTTCCTGTGACTCTGCTTCCCCTGAGCATACCTGCTCCTGAGTGCAGCCAGCACTCACCTGTGCTCAGGATCCCATGCCTTCCACCTGCACTTATGAGCCGTCTCCTAAAGTATCACCTGCTCTTTGTACCCCGGACCACCCCACAACAAATGGGGGAAACCCGCCTCCATCCCACATGTCATTTTGCAGCTACTGGCACGTTGATGGATTAATTCCAAAGCCAAACTGCTTCAACTTCTCCTGAGACCATTTGCTCCTCCATCCCCTTCAATGCGACTTATTTTGCCTATCACTCCACTGCAACTGGTCTACTCAAAGCCACCACTAATGTTCACGTTTTCTGAGCCACAATCACTTTTCTATGCTCATCTTAGGAAACAGTCAGTCAGTCATATTGGTCACATGTGACCACTGCATTCTTTATCACTCTGCTGCACTTAATATTTTTGAGGGGAGGGGTGATGTGCCAACGGTGCTTATATTGTTTGTGACAAGGTACACATTGCACAGTTGCCCCATGACCTGGATAGAGCATGGGAAATCTTCATCAACATGAAAGACCAGCCCCAGAAGAGAGTGTCTGTTGCAGTCACAGGAGTTCGGCCCACAGAAGCAGAGACGGGAAAGTAACACAGCTCAGACAAGGGAGGTGAGTCAAGATGTGCAGAGAGGCTCCAAGTAAATGGGCCTTGAAGGTGTTATGCTCAGAGAAATAAGTCAGAGAAAGACAACTACTATAGGAGTGCACTCACATATGGAATCAAAAGCACAACATAAATGAAAAAGCAAAACAGAAACGGACTCATAGACACAGAGAACAAGACAGATGGTTCCCAAGGAGAGGGGGTGGGGACTGGGTGAAAATGGAGAAGGGACCAAGAAGTACAAAGTGGTCGTTACAACAGAGTCACGGGGCTATAATGTACAGGGTAGGGATTATAGTTAATAATCCTATATAATAAAGAGCTAATATGCTAATTAGACTGAACAGCAGAACAACTGGGAATAACTGGTCACTATGACACACACTGACTGACCATCAGGAGGCAGACACTCAATGCAGGAGCTGCCCCCTGGTGGTCAGTGTGCTACCACAGGGGGAGTTCTGCTCAGCCACAACCCAGGCTGAAGGCTGCCAGTACAGAGGTGGTGGTGGGAGCCTCTCCCGCCTCCTCAGCAGAGGTAAGGATGTCCGACTGCAGCTTAGGCCTGCTCCCCACTGGCCTAAGTGGACATCCCTCGAGGGCTCCCGGGCTGCCAGAGGGATGTCTGACTGTCAGCTTAGGCCCAATCCCCCCTGGGGAGCAGGCCTAAACCAGCAGGTGGTCATCCCCCGAGGGGTCCCAGTCTGCCAGAGGGCACAGGCCGGGCTGAGGAACACCCCCTCCCCCCGAGTGTACAAATTTTTGTGCACCAAGCCTCTAGTGTTGTAATAAGTGCTTATGGTGCCAGGAAGGTACTGGGACTATTGGGAGAACACTTTGTAAAGTATATGACTGTCTAACTGCTATGCGGTACACCTGCAACTAATACAGAGTCATGTGGAATGTAAACTGTCATTAAAAAATAAACTTTAAAGAGGTGTCCTTTCCACAGAGACCACCTGGGACACTGTGAGCCATAGAGGTGTCACAGATCCCCTTCCCGCATCATCACACAGACTCACAAGCCACGCGTGCTCCTTCCCAATGGGGAAGACCTGGAGATGTGGGGTAGAGATCTGAGAGTGAGCATTCTCACTGAGGTCACTGAGCATTGTACACATGGACCACGCACATGCTGCATCTTAGCTCAGCTAGCAGATTAGAAGCCAAGGCAGGGGCCTTTTCTCCCTCACGAATATTCCCGGTCAGAGGGCGGGCACTGCTGCTGAAGATCAGCACAGTCGGGCAGAAGGCATAACCCAAGTGCCGGTGCAGTCAGAGGAGCACCTGTGAATCTGGGGTGTCGGCACACCTTCCCCACGGGTGCTCCTGTGCCCACCGCCCAGTCTGTCCCTGTGAGAGGCGACCTGGGGGTCCTTGCCTCCCCCTGCCTTTAACCAGGACAGCGTGTAGCCTGCCAAGAACGGACCCTAAGACGGATCACAGCAAGCGGAGAGGCGCAGACAGACTCACCGAGAGGAGGAGCCGATGAGGGTGTCACTGAGGGCAGCAGGGTCTCCTCCAGGCCGTCCTCGCCTCCACAGGCCATGCCGGGCTCCTTCTCCTGTAACAGCACGGGCCATCCCTGCAAGGCCGGCGTCCTGGAGCTGGGCTGCAGAAAAAGGGTTCCAGAGCCAGGAAAGGAAGCCTGGGGAAGGTGCAGAACGTCAGTATGCTTATTAGGAGAAGGCGCTGTTTTCCTCCTTATTTCTTTGGGAGGTGAATCATGCCAGTGTCCTGAGTTGAGGCCTGGGTGAGTATCGCAAGAGCTGCTGACAGACCCAGAGCATCTCCCAGGATGTCTTGCCCAGCCCGCTGTCCGCGGACAATCTCTTCTTCAAGGAGGACCTGGCCCTTGTGTCCTACACATCCCGGCCCTGAGCACAGCACAGCCTTTTGTCCAGGGGGAGCAGCCCTCAAACCCTCCTAGTGATGGGCAGATCTCAGGTCTCCACTTCTGGGCAATTCAAGTACCCTGGCCTCTGGTTGTGTTTTCCACGGAGGAGAGCCCATCGAATAATGCAAAACCATCAAGTAAATGTCAGAGACAGTGTCCACTGTAGCAGGCTTCCTGGGATCATGTGACTTAGGAAGCATTTACACCCCATTTCCCTCATTGGATTCTTGCAGCTCAGAAAACCATACCCTCTACCCCCTTCTTCTTAAGGGGACAGGACGGGTCTGAGGCCCTAGAGTCTCTCAAGGGGAAACCAGGGACTTGTCCCCAAGAAGCCACTGGGATCCTGTTGTCTCAACCTGGTGACTGGAAGGGTCAATTTGTAGGAAGGACGTGGTTCTTCCATTTTCCGTCATGGTCCGCCTCAGCCCCGTTCCTCATCGTTTGCTGTCTCAGCTCTGGTCCTCCCCTCCCCCACCCCCACACAGGGGTGAAGAGCTTTGGGAAAACACGGACTCCTGCACAAAGACCTTGAGTCCTTAGACTCAAGTGGTTCTCAACCTTCCTAATGCTGTGAACCTTTAATACAGTTCCTCATGTTGTGACCCAACCATAAAATTATTTTCGTTCCTACTTCATAACTATAATTTTCCTACTGTTATGAATCCTAATGTAAATATCTGATATGCAGGATGTATTTTCATTGTTACAAGTTGAACATAATTAAAGCATAGTGATTAATCACAAAACAATATGTAATTATATATCTGTTTTCTGATGGTCTTAGGAGACCCCTGTGAAAGGGTCATTCGACCCCCTTAGGGGTCACGACCCACAGGTTGAGAACCGCTGGCTTAGCCTTACAGATGCTTCAAATCCATCCGCATCCAGGGCCCAGACAAGGCAAACCTCTCCTAGCTCTCCTGGCTTCCTGGGCTTCTACGGTCCTGCCAGGAGAAGTGTCTGCAGAGACATTTTGTCTGAACTTGGTGGCCATTCAAGTGCCCATGACTCCAGCTCCTGCCGTCACCCCAACCCCAAGCCCCTTGCACCCACTGCCCTCATACAGGACTGCTGTCTGGTCCTCCTGTACAACTCACCTTTCCTCTTAAGCCACCTTTGCCCAAATGTCCAATTCTCTCCCCTTTTCAGAGTTAACTCAATCGTGTTCTCCCCGATACCACGGATTGCGGCCTTTGACTTGGAAGCTGCTGTAACTCCCCACACATAGCTGCACGGGTCTCAGATGTAAGAACGGGAGCGGGAGTGAGGATGGTGTCTTCCTGCAGACCCAGGGCTGCATGAAACCCCTGCTGTGCACTCCTCACCTTCAAGCATCCCCCCTGAGCTCATCCAGTGTCTCCTTGACTCTGTCATCCACACCACGGCCTCAGGGCGCTCAGGGTTCCTGGTACCTGCGTCCTGTGATTTTGCCCCTTGTTATGGGGGACAGACCCTCAAAGGGCACACCCGGAGTGCACCCACCTGTGCTTCCAATGCCCATGTCTGGGTTCCTTGGAAGCCAAGCTTCTTGGGAGTGTAGACTCCAGTAGCCTGTTTGTTTGGTCACCTCTCGATCCTCCTCCGTGTCCCCCATCCAGGGGATGTTCCCTTGCGAACCTCTCCAAAGAGCTCCATGTTGGCAAACAAAGTACCCAATGCTGTCTCGGACACAGTCAGCACTTTGCATTCTCTCAACGCCCTCCTTTCTCTTATCTCTCCCACCTGATTGGTTCTCATCTGTATCC
This sequence comes from Myotis daubentonii, assembly GCF_963259705.1. NCBI lineage: Eukaryota > Metazoa > Chordata > Mammalia > Chiroptera > Vespertilionidae > Myotis > Myotis daubentonii. The sequence goes on along the minus strand of NC_081861.1, from coordinate 7,104,764 downwards.
CCTTGTGTGCTGACGGCTTGCTGCATCACCAGGTCTACCTAAGCAATCTCAGCTGCACCGCAGAGCCCCTTCAGGCCGAGACCTGTGGGCTCCTCCCCTCAGATGTCACACAAGCCCTGCAATTCTCCAGGGGACCCAAAACCTATGTGCCCTGTCTCATGGGCGGGCTCTGCCATCTACCCATGTCCTTAAACCAAAATCCTAGGAATGCCGCTCGGTGTGACCTCCACTACCCCCTGCCTCCCCTGGCCCTGCTCTGGAAAAGACTAAACCATGATCTTCATGTTCCCACGGATGTTGGTAAATTCCCCATGTGAGGGCTCCCTCTTCCCAGTCACTGATGGCGCCTATGTCCTGGTTTGGCTGGGCCCGCTACAGGAAGTCCAAGGGGAACCTGCACCCTGTAATAGTCCCGACCCACTGGGATGCTCACCTCCTACAGGAACTCCACAGATGCTGTTTGAACTCCAGGGATCAGGCCATAGCAGCAGTGCCCATCGTGGCTGGAGGAGAATGTTTGCTGTGGCAAGTGTCCACGGCTGTGCACGAAACATGGGTTGGCTCACTCTTTGTTTTCATCATAAACATCCTGGCCTATATGGTCTGTCCCGGAGAGCGTGCATAAATGTGAAAACACATGATCATAAAAAGTGAAAATGGAGAACCTGGCTGGAGAACCTGGCTAGAGAACCTGGCTATGCTGATCAACTGAAAGTCTCCCTGTCATTCCTTCTTCTCCAACTCCGTCCACACCTTTGGGAACCCCTGGACTGCTGGGGCTGGACCCCAACACTTTACAATCCCACTTCTAAGTCCTGGTACGTCTGTGTTTTTATCTCTGAACAACTTACACTTTTTCTGTTGCTGTTACAAGTAAAAAGTGCAAGTAAAATTCTTCAGCACATTTTGCCTTTTATTCCTTTTATTAAAAAAAAATACACACAAAAAAACCCCTGATTGCCCTAGTCGGTTTGGCTCAATCGATAGAGTGTTGGCCTACAGACTAAAGGGTCCTGGGTTCGATTCCAGTCAAGGGTACATGCCTGGTTGCGGGCTCAATGCCCAGTAGTGGGCATGCAGGAGGCAGCTGATCAATGATTCTCTCTCATGGTTGATGTTTTTATCTCTCCGTCTCCCTTCCTCTCTGAAATCAATAATAACAACAACGATAAAAAAAAAAGTGAAAATGCCCCTGAGCGAATGTCACGGAGAAGCCTGACAGCTGGTCTTTCGCATGGACGGGTAAAATCTCAGCTCACTGTACTTCCCACAGAACTCCTGTGCTCTGCCCCATGACGGCCTCTGTACACGGTCTCACAAACTTTTAAAGTAACTAAGCACACGGGGTCGTGACAGGAAATGAAAAGCAGTAAGATCGGTTAGCGAAGGCAAGGTTTCAACTTCACACTTTTGGTTCCAGGACCACGGAGGAGAGCAAGGACAATGCCGGCTTTAGCACTCAGTTACCTGGGCACGTGGCTTCCCCCCCTCATCCCCAGTGAGCTGTCAGCCAGCGCGGCAGGTCATGAGGAGAGCCCGCTTCCTTTGGAAGGAAGTCTCCCATGCCCAGGGCTAGGCTTCCTCCATAAGGATGGCTGTTGTGCGGAGCCGATATACGATTAAGCCTCCTTGGACTGACCTGTCGGCAAAGTCACAAACAAGTCCCAGCTCAGAGGGCACAGTCCTCTTAGCATAATGAGGCCTGACCTTATGACGCTCCCTAGATCTCATCTGGGAAGCTGATGGGCTGAGGGAGGTGCAGCAAGTGGCCAAAACAAGTGAAACTCACAAGGACAGTGTAACTATGGTAACCACTACCTTGTTTACCTCTGACTATAAAATAAAGGCTGTTTGCCTTGGGATCTTTCTCTGTGGCCTCAGCCAGGTGCAGGAAGATCCACGGAGACTAAAGAGAGCTAGAGAGCTCTGAACGCTGTCTCCATGTAAAACATTCTTCTCTAACTCCGTCCACACCTTTGGGAACCCCTGGACCCCCGCGGCTGGACCCCAGCAGGTGTTTCCAGGACAGCAATCCAGGCTTTCACGGGAGAAGGACTCAGTGAGGCTCCTGCAGGGGCCACATGCAGACCTACTGACTCAGCCTCTGGGCGGGGGGAGGGGGTGCCCAGGGCCCGCTCTTTTAAAGAGGCTCCCGGGCAGTGGAGGCACCCTGTGGTGGGGAAGCCTAAGCACCGCAGTGCCCCACCTGTGCTGCTTTCAAATGCCATCCTGGACTTACAGCCAGGTTTGCTAATCCGCTGTGATGTGTCTTGCCTTTTGAGAGCTGTCTATGAAATACTTCCTTTACCCTATACTCACACTCAGAACAATTGCTGGGAGTGAGGCGTGTGTTTACGCCACACCTGCCCTTGGCTGCCTGACACCAGGCAGGCGGAGAGGAGGGAGAAGGCTGGCTGCTGGAAAGGCAGCTGCATTCTGTCGTCTTGGTTACGGCTCTGCTGCGCATCCCCACTGGGTCCCGAGCTGGGGAGGGCGCTCTGTGACGGGGACAACACCCCTCCCCACTCTGTGTGCCTTCTTGTGATTAGAGGCTGAAGCTAAGGGCCCAGCTTGGTTGCCAGGGAAACTGCAGCTGGGTCTGTGGGAGGCATGAAGAACAGGCAACCCGAAGTGGAATTGCAGACGCGGGGTGGATTATGGGAGCCGGCCCTGGGCGGTGGAATTATGAGTCGACCATTAAGTCCACCTGAAGGGCGCCTGCGCAGGAACACTCAGGGACACACAGGCAGACAGGCGGCCTGCACACTCACCAGCTCTCCTCCTGGCCTTTGCACAGTGCCTCCCTCTGGTGGAGCATGGAGGACACTGCAGGAGACAGGGATGGTGGACCCAGAACACAGAACACATAAGAGGCAGGGGAGTCGTTGGCGTCATGAAAGCGATGGCACAGCTTGGCCTCCATGGCTGGGGCATTCGCAGTGCATTTCGCAATTACCCGTACCGAGGTGTAATGTGCAGTTAGGGTGCACAGCAGGGACTGGTAGGAAATTTAAAGGGTTCTGCCACCGTCACCACACTCCAGTTTGAGAATCTTTCTATCGCCCCAAAGAGACCCCGTGTTCCTGTTCGCAGTCCATCTCCACGACCACCTCCGGGCCCAGGCCAGCGGCCAGCTAATTTCTGTCTAAATGGACCATTTCTGGCATTTGGAAAACACTGACTCGTGGTTACGCTACCCCCACTCTCTCCCAATATTTCCCTGCCTCCTGGCGCCTCTGATGTCTGGCCTGGAACCTGACATGCTGGACGTGTGTGCACATCACTGGATTCTGGCCCCTAGTCTGTAACTGGGGACCGTATCCCGTCTCACAGGAGGCCCCGGGTCTCCTGCTGTACCCCACACGTGGGCGTGAGGACAAGGCCTTTAGGTGGGGAGACAGGGGGGGGCCGCTGACTCCCCGTTACCCCTGCTGACCCCTTCTCTGTGCGCCCTCATGTAGAGAGGTGGGCCGGTAGCACCACCCGCAGCAAGCCCCATGCCACCTCACCCAACCCTGTTCCTGCTCACCCCGCTCTTCTCCTGCCCCACAAGCCTCACAGGGGCGCTCGAGGCGCTCTCCACCACATGCATGGGTGTCAGATCCCTCTCCCCGAGAAAAGGCTCATTGCCCAGGGCAGGGACTGGCTCTGCCATTCCTCCTCCTCCCCCTGCCAACAGCCCGCCTAGCACGCAGGGGCGAGGCAAGGGGATACGACGGAAGCCGTCTCCAGGGCACACGGTGGATTGTGGTTGGCAGGACTGACCTGATGTGGCTGCTGGAGTGAGGCCATCCCGGTCTGACCTCTGGGCACGGTCCCCGCCTTCTCTGTAGTCTGCGCGCCACCTCACATCGGGGACGGGAATCTTGCTCCAGGGTGGGTCTGTGGGAAAGAGGGAGTCAGCTGACATGCGGAAGCATGGAGCATATGGTGCGACACCTAGTAAGGAACCCATGACAGCGAAATGCCACGTTCCCCTGCTCACACCGCCCCCCCCCCCAACATGACCAGGCTGAAGTCAGGCCCTTGTGTTTCAAGAGGGACACGCCCTGCCTCACTGACCTTCTCCCCGGGGCTGTGGGACCAGCTTGCTGGGCTCCAGGGAGCTCCCACGCTCTCTTCTGCGGCCATAGCTTCAGAATCTAATAAACGCACCTGTTCTCAAGCCACTTCTGTCTGCAGACGCGGACGTGTGTGCAGCAACACAGCTCTGGGCCCACCTGAAAGCACAGGGAGAGAATGCAGAATTCATTTTCACTCCAGTGGAACACGGTCACTTCCTCGCTAGACAGGATCAGGTTCAGGGTGGGGGCGAGATTTAATCACTCGTGCCTCCCGAAATGAAATGCATCCTGCCCAAATCCCGACCCTTAGTAACTCTATGACGTGCAGCCTCTGTTGCAGCAGCAGGAAACTGCTGTTCCTGCTCCCCTCCGGGACACCAGGCAGAAGGCCTGGCCCGGAGCCTGAGGCCAGGGGCACCAGCACCACCCACAGGGCCCTCCTGTGGGCACGCCCTCTGCTCCAGCTCTCCCTGCCCTGCAGGACACTCTTCCTTTGCCTCTGCCCAGAGGATCGGAGGCTGGTCCTGCTGCAGGGTCCCCAAGAGTGACGTGCGTGTTCTCTGGGCCCTCCCTCCGCTCCATCCCAATCTGCTCCTGGTGATAAACTGGGATCTGCTGCTCAGGGACTGGAATGTGGTGGTCCCAGATCTGACAGAGAACAGGCCACGGTGGGTGAGGAAATCTCAATGCTAAACTTAGTTTCCTTTAATTCGTATCTTTTTTTTTTTGTTCTTTCTCTTTTTTTTTAAATTAAATCTTTATTGTTCAGATTATTACATTTGTTCCTTTTTTCCCCCCCCATAACTCCCCTCCTCCCAGTTCCCGCCCCACCCTCCGCCCTCACTCCCCACCCCCTGTCCTCATCCATAGGTGCCCGATTTTTGTCCAGTCTCTTCCCACATCTCCCACACCCCTTTCTCCCCCAAGAATAGTCAGTCCATTCCCTTTCTATGTCCCTGATTCTATTATAATCAACAGTTCATTCTGTTCATCAGATTATTTATTCACTTGATTCTTAGATTCACTTGTTGATAGATGCATATTTGTTGTTCATAATTTGTATCTTTACCTTTTTCTTCCTCTTCCTCTTCTTAAAGGATACCTTTCAGCATTTCATATAATCCTGGTTTGGTGGTGATGAACTCCTTTAGCTTTTCCTTATCTGTGAAGCTCTTTATCTGACCTTCAATTCTGAATGATAGCTTTGCTGGATAAAGTAATCTTGGTTGTAGGTTCTTGGTATTCATCACTTTGAATATTTCTTGCCACTCCCTTCTGGCCTGCAAAGTTTCTGTTGAGAAATCAGCTGACAGTCGTATGGGTATTCCCTTGTAGGTAACTGAGTTTCTTTCTCTTGCTGTTTTTAAGATTCTCTCTTTATCTTTTGCTCTTGGCATTTTAATTATGATGTGTCTTGGGGTGGTCCTCTTTGGATTCCTTTTGTTTGGGGTTCTCCGTGCTTCTTGGACCTGTAAGTCCATTTCTTTCACCAGGTGGGGGAAGTTTTCTGTCATTATTTCTTCAAATAGGTTTTCAATATCTTGCTCTCTCTCATCTTCTGGCACCCCTATAATTCTGATGTTGGTACGCTTGAAGCTGTCCCAGAGGCTCCTTACACTATCCTCGCATTTTTGGATTCGTTTTTCATTTTGCTTTTCCGGTTGGGTGTTTTTTGCTTCCTCGCATTTCAAATCATTGACTTGATTCTTGCGCTCCTCTGGTCTGCTGTCGGGCGTCTGTATAATATTCGTTATTTCAGTCCGTGTATGCTTAATTTCTAGTTGGTTCCCCAATATAAGATCGAGGCTCTTATTAGTTTTCGTGTAGATCTCATTAAGTTTATCGGCAGCTTCTAAACAGTTCTTGAGAGACCTTAAAAGTGTGGTTCTGAACTCTATATCTTCCATTGACAATTTTTTCCTGTTTCTTTGTCTCCGCATTTTGTTATGCTTCCTTGGTGCACCCCCTAGTGGTCTTTGTTCGCAGTCTTATAGATAAATCCTGATTGTTGTAGCTAATTCCAGGGAGGGTTTGACCTCCAGGCCAAGTGGCTATGAGAATCAGCTGTGTCAGCAGTGAGAGAACTTCTGTCCTCTAGGGAGGTGCTAATCTAGCCTTTGCCTGAGGCTATCCGGCAAATGCCTCTGTGCAGGGCTTGGGCAGGGCAGGTCCAACGGGATCAACAGGGTGGGCCGGAGAGAGCAGTTATGGCGGCTCTCAGTCCTGTCCCAAGGGGCTCTGCCTCTCTGAGTCCCAGCACCCGCTGCAAAGCTCGGAGAGAAAGCTGCACTCGCTCTGACTGAAGCCAGACAGTCCCGCTTCTCCCGTTTGAGTCTGGGACCCTAAAGACTCGCCAGGATCTGGTGCTCAGAGTCTGCGACTCCCTCCCGATTGAAAACGCCAACCGCACCCTCCGCCGCCAGCCCGCTCCGCGCACTCCGCACCTCAGAATTTGACTTCAGCACTGCGCCTCCTCTGAGTGTCCGTATGCGTTTCTCTTCCCTCCTAGTTGTAGGACTTCCACTCAGCCAGCGTTCCTGTGGTTCTGGGTGATGTCCCTTCCGTTTTTTGGTTTCACTTTTGAAGTAGTTGTTCAAAGCAGCAAACTCCGGCGTTAACCTATGCCGCCATCTTGGTTCTCCCCTAATTCGTATCTTTATTGGGTGCCAGGAGGAAGTTATCCATCAGAAACTCCTCCTAGGGCAGCGGTTCTCAGCCTGTGGGTAGCGACGACCCCTTTGGGGGTCGAACGACCCTTTCACAGGGGTCGCCTAAGACCATCGGAAAACACATATAATTACAGATTGTTTCTGTGATTAATCACTATGCTTTAACTATGTTCAATGTGTAACAATGAAATGGGGGGTCACCACAACATGAGGAACTGTATTACAGGGTCGCGGCATTAGGAAGGTTGAGAACCACTGTCCTAGGGGAGTGCGACTCAGTGAGAGGGAGCAGTGAACATCTGCCTGCATTGGGGTCCTATTCATTGTGGCAAAGACCACAATGGTGCACCCCCACGTTCCCATTCCACACCCCCCTTCCACACTTTCTTGTTTTTAAAATGTGTCTTTATCGTTGAAAGTATTACAGAAGGCCCCCTTTATTCCCCAAGGACCCCCCCTCTCCACTCCTGCCCCTCCCCAGGCCTTCACCCCACTATTGTCTGTGTCCATGGTTTATGCAGAGTTTATTAGTTCTTTGATTGATCTCTCCCCCCTCCTTCCCTCTGAGGATCCTCAGTCTGCTACATGCTTCCATGTCTCTGGATCTATTTTGTTGGTCACTTTATCCTGTTCATTAGATGCCTCATATGAATGGGAGCCTGTGATACCTGTCTTTCTCTGACTGGCTTATTTCACTCAGCATAATGCTCTCCAGGTCCCTCCATGCTGTCTCAAAGGGTAAGAGACCCTTCTTTTATACTACTGCGTAGTATTCCACGGTGTAAATGTACCACAGCTTTTTTATCCATTTATCTACTGGTGGGCACTTGGGCTGTTTCCAGATCTTAGTTATTGTAAATTGTGCTGCTAGGAACACAGGGGTGCATATATCCTTCCTGACTGGTGTTTCAGGCTTCTTAGCATATGTTTGTAGAAGAGGATCACTGGGTCCAATAGAAGTTCCATTTTTAATTTTTTGAGGAAACGCCACACTGTTTTCTGCAGAGCTTGTACCAGGGTTTCTGTTTCTCCACATCCTCACCAGCACTTGTCGTCTGTTGATTTACTGATGGTAGCCAATCTGGTAGGTGTGAGGTGGTATCTCATGGTCGTTTTAATTGGCATCTCTCTGCTGATTAGTGATGCTGAACATTTTTTCATATGTCTCTAGGCCATTTCTATGTTCTCTTTGGAGAAGTGTCCCTTTAGGTGCTCTTCCCATTTTGTGGTTGGACTCTTTTGTCTTCCTTTTGTTGACTGTATGAGAACTTGATATATTTTGGAAATTAGCCCCTTATCCAATGTATCATTGGCAAGTATGTTCTCCCTTACAGTGTGTTCCCATTTGATTTTGATCCTGGTTTCCTTTGCTGTGCAGAAGCTTATTATTTAGATGCAGTCCCACTTGTTTATGTTTTCCCATGTTTCTCTTGCCCTAGGGGTTGTATCAGTGAAAATATTGCTAAGTGAAGTGTCTGACAGGATTGCTGCCATTGCTTTCTTCTAGGATTTTTATGGCTTCAGGACTAGACTAAGGTCCTTTATCCATTTTGAGTTTATTCTAGTGTCTGTGTAAGTTGGTGGTCTAGTTTTTTTTTTTTTTTTTGCATGTACCTGTCCATTTTCCCATCCCCATTTACTGAAGAGAGATGCGTGAAAGCAACCTCATATTAGCACACGTGCATGGGAGCACTCACTGGGCTGCTGCCCGGAGGCAGTGAATGCAATGGCAAGAAGCACCTGGGCATCGTGGGGCATTCGCACTGCAGAGAGCCTTCCTGTCCAAGGAGAGCAGCGCAGGGAGGACACAGAGACCAGGTGTCAAAGTGACTGCATGCGTCACGGAGCCATGACACAGGAGCTGAGGACCACTGCTGGGCGCCTCCCGGCCTCGGAGCGCCGCAGGGCGGTCCCACTCCCCCCAGAAAAGGCCAGGACCTTCCAGGGATCCGGGCATGCTCATGCCGGAAGCCTTTTCAGTCAAACTGGTTGACTTAACCCTCCGCCTATTGCTCACTGTTGGGCCCAAAAGGAAGCCCCGCCCAGCATCCGTCAGGTGCGGTGCGATGGTCAGTGTCCTTCAAGCACTGGAACCTCTTGAGGAGCCTCTGGAACATGCTTTTGCTGTCCTGCCGCCCCTCCAGTTTGAGCTTGTCCTGTCCGTGCTGCTGTCGGAGCGGCCCTTCTCAGGGAAGGCTGGACCGATAGGGACCCAGGCTGCGCCTCAAGCCCACAGGCCCTGTAGGAGGCTTTCCCCGCAGGGAGGCAGTGGGGCCCCCTTCCTCCCCGCAGGCATCCCACCCACATGCTGTCCTTGGCTCTGGCAGTACCGACATTCACACCTAAATCGGTTCTGATCTCTCCCACCTGAGGAAGAGACTCCGGTTTCCCTCTGAACCCAATTAAGGGGCTGCGGGACCAACATGTCTCCGTCTCAGGCGTCCCAGAAATGCTTTTGCTCTGAGGGGTCGCTGACCTTTCCCAGGGCCTCTCTTGTAGGGTGTCCTCACCTCGGTGCCGCTGCTGGACCACCCCTGGCAGAGGGGCAGGGCCGGTGGAGCCAGGACTGGGGTTCCCGTCACCGAGGCCCCATGGGCAGTTCTGGGAGGGAAGGAGGACAGGCTGCCGTGACTTCTCGGGAAGACTCTTCTGAGGCCATCGGGGAAGATGCAGAAATCAACGCTGAGCTGCGTCCTGGAGTCGATCCATGAAGGCCTAGTCCCTGCTCAAAGCTCCAGGTGGCCCTTGGGTCTGGACAGGAAGGTGAAGGTTCTCAAAGAGCCCGATGAACCCCGACTGCAACACATGGTGGTGAAAGAAGAAGGAAAGCCCAGCACCATTCATCCTCCCTTTCCTGTCCCTGTGTTTCCAAGCTGCACAATGGGGAGTGTAAGGAGCCCTACCTCCTGGATCCTTCTGCGTGTTAAATGGGGTAATACACCCCAAGACCTCAAACACTGATGGCTTACATGCAGGGTTTTAGAAAAGCAGTGCATTCATGCATCCAGATATGACATGGGATGCAAAATGACTGGCCATGGTAACGCCCTGCTCAGTGTCGCCCAGCAGTACGTGAGGAGCCACGGGCCTGGAGGCATTGCGGGAAACTCACTGTGTTGCAGGTTTGTGGCATCAAGGCTAAGATCCAGTGGCCACTGCAGAGGATTTCGCTTTACAGCTCACATGGAACACAGACTGATTTTGGAGCATGGGACGGCACAGTAAATAGGCAGCTGACTGCAACGGAAATCCTTTAGGTGGGAGCTTGACAGCACTGGGACCAGGACACTTGGTGGAAATGACGCTCTGAGAGCCTCCTGAGTCCAGCCGACAGCACGGCAGCCTCTGGCCTGAATGTGCTGCCTTGGGTCTGTGCATCGCAGAAGGCCAGACGGTGGTCACTTCTACATCCTCACAATGGACAGGGCAGCCTGGCAGCAGGAACAAGACCGTTGCCCTGTCCCACTAGTTCCCAGACGAGTTGTCCACATACGTGGGAACCCAGGAAGTGAAAAATGCGCCCCCTGTGATCCACACCCAGGGAATCCCACTTTGTGTGGCCACCACAGTGCCCTAGGAACAGTGATTTTAATCTCTGCCAGGAAACTCTCAGGAACATTATTAAATCCTTTGGTAGCCAGCCGGTCTCTAATGCGCTGACTCTTTCCGGTGAGACACACGGCTGAGGAGACCAACCGGAAACCTCAGAGGCAGAGAACATAGTGAACACGAGAGCCAAGGGCAGGGCAGGGGACCTTTGAGACGAACTCACAACCCCACTGGCCTTCCTCCCCGAAGGGTGCACTGTACCTCCAATCCATTCTTTCATGGCCAGTGGGTGGAGGCAGGCACAGGAGATGACATTTTAGATGCCACAATGGCACAGGCTTTTCTCCGGGACCATGCAAGACCCATGAAGTGAGATTATAGGACGCATTATCCCTACCCTCTCAGCCTCTGGTCCTTTCCTGCACCCAACTCCATTCCCACAAGCCTAGAGCTACCGGCACTTGGGCAAATGTCTTTCCTTCAACTATGAGACACGGACCCTGTCCTGAGGAGATCTCTCTCCCTCTCCTGCTTTCAGCTGTCCTTTCCCTGATCTCAGCTGCGGTCCCAAACCAGACAGCTTTCTCCAGCAGCTAAGGGACCCGGCCTGGTCCCTTCCTCTGGTGGCCTAGTCTGGAGAGGGCTTGTTCTCGCAGAGAAGGCCCCGTTCCAGGAGCCAAGAGCCACGACTCGTACAGAGCCACCCTGGGCATCCATGGCAGTGGCACACACACACACACACACACACACACACACACACACACACACGGCCTTATCCGACCATAAAATAGAGGGAAATCCCGCTTTTTGCAACTACAGGTGGACTTGTCGGGATTATGCTGAGTGAAGTAACTTAGAGAAAGACAAATACTGGATGTTCTTGCATATGTGGAAACTCAAAAACCAAACTCATAGAAATACAGATTAGAATGGTGGTTGTCAGGGCATGGGGGAAATGTTGAGCAAATTTTCCAAATTCTAGCTATGAGATAAGTCATGGGGATCTGATGTACCCCGCGATGACTCTAATTAGCAACACTGTGTTCTTTATTGAAAGTAGCTGAGCAAGTGGATCTTACATGTTATCGTCACACACACAAAATGGTAATTATGTGAGGGGATGGAGATGCTAACACACCTTACTGTGGCCATCACTTCATGATATAAATGTGTATCAAATCATCGCGCTGTACACTCTAAACGTACATGTGTTACACGTTGATATGTCAAAGCTGAAAAACATTGTCGTCCCTCCCACCCCCCCGTCAAGTGGGCATCCCTCCAGCCATGTTCTGTGCCCTCTGATACTCCAATCATTCCCTGAACTTACTCTTAGTATTGACACCAGAAGTTGAGCCGGATTCTGTCCTCCTCGCCCTCCCGAAGCGCCGGCGCCAATCCTTGAGTGGCGAATGGTATTTAGAAGCCAGGACCTGGGGGCTAGGTGTACTAGTGCCATTGCAATGCTGCTGGATCCAGCAGTACTGGGACATACGCATGTACACAATCGCACACACACAAACATACGCATCTCTGTCACCCTTCCCACGCATTCTCGTGGACACATACTAAAGCCATGAGTTCACATGGAGGCCTCTGACTTCAGCATACCACCTCCGAGTTTGTTTGGTTTGCCTCTTGCCCCATTGGGAACTCCCCTTTCTCAAGCGAGAGTCCTGGCTCCCATCGCCCTGTACATTTCCCCAGCTGATGGGTCCCAATGTACGTAAGCCAGCCCTTCCCCACAGAGAGCCCTCCTCACACGCGGTGCTGAACCTTCCCCTGCTCTCGACCGCCGCAACCCCTCAGCACTGCATCCCTGAGCCAGCTAGCCTTCCAGCACCCAACCCTGGGGGACAGCCTCCCGGCCGCCTGGGGCTCTCTCACCCCTGCAGCCTGTCCCCCAGTGTGGACGCCTCCTCCCCGTGCTGGGGTCTGACCCCCAACTTGCTTCCTTGCTCTGCTGCACCTGATATGGTAGCTGCAGGACAGAACTGCTCTGGCACAAAAGGGAAGGGACGCGAGACAAAGGGGAGGGAAGCGCAAAAGGTGAGCACATTTAGGGCCATCAGGTAATTCAGGTGAATCGGGCCCAAGCATGGCAATAGTACGAAGCCCCTGACTTTTTTCTCACTGGTCTCCAGCTTCCCTTTCCTGCCCCTCTCCTCTGCTCAGGTCCTCTCTCATTCACAACATCCTCCCTCCATCCAGCGGAAAATGTCATCCTGGGCGTGATTCCTGCAATATCATCGCATTGGCCGCTTGGCTGACCTTCAGAGTGGACGGTGTTCTCCCTGAAGCTCCGACGCTGAAGCCCTCTGCCTCTCATGATGGAGTTGAAAGTTTCACTCCTCTTTTAGCCATTTCAGGTGTGAGCAGGAGGGCAAGCTCACAGGCTACTTCCTGGAGCCTCAGGTCCTTCGTCTGGAAGATGAGCGCGACCCCAACCCCCTCACGGGCCGGAGGAGAAACAGAGATCGCAACTCCAGGCACCTCCCATGCGCGCTGTGTGTCAATCCCAGCGCGGGGCACTTTACCAGGGCCACGGGACTCCTGGACCTCCAGGAACAGGCCGCGTGCATGTCCCCCTCAGCACTGTTGCACTTGCTGCTCCTTGTGCCTGGCATGCTTTTCCCGAAGGCCATCTACGGCTCTGCCTCCCTTCCTCCCGGTCTCTGCTCCAGCACCACCTTTCCAGGAGACCTTCCCCGACCACCCGGAATAAAACACTCTTCCTCCTCACCTGGCCTTATCTTGCTCCTTAACACTGCTCACTCTCACCGATGTGACAGGTTTACCGACAACTCCATGAAATCAGAGACTTTGCCAATTATTGCGCCGTTGTACCCCCAACTCCTGGAACACATAGCCCGTGCTCAGAAGACGGACTGCGCCCCGGGCTCTTGACACACACTGCTAGGATGGACAGGACCCTCTGGTATGGGCACCGGCCTCATTGTACTGATTATGATCCATATGGAGGCTGGAGGACACAAGTGACGCGCCCAAGGACACGCAACCAGGACTTGGGGCTCCAGGCTTCGGGATCATCCCTGCCAGGTGCCAACGCCCCCAGTTCCTGGACGGAGACCTCACAACCAAAGAGAACAGACTTAGCAGAGCCACACACTCCCAGACCCAGGGACACCAAATACAGCTCACTGAACACAACCAGAGCAGACGCCAAAAACCTGTCCAAGAGCTCACCACGGGAGGCACAGACTCCCCAGCAGAGCAGAGACCATGCCCACTGAGACAATCCGCCCCGAAAGACCAAAGTCCTCAGCCCAGGAAACTAAACTGCGACCCTGCGCTTCCTAGAACAGACTCCCAAGCAGCAGACACCCCCCAACTTAATTCAAGGACCGCGCAAACAGAAGGACGGAAGTTCAAATAACTGACACCTTATGCCAGGCCCTTACGCCAGGGTCCCCAGACAGACCAGAGAACCCGCACCCGGACACAGACCCCCAAACAGCTCAGAGCCTGGAAGCCTGAGGGTGAAGCCTCCCCCCCCCCCCCCAGCCAGTTCAGCGACATCACATCCTGGGCCCGGAGTCACAAGCTGCTGGAGACCTCACACCCTGGGGTGGAGACACCCGCTCCGAGGGCTCCCTCGGACACAAATGCCCCGGGCGCAGGAGGTGCACACCAGGTGCACAGGCACACAGGGCCCAGGAGGCGCTCAGACCAGGGCACACAGTCCACCCCAACATCCCACTCGTCACCGGCCCGAGGCTCGGAGAGCACCGGCACCCGGCAGCGCCCGGGCAGTCACAGCAGCGAGGCCCGCCCCGAAGGCCTGACGCCCTGCTTCCCAGGCAGACGCACCCAACCTGCGCGGAGGCCCTCCGGGTCCTCAGGTGCTGGCCTCTGCGGACCGAAGCTGCGGTGCCCCGCGCGCCGCTCCAGGCGGGCGACGGAGGGACGGGAGCCGAGGCTGCGGGGCTCACGTGGAGACAGCCCGTCACCCGTTCGCCCGGTCTCGGACCCGGGCCACAGGCCAGCGGCACCGATCCTCGCCGCTGACCCGGCGCCACGTAGGCCGAGATCGGACAGTCGGTGGGCGAGCGGTCCAACTCGGAGCAAATCCGACATCTGAGAGGCCACGCCACGCCACGCGCCTCACCCTCAGCTCCGGCGCTGCCGCCACCTCGCGGCCCAGACCGAGGGCCAGGGGACCGGCGGGGGCACAGGGGCCCGGACCCGGGTCCAGCGGCAGCCGGTCCGAGCCCTGGAAGGGCTTCCAGCCTCCGCCTCCGGAGGCCAATCACCGCCCAGCACGGCCCCGGCCCCGCCCCCACAGCTGGGAAGCAGTCTCTCAGCCAATCGCCAGCCCGGCTGGACGTGACGTGCGGGGACCCGGGGGTGGAGCTGGAGGCGAGAAAAGGACGGGCGCAGCCTCCCCCCAGGTGGCTCCGGAGCTGCCTGTCCTACCTCCGATCCTCGCGGGGATAGCTCCCCGGAAGGGACTCCCCTCTCGCGCGCCCCTCGGTGGTGGGAACCGGGAAAGCGCGTGGATGCAGATGAGATGTCCTGGTTGGCAAACCGCGGCTCGCGAGCCACATGCGGCTCTTTGGCCCCTTGAGTGTGGCTCTTCCTAAGCCTTAGGAGTACCCTAATTAAGTGAATAACCATGTACCTACCTATATAGTTTAAGTTTAAAAAATGTGGCTCTCAAAAGAAATTTCAGTCGTTGTACTGTTGGTATTTGGCTCTGTTGACTAATGAGGTTGCCGACCACTGCATGGACCACTGTAAGCTGGGCCGTCTGGAGGAGAACCCCGCTGCGGGTGGGGCCCTTGAAGAAGCCTTCCTGACCTGAAGTTTGCCTCCCGCAGGGGCCAGCAGGATAACAGGGGCCGGACCAGTGTTTCCCGTGAGCTGGGCACTGAGAGGGCCTGTGCCTCCCTGGATCATGCAGAATCTATGGGGGGGGGGGGGCGGGGGGGCGGGGCGCAGCCAAAGTCCCCCAAGGGGCAGGAGGGCTTGAGCGCCTGCCTGGGGCCAGAGGCCTGGTGTGGGGCAGGCCTCGTCCTTAACTGTCAGTAGTAGGTGAGACGGACAGCAGGACAGCAGGATGTTTGGTTTGGTTAGGGAAGTGGCCATCTCCCAGGGCCCATCTCCCACACCGTATTAGTGAGGTAGGACACAGGCTTTGTCACCATCTTGTCACCCCTGAGCACGTTCCCTAGGAGAATCCTGGGCCTGTCTAGCTATGCCTCTTGCCACACCTTTGCATTTATTTATTCATTCTCTCAGTCATTTGTTCACCAAAGGAGAGGCCCAGGCTCAGTCAAGGGCAGAAAGCATGTGTTTGAGCAGAAAGAGCGGCCACCCCGGAGATGCAGATCTAGGTAGCGACCCAAACTGCACCCTGAAAAGAACAGAGAAAGTCGGGGTTTACAAAGCAAACCCCACAAAGTGTAATTCTTTCATGCAAATGAACCCTAGCTGGCTAGGTTAGCAGGGGTTGCTCAGTCACAGTATGCACAGGAAGAGGGCAGACTACAGGAAGGAGGCCGAGCCCATGTGTGTTCTTACAGCAGTTGTTCAGCATCGGGGTAGCCCCTTCATAGCAGCTCTGAGAACTGAGGCACAGGGTGTGCCTGGGCCCCGCCTCCCTATTAGGCTCCGACTCTATTTTAAGTGACTTTCTTAGCAATGCTCATTCCATGTCATTTATTTTCCATCTTCACATTCATTCTCGCCAGCTTCTGTCAGGCACTATAATGGGAGTTAGGAAGAGAGCCGTGTGGAAAGAGAAAGAACCTGGCCCGCCACCCCCGGAGCTGACATTCTATGGGGACAGAGAGCACAAAAATGCCAGCAATTTGCCAGGTGTTGTTAATGGCTGTGATGAGAAGTAAATGGGAGGGGAGCATTTCTAGAGTGCGTGGTCCAGCAAAGTTTTTCTAAGCTCGGCTGAAAAGAAATGGAGGATATGATGGGAAGAGGGAGAGGCATAAACGCGTGTGCCCTAGCAATATCGAAGACAAATTGGGCCCAAAATAAGTTAGAGAGGCATGCCATTTTTTATTTTTATTTTTTTTGCGTTCTATTTGGTTACATCCCTAAGGCGGAGATAATGTAGGAGCTGTTGGTAGGTTTGGGTGTAGGTATGTGACCCCGGAGGATCTTGAATGATTTGTGAGAATGCGTCGACTTTTAATTCAACGAACACTTTCCTGCAACACCCTTTGAAACAATACGGAATTAAGGAAATTAGCTCGAAAGAATGATTGCTCCCCCCCCCAACCCCCTCCCTTTACTTTGTCCAGATTCCAGACAAAAAGGCTCAGCTCAAGGAAATCCATTCTTGGAGATGTTGGAAAGATTCCTGTGTCTCGGAAGTAGTGTATCTTTGTGTCTTAAATATAGCTGCCTGCGTTGTCCTCACACATGACAGCTGGCTTCCCACAGAGGGAATGATACAAGAGAGCGAGGTCAAGGAATAAAATTGAAGGGTGTTTTTCTTAGAAAACATTTGTCTGATTTATCTGATCATTGAAGATTTATATAAGTGATAAAGCTATGTGACATTTTATAAAAATGGATAATCAAAAGAGGGAATTGGTCAACAAAGATGACAGCAGTAAAGGAACAAAAAGTGATAACACTGGAGGTGAAATTGAATGTGATTAGATTTGAAAATGGTGATAGACAAGATGAGATCTAAGCCTACATGAAGCTACAGTTCATATTTTAAAAGCTGATGAATATAAAAAACAAAGTAAAGTTGCATCAACATTTTTTAACTAAGTTTTACTAGGAACAGAAAGCCACTTATGGTTGAAATGGAGCATTTACTTCTACTTTAGATTGAGGACTGTAATCAACAAATCCCACTCAGTTTCACTAGCATTCAGGCCAAAATGTCAAAGTGCTACATTGAAAGAAATGATAATTATAAGAAGAACATTTTATTGCTAGTAAAGACTGGTTTCATCGCTTCAGAAGTCTGCATGAATTCATTAACCTTAAATTATCTGGTGAAACTGCAAGCTCAGGGAAGGATGCTACTGTGAAATTTGCACCCAAATTCTAAGAATTACAGGTAGTCCTGGCTTTGCACAGTAGTGCAACACTACTGTGCAAAAAAACTGCAGGATTTGGATGGAATGTAAATGGAATTATAGAAGATATAGATGACCATGGGAAGTTGGCACTGCCTCCATTCAAGTAGTAGTTCTGGATATGTAGTCAGAGGAACTTAGTGAAGTCAAACATGGTTGTGAGGAAAGTCGTTGTGTCATAAAGGATGAATGTGTCTCAGAGGAAGTGATGCAGATGAAAAACTTCCCATTAAAGGAATTCTGATTTTTCTGCCATTGAAAGCACAAAGGATAAAATTTCAGAAGTTAAATCCAAATTTAGAAAAGAGTATGATAATTTGACAAGGTATAGACAAGAGCTCATAAAGAAATAAAATACTGGAGAAACCAAGATGGCGGCATAGGTTAACGCAGGAGATTACTGCCCTCGAACAACCACTTCAGAGATATAACTAAAGGACAGAACGGACATCATCCAGAACCACAGGAAGGCTGGCTGAGTGGAAATTCTACAACTAGGAGGAAAGAGAATATCATACCCAGACTCAGAGGCGGCGCAGTGCTGAAGTGAAATACTCAGGTGCGGAGTGCGTGCACGGAGCGGGCTGGCGGTGGAGGGCGCGGTTGTTGTTTTCAATCGGGAGGGAGTTTCAGACTCTGAGCTCCAGATCCGGGCGAGTCTCTGGGGACCAAGACTCAAACGGGAGAAGCGGGACTGTCTGGCTTCGGTCGAAACTCGAAGGCAGCTTTCTCTCCGAGGTTTGCAGCCATTGCTGGGACTCTGAGAGGCAGAGCCCCTGGGGAAGGAACTGAGAGCAGCCATAACTGCTTGCTCCAACTGCCCTGTAGATCCCCGGGGACCCGCCCCGCCCAAGCCCTGCACAGAACCATTTGCCGGATTGCCTCAGGCAAACGCTAGATTAGCACCGCCCTAGAGATCCAGCACAGAAGCCCTCCCACTGCAGACACAGTGGACTCTCATAGCCAGTTAGCCTGGAGGTCAAATCACCCGTGGTATTGCCGACATCAATCAAGGCTTAAAGGCAACAAGACTGCGCACAAAGACCACTAGGGGGTGTACCAATAAAGCATAAAAAATGGGGAGACAAAGAAACAGGACAAAACTGTCAATGGAGGATATTGAGTTCAGAACCACACTTTTAAGGTCTCTTAAGAACTGTCTTGTTGGCGTTGGTGGTATAGTGGTGAGCATAGCTGCCTTCCAAGAACTGTCTAGAAGCTGCCGATAAACTTAGTAAGGCCTTCAAAAAGACTGGTGAGACCGCTGATAAATGTAGTGAGATCCTCAAGAAATCTAATGAGACCCTCGATGTTGTGATAAAGAACCAACTAGAAATTAAGCATACACTGACTGAAATAAAGAATATTATACAGACACCCAACAGCAGACCAGAGGAGCACAAGAATCAAGTCAAAGATTCGAAATGCGAAGAAGCAAAATACACCCAACTGGAAAAGCAAAATAAAAAAAGAATCTGAAAATATGAAGATAGTGTAAGGAGCCTCTGGGACAGCTTCAAGCGTACCAACATCAGAATTATAGGGGTGCCAGAAGATGAGAGAGAGCAAGATATTGAAAACCTATTTAAAGAAATAATGACAGAAAACTTCCCCCACCTGGTGAAAGAAATGGACTTACAGGTCCAGGAAGCGCAGAGAACCCCAAACAAAAAGAATCCAAAGAGGACCACACCAAGACACATCATCATTAAAATGCCAAGAGCAAAAGACAAAGAGAGACTCTTAAAAGCAGCAAGAGAAAGAAACTCAGTTACCTACAAGGGAATACCCATATGACTGTCAGCTGATTTCTCAACAGAAACTTTGCAGGCCAGAAGGGAATGGCAAGAAATATTCAAAGTGATGAATACCAAGAACCTACAACCAAGATTACTTCATCCAGTGCTGGGGTCCAGCCCCAGCGGGTCCAGGGGTTCCCAAAGGTGTGGACGGAGTTGGCGAAGAATGTTTTACACGGAGACAGCGTTCAGAACTCTCTAGCTTTCCTTAGTCTCCGTGGATCTTCCCTGTGCCTGGCTGAGGCCACAGAGAGAGAGATCCCAAGGCAAGCTGAGCCTTTATTTTATAGTGAGAGGTAAACAAGGTAGTGGTTTCCAAAGTTACACTGTTCTTGTGAGTTTCACTTGTTTACACTGTTCTTGTGAGTTTCACTTGTTTACACCATGGTTATACTTCCTGCACTTCCTCAGCCCATTAGCTTCCCAGATAAGATCTAGGGAGTGTCATAAGGTCAAGCCTAATTATGCTAAGAGGACTGTGCCCTCTAAGCTGGGAATTGTTTGTGACTTTGCCCACAGGTCAGTCCGAGGCTTAACCCTATATCAGCTCCCTACAATCCAGCAAAGCTATCATTCAGAAATGAAGGTCAGATAAAGAGCTTCACAGATAAGGAAAAGCTAAAGGAGTTCATCACCACCAAACCAGGATTATATGAAATGCTTAAAGGTATCCTTTAAGAAGAGGAAGAAGAAAAAAAAGGTAAAGATACAAATTATGAACAACAAATATGCATCTATCAACAAGTGAATCTAAGAATCAAGTGAATAAATAATCTGGTGATCATAATAGAATCAGGGACATAGAAAGGGAATGGACTGTCTATTCTTGGGGGGGAAAGGGGTGTGGGAGATGTGGAAAGAGACTGGACAAAAATCGTGCACCTATGGATGAGGACAGTGGGTGGGGAGTGAGGGCGGAGGGTGGGGCGGGAACTGGGAGGAGGGGAGTTATGGGGGGAAAAAAGAGGAACAAATGTAATAATCTGAACAATAAAGATTTAATTAAAAAAAAATAAAATACTGCCCCACTTGTGTGGCTCAGTTTGGACCCAGGCACCAAGAGGTGCCCTGTTTGATGCCTGGTGAGGGCACATGCCCAGATCAATCCCCAGTAGGGAGCATGCAGGAGGTAGCCAATCAATGTTGATGTTTCTGTCTCATTGATGTTTCTATTTCCCTTCCTCTCTAAAATCAATAAAAACTTTTTTTAAAAAGAAAAAAAAAAACCAGACCTAAAGTATGTAATTACTTTCCCACCATTGCGCAGTTAGCCTGGCTACTTCATGCCATAGCCTATAACAGTGGTGGCGCACCTATGACACGCGTGTCAGAGGTGACATGCGAACTCATTTTTTTGGTTGATTTTTCTTTGTTAAATGGCATTTAAATATACAAAATATCAAACAAATAAGTCTTTGTTTTACTACTGTTGCAAATATCAAAAAATTTCTATATGTGACATGGCACCAGATTTAAGTTAGGGTTTTTCAAAATGCTGACACGCCGAGCTCAAAAGGTTCGCCATCACTGGCTTATAAGGTGACAAGTAGGTGGGGCCAGAGTAATTTTGCCTCAGCAAGTACCCCTGGTTCTGTTCCCTTTTATTTTACCCAGGACCTAATGATTTCATCCAGTGTCTGATGGAGCCCAATATATATTAAAGATTAAAATTCTTACCAGACTAGGACTGGATGAACTTCACAGTTCCATTTTCCTATCAGGAATAAGACAACTTCGGTACACTAATCCTGATTCTATTAACATTGTATTGGGTGGGGTCTGTCTGTTGTTGTAAAATGAGAAAAGGAAAAACAGGCATAATTTTTAAAACAGCAGAAATAAATTTGTCAGCATTGAAAAGTGATTGGATTGTGCATAATGAAACTTAAAAACTATCTAGAAATAACCTTTGGGAAATAATGGGCATGTGTAGCAAGGTTGCTGGAGAGAATACCAATGTACAAATGTGTCTGCATATGAAAGCTCAATTGGAGTATAAAACGTCAGAAAATGATATAATTTTCAATAGTATCAACTACTTGGGAATACACTTCACAAAAGATTTGCAAGATTCCTTGGATAATGGTGTAAAACTTTACTGAGAGAACTTGAACAGTAAAGTATCCAACATGAGAATGATCTGTGTGTCTTCAGATCATCTTCCTTTAAATGTCTGGTTTTCCTTCCCCTGCAAGAGAAACACAACTGTTGGGAACATTCCTTAGTCTCATTAGATTTAGATGACATTAAAGGTACACAAAGGACAAAGTTTAGGTTTTATAAGATAGACTTCCAAGCATCTATTTTACCAATATTGATTAAACACACCACTCTTTCTAATGGTACTCAGAAACTAAAAGACTGTTCCAGCTCAGAGCACAGGAAATGAAATGAACCTATTAAAAGGTGGTTTTAAATAGTAAACTTTTTTGAAAAATCTGAACACCATCCAACAGAAAACCCCTAAGAAAAAAGAAATTTACCAGAAATGCTTCGATTTGAAATACTATTCTGAATATAAGATAGCTAAAACAGAACTGTCACATTTGTGAAGTTAACAGAAAGGCCCATACTGCCTTTTCTTCCTTATGGTGCAGAAAAGCAAAAATGTTTCTTGGGCTCCTTTAGCCCTTATGCTATTCATTGTTTAAATAGGGTAACCATGTGTCCCAATTCCATTTGTAGTGTAATTATGGATAATGCCTTATGAATTTTGATTTGTATAACTTATACAGTCACACTAGTTTTAACTCATTATCATCATTTTTTTAAAAAAATATATTTTATTGATTTTTTTACAGAGAGGAAGGGAGAGGGATAGAGAGTTAGAAACATCGATGAGAGAGAAACATTGATCAGCTGCCTCCTGCAAACCCCCTACTGGGGATATGCCCGCAACCAAGGTACATGCCCTTGACCGGAATTGAACCTGGGACCTTTCAGTCCTCAGGCCGACGCTCTATCCACGGAGCCAAACCGGCCAGGGCTCATTATCATCATTTTTGACACCAAAACATGAAGCTCATATATAGGATGCCTTATAGTAAGGAAAAAAAAAACCTGATTATAAAAGAAGAATGAATGGAGAGAGGGAGGGGGAAGGAAAAGAGAAAAGAATAAGAGAAAGAGAAAGATATCTAATCCAAAACAATGTTTGTTTCTCAAAGTGTGTGCTTTTAAAAAAAACTTTACTGAGGAATAATTACCAAACATTATTGTATATACTGAAAGAATAAAACTTGGTGTATTTGCTATATGTATGTATTGTGGCATGATTACCAAGGTAAATGTATGTCATTAACCCATCCCTCACCTCAAGTAGCTAACATTTATTTTTCTGGTAAGAATTCTCAGGATCGACTCTCAGGAACTTTCAAGTATACAATATCATGTTATTAACTAAAAGAGCTTAGGAGGGAGAACTCTGAACCAATTTCTGAATTTTCCCCATAGTATCTCTGTTTAGATATTCAGCTGCTACTGGGATATATTATTTAATGTATATAAGTTTTCCTAGTATATTAACCATTTCATCCAAATTTTGAAAATATTAGTGTCCAAGAATGTTTTTACATTCAGTTATATAAAATAGTATTTGTTAGTGTCTTATTCGTGTTCCTTATGTGTACACTTGGGATTCTTTCTCCCTCCCCCCCCCAGATTATGTAAAATAATGGATACTCTTCACACGTTTTCTTTCAGTGTCCTGAGGTCCAATACCTAATTTCTTCAGAAGTGTTTTTAAAATGAGCAGTCTTTCTCATTTATTAATTGAATTATATTTCTTTTTCCTACCGATTTATACTTTTACTATGTATCTCATATCTTAGGTTTATTCTGTTGGACTTTTTTCTTAATTTTTATATTGGATGGTCATGCAATTTATTATCTATTTAGTAACATATACATTAAAAGGCTATGATCTGCCCTGGCCAGGTAGCTCAGTTCGTTAGAGCGTTGTCCCAATACACCAAGGTTGTGGGTTCGATCCCTGGTCAGTGCTCATACAAAAATCAATGAATACATAAAGAAGTGGAACACAAATCATTGTTCGTCTCCTTTCCCCCTCCCTAAAATCAGTGAATAAAAAATTTAAAAAGGCTATCACCTTCCTATGAATATATTTTAACCATGTTTAATAGGCTCCTGGAGTAGCCTGAGAACTATCCCTAATGTAAATAGTCTAATGAAATGTTTAAGTAATGTAAAGTAAAAACGTTTAGAAGACTAATACAAGATAATGTCTTCCTAAACTTAAAGTACTCCCTTTAAATTCAGAACCCCTTGTAATTAGTGGTCAGCAATTTGTAAAACATATAAATTACATTCTTCTTAAAATATATTTTTATTGATTTCAGAGAGGAAGAGAGAGACGGAAATATCAATGATGAGAGAGAATCACTGATAGGCTCCCTTCTGCACGCCCACACTAGGGATCGAGCCAGCAAGCTGGGCATGTGCCTGGACTGGGAATCGAGCCGTGACCTTCTGGTTCATTGGTCAACACTCAACCACTGAGCCATGCCAGCCGGGGATAAATTACATTCTTAATGTATAACTTACCTGCTTCTGGCATGGAAATGGGCTTTGGTTTTGGTGACATCTCCCACTTGAACGGAGTATCATCTGTATCGTCAACCCAAATCTCTGGCTGAGGCAGGTCTGGGGAACAAATTTCTGGGTCAGGCCCTTAAAAAAGAAGTTATCATTTTCAGCAGCAAATACTCTGGATCAGCAGTTCTCAACCTGTGGGTCATCAACCTGTGGGTGGTGACCCCTTTGGGGGTTGAATGACCCTTTCACAGGGGTCACCTAAGACCATCGGAAAACACATATATAATTACATATTGTTTTTGTGATTAACCACTATGCTTTAATTATGTTCAATTTGTAACAATGAAAATACATCCCGCATATCAGATATTTACATTACGATTCGTAACAGTAGCAAAATTACAATTATGAAGTAACAACGAAAATAATTTTATGGTTGAGGGTCACCACAACATGAGGAACTGTATTAAAGGGTCGCGGCATTAGGAAGGTTGAGAACCACTGCTCTAGATGATTACTCAGCAATTATTAAGGCTATAGTCTTTGAACTTCTAATCTTATCAACAGATGTTTCAATGAAGAAACGTATAACATGCTACATTTGATATTGTTAGAGGTGATTATATCATATTGTCCACATTTTTATTAGGGACAATAACTCATTAAGACTGACAGTGGTTACAGGGAGCATGCTTAGCATAGATACTCTATTTACAATTGCCTTCACAACAGTGATTGCCTGCACATGCTCTGTTTGAACCAATAAAAAAAACTGAAAACTAGTTGATATCTTGCCATTCCATGATTTGGACATTTGAGGCTTCAATAAGGAAAGGATTTAAAATGTAACTGTTTTCTAAGAGCCAGAAAGAATTCAGAATTTGAAAAAAATCTGACAGATAAATAAGTTATGAAAACAGTACATGTTTGTTTTCATTGTATTCTATGCAACAAAACCAGAGAATGCAAAAAGCAGCCTTGAAAAAAATTTTAGTATCTCTGATTTTGATTCACTATTCATATAAGAGTAAGGATGGATTTGGAAGGTAAGGGATTCTGTTAAATCAGAAAATATGAAAGGATTTCAAAGTTATTAGTGTAAAGTGCTTATATCCAAAACGAAATGTTTTCAAACTTGTAATTTAAAATGGCTTTGATCTTATTTGTTTCTATAGCTGATAGACTATGAAGTCTGTTAATCAGGCTTTTGAAATCTGAACTACTTTTCAAAATCTTTAGATGTGAGCCCTGTTATTAAAGTAACAGTGTGTTACCTCCATATTATTAGAGATATCATTGTGGGAAACGAAAAACACACTTAATTGCATTCTTAGTGTATAGCATACCTATTTCTGGCATGTTAATGGGTTCCGGTTTGCCTAAAATCTTATACTTGACATAAGTGTCCTCATCCCCGGTCTTTGGCTGATCCTGTTCCTGGAGAACAGCTTCCGGGTCAGGGCCTTAAAAATGTTATCAATTTGCACAATAAACATAAGTTGATTACTAAGGAATGATTGAAGTTGTAGCCCTTGAACTTCCAATTTTATCAATTGATTTTCTTCAGGGCAGAAGCTTACAATATGCCATATTTGATATGATTTTAGAGGTATTTATATAGCAGGGACCATATTTTTATTAGGGAGAGCTACTCGGTAAGGGTGACAGGGAGTGTGATTAGCATAGGTATCTTACTCAGACCTCCTTGATATTAGTGATTTCCTGCATTCTCTCTACTTGATCAGACATAGAAACTAGACTATCGCTTGCTACTGCATAATTTAGTCATTTGAGGCTTCATTGGAAAAAATATTTAAAATGCAATTGTTTTCTAAAAGCCAAAATAATTCAGAATTTGACAGAATCTAAGAACAGTTTTCCAGGTCTCCATATAGTAAATGGAACATTAAGTGGATTGTTTACTCATTATCTTAGTAGCAATAAAAATCTCAATTCAGATTTAACCATGTGACTAAAGAAGATAGTTTATGACAAGTAAGGAAAAACACAGTATCTTGGTATTCTTTTTTTAAAAAATATATTTCATTGATTTTTTACAGAGAGGAAGGGAGAGGGATAGGGAGTTAGAAACATCGATGAGAGAGAAACATTGATCAGCTGCCTCCTGCACACTCCCCACTGGGGATGTGCCCGCAACCAAGGTACATGCCCTTGACTGGAATCGAACCCGGGACCCTTGAGTCCGCAGGCTGACACTCTATCCACTGAGCCAAACTGGTCAGGGCTCTTGGTATTCTTTTTATTGCATCCAAAAGAACCATATCATGCAAATATCAGCATTGAAAACGATTTTAGTATATGATTTGATTCACTATTAATATGAGCAAGATTAGCTTAGAATTTGAGAGATTCCCCCAGATTCACACAAATTACATTACAGCAGATATTAGAACCTACTTCAGTGCCTCAGCATATTTCATACAAACTTGTATTTATTACAAATGTTTTATGTATTTGTTAAAGGTAGGAATTATAAAAGTATCTGAAAATTATCTGCTGTTGGTTAAAGTACATATACCCTAAAGTATGAAAATTTTTTCATATTTTATAATTCAATATACTTTGATCCAATCTGTTTCTTTCTTTTTAAAAAATATATTTTTATTAATTTCAGAGAGAAAGGGAGAGGGAGAGAGATAGAAACATCAATGATGAGAGATAATCATTGACTAGTTGCCTCCTGCACACCCCCTACTGGGGATCGAGCCCACAACCAAGGCATGTGCCCTTGACTGGAATCGAACCTGGGACCCTTCAGTCTGCAGGCCGATGCTCTATCCACTGAGCCAAACCATCGAGGGCCAATGTGTTTCTTTATTTGATAGATTATAAGTCAGGCAGTCAAGCATTTGGGGTCTGAACTACTATTCAAAAACCTTTATGTGTGAACTCTATTAAAGTCACACTATGGCCGAAACCGGTTTGGCTCAGTGGATAGAGTGTCGGCCTGGGGACTGAAGGGTCCCGGGTTCGATTCCGGTCGAGGGCATGTACCTGGGTTGCGGGCGCTTCCCCAGTGGGGGATGTGCAGGAGGCAGTTGATCGATGTTTCTCTCTCATCGATGTTTCTAGCTCTCTATCTCTCTCCCTTCCTCTCTGTAAAAAATCAATAAAATATATTAAAAAAAAAAGTCACACTATGGTACCTTTATAGTACCAAACACATAACTGTGGAGAAGAAAAACCACAAAAATTACATTTGTAATGGACGACATACCTGCTTCTCTCCCAATTTCCAGGATATGTTTGCATAGAGCTATGGTATGCACAATACACGATCCAGGGGTCCTCAAACTTTTTAAACAGGGGGCCAGTTCACTGTCCCTCAGACCGTTGGAGGGCCAGACTATAGTTTTAAAAAAAACTATGAACAAATTCCTATGCACACTGCACATATCTTATTTTGAAGTAAAAAAACAAAACAATATTTGTATTTGTAGTTTGAGGACCCCTGTGATAGACAGACAGACTCCCAGCTCCCCACAGTCTTCTTTCCTTTCCCTTCACCTTGAACCTCAGGTGCTCCTGCATGTGCTTGCTCTTCATCAGGTGCAATATCCTGACTCTCAGTGGGTGGCTCCTCTTGTTGAGGTTGTTCATCCCTGGGCTGCTGGTCCTAGGGGGAAGGGGGGGTGCGTGTATGTGAGAGAAAATGAAAAGTTTTGTTGTTAATACATGACAATCATAAAAATATACATAATATACACACACATACACATAATCATGAATAAGAATAAAGGCATTTTATAGACATGATATATATATTCTTAATATTGTTTCTCTTCCCTCTGCCTGGTTCCTTGGAGAGGAGCTGCCCACAGGACTTCTGAAGCTCTTTTAAACTCTCCTGGGATGGATGTGGGCAGTCCGTGTTAATAAGCACGAGAACGGAGTCATAGGGGATATTTCCACTGGCAATACCAGAGTGGAAACCTCCTGGATCAAGGTTTCCTTCCTAAGGACTCCTCCTGGGCCAATGTTACTCCCTTATCAGCACGGAAACTTTTAACACTGTACCTAGAGGCATTCAACAAAACTTACAGAAAAATACATTTCTGGTCATAGACAGTTCAAATATCAAAGCACTCACAGCCACGGCTCCAACTGGCTGGTTTGACTCTTCATCTTCTATCAGTATTGAACAATCGAGCCTGGGTGTTCTATGCTGACTCATTTCACACTGAAAGTAGAACATTTTGATTAGGAAAATGTACTTAAGAGGATAACTAGACCACCTCCGAGGCTAAATGATTATATTCTTTTTAACTTTAAAAATAAGTGCACTGGCTTTGCGGTTATACCAAATACAGGGGCTTGCCAAGCCACTATGTCGTGGCCATGCTGGCCGCGTCATCACCTCGGGCAGGTGAGAAAGACGACACCCGGCTTCCCGTTTTCGGAGACACGTGGGAAAATGCTGCTTGAAAGCCCGCTGGAGTGACTACTGCTCCTGCCACACGCCCAGCGAGGAGGCCCCTTCCCCCGGAAGTTCAGCTGCATCAGCCGGGAAGGCTCGGGCTGTGCGTGCGGCCTGTGCTGCCTTCGCATGACCAGGAGGCAGCGGTGACTACAAGCGACACATGGGGCTGTGCCCGCTGCTCCCGCGGCCCCTGCTTGGTGCCTACACATCTCGGGGCGCAGGCCCAGGGCCTCGCAGGGCAGTCCCGCAGCACCCCGTTCCTAGGCCCTTCCTTGACCGCCCCCCCCCCCCCCGCCCAGGGCTCCGCGGAGGGCTGTGGGTTCTGTTCTGTGGGCCGTGCCAGGTGAATTCCAGGACCCAGACACCTGTAATAATGTCCCCCAAACCCTCGACCTGGCCCCTGCCCTCGCAGGCCCAGCACTCTCCTAGTCCGGGTCACGCCAGGGCTTCGAGGCCCACGGCCGCCATGATGGCTGAGAGGAGAAAGGCGCTGACCTCGAGGCCCTTCCTCCTAGGAGGCCACGGAACCCGCAGCCCCGCCCCACCGAAGCCCGTGGGCCTTCCCCTCACACTCTCCCACAGTTAAAGTCCCGGAGGGCCGCTCTGGGCACCTACCAGTTGATGTCAACCAGCGAGAAAGAATCAAAATGGCAGGAACACGGTCGCCTCTCGGTCGCCTCTCGCCTCTCGGTTGCCTCTCGCGCAGCTCTCCTCTCAGAACTGGACACCAAGGCGCATACGCAACAATGGGCCTAGGGTTGCGCAGCAACGGGCATGGTCTGAAGAGCGCATGCGCAGCTATGGGCGCGTGCGGCAATGGGCATGGTCTGAAATGCGCATGCGCAGGTATGAGCATGCGCAGCTAGGGGCATGCGCTCTGACTTGGGCTCCTGAGCTTGGAGTTGAGGTTTTCCTGGTGAGGCCGCAGAGCGTGGAAACCACCAGATCAGCAGTAGACAGGAAAGCGGGCTCGAAGTGTGGTTTTTCCCTACCCCCAATCATTCTTTTGCTTCCAGAAACTTTGTGAACAGACAGGCCAAGTGTAACCTTCATGGAGAATATGTCTCAAAAACGAGGCCGTGACAGAAACATACTTTAATACCATGCTTACACGGATACTTGGACGAATCACTTCCTACTGTGATTCTGGTTTTGTGTCATGCATACAAGGAATTTGCTCACTTCCATAAATTAAATACATTCACCCCTGTTTTCTTAAGTTCTTTGCTTGTGTTACTGCGCATATATCTCCACACAGTAAACGTTTCTCTGGATATACCTGTGGTCATTCGGTCAGTGTATGGTTTAGCAATACCCTTAGATAACGGTGCTAGGATTTAGGCTCAGTCCTCTATCACTTGCTGTGCAGCAGTACTGCATCCTGTACTCTACTTTCCCGTCAACAGACCAACAACTTGCTAGGCAAAGATCATGTTACAGCCTATCACTACAGTCATCATGTACAACATCCGTTTTCCTGTATACAACACTTTTAGAAGTTTTACATTGAGAAACAAGAAGGATTTCTAACTTAGAACTTGAATCCCCAAATCTGATTTGAATGGGATTCAATGACAAATTTTGTGTACACTCTGTTCCACCTTAATTGTGAGGATTAAATTAGGTGATATATGGTCGAAACCAGTTTGGCTCAGTGGATAGAGTGTCGGCCTGTGGACTGAAAGGTCCCAGATTCGATTCCGGTCAAGGGCATGTACCTGGGTTGCGGGCATATCCACAATAGGAGATGTGCAGGAGGCGGCTGATCTATGTTTCTCTCTCATCGATGTTTCTAACTCTCTCTATCTCTCTCCCTTCCTCTCTGGAAAAAATCAATAAAATATATTAAAAAAAAAATTAGGTGATACATGTATGGAACCCAGCTCAGAGAAGTGGTGATGGGTAGTATACACTCTATAAATGTGACTTATTATTCCTGTTATGAAAGATCTCAATAAATGAAGTTATTGTTGTAAATGCATAGCTGAGGATGTGGTCAGGTCATTCATTACCATGTAAGAGATTGAAATTATCCAGGCAAGGTAATAGAGCCATGACTTTTACCTTACTGGGTGTACAAAAATAAACAAGGCATGCGGCCCACCAGTGGTAAGTTTGACATGCTTGGCAAGATCGATATCAGCATACAACCAGGAGTAGGTAGCTTTCAAGTGATAGCATCATTAGAGCTATCTTACAGGGAAGATGAGCATCTCACAAAGTCTGAAGTAATGGGCACCTGAAGCATCCCCTCTGTCCCTGACCTGTAAGTAGGCTCTGATACTAAAAAATGAGATGCCACCCAGATAGAGCTGATCATGGGAAAGCCTACTGCTACACTGTTCCCAGCCTTGAGGACGCTTGCATTCCAGAGAACAGAAGAAGAGTTTTTACACACCAGTTCATTTAAAGAAGCTAGTGTACCTTTGTACCAAAGTTCAAGGAAGAGAGTACATGAAATAAAATGGCCTAATGTTGTTCATGAGGTCCTTTGTAAACATCCTAAACAAAGTATTCGGACGTAGTTTATTCAGAAGAATAATATATCATGACTACCCCTCTCCCTCCAAGAAATACAAGATTTTTTAAAACTTATAATGTTGCCCAAACCAGTTTGGCTCAGTGGATAGAGCGTCGGCCTGCAGACTGAAAGGTCCCAGGTTTGATTCCAGTCAAGGGCATGTACCTTGATTGTGGGCACATCCCCAGTAGGAGGTGTGCAGGAGGCAGCTGATCAATGTTTCTAACTCTCTATCCCTCTCCCTTACTCTCTGTAAAAAAACAATAAAATATAAAAAAATAAAACTTATAATGTTACCTATATAACACCATATTAACAGATTAATGGAAGGAAAAATCCTATGATCAGTTCAACAAATACACAAGTGTCTGATGGAGGATAACATACACTCATGATTAAAATTCTTACCAGATTAGGATTGGAATGGATCTTCCTTTACTTCACAGTGAACATGGTGAAATGTTAAAAATTTTCCATTTCCTATAACGAATAAAACAGCTTTGACAAACTAATCCCGATTCTATTAGCATTGTACTGGGTGGGGTCAGTGGTAAATTGAGAAAAGGAAACAAAGGCATATTTTTAAAAATCCTCACTGGAGGATATTCCTTCTATTGTTTTTTAGACAGTGTAGAAGGGTGGGAAACGGGGGTAGAGAGAGAGAGACATCAATTGAGAGAGACACAGTGATTGATTGCCTGCCTCATGGGACCCGACTGGGACAGGGGATAGAATCTACAATCTGGTAAGTACTCTGGATGGGTAATCGATTCCAAGACCCATAAATCCACATACTGACACTCTGACCACTGAGCTAAACCAGCCAAGATAGTATACATTTTTTTAAAGTCCTCACCCGAGGATATTTTTCAGTTCATTTTGAGATAGAGTGGGAGAGAGAGGGAAAGACAGAGAGAAATATCGATGTGAGAGAAACACACTGATTGGTTGCCTCCTGCGCAAGCCCTGACCAGGGCCCGGCTGGGGAGAAGCCTGCAACCAAGGTATGTGCACTTGACGAAAATCAAACCCGGGACCCTTCGGTCCACAGGCCGATGCACTACCCACTGGCTAGGGCCAAAGTAGCATAATTTTTAAAACAGCAAAGAAAAAATCTGTCAGCATTAAAAAATGATTGGATTGTGCATAACGAAACTTAGAAGCTATCTAGAAATAACCTTTTAGAAATAACAAGCATATATAGCAAGGCTGCTGGAAAGAATACCAATGTACAAATGTGTCTGCATATGAAAGCTCAATTGGAGTATAAAACGTCAGAAAATGATATAATTTTCAATAGTATCAACTACTTGGGAATACACTTCACAAAAGATTTGCAAGATTCCTTGGATAATGGTGTAAAACTTTATTGAGAGAACTTTAACAGTGAAGTATCCAACATAAAAATAATCTGTGTGTCTTCAGATCATCTTCCTTTAAATGGCTGGTTTTCCTTCCCCTGCAAGAGAAACATAACTGTTGGGAACATTCCTTAGTCTCATTAGATTTAGGTGACGTTAAAGGTACACAAAGGACAAAGTTTAGGTTTTATAAGATAGACTTCCAAGCATCTATTTTACCAATATTGATTAAACACACCACTCTTTCTAATGGTACTCAGAAACTAAAAGACTGTTCCAGCTCAGAGCACAGGAAATGAAATGAACCTATTAAAAGGTGGTTTTAAATAGTAAGCAAAGAATGTGTAAACTTTTTTGAAAAATCTGAACACCATCCAACAGAAAACTCTTAAGATAGAAAAGAAATTTACCAGAAATGCTTCTATTTAAAATACTATTCTGAATATAAGATAGTTAAAACAGAACTGTCACATTTGTTCCTGCCTATGTGAAGTAAATAGAAAGGCCCATACTGCCTTTGTTTCTTCCTTATGGTGCAGAAAAGAATAATGATTCTTGGGTTCCTTTAGCCCTTGTGTGATTGTTTAAATAGGGTAACCATGTGTCCCCAATTCCATGTGTATTCCTAGTGTAATTTTAAGTAATGCCTTTCTCACACTGTATGAGTTTCAATGTGTATAATCGCTTCTATAATCACACTAATTTTAAGTCAGTATCATCATTTTTTTACACCAAAATGTGAAGCTCATTTATAGAATGCCCTACAGCAAGGCAGAAATAAGAACAACAAAGACAAAACACACACACGTAAAGAAGAAGTAATGGGTAATGGAGAGACGGAGAGTTATGGAGAGGGGAAGGAAGAATGGGAGAATGAGAAAGATACCTAGACAAATAAAAAAAATGTTGCTTCTAAAAGTCAGTGCTTTCTAAAAACTTTACGGGTCCTGGTCAGGGCACGTGCAGGAGGCAACTAATTGAGGTGTTTCTCTCACATCGATGTTTCTCTCTTCCATTTTCTCTGCAAATTATTAAAAAATATCAATTGGAGCAGTAAATATGCCACATTGGATATGATTACAAAAGATTATACCCTAGTGCTCCTATTTTTATTTTTATTTTTTAATTAAATCTTTATTGTTCAGATTATTACATTTGTTCCTCTTTCCCCCCCCCCCCATAACTTCCTCCTCCCAGTTCCCGCCCCACTCTCCACCCTCACTCCCCACCCACTGTCCTCATCCATAGGTGCACTATTTTTGTCCAGTCTCTTCCCGCATCTCCCACACCCCTTTCCCCCCCAAGAATAGTCAGTCCATTCCCTGTCTATGTCCCTGATTCTATTATAATCACCAGTTCATTCTGTTCATCAGATTATTCACTTGATTTTCAGATTCACTTGTTGATAGATGCATATTTGTTGTTCATAATTTGTATCTTTACCTTTTTCTTCCTCTTCCTCTTCTTAAAGGACACCTTTCAGCATTTCATATAATCCTGGTTTGGTGGTGATGAACTCCTTTAGCTTTTCCTTATCTGTAAAGCTCTTTATCTGACCTTCAATTCTGAATGATAGCTTTGCTGGATAAAGTAATCTTGGTTGTAGGTTCTTGGTATTCATCACTTTGAATATTTCTTGCCACTCCCTTCTGGCCTGCAAAGTTTCTGTTGAGAAATCAGCTGACAGTCGTATGGGTATTCCCTTGTAGGTAACTGAGTTTCTTTCTCTTGCTGCTTTTAAGATTCTCTCTTTGTCTTTTGCTCTTGGCATTTTAATTATGATGTGTCTTGGTGTGGTCCTCTTTGGATTCCTTTTGTTTGGGGTTCTCCGCGCTTCTTGGACCTGTAAGTCCATTTCTTTCACCAGGTGGTGGAAGTTTTCTGTCATTATTTCTTCAAATAGGTTTTCAATATCTTGGTCTCTCTCATCTTCTGGCACCCCTATAATTCTGATGTTGGTACGCTTGAAGCTGTCCCAGAGGCTCCTTACACTATCCTCGCATTTTTGGATTTGTTTTTCATTCTGCCCCTCCGGTTGGGTGTTTTTTGCTTCCTCGCATTTCAAATCATTGACTTGATTCTTGTGCTCCTCTGGTCTGCTGTTGGGAGTCTGTATAATATTCGTTATTTCAGTCCGTGTATGCTTAATTTCTAGTTGGTTCCCCAACATAACATCGAGGGTCTCATTAGTTTTCTTGTAGATCTCATTAAGTTTGTCGGCGGCTTCTAAACAGTTCTTGAGAGACCTTAAAAGTGTGGTTCTGAACTCTATATCTTCCATTGACAATTTTGTCCTGTTTCTTTGTCTCCGCATTTTGTTATGCTTTCCTGGTGCACCCCCTAGTGGTCTTTGTGCGCAGTCTTGTAGTTAAGCCTTGATTGTTCAGTGCTCCTATTTTTATAAGGGACATTAACTCATTAAATCTGACAGTGGTGACAGTGAGCATGCTTAGCATAGGTGTCTTACTCACACCTGCCCTGAGCATCGATGATAGCCTGCACCCTCTCTACCTGATCAGAGAAACTAAAAACTAGACTATTTCTAGACACTCTATAATTCAATCACCTGATGCTTCATTGGGAAAGGGAATAAAAATGTAATTGTTTCCAAGAGCCAGAAGAATTCAAAATTTGACAGAATCTAAGAATAGGTATCCACATCTCCATATAGAAAAAGAAACATCAGTGGAGTATTTACTCATTATTTTAGTAGCTATGAGATTTCAGTTCAGATGTTAATATTTGACTAAATTAGATAATTCATGACAAGTTATAAACCAGAATATCACTGTATTCTTTCAAACACAACTAGAGAATTAAAGAATCAGCTTTGAAAATTAATTTAATATATTCGATTGAATTCACTATTTATGTAAGAGTAAATATTGGTTCTGCAATTAAAGACTCTCTATACTATCTAAAGCAATTTACAGATTAAATGCAATCCCTATTAAAATACCGACAGCATATTTCATAGATCTGGGACTAATACTCCAAAAATTTGTATGAAACAACCCCCCCCCAAAAAAAAAACTCTGAATAGTCACTGCAATCCTGAGAAAGAAGAAAGTTGGAAGAATCACAATACCAGACATCAAGGTACACTACAAAGCCACCATAATCAAAGCAGCCTGGTACTGGCACAAGAACAGGTGGATAGCTCAATGGAACAGAACAGAATCTCCAGAAATCAACCCAAGTCATTACACCCATTAATATTGGACAAAGAAGGCAAGAACCTACAATGGAGTCAACACAGTCTCTTCAATAAATGGTGCTGGGAAAATTGGGCAGATATATGAAAAAAAAAAAGAAAGAAACTAGACCACTAATTTATACCATACACAAGAATAAACTCAAAATGGATAAAAGACTTAAATGTAAGTTGTGAAACCATAAAAATCTTAGAAGAAACCGTAGGCATCAAAGTCTCAGACATCTATTGCAGCAATATGTTTACAATGTTTTTAATC
This sequence comes from Myotis daubentonii, assembly GCF_963259705.1. Classification (NCBI taxonomy): domain Eukaryota; kingdom Metazoa; phylum Chordata; class Mammalia; order Chiroptera; family Vespertilionidae; genus Myotis; species Myotis daubentonii. The sequence continues at coordinate 7,069,257 of NC_081861.1, read as the reverse complement.
TCCTAGGGCAGTGGTCGTCAAACTACGGCTTGCGAGCCACATGCGGCTCTTTGGCCCCTTGAGTGTGGCTCTTCCACAAAATATCACGTGTCGGCGGGCATGTACAGTGCAATTGAAACTTCGTGGCCCATGTACAGAAGTTGGTATTTTGTGGAAGAGCCACACTCAAGGGGCCAAAGAGCCTCATGTGACTCGCGAGCCGCAGTTTGTCGACCACTGTCCTAGGGAAAAGGAAACTAAGGTGAAAATAAACAAATGGGACTATGCCAAAATAAAAAGCTTCTGCACAGCACAAGAAACCATCAACAAAATGAAAAGGGAGCCCAATGCATGGGAGAACATATTTGGCAATGATACATCTGATAAAGGATTAATATCCAAAATGTATAAAGACCTTATACAATTTAACAAAAGAAAGACAAACAATCTAGGAGAACCAAGATGGCGGCATAGGTTAACGCCGGAGTTTGCTGCTTTGAACAACTACTTCAAAAGTGAAACCAAAAAACGGAAGGGACATCACCCAGAACCACAGGAACGCTGGCTGAGTGGAAGTCCTACAACTAGGAGGGAAGAGAAACGCATACGGACACTCAGAGGAGGCGCAGTGCTGATGTCAAATTCTGAGGTGCGGAGTGCGTGGAGTGGGCTGGCGGCGGAGGGCGCCATTGTTGTTTTCAATCGGGAGGGAGTCCCAGACTCTGAGCTCCAGATACAGGCGAGTCTTTAGGGACCCTGACTCAAACGGGAGAAGCGGGACTGTCTGGCTTCAGTCAGAGCGAGTGCAGCTTTCTCTCCGAGCTTTGCAGCGGGTGCTGGGACTCAGAGAGGCAGAGCCCCTGGGGACAGGACTGAGAGCCGCCATAACTGCTCTCTCCGGCCCACCCTATTGATCCTGTGCGACCCGCTCCGCCCAAGCCCTGCACAGAGGCATTTGCTGGATAGCCTCAGGCAAAGGCTAGATTAGCACCTCCCTAGAGGACAGAAGTTCTCTCACTGCTGACACAGCTGATTCTCATAGCCACTTGGCCTGGAGGTCAAACCCTCCCTGGAATTAGCTACAACAATCAAGATTTAACTATAAGACTGCGAACAAAGACCACTAGGGGGTGCACCAAGGAAGCATAACAAAATGCGGAGACAAAGAAACAGGAAAAAATTGTCAATGGAAGATATAGAGTTCAGAACCACACTTTTAAGGTCTCTCAAGAACTGTTTAGAAGCCGCCGATAAACTTAATGAGATCTACAAGAAAACTAATGAGACCCTCGATCTTATATTGGGGAACCAACTAGAAATTAAGCATACACGGACTGAAATAACGAATATTATACAGACGCCCGACAGCAGACCAGAGGAGCGCAAGAATCAAGTCAATGATTTGAAATGCGAGGAAGCAAAAAACACCCAACCGGAAAAGCAAAATGAAAAACGAATCCAAAAATGCGAGGATAATGTAAGGAGCCTCTGGGACAGCTTCAAGCGTACCAACATCAGAATTATAGGGGTGCCAGAAGATGAGAGAGAGCAAGGTATTGAAAACCTATTTGAAGAAATAATGACAAAAAACTTCCACCACCTGGTGAAAGAAATGGACTTACAGGTCCAAGAAGCGCAGAGAACCCCAAACAAAAGGAATCCAAAGAGGACCACACCAAGACACATCATAATTAAAATGCCAAGAGCAAAAGATAAAGAGAGAATCTTAAAAACAGCAAGAGAAAGAAACTCAGTTACCTACAAGGGAATACCCATACGACTGTCAGCTGATTTCTCAACAGAAACTTTGCAGGCCAGAAGGGAGTGGCAAGAAATATTCAAAGTGATGAATACCAAGAACCTACAACCAAGATTACTTTATCCAGCAAAGCTATCATTCAGAATTGAAGGTCAGATAAAGAGCTTTACAGATAAGGAAAAGCTAAAGGAGTTCATCACCACCAAACCAGGATTATATGAAATGCTGAAAGGTATCCTTTAAGAAGAGGAAGAGGAAGAAAATGGTAAAGATACAAATTATGAACAACAAATATGCATCTATCAACAAGTGAATCTAAGAATCAAGTGAATAAATAATCTCATGAACAGAATGAACTGTTGAGTATAATAGAATCAGGGACATAGAAAGGGAATGGACTGACTATTCTTGGGGGGGAAAGGGGTGTGGGAGATGCGGGAAGAGACTGGACAAAAATAGTGCACCTATGGATGAGGACAGTGGGTGGGGAGTGAGGGCGGAGGGTGGGGCGGGAACTGGGAGGAGGGGAGTTATGGGGGGGAAAAAAAGAGGAACAAATGTAATAATCTGAACAATAAAGATTTAATTAAAAAAAAAGAAAGACAAACAATCTAATAAGAAAATGGGCAAAGGACCTAAATAGATACTTCTCCAAAGTGGACCTACAGATGCCTAAGAGACATTTGAAAAAATGCTCAAAGTCACTGATCATCAGAGAGATGCAAATTAAAATGACAATGAGATATCACCTCACACCTGTCAGAATGGCTGTCATCAACAAATCAACAAATGATAAGTACTGATGAGTATGTGGAGAAAAGAGAATGACAAGTGGGAATGCAGACTGGTACAGCCATTATGGAAAACAGCATGTTGTTTCCTCAAAAAATTAAATATTGGACTGCCATTTGACCCAGTGATCCCACTTCTAGGAATATATCATAAGAAACCCGAAACACCAATCAAAAAGAGTATATGCACCCCTATGTTCACAGCAGCACAATTTACAATAGCTAAGATCTGGAAACAGCCCAAGTGCCCATCAGAAGATGAGTGGATAAAAAAGCTGTATTATGGTAAGTGAAATAAGCCAGTCAGAGAAAGACAACTGTCATATGATCTCAGTCATATGTGGAACCTAATGAACAAAATAAACTGATGAACAAAATGGACCCAGAGACATAGAAGCATAGAACAGATTGGGGAATCTCAGAGGGAAGGTGGGGGATGATGGGTGGGCAGGAAGTGATCAACCAAAGAACTTGTATGTATATATGCATAATCCATGGACACAGACAATAGGGTGTTAAAGGCCTGGTGTGGGGGTGGGCTAGAAGGGGTCAATAGGGGAAGAAAGGGTACAAATGTAATAGTTTTCAACTATAAAGATTTTATTTATTTATTTATTTTTTCTTTTTTTTTAATTAAATCTTTATTGTTCAGATTATTACATTTGTTCCTCTTTTTTTCCCCCCATAACTCCCCTCCTCCCAGTTCCCGCCCCACCCTCCGCCCTCACTCCTCACCCACTGTCCTCATCCATAGGTGCATGATTTTTGTCCAGTCTCTTCCCACATCTCCCACACCCCTTTCCCCCCCAAGAATAGTCAGTCCATTCCCTTTCTATGTCCCTGATTCTATTATAATCACCAGTTCATTCTGTTCATCAGATTATTTATTCACTTGATTCTTAGATTCACTTGTTGATAGATGCATATTTGTTGTTCATAATTTGTATCTTTACCTTTTTCTTCCTCTACCTTTCAGCATTTCATATAATCCTGGTTTGGTGGTGATGAACTCCTTTAGCTTTTCCTTATCTGTGAAGCTCTTTATCTGACCTTCAATTCTGAATGATAGCTTTGCTGGATAAAGTAATCTTGGTTGTAGGTTCTTGGTATTCATCACTTTGAATATTTCTTGCCACTCCCTTCTGGCCTGCAAAGTTTCTGTTGAGAAATCAGCTGACAGTCGTATGGGTATTCCCTTGTAGGTAACTGAGTTTCTTTCTCTTGCTGTTTTTAAGATTCTCTCTTTATCTTTTGCTCTTGGCATTTTAATTATGATGTGTCTTGGTGTGGTCCTCTTTGGATTCCTTTTGTTTGGGGTTCTCTGCGCTTCTTGGACCTGTAAGTCCATTTCTTTCACCAGGTGGGGGAAGTTTTCTGTCATTATTTCTTCAAATAGGTTTTCAATACCTTGCTCTCTCTCATCTTCTGGCACCCCTATAATTCTGATGTTGGTACGCTTGAAGCTGTCCCAGAGGCTCCTTACACTATCCTCGCATTTTTGGATTCTTTTTTCATTTTGCTTTTCCGGTTGGATGTTTTTTGCTTCCTCGCATTTCAAATCATTGACTTGATTCTTGCGCTCCTCTGGTCTGCTGTCGGGCGTCTGTATAATATTCGTTATTTCAGTCCGTGTATGCTTAATTTCTAGTTGGTTCCCCAATATAAGATCGAGGCTCTTATTAGTTTTCGTGTAGATCTCATTAAGTTTATCGGCAGCTTCTAAACAGTTCTTGAGAGACCTTAAAAGTGTGGTTCTGAACTCTATATCTTCCATTGACAATTTTTTCCTGTTTCTTTGTCTCCGCATTTTGTTATGCTTCCTTGGTGCACCCCCTAGTGGTCTTTGTTCGCAGTCTTATAGTTAAATCTTGATTGTTGTAGCTAATTCCAGGGAGGGTTTGACCTCCAGGCCAAGTGGCTATGAGAATCAGCTGTGTCAGCAGTGAGAGAACTTCTGTCCTCTAGGGAGGTGCAAATCTAGCCTTTGCCTGAGGCTATCCGGCAAATGCCTCTGTGCAGGGCTTGGGCGGAGCGGGTCGCACAGGATCAATAGGGTGGGCCGGAGAGAGCAGTTATGGCGGCTCTCAGTCCTGTCCCCAGGGGCTCTGCCTCTCTGAGTCCCAGCACCCACTGCAAAGCTCGGAGAGAAAGCTGCACTCGCTCTGACTGAAGCCAGACAGTCCCGCTTCTCCCGTTTGAGTCAGGGTCCCTAAAGACTCGCCTGTATCTGGAGCTCAGAGTCTGGGACTCCCTCCCGATTGAAAACACCAACTGTGCCCTCCGCCACCAGCCCGCTCCGCGCACTCCGAACCTCAGAATTTGACTTCAGCACTGCGCCTCCTCTGAATGTCCGTATGCGTTTCTCTTTCCTCCTAGTTGTAGGACTTCCACTCAGCCAGCGTTCCTGTGGTTCTGGGTGATGTCCCTTCCGTTTTTTGGTTTCAATTTTGAAGTAGTTGTTCAAAGCAGCAAACTCCGGCGTTAACCTATGCCGACATCTTGGTTCTCCTCTCTATAAAGATTTAATTTAATAAAAATAAGAACTCTCCCATTTTACAAATTATATTAGAGATGGTACTACAATCTACTTCAGTGTCTCAACATATTTCATACAGCCAATATTCATTACAAATGTATTATGCATTTGTAACTGCAGAAATCATAAGAGAATTCAAAATTTATTACCTGTTGTTTAAAGTACTTATATTCAAAAGAATTCAAAAGAAAATGTTTTCAAATATTAGAATTCAATTTGGCTTTGAACCAGTGTGTTTCTGTATGGCTATCATCAACAAATCAACAAATGATAAGTACTGATGAGTATGTGGAGAAAAGAGAATGACAAGTGGGAATGCAGACTGGTACAGCCATTATGGAAAACAGCATGTTATTTCCTCAAAAAATTAAATATTGGACCAGTGTGTTTCTGTATCTGATTATCTATAAGTCAGGCAATCATTCATTTGGAGTCTGAGCTACGGTACAAAGTATCATTACCTGTGACGTCTATTCATGTAACAATATGTTATCTCTGGTTATTAAAGGTATGATATTATGAAAATCTGAAAATACATAAATTGCATTCTTAATGAGTAAAATACCTGTTTCTGGCATTTCAGTGGGCTCTGGATTTGCACAAGCATACCCGATGATTTCAGGATCATCTCCACCCTCAACCCCAGTCACTGGTTTCTCCAGTTCTTGAACATCAGCTTCAAGGTCAGCTCCTTAGAAAGAAAGTTATCAATTTCAGCAGTAAACATGACATATAAATTAGGAAATGTTAATATTAATTTATTGTTTTTTATATGAAAAAAGACTGTAATCTGGTGTGATATGAGTGATAGAAAGATGGACTTCACATCCTTGTTTTTCTGTACTATGAAACTTGTTGTAAATGACAATGTGAAGATCAACCCCAAGACATGTACATTTCCTATATATGACCATAATGTACTAATATGTGTAGAGAGCACCAGCCATCAATGATATCTGAAGTGTACATTATGGATAGGATTTTTATTACCATTAAAATATAATTATATAATCTCAAGTAAACAACATCACATCTAAAGGAACTAGAAAAAGAATAAAGCCCGAAGTCAGAAAGAAGGAAATCAGAAAGATCAGAATGAAAATAAACACAATAGAATTTAAAAAGTAAACACAAAAGATGAAGGGATTAAAGAACATATATGCATACCCCATGGACATGATCAATAGGTTGGTGAAGGCCAAGGGAAGGAGATCTGGGAGTGGGAAGGGGTGGGGGTGGGGGTTGGACACCTGCAATAATGTGAACATTAAAAAATTTTAGTAGCCCCAGGCTCCTCAAATGTGCATGAACAGCAGAGCCTTACGCAGCAGCAACTGCCCGCAACCATCAGAGGAGCAACTACTGCACGTGACCACACGAGGAGCAGCCGCCTCACAACCCCCCCACCCCCCCTTAGAGCAGCCACCACCTGCGACCTCGTGAGGAGCAGCCACTGCTCATGACTGTGCAAGCAGCCACCGCTCTGAAACCACATGAGGAGCAGTTGCCCAGAGACTGCCCAAGCAGTCGCTGCCCCTGACCACCTGAGGAGCAGCCACTGCCCACGACCGCGCGACCTGCCACCAAGTTCACTGCTGCAGGTACAGGCCCGCACGACTCGACATCTAGATCCTTTGGTGAGAGCAAAAATGGGGAGACAGTAGAATAACCCCCAAAGGAAAGAAAAGCAGGAATTGCCAGAAAAGGAACTAACTGAAACGAGGCATGCAATATGTCAGAAAAAGAATTTAGAATAACTGTCATACAATCCATAAACCAGATATATGAGAAAATCAACAACCTATGCAAGAAACAGGAGGAAATAAAGAGTGATATAGCAACAATAAAAAACACTATGAGAACTTTCAAGAGTAGACTAGGAGAAGCAGAGGACTGAATTAGCAAATTAGAAGACAGGGAAGCAAAACACACCCAATCTGAACTGTAATTGGAGAAAAAAATCACAAGACAGGAGGAGAGCCTGAGTGATCTTTTGGAGTACATGAAAGCAGCACCATACATATAAGGGTACCAGAATGACAAGAAAAAGAACAAGGGTTAGAAAAACTATTTGAAGAAATAATGTCAGAAATCTTCCCTGATTTGGGGAACAAAAAAGTCACACAAGCACAGGGAGTCCCAAACAATATGAACTCAAAAAGACCCACAGCAAGACACATCGTAATTATAATGGGAAACGTTCAGGACAAAGAAAGAATCTTAAAGGCTGCAAGAGAGACAGAAAGTTACCTACAAGGGATCTCCCATTAGGTTATAAAATGGTTTCTCAACTGAAACATAATCAGGCCAGAAAGAAATGGAAGGAAGTATATAAAGTGATGCAAAGCAAGGGACTGAATTGAAGAATACTCTATCTAGCAAGGCTATCATTCAAAATTGAAGGGGAAATGAGGAGATTCACAGACAAAAAAGCCTAAGGGAGTTTATGACTACCAAGCCAGCAATGCAAGAAATGCTAAAGGGACTGTTGTATATAAAGAAAAAAAAGGGGGAAGAAGGAACACAGACACACACAAAAAAATGGCTACAAACAAGTGCCTAACAATAATAACTTTAAATGTAAATGGCCTACATGCTCCAATCAAAAGACATGGAGTGGCTGAATGGATAAGAAAACATGACCCATATACATGCTCTCTACAAGAGACCCACCTCAGAACAAGAGACTCACACAGACAGAAAGTGAAGAAATGGAAAAATATCTTTCAGCAAATGAAAATGAAAAAAAAAAGCTGTGGTAGCAATACTTATATCAGACAAAATAGACCTCAGAGTGAAGGCCATAACAAGAGATAAGGAAGGCCACTTCATAATACTAAACGGATTGATACAAGAAGAGGATACAACTCTGGTAAACATATATGCACCCAATGCAGGAGCACCCAAATACATAAAAAAAACTCTTGCCGAAACCGGTTTGGCTCAGTGGATAGAGCGTCGGCCTGTGGACTGAAAGGTCCCAGGTTCGATTCCGGTCAAGGGCATGTACCTGGGTTGTGGGCACATCCCCAGTGGGAGATGTGCAGGAGGCAGCTGATTGATGTTTCTCTCTCATGGATGTTTCTAACTCTCTATCCCTCTCCCTTCCTCTCTGTAAAAAATCAATAACATATATTAAAAAAAAGAAGAAAAAAACTCTTGAAAGATATCAAGGGAGAGATCAACAGCAATACAATCATAGTAGGGGACTTTAATAACCCACTGACATCACTGGATAAATCCTCTAGTCAAAAATCAGCAAAGAAACTGCAATCCTAAATGTCTCACTAGATCAGATGGACTTAATTGACATCTTCAGAACATTTCACCCTAAAGCTACAGAATATACATTCTTCTCAAGTGCACATGGGACATTTTCAAAGATAGACCACATACCTGGTAACAGGCAAAGTCTCTCCAAATTCAAGGAGATTGAAATCATACCTAGCATATTTTCAGACCACAATGGCATAATACTAGAAGTCAACTACAATAAAAACAATAAAAAAATCCAAACACTTGGAGGCTGAATAGCATGCTATTAAACAATGATTGGGTTACTAAAGAGATCAAAGAAGAAATTAAAAACATCCTGGAAACGAATGCTAATGAAAACACACCAATCCAAAATCTATGGGACACAGTGAAAGCAGTCCTGAGAGGGAAATAAACAGCATTACAGGTCTACCTCAAAAACAAAAACAAGGAAAAGGAGAACCAAGATGGCGGCATAGGTTAATGCCAGAGTTTGCTGCTTTGAACAACTACTTCAAAAGTGAAACTAAAAGACAGAACGGACATCACCCAGAACCACAGGAACGCTGGCTGAGTGGAAGTCCTACAACTAGGAGGAAAGAGAAACGCATACGGACACTCAGAGGAGGCGCAGTGCTGAAGTCAAATTCTGAGGTGCGGAGTGCGCGGAGTGGGCTGGCGGCGGAGGGAGCGGTTGGCGTTTTCAATCGGGAGCGAGTCGCAGACTCTAAGCTCCAGATACAGGCGAGTCTTTAGGGACCCAGACTCAAACGGGAGAAGCGGGACTGTCTGGCTTCGGTCAGAGCGAGTGCAGCTTTCTCTCCGAGCTTTGCAGCGGGTGCTGGGACTCAGAGAGGCAGAGCCCCTGGGGACAGGACTGAGAGCCACCATAACTGATCTTTCCAGCCCACCCTGTTGATCCTGTTGGACCCGCCCTGCCCAAGCCCTGCACAGAGGCATTTGCCGGATAGCCTCAGGCAAAGGCTAGATTAGCACCTCCCTAGAGGACAGAAGTTCTCTCACTGCTGACACAGCTGATTCTCATAGCCATTTGGCCTGGAGGTCAAACCCTCCCTGGTATTAGCTACAACAATCAAGGTTTAACTATAAGACTGCGAACAAAGACCACTAGGGGGTGCACCAAGGAAGCATAACAAAATGCGGAGACAAAGAAACAGGACAAAATTGTCAATGGAAGATATAGAGTTCAGAACCACACTTTTAAGGTCTCTCAAGAACTGTTTAGAAGCCACCGATAAACTTAATGAGATCTACAAGAAAACTAATGAGACCCTCGATGTTATATTGGGGAACCAACTAGAAATTAAGCATACACTGACTGAAATAACGAATATTATACAGACTCCCGACAGCAGACCAGAGGAGCGCAAGAATCAAGTCAATGATTTGAAATGCGAGGAAGCAAAAAACACCCAACCGGAAAAGCAATATGAAAAACGAATCCAAAAATGCGAGGATAGTGTAAGGAGCCTCTGGGACAGCTTCAAGCGTACCAACATCAGAATTATAGGGGTGCCAGAAGATGAGAGAGAGCAAGGTATTGAAAACCTATTTGAAGAAATAATGACAGAAAACTTCCCCCACCTGGTGAAAGAAATGGACTTACAGGTCCAAGAAGCGCAGAGAACCCCAAACAAAAGGAATCCAAAGAGGACCACACCAAGACACATCATAATTAAAATGCCAAGAGCAAAAGATAAAGAGAGAATCTTAAAAGCAGCAAGAGAAAGAAACCCAGTTACCTACAAGGGAATACCCATACGACTGTCAGCTGATTTCTCAACAGAATCTTTGCAGGCCAGAAGGGAGTGGCAAGAAATATTCAAAGTGATGAATACCAAGAACCTACAACCAAGATGACTTTATCCAGCAAAGCTATCATTCAGAATTGAAGGTCAGATAAAGAGCTTCACAGATAAGGAAAAGCTAAAGGAGTTCATCACCACCAAACCAGGATTATATGAAATGCTGAAAGGTATCCTTTAAGAAGAGGAAGAGGAAGAAAAAGGTAAAGATACAAATTATGAACAACAAATATGCATCTATGAACAAGTGAATCTAAGAATCAAGTGAATAAATAATCTCATGAACAGAATGAACTGTTGAGTATAATAGAATCAGGGACATAGAAAGGGAATGGACTGACTATTCTTGGGGGGGAAAGGGGTGTGGGAGATGCGGGAAGAGACTGGACAAAAATCGTGCACCTATGGATGAGGACAGTGATTGGGGAGTGTGGGCGGAGGGTGGGGCAGGAACTGGGAGGAGGGGAGATATGGGGGGGGGGGAAAGAGGAACAAATGTAATAATCTGAACAATAAAGATTTAATTAAAAAAAAAACAAAAACAAGAAAAACTGGTAATAATCTAACTCTACAACTTAAAAAATTAGAAAGAGACCAACAAGAAAAGCCCAGAGTGAGCAGAAGGAAGGAGATAATAAAGATCAGAGCAGTAATAAATGAAATAGAGACAAAAAAACAACAATACAAAAGATTAATGAAACCAAGAGCTGGTTCGTTGAAAGGATAAACAAGATTGATGAACCTCTAGCCTGGCTCACCAAGGAACAAAGAGAGAGGAACCAAATAAACAAAATCAGAAATGAAAGAGGTGAAAGAACATCAGGCCCCACAGAAATACAAAAGACCATAAAACAAATACTATGAACTCTACTCCAATAAACTAAACAACCTAGAGGAAATGAACATATTCCTAGAAAAATATGACCTTCCAAAACTCAATCAAGAATAAAAAAATCTCAACAGACCAATAACTAAGGAGGAAATTGAAGCAATCAACAAAAAGCTTCTAGCATTTTTTGATTGGATTATTTATCTTCCCTTTGTTAAGTTGTATGAGTTCTCTGTAAATTCTGGAGATTAAGCCCTTATCAGAAATATCATTGGCAAATATGTTCTCCCATGCAGTGGGCTTTCTTCTGGTTTTGTTGATGGGTTTTTGTGGGGTTTTTTTGCTGTGCAGAAGCTTTTTATTTTTATGTAGTTCCATTTATGCTGGGGTCCTGCCCCAGCGGGTCCAGGGGTCCCCAAAGGCGTAGACGGAGTCGGCGAAGAAGGAATGACACGGAGACAGCGTTCAGTTGATCTCTTGCCAGGCTCTGCCTCCAGGCTCCAAGGCCAGTCCCTGTCTAGGATCCTCCGGCATGCTCTCGCCAGCGAAGTTCTTCTGTCTCTAGAGAATGTTCTGTGTAGGTTCTGTGCCTAGGCTCTGTCTCTCTTGGTCCTGTCTTCCAAGCCCTGTGTCCTTAGTTCTGTGTTCTGAGTTCTGTGTTCTGAATTCTGTCTCCTGAGTTCTGAGTCTTTCTGTCTTGTTACAACTGTATTTATACCAGTTGATTCAATCCTATCAATCTCTATTACAAAGGTTAGGGCGTTTCTTATCTCCATTCCAGGGAGAAAAGATTATGTAGTTTAAGCATGATTGTTCGTAGTTAAAGGGATTAATTACCCGCCTGGCACTTAGTTGAGGGGTTTTATTCCCTCCCTAACTTCAGGGGAAAATCCCTACCTGGGGATTCAACCTTTCTCGGAGAGGTGACTTTGGTTAAAACACAGTGCCAAGAAGGTGAGCAAACATATTAAGAAAAGTATGCCATATATGCCAGGTCCCTTGAAACAGCAAGGATGGACCGGCTCCCGGCAAATTCCCCCTTTTTTATTTTTTAAAAGCAAGCATTAAAAAGAAAAACCTGAAACGCTCTCTTGTATCCATTTTAAGAGTAGGATTGGCGCTTTCTGCTATTACCTGAGTCCTGATCTATCACCCCAGGGAGAGCTTGCCAATCCTGCACTTTCCCGGGGTGGAAAGGCTGCAGTGGGGTTAAGGATAAGGCTCCTTGGGCCTACCTTCTCCCATGCCTCTACATTTACCTTTCCGGCACCTTTCCTTCCTCAGAAAAGCATGGACGTATTTCTTGTATAAAATGTTCTGTCTGACTGGGAGTAACCTTAATTCCTCTGCTAGCAAGCACATATGTTAAAAGATCAATACAGAGTCTTTTTTCTTTAGACTCAGTATGGCACATCTTCTTAATCTAAAGATCAATACAGAGTCTTCTTTCTTTGGACTCAGTATGGCACATCTTCTCAATCTAAGTTCTGTACTATCCACCTTCTTACCCTACTTATCCTCTATAGGGGGGTCTGTAGCACCCTGGTGGAGTCCTATCCGTCCCGAGTGTGGGGTTCTCAATGGGGGGGGGGGCTTACCTAAGGGAATCCTGTTCCAGGGGTTCCCAAAGGTGTGGACGGAGTTGGCGAAGACTATCCACCCTCTTCCTACGGTGGAGTCTGATCCGTCCCGAGTGTGGGGGTTCTCAATGGGGGAGGGGGGCTTACCTAGGGGAATCCTGTTCCAGGCATTCCCAAAGGTGTGGACGGAGTCAGCGAAGACTATCCACCCTCTTCCTACGGTGGAGTCCGATCCGTCCCGAGTGCGGGGCGCTTACTTAGGGGTCCCTGTTCGGGCGCCATATGCCGGGGTCCGACCCCAGGGGGTCCAGGGGTCCCCAAAGGTGTGGACGGAGTCGGCGAAGAAGGAATGACACGGAGACAGCGTTCAGTTGATCAGCAGCCTAGCCAGGATCTCCAGCCAAGTTCTGGTCTTGATCTCCAGAGAGGCTCTGCTTCAGATCTCCAGCCAGGTTCAGTCCGGGTTCTCCAGCCAGGTTCTAGTCAGGCTCTCCTGCCAATCTCCGCAGTCAGGTTCAGTCCAGGATCCCCTGCCATGTTCTCCCGCTAGGCTCTGTCTCTAGGCTCCGAGGCCGGTCCCTCTCCAGGATCCTCCGGCATGCTCTCTCCAGCGAAGTTCTTCTGTCTCTAGTTCTGTGTTCTAAATTCTGTGTTCTGAGTTCTGAGTCTTTCTGTCTTGTTACAACTGTATTTATACCAGTTGATTCAATCCTATCAATCTCTATTACAAAGGTTAGGGCGTTTCTTATCTCCATTCCAGGGAGAAAAGATTATGTAGTTTAAGCATGATTGTTCGTAGTTAAAGGGATTAATTACCCGCCTGGCACTTAGTTGAGGGGTTTTATTCCCTCCCTAACTTCAGGGGAAAATCCCTACCTGGGGATTCAACCTTTCTCGGAGAGGTGACTTTGGTTAAAACACAGTGCCAAGAAGGTGAGCAAACATATTAAGAAAAGTATGCCATATATGCCAGGTCCCTTGAAACAGCAAGGATGGACCGGCTCCCGGCACATTTATTTTCTCCTTAGTCTCCATTGCCCTAGGAGCTGTGTCTGTAAAGATATTACTGCTACATATGTCTGCTATTTTGCTGCCTATTGAGTCTTGTAGGATTTTTATCGTTTCCCATCTTACATTCAAGTCCTTTAGCGATTTTGAGTTGGTGTTTGTGTATGGTGTGAGTTGGTCATCTAGTTTCATTTTTTTTGCACATATTTGTCTAAATTTCCCAGCACTATTTATTAAAGAGACTGTTTTGACTCCATTATATGCTCTTGCCTCCTTTGTCAAATATTAATTGAGCATAATGGCTTGGGTTGATTTCTGGGTTTTCTGTTCTGTTCCATTGGTTTCTATGTCTGTTCTTGTGCCAGTACCAGGCAGTTTTGAGAACCGTGGCTTGGTAATATAGCTTGATATCTGGTATTGTGATTCCTCCAACTTTGTTCTTCTTTCTCAGGATTGCTGTGGCTATTCGGGGTCGTTTTTAAATTCCAGATGAATTTTTGGAGAGTTTGTTCTAGATCTTTGAAATATGCTGTTGGTATTTTAATGGGTATTGCATTGAATCTATAGATTGCTTTGGGTATTGTGGACATTTTAATGATAAACAATCCAATCAAAAAATGGGCAACGGACCTAGATAGATACTTTTTGAAAGTGGACATACAGAAGGCAAAGAGATATATGAAAACATACTCAAAATCACTAATTGTCTGAGAGATGCAATAAAAATTAATATTTCAAGAAAAACTATTTTAAATATACCAACATTAGCATTTCATTTTTAAATCCATTCATCTGCTGATGGGCACTTAGGCTGTTTCCAGATCTTAGCTATGGTGAATTGTGCTGCTATGAACATAAGGGTGCATATATCCTTTCTGATTGGTGTTTCTGATTTCTTGGGATATATTCCTAGCAGTGGGATCACTGGATCAAATGGGAGTTCCATTTTTAACTTTTTGAGGAAACTCCATATGGGGATGCAAAGATGGTACAATATCCGCAAATCAATAAACATGATACATCACATAAACAAATTGAAAGAAAAAAACCACATGGTTATATCAATTGATGCAGAAAAAGCATTTGACAAAATCCAACACCCATTTCTGATAAAAACTCTCAGCAAGGTGGGAATAGAAGGATCATACCTCAACATAATAAAAGCCATATATGACAAACCCACAGCCAACATCATACTCAATGGACAAAAACTAAAATCATTTCCCCTAAGAACAGGAACAAGATAGGGATGCCCACTCTCACCACTCCTGTTCGACATAGTACTGGAAGTATTAGCCATTGCAATTATACAAGAAGAAATAAAAGGCATCCAAATTGGAAAAGAAAAAGTAAAACTGTCCTTATTCGCAGATGACATGATATTATACACAAAAAACCCTAAAGACTCCATCAAAAAACTATTAGACTTAATAAATGAATTTGGCAATGTAGCAGGATACAAAATTAATGCCAAGAAATCTATGGCATTTCTATACACCAATAGTGAACTTACAGAAAGAGAGACTAAAAAAGCAATCCCATTTATCATCGCACCAAAAAAATTAAGCTACCTAAGAATAAACTTAACTAAAGAGGTAAAAGACATCTACGCAGAAAAGTACAGGACGATGAAAAAAGAGATAGAGGAAGACATAAACAGATGGAAGAACATACCGTGTTCATGGATTGGTAGAATCAACATCATTAAAATGTCCATACTACCCAAAGCAATCTATAAATTCAACGCACTTCCCATTAAAATACCAACGTCATACTTCAGAGATCTAGAACGAACTCTCCAAAAATTCATCTGGAATAAAAAAAGACCCCGAATAGCTGCAGCAATCCTGAAAAAGAACAAAGTAGGTGGGATCTCAATACCAGATATCAAGTTGTATTACAAAGCCACTGTTCTCAAAACTGCCTGGTACTGGCACAAGAATAGGCGAATAGATTAATGGAATAGTATAGAGAGCCCAGAAATAGACCCGAACCAATATGCTCAATTAATATTTGACAAAGGAGGCAAGAGCATACAATGGAGCCAAGACAGTTTCTTCAAGAAATGGTGTTGGGAAAATTGGACAGATACATGCAAAAAAGTGAAACTAGACCACCAACTTACACCATACACAAAAATAAACTCAAAATGGATAAAGGACTTAAATGTAAGATGGGAAACCATAAAAATACTAGAGGAATCCAAAGGCAACAAAATCTCAGACATATGCCGAAGCAATTTCTTCACTGATACAGCTCCTAGGGCAGTGATGGTGAACCTATGACACGTGTGTCAGAGGTAACACACGAACTCATTTTTTGGTTGATTTTTCTTTGTTAAATGGCATTTAAATATATAAAATAAATATCAAAAATATAAGTGTTTGTTTCACTATGGTTGCAAATATCAAAAAATTTCTATATGTGACACGACACCAGAGTTAAGTTAGGGTTTTTCAAAATGCTGACACGCCAAGCTCAAAAGGTTCGCCATCACTGTCCTAGGGCATTGGAAACTAAAGAGAAAATAAACAAATGAGACTACATCAAAATAAAAAGCTTCTGCACAGCAAAAGAAACCACCAACAAAACAACAAGAAAGTCCACTGCATGGGAGAACATATTTGCCAATGTTATCAATGATAAGGGTTTAATCTCCAACATTTATAGGGAACTCATACAACTTAACAAAAGGAAGATAAACAATCCAATCAAAAAATGGGCAAAGGACCTAAATAGACACTTTTCAAAAGGGGACATTCAGAAAGCCAAAAGAAGTATGAAAACATGCTCAAAGTCAGTAATCATCCGAGAAATGCAAATCACAACAACAATGAGGTACCATCTCACACCCGTCAGAACATTTATCATCAACAAATCAACAAATGACAAGTGCTGGAGAGAATGTGGAGAAAAAGGAACACTCATGCACTGCTGGTGGGAATGCAGGCTGGTGCAGCCACTATGGAAGACAGTATGAACTACTTCTCAATGAGTCAAGTGCTCAGGCTCAGTTTTCTCACTTATAAAATGGGGCTACCATCCCTGTACAAATAGGCTTGGTTTCAGGTGTTCTATGATGGGCTGACGTGGCCCTCTGCCCAGGCTGATAAACACTGCTTACACTTGTGATGTAATAACTGAGAAGGCCACTCAAAACGTTTTAAGATGAACTAATTAAAATAGAAAACAAACACACATTTTTGTAGTTAAAACTATACAGTTTGCTCTGGTTTAGCAAGGATTGTACGTTCAAGAACACAACATAAATTATGTAGAGGGAAAACTCATAGTGAAAGAGTGTGCACAGCTGTAAATGATACAACCTTAAAATTTTCAACCAATTTCCAGGAAATGTTTGCATTGCTTTTTTTCTTAAATATATTTTTATTGACTTCAGAGAGGAAAGGAGAGGTAGAGAGAGAGATAGAAACTCAATGATGGGAGAGAATCATCGATTGGCTGCATTATGCATGTCCCACACTGGGGATCAAACCCGCAACTTGGACATACGCCCTGACCAGAATCTAACCTGACCTCCCAGTTCATAGGTTGCTGCCCAGTCACCGAGCCATGCCAGCGGGCTGCACAGCTTTTTTATGCTTTCTTTCCCAAAGCTATGGTTTGTCACAATACATGATAGACAGACAGATTCCCAGCTCCCCACAGTCTTCTTTCCCTTCACCTTGAACCTCAGGTGCTCCTGCATGTGCTTGCTCTTCATCAGGTGCAATATCCTGACTCTCAGTGGGTGGCTCCTCTTGTTGAGGTTGTTCATCCCTGGGCTGCTGGTCCTGGGGGGAAGGGGGGGTGCGTGTGTGTGTGAGAAAATAAAAAGTTTTGTTGTTAATACATGACAATCATAAAAATATACATAATATACACACACATACACATAATCATGAATAAGAATAAAGGCATTTTATAGACATGATATATATATTCTTAATATTGTTTCTCTTCCCTCTGCCTGGTTCCTTGGAGAGGAGCTGCCCACAGGACTTCTGAAGCTCTTTTAAACTCTCCTGGGATGGATGTGGGCAGTCCGTGTTAATAAGCACGAGAACGGAGTCATAGGGGATATTTCCACTGGCAATACCAGAGTGGAAACCTCCTGGATCAAGGTTTCCTTCCTAAGGACTCCTCCTGGGCCAATGTTACTCCCTTATCAGCATGGAAACTTTTAACACTGTACCTAAAGGCATTCAACAAAACTTACAGAAAAATACATTTCTGGTCATAGACAGTTCAAATATCAAAGCACTCACAGCCACGGCTCCAACTGGCTGATCTGATTCTTCATCTTCTACTAGTATTGAACTCCAATCGAGCCTTGGTGTTATATGCCGATTCATATTTCACACTGAGAGTAGAACATTTTGATTAGGAAAATGTACTTAAGAGGATAACTAGACCACCTCCATGGCTAAATGTTTTCTTTCATTTTTTAATTTATTTGTTTTTATACTTGAAATTCCATTTTGATTTCTATTTTTGTGTTCCCAAGTCATTATTAACATTTTATTGAAATAATTGGGGTGACATTTGTTAATAGAATTACATATAGGCTTCATTTAAACAATTCTATAATTCATCACCTCTATGTTGTAATGTGTCTTTATCATGCAAATTGCAGTCTCCTTTTGTCACATTTATCACCCTTTACCCTCTTCCACCTCTCCCGCCCCCTTTTCCCTCTTGTAATAACCATACAGCTGTCTGTGTCCATGAGGTTTTTTGTTTAAGCCCTTCACCTTTTTCAACCAGCCCACCTACACCCTCCCCTCTAACAGCTGTCAGTCTGCTTTCTGTGTCTATGAGTCTGTTTCTATTTTATTTGTTTGTTCACGTTCATTAGATTCCACATGTAAATGAAACCATGTTCCTGGGTAGGAAGAATTAACATCATTAAAATGTCCATACTACCCAAAGCAATCTATTAGAATACCAATGGTGCATTTCTAGAACAAATATTTCACAGAATGATATGGAACCACAACAGACTCAGAATAGCCACAGCAACTTTAAGAAGAAAATTGGAGGCATCATCCTGTCTGATATCATACTGCAAAGCCACAGCAATCTAAACAGCATGGGCTTGCAAAGAAACAGATATATACAGGGTGTACCCACAAATGTATACACACACTTTGATCAACTACAAAGGCAGTGTTTATTAAACTACATGTCATTTACATTTAACAGCTATTAGCTGTTAAAGTCTGCCTACAGTTTTTGGGATACCTTATAGATGAAAGGAAAAAATTAAAGAGCCAAAAATTATTATTTTTAAAACTTACAGTTTAGTTTAAGTTTGAAAACACTTTAAAAAGGAAGACCCAGCGTAAGTAAGTGAAAGTGCACAGGCTTTGCGGTTATACCAAATACAGGGGCTTGCCAAGCCACTATGTCGTGGCCATGCTGGTGGCGTCATCACCTCGGGCAGGTGAGAAAGATGACACCCGGCTTCCCGTTTTCGGAGACACGTGGGAAAATGCTGCTTGAAAGCCCGCTGGAGTGACTACTGCTCCTGCCACACGCCCAGCGAGGAGGCCCCTTCCCCCGGAAGTTCAGCTGCATCAGCCGGGAAGGCTCGGGCTGTGCGTGCGGCCTGTGCTGCCTTCACATGACCAGGAGGCAGCGGTGACTACAAGCGACACATGGGGCTGTGCCCGCTGCTCCCGCGGCCCCTGCTTGGTGCCTACACATCTCGGGGCGCAGGCCCAGGGCCTCGCAGGGCAGTCCCGCAGCACCCCGTTCCTAGGCCCTTCCTTGACCGCCCGCCCCCCCCCCCCCCCCCGCATGACCAGGAGGCAGCGGTGACTACAAGCGATACACGGGGCTGTGCCCGCTTCTCCCGCGGCCCCTGCTTGGTGCCTACACATCTCGGGGCGCAGGCCCAGGGCCTCGCAGGGCGGTCCCGCAGCACCCCGTTCCTAGGCCCTTCCTTGACCGCCCCCCCCCCGCATGACCAGGAGGCAGTTGTGACTACAAGCGATACACGGGGCCGTGCCCGCTGCTCCCGCGGCCCCTGCTTGGTGCCTACACATCTCGGGGCGCAGGCCCAGGGCCTCGCAGGGCAGTCCCGCAGCACCCCGTTCCTAGGCCCTTCCTTGACCGCCCCCTCCCCCCCACCCGCCCAGGGCCCCGCGGAGGGCTGTGGGTTCTGTTCTGTGGGCCGTGCCAGGTGAATTCCAGGACCCAGACACCTGTAATAATGTCCGCCAAACCCTCTACCTGGCCCCTGCCCTCGCAGGCCCAGCACCCTCCTAGTCCGGGTCACGCCAGGGCTTCGAGGCCCACGGCCGCCATGATGGCTGAGAGGAGAAAGGCGCTGACCTCGAGGCCCTTCCTCCTAGGAGGCCACGGAACCCGCAGCCCCGCCCCACCGAAGCCCGCGGGCCTTCCCCTCACACTCTCCCACAGTTAGAGTCCCGGAGGGCCGCTCTGGGCACCTACCAGTTGAGTCTCAGGTAACGAGAAAGAATTGAAATGAAGGAACGCAGCGACCTTTCGCCTGCTCTTCTCCCGGAACTCGGACTGCAAAGCACGTGTGCAGCAACGGATGTGAGCTGATATGCACATGCGCGGCAGTGGGCGTGCGGGGCAATTGGCATGGTCTGAATTGGGCATGCGTAGCTATGGCATTCACAGATAAGAGCATGGGCATCTAGGCACCCGCGCAGGAATGAGCATGTGTATCTAGGATCCCGAGCATCTAAGAGCATGCGCATCTAGGAGCACGCGCATCTAGGAGCACGCGCACGTGTGAGCATTCACTTTGATTTGATATCCTGATGCAGAAGCTGAGGTTGAGTATAAGAGCATTGAAATCTCTAGGTCAGCCCTGGTCAAGGAAACGGACTTGAAGTGTGGTTTTGCCCTTCCCCCAATCTTTCTTTTGCTTTCAGAAACTTTGTGAACAGACAGGCTAAGTTTAACCTTCATGGAGAATGTGTCTCAAAAACGTGGCCATGACAAAAACATATTTTAATACCATGTTTACACGTATATTTGGACGAATCACTTCCTTCTGTAATTTTGAGTTTTGTGTCATGCATAGAAGGAATTTGTTCACTTCCATAAATTAAATACATTCACCCTGTTTTCTTTTTTTTCTTTCTTTTTAAACAAATATATTTTATTGTTTTTTTACAGAGAGTAAGGGAGCGGGATAGAGAGTTAGAAATATCGATCAGCTGCCTCCTGCACACCTCCCACTGGGGATGTGCCCACAACCAAGGGACATGCCCTTGACTGGAATCGAACCTGGGAACTTTCAGTCCTCAGGCGGATGCTCTATCCACTGAGCCAAACCGGTCACGGCTCTCCCTGCTTTCTTAACTTCTTTGCTTGTGTTACTGTGCATACATCTCCAGAGGGTAAACAATTTCTCTGAATATACCTGTGGTCATTCAGTCAGTGTACGGTTTAGCAATACCATTAAATAACCGTGCTAGGATTTAGGCTCAGTCCTCTTGTCATATGGTGTACAGCAGTATAGCATCCTGTACTCTACTTCCCAAATATCAGACCAACAACTTACTATGCAAAGATGACTACTGCCTAACACTGACAGCGAATTACACTACTTAGAGCCTTAGGAGAGTCTCAGAAGTGACAGGGTAGGAGAGATATTTATTCACTTTTTCACATATGGTGTAAAGCATGTTTTTCCATCTGGGGTGAGACTGAGATTAGGATTGTGTAAGAATGGTGACATAATGGTTTAGTGTTTGTGGACACTAGAAAGCAAATTTTGTAAGACAAATTTTTCCTCGAGTGTTGGAATTGAAAAATGCCATTTGGGCTTTTCTTATGAAGAGTCAATGTTTCTTTGGGGTAGTTGCTGTAATGAGGAGTAAAGATATGCAACTTTTATGTTATTAGGAAGGAGATTCCTGGGTCAGTATAGTTATGTTGAAGAAGACAATGAAATACAAAGTGATGTTAATGTAGACAGTAGCTATGTGCAGGTTTCCATTCCATTAATTTTACATAACATCAGTTTTATGTGGGAAGTACTATATAAGAGTGAAAGACAGGAAGGGAACAAAAATTAGGAAGTTGTTTTTGTAAGTTAAGATACACTGTTGCACTGACTGCTATATATTCATCCATTGAGATTTTTTTTGTGTGTGTGTTTTTAATTTATCTTTATTATTGAGAGTATTACAGATGTCCCCCCACCCTTTTGCCCCCAGTTCCCCCTTCCATCTGGTTCCTGCCCCTCCCTGGCCTTCACCACCCTATTGACTGTGTACATGGGTTATGCATATATGCATATAACTTCTTTTTGGTTGTTGTTGTTGTTTATTTATTTATTTATTTTTTAATTAAATCTTTATTGTTCAGATTATTACATTTGTTCCTCTTTTTTCCCCCCATAGCTCCCCTCCTCCCAGTTCCCGCCCCACCCTCCGCCCTCACTCCCCACCCACTGTCCTCATCCATAGGTGCACGATTTTTCTCCAGTCTCTTCCCGCATCTCCCACACCCCTTTCCCCCCCAAGAATAGTCAGTCCATTCCCTTTCTATGTCCCTGATTCTATTATGATCACCAGATTATTTATTCACTTGATTCTTAGATTCACTTGTTGATAGATGCATGTTTGTTGTTCATAATTTGTATCTTTACCTTTTTCTTCTTCTTCCTCTTCTTAAAGGATACCTTTCAGCATTTCATATAATCCTGGTTTGGTGGTGATGAACTCCTTTAGCTTTTCCTTATCTGTGAAGCTCTTTATCTGACCTTCATTTCTGAATGATAGCTTTGCTGGATAAAGTCATCTTGGTTGTAGGTTCTTGGTATTCATCACTTTGAATATTTCTGCCATTCCCTTCTGGCCTGCAAAGTTTCTGTTGAGAAATCAGCTGACAGTCGTATGGGTATTCCCTTGTAGGTAACTGGGTTTCTTTCTCTTGCTGCTTTTAAGATTCTCTCTTTATCTTTTGCTCTTTGGCATTTTAATTATGATGTGTCTTGGTGTGGTCCTCTTTGGATTCCTTTTGTTTGGGGTTCTCCGCGCTTCCTGGACCTGTACGTCCATTTCTTTCACCAGGTGGGGGAAGTTTTCTGTCATTATTTCTTCAAATAGGTTTTCAATACCTTGCTCTCTCTCATCTTCTGGCACCCCTATAATTCGGATGTTGGGACAGCTTAAAGCGTACATTGAATCAACAATGGCCTAATTATTTTTATTATTATTTTTTATTGCTTAAAGTATTACAAAGGGTATTACATATGTGTCCATTTTCCCCCCTGCCCTAGACAGTCCCCTAGCCTCCCCTATCCCCCAGTGTCTTATGTCCATTGGTTATGCTTATATGCATGCATACAAGTCCTTTAGTTGATCTCTTACCCCCCTACCTCCTGCCCCCCACCCCTCCCCGGCCTTCCCGCTGCAGTTTGACAATCTGTTTGAGGCAGCTCTGCCTCTGTATCTATTATTGTTCAAAAGTTTATAATGGTCTCTATTATCCATGAATGAGTGAGATTATGTGGTATTTTTCCTTCATTGACTGGCTTATTTCACTTAGCATAATGCTCTCCAGTTCCATCCATGACATTGCAAATGGTAAGAGTTCCTTCCTTTTTAGAGCAGCATAGTATTCCATCGTGTAGATGTACCAGAGTTTTCTAATCCATTCGTCTACTGATGGGCACTTAGGCTGTTTCCAGATCTTAGCTATGGTGAATTGTGCTGCTATGAACATAGGGGTGCATATATCCTTTCTGATTGGTGTTTCTGGTTTCTTGGGATATATTCCTAGAAGTGGGATCACAGGGTCAAATGGGAGTTCCATTTGTAGTTTTTTGAGGAAACGCCATACTGTCTTCCATAGTGGCTGCACCAGTCTGCATTCCCACCAGCAGTGCACAAGTGTTCCTTTTTCTCCACATCCTCTCCAGCACTTGTCATTTGTTGATTTGTTGATGATAGCCAGTCTGACAGGTGTGAGATGGTACCTCATTGTTGTTTTGATTTGCATTTCTCAGATGATTAGTGACTTTGAGCATGTTTTCATATGTCTCTTGGCTTTCTGAATGTCCTCTTTTGAAAGGTGTCTATTTAGGTCCTTTGCCCATTTTTTGATTGGATTGTTTATCTTCCTTTCGTTAAGTTGTATGAGTTCCCTATAAATTTTGGAGATTAGGCCCTTATCCGATATGACATTGGCAAATATGTTTTCCCACACACTGGGTTTTCTCGTTGTTTTGTTGATGGTTTCTTTTGCTGTGCAGAAGCTTTTTATTTTTTTATTTTTTTATTTATTTATTTATTTATTTATTTTTTTATTGCTTAAAGTATTACAAAGGGTATTACATATGTATCCATTTTATCCCCCCGCCCTAGACAGTCCCCTAGCCTCCCCTATCACCCAGTGTCTTATGTCCATTGGTTATGCTTATATGCATGCATACAAGTCCTTTAGTTGATCTCTTACCCCCCTACCTCCTGCCCCCCAACCCTCCCCGGCCTTCCCGCTGCAGTTTGACAATCTGTTTGAGGCAGCTCTGCCTCTGTATCTATTATTGTTCAAAAGTTTAGAATGGTCTCTATTGTCCATGAATGAGTGAGATCATGTGGTATTTTTCCTTTATTGACTGGCTTATTTCACTTAGCATAATGCTCTCCAGTTCCATCCATGACGTTGCAAATGGTAAGAGTTCCTTCCTTTTTACAGCAGCATAGTATTCCATCGTGTAGATGTACCACAGTTTTCTAATCCATTCATCTACTGATGGGCACTTAGGCTGTTTCCAGATCTTAGCTATGGTGAATTGTGCTGCTATGAACATAGGGGTGCATATATCCTTTCTGATTGGTGTTTCTGGTTTCTTGGGATATATTCCTAGAAGTGGGATCACAGGGTCAAATGGGAGTTCCATTTTCAGTTTTTTAAGGAAACTCCATACTGTCTTCCATAGTGGCTGCACCAGTCTGCATTCCCACCAGCAGTGCACAAGTGTTCCTTTTTCTCCACATCCTCTCCAGCACTTGTCGTTTGTTGATTTGTTGATGATAGCCAGTCTGACAGGTGTGAGATGGTACCTCATTGCTGTTTTGATTTGCATCTCTCGGATGATTAGTGACTTTGAGCATGTTTTCATATGTCTCTTGACTTTCTGAATGTCCTCTTTTGAAAGGTGTCTATTTAGGTCCTTTGCCCATTTTTTGATTGGATTGTTTATCTTCCTTTTGTTAAGTTGTATGAGTTCCCTATAAATTTTGGAGATTAGGCCCTTATCAGATATGTCATTGGCAAATATGTTTTCCCACACAGTGGGTTTTCTCGTTGTATTGTTGATGGTTTCTTTTGCTGTGCAGAAGCTTTTTATTTTGATGTAGTCCCATTTGTTCATTTTTTCTTTAGTTTCAAGTGCCCTAGGAGCTGTATCAGTGAAGAAATTGCTTCGGCATATGTCTGAGATTTTCTTGCCTTTGGATTCTTCTAGAATTTTTATGGTATCCTGTCGTACATTTAAGTCCTTTATCCATTTTGAGTTTATTTTTGTGTATGGTGTAAGTTGGTGGTCTAGTTTCATTTTCTTGCATATATCTGTCCAATTTTCCCAACACCATTTATTGAAGAGACTATCTTGGCTCCATTGTATGTTCTTGCCTCCTTTGTCAAATATTAATTGAGCATATTAGTTCAGGCCGATTTCTGGGCTCTCTATTCTATTCCATTGATCTATACGCCTATTCTTGTGCCAGTACCAGGCAGTTTTGAGAACAGTGGCTTTGTAATACAACTTGATATCTGGTATTGAGATCCCACCTACTTTGTTCTTTTTCAGGATTGCTGCAGCTATTCGGGGTCTTTTTTTATTCCAGATGAATTTTTGGAGAGTTCGTTCTAGATCTCTGAAGTATGACGTTGGTATTTTAATGGGAAGTGTGTTGAATTTATAGATTGCTTTGGGTAGTATGGACATTTTAATGATGTTGATTCTACCAATCCATGAACACGGTATGTTCTTCCATCTGTTTATGTCTTCCTCTATCTCTTTTTTCATCGTCCTGTACTTTTCTGCGTAGATGTCTTTTACCTCTTTAGTTAAGTTTATTCCTAGGTAACTTAATTTTTTTGGTGCGATGGTAAACGGGATTGTTTTTATAATCTCTCTTTCTGTAAGTTCACTATTGGTGTATAGAAATGCCTCAGATTTCTTGGGGTTAATTTTGTATCCTGCTACATTGCCAAATTCATGTATTAAGTCTAGTAGCTTTTTGATGGAGTCTCTAGGGTTTTGTATGTATAATATCATGTCGTCTGCAAATAAGGACAGTTTTAGTTCCTCTTTCCCAATTTCGATGCCTTTTATTTCTTCTTCTTTCGGAATTACAATGGCTAATACTTCCAGTACTATGTTGAACAGGAGTGGTGAGAGGGGGCATCCCTGTCTTGTTCTTGTTCTTAGGGGAAATGGTGTTAGTTTTTGTAACAATGGCCTAATTATTAATGCACATTAAAACCACATTAATCTCTTCCTGCATTAATAATTCCTACACTACATAGAGGCTCCTTACACTATCTTCGTATTTTTGGATTCTTTTATCATTTTGCATTTCCAGTTGGTTGTTTTTTGCTTCTTCGAATTTCGAATCTTTGACTTGATTCTTGTGCTCCTCTGGTCTGCTGTTGGGTGTCTGTATAATATTCTTTATTTCAGTCAGTGTATGCTTAATTTCTAGTTGGTTCTTTATCACAACGTCGAGGGTCTCATTAGATTTCTTGAGGATCTCACTACATTTATCGGCGGCTTCTAGACAGTTCTTGAGAGACCTTAAAAGTGTGGTTTTGAGCTCTATATCTTCCATTTCTGACATTTGCGTCCTGTTTCTTTGTCTCCGCATTTTTTTTATCTTTTCTTGGTGCACCCCCTAGTGGTCTTTGTGCGCAGTCTTGTTGTAGTTAAGCCTTGATTGTTGTCAGCAATAGTGGGGGTGATTTGACCTCCAGGCTAACTGGCTATGAGAGTCAGCTGTGTCTGCAGTGGGAGAGCTTCTGTGCTGGATCTCTAGGTCGGTGCCAATGTAGCATTTGCCTGAGGCTATCGGGCAAATGGCTCTGTGCAGGGCTTGGGCGGGGCAGGTCCCCAGGGATCTACAGGGCAGGTGGAGCAAGCAGTTATGGCTGCTCTCAGTTCCGTCCCTAGGGGCTCTGCCTCACAGAGTCCCAGCAACCGCTGCAAACCTCGGAGAGAAAGCTGCCTTCGAGTTCCGACCAAAGCCAGACAGTCCCGCTTCTCCAGTTTGAGTCTTGGTCCCCAGAGACTTGCCCGGATTTGGAGCTCAGAGTCTGAAACTCCCTCCCGATTGAAAACAACAACCGCGCCCTCCGCCGCCAGCCCGCTCCGTGCACGCACTCCGCACCTGAGTATTTCACTTCAGCCCTGCGCCTCCTCTGAGTCTGGGTATGATATTCTCTTTCCTCCTAGTTGTATAATTTCCACTCAGCCAGCCTTCCTGTGGTTCTGGATGATGTCCGTTCTGTCTTTTAGTTGTTTTTTGAAGTGGTTGTTCGAGGCAGCAATCTCCGGTGTTAACCTATGCCGCCATCTTGGTTTCTCTCTCCATATCTAGATTTTTGTTTTTAATTTTTATTAATTTTAGAGAGAAGAAGGGAGATAAAGAGGTAGAGATAGATAAATAGATAGATAGAGTGAGAAACACTGATGTGGGAGAGAAACATCCATATGCTGTTGTGGGGAGCCGATATAGGGTTAAGCCTCGGACTGACCTGTTGTCAAAGTCAGAAACAAGTCTCAGCTTAGAGGGCACAGTCCTCTTAGCATAATTAGGCTTGACCTTATGACACTCCCCAGATCTTATCTGGGAAGCTAATGGGCTTAGGGAAGTGCAGGAAGTGGCCCAAACAAGTGAAACTCACAAGAACTGTGTAACTATGGTAACTGCTACCTTGTTTACCTCTGACTATAAAATAAAGGCTCAGCTTGCCTCGTGGATCTTTCTCTGTGGCCTCAGCCAGGCACAAGAATATCCACAGAGACTGAAGAGAGCTAGAGAGTTCTGACTGCTGTCTCCATGTAAAATATTCTTCGCCAACTCCATCCACACCTTTGGGAAACCCTGGACCACTGGGCCTGGACCCCGGCACCCCAATATTTCCAAATTATCTCTTGTCTCTTTTCTTTCATTTGTGTGCAGGTCCTCTTCCAGATCCTGAACCCTGAACCATGCAGGACGTGGAGGGAAACATTTACAACATGCTGCCTCCTGCCATGCCTCAATAGGAGTTCACATTCACAACCTCTGTATGTATCCTGACCCAGAATCTAATCAGCTATGTTTCCATGTGTAGGACGACACCCTAACCAACTGAGCTATATGGACTAGGGCCATTGAGCTTCTTTTAAAAACCGTGAGTGGAGTACTGGAGGGGTCTTAATGAATCAGTCAAATCAATCTTTCTCTCTTCTCTTCTCTCTCTCTCCTGTCCATCTTCCCTTCCTCCTTCCACCCTTCTTCCCTTCCTCCTTTTGTCTCTCCCCCCCTTTTTCTAAAATGCTAGGAATTGTGGTTCTTCTAAAAATAATTTTATTAAGAGTTTAAACTGTTATAATTCTGGTTCTTTAATTTAGCTTATATTTTGTGTTTATTGATCTTTCTCATCAAGGTCACTACCATTACCCATTTTTACTTCACTTTCCCCTCTTAACTACAATTTTTAGTGTAGTGCATTCAAGGACTGCGCAAAGAATGGGAGGTAGTGATTTCTAAATTTAGACTTTCTGTAAGCACCTAAATAACTAACTGTCAAATGCATGCAATCAGATGATTTACTAGCTGTGGGTCATGAGGACATGGTCTTTGATGATTCCTGAACTGCTCCCCTCTACTTCAAATGGCAGACTTCAATGTGATGCCAATCTTTAACTTTTTGTCACCATTCCTGTGGAAAATAACCACTGTCCACCTTGATATAGGGGTATAATTGGATAGAAGCGAGTCGAGAAGTAGCTCTGGTGGCACACAGAAAGCAGCAAAAATAGGAAAGATAGTGTAGAGGTACTCTTGGTACAGTCCTATGTGGGCTGTGTGCACTGTCCTGTTGTAGTTGAGACTTGATTGCTGTTATCACTGGGAATAACTGACCCCAGGCAAATTGACTGTGAGTACCAACTGTGACTACAGCAGAGTAGCTGCTGTGCAGGAGACAGCCCTATGAAGCAGGACTTGCTTCAGTGGGGCTTTGGTGCTCACTGAGTCTGCCCCTTGAGTGTGTCACTTGTGGATGTGGTAGAGTTGTAATTTGATGTGGTCTGAAGCTATCTACTGGGTGCACTGGCTGCTGGACCTCCTGAAAGGTGCAATGTCAGCCACTGCCTGTGCCCTGCCTGGGGCCACCTGGCACAAGCTACAGAGCAATCTGAAGATGGCTGCTACTTGTTTTGGGCTTGAAGATGCCTAGGAGAGACCAAGTTGTGAACCATGGCAAGCTGCTGCTGGTGCATTGCCTGGGGCCACTTATTGAGGGGTACAGAGCATGCTGAGTCCAGCTGCTACTTGTTTGAGATATTTTAGAAAAGTCTGAACCTGAACCAGGACAGGCCATTCACATTGAAAAGCCACTGCAAACAGCTTAGGTTGGGGCTGCAAATTGGGTGGGGCAGGATCTCAGGGCATCACCACTCTCACCCCTGCTACTCTATATGGCATTGACATTTTCAGCCATTCAGTAAGGCAAGAAAGGGAAAGAAATCATTTATAGATTGGGAAGTAGGAAGTACAGCTATTCTAATTCACAGATGACATGATTATCTACATAGAAAAATTTTGTGAAATCTATAAAAAATATTCATAGAAGTTAAATGTGAGTTAAGCGACTTTGCAGGATATAAGTCCCACAGACAAAAAGTGAACTCATTTCCATAAAGTAGTAATGAACTATTGTAAACAAATATTTTAAAAAACCAATACAATTTATTCTGTTGTTGGCAAAGTAGGATTATATTTGTGAGTATGCGAAACACAAAGTTTATTCTTGTGTTATTATTTATTTTTAATTATTGTATTATTCATCATTGTTATATATTGGACAGGTACATGCAAAAAAAAAAAAAAAAGAAAAAGAAAATAGATCACCAACTTACCCCATATGCATGAAGAAACTCAAAATGGATAAAAGACTTAAATGTAAGTCATGAAACCATAAAAATCCTAGAAGAAACCATAGGCAGCAAAATCGCAGACATCTCTCCTAGCAATATGTTTACAGATACATCTCCTAAGGCAAAAGAAACTAAGGAGAAAATAAACAAATGGGATGGGGTGGTGGGTGGTGGTGGTGGTGGTGGTGTGTGTGTGTAAATGAAAAGTTTTGTTGTTAATACATGCCAATGATATAAGTATAAGTAATACATACATATTTAATAAGAATAAAGACATTTATAAACATGATATATTTATTTTTGTTGTTAATCTTCACCTGAGGAAATGTTTCTGATCTTTTTTAGAGAGAGTGGGAGGGAGGGAGGGAGGAGGCAGAACAGAGAGGAATCATATATGAGAGAGTCACATCGATAGTTTGCCTCCCGCATGTGCCCTGATCTATGGAATCTGCAACCCAGGTATGTCCTCTTGGCCTGGAATTGAACATCTGACAGTGCTGCATGGGCCAACACTTTAAACAATGAGCAACATCAGCCAGCGCATGATATATTTATTAATGATGTTTTTCTTCTCTCAGCTTGCCTCCTCCAAGAGGAGCTGCCCACAAGAGCTTTAGAAGCTCTTTCAAACTCTGTTGAAATCCATGTGGGCAGTCGGTTGTTAAAAAGCAGGAGAAAGGTGTCATAGGGGATATTTCCACTGGTAACTACAGAATGGAAACCTCCTAAAACAATTTCTCCTTCCTAATGAATTCTCCTGGATCAATGCTTCCCTCTCCTTACCAGAACGGAAGCTTTCCCCACTTTATATTCTTTAAACAAAACTTTCATAAAAATAAATTTCTGGTAATAGACAACATCAAATACTGGAGGACTCACAGCCATGGGTTCAACTATCTGCGGAGACTCTTCATCTCCTAGTATTATTTTCCATAAGGATCTTGATGTCATTTGGCACTTTTTATGCATGAGTTGATAGGTCTTTCAGGTAGTTCTGAAGTTAACAATAAAGTCATTTACAACTTTTATCTTCTTAGGCAAGAGATTCCTGCATTAATAAAATTAAGCTGATGAAGCCAGTGGAATACAACTCTTGTTAATGTAAACAACACTTTGTGCTCAGGTTTCTATTCTATTACTTTTACATATCTTATCAGTTTGGTGTGGTTAGCAGTATTTGTAAGGCAAGGAGAGGAAGTGGACCCTAATCAGAAGGCAGTACTTTGTAAGTAAATTAGGATATATTGTTGCACTAACTCCTATGTATTTCATCCACTGGGTTTCTCTTTTAAATTTTTTTTATTGAATTTATTGGGGTGATATTGGTTAATAAAATTACGCAGGTTTTAAGTGTACAATTCTATAATAAATCATCTGTATATTATATTTTGCATTCACTACCCAAAGTCAAGTCTCCTTCTGTCAGCATTTATCTGCCTTTTACCCTATTCTACCTGCCCACCCCAACCACCCTTTCTCTCTGGTAATCACTATAATGTTGTCTGTGTCTATGAGTTATTATTATTAATTTTTTCTTAATTCTTTCACCTTTTTTTACCCAGTCCCCCAATACCCTCCCCTTTGACAACTCTCAGTCTATTCTCTGTATCTATTTGTTTTTTTCTATTTTGTTTAATTTATTTTGCTCATTGGATTCCACATATAAGGGAATCATATGGTATTTGTCTTTCTCTGACTGGATTATTTCACTTAGCACGATACTCTCCAGGTTCATCCATGCTGTTGCAAAAGGTAAGATTTCCTTCTTTTTACAACTGAATAGTATTCCATTGTGTAAATGTACCACAGCTTTTTTATCCACTCACCTACTAATGGGCTCTTGGGTTGCTTCCAAATCTTGGCTATTCAAAATGATACAGGTGAGTGGATTAGAAAACTATGGTACATCTACACAATGGGATACTATGCTGTTATGAAAAAGAAGGAATTCTTACTATTTACAGCAGCATGGATGGAACTGGAGAGCATTATACTAAGTGAAATAAGCCAGTCAATGAAAGAAAAACACCACTTGATATCACTCATTTATGGATAATAAAGGCCATTATAACCTGATGAACAGAAAGATAGATACAGAGGCAGAGAAGCATGGAAGACTGTCAAATTACAGTGGGAAGGCTGGGGATTGTTGTTGGGGGGGGGGAGGTAAGAGATCAACAGAAGGACTTGTGTGCATGCATATAAGTATAACCAATGGACACAAGACACTGGGGGTGGGGTGGGGTGAGGGCATATGCCGGGGGTAGGGGAGGCTGGGGGAATGTCAATGGAGGAAAAGGAGACATATGTATTACTATCTGTAATACTTTAAACAATAAAATAAAATTTAAAGAAAAGAAAATGATGCTTAAATGAATATAGGGATGCATATATTATTTTGCATTAGTGTTTCAGGATTATTTGGATATATTCCTAGAAGTGGAATTGCTGGATCATAAGGCAGTTCCAGTTTGAATTTTTTGAGGAACCTCCGCACTGCTTTCCACAGTGGCTTCACCAGTCTGCATTTCCACCAACAGTGCGTGAGGGTTCCCTTTTTTCCACATTCTCACCAACACTTCTGTTGATAACCATTCTGACATGTGTAAGGTAATATCTCATTGTAGTTTTCTTTTTAAGTATGCTTTTATTTGTTTTAGAGAAAGTGGAAGGGAGAGGGAGAGAGATAAACATCGATGAGAGTGAAACATCAACATCGATCAACTGCCTCCTGTATGGCCCTTACTGGGGATTGAGCCTGCAATTCGGGCATGTGCCCTGACCGGTAACTGAACCAGGGATCTCTTGGTACATGGGTCAGTGATTAACCACTCGCAACACTGGCCTGGCTCATTGTGGTTTTAATGTGCATTTCTCTGATGATTTGTGACATTGAACATCTTTTAATATGTCTATTGGCCATCTGCATGTCCTCTTCGGGGAAGTGTCTCTTCAGGTCCTTTTCACATTTAAATTTTTTTTTTTACTGAATTTAATGGGGTGACATAGCTTAATAAAATTATATAGGTTTGAAGTGTACAATTTCATAATACACCACCTACATATTATATTGTGTGGTCACCATTCAAAGTCAAGTCTTTTTCCATCCCCATTTATTCCCCCTTTACCCTCTTCTACCTCCCCAACTCCCTTGCCCTCCTTTAATCACCATACTGTTGTTGTCTGTGTCTGGACCTCAACAGGGTCATTTGTTTAATCTCTTCACCTTTTCCACTAACCCCCAACCTCCTCCCCTCTGACAGCTCTGTCTGCTTTATGTGTCTATGAGTCCAGTTTCAATTATGCTTGTTTGTTAATTTTGTTCATTAGATTTCTTTTCCCATTTTAATTTTAATTGTTTGTTTTTATGGTGTTGAGTTATTTAAGTTCTTTATAAACTTTGTATATTACATCTTAATTAGATGTGTCATTGGTCAATATTTCTCCTGTTGAGGGATTGTCTTTTCATTTTGTTCATGGTTTCCTTTCTTTGCCGTGCAAAGGATTTTTAGTTTGATGTAGTCCCATTTGTTTATTTTTTATTTTTCATCAGTAAAACTATCGTTATGAGAAATGTACAAGATTTTCCTGCCTATGTTGTCTTCTCAGATTTTTTATGGTTTCAAGTCTTATATTTAAGTATTTAACCCATTTTGTGTTTATTCTTGTGTATGGTGTAAGAAGGTGATCTTGTAACACACCCCTCTATTCTTTTAATATTTTTTCTGTTACAGTGCTTTTGGAAAAGATGAATTGTTGGCTAATATGCAACCTGTAGATAAACAGCATTTTTGTGAAAGAGTTTCAGGGAGCTGATGCAGCAACTGGACATTCTGGCTCCAGGAGACTTGCTGACTTTCAACCATAAAACCAGACCTCTGCTTGACCAGTTTTGAGATAATCATTGGAATAGACTGTGCTGACTTACACGTAGAAAACTTTCAAACCCCTCCCCGCTTCCAATTTCCTTGTTTTGCTTTCCATCTCCCTCTTAATAAAAACCCCTGCCTGCCCTGAAATGTTAAGATGATCTTTAGGATTGGAGACCACCATCATCTTAGGCTGCTAGTTCTTAAATAAATCTGTCTCTCGTATGTTGACTCGCAAAGCGGCAGGCACCCAAACTTGAGTTTGGTATCAGTCTAGTTTCATTTTTGTCCATGTATCTGTTCAATTTTCCCTACCCCATTTATTGAATAGACTATCTTTATCCTATTTTATATTTTTGTCTCCTTTGTCAATTGACCATAAAGGTGTGGGTTTATTTCTGGGCTCTCTATTCTGTTCCATTGATCTATGTGTCTGTTTTTATGCTAGTACCATACAGTTTTTATTGCTGTGGCCTTGTAGTATAGTTTGATATCAAGTAGTCTGTTATGTTTTTCTTTCTCAAAATTGCTGTGGCTATTTGGAGTCTTTTGTGGTTCCAGAAAAATTGTTGGATTATTAGTTCTAGTTCTGTGAAATACACCATTGATATTCTGTTAAGAATTGCGTTGAATCTATAGATTGCTTTGGGTAGTATGGAAATTTTAATGATGTTAATTCTTCCTATCTATGAACATGATATATGCTACTACTTATTTGTATCATCTACAGTTTATTTCTTTAATGTCTTATAATTTCCTGAGCACAGGTATTTTACATTATTGGTTACATTTTTTTTTGGCTTTTTTCCCCCATCTATTTTTATACATCGCAATCCAAGGAGGGGTCGTGGGTGGGTTACACAAAATCCATTGGTGATAGATTAGGGAGGCGGGAGAAAGCAAAGCAGGGAAACCCCTGGGATTGGGTAAAAAGTAAAATGATGGACACATACTTAAGTGGGTGCAGGGTAGTTAACAGTCAATAATTAACGTGATAACAACAATGACGGAATTTGTGGTATCTGTCCTCGCCCAGCACATTAGGTTGTGCCCCAGGAGGTCCGGAAAAGGGGAGTTACAAGTTACCCAGACATTTCAAGGGTATGTTGTCATAGATGCAAAAAGACAGATAGGCTCAGTTAAGGTAAAGGCTGACCTTGTCAGGGAAGATACCGGCCTATTATTGGTTAAATCTATTCATAGGTGTTTTTTTTTAATAAAAATGTATTTTTTACAGTTGAGTGAGAGTTATTGATTATCCCATAGAACACCTGAAACCAAGCCTATTTGTATAGAGATTTCAAAGGAAATAAAACAGTTATCTGACAACAGGGACATTAAAGTAGAACTTATTTTTAAAAAAATCTCTGAGTACTGGGACATTAAGACATATACTATTAAGTAACCTATGAGTGCAAGAAAAATGATACTTAAAATTAGAAATATTTTAAATATAGATTACTGAAGATGAGCCACAAACTGTTTTGAATATAGTTGGTGCAATGCTTAAGGTAATTCATAGTTATATATATATATATATATATATATATATATATATATATAAAATTATAAAGGCAGTGTTTATTAAAATACATTTTATTTTCAAAATTTATCTATTAGCTGTTCAAGTGTATATACATTTTTTGGGGACACTCTGTATTAGAGAGCAAAGTGTGGATGTCAGTGATGACAGCCTCATCTCAGAACTGATAAAACAGAATGGCAAACTGAACTCAAAAAATGTAGCAAATATGAGAGCAGAAATTTAAAAAACAAAAAACAAATGAATAATACAGAATCACCATAAAGGTAATAGTTGATTCCTTAAAGTATAATAGACTTTCCATGTATGATCTTTTTTTCCTCAAATACCATTCTCCTTCTGAAATCTAATACTCTGTTCCCCCATTTTTCTTTGTCCAAAAGTACCTCATATACCCAATGTTGCTTCACTGTCTTTCAAATTTTCATGCCTTTGTGAATTCCCCATGTGCATGTATTAAAACTTTCATTTTTATCCTATTAAAAATAGACTTGATATATTTCAACAAGAAGAATCTATTAAAAATGAAAAAATATGTCTCTTGGCTTTCTGAATGTCCTCTTTTGAAAGGTGTCTATTTAGATCCTTTGCCCATTTTTTTTTTTTTTGTTCAAAAACCAAATCAGGTTTTTGTTTTGTTTTTTTCATTAGAAATAATGCAAATTGAATTCATCCATTCCATTTCTACAGTGCATGTCTAATGTACTGTTTCATTTATAAATAAATACTTTTAAAAACAAAAAGGACATGAAATTTAAATGAAAATTTAACAAAGAGGAAATGAAATATATAGTAAAAAAGGAAAATTTGCATACATACCAGAACTTACCTTTAACGTTGAGAGCAACATAAGCAAAAAAACACAAAAAATATTCACAACACAATTTCCTGAGATGTTAACAATGTGAGGTCTCATGGTAAACTGAAGCATACCCGTGCATTCTCTCCTTTGTTGCTTGAGAGGCACATGCCTGATCATACAGGTATCAACATGGAAGGGTTGTCTAGTTGAAAACCAGTTTTGTTCTACAATTGAGACATTTTTCTATGAATCTGGTGGAGAACTGAATGTTGTAGATGGGCGACCTTTGAAAAGCCAGGTTTGGATGCTTAATCTGTTTACCAGGGACACTTGAATTGCCCTCCCACCCCAGGTGCTCTTAATTAACCCTAAAATTGCTGAGTCAAGCTAAGCTGTTTCCCTGGGTGTTGGTTATACACTCCAAGTCCTAAACTTCATTTGTAATGTTGTGCCCAGATTTCAAAGTTCCCAAGACCCCCAGGGAGCCAGTCAGTCCGATGCAAAAGCAAAGAGTCATCTATTTCAAACCCGGGTTTGGCTCCCCTGCCACACTCACCGATGCAACGGTAAGCTCCAGTGGCCGAGAGAGAGAGAGAGGCCTGATGGGACAGGGGGTTTTAAAGGGGGGTGGAGTGAGGGCAGGAGAGGGGACTGTGGGCCCCGCTGATTGGCCAGGCGCGAGTCGGGTCATCTCTATGGCGCGCACGTCCCTTGATTGTCCTGGGCGTGGCCAGCAGGGGCCTGGGCTTCCGGGAAGAAGGCACTCTCCTGAGCACATGGCGGCCGCCCCAAAAATGGAGGACCCAGGGCAAGATGGAGGGTGCAGTCCTAGCCCCCCCCCAGGGCGAGCTGAGCCCGGGCTCCAGGGGCCAGTCCGGTTGCTGGGGGTCCAGTAGATCGACCAGTTCCAGCCCAGGCAGGAAGTCCACGTCCTCCGTCTCATTCCCGGGGGCGTCGGCGATCGCCTCCTCCTCCATCTCCTCGGGCGAGGGCACGCGCCCCGCCCCGCCGCCACTGCTGCCGCGTGGGTCCGGTCCGGGCCGTGGGCTGGGGAGTCAGTGCCCGAGGCCGCCAGCAGCGTGGTCAGGCCCCGAGACGACTCGCCCTTTCATTCCCCCCTTGTCTTGGAACTTCCGGCTCAATCATGAGATGGACTGCATTTCTATTCCACCGTTGCTAGAGGCCCGTACTGGGCATACAGAACTATCAACTGAACTATCCCTATAAGCTTAACAAATGGTCCGGTGGAAGGGAAAGAAACCATTTTAGATTCAACAACTTCTATTGAAATAGGATTTTTCTTCTTAAAATTCCTCCATGCCTATCAAAAAGCCAAATCAAGATTAATTTATCTACTGTCCTGATGTTTGCATAAACACAACAAGAATGGTAACTGACTATCTTTGCTGGAATTTCATGGTTGAACCTTAATGTGCCCCGTAGGGCCCGGAAGCCAAGCCATCCAGATGCCATCAGGCCTGCCTGCAGTATCTGCTGAGTTAGGTGAATCCCTCACCTGTAGCAACTCCACCTGAGCCCACGCTCCAGGCTTTAAGGCCCATCTCAGTAGCCCTCCTACTCGTTGCGGCCCAGAGTGTGTGGGGGTTCCGCAGGGATGCAGAGGCATCTTTACTGCTCCCCTTCTACTCTTACCAACCGCCAGTGATGGTAGGGCATGGGCCTGACGCTCCAGCGCCAGCCATCTTCAGGGCTCCCAAGCAGGATACCAGGCTTTCTTCGTGGCATTCTTAGTGGCTTCAAGTCTTTAGAGCTCAGACAGGGCTCTTTAAAACATGATACTCCAGTCAAAGTTTTCCGTTAATAAAACCATTATTAGGAACCAGTCTCATTGGATCTATGCAAAGAAACGTACTTATTTAGCATTGCCAGATTTCGGAGGAATTACATAAGGAGAAAAACATACTGATCTACTCTAAGATTTTCTGACTTTCCTTGCTAATTCCTTTTCATGGATTTAAAACAAAACAGTAACTGTTGGTATAAAACCTTCTTTCTATGCATAACTATTCCTCAGACCTTCTATTCT
This sequence comes from Myotis daubentonii, assembly GCF_963259705.1. NCBI lineage: Eukaryota > Metazoa > Chordata > Mammalia > Chiroptera > Vespertilionidae > Myotis > Myotis daubentonii. The sequence continues at coordinate 7,031,289 of NC_081861.1, read as the reverse complement.
AAACAGGCTCCCTCCAGCTTCACTACCCCTGACATGGGCATGGTGACTCAGGCCTGCAAGACAGTATTACAGGCTGCCAACTGTTAGCTGTCTCTCAACAGAGACCAAAACCTGATGGGCACCGTTCCCTGCCCAGTTGGCTTTGCCCATTTTTTGATTGGATTGTTTATCTTCTTTTTGTTAAGTTGTATGAGTTTCCTATAAATTTTGGAGATTAGGCCCTTATCAGATATGACGTTGGCAAATATGTTTTCCCACACAGTGGGCTTTCTTGTTGTTTTGTTGATGGTTTCTTTTGCTGTGCAGAAGCTTTTTATTTTGATGTAGTCCCATTTCAAATCAAAACAACAATGAGGTACCATCTCACACCTGTCAGACTGGCTATCATCAACAAATCAACAAATGACAAGTGGTGGAGAGGATGTGGAGAAAAAGGAACACTTGTGCACTGCTGGTGGGAATGCAGACTGGTGCAGCCACTATGGAAGACAGTATGGAGTTTCCTCAAAAAACTAAAAATGGAACTCCCATTTGACCCTGTGATCCCACTTCTAGGAATATATCCCAAGAGACCAGAAACACCAATCAGAAAGGATATGTGCACCCATATGTTCATAGCAGCACAACTCACCATAGCTAAGATCTGGAAACAGCCTAAGTGCCCATCAGTAGACGAATGGATTAGAAAACTCTGGTACATCTACACGATGGAATACTACGCTGCTGTAAAAAAGAAGGAGCTCTTACCATTTGCAATGGTATGGATGGAACTGGAGAGCATTATGCTAAGCGAAATAAGCCACTCAATGAAGGAAAAATACCACATGATATCACTCATTCAAGGATAATAAAGACCATTATAAACTTTTGAACAATAATAGATACAGAGGCAGAGCTGCCTCAAACTGATTGTCAAACTGAAGCGGGAAGGCCGGGAAGGGTTGGGGGGCAGGAGGGTGGGGGGTAAGAGATCAACTGAAGGACTTGTATGCATGCATATAAGCATAACCAATGGACATAAGACACTGGGGGGTAGGGGAGGCCAGGGGATTGTCAAGGGCGGGGGAAAAAAAAGGACACATTTGTAATACCCTTTGTAATACTTTAAGCAATAAAAAAAATAAAAAATATAGGTGTCAAGAATAATAAAAAAATGAAAAGATCAATAACCAATAATAAAAAAGGGGCATCACTAGAGATCCTTGAGATATTCTGTTCATTCATCCTATAAATTTTTGTGACTTTATAAAGATAAGATTCACCTATATCTTTCTAAAAAATACATAAGAATTCTTTTTTTTATTTATTGCTTAAAGTATTACAAAGGGTATTACATATGTGTCCATTTTTCCCCCCCGCCCTAGACAGTCCCCTAGCCTCCCCTATCCCCCAGTGTCTTATGTCCATTGGTTATGCTTATATGCATGCATACAAGTCCTTTAGTTGATCTCTTACCCCCCTACCTCCTGCCCCCCACCCCTCCCCGGCCTTCCCGCTGCAGTTTGACAATCAGTTTGAGGCAGCTCTGCCTCTGTATCTATTATTGTTCAAAAGTTTATAATGGTCTCTATTATCCATGAATGAGTGAGATCATTCTTTATATATCCTATACACTATTTTGTGTTTCACTTTCTCAAAGGTGAATTTTGAGAAATAAAATTCTTAATTTTAAGTGAGTACAATTAATCAAAGATTAATTTTATAGGTCATGCTGTTGGAAGCTGTCCATTGTCTTCACTATCAGATAAGTGTAAACAAGGAGCCCGGAACGCTGGTGAACCTTGAGCACTGGCAAGGGCCACAGGTATGTACTGATTGTTTAGTTGAGACAATGGTGGCTCAAGCAATTTCCTGACCAAATAGTTTCAGAGTAAATCTTTACTAGTATTTACAGACCTTTAAGATAGTCTGTCTGTTACCAGAATTGCCTGCCTAAGGGCTATATGTGTATCCAAAATTAAATAAAAGGTTGGCAAGGCCTGGGCACCAGTGGAAGTCCTTCCCCTTGCATTGGGCCTCCTGCCTGGCCCCCAGTATTTCCAAATTATTATTTCTTGTCTCATCTCTGTCATTTGTGCACGGCCCTTCTCCAGATCCCGAACCCTGAACCATGCAGGATGTGGCTCGCACACATGCTTTTTGTTTTCTGTTAAAAATATCTTTGAATACCCAAAGTCTTGAAGACATATTCCTATTTTTTCTTCTATAAATGTTATTGATTTGTTTTTCATATTTCATTTGGTGATCCATTCAAATTCTGGACTTTCTAGTCTGTTGCACTGCTCTATTTGTCTATTCTTTTTAAAAATGTTATCTTTATTGTTGTTGAAAGTATTACAGATGTCCCCTTTGTTTTTATGTTGTTATTTTTTCCCATTGACCCCCTTCTCTCTGCATTTGCCCCTCTCAAGCCTTCACCACACTATTGTCTGTGTTCATGGGCTATGCATATATATATATATATATATATATTTGTCTATTCTTATGCTGATACAAAACTATCTGAATTGCTATAGACTTATAGTAATGCTTTGATAACTGACAGTCTAATATAATCAACTTTGTTCTTCAAGACTGGGTTTGCTAGTCTTTGCTTTTACATATGCATTTTAGCAGAAGTATGTCAATTTCCACACCAAAAGACCTTGCTTTGATTTTTTTATCAGTTTCATAAGTTGTATATCTAAATATATATAACCTATAAATACTTAGAATAGAGCCAGAGTCATAAGAAGCATATAATCAATTTAATTACTATATTTCTGTAAAAATGGACCCCAATTTATGTAATCAAATTAGGAGATGAAACTCCTAATGTATAAAATCTTTTGTTTAACATTGTCCCCTTGAATTGTGTTATAAAACACACAAGATTACTTTAACTCCCATATTGTCTGAGGAAATCACAAGGCTGCAATCCAGTCCATGTTAATTTATATGTCCTGAAGTAATTTCCATGAATGAAAATGTCATTTTTTTTTGTATCTCATTGTAGTTTTTATTTGCATTTCCCTAATAGATAATGAAGTTGGGCATCTTTATATATCTGCTGGCCATTTGTACATATTCTTGGGAGAAGTCCTGTTGAGGTCCTATGCCCATTTTTAATTGGATTTCTTGCTTGTTTGGTGTTGAGTTGTAGGAGTTCTTTAAATATTTTGAATATTAACCTCTTGTTGGAGCTGCTGTTTGAAAATTACAGACTAATATCTCTGACGACAACATAAACAAAAATCCTAAACAAAATACCAGCAAACCGAATACAACAGTACATAAAAAAAAATAACACATCACAATCAAGTGGGGTTCATTCCAGGGACACAAAGATAGTTCAACCTACAGAAATCAATCAATGTAATATACCACATTAACAAAATAAAGGATAAAAAAGTAATGTGTTCTTATCAATAGATGCAAAAAATCATTTGATCAGATACAACATCCATTTATGATTAAAACACTCAATTAAGTAGAAGGAAAGTACCTCAACATAATAAAGGCCATGTATGACAAACTATCAACTAATATCATACTAAGTGGTGAAAAACGGAGAACTTTTCCTCTAAGATCAGGAGCAAGACAAGGTTGTCCACTCTCACCACTGGTATTCAACATAGTGCTGGAAGTCCTGGTCAGAGCAACTAGGCAAGAGAAAGAAATAAAAGTCATCCAAATTGGAAATGAAGGAGTAAAAGTACCACATTTTACAGGTGACATCATCCTAAAGACTCCACCAAAAAACTATTAGAAACAATAAACAAAATGCAATGAAGTTGCAGGATTCAAAATCTATGCTGATATTTTTTAAAAACATTGAAACTGGTGTGTTGACGGGATTACTTGGGAGATTAGAAGGAGATTGATTCAGAGAAGCGAACAGAGACCATATCATGAAAATCCTTGATATACTTCTTGAAATTTATCTAGAAATAAAGAATATATGTATTTTCATATTTTGTATACTCACTTTATATTAGGAAGAAAATCTTCAGGGCTTAAAAATTAACTTTAGTTTTACTGCTGTTGTTAATTTAAAAAAAAAAAAAGGTTCTAAGAGCGTTCTAAGAGTGAAGTCGTGTCCTGCCTTGTTATAAATGTGCCACTAAATATGTAGTGTGAAGAGTCAGGGAAGGGGTGTGTGTGTTTTGAGGTTGGTTTTCAGCCTCTCGAGTATGATCACGCTCTATTGGCATACATTTTTTAAACAACAGGTTTTCCACATCTAGCAAGAAAACCAATGCAGTTATTCATTTTCAAATATCTTACATTTTGTTTTCTGCTTCAAAGATTTAAAATAACCACAATTAATGAGTTAAGCATGGATATTTAAAATATATATAAATAGTTCATTCTTTAGTGTATTGTGTTAGGTGACAGGAAGCTATCTAGTTAGAAGGATAAGGCATCTTCTCCTCTGACAAATGAAGATTTTAAAGCTAAGAATGCCTGAAGGTTATCTATTGTCTTTCTTCTTCAAGGTATGTAAAAATGTAACTGCTATAACCAAAAGAGAAAATAAACATGAGTCTTCATTTTCTAAGATTAGATGAAAGGATTAATTATGGTTAAAGATCTTAGGAAAGGAAAACAAACAGTTCTAAGAAAAGGTTGAAAAGTTTAAGGGCTAGGTTTCTTCAGAGATTGATATTAGCTCTAGGCTTACTTAACACTTTTACAAATAACCTGGAGAAGGCCAGAACTTGCTCAAATATCAGGATTTAGAGAATGCAAAGCTTTCTAGTAGGAAAGAGTCAATAAATCGGTGAGTGTCCTCAGGAAAGATTCATGCAGCTCTGTGGTGGGCAGTTGAGTGTTGAGATGGGCAAATGCAATGACATATTGCTGGTATATTTAAAAATCGTGTGTGTGTGTGTCTTCAATAAGTGATTTTCCTGTTTTTTTTTTATTGCTTAAAGTATTACAAAGGGTATTACATATGTATCCATTTTATCCCCCCGCCCTAGACAGTCCCCTAGCCTCCCCTATCACCCAGTGTCTTATGTCCATTGGTTATGCTTATATGCATGCATACAAGTCCTTTGGTTGATCTCTTACCCCCCTACCTCCTGCCCCCCAACCCTCCCCGGCCTTCCCGCTGCAGTTTGACAATCTGTTTGAGGCAGCTCTGCCTCTGTATCTATTATTGTTCAAAAGTTTATAATGGTCTCTATTGTCCATGAATGAGTGAGATCATGTGGTATTTTTCCTTTATTGACTGGCTTATTTCACTCAGCATAATGCTCTCCAGTTCCATCCATGACGTTGCAAATGGTAAGAGTTCCTTCCTTTTTAGAGCAGCATAGTATTCCATCGTGTAGATGTACCACAGTTTTCTAATCCATTCATCTACTGATGGGCACTTAGGCTGTTTCCAGATCTTAGCTATGGTGAATTGTGCTGCTATGAACATAGGGGTGCATATATCCTTTCTGATTGGTGTTTCTGGTTTCTTGGGATATATTCCTAGAAGTGGGATCACAGGGTCAAATGGGAGTTCCATTTTCAGTTTTTTAAGGAAACTCCATACTGTCTTCCATAGTGGCTGGACCAGTCTGCATTCCCACCAGCAGTGCACAAGTGTTCCTTTTTCTCCACATCCTCTCCAGCACTTGTCGTTTGTTGATTTGTTGATGATAGCCAGTCTGACAGGTGTGAGATGGTACCTCATTGCTGTTTTGATTTGCATCTCTCGGATGATTAGTGACTTTGAGCATGTTTTCATATGTCTCTTGGCTTTCTGGATGTCCTCTTTTGAAAGGTGTCTATTTAGGTCCTTTGCCCATTTTTTGATTGGATTGTTTATCTTTCTTTTGTTAAGTTGTATGAGTTCCCTATAAATTTTGGAGATTAGGCCCTTATCAGATATGTCATTGGCAAATATGTTTTCCCACACAGTGGGTTTTCTCGTTGTTTTGTTGATGGTTTCTTTTGCTGTGCAGAAGCTTTTTATTTTGATGTAGTCCCATTTGTTCATTTTTTCTTTAGTTTCAAGTGCCCTAGGAGCTGTATCAGTGAAGAAATTGCTTCGGCATATGTCTGAGATTTTGTTGCCTTTGGATTCTTCTAGAATTTTTATGGTTTCCCGTCGTACATTTAAGTCCTTTATCCATTTTGAGTTTATTTTTGTGTATGGTGTAAGTTGGTGGTCTAGTTTCATTTTCTTGCATATATCTGTCCAATTTTCCCAACACCATTTATTGAAGAGACTATCTTGGCTCCATTGTATGTTCTTTCCTCCTTTGTCAAATATTAATTGAGCATATTGGTTCGGGCCGATTTCTGGGCTCTCTATTCTATTCCATTGATCTATATGCCTATTCTTGTGCCAGTACCAGGCAGTTTTGAGAACAGTGGCTTTGTAATACAACTTGATATCTGGTATTGAGATCCCACCTACTTTGTTCTTTTTCAGGATTGCTGCAGCTATTCGGGGTCTTTTTTTATTCCAGATGAATTTTTGGAAAGTTCGTTCTAGATCTCTGAAGTATGCTGTTGGTACTTTAATGGGAAGTGCGTTGAATTTATAGATTGCTTTGGGTAGTATGGACATTTTAATGATGTTGATTCTACCAATCCATGAACACGGTATGTTCTTCCATCTGTTTATGTCTTCCTCTATGTCTTTTTTCAACGTCCTGTAGTTTTCTGAGTAGAGGTCTTTTACCTCTTTAGTTAAGTTTATTCCTAGGTAGCTTAGTTTTTTCGGTGCAATGGTAAACGGGATTGTTTTTATAATCTCTCTTTCTGAAAGTTCACTATTGGTGTATAGAAATGCCTCAGATTTCTTGGCGTTAATTTTGTATCCTGCTACATTGCCAAATTCATGTATTAAGTCTAGTAGCTTTTTGATGGAATCTCTAGGGTTTTGTATGTATAATATCATGTCGTCTGCAAATAAGGACAGTTTTACTTCCTCTTTTCCAATTTGGATGCCTTTTACTTCTTCCTCTTGCCGAATTGCAATGGCCAACACTTCCAGCACTATGCTGAACAGGAGTGGTGAGAGGGGGCATCCCTGTCCCGTTCCCGTTCCTAGGGGAAATGGTGTTAGTTTTTGTCCGTTGAGTATGATGTTGGCTGTGGGCCTATCATATATGGCTTTCATTATGTTGAGGTATGATCCCTCCACTCCCACCTTGCTGAGAGTTTTTATCAAAAATGGGTGCTGAATTTTGTCAAACGCTTTTTCTGCATCAATTGATATGACCATGTGGTTTTTTTCTTTCAATTTGTTTATGTGATGTATCACGTTTATTGATTTGCGGATATTGTACCATCCTTGCATCCCTGGGATAAATCCCACTCGGTCATAGTGTATGATCTTTCTGATGTACTGCTGGATCCGACTTGCCAAGATTTTGCTGAGGACTTTGGCATCTATGTTCATGAGGGATATTGGCCTGTAATTCTCTTTCATTGTGTTGTCTTTACCTGGTTTTGGTATTAGGGTGATGCTGGCTTCATAGAATGAGCTTGGAAGTGTTCCTTCCTCTTGAATCTTTTGTAGTAGTCTGAGGAGGATAGGTTTTAGTTCTTCCTTGAATGTTTGGTAAAACTCCCCTGTGAAGCCGTCTGGTCCTGGGCTTTTGTTTGATGGAAGCTTTTTGATGACTGCTTCATTTCTTCCATAGTTATTGGCCTGTTGAGATTTTTAGATTCTTCCTGATTGAGTTTTGGAATGCTGTATTTTTCTAGGAATTTGTCCATTTCCTCCAGGTTGTCTAGTTTGTTGGAGTAAAGCTGTCCATAGTATTTTTTAACAATCATTTGTATTTCTGTGGGGTCTGTTGTTATTTCGCCTCTATCATTTCTGATTTTATTTATTTGGGTCCTCTCTCTCTGCTTCTTGGTGAGTCTGGCTAGAGGTTTATCAATCTTGTTTATCCTTTCAAAGAACCAGCTCTTGGTTTCATTGATTTTCTGTATTGTTTTTTTGGTCTCTATGTCATTTATTTCTGCTCTAATCTTTATTATCTCCTTCCTTCTGCTCACTCTGGGGTTTTCTTGTTGCTCTCTTTCTAATTCTTTGAGTTGTAGAGTTAGATGATTTACTACCATTTTTTCTTGTTTTTTGAGATAGGCCTGTAGAGCTATAAACTTCCCTCTCAGGACTGCTTTCAATGTGTCCCATAGGTTTTGGATTGTTGTGTTTTCATTGTCATTAGTTTCCAGGATGTTTTTAATTTCTTCTTTGATCTCATTGGTAACCCAATCAATATTTAATAGCATGCTATTCAGCTTCCAGGTGTTTGAGTATTTTGGGTTGTTTTTATTGTAGTTTATTTCTAATATTATGCCATCGTGGTCTGCGAAGATGCTTTTTATGATTTCAATCTTCTTGAATTTGGGGATACTTTGCTTGTGACCCAATATGTGGTCTATTTTTGAATATGTCCCATGAGCACCTGAGAAGAACGTATATTCTCTGGCTTTGGGGTGAAGTGTTCTGAAGATGTCTATTAAGTCCATCTGATCTAGTGAGTCATTTAGGATTGCTGTATCTTTGCTGATTGTTTGTCTATAGGACTTATCCAGTGCTGTCAATGGTGTATTAAAGTCCCCTACTATGATTGTATGGTTGTCGATCTCTCCTTTGATATTTTCCAGGAGTTTTTTTTATGAATTTGGGTGCTTCTACATTGGGTGCGTATATGTTTACCAGGGTTATATCTTCTTGTTGTATTGATCCCTTTAGTATTATGAAGTGGCCTTCCTTATCTCTTGTTAAGGCCTTCACTTTGAGGTCTATTTTGTCCGATATAAGTATTGCTACCCCAGCTTTCTTTTCCTTTCCATTTGCCTGAAAGATATTTTTCCATCCTTTCACTTTCAGTCTGTGTGAGTCCCTTCTAATGAGGTGGGTTTCTTGTAGACAGCAGATGTATGGGTCATGTTTTTTTTATCCAATCAGCCACTCGATGTCTTTTGGTTGGAGCATTTAGTCCGTTTACGTTTAAAGTTATTATTGAAAGGTACTTGTTTGTAGCCATTTCTTTTTTTGTGTGGCTGTTTTCTTTCTGAGCTTTTTATTTCTTATTTTTATACCAGTCCCTTTAGCATTCCTTGCATTGCTGGCTTGGTGGTGACAAACTCCCTTAGTCTTTTTTTGTCTGTGAAGCTTCTTATTTCCCCTTCAAGTTTGAATGATAGCCTTGCTGGATAGAGTATTCTTGGATTCAGTCCTTTGCTTTGCATCACTTTGTAAATTTCCTTCCATTCTTTTCTGGCCTGATGTGTTTCTGTTGAGAAGTCATTTGACAATCTAATGGGAGATCCCTTGTATGTAACTTTCCGTCTCTCTCTTGCAGCCTGTAAGATTCTCTCTTTGTCCTGAACATTTGCCATGGTGATTATGATGTGTCTTGGTGTGGGTCTTTTCGGGTTCACCTTGTTTGGGACTCTCTGGGCTTGTGTGACTTTTTTCTTCCCCACCTCAGGAAAGTTTTCTGATATTATTTCTTCGAGTAGGTTTTCTAATCCTTGTTCATCCTTCTGTTGTTCTGGTACTCCTATTATTCGTATGTTGTTTCGTTTCATGTTGTCCCAAAGCTCCCTTAGGCTCTCCTCCTGTCTTTTAATTTTTTTCTCCAATTGCAGTACATTTTGGGTGTGTTTTGCTTCCTTGTCTTCTAATTCACTTATTCGGTCCTCCGCTTCTCCTAGTCTACTGTTGATACTTTCAATGGAGTTTTTCATTGCAGCTATATCACTCTTCATTTCTTCTTGGGTCTTACTTAGGTTGTTGATTTTTTCATCTGTTTCTTCTAGCTTCTTCCATATGTTATAAATTTTTTCATCTGTTTCTTCTTGCTTCTTGCAGAGGTTGTCGATTTTTTCCTCCATCCAGTTTATGCACTCTAGGATCCTTATTCTGAATTCTTTATCTGTCATGTTGCATGCCTCTGTATTACTTAGCTGCTTTTCTGGAGAGTCCTCCTTCTCTTTCCTTTGGGGGTTTCTTTGTCTACCCATGTTTGATCTCACTGACATATCTAGACGTTGAGTTGTTCAGTGGTTGCTCCCTTGGTGGCAGTGACTCCTTGGTCTGTGGTTGCTCTTCGGGCGGTTGCGGTAGCAGCTGCTCTTCAGTTGTCAGCAGCTCCTCTGGTGGGTGCTGTTCAGAGCTGTGGTGGCTCTTCCGGCTGGTGGGGCGAGGTTTCACGTACAGCTGCTGTTCCTCAGCAGAGGATGAGGTGCTCAGGAGGTTGCTGTTGCTTGGATCTGCTGCGTTGATTTAAAGGCACAAAATACAACACAACAAGGCACCACGTACCAGGCACTATACACAAATATATTCATGATATTAATAACCCCAATTAAAGGTGACCACCTGAATTAAGAGAATTAGGGGATAAGGAAGAAGGAAGAGAAAAAGATAAAAGAGAAAAAGGAAAAGAAAAGTAGGGACCAAAAAAAGGGAGTGCAAAAGTGAAATTGGGAAAAAGGAAGGGGGAAAATAAAAGCGAGAAACGAAAAAAAAAAAAAAAGAGCGAAAAGAGAGAATGAAGTGGAAGAGGGAAGAGACTTTTTATATGAGGAGAATACTCCTATAGAACAGCCATTAATCCCAACAAATTCCAGCAACAGATCCCTGGATATGAATGCAAACTAGAAACAACCAATAATATAACGATGAAAATAGAATGGTGAACACTAATCCCAAAATAAAATAAAGAAAAAAATAAAATGGCACTTTAAAAAATGGTAAAATGGTAGCAGTAATAATACTGGTTAAAAATAAGAAGGTAGTAATTAAAAGGGTAAAATCAGGTGATGGAAAAAGAAGAAAAGAAAGAAAAAAAGAAAAAGAAAAAAAAAGAACAGAAAAAAAAAGAATGAAAAAAAATTGGTTTCTTAGTTAAAAAGTGAAAAAAGAAAAAAAAAATTGCAGTAGTGAAGGTCCTTCGTTTCTTCTATTCTTCAGTGTGGCTCGCCTTAGACCTTCCAGGTATTCAGGAGAGTGTTGAGTTTCCCTGCGATATACTGTTCCTCTGTGTTGTAAACCACAGTCCTTATTTTAAAGCATGCCGCATTTATTTCCCAGACTGCCTTATTTTGTGTTTAGCAAAGAGTCAGTTTGTGGGTCAGCCTCTGGGTGGCAGTGTTCTGGGGTTGGCCTCTGAGGCTATAGGGCCTCTCTGTCCAGTGGAAGTTCACTGCCCAGAGCTGACTGCGTAATAGTTAGTTACCAGCTATGTTGTTGCTGGGATTGAAAATCCCTCTATAGGCCAGACCCTGTTAACTCCCAGGGACTGATCAGGTTATCTTAATCCTTGATCTCGTACAGGGTGGAATCTGGGTGTGGCTGTGCTCCTTGCCTGGGGGCTGGGGGGAGGAGACTCCCTCTCAGGAGCGGGTGGCTGCCCCAGCCCCGGGCTCTGGGGTGTCTCAGCACTCAATTCACTACCACCTCTCCCGGCTCCCCCTCTTTCCCCAGTCTCTCCCCAGATTCCACTCCTCAGCACACTCTCCCTCTCTTCAGCACAGGTGAGTGTCTGTATCCGAGATGTCCCATGAACAGGATTCAGTGAAAACAAACAAACAAATGCCGGCCGCGGAAACGGGGAAGGCTTGGTTTCTGTAAGCTTCTTCTCTTACCGGGACTGCATGGTCAGGTCAGCTCTTCAGGCTGCCCCCTTTAGGCTCAGTCCTCCGTGATCACAGAACCCAGCTTTCAATTTCCCTGGCGGCGCCAGGAATCCCGCGGTTCTCCTTTCCCCCGTCAGGGGCTGTGCCTGTCCCAAGGGACGCGGCTGTCTGCCACGCGGTCTCCCTCCGACTCTCTGGGCTCAGAGGTCTGGCAAACTTTCCTGCCCAAATCCCTGGTTTTTTTTTTACCTTACCAGGGGAGTTCTGCTCTTCCCGGCTGTAAACCCTCTCACCAGCTGAGCAATTTCGCCAATTCAGTGTGAGTGTTACTAGCTACAGCTGCTCGCTCCATTTGCTCCGGGACACGACCTGGGACACGTCTGCCTATATCGCCGCCATCTTGGTTCTCCCCTGTCATTTTTTTATTTATTTATTTTTTACTGTGTCACACCAATGAAGATTGCATAAGAAAACATTTTGTTCCAGAGATAACCCTACTTTTCATTAGCAGAATGCTATGATCTGTGGTGGGAAAATTCTATAGGAATGCAATTTAATATCATGAAGAGCCAAATACATATCTAATCTCTGCCATATTCTGGGAGAAATATAAACGTTACCCTGATTCACTTCATCCCTATAGCTGAAATGGTCTTGCTGGTTGTACTAAACACATAAGGGGCACCAGAGAGCAAAGAATGTATCATAGAGTACTAAACCAGTGGTAGTGACAGATCAGGCAGATGCTCACATCATGGGCTGGATATTCTGTTTCCCATTGCTACCTACATGGAAGAATTGGTCCATCCAATTATATGATGGCTCCACATGCCCTCCTGACTATGGTACCCAAAAAGTAATACAGATGTGTTAAAGAAAAACACACCTATTTTCTATACCCTTATTCTAAATCTACAGGTGTAGTGCCCCTTGACAAAATATAAGCCAGGCAATATTGAATGAAATATCTGACTTTGAAAGATATTATTTTTATGTATACATAGGTATTTGGTGTGGACTATTGACACAACATATTAGAGTTTTGCTTCAGGGAGGAGATTAATACTCAATTGTAAAGGAGCATAAAATCTCTTCTTATACTTACCTCATAATAAGTATGTTTTCTACAAGAAGTTTGATGTGAACCCACAAGTTCCATTCACACATCCCTTTTCAAAACATTCTTTTGATTCAAACTCTTAAAAGGGGAACTCATCTCATTGTTAATTTCAGAATTCTAAAATACACATGCATTTTATCATAGTGTGTTTTGTTGTAATCAGTAATAAAACAGAACAAAAGCACTTTGCAACCAGCAAAACTTTTATACTACATGGGTCCTTAATACCTTATTGCCAACAGAAAAAGGGAGAAGTGACCCAAGAAGAGGGAAAAACAGTTTGCATTGTGAAAATAATAGGAAGTTAAGAACCATTGTTTATCCATCTTTCTAGCTACAGGGCAGATCCTCTCAGAATGAAACAGGGTGGCCCTAAACTCATTGGAAGAATGCTGTTGCTTGCTAATTTGTTTGGTCCCCCAATATTCTACCCAAGGAATTGGCTAAAAGTCAATAATCACACATCTCTGAATCAGTCAGATCTCATCACAGGGGGATGAGAATTTTGCTTTATTTCAATCATTTTCGGTTCCTTGGAGGAATTCTTTTGTTTTTCTTCTCTCCCTCTTGGTGGCTCTTCTCTTTTTCCAAGTCTTGTGGCTGCTCATTTGATGGAGCGCAGGCTTGATTGGTATCAGTCTTAAAATTCAAGTTGGTAAATCCCTCTACTAGTGTTTTCCAAGAAGGTGGATCCTGCCCTTCTGTCTTACCAGAAAGAGCCTCCTTTTGGGTCTCGCAGTAATGACATTGACATTTTTTCTGATATCTACCAAAGGAAGATATTTTTCCTTTCCTTTGAACCTGGTAAGGTGTTGTGTAAGGGAGAGCTTTCGGTTTCATATTCTCTGTGTAGGCCTTTTTCCAGTCAGAAAATGCTGACCTTTCTCCCTGACCCTCTTGTTCAGTCATCTCATCTCCGTATTGCTGTTGAAACAGCCCCTCTGGTCTAGAGATGCGGTAGTTGATATCAGGACGGTTGTTGAAGTTAAAGCGATCCAGGGTTTCCGCTTCAGAGGATGGTTGAGAGGTTGATGCACCTTCCTGGGATATGTCTTCCAGTGAATTCAGTGATGAATCTGAACCAAAAGTTTTGGTAATTCTCTCTGATGGATCCATGGAGGTGAAATCTCAGTTTGTAGCTACTCTTAAATCTCAGGGCTGTACAGGAAAGTGAAGCTCGTGGTTCTCAAATTGCTTGAATTTAGTGAGAAAATGACTGCAGCCAAATGTTGTCAAACTGAAAAAAAAAAAAAAAGGTAGAAGGAGAAGAAAGAGCAAGGAGAGTCACAAAACAGTATTTTTTTTAAAGCAGAAAAATATCTTTATGCCATCAATGGAAATGATAGCAATGGTAGTGAAGCATGTTAATGATTAAACATACTATGAAAGCCATATTACAGTGACTTCCTTTTCCCAGGCTCTGCTCCCCTCCTGCAGACATGGAAGCCAAAAATACACAAGTTTTCCAATTAGTATCCTATGTCTTAAAGAGTTTTGTTTGCAAGCACACCTAGCACCCAGGTCTTGGTTTCTTTATGTCATTCTTTAATACATGATACCAGGGCTCTAGTGAGAAATGGCTGATTCTAGAAGTAGATACAATCTACACTAATAAAAGAGAAAAATGGTAATTGGCGTACGACGCTACCCTTTTCATTGGCTAATCAGGGCTATATGCAAATTAACTGCCATCTAAGATTGGCAGTTAACTGCCAACAAGATGGCGGTTAATTTGCATATGTAGGCACAATGCAGGGACGCGAAAGGGAAAGCAGGAAGAAGCCCCCTGCCACTGACAGTGATCGGAAACCCAGGGGGGAGCTAAGAGCTGGGGGGCAGGGCAAAGGCGGCCCTGGGGCCGCCTTTGCCCTGCCCCCCAGCCATGATCTGAGAATCAGGCGCCTTTGCCGCCCTGGCCAGTGATAGCAGGAAGTAGGGGTGGAGCCAGCGATGGGAGCTGGGCATGGTCGAAGCTGGCAGTCCCAGGAGCTAGGGGTCCCTTGCCTGGGCCTAAAGCGAAGCCCACGATCGTGGGGCCGCTGCAGCTGCGGGTCCCTGCTGCCTGGGCCGGACGCCTCAGCCAGAGGTGTCCTGCAGGGGCAGGGGTGGAGCCCGTGCGATCGCGGCGCCCCTGGTGCCACTGCAGGTCCCCGCTGCCCGGGCCGGACGCCTAGGCCAGAGGCGTTAGGCCTGGGCAGGGGCGGAGCCTGCAACCGCAGGGAGCTGGGGGTCCCCTGCCCAGGCCTGAAGCCTGGGTCAGAGGCGTCAGGCTTGGGCAGGGGGTGGAGCAAGCGATCAGAGGGAGATGGGGGTCTCCTGCCCAGGCATGATTCCTGGGCCAGAGGCCTCAGGCCCGGGCGGGGGCCAGAGCCAGTGATCGGGGGGAGATGGGGGTCCCCTGTCCAAGCCTGACACCTCTGGCGGAGGCGTCAGGCCTGGGCAAGAGGCTGATCAGGCGATCGGAGGGGTCTGGGGGTCCCCTGCCCAGGCCTGATGCCTGGGCCAGAGGCATCAGGCTTGGGCTGGGGGCAGAACCAGTGATGGGGGGAAATGAGGGTCCCCTGCCCAGGCCTGACGCCTCTGTCAGAGGCGTCAGGCCTGGGCAAGGGGCCGATCCTGTGATTGGAGGGTGATGGGGGTCAACGCCTGAGGGCTCCCAGTATGTGAGAGGGGGCAGGCTGGGCTGAGGGACACTCCCCCCCACACACACCCAGTGCACGAATTTCGTGCACTGGGCCCCTAGTCTATATATATAAAAGGCTAACTGACCATCCGACTGTCTGACCGGCCAGTAGCTCTGACACGCACTGACCACCAGGGGACAGATACTCAATGCAGGAGCTGCCAAGCTGCGGTAACTTGGCAGCAGTGGTTCTCGGGTGATGCAACCCAGAACCAGAGAGGAGGGAGCCTGATTCTAGGGTGCATCACCCGAGAACCACCCTCTCGCAATTCAGGACACCTTGGGGGATGTTGGAGAGCAGATCCCTGCAGGCCAGGCTGAGGGACCCCACCTGCTGGAGGGACCCCACTCACTCCGCAGATGCCCTTTGAGCTGCAGTGCTGCCCCAGATGCTGTTGGCTGGGGAAGGACCATGGGAGGTTGGCTCCAGGGCGTGTCCAACCTGTCTTGCCAGGTCCCGCCCCACCGGCCACCTTTTAATTAATTTCCTTTCAATATGCATGAATCCGTGCACTGGGGCACTAGTATCTAAATAAAGTATGGTACCTGAAAGGTCTGAGGAACTGTTACAGACTTGTATCTACAAAAATTGTGAAAATTTTCTTCCAGTTATAGTTATTACAAAAGATTAATTAACCCAAAAAATATTCAGGAAGGCTCACCATATTACAGGCAATATCATTTAAAACATGTTTTATCCTCACCTGAGTACATAGTAATTGATTTTTAGGAAGAGAGAGGGAGAGAGAGAGGGGAGGAGGGAAGAGAGAGAGAGAGAAATCGATCAGTTGTCTCCCGTACCCACCCTGACTGGGGATCAAACCTGCAACCTAGTATGTGCACTGACAGGGAATCGAACCCATGACCTTTCAGGATATGGGATGACTCTCCAACCAACTGAGTCACACTGGCCAGGGCTACAGGCATTATCTTGAATCAGCAACCCACACTGTATATTCCTGCCAATCTGAACCTCTTTCCGTTAGTCAGATATTCAGTGCTCTCTCTGATTTCCGCAACCTCATACATGCTGTTGTACACAACCTCATATGTTCTGTCAAGGATGCTTCATTTGGATGATCACTACTGACTTTCAGCTCTCAGGTTACACTTATTTTTCTCTAGGAGGCTCTCTCTCTCTCTCTAAAATTTGGTTATTTCTTGCTATGTGCAGACAAGCCCATACAATTTCTCTCTGTCTGATAGAAAGCACTGTTAGAGTTCCTTGTCAGTTCTTGTTTCTATTGAATGTCTTCTATCAGACTAGGAGCTCCTTGAGGGAAGAGATTGTGTGGGACTTTTCCTCCCTTGAATTCCAGAACCCAATATTTGGATATTTAGAATACATATCCAAATATCAGATGTAAGGATGGGGAAACTATCAAATGTGAAACCATACATCCAGTTCCTGTTCACTCAACAAAGGTCAAATTTGAATGGAAGAGTGCAATTCATAAATTTGATATTTTTCACTAAATGGAACATTATAAAATCCACAAATATCTCAACATTTTTTTCAGGTTCAGGAAGAGCTAAGTGGAAATGCAGTCTGATACCTGGGTGCTTTGTGTGAAAGCTTCCTTATTCACAATAGGATACACACAGCAGGAGTCAGACCCTTGTTTTCTATTGGAAGTTGTTGTATCTGGATATGGTGCCTAAAACTGTGGCTACAATTTTGATACTACAAGGAGAACCAGGCTTAGAAGGACCCCATCCATTGTTACTTTATGGCATCATTGACCTTCAAAATTAATCATGCCTGGAACCACTCTACCCATAAGCAGTTTCTTTTTTTTTTCATTTAAAAATATATTTCTATTTCAGAGCGGAAGGGAGAGGGAGAGAGAGATAGAAACATTAATGATGAGAGAGAATCATTGATTGGTTGCCTCCTGCATGCCCCCTACTGGGGGTCGAGCCCTCAACCCAGGCATGTGTCCTGACGGGGAATCAAATTGTGACCTCCTGGTTCATAGGTCAATGTTCAACTACTGAGAAACACAGGCGGGCACCTCATAAGCATTTTTTTTAAATCCTCACCAGAGGATATTTTTCCATTGATTTTTAGAGAGAGTGGAAGGGACTGGCAGAGACACAGAGATAGAAACATCAATGTGAGAGAGACACACCAATTAGTTGCCTCTTACATGAACCCCAACCAGGGCCGAGGATCGAGCCTGCAACCAGGGTATATGTCCTTGAACACAGTCAAACCCAGGACCCTTCAGTCTGTGGGCTGACGCTCTATCCACTGAGCCAAATCCAGCTAAGGCCTCTTAAGCATTTTAAAAAAAATTTTATTGTTGAGAGTATTACAGATGTACCCCCTTTTTTTCCTCATTGCTCCCTCCACCTGGTTACCACCCCACCCCAGGCCTTCACCACCCTATTGTCTGTCCATAGTTAATGCATATATACATATAAGATATTTAGTTAATTTCTTCCTGCCCCTCCCACTCCCTTCCCTCTGAGATTCGTCAGTCTGTTCCATGTTTCCATGACTCTGATTCCATTTTATGCATTAGTTTATTTTGTTCATTAGATTTCATGTTCATTTATTTGATTTTTTGATTTAATTGTTGATAGATAGGTATTTATTGCCACGTTATTGTTCATATATTTGATCTTTTTCTTCTTCTTCCTCTTCTTAAAGATCTGAAGATGGCTCCTACTTGTATTGGGCTAGGACAGTGATGGCGAACCTTTTGAGCTCGACGTGTCAGCATTTTGAAAAACCCTAACTTAACTCTGGTGCCGTGTCACATATAGAAATTTTTTGATATTTGCAACCATAGTAAAACAAAGATGTGTATTTTTGATATTTATTTTATATATTTAAATGCCATTTAACAAAGAAAAATCAACCAAAAAAATGAGTTCGCATGTCACCTCTGACACGCGTGTCATAGGTGGGCTAGGAAGTTCCCAGGTGAGGCCCAGCTGGTGCCAGGTCTTGGGCCTTTTAGTGATAGGTTTGGGGCATCCTGACTCCAGCTTCTGCTTGTTTAAGAGATTTTAGAAAAATCTGAAGCCTGAGCCAGGATAGGCCATTGATACGGAAAAAGCTGAAAACACCTTGGGTAGGGCTGAAATTGGATGGGGCTGGATCTCCAGGAATCACCAGGGCAGATCAAACAGTGGGCCATACTGGTGGGAACTCAGATATGGCTGCCAGTCAGCTCTGCGATGGGGGAGGTCCCAGCACAGGAACAATGACCCCTGTGAGTACCCATGTCTTGGAGAAAGCTACCCCCAAGTTCCTGCCCTCATGCCAGACAGTCCAGTTACTCCCCGTATGTTCCTGGATTCCCCCAAAGCCACCACCCGGCACTGGAGGTCAGAGGAAGAAGGACCTTGTAAGTTCATGCATGGGACCTTTAAGAGGAACACTTGGGACTCCAGCAGTTTCTGTTACTCAGTGTCAGTTCCTCCTGGTTTTTACAGCCTGAAGCTATGAGGACTTCTCTTCCCAGCTCTGGAACCCTAGGCTGGGGGTATGGTGTGGGCCTGGGACCCCCTGCTTCTCTTGAGAGGCCTTGGAGATATCCCTCCCTATTAAAAAGGTGCCACATGTGCATGTCAGACCAGCCCATTCCACACCTCCACCCCCTCCTACAAGTCTCAATGTGCTTTCCTCTTTATGTCTCTAGTTATAGGACTTCCATTCAGCCAGATTTCAGGTGGTTCTGAATGATGGTTCTGTATTTTAGTTGCAATTTTGATGTGATTGTGGGAGGCAGCGAGTATTGGCTTTTACCTACACTACCATCGTCACCATAAGCCGACATTTTGTTATATGAGATCATTTTCCATCAAAAGGTAAACCAATTTAGTCGTGTTTTCTGCTAGCTTGTCAGATATAAGTATTGCTACCCCAGCTTTTTTTTTTCATTTCCATTTGCCTGAAAGATATTTTTCCATCCCTTCACTTTGTCTGTGTGAGTCCCTTGTTCTGAGGTGGGTTTCTTGTAGACAGCATATATATATGACAGGTAAGCAAAACACACCCAAACTGAACTGCAATTAGAGAAAAAAATTAAAAGACGGGAGGAGAGCCTAAGGGAGCTATGGGCCAACATGAAATGATGCAACATACGAATAATAGGGGTGCCAGAAGAACAGGAAGAGGAACAAGGCTTAGAAAACCTATTTGAAGATATATTGTCCAAAAACTTCCCTGATGTGGAGAAGAAACAAGTCACACAAGCACAGAGAGTCCCAAACAAGATGAACCGAAAAGACACATCATAATTACAATGGCAAATTTTCAGGACAAAGAGAGAATCTTAAAGGCTGCAAGAGAGAGACAGAAAGTTACGTACAAGGGATCTCTCATTAGATTATTGAGTGCTTTCTCAACAGAAACACATCAGGCCAGAAAAGAATGGAAGGAAATTTACAAAGTGATGCAAAGCAAGAGATTGAATCCAAGAATACTCTATCCAGCAAGGCTATCATTCAAAATTGAAGGGGAAATAAGGAGCTTCACAGACAAAAAAAGGCTAAGGGAGTTTATCACCACCAAGCCAGCAATGCAAGAAATGCTAAAGGGACTGGTGTAAAAAGAAGAAATAAAAAGGCAAGAAAGAACACAGGCACAAAAAATAAAAATGGCTACAAACAAGTACTTTTCAATAATAACTTTAAACGTAAACGGACTAAATGCTCCAATCAAAAGACATCGAGTGGCTGAATGGATAAAAAAACATGATCCATATATATGTTTTCTGCTATCTTAAGATTGTATCTTAATTAGTTTATCCTAGCTCTGTCTAGTGTTAATTCCTGGCCCCACTTTATTACCAGGGAGACAAGGATCAGTCCTCTGCTGACTTCTGGGGACCTTCCCAAGAACTTTGACAAACCTCATTTATCCTTATTGGTATTCTTAACAGGGTCCTTGAATCCACCAAAGCTGTGCCAATGTCCACTTAAAGGCTGGTACCCCACTGAGGGTACAGTTGGCTACAGAATAAACTATGAGAGCTGGCTACATACCTTTACAATATATTACATTATCTCCCTTCACACAACTCACCTAATGATAATGAAGTGTGTACCTTGGTTGTGTAAACAAAAAGAAAATCATAGAAGTAAAATGTTCTGCTTTGCCACCCAGAACACTTGGAGGGCACTAGTTAACTGGGTCTGAAGGGGCTGTAAAGGACAGCACTGGACTGTAGCATTACTGGTTCACTTTTGTGGTGTACACACTACTGCCTTTGTTAATGTCAAGCTGTTGACAACTAACAACTGGTTTGCAAAATCCCTAGATGTTTATAAATCAGCTATCATGAATCAGCTTGATCTGACTCCAGCACCTCACTTTGTGCTGTGAAACAAAAGATTTTCAGGAGCCCTGGCACCCTTACCTGATGAATGACTTTCACAGGCTCAGTGTTAGTGAACCACCTGGACCATGCTAGCCTATTTGTATCCTCACACTTCCCATATTGGGGACAGCAAGAGGGTAGGGTTGAGTCTCAGGGCCTCATCCTCACAGGAGGATGAAATGCCAGGTGCAATGTTCCGTTTCTCCCCAGGGCTTAAACTCGTGTATGTCTCTCACACCTCCTACCTCTCAAATATGCACCTTGAAACTGAGGCACCCAGAGCTACAGTAGCTTGCTTGACTTCACACACAGTAAGTGATGGAGCTGGGGTCCTACTTCAGATATGTCTTCACCAAAGCCCTAATTGGTGCAGCCACATCTGTGCTGTGAGGCCTTTCTTAGGGGAACAGGTATAATAAATCAAAACATTTTACTGACTGATTCTGGGGACCAGGATTAAGGCACCTCTGATTCAATGATACTCTCTCAAAAGTTATCCAGAGAACAAGATTTTTGTATAAAGCCTGGGAGCTGCTTTACTTCCTTTGTAATCTCATTAATTAAAAAATAATACTAAGCACAAGTAAGCAGTAAATAAAGAATGTCAGAGAGGAGAAGAGATAATAGTTAACTTTATACACTCCTGGTGAGCTTGGGAAGCAGGTTAGGAATATTCACCAAGATTAAACGTTGTAGGATCCATGCATTTTCTGTTTAAATTTATTCTTATCAAATGATTGGACCATGTACAAAGATTTCTGAATGATTTATTTACCCTAGTTATTTTTGAAAAGGTGCAAAAATGGAAATAACGTAAATATACATTTATAAAGGTTTGATGGCATGAAATGGACTGATTCCATGCATGGGGTGATATGCATTTAAAACTCTAAGTATGCCTTGAAATCTTCAGGCCACATTCAGTAAATAAAGCTTGACCTCTCTAGAGAAAGTGTTAACATCACAACAAACAGAAACTCTCCTTGTGTTGTTTCTGAGTCACATGTGTTTGTATTAGTCCATAACCTTTTGAGGAGCTGATGCTGAAATAAATTCAAAGTGCAAGAAATATATTAGGGTCAACAACCGTGAGAAAAAGTGGGAATTCTGGGGAAGCTGGGAGAGCCACCAGAACACAATTCTGGTTTGAACTCCAGCAAGGAGAGAGAGGGAATAAAAGCTGGGTGGAAGCATCTGAGACTGCACAGCAGTTCTCTGTAGAGTTTGGAAGGTCACTGAGGAGTCTTTAAGCCAAATTGGCCATCAACTTCCATTTCCATCTAAAATGATATAATTAGCTTTAACCTCCCACTTGTAAGAACCAAAAACCAGACCAAATATATAAAACTGGCTGGCAAATCATGGCACATCAGGCAATGTGAAGGGTAGTGATCCCTCAGAAGAAGAAACGAAAGAGATGTGAACAATGATTGCCTCAAGTTGCTGCCTAGAGAGAGGATTGTTTGCAGAGCATGGAAGAGAACCCAGGGGAGCCCATAGACTCCCTGAGTTGAGAGACAGAACTGAATAAAGAACAAAGGTTACCAGAAAGGAGAAAGCTTCAAAGATAGGGAACCCAAGGGATCTCCAAAGGGTCCCCCTCATGTATTCATCACATGTATGTGAGGCCAGGGAAAGTACCATCTGAAAGTACATTGCCTAAGAGAGAACATTGCCTAATGCTTGACCTTGGATGATCACAGGGACTGTCCAAATCAGTCAGACTGGAAAGCTACAGGGGTCACTCACTGGGTTTGTATTCTGATGAGTCTTTATTTAGTACTAATCCTATCTAATAATAGAGAAACATGGTAATTAACCATAACTTTGCTACCCTTCCCATTGGCTAATCAGTGAGATATGCAAATTAACTGCCAACCAAGATGGCGGCCGGCAGCCAGGCAGCTGAAGCGAACAGGAGGCTTGCTTGCTCCAGTGAAGGAGGAAGCCAAGGTTCCCCGCCTGCTGCTGCCGGCTTCTGAGCTGCAACTCTAAGAAATAATGTTGCAATTATAGAGGCTAAACAATCCCCAGAAACCTGCTTTCAGCCGGCCAGCCTCGGAGCTGGAGCTGAAATAGTGTTTCAATTATAGAAGCCAAACAAACCCAGATCAGCAACCGAGGTCTCAGAACTGGAGCCGAGCCTCAGAGCTAAAGCCGGTTCTCAGCTCCAGTGACAGCCATAGAAGGTAAATAAATCCCAGAATTAAAAAAGAAAAAGAAAAAAAGGAGAGGTTGGGAGCTTCAGTCGCCCGCCAGCCTGAAAACGGCCCTCAGCCCCTCACCCAGACTGGCCAGGCACCTCAGTGGGGACCCCCACCCTGAAGGGGGTGTGACCAGCTGCAAACAGCCATCATCCCCTCATCCAGGCTGGCCAGGCACCCAACCGGGACCCCCACCCGATTGGGGCCGGGCCAGCTGGACCCCATCTGTGCACGTGCACTGAGCCTCTAGTATTTTATATGTTCCATATGTACAACATAGTGATTCAACATTTATATAACTTACAAAGTGATCACTGTAATAAGTCTAGAAACCATGTGTCAGCATACTTAGTTATTATGATATTATTGACTACTTGAGGCCCAGTGCATGAAATTCATACATGGGGGGGGGTCCTCTCAGCCCAGCCTGCAACCACTCTAATCCAGGACTCCTTGGGGGATGTACAACTGCAGGGATCAGGCCTAAACCAGCAGTTGGACATCCTGCTCTGAGACCACTGGCTCCTAACTGCACACCTGCCTAACTGCCTGATAGCCTCTAACTGCCCTCCCCTGCCAGCCTGATCTCGCCCCTAACTGCACTCCCCTGCCAGGCTGATTGCCCCCTAACTGTCAGCCCCTGCTGGCCTGATATTGCTCCCAACTGCCCTCCCCCGCTGGCCTGATATTGCCCCCAACTTCCCTCCCCTGCTAGCCTAATTGCCCCTAACTGTCTCTGCATGCTGGTCTGATCACCCCCAACTTCCCCTCTGCTGGCCTGGTCATCCCTAACTGTCCCCCACTGCCAGCCAGGTCATCCCTAACTGCCTCTGCCTGCCTGATCGCCCCTCACTGCCCTCCCCTGCTGGCCTGATTTTGCCCCCAACTATCCTCCCCTGCCAACCTGATCTTGCCCCCTGGCCCTCCCCTGCCAGGCTGATCTCGCCCCCAACTGCCCTCCCATGCAGGCCTGATCTCACACCCAGCGGCCCTCCCCTGCTGGACTGATCTTGCCCTGAACTGCCCTCCCCTGCTGGCCGGATGACCCCCAACTGCCCCCCACTGCCAGCCTGGTGGTCCCCAATTGCCCCTTCTGCTGGCCTGGTCCCCCCCTAACTGCCCCCTCTGCTGGCAAGACAACCCCAACTGTCCCCCCACCAGCCTGGTCCCCCCAACTGCCCCCTCTGCTGGCAAGGTCACCCCTCACTGCCCCCCAGTAAGCCGGGTCACCCCGAATTGCCCCCCTGCTGTACTGGTCACCCGCAACTGTGCCCCTCTGCTGGCCTGATTGCCCTTAACTGCCCCCCCCCCCGCACTGGCCTGGTTGTGCCTTACTGCCCCCACCCGACCGGCCTGGTCAATCCCAATTGCCCCCCCATGCCAATCTGGTCACCCCCAACTGCCCCCCCATGCTGGCCTGGTCGCCCCCAACTGCCCCCACTGGCTGGTCTGGTCACCTCCAACTGCCCCTCTCTGCCAGCCTGGTCACCCCCAACTGCGCCCCTCTGCTGGCATGGTCGTCCCTAACTGCACCCCCCCACCACACAGGCCAGGTTGCACTTAACTGCCCCTCCACCAGCCTGGTCGTACCTTACTGCCCCCTTGACTGGCCTGATCTCTCCTAACTGCCCCCCTACTGGCCTGGTCGTGCCTCACTGCCCCCCCCTCCGCCAGCCTGGTCACCCCCAGTTGCCCCCTCTGCTGGCCTGGTACCCCCAACTATCCCCCCTGTCAGCCTGGTTGCCCCCAACTACCCCCCCCCACTGGCCTGGTTGCCCCCAATTGCCCCCTCTGCTGGCTTGGTCACCCTTAACTACATCTGCCTGCCTGATCGCCCCTAACTGCCTCTGCCTGACTGATTGCCTCTAATAGCCCTCCCGTGCCAGCCTGATCTCACCCCTAACTGCCCTCCCCTGCCAGGCTGATTGCCCCTAACTGCCTCTGCCTGCCTTATCGCCCCTAACTGCCCTCCCCTGCTGGCCTGATCTCACTCCCAACTGCCCTCCCCTGCCAACCTGACCTCAACCCCAATGGCCCTTCCCTGCCGGCCTGATCTCGCCCCCAACTGCTCGCACCTGCCAGCCTGATTGCCCCTAACCCCCTGTGCCTGATCTTTCCCTCAATTGCCCTCCTCTGCCAGCCTGATAGCGCCTCTAACTGCCTCTGATGCCAGCTTGATCACCCCCAACTGCCCTCCCCTGCTGGCCTGATCTCGCCCCCAACTTCCCTCTACTACTGGCCTGATGTCGTCCCCAACTGCCCTCTGTGCCAGCCTGATTTCATCCCCAATGACCCTCTCCTGTCAGCCTGGTCACCCCTAACTGCCCTATGCTGCCAGCCAGGTCGCCCCTAACTGCCTCTGCCTGCCTGATCGCCCCTAACTACTTTCTCCTGCCCACCTGATCTTGCCACCAACTGCCCTCCCTGGCCAGCCTGATCTCACCCCTAACTGTCCACCCCTGCCAGCCTGATCACCCCTAACTGCCTTCACCTGCTGGCTTGATCTTGCCTAAAATCCTATATGAAGTGAAAATATATTTAAAAGGCAGTGGTAAAACAAAGTCTTTTTTAGACACAAAATCTACGAGGATTCCTCACCTACAGATGCACTCTACAAGAAATGTTAAAGCAAGTCCTTCAGGCTGAAGCAAAATGATCCCAAATGGAAATATAGATCTATGCAAAAGAATGGAGAGCACTTGAAATGGTAATTACATGAGTAAAGTTATGATTTTTCTCATTATTTAGTCTTTGAAAGATATTTGACAGTTTATAAAAAATAACAATGTGGTGTAGGCATTTAAATATAAGTAAAATAAAATGCATGAAAAAACCAGGCAAAGGTTGGCTGGAGAAAAATGGAATATTACTGTAATGTTATCACAGCATAAATAAGTTAAATAAAAATAGTTTCATCTTATCACAGTATACTGATAAATAAAAGTAATATGTGATAAGCAATAAAGGTATGTGTGGTAAGTTCAAGATCAAACACTAAAATAAGAATACAAAAGTGATTGCTCATAAGCCCACAAAGGATATGAAATGGAACTACACACACACACATAAGGCAGGAAAAAGCAAAAAGGGGAACAAAGGTAAGATAGAACAGAAAAAAATCAGCCTCCCAGGAACAGTCCATCCTTACCACCTCTGCCACATTCAGTCACGGGCTGAGAGTAAACTGTGAAAAGTATGGTCTAGTAAAAAATGTGAAGATGGATTTCAAATGCAGCAGCTGGTGCCCTCAGACTATGACATTCCCTGCTGGCAGATTCCTGTGATGCATTCCTAATAGCTGTCACATTGTTGCCTCTGTCTAGAAAACTCTTGCTTCCGTACTGCTTACTTCTCCTGTGCCTCCAGTTATGATATTTGTGGCACTTCCTCAGGCAAGCTCATCTGACTTCCCTAAAAGCCAAAGCTGACAAAAAATGTCTCCTTCATTCCCATTAGTGCTTCCAAGTTTGCTGTAATTGTATAATTGTCTTTCCGAAACCCACTAGAGCAGTGGTTCTCAACCTTCTGGCCCTGTAAATACAGTTCCTCATGTTGTGACCCAACCATAAAATTATTTTCGTTGCTACCTCATAACTGTCATGTTGCTACTGTGATGAATCGTAATGTAAATATCTGATATGCAGGATGGTCTTAGGCGACCCCTGTGAAAGGGTCGTTCGACCGCCAAAGGGGTCGCGACCCACAGGTTGAGAACCGCTGCTCTAGAATGTGATTTGAGTTGTAACACCACTGCCCCGCTCAGTGTTCTTGGGATTTATTGCACACATGCCCCTCTTTAGGGGTGTGCAGAGCTGTTCTCAATGCCTGTAGCATTGCTCCTCTAGATATCTCAGTGCCTAATTCCTTACCATCTAAAGTATCTCCTGAGATGTCATCTTCTTCTCCTTCTCCTTCTTCTCCTCCTCCTTCTCCTCCTTCTTCTTCTTCTCTTCCTCCTCCCCCCTCCTCCCCCTTCTTCTTCTTCTCTCTTCTCCTCCTCCTCCTTCTTCTTCTTCTTCTTCTTCTTCTTCTTCTTCTTCTTCTTCTTCTTCTTCTCCTCCTCCTCCTCCTCCTCCTCCTCCTCCTCCTCCTCCTCCTCCTCCTTCTTCTTCTTCTTCTTCTTCTTCTTCTTCTTCTTCTTCTTCTTCTTCTTCTTCTTCTTCTTCTTCTCCTTCTCCTTCTCCTTCTCCTTTCTTCTTCTTCTTCTTCTTCTTCTTCTTCTTCTTCTTCTTCTTCTTCTTCTTCTTCTTCTCCTTCTCCTTCTCCTTCTCCTTCTCCTTTCTCCTCCTCCTCCTCCTCCTTCTTCTCCTCCTCCTCCTCTTCTTCTTTTCTTCTCCTTTTCTTCTTTCCGCCTCCCCTCCCCCTCCCCCTCTCCCTCCCACTGAGCCCTCCCCCTCCCCCTCTTCCTGAGCTCTCCCCTCCCCCTCCCACTGAACCCTCCCCCTCCCCCTCCCCTTGAGCTCTCCCTTTCCCCCTCCCCCTCCCATTGTGCCCTCCCCCTCCCCTCCCCCTTCCACTGAGCCATGCCAGCCAGGCAGATTTCACCTTTGTAATGAGGCTGATCCTGAAAACCCCCTTTAAAATTCCATAACAACCAATTGGCACTGTTAATCCTCCTTTCCTTCACTACTTTTCTAATATAACATATTACCTTCTACTGCACTGCATAATTTATTTATTTATTACATTAATTGATAATTTTTATTCCCTCAAAGTAGAATATAAACTTAATAAGGGCAGACATTTTAGATTGCTTAGTTCACTGGTGTCTCCTCTGCTCCTACTACACAGCCTGGCATAAAGATGATCATCCATAGGCCTTTGTATCTGAATGAATGACATGTGCCTAGGGCAGAGTAGGTACTTACTGAATGGCAACCTTTATCAGCACTGTTTTCCTGGTTGAGTGATGCTGATAGGGAGATAAGTCAATGAGAGTACAGTGCAAACTGCTGAACACAGAGGAAGGAAATTGCTTGAATGTGGTCACCACCATTCACCTAATTGCCTGACCCAAGCCCTGGATGTTTTGTTTTGTTTTTAAGTAATTCTTTGTTGTTGAATGAGTACGCCCCGCCTTTCCCCCCTTGGCCCCCTCTATCCCACCCCTGGGCTCCACCCCAGGCCTTCATTGACCCCTTGTGTGTGTTCATGTGCCCCAGATGTTTTTCTTGATTAAGTAGGTGTGTTTCTCTCTCCCAGAGTAGGAGGTCATCCTTATCAGTCAGACCATTTACCCTCAGCATGAAAGTAGAAATCAGGAGCTGGATGCCATCCTCTACCTTATCAAGCCTCAGGTTTACTTTATAAGTGCTTCAAATTACCACTTCCTCCATGTTCAATTGTAAATATTAAAAATAGAAATAAATATCTTACCATATAATTATGAATGTTTTCACTGCAGTCTGATCTGTTTCTTCCACTAAAGAACAATCAAGAGTAAAAACAATGATTAGTATTGCCAATCAGCATATGTTGCACATGTAAAACTATAATAAGAATTATTAGGCCCATTTTACTGAGGAGGAAACTGAGGATCAGCAAAGAAAAGTAACTGGACCAAAGTTAATAAAGCCAATAATAGGCAAAACACTGGTTTAGCATCTTTACCTGTGAACTTTCTCTTACACGTTTCCAGGAAAATACTCACAGTTCTGAGAAAAACTCAATTATAGCTGAAAATCAGTAATGGGATGGAGCTCCTAGGCAGATATGAATACCTGGCCAGTTTCCTGTTCAAGAAACAGAGGTTAAGTCTCAAGAAGAGAAAATTATGAAGTTTTACTGGATGGAATATGTTGAAGGCTCAAAAACAACCCTGAATGAAAAAAGATCTAATTTGGTTCATATAAAATTAATTAGAAATAACCTTTTTGTGTGTTTGGAGTTATATTACTCTAAATATTCCACTTTTATAGCTATAAAAAGATCAATAAAATAAATCTAAAGACTATTCAAGCAAAATAAAATATTTTACATAATATAATACCTACTATGTAACTGAAAAGTAAAGATTCATATGCTACCTCTTAGGTTTTATATATCAACTGACCCTCTATGTGTGAGTATGCTTATATGTATGTATAGTTTAAAACATTAAAAATGTAATTTAAATACAATTTTTGCCAAGCATGTTTTGCTAAATTGTTTTATTATTAAATTGATTTACTTACCTTTAAAATGCAGTAAGTTTAAAAGCAAGTCTTGAGCAGTAGACATGTAAGAAAGAAGAACAGTAAGGGAAAAATCTGTGATAATATAAATCTTATATTTAAATCTATGTGAAATAAACACTGAGTCACTGGTTGATTGAAAAGACATGATTTTTGTGTATCAATATTATGTACCCAGAAAATTAAGAGAATCAGTTGAAATATACTGATAAATATTAAAATAAAATACTGAGAAAACCCAAAAGGAAATCTATATTGCTACACAGAAGAAAATAATAAACTTTACTTACCACTTTAAAAGAGTATTTGAATGAATTAAGAGATTTTCTGGATAGCTTGGTGGTGAAGATGTTGGTAGGCCAAGGTGGTGGTGGTGAATGAAAGTCACCCTGGCCCTTCACAGTTATGAATCCTGCAGTACATTGTGACATCATAAACCTACATCACAATTACAAGGCTGTGTTGCCATGGCGCAGCACCAAGGGTGCATGGGGGGGGCATGGGGAGATATTTTTCTGATTTGGGTACTACTGCATCTCAAAC
Source organism: Myotis daubentonii (assembly GCF_963259705.1). Taxonomy (NCBI): domain Eukaryota; kingdom Metazoa; phylum Chordata; class Mammalia; order Chiroptera; family Vespertilionidae; genus Myotis; species Myotis daubentonii. Next base: position 7,001,641 of record NC_081861.1, on the reverse strand, counting down.
ATTTAGAAAGAATATTGTCTAGTACATAGTAGGCTCTTAGTAAATCAATGTAAATTGAACAAATTCATCTAACTCCCCCATGAAACTATGAGAACCTCCAGGGCAAGGACCCTGGTCTTTGAAAATCTATTCTACATGACACTGCTGAAATCCTGCAAGGTATCGCTGAATGTTGACTCGATCAAATGATTCTCAGAACTCAGTTATTAAGTATTATCTTCAGAGTTTTATTTCTCTGTATTCCACCTTAACAGTGACTTGATATTTTTATTTAAATCAAAAGCATCACTTGGCAAAAGCCCCAAGATACCCAACTAACTAAAATTACTTGGAGATTATTATGATAAGTGAAACAAGCCAGTCAGAGAAAGACAAATACCATTTGATCTCACTTATATGTGGAATCCAATGAACAAAAGAAACTGACCAACAAAATAGAAACAGAGGCATGGATATATGGGACAGACTGACAGCTGTCAGAGGGGGAGGAGGAGCTGATAAAAGAAAGTTAAAAGATTAGCCAGAAAACATATATACATAACACATAGACACACAACAGTGTGGTGATAGCCAGAGGGAAAGGGGTTAGAGACTAGTGGAGGTGGGCAAAGTGGGTGGAGGGAATTAGGAAGGAAAGAGACTGCTTAGGGTGGTGAGCACATGACACAATGTACACATGATGTTTTGTTGAGTTGTACACTTGAAACCTGTATGTTTTTGTGAAACAATGTCACCCCAATACATTCAATTAAAAAACAGACACACAAAATAAATACAACAAAACCAAAATAAGACTACAATATTTTAAAAATAAGAATCAGATTTGGTATAAATAATAGAAAAAATTGTATAATTTTACAAATTCCTAGAGACAAAGTACAGTGGTGGTTGGTAAGGGCTGGGGGAAAAAGGTACGGGGAATGAGGAGTTATTTGATACATATTTTTAGTTATACAAAATGAAAATGGGGGCAATCAGGCCGGCAGGGGGGACAGTGAGGGGTGAACAGGCTGGAAAGGGGGGCATCTGGGAGCGACCAGGTCGGCAGGGGGGACTTGGGAGTGACCAGGCCAGCAGAGGTGGCAGTTGTGGGAGACCAGGCTGGCAGTGGGGGCAGTTGGGGGCAACCAGGCCAGTGGAGGGGGTAGTTGGTGTTACCAGGCAAGCAGTGGGGGCAGTTGGGGTGGACCAGTCTGGCGGGTGGGGGGTGGTGGGGACAACCAGGTTGACAGAGGGGCACAGTTAGGAGCAACCAGGCCGGCAGTGGGGGCAGTTGGGGGCCACCAGGCCGGTCGGGGGGGGGGGCAGCTGGGGCAACCAGGCCAGTGGAGTGGGTAGTTGGTGTTACCAGGCCAGCAGGGGGGGAAATTGGGGACAACTAGTCCAGCAGAGGGGGCAGTAAAGCAAGACCAGACCAGTAGGGGACAGTTAGGGGTGACCAGGCCGGTGACCAGGCCGGTCGGTGGGCAGTAAGGCGCGGCCAGGCCAGTGGGGGGGTGCATTTAGGGGTGAACAGGCCATCAGAGGGGTGCAGTTGGGGAGACCAGACTGGCAGACAGGGGCAGTTGGGGGCGACCAAGCCAGCCAGGGGAGCAGTTGGGGGCAACAAGGCCAGCAGAGGGATCAGTAAGGCCTGACCAAGCCAGTTGAGGGGGGCAGTTAGGGTCAACCAGGCTGGCAGAGGGGGGCAGTTGGTAGTGACCAGGCTGTCAGGGGGAACAGTTGGGGCAACCAGGCCAGCAGGGGCAGCAGTAAGGCGTGACCAGGCTTGTGGGGGGGCAGTTAGGGGCGACCAGGCTGGCAGAGGGGGGCAGTTAGGAGGCGACCAGGCCGGCAGGGGGGCAGTGAGGGGTGACCAGGGTGTCAGGGGGGCAGTTTGGGGTGACTAGGCCTGCAGGGGGCCATTGAGCGGTGACCTTGCCAGCAGAGGGGGCAGTGGAGGCAACCAGGTCAGCAGGGGGGGCAGTTGGGGGCAATCAGGCCAGCAGCGGGGGGCAATTGGAGGCAACCAGGCTCGGTGGTGGGGGTAGTTGGGGGCAACCAGGCTGGCAGGGAGGGTCGTTGGGTATACCAAGCCAGCAGAGGGGCCATTGGGGGTGGCCAGGCCAGTGGGGTGGGGCAGTAAGATGCGACCAGGCCAGTCGGGGGGGGTAGTAAGGCACAACTAGGCCAGTGGGGGGCCAGTTAGGTGCATCCTGGCTGGTGGGAGGGGGCAGTTGGAAGGTACCAAGCCAGTGGGGGGGGGCAGTTTGGGGCAAATCAGGCCAATGGGGGGTAAGTTTGGGGAGACCGGGCCTGCAAGGGGGCAATTGGGGGCCACCAGGCCATCAGGGGGGCAGTTGGGGGGAGACCAGGGTGGCAGGGGGCCAGATAGGGGTGACCAGGCCAGCAGGGGGCACAGTGAGGGGTGACCTTGCCAGCAGAGGGGGCAGTTGGAGGTGACCAGGCTGGCGGGGGGGGGGGGGGCAGTAAGGCAGGACATAGCTGGTGGGGGGGCAGTTGGGGGTGACCAGGCTGGTTGGGTGGGGGCAGTAAGGCATGACCAGGCCAGTGGGGGGGCAGTTAGGGGCACCTAGGCTGGCAGAGGGTGGCAGTTGGGGGTGACCAGGCCAGCAGAGGGGGGCAGGGGTGTGTGTGACCAGGCCAGATGGGGGGGGGGCAGTTAGGGGCTACCAGGCTGGCAGGGGGGACTATTAGGGTGATCTGGCTGGCAGGCAGAGGCAGTTAGGGGTGATCAGGCTGGCAGGGGGAGCAGTTAGGGGCGATCAGGCAGGCAGGTAGGTGAGAAATTAGGAGCCAGCGGGGATCGGGCCTAAACCGGCTGTTGGACTTCCCCCAAAGGGTCCCAGGTTGGAGAGGGTGCAGTCTGTCTGAGGGAACCCGCCCCCCCCCCCCGCACGAATTTCTTGCACTGAGCCTCTAGTTCTTCAAATAATATATAGCTAGTTTTATTGCCATAGATGAGAATACTGAGACTCAGAGAAGTTAGGTACCTTCCTCACTGTCACACTTCTAGTATAAGGAAAGACCAAATCTTTTGATGCTAAAGTCCACATAGAGTGCACCTTAGGCAGTTTCCCAATTTATTATCCCCAAGTACTTTCCCTGATTCCTTTTCCCACTTCTCACTGACCCAGCCCTCCCTGTTTTCCAGGACATCTCTTCACACTTTCAGCAGCTTCTCATCCCACTCCCCAGATGCATAGGCCCACTGCCTGTACATCCAACACGGAGGCCTGCTAGAACAGAAGAATATGAATATTTTTGAATCTTTTGAGAGCATAGAACAATTTTATTCACCCCTTCACAAGGACTATTTAGGAATGAGCATCTGAGGAGGGCTCTTAGTTGCAGACCTGTTTTATGAGAGTGAATTAAGAAAGGAGCCTCAGAGTGAGATGGAAATTGTCCTCTTAGGGCCAAGTGCTGAGGAGGGGATAGAGCCTGAGGATCTATAGCAGTGGTTCTCAACCTTCCTAATGCCACGACCCTGTAATACAGTTCCTAATGTTGTGGTGACCCCCAATTTCATTGTTACAAATTGAACATAATTAAAGCATAGTCATTAACCACAAAATCAATATGTAATTATATTATGTATTTTCGATGGTCTTAGGCGACCCCTGTGAAAGGGTCGTTCGACTCCCAAAGGGGTCGTGACCCACAGGTTGAGAACCGCTGATCTATAGGCTTCTGTGGAGGGAAAAAGAAGAGGGAGGGAAGGTGAGCAGTTGGTCTGCAGGAAATGTAAAAGATAAGAAAGGGCAAAGGGCTCAGTTCATGGTAGACAACCAGCAAATGTCCTTATATTCTAAGGCTTAGAATATAACTAGAAGGAGAATGGCAAAGTGTGGGGATTGATATAATGAGGAAATCACCTTACAAACTGAAGCTGTGACCAGCAGCTTTCCCTCTGGCTTCACAAAATCTTCCCCCTATTCTCAGAAGCTGAGTACTCAGATGAAGGAAGCTTGTGGTAGAAATTATTTAAGGCAGAAATGATTCAAGGAATAATGTGTCTGGTGCTGGTAACTGAATGTCTTGCTAAAGGTCACATAGATGGAAAATGTGAGAGCCCAGGGTGTTAACTTTTATTTATTTGTGTCCCAAAGAAAAACTTTATGCAGACTCTTGGACACTTAAGTGGGAATATGTGTTTGATGAAGGCCTCTCTACCCCTTGTCAGAGAGCAGTGTGGTTCCCTGGAACAGACCCAAGAGCAACCAGAGGACTGACCCAGGAAATGCCCAGGTTCTTTAGACACATAATCGTGGTCTAGCCCACAGCTCCCCATTCCAGGGAAGCTGAAACAAAGTATATGAGCGGGTGGGCTGCAGAAAGAACCCGTGTCCCTACAATTATTCTTCAGTCACACTCAGAGAGGGTGACAAGACCAGTAAGTGGTCACTTTGCAGAATTATCTTCTGTCACAGAACCTCTGGGAAGCTGAAGGTCCTAGGGAAAGGCTGACTTGGGTCAGGACATGTGCAACGCAGCCAGGACAGTCTTTGGATTCAGTGAGGTCATACCATGTGATCCAGGTCAAGTCAGTTCACATCCCTGAGCCTCGGTCCTGGAAAATGTGAATGCTCTTACGCACTGCCAGGATCTTGGGAATGAAGACATGTCCTGAAGTGTTTTCAACTTCAGAAACTTTCTTATCTTTATTTCAATACACCTTGCAATAAGTGTGCAAATCTGAAAATTACTGATATTTTCTATCAAATAATAGCTAGTAGGTAATTTAAAGACTTTCCACAGGTGGCATAATTCTAGGGAGCAACTATGGAAAATGAGGGATAAGATAAGAAGCCATCATTGCTTAGCACCTCGACCAACTCTGTAAGAAGGCCATTTTCACTGCATTAAACTTGTATTTTTATTCTTATACTAAAGGCCCAGCCTGCACCCTCTCCAATCCAGCAGTCAGACATCCCTCTCACAATCCAGGACCACTGGCTCCTAACTGCTCACCTGCCTGCCTGCCTGATCAGCCCTAACTGCCCCTCCTGCCAGCCTAATCACCCCTAACTGCCCTCCTGCTGGCCTGGTTGCCCCCAACTGCCCCCCCCCCGCTGGCCTTGTTGCCCCTCACTTGCCCCCCCGCCAGCCTGGTAGTCCCTTACTGTCCCCCCAGTGGCCTGGTCACCCCCAACTGCCCCCCTGCCGGCCTGGTCACCCATTACTGTCCCCCTTGCTGGCTTGGTCACCCCAACTGCCCCCGCACCCTGCCTGGTTGCCCCCAACTGCCCCCCTGCCTGCCTAGTCACCCCCAACTGCCCCCCTGCCAGCCTGGTCTCCCCATACATCCTGCTGTTCAGTCATTTGGTCGTCCCTCACTAACTCCCCTGCCCGCCTTGTCACCCCATGCAGCCTGCCAGCCTGCTGTTCGATTGTTACTGTTACTGTGATGGGCAATTTGCATATTCCTCTATTATTAGTATAGATTTGTTTTTTAATGACATCTCAAGGAAGAAGAAATTGGCCAGTTTTATGCTGTCATGTGAGAAGAGTTGACAAATTAATGCTTTTAACCCTCTTCCATACAATGCACTATGTTGTTCTCCAGTGATAGGCTGCAGTCTGGAATTTTCTACAGTAGTAGCAATAGCAATAGTACTGGTGCTCCTTGGCTGACTCAGTCTCACCTCATTGTGCTGGCATCTGCAGACCCCCCTGAATCTGGGTCTTATCCTTCATCTGCCCTGTGCTTACTCCACAGCCTCAGCTGCAGGATCATTTGACTCTTGCCTGCTCAGGCTTCCCTCATGAGCCCTTGCCTCTGATCAGACGCTTTCTACATCCTCATTTCAAGGACTACAGGCCCCTGGGGTCTCACCTACAGCACAGCAGGTAGCAAAATCAGCTCCAGAGAGCTATATTTCTAAACTCTAGCCTCCCTCAACCCAAAGAGACTGCTGGGTCATTCTGCAAAGTGAACTCCTTTGAATCCCAAACATGAATGGGGAGGGGTGGAAATCCTCTCCACTTCTCTGACATATCTCATGAGTTCTATAGAAGGGAGACAGACCTGAGACCCTTACCTTCATCGGCCACTGACTCTGTGTCTTCTACTCCCCTGAGTTTGGGACAGAACATTCTTTTCTTTTGCTTGTCCTTCATGCTGACACAAGGCTTCCCACAGTATATTCAGATCACAAAAAGAAGGCTTTGGGATTTGCATTTCTTTTTAGAAAAGAGACTGGTTAATTGATAGACATAAAATAGAAAGGATTACCAAATACAAACATTTGTGCCATCATCAACAGGACAAGATCTTAGAAAAATAAACTCCAAGTTTAAAAGAAAGACAACAGGTTTTAAAAGGTTCTGAGGAGATGCTGTGTCAGCAATTTTAAAGTGAATCCCCAGAGAGCTTCCCACCTAAGCAATTTGTCTCATAACTATTAAGGACAGTTGAGCAACAGAGATAATGAAGCTTGTGAAGTGTTTCAGGAGTTATGGGGCAAGTTACATGCATGTTCATGTCTGTACTAGTCCAGGAATATTTTGAAGGCCAAGGTAAAAATTTTTCTTCACTCTCATATTTGCCAGATAATAAATTAAAAGGGCAGCACTTGAGATAGGCTCAGTAGATTAATTTAAAAAATCCTCACCTGAGTATATATTTACTGATTTGAGAGATAGAGGAAAGAGAGAGAGAGAGAGAGAGAGAGAGAGAGAGAGAGAGAGAGAGAGAGGACTGTTGTGAGAAACATTGATCAGGTATGTGTCCTGACTGAGAATCAAATTGAAACCTTTCTGGTGCATGGAACGATGTTCCAATGAATTGAACCACCCAGTCAGGGCTCAGTAGTTTAATTTTTAAAAAGAAATACTTTTCTCATTACCAAGGTTGGGTACATTCTATATTATTGGAAAATAGAGTGAAACAGTCCTAATTATAAAATTGATGAAATGAACATGTTTGCTTGAAAACTTCCCATTCTGGGGAAAAAAGCTTTCAGTGGCCTTCCTCCTGAACATGAATACAGATTTCTGGATCAGTCTAAAACAAGGCATCTGTACCTATATAGTTTATGAATATTGGTCCTATCATGAGAAGTGTGAGTACTCTGGCATCCTACAGTTTTTTCTTGGGCTCCTGAGTTCTCCAGCTGGCAGCTGCTAACAGGAAATGCAATGATGTTATCAAACTCATGTTGAGAGCTTCCAAGTGCTGTATAGTTCTGAGAATGAGAGTCTCAGTCACCCCTAAGGCTACATATCCTGACTGCCCTATGTGCATATGGGGAAACTGAGGCACATAGAGATTTAATGAATATGCCTGATGCTATGAAGCAAGAGAGCTTCTTGGATGAAGTCATGATGGCACCACTGTCTACCCTATTTGACTTTATGATTGGCTAACACTTTCCTCTTTCTCCCTCTCATTTATCATGGGTATGCCATTTAAAATAGCAATAAAATAATTTAATGATTTAGCAATAAAATAATTCAGTGGTTTAGCAATAAAATAATTTAATGATTTAGCAAGATAGGGCAAGGTATTCCTTGTTGTTTTAATACACACACTTAGAAACCTCCCGAAGTTATTGTGGGGCAGTCATGCATTGCAAATTAGCTGTAGATTTAAAAGGAGATTCTCCAGTAACACTCCTGAGTGGCTCCCTCACCAACCTGCAGGAAGCAACAACACGTCTCAGGTGACCCTTTATTTAGCATTCAACAATGTTTTTTTTAAATTTAATTTTGTTTTATTTCTTAAAGTATTACAAAGAGTATTACATATGTCTCCTCCCCCCCCCCCCTTGATATTCCCCCGGCCTCCCCTACCCCCCAGTGTCTTGTGTGCATTGGTTATTCTTATATGCATGCATACAAGTCCTTTGGTTGATCTCTTACCCCCCCGCCAACCCTCCCCAGGATTCCCACTGTAGTTTGACAGTCTGTTCAATGCTGCTCTGCCTCTGTATCTATTTTTGTTCATCAATTTATAATGGTCTTTATTATCCATAAATGAGTGAGATCATGTGGTATTTTTCTAGGCTTCCCAGGGGCCGGCGCAGCCTCACAGGGTCTGTCTCAGCCTCACAGGGGCCATTTCAACCTCACAGGGGCTGTATCAACCTCACAGGGGCCATCGCAGCCTCACAGGGTCTGTCTCAGCCTCTCAGGGGCTGTTTCAGCCTCACAGGGGCCGTGTCAGCCTCACAGGGGCCGTGTCAGCCTCGCAGGGGCCGTTGCAGCCTTGCAGGGGCCGTCAGCCTCACAGGGGCCGTCTCAGCCTCACAGGGGCCGTTTCAACCTCACAGGGGCCATCACAGCCTCGCAGGGGCCGTTGCAGCCTTGCAGGGGCCATTGCAGCCTTGCAGGGGCCGTCGCAGCCTCGAAGGGGGCGCCACATCCCACATTGGGGGTGAAGGTGGGAGTCAGAAGCTCCTCTCGCTGTCTCTCCTGCTGCTCCCTTGCATATCGCCAATTCTGGAAGTTTCTGAGAGCAGTCTGCAGGTGCTGGACATCATACTTTAACTGGTCAACACGAAGTTTGGCATTCTGTCTTTTGTTGGGCGGCTCCTTGCTGGACAAAATCTCCAGGCGTTCTTGGTGGCTGAATATCTGGTATGCTTGCTTGGATTTCGTTTTCTACTAAATGCGAAGACTGCTTGTCTGCCGTCTCCCAGCGTCCCATGTGAGACTGGATCTGGTAGACCTGCTTGTGTGTTTGCTGGTACAGCGGTTCCATGTCGCCGCCCAGCCGAGTCTGGCTCAGGCTTCCTCTGAACCTGATTCTGCTTCTTGAGTGTGTCCCTTCTGTATGCGAGAAGTTGAAATCTACAGTTTGTTGAGTTAGGCTGCAAAAGCACAGGTGGTTCCTTTTGTGCCACTGGCACAGCTTGGGCAGGGATGTAAATTGAGTAGGGTGGGGTCTCTGGGAATCACCAGGGCGGAGCAAAGAGCAATGGCATCTCCGCAACTCC